>NC_044982.1:13257075-14726861 GCF_008728515.1 Papio anubis | reverse complement strand
ACTAATTACGTGTGCAGAGATCCTGTTTCCAAATGAGGTCACATTCCATGTGGACGTATATTTTCGGGAGGACACTATTCAACTCACTACAGTGTTGTTTATTTTTGTTCTTATGGAAATCAAGTAAGAAGTAGAATCTTATCTCAGGGGCAACTGGCAAGGGACGATTGGATGGTGGGGGACGAGGGGAGTTGTGGCGGTGGTAAAATGGCCTGTGAACCAAACGAATCCAAGGGAAGTGCCGAGGTTGGAGTCAGAAGTGACCACAAAAATAAAAGCCCCCTCCACTTCCCATGGGAGTTTTAGAAGTGTGGGAAGACTTTGGAATTCCACAGGGCATGGAGTAAGTTCAAAGCAATATCATCCAGATCTCAAAGGCCAGGAAACCACAGCTGACTTCTGGGTTACAAATAAAACAAAGACATATGAGAGAGGAGAAAAAAAGATGAAGCAGAAGGAAGGACAAACGGTGGAGAGATGAGCATGAAAGACAGATAAGTTTTTGAAGAGAGACAAGGGAGGGAAAATCACCAGTTCTTTGGGGTCAGGGTTAAGGCTCTAGCACCTGGCATATAAAAGGTATTCAAGATATGTTTAGGGGCCAGGCGTGCTGGCTCACACCTATAATCCCATCATTTCAGGAGGCTGAAGTGGGTGGATCACTTGAGATCAGGAGTTTGAGACCAGCCTGGCCAACATGGTGAAACGCTGTCTTTACTAAAACATACAGAAATTAGCTGGGCATGGTGGTGCACACCTGTAGTCCCAGCTACTTGGGAGGCCAAGGCATGAGAATTGCTTGAACCCAGGAGGCGGAAGTAGTTACAATGAGCTGAGATCGCGCCATTGCACTCCAGCCTGTGTGACAAAGTGAGACCTTGTCTCAAAAAAAAAAAGAAAAAAAAAGTAAGTTTAGGGAAGGAAAAAGGAAGATAGGGAGGAGAGAGAGCTGTGCCTAGGAGGCCTCATGTGGTGTCACTAACAATTGCCTCCCCTGTCCCCAGAGCTGTCTATATTGTGGCTGTTTGTTCATGACCCTAATTAATGTCAAAGCCCAGAGTGCCATGTGGGAACCCTCTCTGCACCACAGGTCTTTAGACTGAAGAGGCAGCAGTCCCTCTTCCACCAAGGCCTCTGGAGTCTCTCCATCCTTTTCCAATGGTGCTTATTCTATCTAAACTCTCATTTGAGTGGCCACATATCCTGGCCTCTTTGTGGTTTTTGCTGTCCCTAGTGCCACCAGAGTTTACCCTACCTTGAAAGGTCACAGAAGTGGTCTAAATTAGGGAATATCCTTCAACACAAAAGGCAAGGAGAGCCCTGTGGATTAAGCCAATTGTTTTTAGATCACTTGAGATACAAGTAGTTAAAACAGCTTAGGATTGGAAAGATCTTGTGGTTTATGAGAAACAGCACTAGACCAAAGGTAGATCAAGCAAGAGACCCATCTGCCAATCTGCCACTCACTCCCAGCCTTCCCTGAAGCTAGTCAATCCCCAACTCCAGCCTCAGAGTCCTCATTGTAAAGGCATTTGTCCCTCATGACGGAATTTCTAGATCCTTTCAGTTGTTGTGGACTATATTCTATACTTTTCTGGAAGCATTCTCAACAAAATATAATTAAAATTACCTCCCTGGTACACCCATAGTGCATTTCCAGAGGGAAAATGTTGCTAGAGACTCCCTTCCCAGTTTGTAGAAAGTGGCCAGGAAATGGGTCTGATTTCAAATCTCTCTGAAATGCAATGAGAGGAAAGCACTGAGGGAATGCTGAAGTGGGGCCACTTTTGTCCCCCAAGTTCCAGGAACCATTTATAAACCGAGTCGTGGCTTGGGTGAATGGCTTGTAAGTTTGAAGTGAAGAAAGATGTAGGGGTACCAGCTGCTTGCTCAGATAACAGGGAAGAAAGACACCAAGCACCTCCACACACATCACCTTATTTCTCAAAACAACTAGAGGAGGTATTATTATCCCATTTAACAGATGAGAAAAGTGAGGCTCAAAGAACCTCAGTAAATTAGTCCAGGTCACAAACTAGTAAGTGGCAGGGTTGAGACCCAAATCCAGGTCTATTCAACTCCAATCCCAGCATTCCTTCCACTATTGGCAACAGATTGGCACTATGATGTCCAGTCACCTGAACCACAACAAAATTCCTATAAAGAACCAGAGTGGTACCCAGCCCACTTTTCCAAGTTTGCGTAAAGAACAGAGCCATGCTTTTGAGTTGGGAGTAACAGCTGTTTGGGCAGGGACCAGAGCAAGAAATTGTTCATGCAGGGATATTTAACCAGCTCAGTGCCCAGAACAGAGTGGAAGCTTGAAGAATATTTGGGTTTTTGTTGTTGTTGTTTGTTTGTTTTTTGAGATAGGGTATTGCTCTGTTGCCCAGGCTGGAATGCATTGGTACCATCATGGCTCACTGCAGCCTCAACTTCTTGGGCTTAAGTGATCCTCCCACTTCAACCTCTTGAGTAGCTGGGACCACAGGCACGAACCATTATGCTTGGCTGATTCTTTCCTCCTCTTCCTCTTCCTCCTCCTCCTCCTCCTCCTTCTCCTCCTTCTGCTTCTTCTGCTTCTCTTTCTTTTTCTTTTTTTTTCTTTTTTTTGGTAAAGATGGGGTTTCACCGTATTTCCTAGGCTGGTCTCAAACCTCTGGCCTCAAGCAATCCACCAGCCTCAGCCTCCCAAAGTGCTGAGATTACTGGCATGAGCCACCACTCCCAACCAAGAATATTTGTTGAGAAGTTGAGTAAATACAGGATTCAGGGTTGACATCGACATCTTTTCTTTCTTTTTTTTTTTTTTTTTTTTGAGACGGAGTCTTGCTCTGTTGCCCAGGCAGGAGTGCAGCGGTGCGATTTTGGCTCACTGCAAGCTCCGCCTCCCGGGTTCACGCCATTCTCCTGCCTCAGCCTCCCCAGTAGCTGGGACCACAGGCGCCCGCCAACACGCCCGGCTAATTTTTTGTATTTTTAGTAGAGACGGGGTTTCACTGTGTTAGCTAGGATGGTCTTGATCTCCTGACCTCATGATCTGCCTGCTTCGGCCTCCCAAAGTGCTGGGATTACAGACGTGAGCCACCACGTCCGGCTGACATCGACATCTTCTGCAGGTTACCAAAGAAGGATCTGAGGCTCAGAGAGGCCAGATGACTTGCCCTAGGTCACATAGCAGAGAGAATTGGACAAAGAACCAAAGATGTCTAGACTTCAGACAGAGATCTTCCTTCACATCACCATAACTCCTCTGGCCAGGAGAATTTTTCCTGTACATTTTAATTAAATGCAGTATGCTTTGAGCCAAATGAATGCTAACCTCCAACTGAGAACACTTATTTGCCTAATGAGTTCTTTAGCAAAAGACTCTGCTGCTTCAGGATGCAGAGATAGCTTGGTTAATGCATGTTTCAGTTTTCATATTATGCTATGAGTCATTTTTGTTTATCTTAGAATTCTTTCCTCATCTGTTGTGTGTGGTGGCCCCAGTCACCAGGGATAGGAACTTTGTCACTCACTCAGGAAGTGATGGACTGACTCCCTGTGAGTGGATGAAGAAACTGCTTTCATAAGCGTGGTCATGCAGATCAAAGTGTGGGTCCTCTACACATGTTCCCAATTAACTGTGGCCATCCCATTCCGTGTCCCTTGCACTCTCCAGCATAGTTTCTAATCCTTTAACAGCCCAAACAACAAGAGGGAAGCCCAGCCCAGCCAAAACAAAAGCAGAAAACAGCCAAAGGAAGATGAAAACATCCTAGTGATTAGTGAGAGAGATCCAAATATCCCAGTATCTGGAGCCACCTCGGGGTACTGGGATATTTGGAGCTTCTCACCGCAGGGGGTCGCCTCATCTGCACCCAGTGTCACTTCCCACAAGGACCCCAGAGCTCAGTCTGTAGCACCAGACTCTGTGCTTTGATACATACTGCTGGCCATCTTCACAATACCTTCACCCAAATGTGGCTATCTTCAATTCAGCATGTTTCATTTGTCAAACTGTGTAGTTAAGATCTATCCATTTAACTGTATGTAAGTATTACCTTAACAAAACATAAAAATTTTTTAAAAAGAAGCAAGTTTAAAATGACATTCACCTTTCCCTTCTACCAAAACTCCTCCTCCTGATGTCTTTAGCCCACTCAGGGTGTCCTTTGGCTCCCTAAACCTCCATACCCAATCAATCACCAAGACCTATTGATTCCACCTATTCCATTTCTCTTGAAGCTTTCCCCTTCTCTGCATTTTCCCATCATCGCATTCTGCTCAACCTACTGACACTGACCACCTACTATGGGCCAGGCACTGTGCGAGACTGTAAGTCTACGTTATGAACAACACACAAATAGTATCATGCTGGAGTTTGCATTTTAGAACCCCAGGTGGAAACTACACCACAGGGGCACTGGTAATACAAAAGGAGTGACTCCCTCTACACAGGGGTGGGGGCTTGGTGGGCTGCACAGACCACACAGGTCAGGGATGGCTCTGGAAATTTCCTAGAGAGGCTGATCTCTGTTGAAAGATAAATAGGCATTTGCCAAGTGGGCAAAGAGAAGAACTGCATTCCAGCCAATGAGAAGAGCTCAGACAGGAGCAGCTGGAGGGAGTACCTCAGCCATTCTGGTTTGTCGGGGATGTGTTTGTTTCTTCGAGAATGTGTTCTAAAGGAGGGGAAAGTGGTAGGAGCTGGAACTGGAGAATCAAGCAGGAACCAGATCACGGAAGGTTTTGTCAATCTTATTCAGGAGTTTGAAACTTAGTCTGTGGGCCTGTGGGCAGACGGAATGTCAGTAGGGTTCTAAGTAAGGACCTAGTCAACCTTACTCTTTAGAAAGATCACTTTAGGAATAATGTTTCTTATGTGAACAACTGCAATTATTTTTCTTAACTCTCATCTCCCCTCCCTCCATACACCATTTCCAAAGTGGAAAACAAGATGATGTGTTTTCCCTAATTAAAAATGAAAACAAAATTAAAACCTCACCACAGCTTCCCATAGCAGACAGCAGCAATTCCAGACTCCAAGGAAAATTGTTCCTGGAGATGTTAATAGTTGTTATGGGGAGTAGGGGGGCTGGGGAAGGGGGGAAATCATTTCCTTGAAAAAAAAAAAAGTTGGATTAACCTTTATATGAAATTAAGCAGGTTTCCTTTTCATTGCAGGACCTCTCAGAGGCTTCAATTTTCTAAAATCAACTGTGACTGTTTGAAAAGGGGATTCAGCATTCAAATTCCCCAACTTATTAAACAAGTGAGCTCCTTAATCTTGGAGCGTTGATTAGCATCTTCATGGGCTAGTCTTCTGTGAAATGCTGACCTGCACAGTATGAAGTCCAAACTCAGCTAGAATAGTGTTCTGAATAATCTAGCCTCAACTTTAATCCCTTCCTGCCATACACACATCCTTGTATCCTCTGTTCCAACGACACTTGTCTTCTTAGTGCCCTTCCCCTCTCTCTATGCTTGAGGAATTCTGGGTCATCCTTTAAGCCATAGCCAAATAGCAACTCCACTGTGAAAAAGTGGTCTGTAGTGAGGGTTGCAGAGATACAGGTTGATCTGAATCAAGGCTACTGTCCGTGAAACCCTTTATGTAGTATGTGGAAATTATTTGGATGAATAACTCTGTAATCTGTGAATCTGTGAAGAGGGATGGACTACATTTTACAAAGCAGTTAGGGGTTCTTTGTGACTGGCAAAGAGACTGTGGTCTCTGGAGACTGTGCACTGTCTTGTGTTTAAAGAGACTTCAGTTTTTCCCAGCCTCTCTGCTCTAGATTACATGAAGAACAGAAGTATCATATCAAGCCACTGGATACCATAATGGAGTGGGACAAAGGGAGTGCTGGAAAGATGTCTAGAAGTCCATGTTTGGGAATGAGTGGGGGTAGCCTGGATCTCTGACAAGGGGTATTGGAATGAAGGAAATGGATTCTAGGATGGAGAGACTGGAAATCAAAAAGAACCCAGAGAATGAGTCTTCGGAAGAACAGCCACAAGAAAGTACCATGTTCACATAACTGGATACAGATACTTTCTTTTTTAAAGCAGGAACAGGAAGAGGGCAAGTAACAACAACAAAAAGCTGTGACTTTGCTCAGGAAGAGATGTTCTAGAGACTGCTTCTGTGTGCTTAGGAGAGAAGAAAAGAGGAATTTAAGGGAGAAGAAGTAATAATGCATAAAAAGCTTTGTACTTTGTCCCTTGGACCCAGCTTTGCTTTCATTGGACAGGACCTAACCCTGACTACCACCTTGCAACTTTGGGATGGAGAACAGGTGAAGGGGAAGGTGGGCCAGTGCAGAGAAAGAAAGAAGAGAGAGAAGAGAAGCAGGGGAAGAAACAAGAGGAGGAAGTGGAGGGAAGCAAAGGCGTCACCAGCTCTTATGCAGAAGTAAACAGGAGCTGGACATGATGGCTGATGCCTGTAATCCCAGCACTTTGGGAGGCCACGGCAGGTGGATCACTTGAGGTCAGGAGTTCAAGACCAGCCTGGCCAACGTGGTGAAACCCTGTTTTTACTAAAAATACAAAAATTAGCCAGGCCTGGTGGTGGGTGTCTGTAATCCCAGCTACTTGGGAATGCATATATATATGCATTGCATCTGACTCAGCAACTCAATTTTGTAATTTTAACTAATTTTAAACAATTGGTCTTAAATTATAGGCTCACACCTGTAATCCCAGCACTCTGGGAGGCTGAGGTGGGCAGATCACTTGAGCTCAGGAGATTGAGACCAGCCTGGGCAACATGGCAAAACCCCATCTTTACCAAAAATACAAAAAAAACAGCCAGGCAGGCACCTGTGTTCCCACCTACTTGGGAGGCTGAGGTGTTAGGATTGCTTAAACCTAGGAGATGGAGGTTGCACTGAGCTGAGATCACACCACTGCATTCCAGCCTGGGTGACAGAGTAAGACTCTGTCTCAAAAAAAAAAAAAAAAAAGGAAAGCATGGATTCAGAGTTTGACCCGGGGAGGAAGAGAAAGAGAAAGAGAATCAGCCACATCTCCACCTCCTCTTAGTTTTCACCTCAGCCATCAACAGGTTTGTTGGTCTTTGTTGAACCGGCAAAGGAGTGGAGTGGAGCTGAGGGAAATCTGGTGAAAATTAAGATCAAGAGCAGCCTTGAGGCGATTTCCCAGGATGGAAGCCTCCTGCCGCTGCAGATCAAGTGTGAGCAGCACAGGGCGCCTTGGCTCAGCATTTGCTGGAAGGAGCCACTTCCTCTCCTCCCTGCGGCCTGCCCCATCCCTGCAGTCACGCCAAATGAGGCAGCCTGCTTCTTTTTGGTGTGCCTTATTGTTCCAAAACTTCTTGGAGTACACCTGGGAACTCTTCACCACCTACTGATGAAAAGTCCCAGCTTTTATGGTGAAAAATGATGTCCCGGATTCTTTTTTTAATCGCATTGAAATCCCTAAAAAGATAACACATTCCAAAGTTCCAACAGACCAAAAGAAAAAAAAAAAAAGAAAAAAGGCCAGAAGCAAAGGAGTCTACCTCTCTGTATGACTTCTGAGTTGAAAAGATCTCCCTGACTAACTATGGTTTTACTGAGAGATGTAGATGATGATTTTAAAAATGCCTTTGCTCAACAAAAATGTAACTGTTACTGGCCCATAGGGCTGCTTCTTAGAAAGACTGGTATGGAGAGACTGGCTTAGAAAGACTGGCTGTGTGGAAATGCCAGCCTTGGGGCAGAAACCTCCATGAGATCTTTTTAAAAGTGGAACTAGAACAAAACAAAATAAGACAAAACGAAACTACGAGGTTACAGCATCACCATAAAGATCTAAGGTATCTACAAATATCATAGCTTGGTTTCGATGATATTACCAAACCAAACTGGAGTCGGCTTGCCCAGCGCAGTAAGGCCAAACGTTCACATCAAGGTTTTCTAGTGGAAGAAGGAAGGGGATTGATTTACGAGACACCAAGCAAGGAGAATTGAGCAGCTCACGCCTAAGACCTGATCTTCCCAATGGCTTACAAGCAGGGGTTTCTAAAGGCAAGGGTAAACTTCAGGAAAGCGAAATTACAAGCAAAATTGTAAATTGATACATGGAGGTTATATACCGGTTTGGCCTAAAAAGGTGAGATAGCTTGGAGCTGGGGGCTTACAAGGTCCTAGGTGGATTCAAAGATTTTATTTGCAAAGAAGGGAAGCTTTGTCAAAAGACTTGAGTTCGGCAGAAAAGAGTGTGGGGTCTGGCCCGTGGGTGTGACTTCTTCTAGGTCCTTCAGGAAAAAGTTTAGAACAAAGAATGGAGGCCAGGCATGGTGGATCACAGCTGTAATCCTAGCAGTTTGGGAGGCCAAGGTGAAAGGATCACTTGATGCCAGAAGCTCAAGATCAGCCTGGGCAAAAAAGTGAGACCCCAGACCCCATCTCTACCAAAAAAAAAAAAGTAAACAATTAGCCAGACATGGTGGCACGTGGCTGTAGTCCCAGCTACTTGAAAGGCTGAGATGGGAGGATCACAGGACAGGAGGTCGAGGCTGCGGTGAGCTGTGATTACGCCACTACACTCTAACCTGGGCAACAGAGCCAGACCCTGGCAAAAAAAAAAAAAAAAAAAAAAAAAAAAAGCCAGAATAAAGAACAGAGGTCAGAATTCAGTCCTCAGTTCTCCCTTATCTGAGGTCTGCATGCCAGGGGATCCATTTGGTAGGGGTCTGGGTTTCTGAAAAACAACTCAGGGATATATGTTAAGATGTTACCTTTAGTTTCTACAACTCTAACTTCCCTGACTATTGTTTTAAGCTACTATTACCTTCTTGCTTATCAAGTTGCTCCTTACTTCTCAGGGCTAGCTGGGTGCCTGGAATTTCCCTTGCAGAAACTCAAGATTTTGCTTTATTTCCATGCTTGTTGGGGAGTGGGGGAAGGAGGCCCCTAAAAGGGGTTCCTGCTTTATCTCAGTGATGCCTTTTTTGGTAAGTTTTCAGATGAGGGGATGTAGAACATTCACAAATAAAACAATCCACACTCGCTTGAGGGATAAATTATGAATGGTTCGTACATTAAAACTCCAAAGATCCCAAAGCACCTACCCTATTTTAAAGCATAGTAGCTATTGTGATACAAGCCAGTTTTGCAATGTTAAATTCATTCTGAGTAGAAGATTGGAAAGGAAGACTTAGAAAAAAGGAACAGGTTGAAACCAAAACAATCCTCTCCAAACGAAAACTTCTTTTAAACAGAATCAAGTGATCCAATGACTCTGTGGCCTTAAATCAATATTAATTAATTTCTCAAATCCTAATAAGTAGGTATCATAATGACACTGGTATTTGCATGTGTGTACAATTTACCCTGCCTTCATCTTTTTTTTTTTTTTTGAGACAGAGTCTCACTCTGTCACCCAGGCTGAAATGCAGTGGTGCAATCTCGGCTCACTGCAACCTCTGCCTCCTGGGTTCAAGCAATTCTCCTGCCTCAGTCTCTGAGTAGCTGGGATTATAGGTGTGTGCCACCACTCCCACCTAATTTTATACTTTTAGTAGAGACGGGTTTCACCATATCGGCCAGGCTGGTCTCGAACTCCTGGCCTCAAGTAATCTGCCCACTTCAGCCTCCCAGAGTGCTGGGATTATAGGCATGAGCCCCTGTGCCTGGCCCCCCTGCCTTCATCTTTACATTATTGCTCAAGAATATTCCAAATTCCTGAAAAGTCACTGCCTGTCAACATGCAGTTCCCCTCTGAAAGAACACCAATAATGGCAATTCAGTAGATCATTCCTGTATTGACACCTATTTTTTCACTTTAATGATTTATTTCTCTGATGGCTGCTGGCTAAGACTCATTATTAAGAACCATTAGTAAGTCAAACATTCTAACTTGAGGCTTTCATGCCAGCAAAAGCTACCAAAGTAATAAATTTTGCCTCTGTGCACTCCTTTGTCTTGGAGCCTCTTGGTTATTAAAAAACAAACAAAAAAAAACATCTTTTAGCTATGTTCAGGGATTCCAACAAAGATATCAGTCATTTGTTAAGTAACAGGACTAAGAAATTTGAAAACAAAAATATCAGCACAAGGAACAATCTGTGTATTTGTTTGTAGTTTATGAGCATTGGCCAATTCCAAAATAATGAAGAGATTTGCTAAGTGCTCACTTTTTTTTCAGATAAGAAAATATTGCATTTAAAGTAAACACAAATTGTATCAAAAAGAAAAAGTTTATCTAGCATTTATTAGTGTTTCAAAGTATTTAATAATTCTAAGCAGAAACAACTTATTCTAAATTTCAAACACATGTCTATAAATGTTCCTAAGAATTTTTCTTATATAAAATAGATATCTTAATAATTTTTAAAATCTAACTAAAATAAGTTTTGTTGACCCTGCTACTGCACCTACCACATTATATTCCAGTTTTGTCTTGTATGCTGCATAAATCCTTGGATAAAAGTATTATTAAAAAGTTATTAAAGTTTTAAATTAACTTTTAAATTAAAGTTATTAAAAAGTTATTTAAAGTTATTTAAAAGTTATTAAAGGTGTTATTATAAAGTTATCAGTGGACTGTCTATCCTGTTCATGTCTCTGAATCCAGCAACCGGCTTAACCAAAGTGGATTCTCAACCAAAGTATGTGATCCTCTCAAGACAAAGACCTTTTACAAACAGGATTTCATCTGGCAAGAGGGTAGTGGAGAAGAGCTCCTTCATCAAGTCTTCTCTCTGTGGGTGAACCCGTTGGCTCAGAATGAACAACTTAGGCACATTACGGTAAACACCCAGGCCACAAAAATGCGTTGAAACCACTGAAAATGAAATAATCAGACCTACTTAAATGTTTTTACCATCTGGGCAAATAACACCCCAAGGGCCAAGATTTACCTAAGAGTGTCTAAGTATGTTACGCAAGGCTGAGAGGCAACAGGTAGGTGGATTTTGTGCCAATTAGAAAGTGTTATGATTGGCAAACCACTGCAAAACTCTGAAATTGCAGTGAAATGGAAATGCTGGCTGTCATCCCCAAAGTACATTTCAAGGAATCACAAAACTTCAGAATTAGAAGCAACTGAATTAACGTTTTCACCCATATGAAAGTTGGAAGATGAGGTGGTAACACGAGAGCTTTTGCAGATGTCCCTGCTCTTAATCTGTGCCCCTTCCACCTTGGTACCTTTCATTCTTCAGGACCTGATGGAGTGGTACAAAGCAGGGGTCGCTTGACAAGCTCTCAGCCCAGCTCCTGGATAGGGCAAAGCTGACAAGGAGGAGACACGGGGAGCCTGGAGATCTCAGGGTCCAGGAAACAGCCGCCCCTTTGGAACTGCACAGCAGAGCATAGCACTGGGATCAGAGAGCAGACTCATCCCCAATCTTGTGCAAAAAATAACATTTGATGATTCCCAAGGTAGGTGAAGCAAGTAGCATTTGGGGTTCCAGCAGCCCCTACAACTGTTTCCCAAATGTTTGGAGTTTGACTTTGCAGTGTACACTTTGCCCTGGACTGTTTTTCTCTTAATTTTTAGGCCCAAGTGTATTTTAAGGTAAATGGATCCCACATGCCTCTGATGCATTTACACTGAACTCATCAGACCATGTTTTGAAAGAGCAATCTGAGGTCCAAGAAGCCCTTGGAGGCTGCTTTTATGAGCCTCTCTGTGCTTCTTTTCTTAGAAGCAGGAAGCCACATTTTGACACGAACAAATAAAACACAAACCTTAGAGACTCGGATCTGGTTCCAAATGTGGCACCTCTGAAACCAGTGGGTCCTCAAATCATCAAGACAGAAAGCTTCCCAGCCTTCTTTTTGAGAAGTTCATGGAAACGTACCCGTGTTCTGTTGAGCCCAGAGGCAGTGGTTCAGAGGTGCTCGGTGCAAAGCTCACACAAACCTTCAGCGTTTCTGTTTCCACACGTCTTCCCAGCACCTGAGTCTCCTGACACAGCCAGGACCCAGGCTCACTGCTGCCTTCTAGCCTTTGCTCTTCGGAGAGCTGAGCTGAGTGAGTCCCGAGGGAATCACCCTCTGTTTTCTGAGCTTTGAAACCAGAGCATCCTGAGCCATTTGTTGCTGATGTGATTACTAACACCACTTGACCCTGACTGAAGAACCACAACTAGGGATGGTTTAGATATGCTTAGTTAGAGAAAAACATAACCACAGCCAACAGCAAAGTGAGGTGTGTGGTGTGGGTGTGAGAAATGTTCTAGGGGTGAGGAGGGAGGACTTGCAGCTTCTTGGATGCTACAGGGAGTGGAACATGCTGTTTCCTTCCACTGAAGGCCTAAGATACTACTAAGTGGAACAGGAGAGTTCCCTGGCCCCCTCACAGTATGTGCAACAGGGGTGTGGCTCTCTGTTCATCTGCCCCAAGCTAAAACCCCTTATGGGAAGGGGAGCACGCAGACAGGCAGGTGCAGGAACCAGGGTGAGCACTTTTGGGCCCCAGTCCCAAGACAGCATCTAGGGGTGGGCGTCTGTGACTTCCAAAGCCCAAGTAGGCACGTGTTACAGTGCATTCTTTCAGCCTTGCCAGCTGTGGCAGCTTAAGCATTAACCAGCTTAGTGGACCCTCTCCCTTTTTGCAAGGTCAGAGGGCCAGTATGACAGCTTCCTATATCCCGAGCTCTTGTCCAGCATCCTGGAAGAATCAGGTCACACATGGATTTGCAGGATGAATGCAGGCATTTTATTGAGTGGTGGAGGTGGCTCTAAGTAGGATGGATGGGGAGCTGGACAGGGGATAGAGTGGAAAGATGATCTTCCCCTGGAGTTTGGCCATTCAGCGGCCAATTTTCAGATAATCTCCAGCCGAATTCCTCCCAATGTTCCTTCTCTTCTCTTCTCTCCTTCTTTGCCGTGCTGTTCTGCCATTCATGTCTGCTCATCTTCTTGTCTCCCCATCTGCTTCTGGAGCCTGGAGCCTGGGGTTCAGGATTTATATGGGTACAGGATAGGGGATGTGGCAGGCCAAAAGGCAACTTTTTAGGGATGAAAACAGGAATACCTGTCCTCATTTAGGGCCCGGGTATTCAGGCTTGAGGGTGGAGCCTTTGCCAGGGAACCACCCTCTTCTACCCAGTATTTCTCTGTCTCCTGTCCATATCATAAGGATCTGTGGAATGCCTACTAAGACTAGGGGTCCAGGGCACAACTCCTGGTAGGCACCGTGTGGGTCCTTAACGAATATCTCACCAACAGGTAGGACGGGAGCACCCTCAGATGGATCCGTAGACTCCACCTTGGCTATCAGGGAGTGCACTTTTTTCCTGAAGCCTTGGCGTGATTCCTGGGGTGGGACATAAAGACAGCCATCCCAACCTGTCCTCCTGTGATTTGCAATGTTGACTGTCGGTTGGCCCCTGCCCAGGGTTCTAAGATTTGAAGGATATCCAGAGGCCCTGACCAGGAAAAGAATAATGAATCCTACAATGAGCAGAAAAGACATTGAAGGTAAGGCAGCTAAGTCTCCAGCCCCATCTGTCCACCTCTCTTTCTACGATTTATAACAATACATTCTCGACTCTTGGCTATGTAGTCAAGTTTTCAAAAATCGTGATGGCCGGGCCCTACCTAAGCCCAGTGACATCAGAGTGTCTGGGGGCATGTCCCAGGGAATCAGTCTTTTCTCCAAAGTTCTACTGGTTATCCTTCTATGCAGCCAGGATTGAGGGTCACTGGTTCAAAGTAACTTGAATACATTCCTGTTCTGCAGGAGCATTGGAAATAATCTGCATAAGAGAAGAATTGTTGGTTGTTTTCTAACCAGATGAAACAGGACTCAGGGATGATGCCTCCCCCTAACTTCCCCACCACCCCCATTTATCTGCCCCACCGCCCCCCTCCATCAACTTGCCAGAGTGACAGATAATGCCCCAGCTCCCTGGAGAGCTTTCTAAGCACATGATAAACAGGTTTAAACAGAACTAGAACCCCAAATGCTGAATCATCTATGATGTCAAAATGAACCAAACACAAGCTCTCTTCAAATATTTAATCAGTTTGGAGACCTCTGCCTTCCAATCCAATTGGGTAAAAATTCTAAAGAAAGCAAGATTAAGGGGTCCTCAAAGAAAACATTGGGCTAAAATGGAGAGGAGACTGAGTTTGGGAAGACAGAACATAGCATGTGTCTGAAGGCCTTTTGAAGGAATTCTACAACATATTTTTTAAAAATACTCAAAATGAACAAGACAGGATGAAACCATTATACAAATTTAAGGACAACTCAAACTTCTTTTATGGCTGAAAATACCAGACATGGTTTTGAAATACATTCTCAAACCCTTCGATCCTGCTGTGGTTTGTTTACATAGCCTTCTCAGTGTAGGCAAAAAGCAAACTAGCTACTCCCAGCGTTCCCCAACAGCTCCCGGGTCTTTGCAAAGCAGTAACACAGTGAGAGAAGGAGTGAAAGAGGTGAAGAGGTGACAGCAAGCTGTTCACAGTCTTTGAACACAGACTCAGACCCCCGCAAACCTAATCTATTTTCTTTGAGAAACATGGAAATAAACTGAAGGCCTTGAAAATTCACCAACAATCTTACATCAGGGGAGCAATGATAATACTTTTTGATAACTGCATCATAGGAACTGGGGGTGGCATGTCCTTCAGGGTGACAGGTCTGCAATAGTACAGGTGAGAGTCAGGATGTCGGGGCTGACTCTTCAGGGAAATGTTCAGCAGGAAACGCATAACGTCTGTGTCGCTCTCATTCTCTCTGTTATTTCCTCTTCTCCTGTCCCTTGGTGCCGATGAGAGCCAGCGTCGGAGGCTCCAGCCTGAGGCTCAGAATGGGTACTGCGACACATATATCCGCAGTCGGATCACGGAGCTGCCTCTGAAGTTAATGACAGTGTTGACAGTGATCATTTCCAAGTCCAGCTGGATTTCCCGGGGCCCTTTGATGGGGCGTGTCATCACCAGGGTGGCACTGATGGGGCCCGTTTGCTGTGGACAGAACCAGGGGACACCAGTGAGAAAAAGCCTGCATGGTGCCCCTGCAGCCCCACCAGGGCACTCCCCTTGCCTCTGTCAGTCAAACTGGCACCCCCTCGGTGCCTCAACTGTGCCACGCTCTTTCCCTGGCTTTGCCCACTCTCCACCTGGCTCTTTTCTGCTAATCCTTCAGGTCTCATCTGAAAGGTCACTTCCTAAGAGGAGCCTTCTCTGATTCCCCAATCTAAGTCAGGTCCCCTGCGACCTCTGCCGCTGCAGCCTCTACTTTATACAGGATGGAAAGCATTTATGACTACGCATGATTGTCCACACTGTCTACCTGATCCACGTCTGATATCTGGGCCCCCACTAGGCTATGAGTTCTGTAAGAACAGGTACTGGGGTCAGGCTTTTCACCACTGAGTCCCCCTAGAACCCAGCATGGTGCCTTGAACACAGAAGGTGTTCAGAAAATATATATTGAATGATGAACGAATCATTGATTGAACCTTCTACATGGTTTAGGGCTGTCACTTCACCTCTCTGGGGCTTATTTCTAAAATGAGGGTTTGGCATTGAGTACACAAGGACACAAAGAAGGGAACAACAGGCACCATGGTCTGCTTCAGGGTGGGAGGCAGGAGGAGGGAGGGGATCGAAAAACTACCCACTGGGTACTGTGCTTATTACCTGGATGATGACATAATACGTATACCAAACTCCTACAACACAGTCGTTTACCTAGAGGACCACCATGCACATGTACCCTTGAAAGCAGAATAAAAGTTTTAAAAAACGTGTTTGAGAAAAAATAAAATGAGGGTTTAGACCAGATCAGTAATTAAAAAAAAAAAAAAAAAAGGCATCAAAAGCTACTGGAACTTTTTTTTAAAACTAACAATTCCAGGGGCCCATTCCAAGATTTTCTAGGTCAGTATATTTTTAGGTGATGCCTGGGCAAGGTGGAATTTAAGAGTTGCCCTCTAGACACCCTAGAGTCACCTCTAGCTTCACCATTCTGCAACCTGATCACTGTGGTCCTAATAATTTCACGTGAACTCTCTCCTCCACTGAGTCTTTTTCTAAAACTTTCAAGGAGGAAGGCAGAGAGGAATGACATCAGTTGAGCACTCATCATGTGTGAGGCACTCTTCTAACCATGTTTATGTACATCTGCTTATTTAGTCCTCATAAAATGGCTGGGCATCATGGCTCACAACTGTAATCCCAGCATTTGGGAGGCAGAGGTGGACGGATCACTTGAGGCCAGGAGTTCGAGACCAGCCTGGCCAATATGGTGAAACCCCATCTCTACTAAAAACAGAAAAATTAGTGGGGCGTGTTGGCAGGTGCCTGTAATCCCAGCTACTCGGGAGGCTGAGGCACAAGAATTGCTTGAACCTGGGGGGCGGAGGTTGCAGTGAGTAGAGATCGCACCACTGCACTCTACCCTGGACGACAGAGCGAGACTCCGACTAAAAAAAAAAAAAAAAAAAAATCTCATAAAATCCTGAAAGGCCTTGCCAAAGTGTGGTCCCTGGACGAGCAGCATGGGCATCACCAGGGAGCTTCTTATTTTTATTATTTATTTTTTGAGATGGAGTCTCCCTCTGTCACCCAGGCTGGAGTGCAGTGGCCGGATCTCAGCTCACTGCAAGCTCCGCCTCCCGGGTTTATGCTATTCTCCTGCCTCAGCCTCCCAAGTAGCTGGGACTACAGGCGCCCGCCAACTCGCCCGGCTAGTTTTTTGTATTTTTTAGTAGAGACGGGGTTTCACCGTGTTAGCCAGGATGGTCTCGATCTCCTGACCTCGTGATCTGCCCATCTCGGCCTCCCAAAGTGCTGGGATTACAGGCTTGAGCCACCGCGCCCGGCCAGGGAGCTTCTTATAAATGAAGAATCTCAGGCCCTGGCTAAGATCTACTGAGCCAGAATCTATAGCTTAACACAATCCCCAGGGCTTTGTGTGCACATTAATTATTGAGAAGTGTTGATCTAAAAACACAGGACCCAGGTGGAGGGCCCTGGCTGTCCTTTCTAAGTGCTGTATGGAAGGTATGACTCATTACTTCCCCGTTTTATGAGTAAGCAAACTGAGATCTCATGAGGTTAAATAATTGCTTAGGGTTACCCAGCTAGTCTTGGGCAGAGCCAAGAGCTTCCATTCGGGTTTTTCTGACCCCAAGCCCCAGGCTTTTTTCACTGCACAGCAGGTATTAGAAAAGGCTGATGTGTGTTTCACTTCTTCCTAGCACCGACCTAATGAGAGATGCTCGCGGTCAGTGCAAGGGACAGATATTGGCACTGGTAGAGGAAACAGCGAGAGGGAGAAAAGGGATGGGCTGGACAATCACTTCCCATACACTGCAGAGCTCAACCCTGTGTCCAGAAGCTGAAAGCAACAGTCTCTGCAAAATAAAGGAACTCAGCTGGTCTACAGCTACACTAGATGTTTCATCTGTCTCCATAAAGGGAGGGCGCCCCATAAAGCTCTGAACATCCCCAAAATCCACCACAGGTAAGACAAGGGTGGGGCTGGCAGACAGGTGCAGGCCAGGTGCTGGGACCTCCCCTATCCGTGAGGCTATTGGCAGTCTGACAGCCACACAATTTCCCCTTGGCACTGGTTCCTCCTGTTCCCGTCAGCATCCATGTGATTGGCACCTCCTCATGCAGAAGATCGCTTGGACTTCCTTGTCAGCCCTTATGAAACCTGAGCCCTGGGCCAGGACTTCAGAGGGTAAAGCCACACAAGGAAGTGCCGGCAGCCTTTACGTATACAAATATCTCACCAGCTTTCACTGCGTGAACAAAGACCAAGAGTTGAGAACCCCCAGCTGGGGGCAGCCCTCCGGAGGGAGATCTGCGGAGCCCAAGGTCTGGAAGGGAGAAGGGGGCAAGTGCAAACTTCCAAGTTGTTCCTTTGGGCTCTCCTGGTAAATTCTCCTGAGTACAAAAGAATCCTAGACTCTCCCATTTGGAATCCTAGACTCTCCCATTTGGAAGTAACTGTAGAAGCTGGGGAGTTCAGCCTCCCCCTGGGTCCACCCTACCCACAAGCACCTGGAAGACCTCAAGTACCTGCCACAAGAGCTGAGGACAGCCACCTCCACATTCAGCTTTTAGGGCAGAGCCAAGGCATTAATGAAATAACCCCCCGAGAGCCCGTGGGCATTAGTAGCCTTGGTGGTGTGAAAAGATGAGGAGGAGGAGGGTGGTGGTGGTGGTAGTGATGATGGTGGTGGTTATGATGCCAGACATCTGGCTACAACCTTTCTTACACCTCTTAATTAATCCTCATAACCCTATGCTGTAGGTAGGTTAGGGATACTACATAAGGCCACAAAACTACTGCATGGTACTAGACTTTATGGCTCCAAAAATCATGCTTCTAACCACTACACTCTCTGATAAGGTCTCTGTACCTCTCCATTTACTCACCATCCCGTGGGTCTTGACTTGAGAATCACCACTTTGTGTTGTTTGCTAGGTTGTTTTCCCCCTCTCCGCTAAGGTGTGTGTGGGTTTCTCCAGGGTAGAGACCACATCCTGTTTGTTTCTCAACGCTCAGTGCCTGACCTGAAGCCTCATACACAGTGGTGCTGAATGCATGCTGGTGACGGAAGAATGCACACGAATGACTGAACACCAGTGGACTTGACCACGCTGGGCGTCGGCTGCCAACAGCCCACCAGCCGTATGTCTTCCTGGCCCTGATCCCACATGCACTCAGGTTTGTTCCAATCAGCTTGTGGGATGGCATGTTCTGACCTGTGGCAAACAGCCACGCTGCAGCAGGCCAGCTTCCATGGGCCCTGCCACTTGATCCATGTGTGACATGGAGTAAGTGCACTTTGGCACAGTCTGAACCCCATGACCTTGCTCCTTCTTCTGGCCCTAATTATGACCCCCAAGCCACCTGACCAGAGCCAATCATCAGTCCTCTTTCTAGGGCTCAGTGAGAGACAGACAGCCAGTAAGGCTTATGAATGGGCTTGTGTGTGCATACATGTACACGTGTGGGCATAAGTGTGTGCGTGTGTCCATGCGAGTGTGTGTGGTTTGCCTGCGGGGTGAGATGAAGCTCCTCCCATGTGCTTATAATCAAATCAATGAATCTTAGGGTGTGAGAGCCTGGACGGCCATCCAGCCCCACCTCCCACACAATGCTCTAGTCCCTTGGGTAGCATTCCCAAGCCCTAATGGCCCAGCAGCTCACAGCCTCCTTACAACAGTAGCAGCAACGGTAGCAGTTGCCACAACAGTATCTATACAATAGTAACTGCTATTTATTGAATACTTTCTATTGTAACTGGATGTTAGATTTTTCTTGTGATCTCAATTTCTTCTGAGACCCGGAAGCTGGAAGAGCAGGTAAAACATACCTCCCCATCCTAAAAGAAAAGTGTAACAGCACAGATATTTGGTGCCAGGCTGCTTAGGTTCAAATCCTGCCCCAGTGCTTATTAGTTATGAGACTAGTTGGGCAGGTTGCTTGGCTTTGTGCCCCAGTGCTCTCATCTGTAAAATCTGGATAAAACCATCCTATATCATAGGATTCTTGTGAAGAGTAAAGGGTTACTGTATAGAAAGCACTTAGAATAGTGTCTGACACATACAGGTACTATACACGGCTTGCTGCTGATGCTGTATGTGGAGTTATTGGGGGTTATACAGGACTTACAAAGTTGTGATCCAAAGCCAGATGTTTCCCTCATTCCGTCACCCCCTCCAGCCTACAAACATACTTTTTCGTGTGTTTGTTTTTGTTTTTAGAGGCAGGGTCTCGCTCTGCCACACAAGCTGGAGTGCAGTGGTACAATCATAGCTCACTGCAGCCTCGAACTCCTGGACTCAAGTTATCTTCTCGTCTCAGCCTCCAGGGTAGCTGTGGTTACAGGCCATGCCACCACACCTGGCTAATTTTTTTAAATCTTTTTTTGTAGAGATAGGGTCTCACTATGTTGCCCAGGCTGGACTTGAACTCCTGGGCTCCAGCGATCCGCCCACTTCAGCCTCCAGAGTAGGTGAGATTACAGGCATGAGCCCCTGTGCCCAACTCTACATATATTTTATTAAACACACTTACCAGCCTCCATCTCAATCAAGAGGGGTTTCAAGAAAAAAACAAAAAAACTGCTCAGAAATGCAGACCCCTGAAGTTCAAGGATGCAGAAGGTGGTACCAGTCTCTCCAGGAGAAGTCTGGAGGTGTGAGCCCTGAGCTGCCCGCACACCATAGTGAGGAATGGGGAATGCAAGGAGCTGATGTTGACATCCTGAAAGGCCCTTGTGTAAGGTCTGCTGCCAGGATGCCATGACACCCTCCACCTCACTACCACCACGGAACATCTGTATGGGACGTAGCCCCAGAATTAGGGGCTGAGAGGTTTGGAGTAGCAAGTGACCAAGCACAGGCCCTACTGCCCATATCATGGACTGGTCAGTGTGAAGTCCTCAGGCAAATCTCCAAAAGACCCAAAAAAGCATCCTGTGAAAGCCACAGCTTTGGGGTCTCTGCCCCTGAGGGAGCACCAATGCCTGGTTACAATGGCAACAATCAGGGAGGAGCCTCGCTCTCCCAACCTTACCCTTTCTACCACCTGCTCCTCCACCGTGAGCCCTGGAGGATCCAGGGCCAGCACTACCATTACTGGGAGGGTAAGAAGAGGGCAGGGCAGAGGCCAACCACACCCCGTGCCTGCTCTGAACTAGGAGACAGGGAGAAACTCCACAGTGGGTAAGAGACAGAGAGGTTGAAGTTTCCATTTAAACTAGCACAGACTTTTGACGTGAGAGAATGAGACAGTCCAATAGAAATGGAACATGCCTGTGAATCCTAGGGAACTGACCTGAGATGTAACCCAGGTGCTCACAGGTTTGATCCAATAGCGTGAGAAAAAGAAAGTCATTGACTGTTTCACTCCCACCACCAAACTCCGCTTCTTTGATAAAAACAGTATTCCAGACAGGGCGCTAAGTGGATGATCTCATCTAATCCTAAAGTAAACACTCATCTAGAGGTCCAGAGAGGTTAGGTCACATCACACAATTGTTAAATTGTTAAACTGTAGAAGAAATGGCTCCAGAGCCCACATTAGAATGACTGAGTCGCTTGCCAGGGAGGGTCCCACAGCTTTGGACAGCATGGACCCTTGGAAAGCCAGCCTTATCGGACAATTTCTGTCTTCCTGCTTTGTGGCCCATGACTTCATAGGGCCCAGTCCCTAATGAAAGCACATAAACTCCCATGGACCTGTCCTTTTCAATATGGCTCCCCACAGTGACCCTGGAGGATCACAGCAGCATCTGTTAGAAATACAGATTCCTGGGTGCAGTAAACTGAATAATAGCCCCCAAAGAGATCCAAGTCCTAATCCTTGGAACCTGTTCTGTTATAAGGAAAAGGGTTTTTGCAGATGTGATTAAGAATCTGGACAGAGAGACTATCTGGATTGTCTGAATGGTCCCTAAATCTACTCACAGGTGTCAATATAAGAAGGAGACAAAGGGAGATTTGATACACACAGAAGAGGAAGAGGAGGCAGCGTAACCACAGAGGCAGATATTGGAGTGATGCAGCCACAGTCAAGAAATGCTGGCAGCCCCCAGAAGCTGGAAGAGACTTGGAAGAGATTCTCCTCTAGAGCCTCCAAAGGGAACACAGCCCTGCTGACACCTGAATTTCAGCTCAGTGAAACTGATTTCAGACTCCTGACTTACAGAACTATGAGACAATAAATTTCCTTTGCCTTAAGCCACCAAGTTTTTATTTTTATTGTTTTTCAGAGATGGGGTCTCCCTCTGTTGCCCAGACTGGAATACAGTGGTGTGATCTCAGTTCACTGCACCTTCGACCTCCTGGGCTCAAGCAATCCTCCCATCTCAAACCACCTCCCTGCTACACCACCCCAGGTAGCTGAGACTACAGGTGCCTGCCACCATGCCCGGCTAACTTTTTTTTTTGTAGAGACAGAGTTTTGCCATGTTGCCCAGGCTGGTCTTGAGCTCCTGAGCTCAGACATCTGTCCACCTTGGCCTCCCAAAGTGCTGAGATTACAGGCATGAGCCACCACGCCCAGCCTTACTATTATTGTTTTTTAAAGTAAAGGCAGGGTCTCACTACATTGCCCAGGCTGGTGTCAAACTTCAGGCCTCAAATGATCCTCCCGCCTTGGCCCCGCAAAGTGCTGGGGTTACAGGTGGGAACCACCACTACTGGGTAAGCCACCTAGTTTGTAGCAATTTGTTACAGCAGCCCCGGGAAACTGGGAAATTAATACACCTATGCCTCACTCATCATCTTCCGAAATTGATTCTCTGGAGAGGGAGCTCTGGAATCTGCTTTCTGGGCAAGTGCCCAAATTCACACTGAAATGTGAAAAACATTGTTCTAAGCCAGTGGTCTCTATTTATTAATTTAAGACGGAGTCTTGCTCTTGTCACCCAGGCTGAAATGCAATGGCAAGATTTCGGTTCACTGCAACCTCTGCCTCCTGAGTTCAAGCGATTCTCCTGCCTCAGCCTCCTGAGTAGCTGGGATTACAGGTGTGCGCCACCACGTCCGGCTAATTTTTATATTTTTAGTAGAGACGGGGTTTTACCATGTTGGTCAGGCTGGTGTCAAACTCCCGACCTCAGGTGATCCACCTGCCTTGGCCTCCCAAACTGCTGGGATTACAGGCGTCAGCCACCGCGCCCGGCCAGCCAGTGGTCTCTAAAGAGGGGTGGTCGCTCCCAAGAGTTGCAGGATATGAAGCTCAATAATACAAATGACACAGTATTAGATGCATACAATTTACAAAAAAAAAAAAAAGTAAACATATTGTAGCATGTCTGCTTTAAAACCTTTTGCTGATGTGGGTAAGTCAGTGTTGTCTAATCAAACTTCCTATGGCAATAGACATGTTTGTATCTGGGATGTCTCATACAGTAGCTATGTGTGGTTTTGAACACCTGAAATGTGGCTAGTGCCCTGAAAAAACTGAATTTTTAATTTTATTTAATTCATTCAGTTTTAAAGAGCCACAGAGGCCACTGTGCTGGACCACGCTGATAGAGCCCACGTCTAATAGAGCCCACGTCTGCGAGCCACACCTTTAACACATTCTCTGTAAAGCAAGTACCCTGAGGGCAAGGATTTGGGGAAGTTTTCTGCATTGCTGTATCCTTGGTTTCTAGAAGTGCGTGGTAGGTTGTTTTGTTTGTTTGTTTGTTTTGTTTCGTTTTTTTGTTTTTGAGACAGTCTGGCTCTGTCATCCAGGCTGCAGTGCAGTGGCATGATCTCAGCTCACTGCAACTTTCGCCTCCCAGGTTCAAGCGATTCTCCGGCCTCAGCCTCCCAAATAGCTGGGATTACAGGCTTGCGCCACCACGCCTGGCTAATTTTTGTATTTTTAGTAGAGATGGGTTTCACCATGTTGGCCAGGCTGGTCTCAAACTCCTGACCTCAGGTGATCCACCATCTCAGCCTCCCAAAGTGCTGGGATTACAGGCGTCAGCCACTGTGCCTGGCCTGCATAGTAGGTACTTAAGAAATACCCGTCACATGGGTGGGGGGAAAAATGGAGAAGTGAATGCCTCTCCAACAGAATGTTAGGAGAAAAGAGGCCTGAGATTGAGTCTTGGCCTAACTTCCCATTTCACAGATGAGAATCCTGAGGCTCAGGAGGAGAAGTATCTTTTGTAAGACTACACAGAAAGTGGTGGAAACCAGGACCTTGAACCACACTGTCCACTCTTCTCTCTCAATGCCTGTCCCTCCTAGCTCCACTCTTACCTGCCTGCATTCAGCATGTTCCTGGGAGAGACAGCACAAGGCCACTGTTACAGATGGTGTCCCCAGTCCCCACTCCCTCTTACCCGCATATAAAATTCTCTGCCCTCATTCCCAGATTTGATCTGGAAAATGTAATAGGCCCCAGGGTAGCGGGTCGTGGCTTGCATTTGGAAGATGTCAGCAGGAACGGAGCGTCCTGACACCACGTCCATGTCCCGGTACAAGATGGTAAAGGGCTGGTCTCTGCAGCCAGGGTTCTCAGCAGGACACATACAGCGGCTGTGGAAAGGGAAATCATGTGAGAACTCAAGAAATCCATTCCAGGTGCTGGTTGTGCCTACTTCCTCTCTTAAAACACTGAAAATGAGGCCATCCCATTTTTAACATCCAAATGCCATAACTGTAGAATGTCTCTGCTCCTAGCTTGAGTCTAAAAACTCTCCAGCATGTAGGCGAGCTCTGTTTCCTAGAGAATGGACTTTTCTCACCAATCAGACGTTCTGGTACTAAATAGAATATAAACCTTAGATCTCTGGTTTTCAGAACATTAGAACATTCTCCAAGATAGTTTACACTTGCCATGTAGGCCAAATATGCCGCTCCAGCCTGGGCGGCAGAGCAAGACCCTGTCTCAAAAAACAAAACAAAAAGAAAAAAAAAGGAAGAAAGAAATTTTTAAAGTAAGAAATTGGATTAACAGGTCTTGGAGATCCTTGTACATTCTCTATTGCACTCAGCTCAGTCTGCATGGAATGGAATTGAATAGAATATAATCAAATATTGTCATTTGATAATTGATAAACAAGAGTTAGAACTATGTACAAGATAAGACATTGGACATTTTGGAAATTCAATGAATAATAAGATCCTGACCTCAGATAGTTTGCTTTCTAATAGGAGAAATAAATCACAGACACAAATATCTCTAATACGAAGCAACTATTAACAGAGTGCCCTAATATAAAATCACTGACTTTTACTACCAAAGAATGCCTGTTATAGACACCCCTTGATTCACCCCTAACACCCCCTTCCTCTGTCTCCGACCCTGCCCTGAGACTCCACAATAGGGTTCACAATAGGATGAAGATGTCTGTTGATATGTGCGGTGGTGGCCAACGCTAGGAGTCAGTCTTACTGTGTTTCTGCCGCTTTCTAACTTCCGGTCTATCCACAAAACCTGTTGGTTCTACTTCCAAAAGAGAGTCCACATCGAACCATCTCCAGTGCCTTCGAGGCACTTTTGCCTTCTAGCCCTTGCACATACTGTTCCTTCTGATCTTCCACTCTATTTAGTTAAAATCAACTCATTTTCCCGTTCCAGCCCAAATGTCATTTCTTCAGAGAGGCCTTTGGACTCCTCCATCTAAACCATCCAGCCTACTCTTCCTTTTTATAAATTTCCATTCATTCTACGCAGAGTATGGTGTCTCATGCCTATAATCCCAGCACTTTGGCTGGTGGGAGGATGACTTGAGTCAGGAGTTCAAGAACCTCTGACTGCAAATATATATATATATATTACTCTCATATATTATATATAATATATAAAAATATAATATATATCTGTAATATAATTATCCACTCAATATCCATAAAAAAATATATATTATATATTTATAATATATATTTATATTATATATATTTGTTATAAGCCTATATTATATATAATATATATAATACTCTTACCATATAAAATATTGTATATAATTTATATAATATATATAAATATATTGTATATAATATATAAAAATATATATTTTTATATATATATATACCAGGTGCACTGGCACACACCCATAGTCCTAGCTACTTAAAAGGCTGAGGCAGGACAGGTGTTGTATTTAAAGGTTGAGGCTTCAATGAGCTGAGATTGCACCACTGCACTCCAGCCTGGGTGGCAGAGCAAGTTTCATTTTTTTAAGGCTGCATCAAAACAGCCAAGTCAAAACGTCTCTAGTGCCTAAATGGCCACAACAAAGTATCATGTGTGGCATATAAAATCATTGTTTTCTAAAAGAAGTTTGGAGGAGGGAGTGATGGCTCCCAGCTGAAGAGGACCACAAACAGCTGGGAGAGGTGGCATCTGAGCTGAAGTCTGAAAGATGGGGCAGCTCTGGCTATGTGGAGATGAAAGGAATGCCTTCCATATGGCCGGAAGTATGTGCACACAAGCAGGGAGGTTGGCCATTCCTGGACACGGGTAAAGGCGTGAGCAAGTCCTGTTCAGACTGGCAGAAGCACAGGACACCTGAACCGGACAAGGAGTTGGAAGGGGCTGCTGGAGTCCTACTGGACTGGAGCCTGGAGCGAGGGAGTCATGGAGCATTGTCAGCGTCATGCCAGAGACTCCACCAGTAACTCCAGCTCAGTGCTGCGAGCTGAAACGGATCAGCTCCCCAGCCACAGACAGGGGCGGCCTGGAAAAACCCAGAGAGAACCAGGAAAAGCAGCTGGGAAAAGCAGCCTGGAGCTCTGCTCTGCCACAAACAGCCCTTATATCGGGGGTCAAAAAGCCCTGTTATAAAGAGTTGCTTAGAAGCACAGCTCTTAGCAACAAGTGAAGATGTCTCTAATGGACCCACCTGTCCCGGCATCATCCTCTCTTTTGCCAATTTGTTATCAAAGTGGGAACCACTGGTAAGCCATGAATTCCTCTCTTAGAGGCTGTATTCTGAGAGGGCAGGATGGGTGTGTTTGATTCATCCTTTCATCTCCCATGCGGGGGTTTGGTGTTGCTCAAGGGAAGTCAATGTGTGAACATTTGGAAGATAGGAGGCCAAGGAGCAACTAAGACGGTTTAAAAAAGGGATAAAAGAGAAGGAAAAGGAACTCCTAGTATGCCAGGAACAGAAAGCCACTGTCCTACTGCATTTACCGTTTGGAAGTTGTCTTCACTTTAATTCTATCCTCAACTCTAATATTTGCCATCTGGTGATTTAGTAAAATGTTGACCAAGATGACATCAGAAACTTGATTAACACCAACTAGAGAACTTTCCAGCACCTCAATACTCACAGAGCAGTCCAGGGAGATTGGAAGCATTCATTTCACCTGGGAGCTTGCCAGAAAGGCAGAATCTTGGGCCCCACCCCAAACCCACGGAATCACACTCTAACGAGATCACCAGGTGAGTCCTATGCATGTTACATTTAGGAGCCAACCTCTAAAAGACCCCATGTTTCCAGAACAAAGTCATTAGAGGGAAGAGGAGATTCTAGAACCCTGACTCAACTCTCAGCTTGGTTAGCTTTCTAGAGAATCTTTGCATAGCTCTGGCATGAGTGAGGGAGTGATAGAGAACACTGTGTGTGTGTGTGTGTGTGTGTGTGTAGACAGAGTCTCATTCTGTCACCCAGACTGGACTCCAGTGGCACAATCTCAGCTCATTGTAACCTTCTCCTCCCAGATTCAAGCGATTCTCATGCCTCAGCCTCCTGAGTAGCTGGGACTATAGGCGTGGCATGCCCAGTTAATTTTTTTGTATTTTTAGTAGAGACAGGGTTTCACCATGTTGGCCAGGCTGCTCTCGAACTCTTGAGCTCAGGCAATCCACCCACCTCAGCCTCCCAAAGTGCTGCGATTACAGGCATGAGCCACCACACCCAGCCTTGTATGTGTTTCTTACTGTGTGTTGTGGTCAAACATTTTGAAAAATAGTTGTTTCTTGTATGTAGGTATGTGTTTCAGATCCTATAACTTGTAATGGAATGTTCTGCAAACTTTTTGACAACCCACAGTAACACATTTTGCACTGCAAACCAGTAGCACACAAAACTAAAAGAGAAGTTGCAGAAAACAATATTGACTCTCGCTATGTGCAATGTACTCTGATATTTTCTATTCCAGTCTGTTCTATCTATTCTACTCGGTTCTATTCTATATACACACACACACACACACATGAGCACATGACATAGGTAGTGGGCCAGGTCCCCTGACTTCCTGGCTGGTACACTCTCTTTCACACCACACCGCCAACCTCCTGAGCCGTTGTCAGGTTTCTATTCCCCAAGGGGACACCATGACTTACTTATCACTGATCCTCAGATAAGGTTCCTCACAGCGGATGGGGTCAATGCATTTGAACCCCCCTTGTAAATTGTAGCAAGTCTGCTGCAGGTTGCACGTGTGGTTTCTGTGCTCACATTCATTGATGTCTGAAATGCAGGGTAGACAAGAAGCAGAGGCAGAGCATTATTGGCCAGGCCAGATGTGTGGGGGTGGGGTAGGCTGGGTCTTACTACAGAGCTGTACTATCCAATATGGCAGCCACAGGCCATATGTGGCTACTGAGTACTCGGAATGTGGCTGATCCAAACTGAGATGTGCTGTAAGTGGAAAATACACACCAGATTTTGATGACTTAGGATCAAAAAGTAATGTGAACCAGGCACAGTGGCTCATGTCTGTAATCCCAGCACATTGGGAGGCTGAGGCAGGAGGATCACTTGAAGCCAGGAGTTCAAGACCAGCCTGGGTAACAAAGCAAGGCCCTGTCTCTTAATTTAAATATATATACATATATATGTGTGTGTGTATATATATACATAATTTTAAAAAGAATGTAAAACATCTCATCAATAATTTTTATATTGACATGCTGAAATAATATTTGGGATATACTGCATTAAAGAAAATATAGTAGTAAAAACAGGAGTTCGAGACCAGCCTGGTCAACATGGTAAAACACCGTCACTACTAAAAATACAAAAATTAGCCCGGCATGGTGGCATGCACTTATAGTCCCAGCTACTTGGGAGGCTAAGGCAGGAGAATCACTTTAACCTGGGAGGCAGAGGCTGCAGTGAGCCAAGTGCAGTGAGAACCACTGCACTCCAGCCTGGGCCACAGAGTGAGACTCTGTCTCAAAAAAAAAAAAAAAAAAAAAAGAAAAAGAAAAAAGGAAAAGAAAAGAGAATATAGTAGTAAAAGTAATTTTACCCATTTTCTTTTCCTGTTTCAATGTGGGTACTAGCAAATGTAAAATTACATAGATGGCTCACATCTGTAGCTCACATGATACTTCTGTCGCCTGGCACCACTATGGAGAATTCTTGCTTGGCGATGAGCTAAGGTAGGTTCAAGGAGACTGAGAATGTGTCAGTCGCTTCCACAATGACCCCTCAGTGTGTGGAGCATGGGGCTGGAAGCCAGGCCAAGCAGGCAAACAGGAGAAGACCTACCCTTTTACAGTCTGGGTCCCAACCCTTCCAGGAACAGAGCAGTCAGGTGTGTGAGGTCTCCCTGGCAACCATGCTCTAGGAGAGATCACTTGGAGAAAGGCTGACCAAACTGCCCTCTAGGCCACATAAGAAAGCCCAGGCTCTGGCCAGGCCATAAAAGTCCTGCTTAGCTCTGGAGCAGTTCTCAGAGGAGCCTCAGAGATCTGGCTGGGGAGGCAGAAAGCCACGCTTAGAGGTTGCCGTCTGCATCTGCAGAGTTCATTACAGAAGTTTAAGTGGCCAATATCCTGGCCAAAGGATGGGTTACAGGGCGGGAAGACACCAGGCCAGGCATCCTGCCCAGAGCTGCCACTATGACAGCCACCAGCACCCACTCACACCCCCACCCCTGCCACCTTCCCAAAGCTGCACACAATTCCCCAGGTGAGGACCTCCAGATGACCCCCTGAAGCAGCTCCACCTCACACACACCCCAGCCAGGCCCCTCCGGACAGCCTTACCCTGGCAGCTTCGGTTGTCATCCAGCAGGATGTAGCCTGGAGGGCAGGAGCAGAAGTACGTGCCAGGCTGGTTCACACACTCATGTTGGCAGAGGAACTCAGAGAAACTGCATTCGTCCATATCTGGGGTGACAAGTTACACCTGCTGTATATAATCCCAGTCTATGTGGGGATGGGAGCTGAGTGGTCATCTACTCCAACTCCCACACTGTCTTGATACATATGATGGCTTTACTGAAAAGAAGCTGTCAATTCACTTCCTGAGCACTTCTAGCAATGGGGAGCTCACTACCTGCTGAGGATACCCATTGATATCTGGACAGCTCTAATTGTCAGAAAATTCTTCCCTGCATGGAGCTGAAATCCACCTCCATCGAGCTTCCAACATCTGCCTCTCACTCGGCTGCACCTTCCATTCATGATAAACTTATTTCACCAGGTAGGGGAATCCGCCCTCCACCTCTGACCTGCCCAAGGGGCTGATTTCTTTGCCCACTGGGGTTTTCTGGGGGTTTCCTCAAGACCCAAAAAAACATTCCCTGGCCCTAGAGGGTCCTCCAAAGGGGCAGCTTTCACAGTGCCAACTCCCCTTCAATCACCCCTTTCGCCAACTTCAGGAACAATATTGTTCCTAACGTCATAATGAAGGGATATATCCAAAAGGCCAGGATTTTTTAATTATATTAAAACTTCACTGTGAAAAACGAACAAACAAACAAACAAAAAACTGCCTGAAAGAGAAAACTCCAGAGTGGTGAGGGATGGGCAGGGATATTATTTTTCTCTTTGTGGCCCGCCTACCTTGGCTCCTCCCTGGGACAAGGGAAGCAGCAGCTTCCAGCCAGCCTGACGTGGAGGGGGAGCCCCTGTCCATGTGATTTACAACTCGTCCGCATGGGCTATGGTGGTTGATGCAGAAGCAGACGTTCCAGAAAAGCCAACTCTTCATCACACACAGAGTTTGGCAACAGAGCCCCTGTTTGAACCTCATTCGATAAGCATGCCAAAGAAAACATGTTTTTCTTACATTTGTTGTTTCCCGAAAACTTGCTTTCCCTAGTTTCCCCATGTGACATGTCCTCAGATTACTCTCTCACTCACAGACCGCTGGTGGCTGGAGTCACCCAGAGAGGGTGTCAACGCAAAAGAAGCTGTCTCTCCACCATCAGATAATTCCGGGTGTTACACGCCTCGTGCCTCTCACATCCCAGAAGGAAAAACTCCTTCCTGTCTCTCTCAGGGGTCCTCAGGTGATGGGTTATGAGCCAGCAGAATTAGGATGCTGATTTGAAAAGTCAAGTGTGCTCAGGTATTATCTGCTTCGGTCGTGCCTCCCCACCTCCCCCAGAAGCCTTGTAGAGCCCCGGGTCTCTGGCTCCAGCTCATCATAACTGAGAGTGTCCTATTTTATGTCTAAGTTTGTAGATTCCATTCATACTTTCAGTAGAGTAGTAGTGATGTTTGTCAATCCCTGAGGCTCCCTACATGCCAAGCACTGGGTTAAATGCTTTACATGCCTCCTCTTATTTAATTCTCGCCTCAACCCCATGAAGGAGGTGCTATTACTCTCCATATTTTCCAGAAGAAAAACTGAGGCTTACACAGGTTAGCTGACTTGTCCAAGTTCACAGATAACAAGTAAGGAGGAAAGCTGGGACTTGAACCCAGCCTCTAGATCTCACACTTGGAAACACGACGCTGTAATGTCTCCCTGAGGAACTGTGCTGAGGGATCAGTGGAGCTGGGGAGCCCTGAGGTTGGGGCAATCGCCCAAGAAGGGTTAGCTCCAGGGCAGATGGAGAGTGTAGCACCCACTCCCAACTCCCACTGGGCAGGGAGGGGCTCTAACAGACCCTACTCGGTTTATCTTTGGGTCTGCAATTCCCAGACTTTGCTTAGGGCTGTGGCTCCACCCTCCAGGGGAAAGCTGAAATACAAGGTCAGTTTCTGGCAGGGAGCATGTATTAGGCCACTTTCACTCCTCCACAGGAGAACGCACCATGGTTTCCAGGAACAGCTCAGCTTAGCAAATCCCTGAGAGACAAGGTTAGGAGGGGTCTGGGGCTACATGGAGGGGCCACTCAGCTGTGATAACACAGTGAGGATAACAGTGCCTGCGGGAAATGGAGAAGTGCAGAAAGGGGTTAAGTAGGAAGGCGCAGAAACAGACTCTCTCCATCACCCTGTTATCCTGGACCAGTCTGCTCTAGAAAGCCTACATATCCCGGGGTCACATTAAATCTTCAGGAGGGTGTGCATCATGGAGAACATGGAGGACAAGTTGGCCGTTTGGGGCAAAATGAGTCAACTGAAAATCTTTGCCAAATTGACATGGATGTAAGCTTCTCAAGAAGCCAAAAGTCTCTTACACCTACACTTAGGGAAGATAAATTAACACGTAATGACTAAAACTCCACTGTGTCCAAAAAAACCTCCTTGAAAGAGAAAAGTCCAGAGTGGTGTGGGGTGGGCACGAATATTTGTCTCTCCATGGCCCGCCTACCTTGGATCCTCCCTGGGACAGGGGAAGCAGCAGCTTCCAGCCAGCCTGGAACCAGCCTGGAGCTGGGCCACCCTCTGGACTGTGCCAACTTATTTAATTTTTGACCACTCTAGGAGGGTGGTTGGTTGGTTGGTTGGCTGGTTGATTTTTTTTAACAAAGGATGAAACTGAGACTCAGGGAGTGACCTGCTCAAGAAAAATAGTACATGGTAGAGCTGGATTTTGAACTCAGCTCCTCCAGGGTCACTCTACCATACAGCCTACGCAGTGGGGCAATAAACATCTGTGGATTAACAGAGCATTCTGGAGAAACAAATCATCTCACCACATCATGTTAGATTTTCTAAACTTCTTAGTTCCTTGGCCCCAATTCCCCAAGGAATGCCATGGAGGGAACTGAAATCTAGGAAGAAAGTGGCTTTTCATGCCTGGGGGTATTTTATTTCTGTTTCTGGGCCTTATATTTAATCAGCCCAAGGCTCTCTGTAACTGCCTGCTTGTGGCTCTGACTGTCCTGGCCCTGGGGAGAGGTGTTCATTTGTTTCATGGGACTCTGTCCCCAGAACACTTCAGGCGTCAGTGAGACTATCACACAAGTTCCATTCATGACCTGGGTCAGTTCCTGTTACAATAAAACCCGGATTAGGAAACTTTCCATTCTGCAGAACAAAAAGATTTTTCACGCCCTAGTGTATGGCCCACTTATTTTGAAAAGCACAGCGAAGCATTATTAATTTAGACTTTGCTACTTCACAACTGCTGATGATGCCAGAAGTGGCTGAAATGAAGTGTACTTTAATCCAACCTTTAAAAAAACAAGGCAAGAAAGGGAAAGAGAGAGAAAGAAAGAAAACGAGTTGTGTGTGGTTCTATGTGGGATGCTACAGAGATAAATATGAGTAAGAGGTGGTCCCTATTCTCAAGGAGTTTACAATCCAGTAATATTTTTCTAACTAAGAAAATAAATTGAACTTTCTAGGGGAAAAAAAGAGGGAGTTAATAAGAAAATTATAATAGAGTCCATAAACTAGCATGGGCAGAAAATCATATTTCCTTGGGCTTGGAAGGAATTTATAAAAGGTCAACTAACCTATCACATCTATGTTCTCACAACAAATTATTATGATTTCATTCATTCAACATTCAATCATTTATCCATTGATTCGAGAACTATCTTTTTTTTTTTTTTTTTTTTTTTTGCATGTTCCCTGGGTGCCAGGCCTGGAGTGAGGCACTGATTATTTCAGAAGTTCACAGAGCATGTGTGCTTCCATACATGATCTCATTCATTCAATGTTCCCCCCAACCCTGCCCGAAAAGATATGCTATTATTCCTGGGTCACTGTCCTCTGTAAGTACTTTCTGTGATATCGCCAAGACTTGAGTCGGTGCTGGGTGAGGACAGACAGCTCTCAAACCAACATGCCAAATCGGGTGACTCCTCTCCCTCGTCAACCCTACCTCTGTCCCAGAAGGTAGCCCCATTGATTTTTGCGTCAAGGGTCAGATGACAAGGAAAATGAGACTCCACATCACCTTTCGGGAAGTGACTCATCTCTGTTCTGTGTGATTGTGACCCCACTGCCCTGGAGGATGTCCCAAACTAGACATGTGTCCAGGAAACGAGAGGAAACACCTATGAAGGAAGCCCTTGCCCTTCAACCCCCAACTCTTGCCCAGGCCCCAAGTACAGGTGGAAGTTTCCAATGCCAAAGCCCATTACCACTGCAATGAACACCGTCTTCCTCAAGTTCATATCCTGGGTCACAGCGGCAGACGAAAGAGCCGTAGGTGTTGACGCAGGTTTGCACACAGGGGTTCTCGGTGGCACACTCATTCACATCTGTGGAAAGCCAAGGCACATTGCTGACTGTCCTCCCAACAGAACAGCCACAATAACTAGGCAGAAAAAGCACCAGCAACTTAATCTACCACTACTAGGAGACCAGAGTCGCAGGTACCAAGGCTCTCCATCCAGGACCTTTGGGAGCATGATCTCAGATCTGAAAGTGTTCACTTAAGGACCAGGGCCTCCAGCCACATGTCCCTTCTGGGGTCAAAAGTCAGGCAAGGTGGAAACCATATGTATACACATGATATAAACATATACGCATATACACCTGCTAGTAAGTCTATGCTCCAACACCCCCCGCCAGGAATTTCCAGGCAACACCTGCTCCTTCCTATCACCTGTTACATTTCGTCCATGAACTCCCCTCACCCTCACTGACTTGGAAGTTTCAGGTTAACAAATAACCATGATGATTCTAATAATATATTTATTATGCATAAATAACTTTGCTCATTAGGAAAGGATCTTACACTCACTTAATCCTTACAATGAGGACCATTGCCCCACTTTAGAGGTTAAGTAGGTTAAGGAGAAGACCACCAAAGGACACAAGGAGTAATGGGAAATCTATTATCTTGAGTGTGGTGGTGGTGGTTTCATGCAGGTACACGTATGTCAAAATTAATAGAATCATGGTGCGGTTTATTATACACTGATTATGCATCAATAAGATTGTTTAAGCATTTTTCAGGCACAGTGGCTCATGCCTGTAATCTCAGCACTTTGAGGCAGGTGGATCGCTTGAGCCCAGGAGTTTGAGACCAGCCTGGGCAACATAATGGGACTCCATCTCTTCAAAAAGATTAAAAAATTAGCCAGGTGTTGTGGCACATGCCTGAGGTCCCAGCTACCCAGGAGGCTGAGGAAGGAGAATCACTTGAGCCTGGGAGATTGAGGCTGCAGTGAGCTGAGATCATGGTACTGTACTCCAGCCTGGGTGACAGAGTGAGACCCTGTCTCGGAAAAAAAAAAAAAAGTATAGCCAGGGTGCAGTGGCTCACACCTGCAATCCCAGCACTTTGGGAGACCAAGGCAGGTGGATTACCTGAGGTCAGGCATTCGAGAACAGCCTGACCAACATGGTGAAGTCCCGACTCTACTAAAAGAATACAAAAAAATTAGCCAGGCATGGTAATAGGTGCCTGTAATCCCAGCTACTCGGGAGGCTGAGACAAGGGAATCGCTTGAACCCCAGAGGCAGATGTTGCAGTGAGCTGAGATCATGCTACTGCACTCCAACCTGGTAGACAGAGCTAGACTGTCTCAAAACACACACACACACATATACACACACACACACACAATTGCTTTTGAAGATTGACAGGTGTACCCAAGTCCACTAGCTAACAAGGACACAATGGGAACTGGAACATGAGTCAGGGGCCTTTCCATAAAAACCAAGATTCATTCTGCACAGCTCATGGTGCGGGGAGGGCAGGGAAGAGCCCCTTTCCCACTGGCGTTGGCGGACCCACGGTAAGTACCATCCCACAATGCTCCATACACCAATGGCCAAAGTTCCAGCTGAGAGATTTTCTATCCTCCTATCCTCTTCCCAAGTCCAGGTAAACCTCTTAGGCCTCTGAAAAGAGATGTCAGTGTTTTCAGAGCTAAAAGCCTTCATGGTGAGCAGCTTGAGAGGCTTTTCTTAAAGGGGAGGCGAATCCCATGGCCACAAAGTTCCTGCCTCCTGGCATCTCTGGAGCTCTCAGGGAGAAAACAGATAAATAAATGAACAGCTCTAGAGAGAGGGTCAAGCAAGACACCGGCCCCCACCGGTGCCCGTGGGAGGTTGGGGTTTCCTCACTGGGGACAGGACGGGGTAGGAAAATGTCCACTGTGCTAAGCCACTGAGTGCAAGTTCAGACAGGACAGTGCTGGCAAGTGTTAGGGCTGGTGGCCTCAGCCTCTGGCCAGGCGCTGGCCACTCAGAGATGAATGAACTCATTCCACCCCCTCACCGCTCTCAGCTGCTTCTGAGAGCAGGGCGACCAAAATGATTCTGCCCACCTGGGGTTCTCACTGCCCTTTCCTGCCAGCCCTTTCCAAATGCCCTTCTGAATCTGCTGAGGGCACACAGGGCCCCACTCCAACCTGCTGGACAAGAAGTCTGGGTTCCTGGTTTTACTCTTAGCTCTGCTACCACTTGGCTGCATGACTTTGGCCAAGCTGCTTAACCTTTTTGAGCCTTGATTTCCTCTTCAGTAAAGCAGAGCCACAAACACCTACCTGCTGACCTCACGAGGCTATTTATTATTAGAGCTCAGTGAGATGAACAGACGTGATAATGCTCTGAATGTGCAAAGCACTCTCCCACATACGAAGAGTCAGGATTGCAAAAGCTCACTGGAGTATGCGACACCCTGTGCTGCCCATCAGCCCTGCTGATGCAGCATCCCAGTGGCCAAGTGCCCATACCCAGGCCTGGGTGCCGGGCCTGCTGCTTTATTGTGCTGTGGACTTGGCACTGCCAGGTGTATTATCTGCTTTTTCTCACACACCTGTCCCTCAGAGACCTGAAGGACACAGGTGCCTTTTGGATTGAGCATGGCTATGCCTCAGGAGGTACTGGGTGCACTGTGCCAGCCTGTGGCCAGTACCTCCAATCTCAGGCCTTGGCACAGAGCAGCCTGCATCTGCCCTAAGCCGCTTATCGCAGCAGCAAGGGAGCCAGGCACCCGCTCCTGCTCCAGTGGGAAGGAAGGGCCCTTGTTTATCCGCTTCCTCAACCTCCCGGCCTGGCGACTACTCTCAGAAGAAAATGACCTCTTTTGGTGTGAGGAACACAGTCCAGACTTCTTGGAACAATTAGCAGAACGAGCTTTGGAGGAGAGACTTAGAAAGAATCCAGGATCAAACTATTTAACACTGATGCCTTCCTGTTTACTGACGATTTAGCTACAATTAAAGTAAAGGAGACATAATATCCTCCAAATTCGATGGCCAGGAGCCTGCCAGCCAGAACTCCAAGGGTGAATGAAACAAGGAAATGGGCCTTGCAAAACCTGAGGTCTCCAGACAAAGACCTCATTCTGTGTCGCAGCACTGCCTCCAACTCCAACCTGGGCCAAGCAGCTGCCAGGGGCTGGAGGCCTGGGCCGGGAGCTGGAAGTTGAGGGGGAAGCCGGGGGCCAAAGCAGGATTTGCGCTAATTCCTTGGGTCTTAAGTCCCCCGTTCACTTCCTGAGCAGAAGAAACCTTCAGATGGAAACCACAATAGGCATGCAACTTGTTTTTCTTACTTATCAGTATTTCAAGTGATCATGTGAAAGCCAAAAAATGCCTTTGTTTCAGTCTGGTTTTGTGGGGGCATGCTGAGTAGCAGGGGACGTTACCACCACCACTAGACCCTTTGCTAAGGAACAGGCCGTGCTGGCACAGGTTGGAGGGAAAAGTGTAATGAGAGGCCTCAGAACTGCCCACGACACCCCTGCCTAGCATGGATGTGTTTATTTTATGATTCATGGAGGGTCAGGGACCCTGACCAACCCTCCTCAGACCTCAGAAACTGAACTTAGGCTATAGGACATGGAACCAAATTTCTGATTAGGCCAGAAAGCCAGCAAGGCTACTTCTGGATAGTAGACACAGAAAAGAAGCAAATCCATGAAACTGTACACTCCCAGCCGGTGGAGGATTGGGGTCCTACCCTCAGCCATATTCAGAGCACTTTTTGAGATGCTTCGCATAGCAAGGTTCGGGTCTCGGGTTTCTGCAGCAATGGGGATAGGTGGGCAGTGACAAGGAATGGGAGTACACCGTAGCAGCAGTGTTTCCCACAAACATAAGCTGCCAGGGGCTGAAGAAGGCTGCAGCTAGTGTCTCACATCGTGTCCAAGTTATCATGCACGTCACATACCTTGGCAAGACCTTCCATCCTCATTGAGGGTAAAACCAGGATTGCATGTACAAGAATAGGATCCAGGAACATTTGCACAGAGCTGCTGGCAGTAACCATAGCGACATTCATCAATGTCTGGAAACAGAAATGCACGCAAAGTGAGACAGGTCTCCATCTCACTCAATGATGCCCCCACTAGTGTGGCATGATTGCCTAGCTCTTCCCAAACAGGATCACGAAGGGAAGCAAAGGGGAACAAGAGCCAAGACAGTGCTTACTGAGTGTCATGGATGGTGATGCTGTCTCGATTACAAGGCTCAGTCTCCCCACAATCTTTCTCCTCCTCAACCCATCTCAGTCCCATAAATACCTGAACCTATCCTAAAAGTTGCAGAAGAAATTTCTGCTTTGAGTGGGATGTTGGGCAAGATGAGCTCTCCAATTTTACCCAGCTCTAAGATTCAACACTAAGGTTTGTCCAAGATGGGCTCTCCAATTTTTCCCAGCTCTCAGATTTGAGATTACCCAGCTCTTAAGATTTATCCAAAGTTAAGATTCAACTAGAAGATTCCATATAGAGGCTCCACTACCCGGGAAGGGTCCAGTCTGCTTAACATGTAAGAAGAATCCATAGCATCACTCCAATAGGCTCCTTGCCAGCTCCATGAACAATGAATATGTCCAGCTGTCAGGAACAAGAGCCAGTTAGGCTTGGACGAGCTGGGCAGCATGACCCTGGAGACCCATGAATCTAGTAATATGAGGACGCTGGAGTTCACCCTGGATCTCCTCCTTGCACCAGAGTGAACATAAAACTCTGGATAAACACACCTCTTCCAAGCCATAGCTGGCCTTGCCAGGGAAAGTGGCGGCACTGTGGGTGAATGGATCCTTTGAGCAGAGCTGGGCAATGTGACCTCCCTGTAACATGTATCCATCAATGGGGAGCCTGACGTCATTGGGAAAGCACTTCTCAACACCCCAAGCTGATGTGATGATGGGCTGGAGAATTCATTCCTGTGGGGTAAGGGTAGTGAATGAAATCACCAGCCTCCTGGCAGACTCTGAGATGGCACCAGTACAGGCTCCTGCTGTGACCAGTTGATCTGACTGTAGCTGGAACTGGTCCTTATCCCCACCTCCCCAAGTCTCACCAGGTTTCCTCCCTGGTCCCCCCGTTCCTTTGGAACCAGGGGCCATCCAGGACTCTGGAGGCCGGCTTAGAGCCTCAGTCCTTGGGCCTGGTTTCCACCTACTGCCAGGAAGGACTCCACCTCCGAGACCCATTTTGATCCCTTACCTATTGTTTAGCCCTTCTCAGATTCTGTGCCCTGTCCTGTGATTCTGTTTTGTCTCTAAGTCCCGGCTACTTCTAACCTGGCCCATTGCACTGCCCCTGAGTGCAGGGCAGCTATTGCACAGAAGGTCCATTGGCTGTACAGTGGCTGGCCCTGACTTCTTCCCAGAGTGCAGCTGGGCACATCACCAAGGCCAGGCAGGCGGCAGGGGCTGGAGAGGGTACCCTTCACTGGGGGTACCTTGGAGAAAAGGCAGCCCCCCCGACCCCTCATTTTTCTGCAAAAGCAGCATCTCCAGTGGTACACAGAACAGACAGTGTGTGGCTATGGAACTTGCATTTTGAAAGGGAAAGGCGAGTTTAGCCAGGGGAGGGCAGGAGTTCAGCCATAACTGGGAGAAGTCTTCCTTTCAGATGTGAATATGAGTGGCTGGGCCACATGGTACCATGCTAGGCATCTATGAGCATCCTTCCCAAAGCTCCATGCTCCCGGGACGAGAACAACCCTCCCAGGCAGAGGAATGTCCGAGTTGCTGGCACCCCTCACATCAGAGGGTTTCTGTAACAGGGCTGCTATATCCCGGTCTCCCCCACCACTCCAGCGCCCCTTGTGGTGGGAAAAAAAAAACTAGACTGAGACACAGGAGACTTGGAAGTTTGACCCAACTCGCTTTAACTTTGTCTAAAATGTTCCTTCTCTTTGAGTCTCAGTCTGCGATGCTATAAAAGTTGGATGACATAATATTCGACATCCTTTCCAGCTCTGAAATTCGACATATTAAGTTCCTGTACAAATAACTCTCTCTCACTGATCTGCTTATGTTCAAATAAGTAGCATCAACTTTTCCATTATAGCAGAGGTTGGTTTGAATGCACAGCAACTGTCATATTCACAGACGCCCGCGTGCAAGCCTGGAAAGGAGAACCAAGCCAATCTAGGCCTCAAGGATGCTTCAGACGGGGCTTGAGGGCAGACCTACTCAGCCTCAATCAAGAAACTTGGAAAGAGGTAGCTTTCCTTTGTTTCCATGATTTTGTTTGGATCTGTTTCTCAACTCCTCCAGGACTGACTTTCAGGCAACAGAACGGTGTCTTAGAGAATTCAAACTGGCAGGGCTTTTCTAGAAAACACAGCATAGAAATCACACCCTAGAATTAGAAATTGAAGTGACAGCTACAGTTTGCTATGAATTCATTCACTTGGCTAAACCCAAAACTAGAAGGGAAAAAAGGAAAATAACCTTCCAGTAAAAATAAACAGAAAGATCAGATAGCAGATGCCAACTGCAAAGGCAGTTCTCCACTGGTGACGACTGACTTCTCAGGAGTAAAAGGCTAAGGCCATCGCCCATGGGGTGGGTGTGGTCATCGGGGGGAAGGGCAAAGACAGGGTGTTGGAAGGAACTGATGTAAGATCAGGATTTACTGATCCACATTCAAGACTTGCCACTTTTCTGTGACTAAGCGAAAGTGTTCCCTTCTCTTAGCATTATTTCTAACTAAAGCAAAATAATCCTCACCTCTGTCACTTCCTGGCCTGGATATAAACTTCGTGAAGACAGGAAGAAACTTGAGGTAAAATCAAACTTAAAAAATATATCCAAAACTATAGCCCTTAAAAAATATATCTGAGGCTGGGCACGGTGGCTGATGCCTGTAATCTCAGCACTTTGGGAGGCTGACGCCTGTAATCTCCGCACTGTGGGAGGCTAGGCAGGCAGATCATTTGCAGGCCCAGGACTTCAGTCCAGCCTGGCCAAACATGGCAAAACCCTATTTCTAAAAAATACAAATACCTGGGCATGGTGAAGGCCTGCTTCCTGTAATGCCTCTCGGGAGGCTGGAGCAGGAGAATCCATGAGACAGGAGGTGGAGGATTACGGAAGTGGAGACCACGCAGATCGTACCCTGCCTCCTAAGCCAGGCAACAGGAGACTCCATACAAAAAAAAAAAAAAAAAACCAGGAAAGAAACCTCAAGGCCATGCGTGGTAGCCACGCCTGTAAATCTCCAGCGCACTTTGGGGGCCCGGGCAGATGGCTTGAGCCCAGGAGTTCAAGACCAGCCTGGCCAACATGGCGAAAGCCCCATTTGTACAAAAAGTACAAAACGTATCTGGGCATGGTGGCACATGCCTATATGATTCAACTCCTACTCAGGAGGCTGAGACAGGAGAATGCAGCAGACAGGAGACCAGAGGTTGCAGTGGCATAGTGCATGCATTGCACTCCAGCCTGGGTGACAGAGTGAGACTATGTCTCAAAAATACATACATACATTCAAAAACCATAATGATGACAAGATGGCGATGATGGCAACTGATTTTCAAGGGTGGGGTTACACATGTAAGTTCAATAGCCTTCCACCCCTCCCACCCTTCCTGGCAAAGAAAAGCTTACTACCCTTAGGCAGCCAGCTATGCCCACACCTCACAATGCCCCTGGCAACTGTTAACTTCCAGGAGTCCCTGTGACCCCCCCAGAGAGCTGTTACCTAAGCACTGGCCTTCCAGAAGCCAATATCCATCGGTGCAGGAGCAGGTGTACCCGCCCTCAGTGTTGATGCAGATCTGGGTGGGGTTGCACTGGTGGGAATCCGTTGCACACTCGTCCACATCTGTAACACAAGACATAGGTCAAAGAATGTCACCCACATCCATTTAGAGCCCTGGAGCCACCAGGGGTGCCAGTGGCTCGCTTGTCTTGGCCGGGAGGCAGTTGATAAGGTTGCTAGGTTACACCCAAGGAGGTGGCAGCACCTCCCTGATGGGCACCTCTAGGAGACACTAACCTCTAATGAGGGCTGAGCTAGTCTGCTCACCAGAAATCCACAAAGGGAAATGCCAAGAAGGGAACACATATCCTCAGGCACCCTTCTGCCATCCTATGCCATTGCTCCCTGAAGGTGCATCACCTTGACAATAACCATTACTTGATTTAGAAAGCCATTTTGTATTAGGCTTATTCATTCATATGTTAAACAGGGGTCTGCTGCATACCTACTGTGTGCACAGGACTGTGATAAACACCACTGAGAACAAAACAGAAGTAAAGGAAATGTCCCCAGCCAGGCACGGTGGCTCACGCCTGTAATCCCAGCACTTTGGGAGGCTGAGATGGGTGGATCACCTGGGCTCAGAAGTTCAAGATGAGCTCAGGCATCATGGTGAAACCCCGTCTCTACTAAAAATTTTAAAACTAGCTGGGCCTGGTGGCATGCGCCTGTAGTCCCAGGTACTCGGGAGACTGAGCTGGGAGGATCACTTGAGCCCAGGAGGTGGAGGTTGCAGTGAGCCGAGATTGCACGACGGCACTCCAACCTGGGAGACAGAGCGAGACCCTGTCTCAAAAAAAAAAAAAAAAAAGTTCGCTGCCAACAGAAGCTGGCAGTTCAGTTTCTTAATGGTATTTACTCATGAAAATCTTTCAGTCTGAAGCTCTCCAGTCTTCCCTCCACTCCACAGTTCCTGGGGCTAATCTTTGTCTGTCCTCTGCTCACAGCAAGTCTCTCTAGGCTGCTCTAGAGCCCACTACCATCTGTCTGGTGGCATGAAGATACCTGTATCCATGTCGGTCCCTTCTCCTTAACTTAGAGCTTCAGAGCACAGATATCAAGCCATACTCATGGCCATTCCCAAGTCATCTGGCACAGACACTTTACACAGTCAGTGTTCAAAACTGTTGAAACTGAAACATCCTCCTCTCCTTTCTTCCCTGCACGGCACTTTAGGGGAGAGCGCCCAAGATCCTGAAATGGACCTCCTGATGCCACGCTCTCACTTTGACCTAAAGGAAGAGACTTTTCACTAAACATTCACACACTAATTTACTCCACAAGGATCCATGGTGCCTCCTGGATCTGCCTGGCCCCGCGGACCCCAACACCTTTCCTCCTTGTCAGCCCTGCCTTCACCAGCACCTTGGTGGGTCGCCTGCCCTCCCCCTTCATTCCTGCATCAGGGTTTGCTCATCTACACCCTTTCTCCACCTTCACCGAATGGACCATCGTGCAGTCAGAAGTAATACTGAAAGCTGCAATTCTCTGAGCCTGTGTTATGTGCCTGACACCTACCTTGTTACTTGTATTTACTCTCACATCACCCTGTGAGGTGGGCTCACAATCCCCATTTTACAGATGGGAAAACTGAGTGGAAAGAGCTAATAAGCAGCATGCCAAGAGCTGAGTCCAGGCCTCCCTGCCTGCCTGACTCCAAGTCTACTCCATGCAGGTCTGACAGAGGTCATACCACCCAGCACCAAGCAGATTCGGTGGCGGGGAGCTGGCAGACTGGGCTGAGGAGGGAGGACTGAGCTTTTGTTCCTTTTTACTGACCCCACTCCCATGCTGTCTGCCTCCCAACACTGCAGATTGCAGACTTGATCATCATCTATTCAGTTGGCTTCTTTGAATACGTACGGTGGGGATGGGGGTGTCTAAGACCCAAAAGTGTAAGCTCCTTGAGGACAAGGGCCTCGTGTAGCATGGGGCTTTGTTCAGTAAAACATTCAACTGGGTGAGCAGTGGTCCCTCTGGTTCAGGGGATATGACCACATATCCACCATCCACCTGCAGCAGCCCCACACTAACAACCCTGATCAGTCCCCACCCTACCCCAAAACGACAGCTGTCTGGGAATCCCATGAAACCGGCTTTCCCTCCTCTAAACATGAACAACCTCCAAGAACCTGGTGCCAAGATGACGGTGGCCTCCACTCCACCCTGATGTTCAGCATGTGCAGCCTCAGCGAAAAAGACTCAGCCCTGTTCTCAGCTGTGAGGCCTCCCCTTTGCCTCCCTCCCACCCAGCTCTGCCCACCCAGCATAGCCTCCCAGGGGAGCTGGTGAATAATGCTTGGCCAGAAGCCGCTCCTGCTCAAACCCACAGTGAAGTCTATGACAATAAATAGTGCCACTATCGACTGGTGCATATTTACATTTTCCCAGCAGGGAGTGATGGATGGCAATTGTGTCCTGGGAACAACACTGCCTTAGGAATTTCTGTTCTTTTTCCTGCCTTGAGGGGAATGAAGGGTGAGGGTGACCAACACAGGAGAAGAATCACTGGAGGGGCTTGGTGGCGGCAAGTTCCCAAGCCTCTGTGCTTGTGTAATTTGCGTCCCACACAATGTGCCTGCCAAGTCCTACAGAGAGAAACCAGACACAATCAAGTAGGCCAGGCTGGACTCAGAAGGGCACAAAGGACCCCATCGTGGGCATGTGTGCAAAGTATTCAGGCCGAGAACCGAAATCCTTGAAGTTCACTCTTTTAAAAATTCCAGCACTTTTACTGAACTAAAGAATTAACTCAGCCAGGCGCAGTGGCTCATGCCTGTAATCGCAGCACTTTGGGAGGCCAAGGTAGGTGGATTGCTTGAGTCCAGGAGTTTGAGACCAGCCTGGGCAACATGGCAAAACCCTGTTTCTACTAAAAATACAAAAAATTAGTCGGGTATGGTGGCGCACACCTGTAGTCCCAGCTACTCAGGAAGCTGAGGTGGGAGGATCACCTGAGCCCAGGAAGTTGAGCCTACGGTGAGCCAAGATTGCACCACTGATCTCCAGCCTAGGCAACAGAGCAAGACCCCATCTCAAAAAAAAAAAAAAAGGAATTAACTCAGTTATATGACACTTTTGTTTATATAGATTTTAAAATTAAAATTTTAACTTTCACTAACTTTAATGAATTGTCAATAGAAACTATATTTTGAGAAGTCAATAAGTCCTTTTATATCCTCAAAACACACCTGGTGTCATGCTGCGTCCCTGGTAAATGTTCAATAACTATTGAATGAATGAACACATGAACGGCAAACATCAATCCCTCGCAGCCCCCAGAAAGCTTTTTCCAGCCAACTAGCTGACAAGCCCATCTGGGAGTGTGTACTTTAAAAACAGCCACCACCATGCAAACCACTGTCAGCCTACACACCTGATGCAGCTAAAACTGGAGTGTTCACAGGGTGGGCTTCCTCGGGGGGCTGAAACACTCATCACACATTCCAGCTCCCAGCGGAACTTCTTACATTAAATACATTTGACTTAAATCACTGAAGGAAAAATACATCGAATCACTCCAAGGACATTCTTTGGCAGGGCCTCCGTTTCCGCATCAGTGGAAAAGTACAAGCTATGACAACCTGGGCAAGTGTCAGTATCCTCATGTGCAAACAGGGTCTGCTTTCCTTTCCTGTGCAATAGTCAGGAAGAGTCTCCTAAGAGAAAAGAATGCTGGGTGCATTCAATCCTTTATTCATTCACTTGTTCGCTCATTCATTCGTTCATTCTTTCTTTCTTTTCTTTTTTTTTGAGACAGAGTCTTGCTCTGTCGCCCAGGCTGGAGTGCAGTGGCATGATTTCGGCTCACTGCAAGCTCTGCCTCCCAGGTTCACGCCATTCTCCTGCCTCAGCCTCCCGAGTAACTGGGACTACAGGAGCCCACCACCACACCCGGCTAATTTTTTTGTACTTTTGGTAGAGACGGGGTTTCACCATGTTAGCCAGGATGGTCTCAATCTCCTGACCTCGTGATCTGCCCGCCTTGGCCTCCCAAAGTGCTGGGATTATAGGCATGAGCCACCATGCCTGGCCCCCATTCATTCATTCTTTATGCTCTACAGTGGTTGCGTGTGCATGTGCGTGTGTGTGTGTGCGTGTGTGTGTGTGTGTGTCTGCCCTCCCCAGCCTCCATGACCTTTGGAAGAACTGGCATTGAGCATATTCCCTCCCGCTGTATGGTACCCAGAAGCGGACTTTACTGAGAGTCCTCTTGTCTCCCTGTTCCCTCCTGAGTGCTATCACACCAGTCAGCTGCCTGGGCACTTGGAGGATTCTGCCACAGCAACCATGGCTTGGCTCTCCCCAGGTGAGGCAATGTCTATCTGCTGCCCAGGTGACCAGCACCCTGGCAACTGGAGGAAAGCGCTCACCAACTCTCCCAGAACCTGGAAAGCCCAGCGCTGCCCCTGCCAGGAAGAAGTCGTCATCTGCGTCAAGCAGCACAGCTCTGCCCACCTAGCAGTCTCGCCTGCACTGGCACCTCTCCCTTGAGACATCCACCGAGTGGCCTTTTCAATCTGAAACAACTGCTCCCTTAGGAAAGTCATCAAAACCTATGAGTATCACCTCCTCGATGCCTTCCAAGGAGGCCATAGACAGAAAGGGCTTTCAGGCCCCAGGACAGTGGCCTACATATTCGGGAAGCTCTTTTAGGATTTCATTCCCTTAGCTATGTCTCACATTCCCTAGCCAGACAGTAAGCTTCATGTGGGCAGATATGCAAAGACAATGGAAATAAAGGGATGTCCCTCAGGCTGGTATGTTTTAAAGGAGTAAAAGAATGTCCTTAAAGTATAGTCAAGATCTTACAAAGGCACCAGATGAAGGAACTGGCCTCAACACATCAAAATAGAACTGTCCAACAATCTTGGGGACAACAAAGTGAACAGAACCTTCCATTCTGACTCACAGGACAGCACGGGAAGGGGCCACAGCCCACACACCTGCTGACCATTCTAGTCCTTGGAGCAGGACTCTGCAGAGGAAGCCAGTGGGGATTGGCACTCCTCTCCTTCACTGCATGGACTTCTCAGACAGCTTCGTGGGTATCACATGGCTGATTTATGCCCATTTTATGTCCTCCCCTTGGGAGTGGGCTGGTTCTCAGAAAACATCACACAACCCACTTTTCTGTCCCATATAAAAGTAATGGTTCCAAGTACGACCTTAGTATTAACTCACATATTATTAAATAAAATCTCTATAGGCAGTTATAACAGACTTAATATACCACATTAAATATGCATAAATATGTTCAAATATAAATAACATGTACATGTATGACAGCTATTTGTTCTATTTGAATGCACATATTATATACATACATGTGTTTACAGTTCAGCATTTATTCCTGAAAGCTGAAAATACTTTGTTTTCATAACACAAATTCTAACAGAAATAAAATGTCCTTTAAAAACTGTACAAAACAAAACAAAAACACTAATGGTTCCCCATGCCCACAGGTAGAACATTTTCTAGGTCATTCTCCAAGCACCAAAGTTTAAAAGGAAAACACACCAAAGGGCTGAGAACTCCTCAGAAAAGGCTAGCAGGTAAAAGAATAAGAACTTTGGGAGCAGACAGAGCTGGGTGTGAATCCAGGCTCCCACATTTGATAACTAAATAAGGCAGGGCAATTTACTGGATCCTTGGGTGTTCTGCAACAGGGTTGATGTAGCCTGCCTCGCAGAGAGATGTGAGAGTTCATGAGTTAAGAGGAGCACAGGTGCCAGCCTGACTGCCTGACACAGAGCTCCCTTCCCCAGGGAGGTGCTGTTTCTGACAGCTGTGGGAGATAGAAGAAGCTTGGTTTCTGCCTCCTGCAGACGCTGTTCTAGAATTCACTAAAGACACCAGGATGACAGCCCAGGGGTTTCATGGGCTATAAGTGTGGTTAGTTCTGTGATTCAACCACAGCCAAAGGCACGGACTTCTCCCCCTTGAGCCCCAGGCACATGGCGGGACATCTGGACAAGAGTTAAGGAAAGCCAGGGTACATTCCTTCATGGAGTCTCCCTCTCCACCTCTGCACCCAGGCATCTCTGGGCCCATCTATGATTCTATAACTGTAGGCATCCAAAAGCATAAAGGTACATGTGTCTAATGGCCATGTATGATCAACCTTTCCACAATCTGATTCTTGCCTCTTCCAGTGCCTTCTTTGCTCCAGTACTGTGAACAGGCAAGGTCTGACTTTGTGAGCCTGTGTACATAATGTCGGCCGAATGTCTCTGTTCTTGTGTGAGAACGGGCATCAGCCAAAGGGAAACATTCTCACTGGGTGACACTGGGAGAAGCTGTCCAAGAGCCCTTGGAAGATACACCTTTCCGAGGCCTCCACTCTTCCTTTTTTGGACAAGGCAAAAATCATTTCCTTGGTAGTAAATTTTTACCCAGTGAAATAACATGTTTTCCTAGCCCATTTTTGTTCCTTCCTTGCTCAAGCTAATGGGGCTTGATAAGAAAGAAGAAAATAACAATGGCACATTCCTACGCCTCCAAGTGAAGCCAGTTTCAGGCCTGCTGCTGGGCTGGGTCGGTGCCATTTTTCAGCAAGACGAGCCCAGCCAAGGCTGGAAGCTACACAGGACCTACTTCCCAAACACCTGTTTAATTAAAGATCTCAACGTTGGAGAACTCGCTGTTGAATTCCTAGGCCATCTGCACTCCATGTGTCTTACGGTCCTGGCCAATCACTAGGAGCTAGATCTTTTTGTGTTTACAGCACTTTCCCCGACACTTGAGATTAAGCATGGAATACAAAGTTGGTTCATTTTGCGCCTCTGATTAGGCAACAAATATGTGGTCCGTTTTCCAAACAACAACATATCCTTCCCTGTTGAATGAAACCAGCTGGAAGCCAGGTCCCAACCTCTCCATGGATTCTCTTTGTCTATCCCTAAAGTGAGAGCTGGAGGAGAGTTCTGACAGGCCCCTTCAAGCTATGATCTTCTACAGAGACAAACTATGCAACTAATGGAGATCACATTGTTTGGTTCTTGGGTAATTACTTTCATCCCCAGAGCACTTGGTAAACATCAGCTGACTTTAGTTGCTTTCAAACCGGGCAGTGAATTGGCCAAGCCCATTCAACTTTTGCCAGCGTATGGTGCCTGCCACAGGTCCAGGGGAAACACACGTCCTCTCGAGCGTCATGCATCAAGATGTCCCCAGAGGAAGGGGACAAGTCATGTCTAATGTCAATCTAGACATGCTTGTTTGTCTTTTTTTTTTTTTTTTTTTTTCCAAAAAGCCATGAGGCTTTGGCCATTATCGTGAATGTAAAGCAAACAGATGTGGAGTTCAAACTAGATTTCCATTTACTAAAATTTTTGCCATTTTGTCCATCAACAGAGATTTTGGAATCTTTAGAAGGCAGTAGTTTCCAAACCTGGCTACCCAAGAGAACTGCCTGACTACATATCAGAATTTCTGGGGCTGAGGCTTGGAAAGCTGTGTTATTTCAAAGTTACCTAAATGAATCCAACGCAAAACTGCATCTAAAATTCACTGTGCCAAATCAATACTTCTCCAACTTTAATATGCGTATGACTCAGTGGGGATCTTGTTAAAATGCAGATTCTAATTCATTGGATTCTACATTCCTAACGAGCTCCCACGTGAGGCCAATGCTGCTGGCTCAGGGACCACACTTTGAGCAACAAGGTGCTAGACTGTTCCAAGTGGTATTTGGTTCTGTATCCATGCAACCTGCTCAGAGTTTCAGAAACTATTAGGTTGGTGCATAAGTCATTGCAATATTTAAGAGAGTCTAAGAGGGAAGTTAAGTTTTCAAAAATCAAGCAGCATGTTCACTATAAGCGGGAGCTGAGCATGAAGATGGCCACAGTAGACACTGGGGACTACTAGAGGAGGAAGGGAGGGAGGCAAGGGTCAAAAACTAACTACTGGGAACTATGCTCAGTACCTAGGTAATGGCATCCCTCAGACCTCAGACCTCAGCATCACACGAAATACCTAGGCAACAAACCTGCACATGCACCCCTGTATCTAAAATAAAAGTTGAAACTATTTTTTTAAATGGGGAAAAAATCAAGCAGTGATTCTTAACTAGATTCTTCTCTAAGATAAAGCCTGCTGGTTATAAGAGAGTTGTTATTTTTGGAGTCTTATTAAAGACTCGAGCAGTCTAGCCAAAACAGAATGCTTTTCTGGTGTACGGACAGAGCCTTTCTTTAACTCCACCCTGCAGTGGTTGGGTGCCTACGGCTGCAATGCCTTGAGCAGGGCATTGTGTACTTCCAGAAGGTTCTCCTCCCTTTAGGTCACTGGTGGGGTTTTGATTTCCTATGAACTCAATTCCCTGAATCTTGACTAAGTTCTTAGGAGTACTACCCACAAAGAGATGACAAAAAGTACAAAAGATTCCAATGGGGAGAAAGGACAACATATTTCCTCCAACACAGAGCATCCCTTTTTTAACTGAGTACTCATGAACACGGTTTCTATATGCTGTAGATCCTGACTCCCATAATCGCCCCATCTCCCCAAGGGCCCCTCCTTCTCATTTCTTCTGAGCCTATTCCTCACCCATCCTGACCTGTATCATAGTCTGTGAACTCCTTGCCCCTCCCATCTACTCCCCACGCCAGCGCTCTCTTCCCAGCGCTCTGTCTCCGTTCACAGTGCCACTGTTTTCCAGTGGCCAAAGGCTAGAGACCACAGTCATCCTTAAATCTTCCCTTCACATCCCACTCTCAAACAATTGCCAAGGCCAGGCAGTTCTTCTAAAAATCTTGCAAATTTCCCACTTTCCTTATATCCCCTACCCCAAAGACTCCAGGTCCTCACTGTCTTTTCTCTAAATGATTGTAATAACTTCATCACTTGTCTGGCAGCTCCAATCCCTCCCTGGTGAAAGCGCACTAAATGTTAAACCTCCAGAACCACTAAAACACAAAAATGGCAAGTTTACATTTCCTCTTTAGAACCCTCATGGCATGCGCTTTATATTTTGGCAACACTGCGAGTTAAGCCTACTTTCCTATTCACACATGGGCAAAGCACATCTACTTTTATAGCAGTTCACTTCCTACAATATAGTTAGCCACGTGCATCGGAACCTCCAGTTTCTTGAAAGCAGGAAAAGGACCTTATTCACAATCATATCTTAAGCACCCCACACAGTGCCTGGCATACTAGAGAGTATTAAAACGAATTATACTGGAAATGAAGATACTTGACTCGAAGACTGTTCTGAAAGGAAGAGGGAAATTCAGTTAAGCCACCAGACACATTGGAAGAGACAAGTCCACCATCTACCTTATTGTGGCCCATCTCTCATTCCCAGAGGACGAAGACTATCTAGGGGACATTGGCTGACAATTCCAAATCCAACGGAGCCTCAGGCTGAGGCTTATAGTGCCTGGAGGCCTAGTCCTACCCTAGCCATGGCCCAGGGCTGATTTGAAAGCGTCCTCAACTTCCAGAAGTTCTAACATACTATGTGTGTCTTAGTCCTGTGGCGCTGCTCTGACAAGAATACTATAGACTGGGTGGCTTAACTAAGAGGCATTTATTTCTCCCAGTTCTGGAGGCTGGAAGTCCATGGTCAGGTAACCAGCACAGCCAGGTTCTAGTGAGAGCCCTCACAGGGCGGAGAGAAAGCTCAGGGTTCTTCATCCCCTTATCAGGGCACCAGTCCCAATGTGGGGGCTCCATCCCTGTGACCTCATCCAAGCATAATCACCTCCCAAAGACCCCACCTTGTAATAACGTCACATTGCAGATAATGGGCTTCAACATATGGATTTGGGAGGATACAAACATTCAGTTCATAGCAAAGCGCTTGGCCTGATGGAGTAAGGAATTTCCTCTTTCCTCCCGGGAGAGCTTGACATCCCAGAAGAGAAAGAACTTTATTCTCAACAATCACAGGAGGGAGGAGCATAATAGAAGGGAAAAGATACACCTTCCTGGCCTGAAAACTGACATCAACAGGACCTCTCATGCGATACCCAGGAAACCCATTTTTCAAGCTGGCTGTGAGAATCCGCGGTGCGCAAATTCAGCCCCGGGATCAATCAGCCCAGCAGCAGCAGCAAACATTCCCAGCTGGGTCACTCTCAGAGCATGATCCTGAAATACACATGTGCACCCTTCCCACGCCTGCAGTGAGAAGACCCTGCCACCACTTCCGATCCTATCACAGCTCACCAGGGTGATCTTGTGCACATCAGTGACCTTCTGCATGGCAGCCTCCTTATGTCTAAAATGGAACTCCTGTCACCTGCCCCTCCTAGAGCCTGCAGGCAAGAGAGGAGGGCAGACATGGCACACAAACAAGCATGTGAGGGCGCTGCAGAGGGCTGGGAACACACAACAGGGTGTGTCATGAGGCTGCTGACAGGTGAGGACAGGTCTAGATACTGGACAATGACCTAGGGGAAGGGGGTCCCTCACATACACACATTCCTGGAACCCAAAGCCTCCTAGGACAAGGTGCAGAAGTGCCAGATGGCTCTTTCACAATAATAAGTTACAAGAAACAGGCCAGTAGGTGACGAACAATATGAGTTTTTTTTTTTTTTTAGATGGAGCCTAACTCTGTCGCCAGGCTGGAGTGCAGTGGTGTGATCTCGGCTCACTGCAACCTCCGCCTCCCAGGTTCGAGTGATTCTCCTGCCTCAGCCTCCCAAGTAACTGGGATTACAGGCACACGCTGCCATGCCCAGCTAATTTTTGTATTTTTAGTAGAGACAGGGTTCCGCCATGTTGGCCAGGATGGTCTCGATTTTCTGATCTTGTGATCCGCCTGCCTTGGCCTCCCAAAGTGCTGGGATTACAGGCGTGAGTCACCACACCTGGCTGAGTTTTTTGTTTGCTTTTTCACACAAAGTCTCACTCTGTCACCCAGGCTGGAGTGCAGTGGTGCCATCTTGGCTCACTGCAACCTCTGCCTCCTGGGTCAAGTGATTCTCATGCCTCAGCCTCCCAAATGGATGGGATTAAAAGGCATGTGCCACCACGCCTGGCTAATTTTTGTATTTTTAGTAGAGACAGGGTTTTGCCATGTTGACTAGGCTGGGTCTCGAACTCCCAACCTCAGGTGATCTGCCTGCCTCAGCCTCCCAAAGTGCTAGGATTATAGGCATGACCATGTCCGACTGAGAATATGAACTTTTTGGTCACAGACCAACCCACTCTGCCAATCCCCTGCCCTCTCCCCACCCCTCTACCCCAGCAGGGTCCAAAGCTCCCCGCTCCTCATCTCTAGCAGACGACCCCAGTGTAGCAGAAAATAGCGTGGAGGCTATGATCCAAGAGGAACTGGAAGCCCTGGAAATGAGGGGAAGAGGCTAAAGCCTGCTGGGACCATAGGGGTGGGGGAGAGGGAGCAAGAGAGAAAGAGCCTGAAACATGCCACCTCCCGGTCAAGGGGCGGCCACATGCCCTGGGAGTCTAGAAGTGCGGACCACACCCACAAACAGCGCAGGACTCAAACAGCCACGCCCTGCTCCCCATCACCCTTTGGACTTGGTAAGAGTTAGATTCAATTACATGAACCTAAAATAAATATTTGGATGGATTAAACACTTTTCAGGATTGCATGTTTACCTGGCTGAGGAATGTGGGGTGGTGCCCTTTCCCAGCCACCCCTCTGTGGGCACCAGCAGATTCCTGGATGTCTCCAGTGAGGAAGGCAGGGAGGCGAGGGAGTTACATGTGGGGCCAACCAGCTGGCTGACCTGCCAGACCACCCTTGCCCTCCCTCCCACCAAAAAGGCACAGTGCCCAAGTCCCACTGCTCACAATGCCTCTGCTCAGGAGTCACTTATGCTATACCAGTGGGGCAACACTGCTATTGGTACTAGGGATTCAAAGATAAATGACACACAGACCCTGTCTGTTTATAGTCTGGTTGAGAACGGACAAGGGACAAGGTAATCCCAACTCAGGATGGTGAGTGTCATGCTGGAGAGAAGAATGGGGGCATTTCCAAGTGAAACAGGCTTCCTGGAGAAGACACCAGACGGATCTAGAAGGATCCTGCAGCAGAGGCTATCATCCGCCAACATCTATTCTCCCAACCAAAGACTGCATTTTTAAGCTTCTCTCACAGTGAAGTGTGGCTACATACTAAGTTCTGGTCAGTCAGATATAAGTAAATGTAACATGTGCAATGTCTGGGTCGTGCCTTTAAAAAGAATTGGTGCATAGTCCCCTTGTCCCTTCTCTCTTCCTTCTAGTTGGGATGCAGATGTGATGGTAAGAGCCAGAGCAGCCATTTTGGACCCAGAGCTGAAAACTACACATTGAGCCTCCCTACCAGCCCTAAACCACCTGCCTGTGGACTGCAGCATGAGAGAGAAATAAAATTCTCTCCTATCTAAACCAGCGTTTTGAAGGTCTCTTTGTTACAGTGGCTTAGCATGTACCCTAATACAAGTGAGTAGGAGTTCACCAAAAGAAGAAGGTGGGGAACAGCACGTGCAAGGGCACAGAGACATTAGAGGCACTGTACAATCAGAGAGCCAAGGGGAGCTTAACTGGAGCAGTTAAAACACGTGGGAGTGCACTGGAGCAGCCAGACACATGGGAGGGCACTGGAGCAGCCAGACACGTGGGAGGGCACTGTAAGAGCTGGGCTGGGGGTGGAGGATGAGATGGGAGCCCATCTATAAAGGCATCGTGTGCCAAGCGAAGGAAGCAAAAGAGAACGAGGAGGATAATGGAGGCAGAAAGGATGGTAAAGAGGAAAATAAAAGAAAAGAGAAAGATGAAGATGGAAAAGTAGAGAGAAAAGGAGGAGTGAGAACACAGCCATCCCCTCCTGCATGTGGGAATTGGTACGGGCTCTGTCTTAGGAAATGTTTTCTCCAGTGAGACGCCCCACAGACTCTAGTCCTAGCCCCTTGTAGGTCAGCAAAAAAAAAAAAACTGGCATTAAGTTTTATGCTTTGATAATGTTTCTGAGTTAGCTTCAATCAGAACAATTTGACTTGCATATTTAAAAAAAGGACAAAAATCCCAAATGCCATAATAAAGTGCTCCCCAAAATGTATTCACTGACACTAAAGGGTTGCGTCAAGAGTCTGCTCATAAGTGCCTGCTCAATTGGGTTCTTAATAAACGCTTTTCCAATCAGTGTTAGCAGTAGTGGAGGAAATTCTAATAAAAAACAACTGGCCCAATGTACTTCTCCATACTTCTCTGCACCCCTCTGCCACAGACTTCCTAGAAGTTGCAATCTACGGTCACTGCTCTGCCTCCAAACCTCCCGTTCTTGACTCCAATCAGACTTGCTTCTCTTTCATTCCATTAAAGCCTCTCTCATCGAGGTCACCAATGACCTCCTCAATGACAAATCCAATGATCCTTTTTCATTCCCAGTCCACATCCTTCACACCTTCTCAGCAGCATTTGGCACAGTCAACCTCTCTCATCTTCTGCAGAGACTTTCTTCATTAGGCTTCCATCACCCTCTCTTGGTTTGGGGACTTCTCAAAGGTTATCCTGGTCGTCAGTATGAATGAGTCAGGAGACGAACTCAGGCCTTCTATTTGAGCCCAGTCTTTTCTTGACCCTCACACCCTAGCTGACCCAGAGCCCTGAACAGAGGAGACAAGTCAATAAATATTTGCTGAACTAAAAAATGCTCCTGGGGGCAGAATTTTACAGCTGGAAAGAATTTAGAAATCACCTAGTGTTTCGCCAAATGTGCCTTGACTGTACATTTGAATCACCTGGGAAGTTCTAAAACCTAGGAGCCCATCCCAACCCAGTTAAGTCAGAACCCCTGGGAGGAACCCAGAAATCGATTTGAATGTACAGCCAAATTGAGAACTACTGATCTAGCCCAAAGGTGTACACAAGAGTGTCTTTGGAGGCTTATTTAAAATAAAATAGAGCTCTTGATTCAGGAGGTCTAGAGAGAGTCCCGGGAATCAGTTCTTTCACAAACATTCAGATGATGCCAGTGCAAGCGTTCGCACCTGCAGAAACACTAGACTAGCCCAGCCGTAAGACTGTGAGTGGTACAAGCACAGGAACCACACTTTATCTTCGTAGCCGCTACCCCAAGCACAGTGCCTGATACAAAATATCAATGTAAAACCCAGTCGCTCACCTCATAACTGTTAGGATGATTACTGCTATGGTTTGAATGTGTCCCCTAAAGTTCATATACTGAAATTCAGTTGCCACTGTGACAGTATTAAAAGGGTGGGAAATCCAACTAAAATTCTTAGGTTGATTAGAGCTGGGGCCTTTGGGAGGTAAATAAAATTAGATGAAGTCATCAGGATGGGGCCCCCATGATGGAATTGGTGGCTTTATAAGAAGAGGAAGACAGACCTGAGCTGATATTCACACTCTTGCTTTCTGGCCACATGACACCTTCCACCGTGTTATGACACAGCCAGAAGGCCCACCAGATGCTGGCACCATGCTTTAGGACCTCTCAGCCTGCAGAACCATGAGCTAAATAGGCCTCTATTATCAATTACCCGGTCTATGGTGTTCAGTTATAGCAACACCAAAGGGACTAAGACAGCTGATATGATTTAAAACGACAATTAAAAACAAAAACAACAACAAAAAATAGAAAAAAAACAAGTGTTGGTGAGGACGTGGAGAAACTGGCACACGTGTGTGCTGTTAGTGGTAACGTAAAATTGGGTAGCCATTATAGAAAACTGTATGGTGGTTGTTCTCCCAAAATTAAATACAAAATTACCACATGATCCAGCAATATTACTTCTGGATATACATACAAAATAACTGTAAGGATCTTGAAGTGACAATGTTAATGACGGTACTTCATTCATGGGGTTTTATGAGAATCACATGTAACTAAAGCTCTTAACACAGTACCAGGCACAGAATTGGCCCTCAGTCAAGACTGGTAATAGCTTCATCTCAAGGAGGAGGAGGAGGAAGAAGAGGAAGAGAAGGGAGTGTGAGGGTGGGGAGCCCACCTCCTAAAAGAAAAGATAAAGAAGGAACTGAAAGCCAGGTTCTAGTCCGGAACCTTCCACTAGGTCCACAGTGGTCCTCCAGCAAGTCTTTCTCAGCTTGTTTGAGAAGGTGATACCTATACACCTGTGTTCACAGCAGCATTATTCACAACAGCCAGGAGGTGAAAGCAACCCAAATGTCCATCAGTAGATGAATGAATACACAAAAAGTGGTAATTCACACGGGAGAATATTGTTCAGCCTTAAAAAGGAAGGAAACTGGGCCAGGCGCAGTGGCTCACGCCTGTAATCGCAGCACTTTGGGAGGCCGAGGCGGGTGGATCACGAGGTCAGGAGATCGAGACCATCCTGGCTAACACAGTGAAACCCCACCTCTACTAAAAACACAAAAAATTAGCCGGGCATACTAGCGGGCGCCTGTAGTCCCAGCTACTCGGGAGGCTGAGGCAGGAGAATGGCGTGAACCCGGGAGGCGGAGATTGCAGTGAGCCGAGATTGCACCACCGCACTCCAGCCTGGGCGACAGAGCGAGACTTCGTCTCAAAAAAAAAAAAAAAAAAAATAGGAAGGAAACTCTAGCACGTGCTACAATATGAATGAACCTTGAGGACAGTATGCTAAGTGAAATAAGCCACTCACAAAAAAGACAAATACTGTATGATTCCACCTATATAATATATTTAAAGCGGTCAAATTCATAGAAACAGAAAGTAGAATGGTGGTTATCAGGGGCTAGAGAGAAGGGAAAGAGAGTGTTGCTTACTAGATTTGGAGTTTTTGTTTGGCAGGATGAAGAAGTTCTGCTGCACGACAATGTAAATGTACTTCACACTACTGAACTGTGCACTTGAAAACGGTCAAGATTAGAAGTTTCTTGTTACGCATTTTTACAATAAAAAAGTGAACATTTGTAAATCAAAACATATTTCTTCATTGATTGCATTCTAAGTTCTATAAATGGTGCCTACTGAAATAATCAACCTGTGATCTAAAACAAAACCCCGTGAAGAAAAGTCCAGCAGCCATCCTGTGCTCCTGAGAAACTTAACTCCACCCAAACAGCCCACATCTCTTCTGTAGCCCCCATCTCCACAGAGGAATTAAAATTCAAGTATCACGGAATGGGAGCAGAGTGCTGGGGAGAAAGGGATGGAGAGGAGAAAGATGAAGGTGGAGAAGGGGTGGCAGGGAAGGACAGAAGCAGGAACAAAGAGGTCTGGACTATCATGTGGGCATCTTGAGCCTCTAGTAACTCGAATCAAAGAACAACACAGGCAGGTGGGAACACCAGCTTTGGGGTCAGATCTGGTTCAAATCCTGCTGCCCTCATTTTTTTAGCTTTGTAATTTTTTTTTTTTTTTTTTAATACGGAGTTTCACTCTGTCACCCAGGCTGGAGTGCAGTGGTGCAATCTCAGCTCACTGAAACCTTCACCTCCCAAGTTCAAGTGTTTTTTTGTTTTGTTTTGTTTTGTTTGATACGGAGTCTCACTGTCACCCAAGGCTGGAGTACAGTGGCATGATCTCGGCTCACTGCAACCTCCACCTCCCGGATTCCAGCAATTCTCTTGCTTCAGATTCCCAAGTAGCTGAGATTACAGGTGCACGCCACCATGCCCAGCTAATTATGTATTTTTAGTAGAGACAGGGTTTAACCATGTTGGCCAGGCTGGTCACAAACTCCAGACCTCCGGTGACCCGCCCGCCTCAGCCTCCCAAAGTGCTGGGCTTACAGGCATGAGCCACCGTGCCTGGCCAGCTTTGTAATTTTAAACAAGTTTTTTGGTTGGTTGTTTGCTTGCCCCTAAAAACCTTGGTTTCCTCGTTTATGAAAGGAGTTAATGATGGTACTTAATTCATGGGGTTTTATGAGAATCACATGTAACTAAAGCTCTTAACACAGTACCAGGCACAGAAGTGGCCCTCAGTCAAGACTGGCAATAGCTTCATCTCAAGAAGGAGGAGGAAGAAGAGGAAGAGAAGGGAGTGTGAGGGTGGGGAGCCCACCTCCTAAAAGAAAAGATAAAGAAGGAACTGAAAAACCAGGTTCTAGTCCGGAACCTTCTACTAGCTCTGCAGTGGCCCTCCAGCAAGTCTTTGTCAGCTTGTTTGAGAAAATAAGGCCTCTGAGGTCTCTTCTGTCTGGAAAGGTTAGTGAATCCGAACGCTCTGGGGCCCAGTTGAGCTCCCTGCCCTCACTACTCCCTGCCTAAACCTCTTACCTCTGCAGGGCTAAGGAGGCCCTCTGGAGGATGCAAGAGGAAAAGACGATAAAAAAAAAAATGGCTGGGAGATGCCCACACTGTGCCTCTGCACACAAAATGAGGGCATGACCTTGTAGACCTATTAGCAAGTAGGAAGAAAACTTGCTAAGAGGGTAACCTGAAAGGGGAAGACCTCCTCATCTGATGTTATTATATTTAGGAGCACAATTAAGTTATTTTCCAGATGGTCTCATGTCATATGTATATTACACTGTGCATCATCGTTACATTGTATGCAAATTAGTTTAATGCACAAACATTGTTCTAAATGTTGTTGCACTATCTAAATGTTATAATGTATAAACACTGCCATATTTCCTAAGATTTGCTCTAAAATAAGGATGTTCTAATATTTCCCTCTGGACCTCTTTCAAGACTTTTTAAATAGGCATCTTCAAAAGGCACTTCGGGGTCGGGTATGGTGACCCATGCCTGTAATCGCAACACTTTGGAAGGCTAAAGTGTGAGGATTGTGTGAGACCAGGAGTTAGGGACCAGCCTGGGCAATATAGCGAGACCCTGTCTCTACAAAAAATGAAAAATAGAAAAATTAGCTGGGCAGGACGCAGTGGCTCACACGGGCAATCCCAGCACTTTGGGAGACTGAGGTGGGCAGATCACTTGAGGTCAGTAGTTCCAGACCAGCCTGGCCAATGTGGTGAAAACCCGTATCTACTAAAAATACAAAAATTAGCCAGGCGTGGTGGCATGCACCTGTAACCTCAGCTACTTGGGAGGCTGAGGCAAGAGAATCAATTGAACCCAGGAGGCAGAGGTTGCAGTGAGTCAAGATTGTGCCACTGCACTCCAGCCTGGGTGACAGAGCTAGACAATATCTCGAAAAAAAGAAAAACATTAGCTGGGCATAGTGGTGTACACCTGTGGTCCCAGCTACTCGGGAGACTGAGATTGGAGGATTGCTTGAGCCCGGGAAATCGAAGCTGCCATGAGCCATGTTTGCACCACTGCACTCCAGCCTGGGTGACAGAGTGAGACTCTGACTCAAAAAAAAAAAAAAGAAAAAGAAAAAAAAAAAGAAAAAGCACTACTTCTTAGGGACTCAGGAAAAGACTGAGACACTTTTCTTCTTTAATATGCTAAAGAGGTTGTTGATCCAAAAAGCAAAAAATGTACTCATCAAAATAAGCACTGTTCACTCATCCATCCATTCATCCATTCATTCATTTAACCAATATGTATTAACCAATGTGTAATAACTCAATGTGTACTCCATATTGAGTAGTGTAGAATGGATTAATATTTTTCTTTTTTTTTTTTTTTGAGACGGAGTCTCGCTCTGTCGCCCAGGCTGGAGTGCAGTGGCCGGATCTCAGCTCACTGCAAGCTCCGCTTCCTGGGTTTACGCCATTCTCCTGCCTCAGCCTCCAGAGTAGCTGGGACTACAGGCGCCCGCCACCTCACCCAGCTAGTTTTTTGTATTATTTTTAGTAGACACGGGGTTTCACCATGTTAGCCAGGATGGTCTCGATCTCCTCTCCTCGTGATCCGCCCGTCTTGGCCTCCCAAAGTGCTGGGATTACAGGCTTGAGCCACCGCGCCCGGCCCAATATTTTTCATTATTTGTCTTCAAACGTCCTTTTACAAGTATAATTCAATCACAAGTTTTTATCTACCTCTATTCCCTTAGGGAAGTCTAAGGTGTTACTACCCTGTCATTATAAGTGATAAAAATGAGGTGGACATGGTTCATGTACAGAACAAAAAATACACATCAGGAACCCAACCAGTCCCCCCCGCTAACTAGCTTTATGTCCGTTTCCCCATTTTTAAAGTGGGAATATCGTGCCTGAATATTTTGAAGGATTCAATGAGATAAGAGATTCCACTGGAAGAAATGCCACCTAAAATGTATTAATAGAGCCTATTACTATTAAAGAAGAAATGCTTTTCTCTGGGTCGTAGAAGAAATAAGAGGGAGAGCCATTAACTAAATCTATTATGTATAAGACTGGGTCTGATGGTCTCACACTATCAGTGTTACAAGTATCCTCTCGCTCACCCACTCAGAGTCTGTTTCCCGGGCCAAAGGAGGAAAGGAGTGAGCGGCATAGAAGATAATGTTGAGGGGACATTATATTTCCAGTGCCCATTTGCAGAGTTATTTTGGAATATCAAGTAGCTGTAAGGATTGGACAATTTGAGCAGAAAGAGATAATTCCTCTAACGCCTGGTCAAAAGACATCCACTCATCTATCTTTCAATTATATCAGCAAATACTTACTAAACGACATCTACATTCTTGGCATTGTGCTAGGCATTGTGGATACCAAAGTGAATAAATCATGAAGACCATATATCCTGATGACAATGCAATTAAGTTATAAATGAAAAACAAAAAGATAATTTAAATCCCCATAAATGTGTAAAATTCAGAAACTCATCACTAAATAAATCATGGACAATAAGAAGTGATTACAGGGAAAATTAAAAATTCTTACAACTTAATAGCAATAAATACCATACATCCAAACTTAGAGGTCACACTAAAAACTACGTAGTCTTAAGTGCTGACATAATGAAAGAAGAAAAGCTTACAGTTAATGAGCTGAGCAACCCGCTTAAGAAATTAGAAAAGGGGCCGGGAACAGTAGCTTATGTCTGTAATCCTAGCACTTTGGGAGGCCAAGGCAGGCAGCTCACTTGAGCTCAAGAGTTCGAGACCAGCCTGAGAAACATGGCGAGCCCCTGTCTCTACAAAAAATACAAATATTAGCTGGGCAGGATGGTACACGCCTGTGGTCCCAGATACTTGAAGCCCAGGAGATCAAAGCTGCAGTGAACCGTGATCACGCCACTGCACTACAGCCTAGGCAACAGAATGAGACTCTCGAAAAAAGAAAGAAAGAAAAAAATTTAAAGAGAAACAAATCCAAAACATAGAAAGAAAATAATAAAAAACAGAAATTGATGCAATAAAAAAGCAAAAAGAAAAGAAAGAGATAGGGGAGAGCAACAAAGCCAAAAATTTCTTTTTGAAAATACCAAACTGATATGCCTCTGGCAATATCTCTGTCTGTTTTCTTTTTGTTTTTTGTTTGTTTGTTTTTTGTTTTTTAATTAAAGAACTAGCACAAGGCTGGGTGCAGTGGCTCATGCCTATAATCCCAGCACAAAGTTAGATCATTTTAACTTTCCAGAGAATAGGAAAGGAACAATATCTCACTCTATCAAGCTTATATGTGGACACCAAAACTAGCAAGAGTAATTTTAAAAAGAAATGTGGCAGGTCATTCTAATTTATAAACATTGATGACAAAAGTCCTAAACAAAATGTTAGCCAAACAAATCCAGCAGTATATTTTAAATAAATCATACTATAACATGGCCAAAGATAATGATGGTTATACACGGTAAAAGTCTACCATTCTTTGCCTTTTATTTTTTGTTGTTCCTAAGGGCAGGATGAGAAAGAGCAGCTCAAAAGAATTCAGGTGGCCAGGCACAGTGGCTCACGCCTGTAATCACAGCACTTTGGGAGGCCGAGGTAGATGGATTACTTGAGGCCAGGAGTTTGAGACCAGCCTGGCCAACACAGTGAAACCCCATCTCTACAAAAAAATTACAAAAATTAGTCAGGCGTGGTGGCCGGCTCCTGTAATCCCAGCTACTCGGGAGGCTGAGACAGAGAATCGCTTGACCGTGGGAGGTGGAGGTTGCAGTGAGAGGAGATCGCGCCACCGCACTCCTGCCCAGGCGACAGAGCGAGATTCTTTCTCAAAAACAAACAAACAAAAAAGAATTCAGGTGAGGCACTAGGCATTTCTTCAGATGTTCTATAAAGAGGATTCATGGTATTATCTACCTGATAACTTTTAATGAAAGGGAGAGTTAGTTCTCTTTGGGGGCAGTATTGTTACCTGCCTACCTGAGGACAAGTGAGCAGCTCAGATGGCAGCTCCAGGCCCCTCCTTTCATTACTAGGGACCATCCCCTGATGTCATGGAAAGATGTGTGTATGACTAAGATAGTGTATCCTTTAGTGAGTGAGTGCATCCTTTGTTATCTGTCACTGTGGGCTCAGAACAAACTTTGGGTCCTTCTGTTTCTTCTCTTTCCATGCAGAAGCTGGGATTCCAGGTATAGCTCTATGCCTCCCACCATCCGAACTTCCTTCATCCGGTAACAGCACCCTAATTTTCCTTTAAGGAACTGCCTTTCTGCACTTTTAGTCCATGCATGGCAGGTAGCTTTGGACCCACTGCTGGTTCCAGGGGTGGGCTTGGGATGTAGGCTTGCTAAATCAAAGCCCATGTGTTGCTAGTCATTGTGATGAACTCAGGGATGGGCTTGTGACCCAAGCTGGCTACTAGAGCCCACCTATGACCTTTTGCCAGAGCTCGAGATTGAGGCAATCTCTCTGGGTTGTTAAACTGTAAGACATAAGCCTGGAGCTGCCAACGGCCTCCACTTGAGAGATCCTGCCCTGAGAATGAAGAAGCCTATGTTTTGGAGATAGGCATTGGAGAGAGAGAAAAAAATGAAGGCCCATATGACACTACTTAAGCTCTTGCACTCAGGCATGTCTGAAGCTAGCTCTACTTCTCAACTTTCGGTTATGAAAAAACAAATTAGGCTGGGCATGGTGGCTCATGCCTGTAATCCCAGCACTTTGGGAGGCCGAGGTGGGCAGATCACGAGGTCAGGAGTTCAAGACCAGCCTGACCAATATAGTGAAACACACACATTAAAGCACACATACTTGGAGCTGGGTTTCTGTCAGTTGCAACCAAAAAGTCCTGATGACTAATACACTGAATTTAATCAAATTTCTCTATAGCTTTATGGAGACACAGAGTCCTAATATTGGCGTTTGCTTCATCAAAAATCAGAGCACCAAGAGTAACAAGTGAATGTATTTCATTTTAAAAGGTAAATGAGAAATTTGCTCTATGTTCCTAGAAATCTCTGCAGAGCACGCCAGTCTAAAGTTGTCCTTCTTAACCTTTTTCATGTTGAGGCACACATAGAACATTACAAAGGTATGTAAGGCACAATGGAGTGGGCAAATTGGCCCAAGGACTCAGCTCTCTGAAGCCCCTGCCAACCAACACAAGAACTGAAGAGATCAATATCCAGGTACCCGTACCACCCGTGAACCAGTTGGGAGGGTCACATCTAGAATAAGGTAAAGGTGGGAGGTCAGGGAAGCTGTTTCAAGGGACAGTCCTCACATGAGTCTTCTCTTAACAAGATGGGTGACCTGCCTCACCCGATGGTACATTCCTCATCCTCCACACACCATTTGGGAACAAAGTGCTTCTAAGTGATTTGAAGCTTTTCAGAATCAGCCTGCCAGCACCCAGCTGTTTCTGCACAGTCAGGCTTTCTGGAGTGTGTGGCTCTGGATTCGTGGGAAGGACCCCAGTTCTGCTGAAACTGCTCCTGCTCTCTACAGCAGACCAGATTTTCAGCCAAGAAACAAGAGGGCAGAAGGTCAGGGGACTGGGGGCGGAAGAAGGAGTATCCACAGAGCTGAGCCAAAAGAATGACATTATTTAAGATATGATTGAAGAGTCTCTCCAAGACTGGCCAAAAGAGGAATTTGATTTGAACTCTGAGGGCTTAAGAATGCTGAGCACCCAGTTTGTAGATTCTTCTGTTGACCTGTTGGGGCCAAACAAGGATGGAAGGATGGAAAGAGCATCTTTTCTTTATAAATCCAGTAGCTTGACTTTGTCTACGAGTGCACACAATCTAAGGAAAGGCATGTTGCTGTTGCTGTGTTCTAACAACCTCATCTTCCTGTTTATCCAGCACTTATTACTCAACTTTCTTGGACAGCTGACCTATCAACAAGCCAACAAACATGATTGACCCTGTTCTATCTGCAAGACAGGAGATGGGGGTATGAAAGAGACATAAAGATAACAGAACATGAAGCTTTAATGTGTAAGTGACACAAGCACATTCCTAAGTCTAAGGTAGATGGTGAGAAATGTCCCAACAGAGGCACAAACACGGTGTTTTGGGAACTCAAAGAAGGGGAAGTTCCAATGGGCTTGAGATGAGACCAGTAAAGATTGAAGAAGGCCTCTGGGAAGAAATCACAGATTTAGGTCATTAAGGATAAGAAAAAAGAATGGCAGCCGGGCACTGTGGCTCATGTGTGTAATCCCAGCACTTTGGGAGGCCGAGGTGGGTGGATCACTTGAGCCCAGGAGTTCGAGGTCAGCCTGGCCAACATGGTGAAACCCTGTCTCTAGTAAAAATACAAAAATGAGCTGGGCATGGTGGCACACACCTGTAGTCCCAGCTACTTGGGAGGCTGAGGCAGGAAAATCATGTGAACTTGGGAGGTGGAGGTTGCAGTGAGCGAGATCGCACCACTGAACTCCAACCTGGGTGACAGAGCAAGACTCTGTCTCAGAAGGAAGGAATGAAGGAAGGAGGGAAGGAGGGAGGAAGGAAGGAAGGAAGGAAGGAAGGAAGGAGGGAGGGAGGGAGGGAGGGAGGGAGGGAAGGAGGGAGGGAGGGAGGGAGGAAGGAAGGAAGGAAGGAAGGAGAGAGGGAGGGAGGAAGGAAGGAAGGAAGGGGAAAGGAAAGGAAAGGAAGGAAAGAAGGAAAGAAGAAAAGATATTACCGGGGGTCTCTGACCTCAAAAGGGTCCCGGCTGGAGGAAGAGGGCTGTGTCCTGTGTTATAGGGTGAATCATGTCCCTCCAAAATTCATATATTCAATTCCTATCCCCCAGTACCTCAGAATGTGACTGCAATTGGGGACAGGGTCTTCAAAGAGGTAATTCAGTTAAAATGAGCCCGTTACGGCAAGCCCTACTCCAAAATCTCTAGTGTCCTCCTAAGAAGAGGAAACTCAGACACAGACACCCACAGAGGAAAGACACAGTCAAGTAAAGGAAAGGAAAGACACAGGGCCAGCTATAAGCCAACGAGAAAGACAAGGAACAGATCCTTCTCTTGCAGCCTTCAAAAGAAGCCAACCCTGCCGACACTGTGATCCCAGACTTCTGGCCAGCAGAACCAGGAGACAATACATTTCTGTTGTTTAAGCTGCCCAGTCTGTGGTGCTCTGTTATGGCCACCTTAGCAAACTAGCACATTCTGTGGGCTTTCCCCCTGGCCCTGAGCACCTCCCAAGCTTCCAGAGGGAAGTAGACGGCCTTGTCCTTCCCCCTCCCCTGTCTGATCTCAGAGTTCTTGTTGACTAGAACTTATTAGTGTGCGTGTGGCTCTCGGGGCTCAATTTGGAGTCCCACACACTCTTCCCCACGGTCAGTAGGCTGTGCTGGAATGCAATCCTGGCAAGCCTTCCCTCCTCCTCAGAGTCAAAAGCCAAGTTGCACTATCTCCTGTTGTCTTGATGACTTTCTATTTTATTAACCCATTTGTGGCTTGTCTGCCTGCTAATGTACCAGGGTCTCCTGCCCCATATTTTCTGTCTTTGGAAGGAGATGATGCTAGCGGTCAAATTCATTCAATGTACAACTATTTATTGAGCTTGAATATGGAAAGAATAAGGCTCTATGATTTACAAAGAGGACTGGTCACTTACTATCCCCAGTGTCTCGAAATGAATGAATTATCTAAATGAATCTTAAAGATCATCCTCCAACCATGGAGAAGTGACTTGCTCAAGGTCATTCAGTTGCTGAATCTGATCTCTTTCCACAACTCGTGATTTTTGGGGATTAAGAAACCAGAGACTTTGGGCTTCATTCAGCGCTGCAAATGGCCTGCTACGTGATCTTGGACAAATTCTGTCGTATCACATACCTATCCTCCAGATTTCTCAACCAAACTATAAATGTCCCTTCTTGGTGAAGACTTCCTCAACCCCCTTGGGCAGAATCAGCTGTTCCCAGGATTCTCAGTCCACAGCAGCTTTGTGGTGCTTTACCCAAGAGTTGCCAACCCTCCTCCCTGCAAGCCTCCAACCCACATACTCCATTTCCTGTGGCCCCCACCCCGGATGGTAGGATGAAGTCTGAACCAGGTCAGCCCAAGCCTACCCTCAGCACTCCCTTGGCCAAAGCAATATCTTCGGGGGATCTATCATTAGAACTGGTCTGCAACTCCTCTTTGTCAGGGAAGATAACATTTCATGGTTAAAACCCAACTCCAATCTGGCAAAATTTCAACTTTGTTCTTCTGACGCCAAAGGCTAGTAGGCCTGAGACAAAGAAGGTTCTGAAAGTACCACTTTGGGAATTCTAAGAGGTGTTCTATGCAAGCCAGTCACGACATCTTAATTCTCTTACCCAGATGTCCTGTGGCTTGGTTGGAATCCTGAACCCAGAAAGTAAAATCCGTTACCTGGGATTTTATAAAAATTATCCATGTAATCTTTACCCAAAATTAATAATGACCCTTAGAAAAGGCTCAAGTATGAAAAAGTTAAAGAAAAAGGTAGTAAAGGAGAGAAGAGATGAGACAAAGTGGCTCCCAGAGTCTCTGCCAACGCTTGTCCGTCTTCCCTCTCAGGTGCAAGATGATTGATTATGAAGCAAGAGGTTCCAGCTGAGCCTTCAGCCAGTAGCCAGCTAACAGGTACTTAGCAAGCACCAACTACGGGCCAGGCAGTGGGGATGCAGCAGGTAACAAGGCAACGTTTCTTCCCCTCATGAAGTTTACAGCGAAGGGATGGGAAAATCAACAAACAAATACATAAAAAGCCACCAATCAGTGGCTCTCAAAGTGCAGCCCCCGGGCCAGTAGCATCAGCACGACCCAGAAGAACACACCCCACTCCAGACCCCAGAGTCAGAAACTGGGCAGCAATCTGTGTTTGAAGCCGTCCAGCAGATTTAATGTATGCTCAAGACTGTGCTGGAAAATGATGAGGCTGTGACTGGGAGTAACTGCGGTGTAATTTCAGACAAGGCGGCCTGTGTAGGACTCTAAGAGGTGCCATCTGAACTGAGCTGAAGCCCAAGAGGAGAATAAGCCCAAAATGTGAAGAGCCAGGAGAGAGTTCCAAATAGAAGGAAGAGAAGGTGCGAAGGCCCTGAGGTCCGGAAGGGCCTGGTATGTTCGGAGAAGAGAAAGGAGCCGGCATGGTGCCTATGACCAACCAGGGCACCTTGTGGGATGGCCTAAAAGGGCCTGAAGCTGGCAGGCCCACATGCTGGTCAGCCTAAATCACAAGCGAACTGTGGGATGTGGGACAGTCATGGAGTCCTTCCACATATTCTTTAAAATGAAGGGGCGGACAGGCACCGTGGCCTATAATCCCAGCACTTTGGGAGGCCAAAGCGGGTGGATCACCTGAGGTCAGGAGTTCAAACATGGCCAACACGGCAAAACCCCATCTCTACTAAAAATAAAAAAATTAGCCGGGCATGGTGGCACACGCTTGTAGTCCCAGTTACTCAGGAGGCTGAGGCACAAGAATTTCTGGAACCCAGGAGGCGGAAGTTGCAGTGAACTGAGATTACGCCACTGAACTCCAGCCTGGGTGACAGAGCAAGACTCTGTCTCAAATAATAATAATAATACTAAAGTTAAAAAATAAATAAATAAAATGAAGGGAAGAACATTCCTGGGCCTGCCTTCCTCCCTGGGCTGTTTTGAGAATTCCATGAGCTGGTGGACACGAAAGCATTTGGAAGAGCGAGAGGCAGTGTTCCAGTGGGAATTACTACAATGAAAGGACTCATGGCACTAACCGCAGGACCCAGCCTCCACGGGGCGAAGGGGAGGCCACAACAGACCACAGGCCAGTGCCGCCTGGCCCCCAGCCACTGTCTGCTCTCTGGAGAGAAATGAGATGGAGACGATCCTGGAAAAAGGATCTGTTGAGGAGGTCTGAGGTGGGATTTTCCAGAGATGTCTGACAGTGGGATCGCTTACATCTCTACCTTGTTGGTCAATCTGGGAGGATTCTTGGCTTCCTAAGGAGCTTGTGTTTTGCTCCAGCTGCTTGCAAACTTCCCCCAGGAGTTATAAAGTCAGTATCAGTTTTCTCACAGGACGAGACCAGGTCCCATCATCATAGTGAGAACCAATTTCATCCATCCACTGATGCCCCTTTTTCAGGGGTCTTGGCAAAGGGCTCATCTCTGTTTCAAGCTTAAAGGAGATTTTGATCAGGACCCTGAGAACATAGAGGTGATGTAATTACGAGGTGACCCAGTTATTAGCCCCTATAGCTTAGACTACATGCAAAATCACTGCCTCAAATGATAAGACACCATTTCTGAAAGCTGCCTGTCTCCAGAAGCCACCCTTCACCTGGTTGTCAGAAGCATCTTCGCATCCTGAATGGTCAAGGCTGGAGGGAGCCTCACAGATAATGGCCCAGCCCCTCTCATGCAGATGTGAACTGGAGCCCCAGAAAGAGAAGGAACTAGAGCACAACACCCAGTGAGCTGGTGGCAGTGCTAAGGCTAGACTAAGCAGAAATCTTCAAATAGGCTTGTAAACATTTCATTCCCCTGCTCAAAAACCAGTGTTCACAGAATAAAGCCCAAGTCAACTGCGTGGCATTCGAGGCCCCACAGTCTGGTGGGGAACCATGAGTGCCAACCTTCTAAGCCTCATCTCTTATTCTATGCTGCCCTGCCCCCAACCCGTGCCCAGGCTGCAGCCACACTGGGTGTCCTAAGTGTGCAGGTGACTGGTTGACTCATGACCAAGGCTGCTCACCATGCAGTGAACTTTCTTGCCTCCATGTCTGTGCCCACGCTGTTCCTTAACCCTGAATGCCCTTCCTCGTCTCTGACAAGGAAATCCTATTCAATCCTGCAAAGACTAGCTAAAGACCACCATAAACATTCACTTTCCTTGTGGGCACTCCCATAGCACCCGGGACATATTGCCCTCATCAGTCACATCTGACACTGGCTTATGAAGAGAATCTGATGAGTTATGTACACCCCCTCCCAAACCCCCACTCACACCCACTCAGCAGAGAGATCCTGAGGGCAGGGATGGCGTCTTGTTCATCCTTAGACCTTCCTAGCCCTTGACAGTGTCTGACACAGAAAAGTGATCAGCCAATATCTGTTTAATCAAATGGACACACAGATGTGCAACACCTGTCCATAGGAAAGCTTCTGTGACCACTCCAGCCAGAGCCAACGAAGTGTCCCATACCTACACATGTTGCCATCCTATTTCACTGGGCTACGTATAATTATTTGGGTTTCATATTTCCTGCCAACCCACCTAACTCCTGCCAAGAGGCTGTGAACTCACCAGGAGGTGATGATGTCTGATAAATTATGCCTAGTGTTCCATTATTGGAACGCTAAGCATGTGGGAGTTATTTATATCCTCCTGTTCAAGGTCATCACCAAGGTCTGATTGCAAAAATTTTAAAAATTGCAACATCAGGCTTAAATGGGTTAATCTTTACATGCACAGCTCAGACCTCAACACATAAATGGTAAATGGATAAATGAATTCAATGGGTCATAAGTTAACCTATGTAGAAACTAATATATAATCCATTTCTCTTTCTCATTTGAATCCCACATATACAGTTCACTCAGGTAGCTTTTCTGCTCATTTAACAAATATTTATCAGGCACTAGAAAAATACAATGGTGACACCAGGTGTGGTGGCTCACGCCTGTAATCCCAACACTTCGAGAGGCAGAGGTGGGCGGATTGCCTAAGCTCCGGAGTTTGAGACCAGCCTGGCCAACACGGTGAAACCCCATCTCTACTACAATACAAAAATTAGCTGGGCATGGTAGCACGCGCCTGTAGTCCCAGTTACTCGGGAGGCTGAGGCACGAGGATTGCTTGAACCCGGGAGATGGGGGTTGCAGTGAGCCAAGATAGCACCACTACAGAAGAGAAAAAGAAAAAGAAAAAAAAAAAAACACAATGGTGAATAAGACAGAAAGCTCTGTTGGGTGGAGAGTTGTTAAATAAATAATCGCAAATGTCTATTTATCACAGCTATGGAGTGTGAGCTGGAGGATAAGTACAGGGTGCTGTGGTCACCCCTGAGTCCACTCTGAGCTCTCAGTTGCCCCAGCAGTCCTGTCCCATCATACTTCATCCCTGTCCCCGCGGAGAAGGCCACCCCTCACTCAGCTCAGATGCAGAAAACAGATGACCCGTCTTTTTCCCTAATGGAATGAAGCAGAGTCAGGGTTTTTTGTGCCTTTGCATTGTTTCATATAATCGCCCTCCAATTCTTAACCCCCCCTCCCATGGAAACTGTTGAAGATGCCAATTTCATACTGATTCCGGATGCAAAGTCTGTTGTGTCTGACCTCACTGATTCCTGGGGGACATGTTAAGACCTGTGAAATATGTAGAGCTCATAAATCAACTCTGGCTGGATTTCCACAAATGTTTCAGTTTGAAAGAAAGTCAGACAGCACTGACAAGACCCTAAGTATTCTGCTTCCCCGGCCCCAACATACCCGCCGGCCCCAGAGTCTGTGGATGCTGGCTGCCTGCAGCAGGGCCCAGCACTGGCTGTCCCCATCTCCCCTCTGGCCCGGCTCCGACAAGCTGGAGGGGAACAGGCGGTCAGTCCTTGACATCTAGTCTGTTGTCTGAGGCCCTCTGGAGGGAAGGAATCCTGTGAATGTCCTTTCCCTGCCAGCCCCCAAGGAGATGGCCCAGAGACCCTTCCCCAAGCATGCTCCTCTGTTTCCAAGACAAACAGGAGCCTCGGGATGGTTGTTGGGCTCCAGGGGGTGCCAGTGACATGTAATACAACTGAGCAGTGCCCTCTGGAGTTGTGCAAAGAGCTAGCGCTGGCTGGTGGTGAAGCCCTGGCAGCCAGTCTCTCCCACGGCAGGAGAACAAAGCTGTGGCTTCAAGGTACGAAGGGCACAGCCTCCCACAGAGTTTCCCCTTAGGGAAGGGGGCAGAGGACGTGGGTTTATCTGCAAATTAATCTGACTGGAAGGTTCTTCACGGGCATCTTTTTCCATTAGCCCATCAGTGCTGCTGTACATTAGATTAGACTGCATCCAACACTCACGGAGCGCCCGTGGTGCCCAGCATCTTGCTGGGTGCAGGACGGCCACAGTGCCCATGGCCCTGGCCCACAGGGCGCTCAAGGAACAAGGAGACTCTTGGTCACCTTAGTCTCCACTTGACATCCAGTACAGTGGGAGGAGTCAGCAAGGGGTGCGCTGGAGGTGAGTGCTGGGAGACTGAGTGACGAAAACAGTGGCGCTCCCCTCTGGCTAGCCTGGGTTCAACAGCACCCACACTCTTCCTTCCTGCCATTCATTCATTCAAAAATCACTCCACGAGAGCCCCACTCTGCCAGATGCTGTGGATAAACAGTGGAGGCTGGCACTGTGCCTTTGTCTCAGGAATCCCCCTGCCAGGCACCCCACCCACTTCCCTGAACCCCCGACAGCCATGCCCTCCATTATGAAAGACGAAAGCCTGTGGGCACCTGCCTGCCCTCTGTGCACATACCTGGGGCTGCTGGGAAGCCCTGGCCTCTCTGCCTCCATGCTCAAGGCCCAGGGCTGGCTGCTGGAGGGAGGCTCTCTGGCTCGTGGGTCTCTCTGATGAGGTGTCAGCCCAGCTCACCAGCACTTCCCCAGTCCCAGCCTGCCCGGCCTGGGCACCACGTGGCCTGTGTGGTACATGTGTCCACAGAGGATGGCAGCCCAATGGATAGGAGAACGAAGGTACCCAGGTAGCTCTTCAGCACTCCCAGAGTCTAAGACGACCCCAGAGAAAGGCTCGAAAGCTGCCTCTGTGGCCTGAGTGAGGTCAGAGTGGAGACAGAGCAGGAGAAGTGTCAAGACATGATCACGAATTGAAAGGAGGTCCCTCTTCTTCTCCCTCCCCAACTAATGCTCCTTCCCCAAACTTCCCCATCTGAGATAAGTAGCCAACAAGCACTAAAAGCTGAGGTTTAGATGCTTCTCTAAGGAGCATCGTAACATGCACCTCCGACTAATTTAAAAGACATGTGCTGAACAGTCAGAGCAGCTCTGGCCCCGGCATTCGAGGCTATTTACAACCTTGAAGGTAGCTTCAACCTCCTGCCCTCCAGGCAGTGCTCTCTGGAGACTTGGTAATGCAGCCACTTTTGCCAGACCGGAGCTGAATGGTCCTGCCATTAAAAAGTCCACACTTCATCCATCCTCTGCAACACCACTTGCTTTTCGCACACAACTGGCTAATTCCAGAGTGGAGTAGAAATAAAAGAAACATGACCAGACCAAGGAACATAAGATGAGAGCCAAGAAAAACTTGTAGGTCAATGAAAAGACTGCCACGCTAGACACTGGGGAAGTGACCTACTACACAAAGGCACCAAGGGCTGGGCATGGCCCACCAGTGGGACCCCACCCAGAACGTGAGGCCAGCCAGTGCAGCGAACCTCACCAGACCGGTGCCAGTAACCAAAGCCAGCTACCACTGGGGGTGGGAGGGACTTCCTCACAAACGGAGACTTGGTAGGGTCCCGGCAGATGTCAGTAGGCACGTGTGCTGTTGAAATACACGCAACAGAGAAGAGCCGCATCACCTGGGCAATCCAGGTGGGAAAGGGTTAACGCAAAAAAACGATGTTTCCTAAAGATTGGGAAGATTTAGAATAGTAGAACATTCTTGAGTTGCAGGAAACCTGAGAAATCATCAGAACCAGGGAATTTGAACTTTTGTGTGTGTGCCTTGAACCTGTTTGGCAGACTGCTAAAGCCCATGGACTCTCTTCTCAGAATAATGCTTTAAATTGCATAAAATCAAACTCAGAGGATTATGAAAGAAAACAATTGTATTGAAATGCAGCTATCCAAACATTTAAAAATCAAATGTATGGCTGGGCATGGCAGCTCACACCTGTAATCCCAGCACTTTGGGAGGCCAAGGAATGAGGATCGCTTGAGCCCAGGAGTTAGAGACTAGCCTGGACAACATAGCAAGACCCCGTATCTACAAAAGATGCAAAAATTAGCTGGGCATGGTGGCATGTACTGGTAGTCCCAGCTACTCAGGAGGCTGAGATGGGAGGGACACTTATTTCCGGGAGGTTGAGGATGCAGTGAGCAGAGATCATGCCACTGTAATCCATCCAGCTTGGATGACAGAGCAAGACCCTGTCTCAAAACATACACACACACACACACACACGTGTGATACAGTAATACAGATACTTCTTTATCAGTGCATTAAAAAAAAAATTAGGCAGATCTAGAATCTTCTACAATTTTGAAGTGATAAGCATAGATAAGGTTTCAAAATATTTCAAAATATTTCCAAGTATTTCAAAATAACTGCCACGGCTGTAAAGTGATATGTAAATATCTGATTCTCTTGTCAATACCATCCCAGGTACTGCTAATAGTCCTGTGACCTGTTGCCTACAATGGACAGTAATGCTAAATCTCAATTCAAAGTTAGTGGGGAAAAATATAACGATAGATCCCTTGATTTCTATCCACAGACCCCAGATTACGACCCTTAGTATAACACCATCCTTTCTTTTTACAGATAATAAAACTTAGGCCAGAGAGGCCAAGTGGCTTTCTAAATGCCACACAGGTAATAAGTAGCAAATCTGGGATCAAAATCCAATTCTTACTAACGTCTCATCTCATCCCTTTACCACTACAGCATGCTACCTCAATCTAGGCCTTAAAATCATTTCTTTCCAGTTTGTGTTTTGTTTTTAAATAAGTAATACTTTCTTCTAAACAATTCAAACAATACACAAATTGCATGAAAAAAATAAACCTTCTACCTTTCTTTAAATACAGTTCTGTTGAAAAATAGACAGATGAACGAGGGCCCTTCTAACTAAAGGGTGGTCCCTGGAGCAGCAGCGTGGCATCACCTGGGGGCTTCTAAGAAAATGCAGACCCTCGGGACCCACCCCAGACCTCTTGAGTCAGAACTGCATTTTCCCCGGTAATTCATGGGCACAGTAACTTTTGGGAACAGCTGTCCTGGACAACTTCCTGGGGCCCTGTCTGTGTTTGGGTCTCCCTGGAAGCACAAGTTAACCCCAACTCCTACTGCTGAAAACTGGCAAAAATTCAACTTTCAATCCCCTAAAAGACACACACTATTAAATCTAATTCCCAGAGGAAAGAATAAAAAATAATGGAATAACAGGACTAGGGGTTTGGAGCAGGAGAAATCATCATGGAATGATGAGATTTGAAATAATGAAAACAATAATTACAGTAACTAACTTATGAAGCCCCTACGATAAGGCAGCCTCGATGTTAGACAATTTGCATGCATTATCTCACTTAATTCTCCAAATTTCCTGTGGCAGTTGGTACTGTTATCCCTGTTTACAGGAGGAAAATCTGAGGTTTAGAGAAGTGAAGCCACTTGCCCATCATCCCAGCAATGATAAGGAAAGACTTGCAGCAAGGTGGGAAACCTGGGGAGGCCATGCCCATGAACAAGCCTGCTGGGGCCAATTCACAAAGACATCTAAGCAAACCCAGCTGCAGAACCCTCGCCTCAATGCAGGTCCCATTTCCTCTCTGGGCCTGCGTAGTCCCAACGCTCTCAGCAGCTAAAGAATCAGTTTCAGAGTTTCACCCATTTTCCTCCAGATCTTGGTTTCACGCATTTTCCTTCTGGTCTCAGCCTGAGGCCTGAGTTTCAAGTTACAGCCCAAGCCAGAGGCCTGTATAAAAAATAAAAAAAGTCTGTTGGAGTGAAGGACGCCTTCTCCTCCTTAGTTTTTGTTAACCACAGTCCTGCCAACATTAGGGGCTGAGGTTTCTCCTTGCCCCCGGCCTTTATGCCACATTTGTTCCCACTTCCCACTTTTCTGTCTCACAAGTTAAATAATCCCAGGCTCTGCTGCCATTTCCAAGCAGATTCTAAGTGAAGCCACATCAGGCTTAGCTGGGCAAAGCCCTTCAAGGCCTGCAAGCTAAATGTGTACTGGGTTCAGTTTTAGGTCATTTTAAAGGTTTTGAAGAATCAGACGTGCGATGCATTTTCAGCTCTGTGAATCTTCCCATGGGTTATCATCTCAAGACCCTAGCAGCCTCTTCATGAATCTTTCCCAGTTAACATTTACTGCGGGATACTCCGCGTAAACACCAGGCAAGGTGTTTGCACATGTTATCTATGAGACAGGCGCTGTTATACCCATTTTACAGACGAGGAAACCAACCCCCCGTTCTCACAGGTAGGAAGTGGCCAAACCAAGGTGAGACTCAAAGCCTGTCTGACTTCCAAGTTCCAGCCCCCTCCACCGCAGAAGCCTTCTTATCTCTGCCTTCTCTTTGTACCCTCTCAGGAACTCATCAGAGGCCGTCTTGAATTTCAGTTGCTTGTGTTGTGTCTAATCTCCCTCCCTTATCCACAAAGTCTAGAGACAGCTCCATGGCCGTGCACAGCTCCACATCCCCCTCAGTGCCTAGGCCAGAGCCTGGCACCAAGAAGGCACTCTGTACACATTGGCTGGCTGAAGAAATACTGGCTGGCTTTCAGGAAAAATAACTCGAGAGAAAGCCTCAGACCAACACCACCCCATGTGTTAAGATCCCATGTGTTGCTCTCTGCCTGCTTGGGCGCCCTGATCAACAACAAAAACAAAAATCCTGGACTAGAAGAGAGAATCAAGATATTGCTTGTAATTTCACAAATGGCCAGAATTCCTGCAGTCCCTTGAGTCGAGGGCTCTAGTAAAAGGCTGCTTTCTCGGCCGCAAAAAATTTCACAAACATGAGTTACGGATGGAGTCCCTACATTTGCCACTGAGCCACGCTGGTTAGCAAAGCTAGAATTTGGAATGTCCACCCAGAGAGATGACAAGTTGAGCCCCCAAGGGAATAACTGACAGAGTTAAGTGGCGGCCACATTCAGCGACCTGGTCTCAGAGGCAGAGTGCCATGAGAGGAAGGTTCCTGAATGGGAGTCCACATCTTGGGTGCCCCAGTCACTTGGCACCAGCTCACCCCACTCCCTGAGGCTTCAGTACCGCACCATCTTCAGCCGCACATCATCCTTCTCTGGGATGTCTATGTGACCCGCTCAGAACTCTATGTATGCATTTGATTTGGCCTCTGTCTGTGTCTTGATTGTGAGCTGTTGGGTGAGGCTCTCCTCCAGCAGCCCCTCCCTGCTTACCAGTTAACCATGTTTATCTGGCTCTCCCTCCCCTGAGAATCTGGTCACCAGATCTCCCAAGGGTCCAGGATCTGGGTGACACACTCTAATGAGCCATGAGTCCCATCACTGTCATGCCAAGATGCCAGTTTTCTGAACAACACAAAACTTACTTGGCTCATGGACTGTAATTCCTAGGTCACTGTTCACTCTGTCTGCAGAAGTGTCCCAAGTGATCCAGCTTTACATCTAGGGGCCCGTGGACTCAAACCTACGGCCAAACATTGTTCCAGAAGGGCAGGGTCTAGTCACCTCCAAAGTGGAACCAAAAACAGAGAAATTGAGGAGGAAGCTCTGAGGGACTGGCCACCCAGGCGCTGAGCCCGGCCCCGCCCAACCTGTGGAAATAGGCACGGCCTCATGCGGCACCAAGGGATGAGAGTGATTCCTTGGAAGTGGGTCCAAACCCTAGAAAAAGTAAACCGCAGTAAAAGGGATGCTCATTTGCCTCCCAAGGCAGACTGTCTTACACTTTATGAGAAGAAATCAGTGCATGAAGAGGGTAAAAGATCAAAGACACTACCTACAAAATAGCCTGCCCAAAAATTTAACCTGAATTGGATCAAGTCTATTGATTGGATCAAGCTCTATTAGCAGCTTACAAGAAAATATAGGGGACGAAGGAATAAGATAACCCGCCCCCGACAAGAGTGCAGTCAGTCACTTCCCAAACGTATGAAATTCTACAGAACGAGCAGCTCGGCCTCTTCAGTAAATAAGTGGCCAAGGAAACAGTAAAGACTAAAAGACATTTAAGAGACTTGTCAATCAATGCAGTTTGCAGAGCTTGCACGAGTCTGATTCCAAGAAACCAACAGACAACCGGCTGCTGAGATGGTTTCGTACGCATGGCCCCTTTGGGGCTCAGCTTGTCATCCCTCTGGGTGGACATTCCAAGTTCTGGCTTTGCTAACCAACTTGGCTCAGTGGCAAATGTAGGGACTCTAATAACTAATGTTAGTGAAATGTTTCATGGCTGAGAAAGCAGGCTTTTGCTAGAGCCATGCTATTCCGGGGACTGCAGAGATTCTTCTGGTCATTTGTGATGAAATTGCAAGGCATTTATGAGACAATCAGAGAGATTTGAATACTACCTGGATATTTAATGATAAAAAGATTATTATTGACTTCTGTAGGTTTGATAATGGTATTGTATTTTTTGGAGGTTTATTTTATTTTATTTTTATTTTTTGAGCTGGAGTCTCGCTCTGTCACCTAGGCTGGAGTGCAGTGGTGCAAACTCAGCTCACTGCAATCTCTGCCTCCTGGGTTCATGCCATTCTACTGCCTCAGCCTCCCCAGTAGCTGGGATTACAGGCGTGCACCACCACACCCAACTAATTTTTGTATTTTTAGTAGAGATGGAGTTTCACCATGTTGGCCAGGCTGGTCTTGAACTCCTGACCTCAGGTGATCCACCCACCTCGGCCTCCCAAAGTGCTGAGATTACAGGCGTGAGCCACCATACCTGGCCTTAAATTTGTTTTTGTAAATAATTTATCTCTTAGAGATAATTCTGAAGTCTTTAAGGATGAAATTATATGATGTCTGAGATTTGCTTTAAATTAATGCACTGAGTAGAGTGTAAAGAAGAAAGGAGATCGTGCCTGTGCTGATAACTACAGAAGTTGGGTGATAAGTAGGTAGGTGCTCACTACGTTCTTTCTACTTTTGATTAGGTTCGAAATTTTACAGAGCAAAAAGTTTCATCAAGAAAAAGAGAGACAGAGAGCTGGGTGCCATGGCTCACACCTGTAATCCCAGCATTGTGGGAGGCTGAGGCATGAGGATTGCTTGGGCCCAGGAATTTGAGACCAGCCTGGGGCAACATGGCAAAACCCTGTCTCTACCAAAACAATACAAAAATAAGCCAGGCATGGTGGCATACGCCTATAGTCCCAGCTACTTGGGAAGCTGAAATGAGAGGATCACTTGAGCCCGGGAGGTAGAGGTTGCAGTGATCGAGGAGCATGGTGGCACACGCCTGTAATCCCACCTACTGGGGAGGCTGAAATGGGAGGGCTGCTTTGAGCCCAGGAGGCAGAGGTTGCAGTGATCGTGCCACTGTACTACAACCTGGGTGACAGAGCCAGACCCTGTCTCAGAAAACAAAAAGAGCAAGAGAAGGACCTTGTTTTTAATCCTGACTTCAGCACTGACTCTGAGCACCCTTGAACAAATCTATACCTCACTGAGCCTGTTTTCTCATTCAAAGCTTGAATCGTTCAAATCGTAGCTCAGCCCCTCACTTGCTGTGTGACTTTAAACAGGTTTCTTAGCTTCTCTTCTTCAGTTTCCTCAGGGGTGCAAAAGGATTGATAATAGTTTTACCTTGTAGATGGTTGTGAGGATCAAATGCATTAATTATTGTAAAGGTTCTAGCACACAAGTACTATCCAAGTGTTTGATTTTATTACCACCGCTGCTGCGGATGTTACTGTTGATCATTACTTTTATTTTGATGAAGAGGAGAAGACACCTTTGGAGATGTTGTCCTCCTCTCCTAGAATGCTAAAGTTTCAGAAATGTTTCCCAAGCCTCCCTGACTCACCCGCTGCTCATGCAAAGCCTCCGCCACAGGATCAGAGCGGTGCTCTGGAAAACACCCACATTCTCTGGGCAGTGACACCTGCACACTCACCTCCTTGTCTTTTCTCAATGATTTCCCCATCTTGTCTCCTTCCCTCCCACCTTCCACCACAGTGCCTTGCTTCCCTTCCACCTGCTCCCAGGCCCACCTCTCTTCCATCCCAGTTCTTGGAAGGAGCGGTAGGTAGAAAGAGCCTCCCTTCCCCATCCCTTCTCTTACTTCCCCCCACCCCCACAATGCCAGCTCTTTACAATACGCAGAGGGACCTCAGCGAGGGCCATTTGAAAGCCTTCTGTAAAACCAGGAAACCATGGGGTGGGGTGAAGGGAAGTTAGAAAGAACTCAGGACTTATGAATACATAATGCTGAACTTTTTGGAAATGGATGGGCCTGGTGCCAGTCCTCACTAGGGCTCCTAGATTGTATTCTCCTTACAAAAGGGCCATTATGAAAGTTCCGCATCTCCCGTGTGACAGGTTCAGAGCCATAAATGGCATGACGTCAGAGGGACCAGGGGAATAGCTTTCCCAGCCATGTCCTCGTTGTAAGGGCACTGGGACCCTGGAAGGAGGTCTAGGGGAATGAGGGAGACACTTTGGAGAAACCCGCAGCAGCTCCCAGCTCTTCTGCAAAAGAGGCCACTGAGCTTGCCCAAGGCATCAGCTAGAGCTGTCTGCACCACCACCACCCAAGGCCCCTGCCAAAACCGCAGAGTGCCTCCAAGGAGTCATTACACCCTCTGCCTCAAGACATTTAAGGGCTGATCACTTGGCTTATCCAGCCCCCATGTGACATCCTGGAAGAGCAGCACCTTCCACCTCTCTATCTCTGCATTTTCTTTTGGGGTCATTTCTTTTCTACTAGCTAGGAGAGGTCATTTCCTATAGTTAGGAGATTGCAGACACGGGAGAAGTTAGGAGAGCTAGAAAAGAAAAAAATACAAGTCCCTTCCAGTGACAAAGGTTTTTCCTCCTGATGCTGGTTATAAGGAAGCATGTTACCATCTTCTCCACCCCGTGCTGGCTTGACTGGACCCCGTGCTCATTCCCTTTGCACACTCATCAACATTTAAGGTAAACAGTAACCAGCTCTCTCTTTCTCTTCCCCGCCCCACCCCCGTCAACACACACAGAGACCACACCCCTTGAGACCAGTGAAAATGTAGAAGTTTGGGTTCACGCATATCCAGCGTTTCCTGATAGCTCTGAAGACACTTGTCTGCATATTATTCATGTGTATTCGAATGAGAAGGCACGCTCCTTCACATAAGCATGTAGAAGACACCTTAAATTAACAAACACAGCTCCCCTAATAGTGGGTTACAGCTCAGCACTCCAGAGCCCTGAAATAGGACAAAGAAAAATCTTGCTAGACCAATGGTCTTCCAAACTTTTGGGATAGAGGAAAAAATATTAAAATTTCAATTCATATATATATTTTCTTAAGAGACAAGATCCCGCCATGTTGCCCAGGCTGGAATGCAGTGACTATTGACAGGCGCGATCATAGCGCACCACAGCCTTGAACCCCTGGGCTCAGGTGATCTCCCCCTTCACCCTGCTGAGTAGCTGAGACGACAGGCACGTGCCACCATGCCCAGTTTCATAGTTATTTTTTATCTCGTCCTTTTAAATTTGATATTTCTTTTTTTTTTGTATTTTTAGTAGAGACGGGGTTTCACCATGTTAGCCAGGATGGTCTCGATCTCCTGACCTCGTGATCCGCCCGCCTCGGCCTCCCAAAGTGCTGGGATTACAGGCTTGAGCCACCGCGCCCGGCCTAAATTTGATATTTCTTATGTGAAGTTTATATCCTGCAATCCATATTAGTATGACAGGGTACGTATGTAATTTATAAAAATCCATATAGTGGGGATCCAGGCTCAAAAAGATTTTGCAGATGGGATGCATGATCAAAAAGTTTAGAGCTTTCACTCTATACACCATCTTCCAGAGCTGGAGACAGTTGCAAGATTTTGGCCTGACCACAGCTAAAGACCAGGGAGGATCCCAGGTAACTCTCCTCCAAGGCCACACTGGCCCACAGAACCTAAAGCTCTCTTGGGCACTGGTCACGCCCCTTGCCAATTCCTTTGTGCCTGCTTCTTCCCAGAGGTCCATTCTTGCTATGAGTTCCTATCAGTGAGGCTCCTTTTGGCCAAAAGCGCATTAGTTCCAACCCAAGTAACCTGCTTTCTTTCCAGAACAGTTGGCGGTGCCCTTCAAGGCTTCTTCTATTGCAGAAGCACATGTTCCAATCAAAGGTGTGGGGGCTGAGGGCAGAGCTGTGGTCCTTTCTAGATCTTCCTCTGAGATTTACTTACTGTAGTAAGTCTGACCAGATGTATTTGTTATTTAATTGAGAAAATATTACCTTGGTCTTTAAATATATAGATGAGTGATAGATAGATAGAGATAGGTAGATTGACGAAAATAAAATAAAGAAAAAAATTGGATTTCTGGAGAACTGTGAACAAAACAGCAAAATAACCTCCCTAGTTGGGCAGGAACCCGGAGACACAGGCTGCTGGGAGTGAAACTGGGAATGCAGAAAGTCAGTCATTGTTTCACTGGTGCATTGAATGGCAACTACCAACCCATTTGGGGTGAGCATGCCAGATACAGACGACGTCTTCCCCAAAGCACGGCAGAGAGGAACAAAAGGCTGGGCTACTCACCCACACATTGGTTGCCTTCATCCATCTGGTATCCAAAGCGGCATATAAGAGGTCTGGAGATCGTGGGATAGTTTGGAGCTGAGAGCGGTGGGGCAGCTGCTGGGTACGGACCTGAGTAGGGGGTCGAATAGGGGTTCGAGTAGGGCCCTCGGTACACGGGGTTTGTTCGGGGAATGCATAAATACCCGCCATTTTGGTTAACACACATCATGTCTCCTCGGCAGGCCTCGGGGATGGTCCGGCATTCATCAATATCTGGAAGGCACAGAAAGGACAAGCGTTAGTGCCCCCGCCCCTCCAAACTGCGTTGTGTCTGGTGCATATTTAAGCAGAACTTGGCACCGGGCGTGGAGGAAGCACTCCCAAACACACTTCACCAGCATCTGCTCCTAAACACCTGGGGCGGCCCCAGCTCATCGTGGGAAGGTACCTTTAAATGCTGGCTGAAGTGAATCAAAGTAACCAGTGTCACCCAAACATCAGCCTTGCAAATACCACCATCATGATTTTGACCATATCTACAAAAATCTTGCTATAGTTTGAATGTCCCTCCAAAACTCATATTGAAACTTAATCCCCAGTGTTGCAATATTGAGTGGTGGGGCCTTTAAGAGGTGATTGGATCGTGAGGGCTGTACTCTCATGAATGGATTAACCTACTCATAGATTAATGGGTTAATGGGTTATCTTGGAAATGAAACTGGTGGCTTTCTAAGAAGAGGAAGAGAGACCTGAGCTAGCAGCCCAGCCCCCTCACCATGTGATGGCTTGCATACTTCAGAACTCTGCAGAGAGCCCCCACCAGCAAGAAGGCCCTCACCAGATGGAGATCCTCCTCAACCTTGGACTTCTCAGCTTCCACAATTGTAAGAAATCAATTCCTCTTCTTTATAAATTACCCAGTTTTAGGTATTTCGGTATAAGCAACAGAGAACGGACTAAAACAAACTTGTACGATCATTTGCACATACTCTTTCTTTAATAAATGTATTTTTAAAATCTTACATGACTACAGCAGGTGAAAATTAGCATAAGTAGAAGGTAACAGTAAAAATAAATATATACTATTAAAATAAAGAGTGTTTATCTGCAGGTGTACCATCTAATATGCCAAGGACCCTCGTGCACATACTACACTCTGAAAATACTGGAATGGGCCAACAATTGTCTCCACTTCTATTTCAAGTAACAGTGGTCGGGGAGAAAGAGTCTCTTGCATCAGGAAAGACAAGGCTTAGGCTGGGCACAGTGGCTCACGCCTGTAATCCCAGCACTTTGGGAGGCCGAGGCAGGTGCATCACCTGAGGTCAGGAGTTCAAAACCAGCCTCCTAACATGGTGAAATTCCATCTCTACTAAATACAAAAAATTAGAGGGGTGTGGTGGCACATGCCTGTAATTCCAGCTACTTGGGAGGCTGAGGCAGAAGAATCACTTGAACCCAGGAGGCGGAGGTTGCAGCGAGCCAAGATTGCACCATTGCACTCCAGCTTGGGCAACAAGAGGGAAAATGCTGTCTCAAAAAAAAAAAAAAAAGAAAGAAAGAAAGAAAAGAAAAAAGAAAAGGCTTGACTGAGAGCTAGTTGCTTGTTAAGAAAGCAAAGCTTTGCTTTCTAGTCAGCTCTGTGCCAGCCAGCAAAGCCCATTTCCAGCCAGGCTGGGCTCTGCTTGTTATGTCCGGAAGGGGAGAGGTGGACTCCCTAGAAAATCAGCCTTGCTAGGTAGGGTACAGACAATGGGAGGCCTGAACTGTGGCTCCAGCAAGCAGCAGACATGATCCCATATACCGAGCCATCTCACCAGCCTTGGAGTCTGCTCTGTGCAGGGCTGGAGACTGGAGACCACACGCCTGCACCCGACAACTCACCCCCAGCATCTCATCTGAGAAACTCACACCCAGTCCTACCAGAGGAAGGAGCAATGGCAAGGTGCAGAATGCAACAGCCTGTTCTCCAGCTTGAAGCCTGAAGCCATTGTTGAAACTGGGGGGCCAGAAAAGAAGGCCACTGCTCCACTCTTCATTCCTCATCAAATCTTCAAGTCAAAACGCCTTACTTTAAAATCAAAATGTTAGCCCAGATTTCCCAGGACAGGTTTTATTCCTCACCTTTCACCAGTTTTTCAAACCATCTATCTCCCCTCTGGAGTATGCCTGACATGAGCTTGGAGAAGACAAATGATTTTGCCTAAATTAAGTATAATGTAAAAGCTAAATACTTCCCCTAAGATGGGGGGAAGTAGGGCTGTCTTACTCTGTTCATATGCCCTATGCTCTGATCGTCCTTTCCACACCCTGTCCTTGTTAATGCTCTTCCTTCTACCTGGAATGGCATTTCTTAGGATCCTATTCGTCCTTCCATACCCAATTCAAATTGACCTCCATTAATGCTTTTTTTTTTCTTTTTTCTTTCTTTTTTTTTTTTTTGAGACAGAGTCTCTCTCTGTTGCCCAGGCTGGAGTGCAGTGGTGCGATCTCAGCTCATTGCAACCTCTGCCTCCCAGGTTCAAACCATTCTCCTGCCTTAGCCTCCTGAGTAGCTGGGGCTACAAGTGCGTGCCACTACACCTGGCTAATTTTTTTGTATTTTTAGTAGAGACAGGGTTTCACCATGTTAGCCAGGCTGGTCTCGCAATCCTGACCTCAGGTGATCCACCTGCCTCGGCCTCCCAAAGCGCTGGGATTACAGGTGTGAGCCACTGCACCTGGCCCCGTCAATGCTTATTGACTCTGGACATAAGGTATCACTCTCTCCTCATCTTCCACAGAGTCCATCGCAAAAGATGGCATGCTAAGAGAATGCCCCTCACAAACACTCCAAAATCTCCTCTTCCTAGTCCTCAGAACCTGTGAATATGTTGGGTTACATGGCAAAGGGGAATTAAGGTAGCAGCTGGAATTAAGCTTACTAAGCAGCTGACCTTGAGATGGGGAGGTTTTCCTGGATTTTCTGGGTGGGCCCGATATATTCACAGGAGTTCTGAAAAGTAGAAGAAGAAGAGACTGATTGGTCAGAGAGATGCTACAACAGAAAAAGAAGAGATTCAAAGTGAGAAACACTTGACTTGCTGTGTTGGCTTTGAGGATGGAGGGAGGAGCTGCCAGCCAAAGAAAGCAGGAGGTTTCTAAAAGGTAGGAATTGCCCTCCACTGACAGTCAGCAAGGAAACAGAACCTCAGTCCTACAACCATAAGAAACTCAATTCTGCCAACAACCAGAAGGGAATAAAAGTCTCACTTAGAGCCTCCAGAAAAGCACATAGCCCTGCTGACACCTTAATTCTATTCTGGTGAAGACTCAATTCAAACTTCTGACCTACTGAACTGTAAAATCATACACTGGTGTTGTTTAAGCCCCTAAGTTGGTGGTAATTTGTTGCGGCAGCCCTAGGAAACACCAATCCAATAGAAACCTTCAAGAGAACAGAGATCAATTCTTCCACCCCTCTCAGTGCTTAGCTCAAGGCCAGGCACAAAGAAGGTGATCAATAAAAGGGCACCATTGACTTCAGTCATTCCATGTCACTGTGTTCTTCCATGGGCATGGCTAATCACTGAACAACAGAGAAAGAAATAGCCCTGCAACTGGGCTGAATGCCTCCACCCCAATGAAGGATCCGCGGTGGCTCATACCTAAACACTGTCCTGACTGGCGATCCAGGTCAAAGCCGTTCGTGCACTGTGCCTGCAGGGAAGGAGAGAGGAGAAACAGGCTAAGTCATTTCACACCATAGAAGTCTTATTGCTGCAACACAGAAAGTTGGGGAAATGGAGCAAAAAAGAAAGGCCTGCAAAATACCAATGCCTGTATTATAACCCCTATTCGTTCTTCTAAAATTTTTCCTTACACTTATTTTACACTTAGAACTACTTTCTAAACTCCCCACACCAGGCCAGGCGCAGTGGTTCATGCACGTAATCCCAGCACTTTGGGAGGCTGAAGAGGGAGGATTTATTGAGCCCAGGAGTCTGAGACCAGCCTCAAGACCCCATCTGTATGTTTTTAGAAAAACTTTATTAAAAAAATAAACTCCCTGCACCATTGCTTCATAGCTCCCATTTTTAGCAGACAGTTTTCAGGTTTTTTAATGCTCTAGTTATGAAGAGCAAGAGGAATCACATCTGCTGAGCCTAATGTGGCATGCTCCCTGTTCATCCCCTTTCTGGGAATGAATGAGACTGCTTTTAAGGGCGATGACTCTTTCTTTAGGTGCGACCTCACCTTCAAAGCGCCGAATATGAGTTATTTGCCCCCATGAAACCCTCTACCTGATTTTGATGTCTGTACATAAATAAAAGCTACACAGAGATGCAGTCGGTTTTCTAAGAAAAGTTGAATTGAGTAAATTTCTCCATTTCAGTCTCAGCAAATCAATGACACAAAGATGCTTCCAGAAAGAGATAGACCTCAACAATCCCAGAGGGTTGTAGCTTTTACATACAACTTGAGCTACAAGTTTATGTACTTAAAAAAAAAAAAAAAAAAAAAAAAAGTGTTGGGTGGGCTGTTTGGGAAGATCCCGGGGCCTGACATTTTCCAGGAACTCCCATCCCTGGCCTTTTCTACAGCTTCGGAGGTTGGGCTTCCCTGAGCTATTGGCTGATTTGTGGAGATGATGGATTTGGCCTGCACTCCCAGCAGAGGGTTCAGGGGTCCCAGGGAGTTGGGGCAAAGGAAGTGGAGCAGACGAGCCAGGAAGCTGTGCCGGGAAGTTGGAGCCAGAGACAGGTTCCAGTCCCTGGCTGTCAGGACACAGCATAGGTTCAAGTCTGGACAGGCACAGCTTCAAATTCTCACTCTAGCCCCTACTCTCTGCGTAACTGTTCTATGCCTCAGTTTCCCCATCTGTAAAATGGGGGGTATGTACATAGTTCAAAATGGTGGTAAGGACGATGTATGTTAATCTATATAAAGTGCCTAAAGTGCAGTAAACACAACCCTGAATCGCTGCCCTCAGGGCCTACCTGTCTTCATGTGTATGCCATGAGGCTGCCTTAGAAAACCCCAAGGTCTAAAATTCTTTGTTACTCTTCCCAAGATCCTTCCCATTGCCAGTGGCCTGAATATGCTTCAAAATTCTTAACATGAAGAGAGAAAATGCTCCCCTACCTGCCTGCAGCCCTCAGCCTGCTCAGAGATAGGGCTTCTCTCATTTCTTTCCCGAGCCAGAGCCAGAGAGGCCACTCAGAGTTTTCAGGAGGGATCTGCCCACATTTCAGGGCTGACACACAGGGGTCCATCTCTCCTGTTGCTTAAAATAAAGCCCAGGATGCTGCAAGCTTCTTTCAGAACCCCTAAGGCCCTGAGCCTGGCCTTGCCCACCCGCTTCTTACTCCTCTGAGGGGTTTCGGCCCAGCGATGGGCCCTCCTAGGTTTGGAGCCGAATTATGCAACACTGCATGCTGGGATGTTTGGGTAACCCCCACTTCCTCTCCCACCTCCTCCAAGAGGGGTGTGTCTGTGGCAGCACATGCAGACCCGTGGGGGTCCTCGGGTGCCACTTCCCAGAAACATTAGAGCATATTGTACTTTTCAACATTGAAGGTAGGTTGAGGCCTGCTGTGAGCGGCACAAATGAGGCCATGCAATCTGATTAAAAATGTATGCTGGGCTTAACACCTAGGTGATGAGTAGATGGGGGCAGCAAACCACCATGGTCCACGTTTACTTATGTAACAAACCTGCACATCCTGCACATGTACCCCAGAACTTATCATAAAATAAAATAGAAAAGAGTCTTGGACTGGGAGTCAGGAAACTGAGCACCAGCCCCAGCCTTGTCACTTACAAGTCATGCCACCTGGGCCGAGTCTCACTTTCTCTGAGCTTCCACTGTTAACCTCTGAGAATGAAGAGCTCAGATGAGGTCAACTGTAAAGCCGCTCCCACCTCCAGAACCCTAGGGTTCCATAACACAAGGCTGGACTCCCTCACCCTGGTTTTTAATACGCTTGTAGATATTTTTTCAAAATAAAAATCTTACCTGTGCATTCCCAGGGCTTGGAAGACAGAGAGCCAGAATGGTAACAGTGAGTATCCTGTGGAGGTGAAAAGTCGAATATAAATGCCCAAGGCAGATTCAGGTCTAGGGGAGTGTGGGTTGCATGTGGCCCGTGACGTGTAACGGAGATATCACCTTGGGCTTGTATGGGGGGGTGTGCTCCAGGGAGGTCATGGTGATTCCAGAGACCCCAACTACCCAAGCAGAACTACACCTCTTCCACTTGTCTCCTACATTGGGATAATGTGTTAGATCACACTTTTTAATAAAGGGTTTGGCTGCTTTAAAAAAAAAAAAAACGGCTAAGGTCAGGTGCAGTGGCTTACACTTGTAATCCAGGCAGGAGGATTGCTTGAACCCGGGAGTTTGAGACAAGCCTGGGCAACATGGTGAAACCCCATTTCTACAAAATTAAAAAAAAATTAACTGGGCATGATGGCATGCACCTAAAGTCCCATCTACTCGGGAGGCTGAGGTGGGGAGGATCACTTGAGCCCAGGGGGTTTGAGGCTGCAGTGAGCTGAGATTATACCACTACGCTCCAGCCTGGGTGACAGAGCGAAACCTTGTCCTCCCCCCACCACAAGAAAAGCTAAAACCTCCCAATATGGTATTAACCAATTCCTTGGTCTTTATTCTTTATGCGAGATGTGCTTGACTTTTGAACATCTTTATGCTGAAATAATTACAGAGTGAATAAACCATCATCGTGCCCCCAAACAATGAAAGGAAAAGAAAGTGAGAACATGAGGCACTTTGAGTGGCACCAAAGAAAGGTGTCATAGGAAGTCACTTAACCAGAGCATTGAGTCCACATGCGTGAAAATCCCCCGTCAGTGGATGGGTTGGGGTGGCCCAGTCCCCTGAAGAGTGTGGCCTGCGGGAACCGCTGCCAGCAAGTCCTGATGAAGGAAAGGACTCAGGGAACCTGCGCAGCCCGGGGAAAATGAAACTCACAGAAAAATAGGAGGAGGAGTTACAAACCCAGGGGTCAGCTCTGCCATGCACAAGCCAGTGATGCTCTGGGAGCCTGCAACTCTGCCCTTCGCCATGCACAGGCTTTAATCCAGTAAGATTGTGGCCAGCAAGATTGCTTTAAAAATATAAAATCTGGCCAGGCGCGGTGGCTCTCGCCTGTAATCCCAGCACTTTGGGAGGCTGAGGCAGGAAGATCACCTGAGGTCAGGAGTTCGAGACCAGCCTGGCCAACATGGTGAAAACCTTGTCTCTCTACTAAAAATACAAAAATTTGCCAGGCATGGTGGCACATGCTCTGAGACAGAGTGAGACTCTGCTTAAAAAATAAAAATAAAATAAAAATACAAAATCTCTACTACTACACACTGATGAGGCTATTAAAAAATGGAAAAGAGCAAGCGTTAGGAAGGATATGGAGAAAGTGAAACCCCTGTGCACTGTTGGTGTAAATACGGTACAGTCTCTATGGAAAATAGTAGGATGACTCCCAAAACACTAAACATAGAATTTCCATGTGATCCAGCCATTCTACTTCTAGGTATATACCCTCAAAAATTAAAAGCAGGGACTTGAACAGGTATTTGTAAACCTGTGTCCATAGCAGCATTATTCACAATAGCCTAAAGGTGGACACGGTCCTTTGATGGATATGTGAATAAACAAAATGTAGTCTGTACATACAAGGGAATATTATTCAGTCTTAAAAAGGAAGGAAATTCTGACATATGCTACAATAAGAATGAACCCTGAGGGCATTATGTTAAGTGAAAAAAGCCACTCATAAAAAAGACAAAGGCTGCTTGGGTCCACTTATACGAGGCACCTAGTGTAGTCAAAATTACAGAGACAAAAAGTGGAATGGTGGTAACCAGGGGCTAGTGGGAGGGGAAGATGGGGAATTGTTGTTTAATAGGTACGGAGATTCAGTCGTGCAAGGTGAAGAGTTCTGGAGATTGCACAGCAACGTGAATGCATTTAACACTACTGAACTAGACTTTTCAAAATGGTTATGGTAGAAAAAAGTACAAAATCAGGCCGGGCACACTGGCTCATGCCTCTAATGCCAGCACTTTGGGAGACCGAGGTGGGTGGATCACCTGAGGTCAGGAGTTTGAGACCAGCCTCAGCAACATGGTGAAACCCCGTCTCTACTAAAAATACAAAAATTAGCCGGCCGTGGTGGCAGGCGCCTGTAGTCCCAGCTACTCAGGAGGCCAAGAAGAAGAATCACTTGAACCCAGGAGGCAGAGGTTGCAATGAGCCGAGATTTCACCACTGCACTTCAGCCTGGGAGACAGCGAGACTCCATCTCAAAAATAAAAATAAAAAAATAAAATCTATGCAAAAACAGAGCTTTATGTAGTACTATTATTCAGTTCAACAGCGGTTTATCCAAGCAACTACTGCTTGTGGGTGTGGATGCTAGACAGAGGAGCTACAGAAACAACCAGTATCCTTGAGAACCAGTTGGAGAGCCACGACAATGTCTATACACCTCGGCAAGGGCATGGAAAGAAATACCTATTGGGTGCCATGACAACCAGGCTGTGGGTAGCGACAAGACTTCCTGGAGAAGGTGATCTTGAAGGCTTCTTCAATAGAGCAGTGAACCTGGGGACATGTCTGAATTCTGTGGCCCGTTACTACAAACGTGCACTGCAACAACATAATCCCTCCCTTTCAGGACACATGGCTTATCTGAATCAGCAACCCTGGGTATTAGAGGACCTGGAATGAAGGTTACATCCAGAGGGAATAGGGCCCTGATGTCATCTTAGGAGATGCAAGGCCATTTCCTTTATCTAGTCCCCAATCCAGAAAATAAGGACGCTGAGAGTCCACAAGTTTTCATCTAAGTGCCTGGGTGAGCCAGATTCTAGAACACTGGAGACAGCTCTGACCTTATAAAGTGAAGAGCCAAATCCCAGGGCTTTTTGATATTTGCCATGGCCAGATTTATATCTGGAAGGAATGAAAGAACAATAACAAATTTATTTTCCAGTCTGTATATTATGAATTTCAATGTTTTCCTGTTTCTTCACATGAAGTTTCCTTTCAGTTGGTTATAAAACCCTGTCTCGTTTATGTTGGAGACAGAACAGGCTGACTGCAACACAGTGGACTTCAAGAGCTAGTGGCAAAGGCATGCTAACCCCATTTTCCCCTCACTCCCCACAGCCCCATTCCCTTTGGCTAGAGGCAGCCCCGGGACAGGTCTTGCCTCAAGCCCAGCCTCCTGGAAGAGCCACAGCTGAGTCCTGGAGGCCAAACAGGTTCCAGGCTAATAGGATTTTCCCAAAATGAAAGAATACCCAAGCACTTACTGCCTCACAGCATCATGAACAGCTGCACCTTGTGATTAAAAAAAAAAAAAAAAAAAAAAAGACCTAGAAACTCCAAAAACGAACTAACTATAAGAACAGCTGGGGGGAGGCAGGTTGGTGCTCATAACTGGTCCTGGGAACTTTCTAAAGCAGGTGGGTTCACTCGTTTTGTGCCTCAGCCTAAAACACAAGGAAAGCCGGAGAGACCAACCAAATACCAGGCCTGCCTGTCACAGAAGTGCTGGTCCCCAATCCAGGATAACATTGTTACAGCTTAGTTTTCAGCACACACACACACACACACACACAACCCACAACCCACAGACACGTACATGCACACACAAGGTTAATTTGTTCAAAGCAGTATGTTTTCAAGAACTCGCTGAATAAAGACTGTGGGTGTCATCTAGGTAAAGTTCTCCAAGACGTAAGGATACTTAGCTGGAATTGCAATTTCCTTAAAGAAGAGCAAAACATTTGCTTACATGTATCTCTGTCTGAAGTTCCCACTTCTCATTGGCTTGAAACTTCTGTGAGAATCCCACACAGACATAGAGCAAATCCAGCCCCGCGATGTTTAGCTGGCCCGTCTGCTTGTCTATCAGCCGATGCGGCACAGTACTTGCTAGTGAACTAGTAATTGGCCTCCCGAAATTTAAAAAAATATATACACGAATCCCTTAAAACGACAAAGTTGCTGCCCTTTCCAAAAAAGAAAGAGGAATGAAGCGCTGAGAATTTCGCAGCCCTCTCTGATGCTGACTTTTCAAAGTATATTAGAAAATACCCACTCCCAAAAGAATCCTTCAAGATGGAAATTACAGAGGCGCAGCTTTTTATAATTAACAATATCATTGCATCACCAGCTCATGCCTTTTCCAATATCCTGACACCGCCTGAATCACAGCCATAACCAGTTTCCACCCATCGGATTTTTAGCAAGGTTTCCAGACCCTGGAGAAAGAAAAGTCCAGCGCCGAGAACCCACCTTTTTATTCCTGGCATGTCCAAGACGCGCGAGGAGGCGAAGGCGAGAAGAAAGCTCGCGGGCGGGACCCCCGGAGGAGCTCGGGCACGTCGGCCTCCTCTGGGCCCTCGGGGCTCGCGGGCGTTTTATTCCAGAGGGGCCGAGCGAGTCGTGGAGAGGACACGGGGAGAGCGCCAGGGTCCTCCGAGCCACTGCAGAGCCCGCAGCGCAAGCACCTGGTTTTGCTTAGCCCTCTTCAGTAATTCAGCATTAAACCAATTGGAGGAGGAATGTTAAAAATGAACACTTCATTTTCTAAGTATGTTAAACAATGCAAATGGGGCCTCCGTCTGGACACAGCTGGTTCAGATTACAGCGCTCACCAACTGGCTAGACTCCTCACAACAATCTTGGGGCGTCTGCCAGGGCCCAGTGCTCGGCGCTGGGAGGAGAGCCCTTCCCCGGCCGGGCTCGGCTGCGAGCGCCCGGGCAGGAGGCGAGGGGCGGGCGCGCGCAGGGGTGCGGGGGGCTGGGAGGGCCCGGGCCCCTTGACCTTCCCACCCAGGGGCGGGGCGGGTCTGGCAGCGCGGCCCGGCGGGGAGGGGCGTGCACGCCCGCGCTGCGTGGCACGGGGACCCGCGGGAACGTTGTCGCCTCCGGAAGGAAAGGGACTTGAACTCACGACCCACGCAGCTCCAGGGACTAAAAACTCATGATCGATTGGGAAACCAGAACCTGCGAAGCAGAGGCTTGGGGCGATTCACGGGAGAGTCGCGATCTTCCCGAAGAAGGGGTGGGGAGCAGCGGAGTAGGGAGGAGGAGGAGGATGGAATCCCGCTGGTACGAATTCCAGACTTCAGCTTGTGCAATGCAAGTCTTAGTTAGGACGCTTTTCTCTCCCTGCCCTCATCTCCCGATTCTCCCTGGCATTTTCTCGCTTTCTGCCCTGGCTCGAAAGTGATTTTAACAAGTTAAACGGTGATTTGAAGAAGGGACAGTCTGGAAAAGCAGAATGGTGGAAACAGCACATAAGACATGTTAAGTCCTTTGCGTTCATTCTAGTGGAGGCTTCAACTGATTTCTTTTTCCTGTTTTGTTTTTTGTTTTTTCTTTCAAGCCATTGGAGAACTTTGGTCAATGAAATCTTACAGAAGGCAGTCACTCTATAAAACGCCAGTGGATTGACTGTGGCCTATCCCATCTGCTTCCACCTGCATCTTCTACCTGCAGCCGAAAAGCCCTGATCCAGGTCCCCTGTCCTCACCACCACTCTAAGCAGTAGGAATAATCATCTCCATGTTATTGGAGGTGAAGATAAGAGAGGTTAGGTAACTTCCCCATAGTCACACAGCTATTCATTGGTACAGCTGAGCCTCTGAAGTCTACATATTCAGCCTTCCCTAAGGCATTTTTGGGGGTAAGTAAATGGAATTCTACTCAAAGGAGAATAACAGAATGTGGATAGTTGTTGAAGCTGTGTCCATTATACTAGTCTAGTCTATTTTCTGTGTATGTGTTTGAAATTTCCTATAAAACACTTTTTAAAATACCTTATGTTTATATGGTTGTTCATCCCCCCATTGTTTGTAAAAGCAAAAGATTATAAACACCTTTAAGGTTGATCAGCAAGGCACCAATAGGATTAAATAAAGTAAGGGGCTTCCAAAGGGACTATTGTGCAACCAATTAAAACCTAGACACATAAGAGTCCACATTGGACGACTCCATTTATATAAAATTCAAAGTCAGATAGTGACTGGGAGGGGGCCTAGCCCCTTCTGGGTGCTGGTAATAATCTAATTATTGATCTGGATGCTGGTTATGTAGGGATGTGTACACTTAATATTTGTGAAGTCTTACGTATGTTATACTTATTTTGAAAGACTGAAACAGCTCCGTATGCACTGATATTGAAGGATTTCCAATATATTTTGTGGGTCAAACAGTAGAATATTGGTAATTTCACATAGATTGATCTAATATAGTAATAACTGTAAAAAGTAAGCTGCAGAACTGTGTGTAAAGCATGCCATCATTTGCGGGGAAAAAAAATAAATACATAAGTTCTTGCTTGTACACGTACAGAAAAGATACCACCTGAAGGATGCATGAGAAACCATGAGTATTATTGGTCTTCACTCAGGCTGCCATAACAGAATACCATAGACTGGGTGGCTTATGCAATAACATTTATCTCTCCCAGTTCTGGAGGCTGGAAGTCTAAGATCAGGGTGTGGGCATGGCCGGGTTCCCATGAGGGTCCTCTCCTGGTTGCAGATGGCTGTCTTCTCGCTATGTCCTCACATGATGAAGAGAGGGAGACTGGTGTTCCTTTTTTGAGATGGAGTCTCCCTCTGTCACCCAGGCTGGAGTGTGGTGGCGTAATCTCGGTTCACTGCAACCTCTACCTCCTAAGTTCAAACGATTCTCCTGCTTCAGCCTCCCAAGTAGCTAGGATTATAGGCACGCACCACCATGCCTGGCTAATTTGTGTATTTTTAGTAGAGATGGGGTTTTGCCATGTTGGCCAGGCTGGTCTTGAACTCCTGGGCTCAGGCAATCCACGGGCCTTGGCCTCCCAAAATGCTGAGATTACAGGCATGAGCAACCACGCCTGGCCAGAAACTGGGGTTCCTTTTATAAGGGCACTGGTCTCATTCATGGGGGCTTCACCCTCATGCTCTAATCACCTTCTGAAGGCCTCATCTCCTAGAGCCATCACCTTGGGGATTCAGATTTCAACATATGAATCTGGGGGTTTAAACATGTGGTCTGTAACCGTCTCCTAGGAGGGAAACTGGGCAGACAATTGGAGAATAGATAGGAGAGGAAAATTAGCTCCTTATTGCTCACTTTTTGGTATAACTTGAATTTTGTGCCTTGTACCTGTATTATCTATTCAAAATATGAGTAATATTCAAAATAATAAAACAAAATATCTGATGTAGAACTAGTTGTGGGGGTAGGGAGAGTTTTAAGGGACTCAGTCCATTCACCTCGCAGATACTGTCAACCTTCCTGAAGAACAGGGAAGCAGAGGAAATCAATATACCCATTTCCTACACAGGTAAATTGAAACCATTGGAAGCAAAACTGTCCCGGGACCCATCTTGGATGAGAGATTGTTTCCATCTTAAAACTGTAGGGTTGGAAAAGGGGAGAAAACGAAGACTGCCATAAAACACTTGGGTCTGAGTCTTGGTTTTGCCTCCTACCCTCTCGACATCTCAGTTTTCTCATCTGCAAGATGGCGATGACAACATCTCTCAGGGTTGTCGCAGGAATGAAATAAAAGTTATCCTTTTGATTTTCACTGTGTCCACATTCCCATTCCCTACACAATGCCCTCCAAAATATCCTTAATAAATAGTAAATTACCCACTTCCGTGGACAAGGAAATCACAGCCTTACAAAAGAGCCCATCTCACTATTGAATAGCTCACATTGTTAGAAAATTCTCTCTTCAGTTGAACCCAAATCCACTTCCCTGTATGTAATTACGGTTCATGGAATCTAATTCTCCCTTCTAAAGCCAGGACCCCCTCCCCCACTGGAAACAACAAGCATCCTATTACCCTTCCACTCATTGCCCGCGCTACTATTCATTCTCCTCTACAGGCTGAACATCCCAGGGATTTTCAACTGGTCCTTATGTGCCCCAAGACCCGGAGGCAGCCTGTCTATCTCCTCTGGCAGTTTCCGCCTCCTGGTTCATACTGAATTTGCACCAACAAAAACAACTTGTAATGCACAGGCTACGTAACTGCGTCTTCTCTGCCCTGTACTTGGACGGCAAATTCTTTTTAAGCAAGAACAAGGTTTTACATATGTCCTTATTACATTTTTATTCACTGTTTAAGATCTTTCTTTCGGCCAGGCGTGGTGGCTCACACCTGTAATCCCAGCACTCTGGGAGGCTGAGGTGGGCGGATCATGAAGTCAGGAGATGGAGACTATTCTGGTCAACATGGTAAAACCCCGTCTACTAAAACTACAAAAATTAGCTGGGTGTGGTGGCGTGCACCTGTAATCCTAGCTACTCAGGAGGCTGAGGCAGGAGGATTGCTCGAACCCAGGAGGCAGAGGTTGCAGTGAGCTGAGATCTCGCCACTGCACTCTAGCCTGGCGACAGAGTGAGACTCTGTCAAAAAAAAAAAAAAAAAAAAGATATTTCTCTCAACATGAATTGTTGTCTAAAGTACTAAATGTCACTCTCAGCTTTGACAGCTACAGAGCTGCTGAATGTGACTTCTTTGACTTTATCACAGTTATCAATAAAAATGCTATCGGGAGGGTGGGTGCGGTGGCTCATGCCTATAATCCCAGTACCTTGGGAGGCCAAGGCAGGCGGATCACCTGAGGTCAGGAGTTTGAGACCTAATAATAATACAAAATAATACTAATACTACTACTAATACAAAAGTTAGCCAGGCATGGTGGTGCATGCCTGTAATCCCAGCTACTAGGGAGGCTGAGGCAGGAGAATTGCTTCAACCTGGGAGGTGGAGGTTGCAGTGAGCCGAGATTGTGCCATTGCTCTCCAGCCTGGGCAACAAGAGCAAAACTCTGTCTGGAAATAAAACATAAATAAATGTTAGCGGGACAGTCAGAGTGAAGCAATCCACCCAGATTGGCACTAATCCCTTCTCTTTCTTCACCATTTTGGGGTCACTGCTCATCGTCTGACTCCAGGCGAGACCGTCTTCTCTCACAAAAGAGCCAGTCTTACTATTGAACATCTCTAATTATTAGAAAGTTCTTTCTTGAGCTGAACCCAGATCTGCTTCCCTCTATGTAACTAACATCCATGGATTCTAATTCTCCCCTCTGCAGGGACAGGTTCCTCCCTCTTCTACATAACAAGCTGCCTATCCATTAAAACGGTTCCCCGTGTCCACAAAGACTTTGTGAGACACTTTGTCAAGCGATCTGCTAACATCAAAACACATGTTACCTATAGCATTTCCTGACCTAGCAAGTCTATTTTAAAAAGGAAAAAGCTTCCTCTGGCATGAACTGCTAAATAACCCTTGCTGGCTTCCAGAGATCATCGCTTTCTTTTCAAAGTGTTTTTGCTGGGCCAGGCACAGTGGCTCCTGCCTGTAATCCCAGCCTTTGGGAGGCTGAGGCAGGCGGATCACCTGAGGTCAGGAGTTTGAGACCAGCCTGGCCAACATGGTGAAACCCTCCTGTCTCTACTGAAAATACAAAACTTAGCCGGGCGTGGTGGCATGCAGCCTAGTCCCAGCTACTTGGGAGCCTGCGGCAGAAAAATCGTTTGAACCTGGGAGGCAGAAGTTGCAGTGAACCAAGATCGCACCACTGCACTTCAGCCTCGGCGACATTTGCAAAATGGGAATCCTATCATCTGCTCCACCTCCTATCATCAGAATCAAACACAACCAAAACTATAAAACAACTTTACAAAATGCAAATTGGAGTATCAATGTAAGAGGTTATCATCCGCTGAATGAGATCTTCCTGGTTCCAATGAAGCTCAATTTCTTCACTTTGTCACTGTGGGTTGAAAGACAAATAAGCAATTTTATTTTTTTGTAAAGCAATATGTCAAATTGGCGGAAAACTCACAAAATTATAGATTGAATGATATATGTTGACTATTAATATTAAATCAGAGCTGGGCAACGTGGCACATGCCTGTAATCCCAGCAACTCGGGAGGTTTAGGCAGGAGGATTGCTTGAGGCTAGGGGTTCGAGACCAGCCTGGGCAACACGATGAAACCCTTGTCTCTATAAAACATTTTAAAACTTAGCCAGGCATGGTAGTGTGTGCCTCTAGTCCCAGCTACTCACTAGGCTGAGGCAGGAAGATTGCTTGAGCCCAGGAGGCCAAGGCTGCAGTAAGTCATGGGTGTTCTACTGCACTCCAGCCTGGGCGACACAGCAAGACCCTGTCTCAATAATAAACAATACTTTTATTTTTTTACTGTCCAAAAATAATTATATTGTAATGCCTTTTTATGAGCAAATGCAAAATAGGGAGAGGGTCATTATTGAATGTCTATGATTATGTTAGACGCTACAGCTCCTCTCCTTTGACCCCCACATTAACCCTGTGAAATAGGAAACCTTCCGTTTTGTGGATAAACAGGTGCAGGAACATTAGGGCCATGCAGATAATCAGGGGTCCAAACTCCAGCCCTCACCAGCCTGTTGGATTCTAGAGCCTTCCTTCCTTCCAGTTTACCAAGCCTGCTTTCTCTACTCACAGTTTCCTTGGCTACTTTCCTCCCTGTCTCAGCCCCGCAGGAATATTCCAGAACTCCATGGGCCCTTCCATCATTGCTCTGTCTCGCTCGCTCTCCTTTTTCTGAACACTAGTAAAGCCTTTGGTTTCATATATTATCCAAACTTGGCCCCAAACAGTCAGAAAACTAAAATGACAGCCAACACCTGAGTTCAGCATTGGGCAGAGGCTCCACCCCACTGTTCTGCCTGTCCTGCCGTTGGGGAGTGGGGGAATGTCTGTTGTTCCTGATGCCCCCAGAGGCTTCCTCTCTCCTCCTCCCTTGGTCAGACTTCTCACTGAGTACTTGTCTCAGCCTCCTCCTCACTACCTAGTCCCACCTTAACCCTCTAAAATCTGGCTAAGTTCCCACCATTCACCCACATAATGCTCCCTAAGTTGCCTAGTGATTCCTCCTGGCCAAACACAGTGCTCTTTTCTCCACCTCTGATTGTTCCTGTGTCTCTAATTGATGATGCATCTTCTCTCTTTCATCCATGGCTTTAAGTTTTCCTGGGTGTTTACCCCTACTTTTTTTTTTTTTTAAGCGACAGGGTCTCACTCTGTCACCCAGGCTGAAGTGCAGTGAATTATCATAGTTCATTGTAACGTCAAACTCCTGGGTTCAAGGGATCCTCCTGCCTCAATCTCTGGAGTAGTTGGGACTACAGGTGTGCACCACTATGCCTGGTTAATTTTTTAATTTTTTTTAGAGATAGGGTCTCACTATGTTGCCCAGGCTGGTCTCAAACTTCTGACCTCAAGCAATCCTCCCATCTCGGTCTCCCCAAATGCCGGGATTACAGGCATGAGCTGCTGAGCCTGGCCTTTCCCTCTATAATTCTGATCACACACTTTTTTTTTTTTGAGATGGAGTCACCCTCTGTTGCCCAGGCTGGAGTGCAGTGGTGTAATCTCGACTCACTGCAACCTCCGCCTCCTGGGTTCAAGCAATTCTCCTGCCTCAGCCTCCTGAGTAGCTGGGATTACAGGCACCAAGCACCACGCCCAGCTAATTTTTGTATTTTTTTAGTAGAAACGAGGTTTCGCCATGTTACCCAAGCTGGTCTTGAACTCCTGACCTGAAGTGATCCACCTGCCTCGGCCTCCCAAAGTGCTGGGATCATAGGCGTGAGCCACAGTGCCCGGCCTGTACTTTAATGTAACCAACTGGTTTGAGAATGTCAGGATTTTCTAGACATACCTGGAATTTCCAGGAAATTCAGCAAATCATTAAAACACCTGGGCTTTTCTTATTGTTTTCGCTGACTGTGGTTTTGACATATAACCATGTGCAAAATGTGGGCTCTGTCCTAAAGACTTCAGGCAAGCAGACTCTGCCGGGGAGCCCTAGAGCTGCGCTCAGAAACTGGTAATGACCTTCTTTCATCTGCCATCTCTGTTTTGTTCTTGTCAATTTATTTTCTGACATTTAATATGGATTGAGATTTTGGGCAACCCTAACATATTTACTGTGACTGTAAAAGGGTATGATGGTCCATTTACCTCATTTCCTACTTACAGTCCACATTAGACCGTATTAGTGGCTCCCAGATTCTTGAACGTACCAGACTAGTAAAGTCAACCACCTTGAAATTGGAGAGAATAATATTAGGTGCCAATTTTTAATTTTGCCAGTAAAAACAAAAGAAAATACAACCATGATATATCACATCATCATATTTCATAAGAGAAAGAACTTTTAATACCACATGTAGGAGGGACAGGATCTCATAGCTTGAATGTTTGGTCTTGAAGACAGTTAAGACTGTCTTAAAACCGAGGTTTCAAATGACAGAGTGCAACAGCGTCATCTGAGAGCTTGCTAAAATGAATAAACTAGGCCTTATATCCTGAGATTAAAGGGGTGGAGGGGGAGGAATCTGCATTTTACAAACACCCCAGGTGATTCTGATGAGAAAATTGTTACTTTCTCAGCAGCTCCGAATGATTTTTAAGCAACAGGTTCTCCCAACACAAGCTTTCCCTGTAAGTATTCTTACCTAAAAGTATTGGGCTTGAATTTAATCGAGCTTCTAGAATGGCAACATCAAGCTGAACTTTCTGCCATGCTGGAAATGTTCTGTGTCTGTCCTGTCCAATGTGGCAGTGACTAACCACGTGTGCCCACTGAGAACTTGAAATGCGGCCAGTGCAAATTTTTTGTTTCATTTAACTAATTTAAGTTTACTTCTTTTTTTTTTTTTTCAATATGGAGTTTCGCTCTTGTCATCCAGGCTAGAGTGCAATGGCAAAATCCCGGCTCACTGCAACCTTTGCCTCCCAGGTTCAAGTGATTCTCCTGCCTCAGCCTCTCGAGTAGCTGGCATTACAGGCGCCCGCCACCACGCCCAGCTAATTTCTGTATTTTTAGTAGAGATGGGGTTTCACTATGGTGGCTAGGCTGGTCTTGAACTCCTGACCTCAAGTGATCTGCCTGTCTCAGCCTCCCAAAGTGCTGGGATTACAGGCGTGAGTCACTGCTCCCAGCCTAAGTTGACATTTAAATAACCACATGTGGCTGGTGGCTCTCATACCACCCAGCACGGCTCTAGATCTGACATGACTGCCAGTTTGCAGGAAGTATAGAGAATAGAGGAAAAAATTAAAAGACCCCTGAGGAAGAAACAATAGCAAAAAAGAATTCAAAAAGGGAGGGAGAGTGTAAAGACATAGAAAGGAGGGGAAAAGCCTGTGTCAGTCAGGACCTGTCCAGGAAAAAAAAATAGCCTGTACCAGGTAGTTCGGCAGAGGAATTGAACACAGGGAACTAGTTTCAAAAGAGTCGAAAGAGCTGAAATGCCAAATGGAATGTTGAGGCAACCCAGAGCTATGCTCCCTCAGGAAGCCACTACCTCCCCTAGAGCTAGAAGGACTAAGGAAGAGGAGATGATGTGACCAGAACCCAGGAGTGGGGGCCACCTACAAGAATTGCATCAGGTGGAGGCTGCTAGAGGGCTGGAGAAGCGGCCACTGTCAGAGGCAGAGGCTGGGAGAAATGCTCTGGCTTTTCCCTCCTCTCATCCTTTGAGTCTCCTATGTGTACTTCCCATTGAGTTGGCTGAACTCAGTGGGAAGCCATTGCCAAAGAAGCTTGAGAAGAAAAATGTGCAGGATACCAGCAGAGCAAGGAGGAGACAGGACAGTGAATAGATCCAAGAGCAGAGGCAAATGACTGGTGCAGAAACAGAATAAGCAAATGCAACATTTGCATTGTGTTTGGGTCCTGATTTGTATTAACCAAGTGTGCGTAAAGACACACCTTTGATACAATGAGAGAATCTGAATATAGACTAGGTGTTAGAGAATGAAGGATTGTTGTTATTTTGTAAGATCTGATCATTTCTAACGTGTCTTTATCACTTAGAAAGGCCTACTAAATTAATGGAGGATAAATGAAATGAGATCAGCAAAATCGTGTTAACTATCAAAGCTGGAATATGGATTCATGGACGTGTATTAACTCTTCCTTAGACTTTTCTGTTTGGGAAGAATTATGTAACAATTTAAAAATGAGTTTCAATAGATTTTTTCCACTTTATCATGTGTGATAAAAGTCTGACTTTCAGCTTTTTGCAGATGCTGCCGCCAAGGAAAATCCTGTACTACTAGCCATGGTCAACCCCACCGTGTTCTTCGACATTGCCGTCGACGGCGAGCCCTTAGGCCATGTCTCCTTCGAGCTGTGTGCAGACAAGGTTCCAAAGACAGCAGAAAATTTTCGTGCTCTGAGCACTGGAGAGAAAGGATGTGGTTATAAGGGTTCCTGCTTTCACAGAATTTTTCCAGGGTTTATGTGTCAAGGTGGTGACTTCACACGCCATAATGGCACTGGTGGCAAGTCCATCTATGGGGAGAAATTTGAAGATGAGAACTTAATCCTAAAGCATACAGGTCCTGGCATCTTGTCTATGGCAAATGCTGGACCCAACACAAATCTGCACTGCCAAGACTGAGTGGTTGGATGGCAAGCATGTGGTCTTTGGCAAAGTGAAAGAAGGCATGAATATTGTGGAGGCCATGGAGCGCTTTGGGTCCAGGAATGGCAAGACCAGCAAGAAGATCACCATTGCTGACTGTGGACAACTCGAATAAGTTTGACTTGTGTTTTATCTTAACCACCAGACCATTCCTTCTGTAGCTCAGGAGAGCACCCTGCACCCCATTTGCTCGCAGTATCCTAGAATCTTTGTGCTCTCACTGCAGTTCCCTTTGGGGTCCATGTTTTCCTTGTTCTCTCCCATGCCTAGCTGGATTGCAGAGTTAAGTTTATGATTATGAAATAAAAACTAACAATTAAAAAAAAAAGTCTGACTTTCTTTTTTCCCCCTCTTCCTTGACCCGTTCTCCTTTCCTTCAGGATACCTGTGAAAACCATCAGTAATACTTACAGGCACAGTGAGTTTTTACCATTATCCACCTTAATCTACGGATAGGATCTCTAATTACTCCTGGGACTCCTCTAAGGAACATTCTGTTCTAAAATCTCAAATCTAAAGCTGCATTGGAAGTTGGTTTAGGATGAGAAATTATGACAGCAAAAGTATGATAATTTAATTTCAAATTAGACTTTTTTGAGTCTATGATGAGACAATCGTCTTAAAACACAGACTTTGCTGGAAGAAACGTTTTCTAAGGTCATAGCGTAGAGAAATTTTATGATATCAGAACAGCTTTTCTGTGCCCAGGAAAATAAATGTGGGGGAGAAGTCACGAAGTAGAGAGGATCAGAGGATGAAAGCAGGGTCAGAAACTACCTGGGCTCACCCAGGAGGTGAGGGTTGAGACTGTGGGATCATGTAAGAGCCTCAGATAAGTTGAAGGAGAAGTGGAGAACACGTGGGCTTCACTTCCCTGCAGCATCCAACTTAGAACCAAAAGAATGGGATTAGTGGTGAGACGAGCCTCGGGAGATGGCTGGGTGACGCCATTGTCCTACTGCCCTGTGCTTTGCACATGACAGGTGCACAAGTTCCTGCACCCCTCTGGGGCAGTGGTGGACACTGATCAAATAGCAGTTCACTTCAGGGCAAAGAGAATGCAAAGTACAGAGGCCCCAGCCCAGGTCACAACCACAGAGGGTAGCACAGGGTCCAGGATCCGTCAGGAGACCCCCCACACCCTAACTGGCCCAAAGCCATGTAAACTTCTCAGTGTATACCGATGGGATGTCAGATTTCAATAACATTCCTGTACCAGGCCAGATACGGTGGCTTACACCTGTAGTGCTAGCACTTTGAGAGGCCTAGTCAGAAGGACTGCATGGGCCTAGGACTTTGAGGCTATGGTAAGCTATGATTGCACCATTGCACTCCAGCCTGGGTGATACAGACCCTGTCCCTAGGAGAAAAAATATATATATATAAGTAATTTTAAACAGTTGGTCTTAATTTAAATTATAGGTTGGCACACAGTGGCTCACGCCTGTAATCCAAGCACTTTGCAAGGCCAAGATGGGCGGATCACTTGAGCTCAGGAGTTCGAGACCAACCTGGACAACATGGAGAAACCCTGTCTCTACCAAAAATACAAAAATTATCCAGGTGTGTGGCGTGTGCCTGTGGTCCCAGCTACTTGGGAGAATGAGGTGGGAGAATTGCTTGAGCCCAGGAGGCAGAGGCTGCAGTGAGCCGAGATGACACCACTGCACTCCAGCCTGGGCAACAGAGTGAAACCCCCCATCTCAAAAATAAATAAATAAATTATAAAGGCATTTTTCTTTTTTTGGCCCATGAAGTCCTACATATCATTTACATCTCCAATAAAGGTATTAAAATATCTAGTAATTTTTAAAAATCTACTTACGCAAAGAGTATGACTAGAAAGAAAAGTTTTTGTACACACATGAAAATTTCTCATGATTTAGTCTTTGAGCCACTGTAGGTTTGGTAGATAATCAGTGTCATTTAAACTTATCTCAAACATTATTCCATTTTGAAAAATGAATGAAAATACTCAACATAGTTCAGGTGGATTAATTTACATATAGTTGGGTTTCATTTATAGTTCTGAGTTTTGAGAAAATCTGAATGAATTGAAAATAAATGGAGAATTTTTTCTTTCTTTCTTTCTTTTTTTAAATGGATGGGGTGTTGCCCCATGTTGCCCAGGCTGGAGTGCAGTGGCTATTCAGAGGTGCCATGATAGCACACTACTGTAGCCTTGAACTTCTGGTCTCAAGTTATCCTGCCTCAGCCTCCTAAGTAGCTGGAACTACAGGTGCACACCACCATGCCTGTCTTCTTTTTCCATTTGACTTACATGTATTTAGACTATCGGACCGTGCTTTTTTTTTTTTTTTCCCCCAATAAGCTGTGAATCTAGGTTTCTCAGTTTTGTTGGCTATTTTTGTTTGTTTGTTTGAGACGGAGTCTCGCTCTGTCACCCAGGCTGGAGTGCAGTGGCGCAATCTCGGCTCACTGCAAGCTCCGTCTCCCGGGTTCAGGCGATTCTCCTGCCTCAGCCTCCGGAGTAGCTGGGACTACAGGCACCCGCCACCACACCCAGCTGATTTTTGTATTTTTAGTAGAGACGGGGTTTCACGAGGTTAGCCAGGCTAGTCTTGAGCTCCCGACCTCCAGTGATCCACCTACCTCAGCCTCCCAAAGTGCTGAGATTATAGGCGTGAGCCACCTCGCCCGGCCTTTTTCTGGTTTTTGATTTCTTAGACATAAACAGTTTTTAAGCCATGCTGTATAGATGATGCTAGCGTGGATCCCTCTAGATTCTAATCTTTTGGCTAGTATTTTCCAACTTGTAAGAAGACAGATCAAATGGCACCGCTCCTGTGAGATTATTAGAGACCTCCAAAGTTGGATCTCCCAATTTTTTTCCCACGATCTCTTGACTCTGCCTCCATTTTATAACACATTTTATAATGCTCTGTCTCTTTCAGTAAACAGTGAATTCCTCAAAAGCACTAACAGTCCTTTTCACCATTATAACTATGTGCACAGCCTGACATGTACTCAGTAATATCTGCTGAATAAAGACTAAGTTTTTCCTGGTAGGTGTTATATCCTAATGAAATTACTTCAGCAAGCATTATCACTATATTGTAATATTTGGGTATTTTATTAAATATAAATCACATGAACAGTGTAGAGGAAGCGTGTCCGGTCCCTGGCATGTGGCCCAGGATGGCTCTGAGTGTGGCCCAACACAAATTCATAAACTTTCTTAAAATATGATTTTTTGTGTGATTTTTTTTTTTTTTTTAGCTCATCAGCTATCAATAGTGTATCTTATGTGTGACCGATGACAATTCTTCCACTGTGGCCCAGGGAAGCCTAAAGATTGGACACCCCTGGTGTAGAGAGTCTTTATCCAGCATATCTCAAGAATTAGACAATAGAGGAATTCTGTTTTCCTAGATCGAATTTCGAATTAATTTTGTAATAAATAATTGTGATCTAAATTGCCCATCTAAAGCTTAAATGATGTGTGTGTATATGTGTGACACACGAGCTGAACATGTAGCCTCCTCCCAACAGCATGGTCCCATGATCACTTTTAAGGGAATGTTCAAGAAGTAATTGACCCTTTGGCTAATTTTTCTCAGGAGCAACAACTCATATCACTAATGATCAAAACAAAATTTTTGTTTTTGACAAATGTCACCAAACACCTAGATAGACTGATAGATTGCTGCTTTATAACCTAGGGGGGCATGTTTTACAGTCTGCTGTGGAAACAAGAGTAGCTCTGACAGTTTGGCTATGGGGTAACTTCTTTCCTCCTTTGTGAAATGGGATCATAATACCAGCCTCACAGGTATGTTTTTGCTTTTTAAAAATATATACAAAATGTTTACTTTGGCTTTATTTGTATTGTCAAAAACTTAAACCAAACTGAAGGTCCACCTGGAAAGGAATAGTTGAATAAAATTGCTACACTCCTGAAAAACAAAACAAAACCAAAACAAACCCCAAAACATTCCTAAGAGTTCAGGAACAGGAGAGACAGACATCATTTGATCATCTACATTGTCCTAAAAAGAATAACAAGATTTGTTACTCCTATTTGCTTCTTATGGTAGTTTTAAGATGTTATGTAAAAATCCTTTCAAAATTTTAAAAAAGGAAGTAGGTGGGGGCCCAAGATGAAACAAGAGTTGGTAAGCTTGGGGTCGGGCGCGGTGGCTCACGCCTGTGATTCCAGCACTTTGGGAAACTGAGGCGGGCGGATCACCTGAGGTTGGGAGTTGGCAACCAGCCCGATCAACATGGAGAGACCCTATCTCTACCAAAAATACAAAATTAGCCGGGCGTGGTGGTGCATGCCTGTAATCCCAGCTACTCGGGAGGCTGAGGCAGGAGAATCACTTGAACCCGGGAGGCTGAGGTTGCAGTGAGCCGAGATCGTGCCGTTGCACTCTAGCCTGGGCAACAAGAGCAAAACTCCGTCTCAAAAAAAAAGAAAAAGAAAAGAGTTGATAAGCTTGAATGGATAATTGTTAAGGCCGGGGATGAGTACACGGAATCACTATGTTACTGACTCTCCTTTCATCTCTATGTTCAAAGTTTTCAGCAAAAGTATTTTTTAAATTCTTTAGAAAATGTGGCATCCTGTTTGATTGAAAATACGGCACCTGATTTGATAAAGCTAGGGAATGAGTACGCAAGTGTTAATATCTTACTCGGTGTTCTTTAGACATACTTTCCTTTAATACTTCGTATTTACAATTGCTGCTTTCAAGTTTTTGTGGGTTAAATCCAACTTCCAGGCCCACACAGTTTCTTTGGACTGCTTTTTTTCCTGAGTATGGGCCTCACTTTCTTCTTTGTCTTACTCATAATTTCTGGTTAAAAACTAGACGATTTAGCAAGTATTGATTCTGACATAGTTTGATTTTTTTTAAAGCTTGATTGAAGGTAACTGCAGAATCTGCCTCCCACACAAGAGAATGTGGCTGCTGATGTCTCTGCTTGGTTTTACAGTCTTTTTATCTTTTGGTCTGGCTTCCCAGGGGTCGCTCCTGCATAGCTGTGCTGGTTAAATACCTGGAGCCTCGGAGGGCTTCCGTGCACCGGGGATGGATCTGAGTGTAGGTTCAGCAGCTCACTCAAAGGCCAGTCTCATGCTGGTCTAGGCTTTTCCGTCCCATGGGGTGCTCTCAAGTCTCAATGGTGGCCCTTCTATGCCTCTCTGTTTCAGGATGTCCGCTTTAAATTTCTGCTGACCACTTGCCCTATCTGGAAGTGCAATCTCAAGCTAGCAAAACAGAGTTTTCTCCATTTGTTTCCTTCCAAGTTCACCACTTTTAATTGACATCATGGGTCCTGCACTACCCAACCTCCACCATTGTTCACCACCTTGGGCAACAAAGCTGCCGGTTTTCATATCAGCTCAGGGCTAGAAAAGCCAGGAGGTTTGAGGGGTGACGGAAGCCCCAGGTAGGAAGGCCACAGACTCCAGGTTCCCACCCAAAGCTCTAGAAGCTTTTCAAAAATAACTCAATTTCCAGAGCTCCCAAATGGTTGGTTTTGACAATTTTAGTTTTATACTTGTTTCTTGCAAGGAGAATTGGCTGACTTCTTCACACCACCATAGTCTGATGTCCCTCCTAATATCCAATTGTCTCCTCGTAAATGTTTTAAACATTTGACACATACACATGCATACACACAAATTAAAGAATGACATCAGGGCCGGGCACAGTGGCGCACGCCTGTAATCCCAGCACTTTGGGAGGCCGAGGCGGGCAGATCACCTGTCAAGAGTTCGAAACCAGCCTGGCCAACATAGTGAACCCCGTCTCTACTAAAAATACAAAAATTAGCCAGGTATGGTGGCACACACCTGTAATCCCAGCTACTCGAGAGGCTGAGGCAGGAGAATCATTTGAACCCGGGAGGCGGAGGTTGCAGTGAGCCAAGATTGCGCCACTACACTCCAGCCTGGGCAGCAGAGTGAGACTCCATCTCAAAAAAAAAAAAAAAAAGACATCGAGGTAAAATTTCTTTTCAGCAAGTATCTAAAGCGGGGGGAGTGGAAAGACTCAGAAGAAAAGTCTTAATTCCTCAAGTAGCAATTTTATGAAGGATTGATTTTTACGATCATCATGTTTTCAACATAGAAGCTACAGTTGCCAAGTGCACTGCTGACGAGAGCAGTACAGGTTGAATGCAGGCAGGTGAGACTGCCCTCGGAGTACGTGTGCATGTGGCATGGAAACGCTTTAGGGAGAAGACTTTAAAATGATTCCAAAAAATTTCAAAAACTAAGCAGTCCATATAAATTTTCAAAAATAAAACTTATCTCATTAGATCTTGTAAATTCATCACCACCATCATCTTTTTACTCAGAGTGTGTCTGAATATACCCTTAGTAAAGTGATCCTTTAGTAAAGGGATTTATGTGTTGACTCACATCTTTAAATACATCTAAACAGACGAAGAGGAAACCAGAAGCAAATATATATTTTCTAATTCTTAGAAAAATCATGTCTGCCTTCACCATCTGGAGGACCTTGTCCTTTGGGAAATGTATGAATTTCGTGTACAGTACGTTCCCGTTTACACATGGATTACCAAGGGCTTGAGACTGACTCATTGTGAGAGGAAAACTAACAACATCCTTCAACATCTAAGTGCCTTACATTTTACAGGAAGAAATGATGTATCTTACATTTTTAAGAGTCCACGGACACTTACAAAACAACTTTACCAAACTCTTAAGTTAGCAGTCAAATGTTTTCAAATCATTGAGATTTAATTTTTAAGGTAAAAAATAATTCAGTGAAGTCAAAGAATGTTAGAGCTGAAACGATTACTCTTGTAAAAAGTCACAGCTGAAAATTATCACAGTTAAAATATCACTACAGTGCAAATTATTACTCTCTTAACCCCAGAAAGGCTAAAAAGACTGATATACAGGAAGATTCCATTTTAGGAGCTAAGACAAAAACCAGCTAAAGGTTCAAATATTTGCCCTGAGTGATCCATTTTTTAAACATTTTTCTCTCAGTAACATTTTTGAATTTTTTTTTATCTTCAAGACAAACATTGTTATAATTATAGTGGATTATTAATTTACTGGATGTACTAAATTATGACAATAACATGCTATAAAACCCTCAGCTATATCATTATTCACATGACCTAAGTCCCAAAGGCAGGAAAACAAGTTTTTGATTAGTGACATTTTGTATTCAATTGGTTAGGGCAAGAACCATTAGGCTTTTATCTGACATTTCATTTCCTAGCTTGCTTCCTTCCTAAGTGCTCAAATGTTTCTTTCAAGACGTGCTGAATAACCACTCCCCCTCCTCCCGTCAGTCTTCCAGGCCCAACTCAGGGCCCCTAGTGCTTGGCATGAGCCCCCCCGAGCGTTTCTCGTACTTCTTTAGTAATCTGGACATGTGTCTGTCTTTCCCACCTGTGAATTTCTCAAGCCCCAAGCCCTACTCCCCTTGTTTTTAGCAGATAAGCTTCCTTTCAACTGCAGAGAAAAATTCCCGCAACTTCCCCCACCCAAATCCACCCGCATCTACATCTCCCGTCTCTTCCATAGTGCCAGCCCCGATAAAGGGGTCCTTCCCATCTAAGGCCAATCCCTTCAAAACTGTTCTCCGGTCCTGTTTCCCTTTCTCAGGAACTCTTCGCTCTATACTCTCTTCAGCCTCTCCATCTACTCGTGTCCTCACCATAAGCATTTACCATAAGCTCGAGTCTCTCAGCTTCTAACAACTCTCCTACCGCCCCCACTTTCCTCTCCTACTCATGCCCTCTTCCCCTTCTGCAATCTGGTTTCTCAGCAGAGTTGCTTACAAACACTATCTCCACTTGCTCCCCGCCCACTCAACAATGAGGCTTTGTTCCTACCATTCCATCTACACGGCTCTAGTCAAAGGCAACAACCACCCTCTGGTCCTCGAGTCCGCACAGGCTTCTTAAAACACCTCTCCAGCCCTCACAGCAGCAGGCACTTCATGCATTGACCTCTCCTCACCTTTCGGAAAGAACTTCTGGCTTCAGTAACTCCCTGACATTCTTATCTACCCTTCGACAGTGACAAACTTTGAACATCTGTATAGAATTTTGGACTTTAGAAGGCATTTCCACAAGTGGCACATTTATTCGTTTAATAAACATTGTGAATGAATGTGTCATTTGATCCTAACCCCATGGGGTTTACTAGGTAGGTGTCGGCTCATTTCAGAGATGAGAAAAATAAGACCCACAGTCAAGGTAATTCTGACAGGTCACACAGAAAGGGTCAAAATCAGTACTCCAATCATGCTGTCAACTTTAAAAGCCACGATCCTTCCAGTATTGCCATCATATGAACCACTTAGCAGCACTCAAGATCCACAGCTAAGAAAAAATGAAGACATACTGATTATCTTGCAAAAGGACCAGAGGCCAATGATGTACAATACCCTCTGAAGGAAAAAAAAAGGCTGGTTAAAACCTCTCAGATCCTCTTTTAATCTTTTTTTTTGAGACAGAGTCTCGCTCTATCACCCAGGCTGGAGTGCAATGGCGTGACTTCGGCTCAATGCAACCCCCACTTCCCAGGTTCAAGCAATTCTTCTACCTCAGCCTCCTGAGTAGCTGGGATTACAGGCATGTGCCACCATGCCTGGCTAATTTTTGTATTTTTGTTGAGACGAGGTTATGCTTGAGATTATGTAGGAAAACAGAATTTCTGAGATTATGTATGAAAACAGAATTTGAAAATCCTGTTTTCATACATAATCTCAAGCATCTTATAAATTGTTCATGCTAAAAATTTCCAAGGCTCAAACAGTATCCTAATAGCAGACATCCGGTGAATAAAGACATTAGCTTCAGTAGTTCATCAACTACTGCTACAAACAACATGTGTAAGTCATTTCTAAAGAAAAAGTCAGCAGCTGTTTGCTAAAAATTTTTTTATTGTGAATGAAGACATTGCCAACTTACATATATCATTTTTATTTGGAGTATTTTTTTTGCCTTGCAGTGCTCCTGAGAAATTCAAAAATGCATTAACTTTAGCTCTATAAATAACACAACCTAATATTAAGGTTGTGTTGGAAATTTCCCACATTTAGATATTTCCCTAAAAATCAAAAGACAATTTAAATTGTTTTACATAGAGAAACCTTAATAAGTATTTAACTTTTTAATAAATTAAAAAGTAAAGACTGGCAAATAATCACAAATGTCAGAACATTAAAGCAGCATTTTTTTCCATAGGAATATATAAAATAAATATCATCTATACTTACTTGATATTTACAAAACTTAAAGATAAATTTTTGTGGATGGAAGATGTTTTAAATACTTCGATATGTGGAAAACTTCATTCTTTAAAAATCAGGTTCAAATGCTTTTAAGTGTGACGCATAATAGCGTATCCTAAAAAATTCTCATCACTCTCCTGTCCCTGAAGACACAGCTCTTCCCCCCATTGATTGGATAAGTATTTTGATAGTTTCTGTACCCTTTTCAATTAACCATTAAGACGTTAAAAGAAACCTAAGGCTTTATTTGGGGAGATATTGGACGTTTTAATTGGCTAGTTGGAAAGAAGCCATTCCTTTTTTCCTACGGTTTTGTTGTTTAGTTTTGTTTCATTTTTTAAAAAGCAAAAATGACAGGAATGAAAATTCAAACAATTTGATCCAGTATTATGCTAAAACTAAATTCAGTAGTTGGATGAATTTTCTACTACAGTATAGAGGTTGAAAACCATTAGGAATGTGGTAAAAAAAAAAACTATGGCAGCGAAGGTGGAATTCAACCACAAATTCTACTGAGTGAATAGAGAAATAAACAGAAAAATTACTGTAGTTAAAATATTGCAGTTAAACGCACTGTTAGCAATGTCCTGTGCCAACATTAGAATTATATGCTTCATCACTGTCTGGTTACTAAGACGGTTCAGTGAGCAGGTGGTTCATCTCTGACACAACTAAGTTTCAGAAAACTCGATGACTTATATCTGGTTTAGATCAACGAACACTTAGTATACATACCAGTCAGCTATAGTTTCAATGGCACAATGAAAACATTAGGTACTACAGCTTTTTTTTTTTCGAGACGGAGTCTCGCTCTGTCGCTCAGGCTGGAGTACAGTGGAGTGGTTGCTCACTGCAACCTCCACTTCCCAGGGTCAAGCGATTCTCCTGCCTCAGCCTCCGGAGTAGCTGCGATTACAGGCGTCTGCCACCATGCCCAGCTAATTTTTGTATTTTTAGTAGAGATGGGGTTTCAACAAGTTGGCCAGGCTGGTCTTGAACTCCTGACCTCAGGTGATCCACTCGCCTCAGCCTCCCAAAGTTCTGGGATTACAGGCGTGAGCCACCATGCCCGGCCAGTATTATAGCTTTAGGACAAGGTCACATACTTATTTAAATAGCAGCCATTTAATATCATGCTCTGTGATGTTTAGCTATGCAATCCACCCACAACAGCTTTTAAACTTACGTTAAACTCTGGGATGAGAGGGGGACAACTTGTTTTGGTCAGAGAAGGAAATACTCAAAAATATCACAAAAGGCATTTCAAATATGATGACATAGTACTTAAATACCAACCATGCATCTCTTTTTCAAATTAAAAGAGAACTTTTTTTACATATTCTATTTCTTAAAAATAAAGACCATGTGTCTTTTTTTTTAACTTAGAAAGGAGTATTTCATTTCTCCACACTGAAATGAAATTTCAATGGCAAGCAGCAAACAATGTAGGATAGTCAGTGAAAGTATCTTTGTTAGGAGCATATAAAAACCAAGGAGTAATAACTCACAGAGAAATAATAATAGGCAAAAACCAAGAAGACGCAGTTTGACAGTTCTAATATAGAACTTGTATGACAACTTCCTTTAAAGTATAGTAAATAAAGAATGGCAATATAAATTAGTGATCTAAGGAGATACAAGACATTCTGAAGCAGCATTCTCAGTTACTTCATTTTTCAGAAAAACAAGTTTCACCCATCAACATGGAATTAAGACTTCTTGTCTTCCAAATACATTAGAAAGTACAGTTAATCACAGTAAAACCTGCAAATAACCAAATCCAGTTCTGACCTCAGCCAGGACTATTCACATATTTGAATTTGTTTTATTTTCATCCTTCCTTGTTATACAAATGTTTCTATTTTAAAAGCATATAGAAATTTACAAAATTTGCAAGAAATGTCTTTTTAAATGTACAACTTCAACAACTAATAAAAATATGAACATCCAGATACAGTTAAGTTTCAAGTTGGGATTTTTTTTAAAATAATGGGTTTATGAAAAATTAAAGAAATACTTTAAGTTTCAAACATCTGGGTACTGGTGCTATCAAAGTGATTTCACTGCCCTCAGTGGCCACCGTGATGAGAACAGTTGACTCTCGGATTGCTGTACCTCATATGTCAACACTGTGGATGGAGGCAGAAGTGGCACGCTCAGTGATATTGCTAATTATACTTATGTAGATGCAGCTGTATGGTTTAACGCTTATATGAAAGTTGTATGAATTTGTGTAAAGAAACATTTAGTTTTAAGATGGTATCTTTAAATAGATAGCTTAGCTGCTAAAACTAAGTGATATACCTGCACTATATGCTCAATAAAAAGGAACAAACTAGTGGTACATCCAAAACCTTGGATGGATCTCAAGGTGATTATGCTGAGTGAAAAAAAGCCAGTCTCAAGAGGTTATATATTGATTCAATTTATATAACATTCTCAAAATAACAAAATGACTGAGATGGAGAACAGTTGGTGGTTGTCAGGGATTAAGGAGGAAGGGCCAGGGAGAGAGGTGGCAATGATTATGAGAGGGCAACATGGGGGATGCTTGTAATGGAAGTCTTCTGTGTCTTGCCTGTGGTGGTAGTCACATGAATCCACACACAGGGCCAGGTGCGGTGGCTCATGCCTGTAATCCCAGCACTTTGAGAGGCCGAGGTGGGAGGATCACTCGAGCCCAGGAGTTTGAGGGCAGCCTGGCGACATAGTGAGACCCCATCTCTACTTAAAACAAACAAAAAAAGAATCTACACACATGATAATATTGCACAGGACCAAATACATACTTCACCTCAGGGTACCTATCACCTTCCAGCAACAATCTTGTTGGCCTGTCTCCACAAAGTCCTCTAAAGATGATCAATATATGCTTCAAATCAACTTTCCGCACTATGCAGAGAAGCCAATACTAGTATTTTTTTATCCTTTATTAAAAAAAAAAAACAAAAAAAAACAACTCTCTTGATAAACCACAATCTCTAGCTTAAATGAACTTGGAAATCATAGAAGGAAATAAAAAGCTGCCATACAGGTAACTAGTACTTTTGTCTGTCTGTATTTTTGTAAATTAAGGTAAAAGATAAATTAAATGTTCCTAGCTTAAATTAGGTCAAATCAGAAGGAATAAAGCAGATTATATAGCAAACACTTGCTCCTGACACCTGCAGTTTCTAAAAGCATTAGGAATATTTTTATTAAATTCAGAGAACGCATAACTGCGAACAAATACATGACTTTTTCCCAAAGGCCACTTTGTGATAAAGTACATACATATAGTGTTCATGGTTTCTTTAAAGTGCTAGATTGTCTCTGGCTGAGAATCGTCTATTGCTTTAAAAGGTCTTTCAGCACAACCCCAGCGCTGCTGTCAGGCAACGCTGGCAAAGGTGTAAATGTGGGCAAAACATCTGAGATGGGTTTGAGAAGAAGATGCCCGGGCCCACCAGGTCCAAGTCCAGCTGGGTTAATAAGAGGCACAGCTGCCGAGCGAGGAGCCAAAAACGGATTTACATCTGTTCTTCTACCAGACCTGGATTCCGCTGTATCTAAAGAATAAAATATGGATTTAGTCTCCTATCTTGCACAAATAAGTCAAAATGAAATAACTCTCTGAATATAAGTAATAGCATGAAGAAAGTTATCTATGTAATATTGTTAAATTGATTAACAGATAAATAAAAATAATCAATGTATCACTTATCAACTTAAAAATGCTTCCTTGACAGTAATAACACTGATATTCAGCACATCTTTTTGGACTGTTCTTAATTCAAAATGAAAACATAGCCAGGCGCGGTGGCTCACGCCTGTAATCCCAGCACTTTGGGAGGCTGAGGTGGGCAGATCACCTGAGGTCAGGAGTTTGAGACCAGCCTGGCCAACATAGTGAAACACCATCTCTACTAAAAATACAAAATAAAAAATTAGCTGGGTGTGGTGGCGGGTGCCTGTAATCCCAGCTACTTGGGAGGCTGAGGCTGGAGAATCGCTTGAACCTAGGAGGCAGAGGTTGCAGTGACTGGAGATTGCACCATTGCACTCCAGCCTGGGCAACAAGAGCAAAGCTCCATCTCAAAAACAAAAAATTAAAATTAAAAAAAAAAAAATGAAAGCACAAATAGGCCTCAATTCCTAAACACAAATACTAATCTGTATGGCTAAAATCTGACTAATGTTCACTCTTGGTATTTCAAAACATTTTCTGATAAAAAACCAATGCTATACATGACAGGAGGATGAAAGAAGATAAGGAATAAGAGGAATGAATAGGGAAAGAAAAGGCAAGAGAATAGTATTTGTATGCTTATCTAATACTTTATTAAACACATTAAAACTCTTGTTTTATACTTAAATACCAGTTATGTAACTGATGAACTTCATTTACCATAATAACAGCTTTTTAAATGGTGTCATCTATGTTGCAAGGCAAACTCTTTACTTACCCACCTGAATAATGAAGGATTTGAGGAGTTATATTTTCCCCAAATAATTATAATAAAGAAAAACAAACCCATATTACAATAACAGTTCAGAAGAAAAAACAATATATACATACCTTACCTGATCATGTTTTAGGCGGTCAAAGGTTTGAAAACAATCTTGATTAGATTATTTTTCTGTGACGTTGGGCTAATACAATTCCTTTTTATTGGAATAGGTAAATTCCTAATGTTTTAGTGGACAGATTCTGCTTTAATACCCAACACCACTAACAGCTTCAATGGTAAGAGACAAGCAATCCTTTGAAGGTACCCACTTCAGCAATGGGAAACTCAAATAAAAAGACCTCCTAAAGCAAAGAAAGCACTAAGACAAATTCATCAAATCTGCTTATCATTGAGCACTCCTAGGGTTCCCAAGCTGTACTTTCCTGTGAATGACAACTTTCCAAACTCTGGGCAAGCTTCCGGTGTTACCTAGTGAGCTCTGATACACTTCGAAATTCAGGATTAAAGATTAAGCTTGCTTTGTACATGCAATGCCTATATCAACCCAAACCATCACTAGCTTTTGTATCCTATCAATGCAAATCAAGCTGGGCATGGACTTAATAAAATAAAGGGGAAAGGTAGGAAAGAGGAAGAAAAGGGAGAGAAAAGAAGGGGAAGGGAGGGAGAGAGAGGGATAAGAAAGAAGAAGGGAAGAAAAGGGGAAGGAAGGGTGGGAAAAGAAGGGGAAAGGAGGAAGGGAAGAGAGGGAGGGAAAGAGCCTGCCATAACGAATTTGGGAATCTATTTCAAGATGCTACCACCTAGTGTAACAAGAAAAACTGTTTTCAGTATAGTCTACATCTCTTATATAAAGTTATGACTTTTCACTAAACTTAGCAGTCAAAACTACTATCTAAAGGGCTGATAAATTTTACTACTTTCCCTTCCTATACAAGTCCAGAAAAATAGAAATATTTATCTAAATGACAGAAGTTTTAAAAATTTCAGAATATAAATTATTATTTTATCCAAATTTAAGCACTGATATGTGATATAAATGAGTATATAACATATACCTTTACAGTCCAATTAGTAAACATGTTAGTCTATATTAAAATATGAAGATTTCAGAAAATAGCTCTTTCAATAAAGAATTTATTGTCCAACAGATTATAATTCAATTTCAATTTGATAAATTTTCCTGCATGCCAGTATACATGACATGAACATACATAAAACCCTTACAATTCAGTGGGACAGAAGAATATGTACACATGTTAACCACCACCAACCATCCGCTCTAGGAAGATCTTTCAACATAAAAGAGTGATTTCTACATTCTTGGAGTCTCAGTCAGTTTGTTAAACTGCGCTTATATACATTAACATGCCTATGTTTGGTTACTGAGTGTAGCACTTAAATTTTCAAAGGAGAAAAACCCTTCTCAAACTATATACACACATCTAACTTGGATTAGCAAGAAACACCATTAGTGAGAAAGGAAAGCAGGTGGCCAAGAAAGATGTAACCAGTTCCCCATTACTTCCAGAGGAATAATTCAAAGCTGGTTAGGCAGACAGAGAATTATTATTCAGATATACAAAGGGAGGATATTTCTTACCATTTAAATTAATCTAAGTCAATTAAATATCAGATTGCTACAAGAATATATGAAGCAAAAGTCTGATGCCTTACTGGAATTCTGGAAGTCCTCATTACACAGTTTCAAAAACACTAAACATTTAGTTAATATCACTGTGAAACATAATCATACATTAAACATTCAATTTTTAAATTATAGAAAAATTAAATCTCTAGTTTTACCTTTAAAACTTTCTGGTGCATTTGTATCTCGTTTTCTTCTTCCTGGTGAATCCAGAGGTTTCATATCATGAACAGAAAGCTTTGGTGGTGGAATGGATGGATGAGATTCTGTTTCTAGAAATTTAACAAAAAGTTCTGAAAAAGACTAAGAAAAAATATTTTGGTTATATTAGGCTAGATAATTACGTTATATTCACTACAACTAAGGACATGTACCAGCTTTTCTAATTAAATATTAAAAACTAATCATGCCATTTGAATAATTTTTTAACAAATCAGCTTTGTGAACAATTGAAAATACTAGCATTTTTTTTATTTTTATTTTTTTTGAGACGGAGTCTCGCTCTGTCGCCCAGGCTGGAGTGCAATGGTGCTATCTCGGCTCACTGCAAGCTCCGCTTCCCAGGTTCAAGTGATTCTCCTGCCTCAGCCTCCTGAGTAGCTGGGATTACAGGCACATGCCACCACGCCCAGCTAATTTTTGTATTTTTAGCAGAGATGGGGTTTCATCATGTTGATCAGGCTGGTCTCAAACTCCTGACTTTGTGATCCGCACACTTTGGCTTCCCAAAGTGCTGGGATTACAGGCGTGAGCCACCACACCCAGCCGAAAATACTAGCACTTTAGATAGACGATCATCATTACAAAAATTTAACAATTTAATCAATAGTCTTTGATGGTAACACTCACTTCTAGCACCTCATGGTCAGAATTAGCCAACTGATAATACTTATTTTTCTTGCCATCAATGAATAGCACTTAATGAATCTGATCATTTTAATAACTATTAACACAAACATAAAAAATTAAATGAAAGGAAAACACACATTAGACATAATTTTCTAGTTAGGTCCAACCAATGAATATAACAGCAAAAGATCACCAATAACATTATCAGATTAAAATAATGTAGTGTAGACCTTTCCTTTAAATTAAATTTTATGCCAGTCAAGTAAAATGGGTTTTATCTTTAACCAGCTCTGGGTAAGTCACCTATCCTTCATGTCCTCTTTATTAAAAAAGTAAGAGAGGTCGGGTGTGGTGGCTCACACCTGTAACGCCAGCACTTTGGGAGGCCAAGGCGGGCGGATCACTAGGTCAGGAGTTCAAGACCAGCCTGGCCAACATGATGAAACCCAGTCTCCATTAAAAATACAAAAATTAGCTGGGCGTGCTTGCTGGTGGGCACTTGTAATCCCAGCTACTCCGGAGACTGAAGCAGGAGAATTGCTTGAACCCAAGAGGCCGAGGCTGCAGTGAGCTGAGATCGTGCCACTGCACTCCAGCCTGGGCGACAGAGCAAGACTCTGTCTCAGAAAAACAAAAACAAAAACAGTAACAAAAAACTAAGAGAAAGAAACTCCACATTCTAACTCATAATGCTACTCAATTCAATTAATATTCATCTAGAGCCTACAACATACCAGGCACTGTGTTTTCATGTTTATTAACGGCCTCCTCCTTTGAGAATCTAAGTTTTATGAGGGCAGGCGCCTTGTCTATCCAGTTTGCAGCTGCATCCTCAATGCTTAGAACAGTCTAGTTCACAGCAGGTACTCAGTAAGTATTTACTGGCTCAATGATTTGGAACATATATACACAAATAAAATAAATCCTCTATCTTGCTATCATAATTTAGTAGCAAGACTGCCTATGGCAGCATGATCAAGTACAAAGGAAAAGTTAATATTTTGAAAAATAAAAGCACCATATAAAGTTAAAATAAAACCTATATGCAATAAAATTATGAAAACTGGCTTGTTATCCTTAAGCTTAATCACCTTTCTGGAACTCAGTTTCTGCAACTTCAAAATAAAAGGGTTGTATAAAATAATTTAAAAAAGAAATCTGATTCTTTGCAAGTGAATGTAATATACAGTCATTTCACTATTCACCTTAAGCAAGAATAAAATTGGTTCTTACACTATTAAGCACAGATTGCTGATTTGGTCTCAAAGGTGTGTTGGGAACACTTTTTGATCCTCCTCCAAGCCACCCAGTCATCCACCTGGTAACACCGCCCTGATCATCATGAAACAACTGAAAGATTATTTTAAAACAGACAAATATTATCAGTACAAGAAAAAAAAACAAGGACCAGTTTTACATAATTTCTGATAGTTCTAAAGCATGCTCTTCAAGTTCAAGTCCTAGTAAACGTTTCCTACTGATAGAGGCTACAAATACAATAAAATGCCATCCCAAGCACCATCGCAAATGAAAGTTTGGGGATATTTCAACATTTCAGCAACCTGATATGAGAAGTGGTTTGTAAGTTACAAAACATTTAAACTATTATCATACATATTGAACAAATCAACCTCTTCAATGTTGTATGAAGTAATTCCATTTCCACACTGGGAAAATTACACTCAGTAAAAGTTACATAGAGTAAAAGGAAGTAATTGTCTACAAAGCCACTATCTGGGTTATGAATGTGTTCAGATGGCTTTCATCATCCAGTCACCTGCTCCATCTCCTCCCTTCTGACGCCCAGGATGCTCCCCATCAACCGTAACACTTCATGACGCTGATTTTTTGGTGTGTGGAAATGACCAATGAAGAGGTTTCTCATTAGGACTCTGAAAATAAAGGCAGAAACAGCTCAAGTGAACTCAACATTAAGTGCACGCAAACACTAAACATAGAAATATTTAATTATATTAAACAATTAAGTATTTACTTATTAAAAAGTCTAAACAAAATATTTTAAAGTGTCTTTAAAATATCTTGACAAGTCTAATATTTCAAACAAAATAAAATAAAAAAGAATATTTAAAACATCCCAAAATGTATTATTTTTTTTTCTCGCTCTGTCGCCCAAGCTGGGGTGCAGTGGCCAGATCTCAGCTCACTGCAAGCTCCGCCTCCCGGGTTTACGCTATTCTCCAGCCTCAGCCTCCTGAGTAGCTGGGACTACAGGCGCCCGCCACCTCGCCCGGCTAGTTTTTTTTTTTTTTTTGTATTTTATAGTAGAGACGGGGTTTCACCGTGCACCATGTTAGCCAGGATGGTCTCGGTCTCCTGACTTCATGATCCGCCCGTCTCCACCTCCCAAAGTGCTGGGATTACAGGCTTGAGCCACCGCGCCCCGCCGATGTATACCTTTTAAAACCTCACTTACTAGCCACCCACTTTCTTCAACCCAGTAACTGACTGAGGTGGTGCCTCCTTAGTAATTCCAAGCGCCTGACTGGGCCAATGTTCACCTGAAGCAGAAACTTAAATGGTGATGACTGTTGTGTTTAATGTTATGCTTATATTTCCCCATCCAAATTTATTAAAAATTTACTAATAATATATACATTTTAAAAATATTAAAGGAGCTACTGTTACATAGATACCGAGGTTTCAGATCTAATACATTTGAGCAAGATTACATTCATTTAAGGACAGTAAAAGAAGCAACAAAGAATGGTAAACGTAAATTTTTTATTTTCTAAGTACTTCTTACTGAGGTGATATTTTAGCTCTTCCATATGGTTTTAAGAAAAAAAAATGTGTTGGAAAAAAATCTACATTAAAAATAAAAGAAGGTAAGTGATTCTGCTGACTTCTCATTAAAGCTGCATCCTTCCTCACTACAGAGTAAGGGGAAAAAAGGCTTTTGAAAAATTTAATCACATATAAACATCTATATTTAGAAGTTGTTTTTTTTTTTAACCATAAAGGCAATTTCCACAAAATATACAAACATTAAAAGGAAAAAGCATACTTGTCCACTTTTCCTTCTGAGCTGTTTGCTAAGTTCATCAATTTCTTTTGTACATCATCCAGCATTTCTTGTCGGAGCTCATCTGTTGTAAAATATGTGAAAAAAGATAGCCATTAACTGATTAAAATAGTCTGGGTGACATATAATGAGATTTATGAGATCTTTATTATAACCTCTGAATATATACACTTATTCTAATTGGGAATATTCAATAACTTCCATTTCTTCTTTGGTCCAGGGAACCAGGCTCTCATATAGAAATCCTCTAGAAGCCAGAGTGCATTAATTCACATGGTTTACTCCCAAGAAAGTAATCAACTCTGTAATACAACGCTGAAAAACCAAGAAAGGTTTTCATCCTCTTTAAAAACTTAATAGCAAAGAAGAGATTTTCATCACTGCCTCCTTGCATGAAACATTTCCAGAGCCACTCTTATTTAATGGGAGGAAGTGGAAAGGACAATTTAATATTTTCCTTTTTCTATATTCCTGGCCAGACTGTTTTTGGTGAGCTGACTAAGAAGTGTATCTAACACAACTAAGACCATGGCTCAAGATGCAGCAGATAGGACAAACCATTCTGGGGGTAAGGAAATTGCAAAATATAATAATCGGCTCTAATATACAAATCAAGATACTACAGCTTACGACTGGCTTAGAAAGATGCCCGGACTATTTTATTTTTAAATTATTCTTTTAAAAGGAAGCAAAATCCATAAAATCTTGCTGGAATAGCTGGAATTTAAGCAGTATTAAAGGCAAAGTCTAGAATTACAACAGGAGATACCCTGTTCCTAAATTCAGCCACGCCACAGGGCAAGGATTTCTGGACTTAAGGAACTCTCCATCAAACACGGAGTTTACAGCTGTTATGCCAGAAATGAATAGTTTGAGCTGAAAGAGATGCTCACTAATTTTAAGCTAGATTATCAGTTTTTGTTCTGAAAGAAATGAAGAGAAGAGCTCTATCTAGAAACATTCACATCCAAATGCTAGACTCTGCCACAAACCTTTTTCTTTGAATTATGCTGTATTTTCCTAGTAGTAGCTGGATACAAGTCCCTTTACCGGATATGACTTACAAACATTTTTTTCCCCATTCTGTGAGTTGTCATCTCACTTTCTTGATATCTTCTGAAGCATAAAAGTTTTCCATTTAGGCCGGGTGCAGTGGCTCAAGCCTGTAATCCCAGCACTTTGGGAGGCCAAGACGGGCGGATCACGAGGTCAGGAGATCGAGACTATCCTGGCTAACACGGTGAAACCCCGTCTCTACTAAAAATACAAAAAACTAGCTGGGCGAGGTGGCGGGCGCCTGTAGTCCCAGCTACTTGGGAGGCTGAGGCAGGAGAATGGCGTAAACCCAGGAGGCGGAGCTTGCAGTGAGCTGAGATCCGGCCACTGCACTCCAGCCCGGGCGACACAGCGAGACTCCATCTCAAAAAAAAAAAAAAAAAAAAAAAAAAGTTTTCCATTTTTATGAAGTCCAATGTAGTTTTTCTTTTGTTGCTTGTGCTTTTGGCATCATATCTAAGAAACTATACCTAACCCAACACCTATGTTTTAAGCGTTTTATAGTTTTAATTCTAAAATTTAGGCCTACTCTCCATTTTGAGTTAATCTTTGTGCATGGTGTGAGGTAGGGGTCCAACTTCATTCTTTTGCACATGGATATCCACTTGTTCCAGCATTATATGGTGAAGAAACTATTCTTCTGGCACCCTTTTTGGAAATCAATTGATCATAAATGTATGGTATATTTCTAGACTCTAAATTCCCACTGTAAGAATTCTGCAAATGTTTTGTCATTTTTTTTCTTTTTTTCCTGCCTGGAAAGCTCTTTTCCATCAGGATTGCCTATTAACTCCTATTTACCTTTCATGTCTCTGTTTCCAACTCACTTTCTTAAAGAATTTTCCTCTGAGCCTTACAGATGAGGCCAGGTAGGCTTTATGTTTTCATTCTGCTCTGTACAATGCTTCTGTACAATGCCCAAAATTCCGATTTGTGGTACTAAATTCATATATAAAATATCTTGTTTAACTGTTTACGATGGCTTGTGGTTTTCCTAAATTGCAGAAATCTAACTTGCAAAATGTCATTCATATAATAGGCCAATTTTACCAAAACAGAGATGGTTGCCATAACCATATTATAAAAGCAAGGTCTGTATTTGGAAAATCTACTACAAACTTTTCCTTTCCTGTCTTTCCAGTAAGGAATTTAAACTTGGATGAGAGAGGGAGAGAGAGAAGGGGAGAGAGAGGGCGAAAACGTGGGGGTGGACAGGACTGTTATTAAAGTCTGAGTCAGTAAAAGACACTTTAGATTCCTAATGTGCACATGTATACTACTAGCACATGGTGTTATCTGGACCTTTTCTAGTACTACATTCTGAATGTAAATAGAACTCAGCAAATAAGTCAATCTCTTGTTACTGTTTTGACTTAACTGTCCCACTCACAAACTAAAGTAAGAGCCAGTAAAGATGGGCATGGTCTTCTCCTTCCTCATCCATTCCTCCCCAAGGCTATAGAAAGATAGCACAGAAACAGAGGTCAAACTTAGCTACCCTACCCCCAATCCCCACCTTCCTTTTCTCTGAGATTTCCCTTCTCCTACCTACTTTCCTCTAAAATTAATAATTTGTATATTGATTACATGTCTATATAATAATTTGGTTATATTGGGTTATATATAAAATATATGTGTGTGTATATATATTTGAGACAGGGTCTCGCTCTGTTGCCCAGGCTGTGGCATGATTACAGCTCACTGCAGCCTCAAACTCCTGGGGTCAAGCCATGCTCCTGTCTCAACCTCAGGAATAGCTGAGATTACCAGTGTGCACCACCACAACCAGCTAATTTCTGACTTTTTGTAGAGATGGGGTCTCATGATGTTGCCTAGGCTGGTCTCAAACTTCCGCATTCAAGTAATTCTCCTGCCATAGCCTTCCAAAATGTTGGGATTACAAGTGTGAGCCACTGTGCCTGTCCCTATATAAAATATATTATCAAACTTAATTTCACCTATAGCTTTTTACTGTTTTAACATGGTCACTAAAAAATTTAAAATTACATATGGCTCACAGTATATTCCTACTGGACAGTACTACTTTAGAACATAACCAGGATATAACACTACACTATACTGTCTCATATTAAAAAAAGACAGGCTGGGCACAGTGGCTCACGCTTGTAATCCCAGCACTTTGTGAGGACAAGGTAAGCACACTGCTTGAGCTCAGGAGTTTGAGACCAGCCTGGGCAACATAGCAAAACCCTGTCTCTAGAAGAAATACAAAAATTACCCAGGTGTGGTGGTATGAGCCTGTAATTCCAGCTACTTAGGAGGCCAAGGCGGGAGGACTGCCTGAGCCCAGGAGGCAGGGATTGCAGTGACCTGAGATTGCGCCACTGCACTCCAGCCTAGACAACAGAGCGAGACCCTGTCTCTAAAAATAAATAAATAAATAAATAAAATAAAAAGAGAGAGAAAGTGAAATGACAGACATCTTCAGAGTAAAATTCACAAAGCAGAGCTGAGCCTAATACAAATTTTAGTAAAATAAAGTAGAAAATTTTAACTTTGCTCTATGAAAAACTGATCAAGAAATCAAACTGTTTAAAAGTCCAAATCAAAAATACTTTCTTGATGAAAACTTACTAAGATTGGTATGATTTTTATTAAAGTCTCTGTATTCAGAAAGGTAGAGTCAAAACATCCTTAAGGTGAAAATCACAGGGTTAAAATTTCCTAAACTCACTATCAGAACACACAGTTTGTCCCTGAGCTACTGTGATGTGGAATACAAAGGGCTGTTAAACTCAAGCAGTAGTTTAAATGTATTCTGATATTTGAGACTGGGGGGAAACTCGGAATTTAAGGAATGGTGCTAAAAGGATGGTATTAACTAAGAGGGGTTCGGAAAGGAAAAGAAAGTCAAACACCTACTACAAAGGTCCCCATAGATGCCTCTTTTTCTCCAGGCACCCTTATTTTCCTCCCATCAGAGATTCTGAATATTTCTCTACAAAAACTGAACTCTAATTCAAACCACAATTTTAAATCAGAACTGTATTTATATGGGCAGAGAAAATATGGTTATTCAGAAATGAGTTTTAAGCCAAATAAAATATTTCTGTGAAATAATCTCACATGCCAAAATAATTTTTTGGAAGTTAAAAAAAAAAAAAGGTGGAGGGGCGCACTTTAAAAGTTCAGCAATAAAGCAACTGACATTTAGTCTAGTTTGGAAAAAGAGAAAAAGAATTACTCTACATCTATGACATAGTAAAACTTGCCATATCAGTCTTTTCTTTGGAACACCTAGACATGGTGCCATGGTCTTCAACATTTGGTTTAAAATAAAATTGAACATAAAATGTAATTGATTGCAACAAATCAGCACATCATAATTTTACATTTCATTTGTAATTAATGACAGTATACTACAATGCTGCCTTCAGAGAACATCTTAAAATGAATCATACCACATCTTAAAATGAATCATACTGCTTACAAAGTCATTTGGATATTTCATGACTAAGCTCCTGTAGGCAAGATCCAAGTCAGATTTACTGAATAGTCACCTGACTGAGAAAAAAAAGGAACACAGAACTTGAGAGTCAGAAGTGGACATGAATCATGGACCTATCACCAGGGCCAGACTTTGTTGCCTATTTTGTAAAATGAACATGCTTATCTCAAACGATTTGAGGGAATCAACTGAATGATCAAATGTGACTTTTCTAAATAGTAAAGTGTTATATAAAGCATTAGTACTTATCATCCAATTTCTTAAAATAACTAAAAAGTTCACATTTCAATCTAGCCTGAATCAGTATCACATATACTACTGTTTCATGTCAATATTTTGTGAGGTTTTCCCACCTCCATTTTGCATGTTTGTCATCTTTGAGGCCAAGGAGTCAATAGAAGGAAGAAAAAAATGTTAGAAAGATGATTTCACAAATATATATATATGTAAATAAATAAATTGCATCTGGTGTCTCATCTGCATCTGGATACCTTAAAAATAAATTTAAATATGATACAATATTAAACCTAATAAGGAAATTTAACCTCTTCATTTAACTAAATATAATCAAAGCAAAAGCTAGAAATTAGGTCTTTCTTATTACAGAATTTCAAGTTATACAAGATCACTTTTAACATATAAAATTATATATATATATATATTTTTTTTTTTAAAGACAGAGTCTTACTCTGTTGCCCAGGCTGGAGTACAGTGGCGCCCCAGCTCAGTGCAACCTCCACCTCTCAGGTTCAAGCAATTCTGCCTCAGTCTCCCGAGTAGCTGGGATTACAGGTGCCTGCCACCACGCTAATTTTTGTATTTTTAGTAGACATGGGGTTTCTCCATGTTGGCCAGGTTGGTCTTGAACTCCTGACCTCAAGTGACCCACCCACCTCAGCCTCCCAAAGTGCTGGAAGTACAGGTGTGAGCCACCACACCCAGCCCAAATAATATATTTTTAAAAGATACCATACTATTTGCAATTTGAGGTTAAGCTTTATAAGCATCTGCTTTGTCTTTCTTTTCTTTTCTTTTTTTTTTTAGACAGAGTCTTGCTCTGTCACCCAGGCTGTAGTGCAGTGGCACACCCTCTGCTCACTGCAACCTCTGCCTCCCAGGTTCAAGCGATTCTTGTGCCTCAGCCTGCCGAGTAGCTGGGATTACAGGCATGCGCCACCATACCTGGCTAATTTTTTTAAATTTTTAGTAGAGACAGGGTTTCACCATGTTGGCCAAGTTGGTCTCCAACTCCTGACCTCAAGTGATCCATCTGCCTCAGCCTCCCAAAGTGCTGGGATTACACGCATGGGCCACTGTGCCCAGTCCTGCTTTGTCTTTTAACTCTATTTAATTTTCAACTGTATCCGACCCAGAATTTGAAGGTCTAGAGTATACGGTAAATGTTTTGTTGTCCCATAATCATAATTGTTCATTGCTGAGTGAAAAGTATCTTTTAAAATTCTAGGCCTGGCCCAGTTGCTCACGCCTGTAATCCTAGCACTTTTGGAAGTCAAGGCAGAAGGATCATTTGAGGCCAGGAGTTCAAGACCAGCCTGAGCAATATCGAGAGACCCTGTCTCTGTCTCTATAAAATAAATAAATAAATAAGACCTTGCCTCTTAAAAATAAAAATAAACTTCTACTTCTTAGCAATGAACTCCTAGGAAAATAATTTTATTAATACAGTATAACTTCATTAATCTGAATTCCACTAGATCAGAATCTGTGATTGGTTGAGGTCTACTGGATTATATATAGACCAAATTTGGATTATTCATCAGAATTACTACGTACACTTGATTTTACATAAATATTTTTAATGTAACCGAATCAAATTTATTTTTCCTCACCATTCTCTTCCCTCAACCCTTCATTATGAATTCAGATAACCTGTACTATATTTCTCCATATTGAAACAGAACTAATTTTTTTAAAAAGAGTAAATATTATGAGTGGTTATATATTTAATTTTTACCCCTCTGGCATGTGAGACAGAATATATATTTAATTTTAAAAGTATTACTCACTTTCTTACTTATAGGCAGGAGCCACACGTTGGGTACGTATGGACATAAAAATGGGAACAGCAGGCACTGGAGATACCAGAGGGGGAAGAGAGAGAGGGAGAGAAGGGCTGAAAAACAACCTAATGGGTACTATGCTCACTACCTAAGTGACGAGCTCATTTGTACCCCAAACCTGAGTGTCAAGCAGTATACCCATGTAACAAACCTGTACAGATACCCCTGAATCCACAAGTTGAAATTAACTTTTTTTAAATGGGATATTTCACCAAAAAAATGCAGATTTCCAATGTCTCTTCAAAGATCTGAAGACATGGCAACACCGGGCCCACATTCTTGCATGGCAGCAGCTGGGTGGAGCTGAGAATCTGCTGCCTCCATAAGAAACACTCTTCAATTGATTAGTCTCTACCTAGTTTCATGTGCTCTTTTATATTATCATCATAGCCTCAGTTTACAATTTGTGCTTATGATCCATACTAAGAGATTCTTATTTCCACACGGCAACCCACTTCCACCTCCACCTTGTCAGCACTCCACTCCAACACATGCATGTGCACACATACCCACCACCCTTGGTCATTACTAGTCAACTGTATCTTCAGCCAGTTTCCAGATTATGCCAGTTTCACAGGAATTCCTCCCTCTGTCTAGAACACTCTTCCCCAGTTCTCTGTCTTCTTAGCTATACCTATTCATCATTCAAGTAAGTTCAAGTGAGCCCTTCACTAGTCTTTTCTACCCTTCCATGCTACCAACACCAAGTACAAAGGATAGCTCTTTCCTTTCTAAACCATTTGTTGCATGTATTTGACACATGTCATCTTCCCTTCCTGCCTGACTGTAAACCTCCTGAAGGCAGGACCCCTGTCTCCTGTCTTTGTATCTTTAGTGCCTATTGCAGTGCTTAGCACACAGCAAATAAACAATGAATATTTGATAAATAAGTCAAATAATGATTTTCTCTGGGAAAAGAGAATATCTGCAAAGAACAGAACACCGGACAAAAAGAATAACTTATGTTCTGAATTATGTACTCATCCATACATAAATAAGGGCAAGGACACAAAACACATAACTCAAAACATTCTTATTGCTATATCATTTACTTTTCCCTTTAAACTTAGAGGAATTTTTTTTAAACTGCAATTTCTAAAATACAGTTCAGTTGAAAAAGGTTTAATTATTTACCTAATTGACATACACTTTTTTCTTAACTCATAATTTGGTATTGTCTAGTATACCCAGATGTTTATATCATCAAAATAATTTTTTAACCATTTATGGCAATTCAGAAAACTGCATCTGGTACTTCTTATATGTTTCCTCTAAAATCACCACTTCTGCCAAAAACATCTATAAAGAAATCCCTCAAAAGGTTTGGGTAACAAAGCGTCTGGGAATGTATTTGGCCTATGTTCAACAGGACATTATATGTTTTCTTGTATAAATCATGTCCTGGAAAACGGAATGTCTTTATTTAAAATAAAAGCTTTACCATCCAGCACCGTAAAGGTAGTTCCATGGAAAACATTTTAAGCTTCTTTTATATCTGTAGTTTTAAAACATGTTTTCATGCTTCATATTACAGTAAGTTTTACTGGGACTCATTTTATACATTCTTCTAGATTTTCTTTTAAAAACCGGTCTAAGGAAATTTTCCATCCTCAACTCACAGGAGACTTTTAAAAGTAGTCATTCAACCTTCTTAAAAAAAAAATCAGTTATGCTGCTCTTTCAGATACAGGTATAAATGAGCAGACAGACCAAAAGATCTTCCTAATGTTAGAACTAAATTTGCATTGCTTATGAAAACACACTTTTCTTTGCACAACATAAAATTCACCACCTTTCTGAATCATAGTTATCAAAATAACAATATCTTGTGCTTTCTATTTCAATTTATCCAATCATTTTCTTTTTCTTTTTTTTTTTTTTTGAGACCGAGTTTCACTCTGTTGCCCAGGCTGCAGTGCAGTGGCGTGATCTCGACTCACTGCAACCTCTACCTCCCGGGTTCAGGCAATCATTGTGGCTCAGCCTCCCAAGAAGCTGGGACTACAGGCATGAGCCACCATGCCTGGCTAATTTTTGTATTTTTAGTAGAGACGGGGTTTCACCATGTTGGCCAGGCTGGTCTCAAACTCCTGATCTCAGGTGATCCACCCACCTCGGCCTCCCAAAGTGCTGGGATTTACAGGTGTGAGCCACCATGCCCGGCCAAATCATTTTCATTTAAGCAGGAATTTATGTCAAGGATGATGGTAGAGAACAAGAAGGAAAGGAAAATGTCAAATTTGGCCATAAATATAGCAAGATAACACATTTTAATGGTTCAGTCACAGGTGTATATTTTCTCATCAATAACAATTCCATGGAAATTCTGAACTCTGATCAGCTCAGAGCAGTTAATGAAAACCACTGTCATATGTGCTTCATAGGCCACTGTATTGAGTTTGGATATGGGATGGCATGTGAAGTCTTTGGAACTGTATTGAAGAACACTTTCAGGTAAAATGCTGAAAGAATAATTTTTAAAAGGAAGGATAGCACTAAATCTTTTACCAGCCAACACCATCTACTAAACTATAGTACTCTTAGGATCGTGGGATTTATTTTCTTCGTTACTTTCCCGGGAAGAGGGATAGACGGGGAGGGAGACAGGGAGAAAGATTTAAACAGTTCCCTACTACTGGTTTATGTCTCTACTCAAGTTCCTTTTCTCCATGGAATGCTGCCTGATCCTTAATGGGATTCTGGAGGAACTAAATATGCCCTGTCTTATGATCACTGTTGTGCACCACTGTCTTCAATTACTAACCTGCGGGGTATCTACACTATGTGTCATTTCCTTAGCTAAACTCCTTGGAAAAGGGATACTATCTAGTATCTTATACAGCACCTAATGGGAAGCCAAGCAGTTGGTTCTCATTAAATACTTACTGCCTGATAAGCATCTGTCTTCATACTTTTCACACAAGGCCCAAAAATACTCTTAATTCATAACCACAGATGCACATACATACTCTTAAGAAATGACTGAAATTACCAACAGTCTACTGTTTCAATATTGGTGTTATTTGCAACAGCTCTCTTCTTCATGTGTTTGACCAGACTGAATCATCTCATCTCTGGTAGCAATGACATAATCAACCATTTTGAATAAAATACTTTTAAAAGTGAGCTTCCTATTCTTAATATTGTTTAAATGCTGAAACTGTGTATCAACTAATCATTAGTCTACAGATGCTTAGAAGTAAAACAATACTTCTTCTTTACAATTCAAGTCTCCATGTACTTTCTTCCAACAAAAGGCAATCTGTCTTTTTCAAAATTGTTTCTCCTGGCAAATACTTTTGCTGTCTGGCCAAGTTTTGTGTTAAAAATAAAGTACAGTATTACAACATCAATCAACATTTAAAGTACTTAATGATCTAGGAGAGAAAATATACAGTGATTCTTTTGAAACAAGTGAGCCAATAAAAGTTTTGTTTATATTATCGAATCAAGAGTGCAGCTTTGAGAAAATAAAATTGCATTTGTATTTAGAGATATAAAAGTGATATTAAAGCACTTAGGTAATACAAGAAAACAGATTGTTAAGAAGAGCTGTAAATGGCAAGAATGACTTAGAGACATAACAGAACCAACTGTCTCTTTACACCCCTTCCTGTCTGTGCAACACTGGCCTCCTGCCTGCCCTTTCAAATACCAGTTATACAAGCATAATCAGAGCTTTCTCTGTAGCTAATACTGATTCTACAAAATAAGTCCAAAGTTCATATACATTTACAATGAATATTAGTATTTTTTATATGAATAGGAACCTAGGCCACCTAAGCCTTATCATCTATAGTCAAGAACATCTGAAAATATTCTACTAGTGAGGGCTTAAATGAGTGTCTGAACAAGTACTAAATACAGATTGAGTATCCCTTACCCAAAATGCTTGGAACCAGAAATGTTTCAGTTTTTGGATTTTTCAGACTTTGGAATATCTACATTATAGTACTACTGGCTGAGCATCCCTAATCCAAAAATCCAAAATCCAAAGTGCTCCAATAAGCATTTCTTTTGAGCATCATGTCAGCATTCAAAAAGTTTTAGACTTTGGAGCATTTCAGACTTTGGATTAGGGATGCTCAATCTGTATTTCAAGAACTCTGATAATATTTATTAACTACAATAAATCACAGAATTTTAAATTTACCATCAACTATTGGGAATTACTCAGGTAGGTGTCTAAAAGAGGATGCGGCCTTAGATATTACAATAGCATAACATACAGCACTGAGCTGTCACAAAGCAATGAGCTGATTCACAACACTGCTGTTTCATCTCCATCAGTCTAGCCCAACCCGAAGATTATCAATTCCCAGTGTGTCTCCTCTCAGTTGCCCATATGTCTTCTAGATAATGCTGTAGTTGCACTGGCCTTCAATCTAACTAGACTGTTTTCTAAATAAATACTGCTTTTGGTAAAGGCAACCATTTCAACATTAGGGCACAATACAGAAGATGCTACCATATTTTCAGGGGAAATTGGAGATATACAGAACAAAATACAAGTCAGACTATAAATAACCATTTTCCTGACAGAACTACAATAACATGGAAAGACCATGAATTACGGTAATAGGTAAAAAGATCGGAGTTCAAATCTTGCCTCTTTAATCCATAAAATGGAAGTAATACCACCTATTTTAGAGATGCTTATAAGAAGTAAATGATGAGAAGACTAAACACATAAATGTTATGTCAAATGTCCATAATAGACACTCAATGTATAATTGTTTCCTTGCTGCCCATTTCCAGGCCCTCTACTAGATTTAGAGATCCTAGCCTGGCCAATCTTACAAGGTAGAAGACTTTTGGTTGGGCAGTAACTTGCCTCAGAATCAAGTCATTTTGAGGAAAATTCCTTCACATCTGTCTTTTTTTCTTTATATTCCTAAAAATCTCCCCTCTCCTGTCTCCTACTGGATTTAGGCCAGCTTACTTTGGCTTGTCCTTTGGTGTCCATGCGTCAGTGGTTCCTGCTGGCTTGCCTCCCTAGTGCCTAAGTCACTGCTTCTGTTGTTCACAGTTCCTCTGCTGTACCATCTCCTATTTTTGCTTATTTCTAATTTCATGTTAGGTGGTATTTATTAATTACATGCCTTGTTACTATTGTGCCTAACCTAGACATCTAATGTTGATGCATTTCTAGGCTCCATTATCACCTTTCCAATAACCTTGAATCATTACCTACTAAATGCAGCCCTAGAATAGTTTTGACTTCCTGGTTGCCTCTAAATCAGAGATGAAATGAGGATATGCCATCTTTGTCAGCTGTTGGATTCAACAAAGCCCTGTAAGCCACCTGATCATTGAACCAATTAATAATCCTAAGCATAGGACATACCTTAGGGAATGGACAGGGCATATAAGATACTTTATAAACATCAAAAAATACATGATGTGCCTGTGGTAAAACACCATCTACAATCATAAAAATCTAGCTACACCCAGACGTTCATTCCACAGAAAGTTACTCTTTTATTTGAGAATTCTGCCTTCCCTAACAGATCAGACGGCTTTAGGTAAGATGCATGTGAACTGATAAAGGGAGAAATCATATCCACAAAAAGTCCAATCAGTCCAATCAATCCCTCTGATGGTCAACAGGGTGACAGTCAATGCAATGGCATTGCCTCAACATCCAGGAAAACTAAATGGACAGCCAGGGCCAACTTAATGACTCTAGTTTCACTAGGACCATACTTAAATTGAAGCAAATCAGTCAGGGAAGATACAAATGGAAGTCACACATCAGTGAAGCTGGTCTCAGTCAACTGTGCCAATTTATGACAGAAGACTACATTTGACTTAATATCAGTATTGTAGTGGGGGAAAAATGAAAAGAAAAAAAAACCTACTTTGTTTTTTAAGTTCTTCGATTTGTTCTTCTTTTACATCTAACTGTTCTGTAAGTCTTGATGCTGAATCCAATGCAGCATTTGCTTCATCCAAACGTTCCTGAGAAAGAAAACTTTATTAAAAAGAAGTATGCAAAAATTATTTCACAAACTAGAAGGCTGAGAGACATCTTAGAGTCAACCTTTACATTTCGGCTGGTGAGGCTGCACCTCTATGACCTTGGGCAAATGTATCCAACCAATAAGTATCAAAGGCAGAACCCACATTCTTTTCAATACAATACTGCCTTGTGTAGAGGAACTACATAAAAAGAGCAGATACCACTGAAAGACAACATGACAGAAGTTAAAAAAAAACAACAATATAAACTACAAAAAAACAAAGATACAAAAAGTCCAGAAATACAGCAACAAAAGTTCTTCTCTTTTTAATTTTTGAAAGTCTAATAAAGTGATGCTTGATTATGACTTTGTTACTTTAATTTCCCTGACCACTACTAGCGAATTTGAGCATTACTTTTCATGTTTGTTTACAGAGCAAGCTGGATCTGCCCTTCTGTGAAAACCTCTTAGGATACATTGCCCAAGATTCTACTGAGTTGTATTTCTCCTGTCCATCTGTAAAAGCACCTTGTATAGTAGATATGAAACTTTTTCACCTCTGCTACGCAAATATCGTTACCATATCTGCCATTTTTCTACTGACTCTATGATATCTTTTGTCATGTAAACATTTTAAATACTATATAGTCCAACATGTTCTACTTTGCTTTTACAGCTTCTTAAGTTTTAGTCTTGGTTAGGATCCTCCTTGCCCTTAGAATGTACATGCAGTCTTCCAGATTTTATTACAAGATATTTTGTAATATATTTACATCTTTAACATAGTGTTTCTTAATGGGAGTGACTTTGACATTCCTTGCCCAATAAATGCCATCTATCCCCAGATAATCAGCACCACTCCCAGTTGAGACTCCCTGCTTTAATATAACTAGACTTTACTTTTGTTTATGGTGTAAGATGGTGGTCTATTTTTTCTTTCCTTCCTTCCTTATGGACAGCTGGTTTTATTAACATTGTTAATTAGATAAGCTATCCTTTTTCTCATTAAATTAATTTAGGTTTTAGTTTCAAATTCTCAAATATATCCTGGGGTCTATTTCTGGATTCTCCTTAATCCACTAATCTAGTCAATATTGTATCAATTTATGGCTCTATTATGATATCTAGTAGGCAGATCTCTCCTCACTGCATTATTTCTCATAATTTTCTTGGCTATTCTCAAGTATTCTCCCATGTAAATTTAAGGTCAAGTTTTGCCATCTTCAATCAGTGTGATAGCCTTTTTACTGTGTGTCATCTTGGATAGGCCACAGTCCCCAGTTATTCAATCAAACATAATCTAGGTGTTGCTGTGAAGGTATTCTGCAAATGTAATCAAAGTCCTTAATCAGTTGAATTTAAGAAAGGCACATTATTCTGGATAATCTGGGTGGGCCTGATTGAAGCAGTTTTAAAGTTCTTAAAAGCCAGGGTTTAGGCTTCCCCCTAAAAGGGAAGAAATTCCTTCTTTGGACCGCAGCTTCCGCCTGTGCCTATGGAGTTCCATCCTGCTTGTGACTTTCCTTTCCTGGCTGCCTGTGGACAACAGCTTTGGCCCATGCCTGTTGAGTTCCAGCCTGCCTTTGATGTGGTCTTCCCATCTTGACTGCCAACCCAACAAATTTCAAACTTGTTTAGCCAGCCCCTACAATCATATAGCAAATTCCTTGTAATGAATTGCATGTGTGTATCCATATACATCACATATATAAATTTGATACATATACATACATACCCTACTGATTATGCTTTTAGAGGATGAACCCTGATTGATTTATAGAGTGACTGAAATTAAAAATTTTAAATGAAATATTTAGTATTCAAAAATCCACAAAACTAAATTTAGTGTGAAGGAAATTTAAACTTTCAAATGATTTTTAACCCCACAGCATTTGTACTTATGAGGTTATTAAAGCTTAAATCTACACTTAGACTTTTTCCAAAATCAGCATTTAGATTTTGTTATTCTTTCTACCAATAGTTTGGTTTTTATTTCATTAATTACAGCTTTTATTGTTATTAATTCCCTCAGTTTCTTCTCATTTTGTTGTTCTTTTAAATGTATATTACATTTTAAATTTTAAAAAATAAAACTAGTTTTAAAAGAAGATTTGGCTGGGTGCTGTGACACATGCCTATAGTCCCAGCTAGTCAAGAGGCTAAGGCAGGAGGATTGCTTGAGCCCAGAAATGCAAGGCTGTAGTGCACTATTATGATCACACTGGTGAAGAGCCACTGCATTCCAGCCCGACAAACATGGCAAGATTTCATCTCTAATTAAAATAAGAAAAAAATGACAGGCATAGAGGCTCACACATGTAATTCCAACACTTTGTGAGGCCAAGACAGGAGGACTGTTTGAGCCCAGGAGTTTGAGACCACCCTGGGCAACAAAGCAAGACTCTGTCTCTAAGAAAAAAGAGAAGAAGATCTGGACTTCCATTCTAGCAGTTCCACAGACTGTATACTCTGGATCCACTAGAAACTGCTAAGCATGTTGGATAAAATACATCTTTTTTTTTTTTTTTTTTTTTTTTGAGACGGAGTCTCGCTCTGTCGCCAGGGCTGGAGTGCAGTGGCCGGATCTCAGCTCACTGCAAGCTCCGCCTCCCGGGTTTACGCCATTCTCCCGCCTCAGCCTCCCAAGTAACTGGGACTACAGGCGCCCGCCATCTCGCCCGGCTAGTTTTTTGTATTTTTTAGTAGAGACGGGGTTTCACCGTGTTCGCCAGGATGGTCTCGATCTTCCGACCTCGTGATCCACCCGTCTCGGCCTCCCAAAGTGCTGGGATTACAGGCTTGAGCCACCGCGCCCGGCCAAAATACATCTTTTTAAATGTGTTAATGAGCTGACAAGAAAGTGAGTATAAATGGTCAATAAACATATTAAAAGATGCTTGACCTCACTGGTAATTAGGGAAGTGCAAATTAAAACCACAGGAAGATAGCCCTTCTGCTATGGCTTGAATGCATCCCCACAAGTTCATGTGCTGGAAGCCTGATTTCCAGTATGGCAGTATTGGGAGGTAGGGCCTGATGGGAGGTGTTTGGTTCATGGGGGCACCACCCTCATGAATAGATTAATGTCCTTATTGTGGGAATGGGTTCATAATCAAGGGAGTAGGTTCCTTACAAGAGAAGGAGTTTGGCCCCCTCTTGCTGTCTCATCTCGCCCTCTCTTTGCCATGGGATGATGTAGCAAGGAGGTTTACCAGTTGCTGGTACCTTAATCTTGGATTTCCCAGCTTCCAGAACCTGTGAACTACTAAGTTTCTGTTCATTATAAATAATCCAGTCTGTGGTGTTCTATCATATCAGCACAAAATGAACTAAGACACTTCCTATCCATCAGATTGGCAAAAACTTTGAAAGTCTGATAACGTCAAGTGTTGACAAGGATATAAAACAAGAACTCATGTGCACTACTAGTGGGAGTAAATTAGCACAACCACTTCAGACAACAATTAACTACCATCTAATAAAGCTGAAGCTGGTCATATATATCCTATAACTCTGCAATTCCAATCAAGATATACATCTAAAAAAACTTCTTGTATGTATAGAAGATCTCTGAAATACCCTTTATTAATAAAATGTGTAAATTATATATTAATGCAATGCATACAGAAGTGAAAATAACGAACCACCTACATACACTAACACACAGTAATATGACTGAATCTCATAAACACTATGGTAAGTTCTTTAAAAAAGCAAGTCTCAGCCGGGCGCAATGGCTCACACCTGTAATCCCAGCACTTTGAGAGGCCGAGGCGGGTGGATCACGAGGTCAGGAGATCGAGACCATCCTGGCTAACATGGTAAAACCCTATCTCTACTAAAAATACAAAAACTTAGACAGGTGTGGTGGTGGGTGCCTGTAGTCCCAGCTACTTGGGAGCAGAATGGCATGAACCTAGGAGGCGGAGCTTGAAGTGAGTGGCGATTGCACTACTCCACTCCATTCCAATCTGGGTGACAGAGTGAGACTCCATCTCCAAAAAAAAAAAAAAAAAGTTTCTCCTAAATCTAAAAGCACATTATTTTGGTGTCCTATCTTTTCATAGGGGTTCATTTTTATTTATTCCTTATATATAATTTTTGTATGTATGAAATGTAGCATGTAATAGAAAAATCTTTTAAAGGATGATGTTATTATATAAAAGAAAAAGATTTAATGGAATTATGTATATTGTTTTAATCCATGTGAAATAGAGTGCTCAGTAAATTTTGCTGAAAAAAGAAAATTACACGCCAGGTGCAGTGGCTCTCGCCTGTAATCCCAGCACCTTGGGAGGCTGAGGTGGTGGGCGGATCACCTGAGGTCAGGAGTTCTAGACCAGCATGACCAACATCGTGAAACCCCCATCTCTATTAAAAATACAAAATTAGCCGGGTATGGTGGTGCATGCCTGTAATCCCAGCTACTTGGGAGGCTGAGGCATTTGCTGTGTCTACTCTAAACTATGACACCTTAGGGAAATCCTGGGTATCCTGTTCACTGTCAGGCTGCAGCAGAGGGATTCAGGGTAGAAAATTTACTAAATGAACAGTTTAGGAGATTATTTCCAAGACAAACACTCTACAAGTAACTGTTTCATGAATAATAAAACCTACAAGAGAAAACTATTTTGTCCTACCTGTAATGATATCACTTTTCCTTCCAGATTTTCTGCCTTTTTCTTCCATTCAGCTATAAGCTGTTTTTGCTTTTCGAGTTCAGCAGAATACATAGCTTTTTCCTCTAAAGAGAAAAGAAAGTTACATTAGTATTTTGCAATCATGATAAACTAGAATGTTAAGCCATTTGAAATTTTAATACTGTAACGAAAACAGTCCAAGTGTCTCAAACAGAAAAGAATATACGCTTTAGTGATGATGTTAAGTGGTACTACAGTAATGAGATCACTTTCTTCTGCCTAAACACTGCTCCATCTTGTCTATCTTGCAGATTCTTCTCTCCCTTCGTAACTCTACTCAAATATTTCCTCTTTGGCAATGCTTTCTCTACAGTCTCAGTTCTACACTGCTTTGTATACATACCCACTCTAATAATTACATTATACTGTAAAGCAGACCTCAAGAATTTTTTTTTTTTTTTTTTTTGAGATGAAGTCTTGCTCTGTCACCCAGACTGGAGTGCAGTGGTGTCATCTTGGCTCACTTACTGCAACCTCTGCCTCCCGAGTTCAAGCAATTCTCCCTGCCTCAGTCTCCTGAATAGCTGGGATTATAGGCGTCTGCCACCATGCCTGGCTAATTTGTGTATTTTTAGTAGAGACGGGGTTTCACCACATTGGCGAGGCTGGTCTTGAACTCCTGACCTCAGGTGATCTGCCCGCCTTTGGCCTCCCAAAGTGCTGGGATTACAGGCATGACCCACCGTGCCTGACAAAAATTCTTATATCTAAAATTTAAGATTTCAACCCTGAAGAGAAACAGAGGTACAAATTTAAAGTTTTGCTTAGGCACAAAACTACAAGTCCCTGTTACTTCCTCATTCTCATATTCCCTACTCACCTCCCCCAACTAGCAGTTAATTTATTGCCAATAATTACTGAATGCACAAATAAACAAATGGATGGATGAATGATCTAAAGTGAGTAAATGTAAGGATAGGAGGTAGAATGTGAAAAGGTATATTTGGTTCTCAGGGTAGAACTGCTCGGGTTTCTATTATTGTGTCTCCAAAAAAGTATCTTCCATATGGACTAGAAAATGCAGTTACCTCAAAGCATAGACGAACTGCTATGAACATGTGAATCACTATTTCAAAGAACAGTAATTAATGATGATTATCTGAAGTAGGTTCAACCTCCAGCCCTTATCTTAAAACCTAACTATTCTTTGTATGTACGTATCTCTCTTTCTTTGTATTCTCCTCTTTATTACTTGATCATCTTTCCTTGTATTTCCTCAACTCTCACCTCTCACTGGTAATAGGATACTAAAACAAATTTTTAATAATTACTAAATAAAGTTTGCTTTCTTGTCTTAATTGTAAAAGGAGTCTAAATTAACTTTTTGATGGCTACTCACCCTTCCCCTCTACCAGTGGGTAACCTTTCAGAGATTTCCCCATGCCTCATCTAAAACAGGTCTCAAATTAGGCAAAATTACCAATAACTACACTTTTTCTTCATTGAAAGAGTGACCGTAGAGCTTACCTTGTTGGAAATGCTCTAGTACCATCTGCAGGTTGGCCAGTGACAGAGCATACTGCTTTACTTGTTCCTGAGAGACAGAAAGCTGCAGCGCAGTTTCATCCCTTTGCTTGGAGACTACATTCAATTGTTCTTGCAATGACTCTACCTGCACACTGGCTTGATGGCTTCAAACAAAAAGAATAAAAGTCAAACTACTTCTATCTATTTAGATACTTTAAGAAGAAGAAGCCACCTTCCCTACATCTTATTGCTTTATTTTATTTCATTTTTTTGAGACAGTGCCTCGCTCTGTCACCCAGGCTGGAGTGCAGTAGCGCAATCACAGCTCACCGCAACCTCTGCCTCTCATGTTCTAGCGATTCTCCTGCCTCAGCCTCCTGAGCAGCTGGGGTTACAGGTGCCCACCACCGTGCCCCACTAAATTTTGTATTTTTGGTAGAGATGGGGTTTAACCATGTTGGCCAGGCTGGTCTCAAACTCCTGACCTCAGGTGATCTACCCACCTTGGCCTCCCAAAGTGCTGGGATTACAGGCGTAAGCCACCGTGCCCGGCCTCTTATTGCTTTAAAATCAAGTTAGATTTCAAAGTATTTAGATACTTTAATAAGATGAAACATCCTCCCTACATTTTTTATTATGGTAAAATACACAGAAAATTTACCATTTTAACCAGTTTTAAGTGTACAGTACAGTGGCACTAAGTACTTTCACACTGTTGTACAACCACCACCACCATCCATCTCCAGAACTTTTCTGACCATCTCAAACTGAAACTCCATACCCATTAAATAGTAACTCTCCTTTCCCTGGAAAACTACCATCCTACTATCTATCTCTGCTAATGTGATCTTCTCTACACTTTACTGCATTAAATTCAAGTTAAATTTCAAAGAAACTTGAAGAGTTCTTCTGGTACTTGTTGCCCTGCTTTTGTAAATTCAATCACCCTTCCTGTGAAAGTGACTTTGAACAAATGGCAGTCCTTTTAAAGACTAAGAATTAAGTTAATAAGAAAAGTCAGCAAAATAAAAATGTAGGCCAGGTGAGGTGGCTCTCACATGTAATCCCAGCCCTTTGGGAGGCCAAGGCAAAAGGACTGCTCGAGCCCAGGAGTTTGAGGCTGCACTGAACTATGATCACACCACTGTACTCTAGCCTGGGTGACAGAGTGAGATCCTTTCTCTAAAAAATACAAATAAAAGAAAAATGTACAAATGAATAGCCTGTTAAATATATTTGAAAATATATTATGAAAAATAAATTTGTACTTCCAGGCTAAAACTCTATAACTCATGAAATGTTTTGTAAGGAACCCTGGAAGTCATTGTGTCCAGCTCCCAATTTAATACAAAATGGATTCTATGACACTCCCTTGCCTTAGACCCCTTTGCATTCACGGTGAACTCACAACTTTCCAAAGGCTATCCCACTGATGAAATGCTCTGAATATTAGTTATCTTTTATTATCATCTTTCTTTTTGCCTATATTAAACACAACCTCTATCTCTGACTCCAGAGATTCCTAAGAAGTAGATACAGATATAGCACCTATCTAGGCTTATGTCACTGGTGTACTTCCTTAATGTATAATGATTACACTCAAAATACTGCAATAGTCTCCCAGGGGTTTTAATTTCTGTTTAAATTTTTATTCAAGAGCAGCCCATTAAAGCTCATTAGGATCAACTCATTTTGAAGAGACTTTACCCATTAGCACCCTCTTGTGGAAAGAGTGTAAGTTGGTCATCAGAAGGTCTAAAACTCAGCTCCCAAATATCTCTGGACCTTACTCAACTTTGCTGGTTAGCAGTCACTCAAAGGGTGACTGTAGGAATGAAAGGGGGATGAGTTATGATGGCACTCTAAAAGTTAATAAATACCAGGCGTTACTACTGTTAAGTAAGGGCTCACACCACCGTAATCCGGTTTGTACATCTGAGTTACTCATACAACAAGTATTTACTGAATAGCTATTAAACTGTGTAATATATGCTATGCGATAGGTAGAAAATGAATGGGCCCATTCCTACCTCCCAGTGACTTTACATTTCATTGGGTGGGAAACAGTATAGGATATGTCAACAATTACCTGTACCCTAAATTAAAATATAAGTGTCCTCAAACTACAAGACTCAAACTAAGCATTATGCAAGTTTAAAGGAAAAACATCACACCCGGAAGGTTTGTTTTTGGATATGACAAGTGGGGTGCTAAATAAAGCATCTTTTAGGAAGAAATGGAATTGAAGAATAGGCACGATTCACAGAACAACTTGCTGGGGATCAGGTTCACTCTTCAGGCAGAAGGCGGCATATGAAAAGAAAAAGCAGAAGAAAAAGAAATCGGAAAACAGTGGCTCTATCTGAGAAAGTGAGTAATACAGTTTGGCTGGATGTAGCTGACAATGTGAAAAAAGGCTAAGGTGGTAGGATCCTGGGACCATCCTTGAGTCAAGACCAGTTTTTGAAAAAAGGAGTAACAAGATCACAGCTCTAATATAAGGAAGGTTATTCTGGAAGTTATTATGAAAAATAAACGAAAAGTGCAGAGACTAGAAACTATTTTAATTAAGAGAAAATAAGGGCTTGAAAAGTGCAAAAAAAGAGTGAGAATATAGAACGTTATAGCGTTTCTGCCAAAGTGAAACATACAGCCAAACGATCACTCATTGTTTTAATCCCCGTTTTAAACAAGTTTTCCAGCTGAGTCTGAAGGTATAATAATACACTCTGCAAAGGTGGGGTAGGGGTTAATTCTCAGGAATATTGACTCTACTGGCCTATAATCTCTTTGCAGACAAATAGAAACTATTATCTCATTTTATCTCCCTTTGGGTCATAAATAGCAAAAAGATAAATAAAAAGATGCATATACAACTAATAGGAATACAAATGGACACAATTTTTTGTAAAATAATTTGGCAGTATAATCCCAGAAGTTTTAAAATGCTTCTTGATCTAGAAGTGCCATTTCTCAAAACTTAACACTAAGGATATAATCTGTCATCAACAAAAAATTCGTGTCTTGGGATATGATAACACTCAGTGATTTTGAAAAGCTGTAACATAATAAATGACTGGGTTAATCATGGCAAATCCAAATAATGGCATATTATGTAGCCATAAAATATTGCAAACATACATGGCTTAACATGTACTGACATTCATATTATTGATAGAAACAGGTTACAAAACAGTATATTATAATCTCAGTTTTGCTTTAAAAAGGGTTTATAATATATACACACAGACATGAAAGTATAAAAAGGCACACAAAAAGATTACCTCTGGGCATGTGGGGCTCTGTGTGATTTGTGTGATTTTCCTAAACATGAAAAATATAACCTTTTTATAACTAAAAAAAAAAAAAAAAAAAACAGGAAAAAAATTTTATTGAGAGAAATAAAAATCTAAAGTACATAAACAGGGACCAGGTCACTCAAGAGTGCTAATAAACCCAGTTAATTCTTCATACTGACATACTGACCTTGGTCTTTACTTTGCTACTTCCTTTACTCTCTTCCTTCTAACATCCACACCCTGTTCAACTTTAAATCATTCGATGAAAAATAAAACCACATAAATAGTTATTTGGGAGTTGGACAGAGCCAATTAAAATTAGTCAGAATTTCAAACTATACTCCTAAAATGGTATGGTAAGAGACAATGATCTAGGGTGACGGACAAGACACAGAGAGTTTGAACGCCAGATCTGCTTAAGAGTCACAGCCTCAAGTGTGAAACCCCCACACACTGTTTGTGCCTACCTTGGGCAGGTAATGAAATGAAACTGTTTCTTCATCCATAAAATACAGATAATGAATTTTGCAAGGATGCGCTAACATACAAAAAATACTTACTGAGTCTGATATTTAAGAAGTGTTCAATTAAAGTTAATGCAAAAAAATGAAACAATTACCTTGCATTTTCCATTGCATTAGAGGATGAAACTAGCTTTTCCTCCAATACTGTGACTTTCCTTCTTAGTTTAGCCTCTCTATCTTCTGCAGCCAAAGCTTCACGGGTATAAGAATCTTCTGATTCTAAAAGATGATTACGCAATCTCTCTAGCTCCTGGTTTGACCGAAATTCTTTGTCACGTAAACGTTGAACCTGTAGAGAACATTATTTTTCTTCTACAAAATGTTCCCTTACCCCACTACAAACCATTGTCATCAAATCTTTTTCCCATTATTGAAGTGTATTAATTATATACCAATTTCTCATACTGCAAAATGTATTTATGCTAGGAAAAAAAATATCTTGAAATCATCTTGAATATGCATCTGGAAGCTTTACTTCGCAAAATTTAATTCCCTGTGGCTATAATGGAAAATGGAATTATAAAATTCATTCTGTATAAAGTACTCTTTGTGACAGGCCACTTTTTCAGCAAATCTCATTTTTTTCATACTGTATGGGTGGGCAATTTTTCTTATATCCGAGATATGCCATGGTTTTCACTTTTGAAGACTGAAATAAAATACACCATGGGAGATTAAAATTTTACTACTGCACAGCAGAGGAAGACTAAGAAAAATCACCTAAGAGAGAAATTCATTTTCATTGGTCATCTTTCCAGTTCTCTTAATAGTTATTAAACTTGTTGATTCATAATTCCTTTAAAGTGAAAGTATACCTCATTCTGTAGGGCAGTATTTTCCATTTGTTTTTGTTTCAGGGCCAACATGACTTGGTCTCTCTCCTGTTGAAACGCAACTGTCTTCTCCTGCATTGATTTAACTGCGTTTAAAAGCTGATTTAACTCTCCAGCCTTGCCCTTTTGGAAAGAAAAAATTTTAGCTTTAAAAACACACACACACACATATCTTAAAAGAGACATTTTCTTCATTAAATTATTAATTCATTTAATTTTTAAATCGGGCACTGGCAAATGAAGTTAAATCACTTTGTATCTCATGCCTGGCAGCACGTAGTGTTCAAGAAGTGCTAGTTGAATATTTTGTTTTGCCTATCATCTCTTTTCAAAATTTCTGCCACTAAAAGCACAGAAATCATAGCAAAAAGGCACCACCAAACAAGCCCTACACAGCACCCTATACACCACCGAACAAGCCCTACACAGCACCCTATACACCACCGAACAAGCCCTACACAGCACCATCATATAGTACAGTATAGTATATAGTGTAACAGGAAATCCCCAATAATTCTTTCTAAAATGAATTGTATATAAAAATTTAAATATTATCAAAAGTTTTATATAGTATAGTATATAGTGTAACAGGAAATCCTCAATAATTCTTACTAAAATGAACTGCATATAAAAATTTAAATATTATCAAATGCTACTGGCACTATCCATATAACTGCTATGACCTCCTGTTATATATAGCTGAATAAACCAAAAAGGTCAAAATATACCCAAAGTCACATCAGTGACAGAACTGGGATTAGATTATTTACTGAGCCTATTATGAGAAAAGCATTACCCATGGCTAATACTTTTCAAATTCCAGGTTGTGACTAATCAGTTCATAAAAATCAATTTAATGAGTCATTCAGCACATTTTCTTATTATTTTTTAAAAATTTCTAACCGAATGTGCTACCTGAATAGCACATTCTTTTTTTTTTTTTTTTTTTCTTTTTGTTGAGACAGAGTCTTGTTCTGTCACCCAGGCTGGAGTGTAATGGTGTGATCTCAGCTCACTGCAACTTCTGCCTCCCAGGTTCAAGTGATTCTCCTGCCTCAGCCTCCCGAGTAGCCGGGATTGCCCACCACCATGCCCGGTTCATTTTTTGTATTTTTTTTAGTAGAGACGGGGTTTCACTATGTTGGTCAGGCTGGTCTCAAACTCCTGACCTCAGGTGATCCACCCACCTTGGCCTCTCAAACTGCTGTGATTACAGGCATAAGCCACCGCGCCCAGCCAGCACATTCTTTTTCAAACAGAGTATCACATGTAATAAGAGCAATTTCTGGTTCCTGAAACTTTTCAGTTACACACACACACACTCTTACTGTGTCACGATGTAAAATGTATTTTTTACTGCAGATGGTTAAAGATGTATGTGTATTTCACAGTGCTTTCCTTATATATAAGAATCTCTAAAATGTTAGCTACTGAAATATACCTAAAATTTGATTAAATTGAAGTGACTTCAAAATTCTCTCATGACATACTTGTTTTCTAAAGAAAAATATTAAGTACTACTTAGTAATCTGTAAAAAATTAATGTACTACCAAAAGTATTTGGAAGTATCTAACAATTTGAGGGAGAACTTCCAAATGTCTCTGAGGAAAATTTATTTAGAATGAATCACACCTTGAAATAAATATTTCTGAATGAACAAATGCACAGTCCTCTTCAAAGACAATATAAAAGAAATAACATTTAAAAAAGTCTCCTCCACCTCCAACGTACTTCTACAATACTCCATCCAGAACATACCTGTTCTTTCTCTTTCAATAGCTGTTCAAAAGCAAGAGCCTTCTCCTTCATTGAGTGGCACTCAAACTCTTTTTCTCGCAGCATCATAGAAAACTTCATGTTAGTCTCTTGTAATGCTTGATATTCTGTTTCCTTTCCCTTGGATGTTTCCACTATTTTTTCATTTTCTCCTTTTAGTTTGCCAATGTCCATCTCTAGAATTAATACTCTCTCCTTCAGGTTTGTTACCGCCTGCCTCAAAAGTTCGTTTTCATTTACTTTGTTAGTGAAATTTTCATTGGAAGAAAGTAGTTGATCACTTTTGGCTTTGATTAAGAGGTCTTTTTCCTTAAGTAACTTTTGCAAAACATCTTGTTTCTCCTTTAGCTGCTTGATTTCTGAATCGGTTTGTTCGTGTTTTCTTTCTAGCTCTGAGGTGGCAGCAATCGAATCAGACAATCTATGATTATTTTCCTGGAGAGTTCTAATTGTTGCATCTTTTTCCTGTAGTGATTTTCTTAGCTCTTCTACCTCTTGCTGAAGCAATTCAGAAGATTGACTCAATACATCAGACTTACTTGCTCTAAGAGACTCTGCAGATTGGGGAGTAAGCAATGATGCAGAAGACAGCTGGGGTGAAATAATATCAAGTTTTCCTAAAAGAAGATCCTTGGTATTACAAAGCTGCCCAATGCTATGCTGAACTTGTGCTAATTCCTGCCCAAAATTTTTGAGTTTGGTTTCATTCTGCTCATAACTTTGGATCAGGCCAGTATAGTCCACTTGTAATTTAGAATTATTATCACTGTCAACCAAAACCTGTGCCTGAAGTTGGTGAAGTTCTTCCTGAAGCTGGGCTGACTCGTGTTGCATATTTTGTACCGTGGTCATTACCTGCTGCTTCCACTCTTCCATTTTCTTTACTTGCTGTTTTAACTTGTCACGTTCCTGTAGAAGCTCCTCAAATTGATTACTATTAACACCTCCAGCCTCATTACCAGTGCTGGATGTCTGTAAAACTGCCAATAAAGTCTGACATTTCTGACTCAGAGCATCTATTTCAATGTCTTTTTCTCGAATGATACGTGATAAATTCTGAATAGTTTCTCTAAACATATCTTGGCCACTACTTTCAAATCTAGTAGACAATTTTTTATTTTCATCTTGCAGTTTGATGAGAGCTGCTTCCTTGGCAGCAATGATATCCATCATTTTGTGATATTCTGTTTTTAAATGGCTATTTTCCCTAGTCTTCTCATTCAAAACAGCGAATACCTTTTCTCTTTCCATAGCATAAGCCTGCAGTTGCTGTTGAAGGTAAACAACATCTTGAGTATAGGAAGTTGAAGAAATTCTAGCATGAAGAGCTTGTATCTCCAAGTCTTTCTGCTGAATAATCTGAGTTAGTTTACCAACTTCATCTTTGGATAACTGATCAATCTGTTTAGTTAAAGATATATTCTTTTCATTTAGAAGTTTAATCTCCAGTTCTCGCTCCTTTATTCCTTTCACTAATCTTTCCGTTTCAGCTTTAGATAAATCATGCTTTTCACTTCCATTTTCTATATTAAGGCTCTGAACTTTTGTTTCTTGAAAAATATCAGAGTTATCTGTTTGAATGTCCTGTCTTTCTTCATGTAACTGGGTTTTGATTTGTTCGATTGTTTTTTGCAAACTCTTAATTTCCTCATCTTTCTCTAAAAAGAGCTGGGTGTGTGTGGCGTTCATTTGCTCATGCTGGTATCTAAACTCATCCATTTCCTTCTTTTGCTCTTGTAAAGACTGAAGTAGTTGCATCTTACTCTGGTTTTGATCTTCAATTATCTTTTGATGATGTTTAATTTCCTCTTCAAGATGATCCTTGATCATGTTCAGTTGAGACACCTCAGATGCTAGTTCAGCAACACTATCAAGGGTTTTAGGGTCAGTCACAGGTGCGGTTCGACTCTGCTGTTCCCTGAGTCGTTCCAATTCTTCTTGCAGATGATTATTTTCTTCTTTCATGGATCCAAGACTTCGGTCCTTTTCCTCTATGGTCTGTCTTAAAATTTCATTTTTTCTTAAGGCCTGAGAATATTTATCCAATTCCTCCTGCAGCTTTGAACTTCTTTCTTTAAGCTTTTCAATAAAAATTTCTTTCTCCTTTATAACTTGTGCCAACTGCCTCTGCTCTTCTAAACTAGATGACAAAATGTCCTTAGTTTCTTTATGGTCAGTATCCATTTGTTCAATATTCTTTTTGAGTTCTGCTATTTCCATGTCTTTCTTTTGATTGAGTTTAATTAAATGCTCATGTTCCAGCTGTAAGGGAGAGGTATTCAAATTACGTGCATTTGACAGTTCTTCAATGGTTTTCTCGTACTTGTTTGCTTCTTCCAATAGCCTCTTTTTAGCCCGACACAATTCTGCTTCTATCTCTCCTTTTTCCATTTTTAGAGTCTCCACAATAGTGTTTTTTTCCAGAGAAAGCTGCTTGTTACCAGCAAGAGATTCTTCTAACTGATGCCTCACATCTTCACATGCTAAAACTAACTTTTCATTCTCCATTTTGACATCAAAAGCAACTTTCTTTAAATTTTCATTGAGCTGTTCTAATTCTGAAAGATTTTGCTTTAAGTTTCTAACTTCAGCTTCTCTTTCTTTAAGTAAGATATCCTTAAAATTATTATCAGAGTCTTCTTGATTTAGAGACTGAGTTAACTCATTCCTCATTCTAGAAAGCTCCTCCTCATTTTGTCTAATATGCTCCTCAAGTTCTAAATTCTCCTTCTGGATGCTTACATTACTTTCTTGTGATTTATTTAGCTGATCTACTAAATTTTCTACTTTGTCCTCAAGTTTCTGCTTGGTTAAATATAAATCATTTAGGGCCACTTCACTTTGAAGTAGCTTTTCTTTCTGTACATCTAACTCTTTAGTAATGTCCATTTTATCATCTTCAAGTTGATGAACTCTCTTTTTTTCATCATTTAGATCTTGTTTCAGTTTACTGATGATGCTATCTACTTCATTTTGTTGCTTTGATAGCTGATCTTTTATCAAAATCATGTGCTGAAAGAAAAATTTGCATGGTGACTTTACAACATGTTCTCATTTTACTACTTAAAGAAAATTTTATAAAATCTCATACATAATAAAAGAATAATCCTCAGATATTTCTAATCCTTCTTCAAAACATTATTTTTCTATCAAAACACCCACTGTGAAATTACTTATTACTATTTTACAGCAAATCCATCTTGCCATTTTTTTTTTTTTTTTTTTTTGGAGACAGAGTTTTGCTCTTGTTGCCCAGGCTGGAGTGCAATGGCATGATCTTGGCTCACAGGAATCTCCGCCTCCCAGGTTCAAGCAATTCTCCTGCCTCAACCTCCCGAGTAGCTGGGATTACAGGCATGCGCCACTACACCTGGCTAATTTTGTATTTTTAGGAGAAATGGGGTTTCTCCATGTTGGTCACGCTGGTCTCAAACTCCTGACCTCAGGTGATCTGCCCGCCTAGGATTCCCAAAGTGCTGGGATTACAGGCATGAGCCACCACACCTGGCCCCATTTGTCATTTTTTAAAGCATTTTAGGGATAAGAATTTAAAACCAAAGATGGTAAATAGTACTTTTTTTTTTTTCCAGAAGGATTCGCTCTGTTGCCCAGGCTGGAGTGCAGTGGCATGATCTCGGCTCACTGCAACCTCTGCCTCCTGGATTCAAGCAATTCTCTGCCTCAGCCTCCTGAGTAGCTGGGATTACAGGCACCTGCCACCACGCCCAGCTAATTTTTTGTATTTTTAGTAGAGATGGGGTTTCACCATCTTGACCAGGCTGATCTTGAACTCCTGACCTCGTGATCCACCCGTCTCTGCCTCCCAAAGTGCTAGGATTACAGGTGTGAACCACCGCGCCAGGCATATTGTTTATTTTTAACTCTACACTAGAGTAAGAGTCAACAAACTATAGCGATTGGCCAACTCAGGGATGCTGCCTGTTTTGTAAATAAAATTTTACTGAAACATGGTCATACTCATTTGTTGATATCACAACAGAGTTGAGTAGACTGAGACTATACGGCCTACAAGGCCAACGATATTTACTATCTAGCACTTTACCAAAGAGGTTTGTCAATCTCTATGAACTAAAATATTAATTAAATCAAACCCATCATTTCTGCATGTTAATCCAGTGTTTAGTCTACTTAGTAGAATGTGCTGCCTCACTGTATTTAATACAGTGTTACCTTTGTAGCTTCTTGATTCTGTCTGTCCAATTCTTCTATCTCAGCTATCAGTGTTTCCTTTTCACTAATACTCTGATTGAGTTCTTGTTCCTTTGCCTCCAAATTAAGTCTTAAGTCATGTAATTCTGAATCCAAACTTATGTCTCTTGTAGCTGTACTTTTAATTACTTCATATTCATTGTTCAATTTTAAAAGTGACATCTGAAGTTCTTCCTGAAATGATAAAAGGAAAAAAGCAACACATACTTTCAACTGGAGACACCAAAAGATTAAAAACATACATAGAAGCAAAACTTGGGAATCTATTTTGAGTGCTCTATATTGGAAACAGTACTGAACAATACCTCAATAATTGTATGTAAAATTCAACAAACCACATCCTTCATTCATGTGCAATTTTACTTGTAGCTTCAAGCAAAACATTTCTACATCCCTAGACAGATGCAACGACTCTTAAGTTTGTCCTCTAGCGCCAAGTTCTTCTTTATAAAAACATTCCCATTTGAGAGCCTCTCCTATCCTGCTCCACTGTGGCTACCCTTTGTCCATCCCCTGACCCCACCCACCGTACATACATACTTTTCAAAATGTCCCCAAGTCTTTCTGCCTTCCTCACTTCCATTCTCTAACATCCAGTCATTAACAGCCTCAGACTAAATAAAAATATAAAAAAATCAATGCTCCTTCACCCAAACGTTTAGCCTCTCTAATTAGAAAATAAAAAGTTTCTTTTCTCTTACTAAAGGAATTTCCTTTATTACTTTTGCTTCTGTCAGAATATGGAACTTTTTCTTGACCCAAGAAATAATCCTCCTTCCTTCCTTTACCTTCTAACCTGAGCATGGACTAGGTTCCCCTCTGTCACACCTGACATTCCTAAAGATAGTATATATACATTTTATAGTCTACTACCTGGTATTTAATGCTTTCTCCAAAATCTCAGAAGTGGGACAGGTCTCTATGCTTCAACATTATTTCAGTCTCTAGTTATAATGTTTATAATAAACTATATATTAAAGCCTTCTTTCACTGACAGATTTTTAAACATCAAACCCATATGGAATCTACTTTAAATAAGAGTCTTGAACCAGGCGTGATGGCATTTATCTATAGTTCCAGAAGGCTACTTAGGTGGCTGAGGCAGAAGGATTACTTGAGCCAAGGAGTTCAAGGCTGTAGTGCACTATGATCATGCCGTGATCAGCCACAGTACTCTAACCTGGGCAACACAGCAAGACTCTCTCTAAAAAATAAAATTAAAAAAAAATAAGAATCTCAAATTCCTTCAAATAAACAGCCTAATAGAAACCTTATAAAAGAAACTCAACATCGCGTTGGAGAGTTAGTTGAAAAAACAGAGATCTGATAAAAGCTATACTACAGCATCTGTATCACAATTCCTATTTCCTTCCAATTCAAAAATTTATTCTGACTACAGCTGAAAGATGGAAACAGCATTCTCTTAAGTCTTTCTGAAGTTATCTGTTCAAATTAGGAGAACCACAAAAATTTTCTTCAGGTGGATCTTAAAAGCACAGACAGCCTCATAGGTACTTTTAAAAAAAATTATTTAGTGTGTTTTTGTAGATATGGTGTCTCACTATGTTGCCCAGGCTGGTCTCAAACTCCTGGCCTCGAGCAATCATCCCACCTTGGCCTCCCAAAGGGCTGAGATTACAGCATAAGTCACCACACTCGGCCCTCATAGGCACTTTTGGTATTCTTAATCAGTAAGCAGACACAATTCATGGACTACTTAACATCAAAAGAAAGGAGAAACAGCTATCAGAACTAGCTACTGAAACCAAACACATCATGAAAAGGTTACAGGTCCTACCAGATAAGTGCAGAGAGTTCTGCCAACTACAAACTACTAGGTCAGTCAGGGAAAGAGCAGAATACAATGGGAGCAAAAACAGGAAAGACAAAATATATATAATATAGTAATTTTTAAAATGATGGGGAGATACTGCTAGCACATAGTGGGTAGAAAGAGTGGCAACAAAAATCCCACAATACACAGGGTAGCGCACACAACTAAGAATTTTCCTGCTTAAATGCCAATAGCAGTCCCTTTGAGAAACACTGCATATATACTAATGTGGAAAGATGTTGGAAATATGGTATGTAAAAAGGGTATTTATAATAAGCTGAGATTTGTATTTTTTAAAGCTACTGATATATACAATCATACATGCATAGACATAGTCCAGAAAGAAACACTAGAAACTGGTAACAGAGACTGCCTCTGGGAAAGAGGCCAAGCCACAGAGGTACAAAAGATGTTCTACTTGTACTGTCCGAAGGTTTTCAGTATGTATGTTTTCTGAACACATATATCAGAAAATATGTATCACTTTTTAAAATTAAGAATTTAAATTAAGACACTGGTCTTTAACTTAATAATACTAGCTTACAACTCTCCTATATTTAAGCACCTGCCTTAGCCAATAAATTTCACCCAAGTGGTTCAAACATAAAAACACTACTAAATACCTTTCCCTTTCAGAATCTTATTCCTTCCTGCTATGAACACATACAATAAAGACCTTCTTTCTACCACTGAAACTGTTGCTCTGTACCCCTATAAAGACCTTCTTTTGCCAGGCGTGGCGGCTCACGTCTATAATCCCAACACTTTGGGAGGCCGAGGTAGGCAGATCACCTGAGGTCGGGAGTTCGAGACCAGCCTGACCAACACGGAGAAACCCCGTCTCTACTAAAAATACAAAATTAGCTGGGTGTGGTGGCTGGCGCCTGTAATCCCAGCTACTCAGGAGGCTGAGGCAGGAGAATTGCTTGAACCCGGGAGGCAGAGGTTGCAGTGAGCCGAGATTGCGCCATTGCACTCCAGCCTGGGCAACAAGAGTGAAACTCCATCTCATTAAAAAAAAAAAAAAAAATTAACTTCTTTCTACCACTGAAACTGTCGCTCTGTATGCCTCACCACTAAGAAAGTACTGTCCACCAAAATGGACACATTCTGAAGCACGTAAGTAGCCTATACAGTTATTACAGTATGCCACTCCAGACCTCCTGACCTACCTGTGTCTGCTCCCGCTGTCAGGACATCATCAGAAACCAAAACAGAACCTCCACCTCTCTTTTCTGCTTGTTTCTGTGTGCCTACTAGCTTATTTCTAAATATGAACTCAAGCCAGCCACTTACACTCTGAACTTTGCCCAAGTGCTTCCACCTAGCCTGACAAGCATCAATGAGATCAGCTTTATTCTAAGGACTTGAGCTCAATTACTCAACATTCCATTTGGATATCAATTGGCCTTTGGCTGTGAACTATAACACACAACATTTTAATTCTGCCCCCATTTTTACAGCACCAACCTTTTCTTGACTCAGCAATGACTTCTCTTTTTCTAAAACTTCGATATGCATTTTAAGTTTCAGATTGTCTTCAGCAAGACTGTTATCCTACAAAAATATTAAAGCAGTGTTTTCAGGTAACAAGAAATTTCCAGTTTATAAAAAAGCAGGCAATCTATACAACTGTGTGTTTCTATTCAGTATTTCTTTAATGATATGTAATAATTATAAGAATGCAATACTTAGCCGGGTGCGGTGGCTCATGCCTGTAATCCCAGCACTTTGGGAGGCTGAGGCAGGCGGATCACAAGGCCAGGAGATCAAGACCATCCTAACACAGTGAAACCCTGTTTCTACCAAAAATACAAAAAATTAACCGGGTGCAGTGGCATGCTCCTGTCGTCCCAGCTACTCGGGAGGCTGAGACAGGAGAATCGCTTGACCCCAGGAGGCGGAGGCTGCAGTGAGCCGAGATTGCGACTCCAGACTGGGTGACAAGCAAAAGGCTCCGTTTCAAAAATAAATTAAAAAAAAAGAATGCAACACTTATAAGAGTGTGTAAAATGAATGAAACCAGTCACGCATTTTTGACACTCTTACAGAAGACTTCCTTATTATGCTTGAAAAAATATAAAAATATATTTACAAAATAACTTCTAATTATTAGAAAAGAAATAACTCTTTGAATCTCTTAAGGAAAATTAAAACTCATTTCGCACTTGGTATAGGATCTGCTTCCACTGTCTCTATGCATATAACATTTGTCAAAATTAATTTACCTGGTTTAAACTACTCAATCTCATTATTTCGTTTTCGGCATCTGCAAAAACAGCAAATGAACCTGACATTAAAATTATTTAGAGTAACCTATTATCTTCAATATTAAACTCAGAAATGTAACCCAATTAAAACAAAGTGTATATCTAAGCACCAATGGCAAAAGCAGTAACAGTTCTGAGTGAAACACGTATTTGTATTCCTGTTTTGTTGTATCAAATAAATCATAAATGCCCGTTAAAAACCACATTAAAATCCAATTCTATGGATAAGTATAAGAAAAAATTAAAATTGTATTGTGGATGAGTCGCAAGTTATTGCCTTGATAAAAATGCTAATGACAACCAGGTTTCAACATGAATTGACTAGTTTGAGAAGCAGGAAATAGTACATGGTTTAAGACTGGAGGAAAACAATTTAAAAGTAATATTTTATTATGTATATTTATACCACCACAATACCATAATCTCTCAATTATCTAACGTGATTTAGATGTGAATGCTGAGAAAAAGACCATTCAATCTGTTATTATAGACAGATCCATAAATAGAAGAGGTACACAAAAAAACACAGCTGAAATCATTGATTTGACATTCACCCAGGAATATTTAGCATTTACTATGAGACCAGGTGCTAGACAAAAAGCTGGAAAAACTTAGCCTTTGCTCTCAAAGAACTTACAACTTAGAGAGGAAGAAAAATTAGTAAGCACAGGATTATAACACAGTATGACAGAGCAAGCACGGGATGCTACGAGAACAAACAGGGTAAACGCCTAATCCAGACTAGGAGGAGCAAATGGGGCCAAGAAGTGGCAGTGCTAGGTACTTCTCGGGGGAGGTTAATACCTGCACTGAATCAATATACTGAGAGTCGACTAAAAGAGCCATAGAGACACCCCACACAGAGAAAGCAGAAAATGCAAGGGTAACAGAGTGAAGAGGCAACATTGCTCGTTTAAGGAGCTATAGAAAATTCAATATGGCTCAAGTTTAGAATGCAGGAGCATGGGAATAGTTGAAACTGAAGAGGCAGGCAGGAACTAGATCATGAGAGACATTATCATGTCTAAGAAATTTAAACATCATCCTGAAGTTCACAGGGAGCTACAAAGTACTAAAAGCAGGGGAGTATCCTGCTTTGCATTTCTGACAAATTATTCTGGCTGCAGAATGAAAAAAATAGATTGAAGGAATCGTGGAGAAGAGAGAATTTTAAAAGCTAACTCTTCAGCGGGGGGCAGTGGCTCACGCCTGTAATCTCAGCATTTTGGGTGACGGAGGTGGGTGGATCATGAGGTCAAGAGATCGAGACCATCCTGGCCAACATGGTGAAACCCCATCTCTACGAAAAATACAAAAATTAGCTGGGCATGGTGGCACATGCCTGTAGTCCCAGCTACTTGGGAGGCTGAGGGAGGAGAATCACTTGAACCCAGGAGGTGGAGGTTGCAGTGAACCGAGATCATGCCACTGCACTCCAGTCTGAGCTACAGAGCGAGACTCCGTCTCAAAAAAACAACAAAAAAAGGCTAACTCTTCAACATCTACTATTGGCTAGACACTATCCTAAAGAGTGGCAGATAGTAACTCATATAATCCTCATTACTAAAACTACAAGGAAGATACCATTATTATCCCAACCCTATAGATGAAATAACCAACGCATAGAGATGTTAACCTGTCCAAGGTCAGCTAATTAGTGATAGAGCTCAATTCCAACCCAGTCATGTCCTTAACCACTATGCTGTTCTGCTCCATTCAGAGAGCTGCCATAGTTAACATAGGCAAAAAGCAATTATGACTGGCTGAAGTAATTCTATGGAAATGGAAATAGAAAAAAGAGGAAGGACTAAGGCAGTGGGTTTTTCAGGCAAATAAACTCATCTGGATCACCCAACATGATAAATAAGTAAATGTATTATTCTTACATAAGTAAATTTATTTTTTAAATAAGTAAACATTTTTTAAAACATAAGTACAATTACTTTAAAATGTATTTTATTTACTGGTGTTTGGCCTATTTCATTTAGCACTAATTTTTTGTAACACAGAATACTGGTATAGTAACTAAATATCATCATGAGCATAGAAAATGGTGGAAGACCTATGGCTCTAAGCACTCAGGGCTTTGCTTGGATATAGGAGATCATTTCAAACAGGTAACAACTGACTTTGAAGAAGAAAGGCCGTATTCCCTAACTGGAGGATGTGGGCTGTGATGAGTTACAGAAAGTATAGCAATACTTAATCCTTTTTAACAGGAAATTCCTATTTGCAATCTATTAACTCTTACACTGAATCCAAACCACACAATTCTACCCAAATGACACACAGTCATTTCCAGGAATATGCCATTTCCACTAAGTATTCAGTTAGTGAAGCATCTGTCTCTAAAAACAACTACTATGCAATGAAACAGCAATCTGAAATAAGTTTCAAAGACTGTATACCAGACAGTGCTTGTTGTAGTCTGAACACTTCTTCCACTGATGCACTCTGGGCAAGAATTCTTTCCTTTTCTGTCACAGTATCACTTTGCTTCACAGCAGAAGGCTGCAATTTACTACATTCCAATTTTAAGTTTTCACATTCTTCCATTATTTGTCTCTTTTCCACATTTAGCTGTTCTTGTTCTCTCCTCAAAGTATCTCTGTCATTTTCTGCAGAAGATAATTTTTTATTTATATCTTTTATTTTATCCTCAAGTTCTTCCATTTTTTTGGTAGACTCCACTTTTTCTGTTTGTAGAACTTGAATAGTTTTTTGCATCTCATAAATTTTAGAGATATCAGTTTCTACAATTCCAGAGCCACCTAGAACATAAACACAAAACAAGGACATCAAATGTTAAGTACCAAGAAATAAACGGCTTGCTATATACAACTAAGAGATTTAAGACAGTTCAGAATTTGGAAAGCTTAAAAGTTAAATTACTATAATGAACTAAGTGTTTTAAAATAAATAAGTTTGGGGAAAATCTTTGAGTCAACTACATAAAGGCCTATGTCTCTTAGTTTGAAAGAAAGTGATAATATCTCTAATCATTTATTACCAAAGTATTATCACCAAATAATGCAAAGAAATCTATAAATTATAACTATTTACCACAAAGGCAAAAAGGACGTTTCCATTTTCACATAATTTTTTTTTTTTTGAGATAGAATCTCACTCTGTTGCCCAGGCTGGAGGGCAGTGGTGCCATCTCAGCTCACTGCAACCTCTGCCTCCTGGGCTCAAGTGATCCTCCCACCTCACCCTCCCAAGTAGCTGGGACCACAGGTGAGCACCACTATGTCTGCTAATTTTTGTATTTTTAGTAGAGATGGGGTTTCGCCATGTTGGCCAGGCTGGTCTCAAATTCCTGGCCTCAAGTGATCCACACACCTTGGCTTCCCAAAATGCTGGGGTTATAGCCATAAGCCACCACTCCCAGCCACAGAATCTTAAAAGGAGAGGTGCCACTGCAAATTTCTGGCAGATAAGCAGAACTAGTCATTTACTCTTCTTTATAACTTAGTGCAAGTTTACAGCACTGTCCTGGTCTTAGAATGCTAGGTCTATCATTTAATTATGTCATCTAATATGTTAAATTAATAAAACTATCAACTGGCCAGGTACAGTGGCTCATGCCTGTAATCCTAGCACTTTGGGAGGCTGAGGCAGGTGGACCACCTGAGGTCAGGAGTAAGAGAACAGCCTGGCCAACATGGCGAAACCCTATCTCTACTGAAAATACAAAAATTGGCTGGGCATGGTGGCAGGCACCTGTAATCCTAGCTACTTGGGAGGCTGAGGCAGGAGAATTGCTTGAACCTGGGGGGCGGAGGTTGCAGTGAGCAGAGATCGCGCCAATGCACTCCAGCCTGGGCAACAGAGGGAGACTCCATCTCAAAAAAAAGAAAGAAAGAAAACTAATAACCTTGTTGTAACAGATTTTCAAGTTCTTCAATTCGTTCTTCATAGTCACTTAATTCTTCTCGATGTCGTCGACTTATTTCTGTCAATTTCTGTTGGTGTGCATTCTGCAGTACTGACATTTCATGTTGATGGTCATCAATTTCCTGACTTCGGTTCTGTTTTAGTTCCTTAAAAATTAAAAACAAAGTTATTCACATTTATAATCAATAAATTTATATAAGCTATATATTTAATTGTTGTCCAAAAGTCTGCATTATTAAAAAGAATTCTCAGAACATGTTAAGGCTGAAAAGAATTTAAACACAGACCCAAAATTAGGACAATTCTGAACAACTTCACCCTTTCCTTTCCTAGGTCTCAAAAACAGTTTTTCTACTTCTAATGAGGGAACATCAGCAAGAAAAGGCTGAAACAAATAATGAGTAAAAATGTCTTTTCTTGAATATCTGTGACCATGAACTTCTCCTTTTCCTAATGACACATTCCACCAATACCAGTGTCACCCCTCTGACCAATCTGTACCTGCTGTTCCACTACTTCCACCCTCTCACTCAGCCTTTCCTTTCACCAGGAAAGGAACTCCCAAACTGTCAACCTGGTGCCTTCTTACCCAAGTTGAGCTCACTGTGTCTCTCACAGGAACCTGGATCTTGAGCTGAGTCCATCAACTAGGGAAACTGGTTTGACGGGAAGCACCAGGACAGGTGCCCTCTCAAGAGTCTGTCTACTGGATCCCGCCACCCAGATTCCTAATACTCTTCCCACTCCTATCCACCCTGAGGCCAAAATATTCAACTCCTCCTTCAATTCTGCCGATGGACTACCCTGGGTTCTTCCAGTAAATCCTCTTTTGCTTTGCTTGGCCGGAGATGGTTTTTGTTGCTTGTAACCAAAAATCCTAATCTATGGAAAAACTGATGCTCTTATGGAAAAAAAAAGAAAAAAAAAATCCTAATCTATAAATTAACTTCTTACTTAAGTGCCAGCACTGGGCTAAGAGCTTTACATTTAAACCTCAAAACAATCCTACAAGATAGGTATTATGATAGTCTCTATTAATAATAAAACAGAAGTAACTTGCCCAAAGTTAGCATAGCACGTAAATAATACAGCCAGGATTCAAACACAGGTCTGATCTGGATTCTGTCCACTCTAGTATTGGAAAAATAATGAACCCAAAACTAAAAATTCTGTATCTGACAACAATTTTAACAATAAAAATAATTCACTGCCACAATAATATATGCAACTAAGACTTTTCTTTAAAGAAATAATAATTGGCTGGGTGTGGTGGCTCACGCCTGTAATCCCAGCACTTTGGGAGGCTGAGGCGGGTGGATCACGAGGTCAGGAGATCGAGACTATCCTGGCTAACACAGTGAAACCTCATCTCTATTAAAAATACAAAAAATTAGCCAGGCGTGGTGGTGGGCGCCTGTAGTCCCAGCTACTTGGGAGACTGAAGCAGGAGAATGGCGTGAACCCAGGAGGTGGAGCTTGCAGTGAGCTGAGATTGCGCCACTGCCCTGCACTCTAGCCTGGGCAACAGAGCGAGACTTTGTCTCAAAAAAAAAAAAAGAAATAATAAATGACATGAATTAGCAAAATTCTACCGCTAAGGTAAAATAAGTATTTCCAATGCATGATATTAGTATTTTATTTTGTCCATATCCTTTAACCCTAAACCTTGAAACTTCAGCAAGCCTGCAATTATGTTTTAATAAAGACAGTTTTACAAGATACAATAGAGTATAGAGACTTACGAAAGATAAGCTCCGTAATAAATGTTCAAAACCAAATGATTCTGGAAAGACAGAGATTTTTATATACTTTACTTGCCATAAATAATAAAGAAGATCAACAAAATTTTTTAAAAATGGGCCAGGCCCATTGGCTCATGCCTGGAATCCCAGTTTTGGGAGGCTGAAGCAGGAGGATGGCTTGAGGCTAGAAGTTTGAGACCAGCCTGGGCACCATTAGCAAGCCCCATCTATAGAAAAAAATCAGAAAAAAATTAGCCAGGCATGGTGGCATGTGTGCCTGTAGTCCCAGTTACATGGGAAGCTAAGGCAGGAGGATCACCTGAACCCAGGAGTATGAGGCTGTAGTGACCTGATCATGCCACTGCACTCCAGTCGGGGTGACACAGTGAGACCCTCTCTCTAAAAGAAAAAGAAGTATCATAATCTATAGAATGATAACGACTTTTATAACTGAGACCTTTACTAATTCAGGCCTATGCTTTTATAAGCAGATTTAGATGCATAACTCCCACCATCAATCAACAATTTGACTTACCTTAATGATATTTTGTAGTTTACATATTTCACTTTGATCAGAGTTATGTGTTCCTTGTGCTTTGGAAATCTAGATCAGAAAAAGAGAATTAGTAAATAATTATACTGATTTTCTTGTCACCAGAAAGCCACAAACTAACTTCATTATAAGATAGTTTTTTAAAAAGGGGGATTTTCACAGATTCTGATTAAAGAATAGTGAATAATACACAATAAATAAAAGATGTCATATTTAAGAATTTATTAACTAATGGGGGGACAACAATTTTACAAAATAACTAAGTTAAGGTAGAAAAATTTATAGCATATTTTACTTAGCTTGACAAAATGTAAGGGTAAAGATAATTGAGCAGCTTTCTAAAAGGAAATTTCTTTTTTCTTTCTTTATATTTTGAGACAGGGTCTTTCTCTGTCACTCAGGCTAGAATGCAGTGGTGTGATCATGGCTCACTGCAGCCTCCACCTCCTGGGTTCAAGCAATCCTTCCACCTCAGCCTTCCAAGTAGCTGGGACTACAAGCACATGCCAGCATTCCTAGCTAATTTTTTTTTTTTGTAGAGACAGGGTCTCACTATGTTGCACAGACTGGTCTCGAGCTCCTGGCTGCAAGCAATCCTCCTGCCTTGGCCTCCCAAAGTGCTGGGATTAGACATGAACCACCATGCCTGGCAAAATCAAATGATTTTACCCAGAAGATCTCTACCCAATAGAGAATAACCTTTGTTTTAACAAATAAATAAAACAACCTTTGGATTCTTCTCATTCAAAGCTGTATGTTGTTCATTTATCTTTATTAATATTACTATATAGCATCTTAATGAACCAAAAGCTACTCTAGGACTGAAAGAAAGAATAAAGTATAATAGAAAAAATACAGGATTTAGTCAAAACACGTGTGTTTGAATCATAACTTAACCACCGTGGCAATGGATGGTATGACTTAAACTTTTAGTTTCTTAGGGCTGAGCACGGTGGCTCACACTTGTAATCCCAACACTTTGGGAGGCCAAGGTGGGTGGATCATGAGGGGAAGAGATCAAGACCATCCTGGCCAACATAGTGAAATCCTGTCTCTACTAAAAATACAAAAAAAAATTAGCTGGGAGTGGTGGCGGGCGCCTGTAGTCCTAGCTACTTGGGAGGCTGAGGCAGGAGAATCGCTTGAACCTGGGAGGCAGAGGTTGTAGTAAGATGAGATCACGCCACTGCACTCCAACCTGGCAACAGAGTGAGACTCCATCTCAAAAAAAACAAAAACAAAAACAAAAAACCCTTTCCGTTTCCTTATCTATAAACTACAGGTAACAAATACATCTCATAGTTATTAACATAATAATCTACTGTGATAATACATACGGAAGCATCTTATAAACTGTACTGCAAATGTTAATTTTATTATGTCTTGCTAGAAAATTAAGTCCTCTGAAAGGTCCCAAGTACACCTTTTTTACCTTTATAGTCGAGTACAGGTCTGTCATGGAGTAGGCATTTAAGATACATTGAAGTGAACACACCAAAAACCATTCTCTTCCCTATGAAATCTTACCCTAACCAATGTTTCTTAAAATATGTTCCTCAGGTTATCAGAATCACCAGGGCTATTTGTTTAAATACAGTTTAAGGCCCTAAAACTGGCTAACAAATTGGTATCTCTGAAGGTACTACAGAAGATCTCCAATACTGCCAAGTTCCCCAGGTCAGTTCTTATACACACAAAGTTTAAGAACTACTGCTTTTTGGAGATGAGATGGACAAACAGATCATCCTCTCTAAGGCTTATTTTGGGTACTGAGAATGTCTAGCAACTTGTGAAAGAAGGAGATAATTTTAATTGGGAAGATTTCTCCTTTACATAACTAGATTACATTCACAAAAACACAAAAAATAATCTCTTTACTCATATAATTTGTTTCCTTACATTGATGAAATTAAATCTAAATGAACAATGTTTCAGTTTACTCCAGGTCTCATGTCTACTGACAATTTCCATAGTATACAGGTTGAGAATCCCTAATCCAAAAATCCAAAATCTGAAATGCTCCAAAATCTGAAACATTTGAGTGCCAACATGAAGCCACAAGTGGAAAATTCCACACGTAAGTAATTAATGCAAATTTTGGTTCATGCACAAATTATATATTATTATTTAAAATATTGTATAAAATTACCTTCATAAGTACCTATGGGTATAAAGTTTATATGTAACATAAATGAATTCCATGTTTGGACGTGGGTCCCATCCTCAAGATATCTCATTATGTTTATGAAAATATTCCAAAATCTGGCCGGGCAAAGTGGCTCACGCTGTAATCCCAACACTTTGGGCGGCCTGAGGTCAAGAGTTTGAGACCAGCCTGGGTAACATGGTGAAACCCCATCTCTACTAAAAGTATAAAAAAACATTTAGAACTACTGCTTTTTGGAGATAAGATGGACAAACAGATCATCCTCTCTAAGGCTTATTTGGGGTACTGAGAATGTCTAGCAACTTGTGAAAGAAGGAGATAATTTTAATTGGGCATGGTGGTGGGCGCCTGTAATCCCAGCTACTCAGGAGGCTGAGGCAGGAGAATTGCTTGAACCCGAGAGGCAGAGGGTGCAGTGAGCCGAGATGGTGCCACTGCACTGCAGCCTGGGCAACAGACTGAGACCCTGTCTCAAAGAAAAACAAAAAACAAAAAAGAAAGAACAAGAAAAGATTCCAAAATTCAAAATCTGAAACACCTCTAGTCTCAAGTATTTTGGATAAGAGATATTCATCCTGTATAAAATCTAATATGTAAGACAAAAAAGGGTTCCTTGGAAGGAAGTTTACAGCCCCAAATAACAAAGAATTAATTTCTAGTGCATGAGAAAAAAGACAAAATAGTTTATCATATTTTATAACATCAAATGCCGGATTTTCATTTTACATGTAACTAGAGCTAACAGAAACCTCAGACAACATCCAAGCAAGCGGTTTCAAACACGGTGTTTCAGAGTCCCGGTGTTTCCACCAGAGGAGTCTCAGGAACTCCAGAAGATAAGGTTCTTGGTTCAACCACAGCAACCCAATTTTTTTTCCTCTCATAATGTTTTATTTAAAAAAAAAAAAAAAGGATCTGTTGCTTTAATTTTTTTTCCAAATAGTGTACAGAAAGGGAAACTGAGACTGGGAGAGAAAGATGACATGACCAAAATCAATTAGAAAGGCACCAGCAGAGGCCAGGCGCAGTGGCTCACGCCTGTAATCCCAGCACTTGGGAGGCCGAGGCGGGCGGATCACGAGGATCACAAGGTCAGGAGTTCAAGACCAGCCTGACCAACATAGTGAAACCCCGTCTCTACTAAAAATACAAAAATTAGCCAGGCATGGTGGCACGCACCTGTAATCCCAGCTACTTGGGAGGCTGAGACAGGGTTCATTTGAACCCAGGAGGCGGAGGTTGCAGTGAGCCAATACTGTGCCACTGTATTCCAGCCTGGGTGACAGAGTAAGACTCTGTTTAAAAAAAAAAAAAGAAAGAAAGAAAGAAAGAAAGAAAGTCACTGGCAGAGGTCAGGTGCAGTGGCTCACACCTGTTATCCCAACACTTTAGGAGGCTGAGGTGGGCAGATCACCTGAGGTCAGGAGTTTGAGACTAGCCTGGCCAAAATGGTGAAACCCCATCTCTACTAAAGATAAAAAAACTAGGCATAGTGGTGTGCTCCTGTAATCCCACCTACCCAGGAGGCTGAGGCAGGAGAATCGCTGGAACCCAGGAGGCGGAGGCTGCAGTGAGCCAAGATCGTGCCATAAGATCTGTCCTCTAGCCTGGGAGACAGAGCAAGATTCTGTCTCAAAAAAATAAAAAAATAAAAAAAATAAAAACACACACAAAAAGAAAGTCACTGACGGAATTAGAATACAGGTTTTCTATTTCCTAGTCCAGGGTTCTTTCTGATATCAAAAGCTCTACATACAGCTTTTTATATTACACCTGTAATTTTACTCAAAGTTTTCAAAAACTCTAAAAAATTTTTATCTACCTGAACAATATGCCTCCAATGGCCAACTTCAGACTCAAGTCTTGAAACTTCGCTTGAGAGTCGGTTTATTTCTTGCTGGGACGAAATTATATCACCAAAGTCCATGTCATCATCATGGAAAGTTGAAGGATGATGACTAATCCCGTAAGCGAATGAAGATGATGCAGTGGTTGCTGGTACACCACCAGCTCCTGAAGGTACTGAATGAGTAGCTGACTGCAGTTTCAGCAACTGATCCTGGAGTGCAATCTGTCTGGCTTTAAGATGGCTGATTTCTACCTATATATTTATAATCCATGTTTTAGAAAAGGTACTTTAAAACAATCATATTGACCTTTCATAGATTTGTATTAAAAGACACAATATAATAATTTAAGATTATCCAATGATGGTCCTCTATTAACTGAATCTAAGTCTTTATAAAAAAAAAAAAAAAATTCTAACTATAACATTTTTATTTAAAACACACTCACAATTAAGGCATAAATAATGTTACAAATAGTAGAAATATCAGAATTTTGTACGTTAATAAAAGAATGAATTTCTCAGTTAAACACGGGTTTGCTATCTTCTCTGTGTGAAGTAGTATAGGCAATTTCTTAAGGTTCTGTTTGTGATTACCAAATCTTAAATGATGCGAAAATGAAAGCTGTGTCAGTCTATACACTGGAAATTTTCTTAGAATATCTTCTGTTACAAGAGTGTTGTGTAACTGATTATGGCTGGATGTAGGCTTAAAATGCACCATGAATCAGAGGTAACTTTGTACTGGCCTGCACAGCACAGCTGGAAGAATGCTTTGATTTATAAATCCAATCTTTTTAGATAAGAAAACAGTGAAACAGTGAGCCCATGGTTGTTATTAGCCCATGAATCTTAAAAAGAAATAATATACTGAAAGAGGTCTTAGCTCTAGCTTTGGCAAAGAGGAGCCAGTGAAAATCTGACCTATTTAGGAAGAGAACAGTATACAAGTTCTGAAATTACCAGCAGAGTTTTGACTGAAGGCAGGTAAGTCTTAGTGCAAAAAAAATTATAAACACGGACCTACCAAAATGCTACATCCATTCTTGTAAAAGATTATTCAAAACACAAAATCAAACAACATAGACAGAACTGAAATAAGTTTTCTGTAAAGTAGTCAAAGTAGTCCAGAAGACACTGCCACAACTGAGGAAAATTTGATATTGGGAAGACAGTCAACAAGTAAGGTATTTCTATATGCATAAAGTTAAGCAAGTAGACAAAAACCAAACACATTTATGTCGTATGCCATAACAAACAAGTTTTTCATATTGGAGCCCCTTCTCGAATGGAAATCTATAGTAGTGTGCAAATTTCATTCATTTTCCCACAAATGACATGAAATAAATTACATCTTGGAGAACATGAACATCACAATGAGGCCCACACATAGATTCAGGAAATAACAGAGCTATATAATCATATCTTTCATCCTTGTAAAAAGTACTAAAATCCACATCTTTTTCAAAGTATCTATGATATTTAAAAAACTATCATTACATGGTATTTATATCAACTTGTAGAGTTACACAAGTGCAAGCTATAATAACAGATGCTTCCAAACCTGAATGCTTAATGTGCCCTCTAACATCGATAGTTAAGTAGAAAATACCAAAATTTCCCACACCAGTGTTTTCAACTGTGAGGTAAGCATCAGAATCACCTATGGATCTTTTGAAAATGACCAATACAGGTTGAGTATCCTTATCCGAATGCTCGGGACTAGAATCGTTTCACATTTCAGGTATTTTCCAATTTGAGAACATTCTCATAAATATAATGCGATATCCTGGGGATGGGACCCACGTCTAAACACAAAATTCATTTATGTTTCATATACACCTTATACCCACAGTATAAGGTGTGAAAGTAATTTTATAAAACGCTTTTAACAATTTTGTGCATAAAACAAAGCTTGTGTTCAATACTTATGTGTGGAATTTTCCACTTGTGGCATCACACTGGCACCCAAAGTGTTGGATTTTGGAGCATTTCGAATTTTGGTAGGAATGCTCAACCTGTACCAGGGCCTCTTTCCAATACACTAACTTAGAATCTCCTAGGTGGTGTAGACATGTATATGCTTTTAAAGTGTCATAATGATACAGCTGTAAACCCCTGGGTAGGAGGAACTACTATTCTATCATAATATTTACAACTCAATGCTACTCAAAACGTGGTCCACGGATGAATGCAGTGAATGTTCACTACCAGTTCAGAGCACGTATAGCAATGTGAAGAGGTAGATTTAAGACTTTTAAAGCAATTTGGTAGTAATTTTATATCTACTGAATCTTTTTTTTTTTTTTTTTGAGATGGAGTCTCGCTCTGTCACCCAGGCTAGAGTGCAGTGGCGCGATCTCAGCTCACTGCAACCACCACCTCCCAGGTTCAAGCAATTCTTCTATTTCAGCCTCTCGAGTAGCTGAGACTACAGGCATATGCCACCATGCCCGGCTAATGTTTGTATTATTAGTAGAGACAGGGAATCGAGAAAAATAAAAAAGTAGGTTTGTAACTTTACTTTGAACTTGTGGACAGGCACGGTGGCTCATGCCTGTAATCTCAGCACTTTAGGAGGCCACCTGAGGTCAGGAGTTTGAGACTAGCCTGGCCAATGTGGTGAAACCCAATCTCTAATAAAAATTCAAAAATTAGCCAGGCGTGGTAGTGCATGCCTGTAATCCCAGCTACTCGGGAGGCTGAGGCACGAGAACTGCTTGAACCGGGATGCAGAAGTTGCAGTGAGCCGAGATCGCACCACTGCACTTCAGCCTGGGTGACAGAGTAAGACTCTGTCTCATCAAAAAAAAAAAAAAAAAATTAATTGAACTTGCAACTTTGCTTTTTTTAGTATTCACTTTATTTTTATAGTAATTCATTTTTTATTGTATCTTATGAAATTATCACTTTCCAACAAATTGGAAATTTAAGCACTACTCTCAAAACCTATGTATATCTTTAACGTGCTATACTTTTATCTTTCATCTTAGCATGTCACTAAAGAAACTAGAAAGCATGACACCTAAATCTTAAAAACCCAAATATAAAGTTATGGTAGAAATGAACATTTAGTCAACAAACTAAAAAACATCCAAATGATCTGGATAATAAAACAGGAAACAGGTCAATTCAATGTAAGTATTTATTCGGGGCCACTCACGTACTAAACACTAAGGAGAATTCAGTAACAGCACAACACATGAGGACACAGACTGTATTTTAAGGATTCAGAGTAACGTTAAATTATATAATATCTACTACCAGCACTGTAAAGCAAAGATAAATAAATTCCAAAGCAGCCATTTCAAACTAAAAAAACCCAAAAACATTTATAAAGCAATTATACATAAATTATATTTAATATTGTTTTTCCATGGAAAATCAAGCACATGCCAATACAACAAACATTAGGCTTCATAAAATCAGAAATTATAAGCAACAGATGCCTAAAGATATTTTATACAAAAACTTTTTCTCCTTTTGGAAAGAAAAAATTATACTTCACACAGGTTGGTTTATATAATGTAAACTTAATAGAAAACCTTATAAAGTTCTTATTAAATAAGGGATATCAAACTGAGTCGAAAATTATTAAATTCATCACTTTTTCAATATTTTTGTAGATCTGAATACACCTCGATTTATATTCTAACTCTAAAAACATACCTAACTACATTATAGTGAAGTACGTATGAAGTAACTGTGATCACATTTACCTCTTTTTGTTGCAGTTGATTTCGATAACTTGTAGACTGCTGCTTTATTTGAATCTCTGATGCTTCATGTTTCTCTTCTAGATCAGTACAAAGTTTCTTAAGCCTTTCATTCTAGAAAAAAAAAAAGTATTTTCAACAAAAAGACTGCAAGTAAAACATGTAATTAGTTTTGTGCATGGCTTTATGAAAAACGTACTGCTTCCCCCCAAAAAAATGTCAAATATAAAAGGTCTCAGACAGAATTCTGGACTTCAAAATATGCTTTTAAATTAAAGTTAAAAATGCACTGACCAGCCGGGCACGGTGCCTCACGCCTGCAATCCCAGCACTTCGGGAGGCCAAGGCAGGCAGATCATGAGGTCAGGAAATCGAGACCATCCTGGCCAACATGGTGAAACCCCCATCTCTACTAAAATACAAAAAAAAATTAGCCGGGCATGGTAGTGCGCACCTATAATCCCAGCAACTCAGGAGGCTGAGGCAGGGGAATTGCTTGAACCTGGGAGGCAGAGGTTGCAGTAAGCCGAGATCATGCCACTGCCTTCCAGCCTGGTGACAGAGCGAGACTCCGTCTCAAAAAAAAAAAAGAAAAAAAAAATACACTGACCATGTTTATATAGAATATGCATAATTCTAAACCAAACAGTGAAATAGTAACATTTTGCTCAGATTGATTTTCTGTTAAGGCCACTAATCAATGTTTCCCCAACTTTGTCTACCCAGTTCTAGCATACAGTAGTCAATACATATCTAGTAAATACATGGATTACATGTTTTGAGTTTTTGTTTTCTCCCCAAACAGAACTTTTTTTAAAAGAAATCCTTCTGGGTGAAGTACAGGGAGGAGCTAAAATCTCACATCGTTTGCTTGTCCTTCAGAGTCCCTGAAGGACCTCTGAAAAATCCAATTTGAAAACCACTACTAGAACTGCTTGAAAAAAGTTCAAAGTATACAAAATAGCCTAATTCAATGAATCTAGACATCACACACTGTCTTTTAAGATGTTGAAAAACATGAAAAAAATTACTCAAATTGTATGTACCTAAATATTAAATTATCTTAACCTTTTATCATTCCTTATTTGAATGAAATAAGAAGAATATAATGGGGCAAGAGAAATGGACACTAAAACTATCTACAAAAAAGAATTTACAAATCACTGCAGATAACAATTTACTAAGCATTCTACTAATATACCCAAAAACACAGTTTAACAACAATGAATGAGAAAAAGGAGACTGATGGTGAGAAAGAAAGCTCTTGCTAAAAGGTGAAGACTTTTTCACTTTGGGGATGTTATTTGTTTTCTTCTTAGATTCTAGGAACTTCTGATGTCAACAGATATGAAAATAATGATCCAGGAAGATTACATAAATTCACAGAGAAAATCAATGGAATAATCAAAGGAATAATTACAAAATCCACAAATCCTAGTTTGGGACTCTATCCCCAGAAATCTAACACAGACCTTAATTATCTGGAAGAACTAGTAGTAAGAAACAGGACCAATGGTCACAACAGCTGATTACTTTCTATTCTATTGGCTGCCTTTGCATGATTTTCTGTAAGCTGTTAATAAGAAAAACACCATATATAACTTAGCAATATAATATACTGAAGTCAAACCCTGGTTATAAAAGATCACTTCAGGGTTTTTTTCCACACAAAAATACCTAAGGCTATTTATTTAACTCTGATTAATAAACAGAACTTTAAAACTTTGAATATGGTCAGTATCTACTTGGTTGTCTGCCCTCATCTCCATAGCCATATGAGAGTCAGAAAGATTGAGAAAAGGCTAGGCACGGTAGCTCATGCCTGTAATCTCAGCACTTAGGGAGGCTGAGGCAGGAGGATCACTGGAGCCCAGGCATTCAAGACCAGCCTGGGCAACATAAGGAACAAAAACTACAAATAGAAAAATTAGCTGGGTGTGTTGGCTTGCACCCATAGTCCCAGCTACTCAGGAGGCTGATGAGGGAAGACTGCTTGAGCCTGAGAGGTCATGGCTGCGGGAAGCCATGATCACACCACTGCACTCCAACTTGGGTGACAGAGCAAGACCCTGTCTCAAAAGAAAAAGAAAGGCTGAGAGAGCAAATGAAGGACAGTTTCTCTTCATGTGGCTGAATCCATAAAATATGAAGAGAGTTGCCAGAGATAATATTTTCTATTATATGGAATATGGAACAGAGGGGGCTGGTCTAAAAGGAGAAAAGAATAAATGCATGGAAAGAAGACAAGACAGTACAAATGAAAAGAGAGACAGACTCCTGATGGCCTCCAGGTCTAGCTGCAGTCCCTCTAAACTCTGACTACATTTCTGCTGTGGAGTCCATAGGACACTCATATCTTAAAATATTCTGTCCTACTTAATCCTTGGTTACACCATTAGGGTCCACACAAATCACTTTAATTTCTTTTTTAGGTAGTCCTAACTATTTGTAAAACTTATTCTTTCTGAGAGGTCTACCAACAAAGAGAAAATTTACCTATTTTCAAAAACAGAATAAAACATTCTATCTTACAATTACCATAAGGATACCGTGGATCCTTTTATAAATCTAACAAAAATAATGAGATCATAATCAACTTGTATTTTCTGTATCTTAAAACATTTTGCTCTTTTACTATCACGGCAATTTTAAAAAAACATTTAAAAACTTATTCCCAACTATTTTAAAAATGACAATAAGAAAACGGAAAACCTATGAAATCACCTAGGAGAATGATACAATGGTAAAATAACCAGTTTTCTGACGGCATTGCCCAAAGTATTACATCTTTTTTTTTTTTTTTTTTTTGAGACAGAGTCTCACTCTGTCGCCCAGGCTGGAATGTACTGGCACAATCTCAGCACACTGCAACCGGGCTGGAGTGGAGTGGTACAATCTCAGCTCACTGCAACCTCCGCCTCCCAGGTTCAAGCGATTCTCCTGCCTCAGCCTCCTGAATAGCTGGGATTACAGGTACACACCACCACTCCTGGCTAACTTTTGTATTTTTTGTACAGATGGGGTTTCACCACGTTGGTCAGGCTGGTCTCAAACTCTTGACCTCGTGATCCGCCCGCCTCAGCCTCCCAAAGTGCTGGGATTACAGGCATGAGCCACCACACGTGGCCTATATCAACTTTTTAAAAGAAAACAGCTGTCTACAGACACCACTTTTTGCAGTTGTTTTTTTGTCTCTTTCATTGAAGACAGCTAAAAACTCAGAATTTTTAATTATTTGATGAAGAGAAGAGAACTGACAAAGGTAAACATTTCACAATTATCAGACAACTCAGAAGATGAATGCAAAGAGACAGAGAGCAGCATCCTAGAGTCTAATGGTTACGGTGAAATGGACTGTAGAAGTGAAATCTTATACAAATCTTCAGATGGCAATATCCTGGATGAATTTTCTGAAAGTCAAGAATTGATGAGTGAACAATATATTTCTAAGAACAAAAAAGAAATATGGCTTTCACATCATTCAACAGGAAAATACTTTACTCTGCATTGTTTTGTGACAAGGACCTATACCATTTCATTTTGCTAAGCAGGTATGTGACAGTATTATTTATTTATTTTGAAACTGAGTCTCGCTCTTGTTGCCCAGGCTGGAGTGCAATGGCGGGATCTTGGTTCACTGCAACCTCCACCTCCCAGGTTCAATGATTCTCCTGCCTCAGCCTCCCCAGCAGCTGAGATTACAGGCATGTGCCACCACACCCAGCGAATTCTGTACTTTTAGTAGAGACGGGGTATCTCCATGTTGGTCAAGCTGGTCTCCAACTCACGTGATCCACCCGCCTCAGCCTCCCAAAGTGCTGGGATTACAGGCGTGAGCCACCGCGCCTGTCCATGTGACAGTGTTCTTTCATCATGTATATTTGTACACCAACATTTACTTGATATGTTCATATGTAGAAGGCTAAAGGCAGGTGTGTATACAAAAGCAACTGGGAGGAAACAGATGACACAGAAATGAAAAAAGCTCAGTGGACTGACCATTCTAATTGGCATTTATAAATCTAAGAATAAACATGCTTTGTAATTATGGAGCAAAGATGACAGCCATTATCTCTTCAATAAAATCATGAGCCATTACAATTTTCAAAAGTATTCGTTTTAATGACACAATCAAGAACCAGGCTGGGCATGGTGGCTCATGCCTGTAATCCCAGCACTTTCAGAGGCCAAGGTGGAAAGACTGCTTGAAGCCAGGAGTTTGAGACCAGCCTGGTCAACAGAACAAGACATGGTCTCCACAAAAAAATTTATTTATTTATTTACTTACTTATTTATTGGAGACGGAGTATTGCTTAGGCTGGAGTGCAGTGGTGTGGTCTCGGCTCACTGCAACCTCTGCCTCCTGGGTTCAAGTGATTCTCCTGCCTCAGCCTCCCAAGTAGCTGGGATTACAGGCGCCCGCCACCATATCTAGCTAATTTTTGTATTTTTAGTAGAGACGGGGTTTCACCATGTTGACCAAGCTGACCTCAAGTGATCTGACCACCTCAGCCTCCCAAAGTGCTGGGATTATAGGCATGAGCCACCGTGCCCAGCCTATTACAAAAAAATTTTAAAAATTAGCTGGGTGTGGTGTCGCATGCCTGTGGTCCCAGCTCTTCAAGAGGCTGAAGCAGAAGGATCGGTTGAGCCCAGAAGTTTAAGGTTGCAGTGAACTATGATTGCGCCACTGCACTCCAGCCTGGGCAAAAAAGCAAGACCCTGTCTCAAAACAACCACCACAACAAAAATAACTAGAAGTAGTAATATCCTGAAATCTATTAGGGAGGTAACTGAAATTTGGAATCAATATTTTATTTTATGAGATAAAGATATTCCATGTTATGCAATTAAAGGTTAAAAAGCAGTTAACTGAATTCAAAGAACATTGGTTATTTTGAGTCTTTAAGGTTTCAAAACCAGAAAAAAATTACATAAAAATTTGGATTTGCTGTATTTAAATTATTAAAATGTCTTTTTCTTTTTTTGATACAAGGTCTTACTCTGTCGCCCAGGCTGGAGTACAATGGCAGGATCACAGTTCACCGCAGCCTTGACTTTCTGGGCCCTAAGATCAGGTAATCCTCCCACCTCAGCCTCCCGAGTAGCAGGGACTACAGACACCCACCACTATACCTTGGCTAATTTTTTTATCTTTATTTTTTGTAACCAGTCTCAAACTCTAGGCCTCAAGCCATCCTCCCACCTCCACCTCCCAAAGTGCTGAGATTACAGGCATGAGCCACTGTACCTAGTCTAGACACTAATAATGAATAAAACAGTAAAATTAATTTGCTATTCCTATATCTTTTTTTCTTTTTTTGGATGGAGTTTTTCTCTGTCACTCATGCTGGAATGCAGTGGTATGATCTCGGCTCAATGCAACCTGCGCCTCCCAGTTTCCAGCAATTCTCCTGCCTTAAGCCTCCTGGGTAGCTGGGATTATAGGTGTGCGCCACCACATCTGGCTAATTTTTTTTATTTTTAGTCAGAGATGGGGTTTCACTATGTTGGCCAAGCTTGTCTCGAACTCCTGACCTCAAGTGATCCACCTGCCTTGGCTTCCCAAAATGTGGGGATTACAGACATGAGCCACTGTGCCTGGCTGCTATTCCTATATTCTTAACTTCTTTGTATCCAAATATTATTATCATTTTAGTGTTTAAAAAGCTCCAGGTTAAACAGAATTGCATTCTTAATATTATACTTAGTCAGGCGCGGTGGCTCACGTCTGTAATCCCAGCACTTTGGGAGGGTAAGGCGTGTGAATCACAAGGTCAGAAGTTTGAGACCAGCCTGGCCAATATGGTGAAAATACAAAATTAGCCGGGTGTGGTAACAGTTCTATAATCCCAGCTACTCAGGGGGCTGAGGCAGAGAAATTGCTTGAACCCAGGAGGTGGAGGTTGTAGTGAGCCAAGATGGTGCCACTGCACTCCAGCCTGGGTGACAGAGTGAGACTCCATCTCAAAAAAAAAAAAAAATTATTCTTAAATAAATGTACCTCTGCAATTTAGTACGCTGTTAGAACACAGTAAACCCCGGATTATGATAAATTATTGATACTATTATTTCTACATTTGGCAGTTTTCCTACTTATACAGAAATAGAGATGGAAATATTAAAGAATAGCAAACTGCAGTACCAGGTAAATACATTTTTCATCTACAGAGGTTGATAAAAGCTCAAAAAACAATCGAGATTAAACAAGAAAAGAAAAAAAAGTGCTAAGCAGTACATTTAAAAAGAAAGGATCAAAATAATGTTTGTGTAACTTTCATGACTTTGAAAAAGAAAAATCGAAGTAGTCTTTGATTTTCCTTACCTCTGATCTCAAGATTGCATGAATGGCTTCAATTTCCTTTGTTCTAGAATCAGGTAATTCTGCTACAAGAGAAATATCAAATATTGAATATTTAATCAATACCATATGAAGTGATAAACAGGTATTTTCAGGAAAATATATTTCACTGAGTTTACACAGAATAGTAGGCTGATATGAGAGGATTCAGAAGAAAAAAATTACTTTATTTCCATAACAACTTTTCACTGACACTAATGTTCTTCATTGTCATAAAAGTCATTCTTTTTGCCTACACCCTCTATCTTAGGATGTCTACCTTTACCCCTTAGAAATGTTCATTAAAATTTTGCTGTGGGAAATTAAGCTTTAGAAATTAAAACTATTTCTCTGTGGGCTTATGCTGCTATAATTTTAGATGAAACTTATTCAACTGGGGCTTCAGGCCTTATTTCTAACTGTAAGAATTAAAGAAAGAGGAGACAAACACAAAGGGTGGCTTGCCAGTTAAGACAGGTTTATTTTAGAGAAAACAAACCTGAGAGGGGCATTTGGCTGAGTTAGGTTAGAGGCACACTCTCTTCCAGACTAAGAGTTTTTAAGGATTTAGGGTGGGAGAGTGTATTAGAGGCTTAGACTGCCTCTGTGTTTTTTTGTAGTGCTTATCTGGGAGGGAGAGTTGTGTGTTTGTTCCATTTTTTCTGGAGTTGCAGGCATACCCCCTGAATCTGCTTTAGCTTCCCTATTTTAGTGCACCTGAAGGGAAATGAAAGTGCTTATTAAGGCCCACTGCTTTAGTGGGGCCCATTGTATGAGAGTGAAGTTTGGCAGTTATCCAAGACACTTCCCCCCACCTCCTTTTGTGCCCGAGCACCCCCTCTGTATGTGTTTTACTGTCTGCTTTTTCTGGCTGCTTGTAGTTAGAAGAGAAGTGACTTCCTCGAAATGCATGAGGCTAGAAAGAGAGCTAGAGGTCGGGTGCGGTGGCTCACGCCTGTAATCCCAGCACTTTGGGAGGCCCAAGTGGGCGGATCACATGAGATCGGGAGTTTGAGACCAGCCTGGCCAACAGGTAAAATCTCATCTCTACTGAAAATACAAAAATTAGCCAGGTATAGTGGCGCACGCCTATAATTCTAGCTACTCAGGAGGCTGAGGCAGAAGAATCACTTGAACCTGGGAGGTGGAGGTTGCAGTGAGTCGACGTTGCCCCACTGCACTCCAGCCTGGGCGACAGAGTGAGACTCCGTCTCCAAAAAAAGAAGGGGAGCTGGAACTTAAAAGTGGCAGTATTTGTCTAAGATAACACTGTACCTGCTCTGTCACTAACTTCTGCTCTTAATACTATCAAATAATAAATGACCTCTAAACCAAGAAAAATATACTGAGAACACTTAAAGTAACATAGACGCAATTTATTAAAAATGTGAATGAGCTCAGTCTGGTTTTGTACATTTTCATTTTTTAATTTTCTCGGAGAAAGTCTCACTTCACTCTGCCACCTAGGCTGGAGTATAATGGTGTGATCATGGCTCACTGTAGCCTCAAATTCTCTCGCTTCAGCCTTCCAAGTAGTTGGAACTACAGGCACATGTGACCACACCTACCTAATTTTTTTACTTTTTTGGAGAGATGAGGTTTCACTATGTTGCCCAGGCAGGTCTCGAACTCCTAGCCTTAGGCAGTCCTCCACACTCAGCCTCCCAAAGTGCTGGGATTACAGGTGTGAGTCACCATGCATGGCCCTTGGTTTTGTACATCTTCATTTAAAGTAGAGTCAGAGCCCAGCAATATCAACATTTTAACCACAAATGCTAGTAGAAAATCATCATCCGGCTGCTCTCGGTGGCTCACACCTGTAATCCCAGCACTTTGGGAGGCCGAGGCAGGTGGATCACTTGGTCAGGAGTTCAAGACAACCCTGGCCAATATGGCAAAACCCCATCTCTACTAAAAATACAAAAAAACTGGTCAGTCATGGTGGAGGGTGCCTGTAATCTGCAATCCCAGCTACTTAGGAGGTGAGGCAGGAGAAATTGCTTGAACCGGGGAGGCAGAAACTGCAGTGAGCCGAGATTGTGCCACTGCACTCCAGTCTGGGCGACAGAACAAGACTTGGTCTCAACAACAAAAAAAAAAGAAAAGAAAATCATCATCCAGAGTTAGATTTTTTTCCTAGGTACTAGTATTTTTTTCATTACTCACAGCTCCTTAATATAAAAATAACTTCTCTGGACTACAGTTTATTAGGAGTTTCCAATTTTTTGGCTTCCCTGGGCCATACTGGAAGAACTGTCTTGGGCCATACATAAAATACACTAACGCTAACAATCGCTAATGAGCTTTTAAAAAAAAAAAAAAAAAAAAAGCAAAAAAAACTCTTTTCGTTTTTTTTTTGAGACAGAGTGTCCCTCTGTCGCCCAGGCTGGAGTGTAGTGGCACAATCCCAGCTCACTGCAACCTCCACCTCCTGGGTTCAAGTGATTCTCCCAACTCAGCCTCCCCAGTAGCTGGGACTATAGGCCTCTGCCACCACGCCCAGCTAATTTTTGTATCTTTTACTAAAGAGACGAGGTTTCACCATGTTGGCCAGGCTGGCCTTAAACTCCTGACCTCAGGTGATCCTGAGGTCCTCCTTGGTCTCCCAAAGTGCTGGGATTACAAGCGTGAACCACCGCGCCCAGCCAGAAAAACTCATAGTATTTTTTTTTTGGGACGGAGTCTCGCTCTGTCGCCCAGGCTGGAGTGCAGTGGCCGGATCTCAGCTCACTGCAAGCTCCGCCTCCCGGGTTTATGCCATTCTCCTGCCTCAGCCTCCCAAGTAGCTGGGACTACAGACGCCTGCCACCTCACCTGGCTAGTTTTTTGTATTTTTTAGTAGAGACTGGGTTTCACCGTGTTAGCCAGGATGGTCTCGATCTCCTGACCTCGTGATCCGCCCGTCTCGGCCTCCCAAAGTGCTGGGATTACAGGCTTAAGCCACCGCGCCCGGCCAAAACTCATAATATTTTAAGCAAGTTTGTGAATTTGTGTTGGGTCTCATTCAAAACCCATCCTAGGCCACATGTGGCCTGCAGACCACAGGTTGGAGAAGCTTGGTTTAAATCAAAAGAAGCATGCAATAATTACAGTGACAAACACTCTTGTTTAGAAAATCACCAGGGAGGGTTACATCTGTGGTTGGTTGTACGTCTTGCTTGAAACTATGAAAGGACTGTTTAATTGCTACTCTGAAGAGGACAAGGTATAATCTAATTTGTTTAGGAAGGTAATTGTTAAAAGCAGCAACTATTTTAAAGAGTGATTTTACAAGTTCATGCAAACTTCATACCCTCCCCCACAAGAAAAACTTGGCCTTTTTAGGTATAAAGGGGAGATATTATGCAGACAAAAATATTCTGACTTTGTCAATGAGGGCAAATATGACATTTACCCTTCATTAATGTTTACAATTTGCTAGGCACAATTCCAGTCATTTTGCACTCACGATTTCATTTAATACTCTCAACCTCACAATAGATATGATTATCCCTGTTTAAAAGATAAGGAAACTGTGCTTTTCGGAGGTTCATTTCTAATAATTTGTCCAAAATCCCACAACTTGTAATGCACAAAAGCAGAATTTCAACCCATGTCTCTCTGATTTAAAAGCCCAAGCTCCTAACCTTGAATAAATCAGTAGTGTTAGGTAAAATTGCAACCTTCTGATATTACAAATATGGATGGCTTTTAAGTTGTCTCCATAGTGCTATTTTGGAACTGTTTTATTTTGCATTACTGACACAGGGTAAACACTAATAAATACTTGTTGAATGAATAAAAGAACTGTAGTCTGACCCTCCTTTCCCTTTATTTTTTTGAGACAGGGTCGTCTCTGTCACCCAGGCTGGAGTTCAGTGGTGCAATCACAGCTCACTGGAGCCTTGAACTCCTGGGCTCAAGCAAACCTCCCATCTCACCTCCCAAGTAGGTGAGACTATAGGCACATACCACCATGCCCAGCTAAAAACTTTTGTAGAGATGAGATCTCCCTACATTGCCCAGGCTGGTCCCCAACTCCTGGCTTTAAGCTATCCTCCCACTTGGGCCTACCAAAGAGCTGAGATTACAGGTGTGAACCACCACACCTGGCCAGACTCCTATTTTTAAAAATTTACAAAATCAATAAATTAGGTGTTAAGCAAGTCTGACTGAAATACAAAGGGAAAAGAATAAAGGCATTAAGCAACTTTGCAGATTTCTCATCACCCACTTGTGCCATTTTTATTAAGCATCTACTATGTGCCAAAAGGAAGGTGCCACATATTTGGGAATATAAAGAGCAAAAAAATTCAGTCCCCACCCTGGGCATCAGGAAAACAGATAAACTATAACTCAACATGTTAAGTGCTGTCAGGGAGAGATCCACAAAGTTCTGTTAGAACACAGATCACCAAATTCAACTCAACAACTCAACCTGTGTGGGAGTCAGAATGGTTCACCAAATACTTAAGTACCTGACATGTGAGCAGGGTTGTACAGGAAAATTGTTTTCTGGGTGAAGGAGGAAATAGAGAAGAAAGGGCTTTCCATACAGAGGCTTGAAGTTGTGTAGGTGCCTGACAAAATCCCACATGACAGAAGCTGTGCGTATAAGCAAGCTTATGTATGTGCACATGTACAGCAACTGGTATGGCAACTAGAAGAGGTTCACTGAAGGTCAGTCACAGTGGCTCACGCCTGTAATCCCAGCACTCTGGGAGGCCGAGGCGGGAGGATCACCTGAGGTCTCAGGAGTTCAAGACCAGCCTGGCCAACATGGTGAAACCTCATCTCTACTAAAAATACAAAAATTAGCTGGGTGTGGTGGCACACGCCTGTAATCCCAGCTACTTGGGAGGCTCAGGTAGGAGAATTGCTTGAACCCAGGAGGCGAAGGTTGCAGTGAGCCAAGATCATGCCACTGCATCCAGCCTACGCAACAGAGTGAGATTCCATCCAAAACTGAGAGGTTTGGATTTTGTTCTGTAACAGGGTCAAGAAACTTTTAAGCAGGTTTGTTTTTAAAAAGTAACTGACAATACAATTGAAAATGGACTGGAGTAGGGAGAAATGGGTGACAGGACATGAAAGATGAATAGCCCCTGGGAAAGATTATAGGGATCAAAAGAATAAGGAGTAATAAAGGAAAAGACAATTCTGGCATAGGATAAACAAGATTTCAAGACCAACTGGAAGTAGGAGATGAAAAAAGACATAAAACAAAGACATGAAGAGTTACAGTTTAGGAAACTGAGAATGAAGCCATTAAGATTGAGAAAATAGCACATTTGGCAGGAAAACAAAATGAATACCACCTTAAACCTGGAAGACATCCAGGTTGAGGGATGCACATTCTCTGGCTTAGGGTCAAAGGAACAGCCAACCGTTTTCCCCTATCTAGGATATAAGGAGCGACTAGTCATTTCCCATAGTTATCCAGCTCTTCTGTGCTTCTGACTGCCCTCAAGGTCCCATGCTTTCCCCAACACATAAAGACGCCCTTTCATTTCTATACCCAAACCTGTCTCACTGATGCACCTTTATGGCATGGGGAACCTCAAGCGGTAAAGTGGATTTCGGTAGCTCCCCAGTCTATTCTTCCTTCCATCTAAATAGACCCACAGAAACTCAAAACATAAGCATTATCTTTCTATCAAACCATCTTTCCCGATTTCAACCAAATAAATATGAAGGATCTGTTAAATAAGCAATTAAAAAAAACTAAGCCAGAATACTAATTTATTAAATTTATTTATAAGAAATACAATTGTCAAAGCAGCAGCTCTCACCCAAAAGAACAGTCCATTATCTCCCTGGAGCAGACTTAGATTGAAACTTAAAAACTGTTTCGATCCAAACATTGCGTACTGAAATGCCAAGAAATCAAAATAGTAATTAATGGATAGTAATTAATGTAGCCATTGATTACCATGTAACTCTGGGTCACTATTGTGTGTGACTCAATCTTGTTTTACTAACAAGACTGAGGACTTCAAAAATGAGTGAAGATTGCTAAGGGTACCTTAATAATAGGGTTGTCTTTCCTATTCTACTGTCGAAATACGGACGAAATGAGCGACTATACACAAAAATACATTCTCAGCTGGAACGCTACAATGTATCATCACAATAAGGAAAAGTAAAAAATAATTAAATGGAAAAATATGGACGTGTTTCATAACATACTCAAGACAGAAAAGAGCAAAACTCACCGAATGTTTAAATTATGAGTTATTTCAACTGTTACAAAAATAGAACACATATACAATTCTTTAAACTGTGTCAGAATACAGGGAAGTAAGAATGAGCTCAGACCCCAAACTGAGGGCAAAGTGGTGGGCGTGGATAAACCAAACAAAAATAAATTCGACATAACATAGGAGCAGTTTCACTCTACTGTACTTTGAGATATCCAGAATATTTAAAGGAGGAGAACCAGGAGTCTTCCCCTGGCCCCCAGTGGTCTTTCATCATAGAAAATCTGTTGAGAAGAGGCAAGAGGAGGTGTGTGAAGAAAAAAGGGAGGAGCAGCATTCCTTTGCGACCTGTCCGCGTCTCCTGACTGATGGAAGTAGAGACCAAACGGACGTTCCCAGGGTCTTAGAAAAGCCCTCCCTTCCCTCGCTCCAGCTGTTACCTTCCACTTCCTCCGTGCCCTCCATCAGCATATCCTTTGTAAAGTTTGAAATCTGGCCAGTGAGGGAAGCCAGGCTGCCCCCGACATGACCCAGAGACTGGCCCAATCCGGAGCCGAGGCCCCCAAGCCAGGACGACATCGCAGCGAGTTTAGAGAACGACCTGGTCCGCTCGGGGAAAAAAAAAAAAAAAAAAAAGTTTAGCGCCGTCGGACGATCTGACCAAATATCCTTGAACGCCTGCCTTCGCGAGACAGGATATGATAACACAAAGCGGGGTTCTCAAGCAAGGCCGGCTCCAGGTTCTGCCTAGCAACGCAGAGGCCTGGTCTGGAATTTTACCAGGGGCCCGCCTCTAGTGACACAGTCACCCACGGAGGGCCTTCTGCTCATTCCCGCCGTCCAGATTGGGCCACTTCTTCCTCAGCTCTAGTGAGTTTCCCCAGTTCCGTGGGCTACTCCTGCCAACTCGACGCCGGCCGCCATGACACTCGCTCGGAAAGCGGCAGCGGATCATAGAAAGGCGTCGCGGTGGCGTAGACAGGCCCCGCGAAGCCGCCGGACGTGTCCTTGGCGCAAGGGAGGCTGGGATCGCGGAGGACCGCGCGCCGGTTGGATTGACTGACGCCAGCGCCTAGCGCAAGGTTAGGTACACGCAGCCGGCCGGCTTTGGCCGGGGTAGGAATGGCCTGGATAACTGGGGCATCGCGGCGCTTCTCGGACTCCTGCAGCTGCGTTTCAAAGTAGAGCCGACCCTTGGTGGGTAGTCCGGGGACCCTGCGAACCCTCCTTGTGTTGTTGAAACCTAGTGTTTTAACTGGGACTACCTCTAGCGGTGCCTGGAGACTTGGCGGGGACGTTCCATTGCGCAGGAAGCGGCTTCAAATAACTTACACGCCTCACTGTATCGATTAGCTGCTCCGTGACAGGCACTATGGTAGGAACTGAGGCTGCAAAGATAGAACGGACGGGTTACAAAAAAAAAAAAAAAAAAAAGAAAGAAAGAAAGAAAAAGAAAAGAGAAAGAAAGAAAAGGAAAAAAAAGGATGAGTTGAAAATTCAGGTGTCCAAGCAGGAAACACACTTTCCTTCTATAGGAGAAATCTCTGGTGCCTTTATAGCTCACAGTTGAAACCCTACCTTCTTTAACATAGGATGAGCTATTTTCGTGAAGCTGACCTCACCCAAGTAGTTAAAAAACGGTCAACCGTTTTTCAAAATGACTCTTTAGAGGACAGCAGGGCAACTTAATAGAGAAGTGCCATTTAGTGTCAACGCTGCTCTGGTATTGGCGGCACTTGCTATGCAAGTGCTACACCTCCCTCAGTCCTGTTAGCCACACTGTGGCTGTAACACAAGTGTCCTGCCTTGGTTGCTTCCTTCCCTAAAGGAAGAAAAGTTGTCATGTGACTTTCAAGCAATTGGTGCAGGATACGTGGACACACAGCATCTAGCCAGGGAGACTTCCACATTTTTGGTTTCAAAAGGATATAGATCTGCAGTTCTTTTAAGCATAGCAATAGGTATACTGGCATCTTTCACTTTGATTGTATTCACAAGAGGGGTTACTGCAGATTGCACAGTTTGTGAACAGAACATTGGGAATGCCTCCAGTATTTGAGATCTGATAGCACCAGGCAATAGTAGTTCTCCCTGAAAGCTGAATTTTTTTTTTTTTTTTTTTTTTTTTGATATGGAGCCTCGCTCTGTGACCCAGGCTGGAGTGCAGTGGCGAGATCTCAGCTCACTGCAACCTCCGCCTCCTGGGTTCAAGCAATTCTCCTGCCTCAGCCTCCGAAGTAGCTGGGACTACAGGCGCCCATTCTTCATTTTACTAATGAGAAACCAGTGCCCAGAAATGTTAAGTAACCCATCCAAGGTCATACAGCTAATAAGTGACAGACCCAGGCAGTCAGGCTTCGGAGTCTGCACATCTAACCACTGGGCTATGATGTTCACATGAATGCAGGGAAAGCATTTAATAAACACTTAAAGAATGAGATGTAAATTTTATTTTAAGCACATTCAGATATCCAGTGTGACTCCTGGATGTTTAAAAAAAAAAAAAAAAAGCAGGGCCGGGGGCAGTGGCTTACGCCTGTAATCCCCAGCACCTTGGGAGGCCAAGGCAGGCGGATCACCTGAGGTCAGGCCTTCAAGACCAGACTGGCCAACATGGTGAAACCCCATCTCTACTAAAAATACAAAAATTAGCCAGGTGTGGTGGCAGGCACTTGTCACACGCGTCCATGTGAAGAGACCACCAAACAGGCTTAGTGTGAGCAATAAAGCTGTTTATTTCACCTGGGTGCAGGTGGGCTGAGTCCGAAAAGAGAGTCAGCAAGGGGAGCTAAGGGTGGGGCAGTTTTATAGGATTTAGGTAGGTATTGGAAAATTACAGTAAAAGGGGGTTGTTCTCTGGTGGGCAGGGGTGGAGGTCACAAGGTGCTGGATGTGGGAGCTTCTGAGCCAGGAGAAGGAATTTCAAAAGGTAATGTCATCAGTTAAGGCGGGAACCAGCCATTTTCACTTCTTTTGTGATTCTTCAGTTGCTTCAGGCCATCTGGATGTATATATGCGCAGGCTTGGGCTCAGAGGCCAGACATTCCTGTCTTCTTATATTAATAAGAAAAATAAAATAGTGTTGAAGTGTTGGGGCAGTGAAAATTTTATGGGGTGGTATGGAGAGATAATGGGCGATGCTTTTCAGGGCTGCTTCAAGTGGGATTAGGGGCGGCCTGGGAACCTAGAGTGGGAGAGATTAAGCTGAAGGAAAATTTTGTGGTAAGGGGTGATATTGTGGGGTTGTTAGAAGGAGCATTTATCATATAGAATGATTGGTGATGGCCTGGATGTGGTTTTGTATGAATTGAGAAACTAAACGGAAGACACAAGGTCCAAATAAGAGAAGGAGAAAAACAGGTATTAAAGGACTAAGAATAGGGAGGACCCAGGACATCCAATTAGAGAGTGCCCAAGGGGGTTCAGTATAATTGGTTGGCAAGTTTTTGGGCTGTATTACTGAGTTTTTTAATGTTGTCATACACCAGGCCAGATTGATTTAGGTAAAAACAACACTCTTCATTTAAAAATATACAGAGCCCTCCTTTTTCAGCAGTAACTCAAGGCCTTGGCGGTTTGGAGGACAACTGCAGCTAGAGAGTCAACTTGGGCCTGAAGGACTGATAAAGTTTGTGATATGTCTGTGATGCTAGCAGAGAAGTCATTAGAGAGGCTATGGAAGGTTGTGACAGAGGTTGAAATGCCTGCTATTCCAGTACTGAGAGCAATAGTGGAGGTAGAAAGTCCTAAACCGACAAGCTAGGGAATTAGTGGAATAACTCTTTTTTTGTCGTATCAGTGTCATAAGGGGAACAGGAAGCTTATGCCACCCTCTACCTCTCCCCAGCTATCTCCACCATACTATCAATCTTATCATAAGGGGAACAGGAAGCTCTTCGGTTCCATTTGCAAATTGAATTTTGGGAGTAAGGAAAACTAGTGTGCATGTGCCTGTCCAATTAGCAGGTAGACACATGTAGGTAGAGGATCCACAGAGGAAGAAAAAGCCTTGTGCAAGGCAAAACTGGAAATGCAAAGTAAAAAGATGAGAAGGAGTGCTGAAAGGGGTGTGTTTTACCCAGACTCCTAGGGCTCCAGCTAGGGCGGCAGCCATCAGAGGTTGTAATGGGGACTGACGCAGTAACTGTGTAGAGGGGGAGGTTCAGTTTTCATGGTGTATGAGAAAACGTTGAGTGTCTACGAGCAACCTTTCAGTGTTATTTCTGGGGCTGGGTATAAGTAAACAAGAAGAAGGCCTGGGAGGACAGTCTCATGAGCAAGGGGAGGGTAGCCAAGGATGGAGTGAAATACAGGGTAAGTGTCTTCCTAAGCAGGAATTACTGCTAATGTTTTTAAGTTTGCCTGTATCGATAGAGGGCTTATCTGTAGTATGGAGCTGGAAGGCTCCAATTGTTTCAGTGATGCGTGTAGTTGGACTTTGGAGATAAAGAGTGAAGGAACATCGAGAAGGTGAAAGGTTACCCAGGGGAATTCCAGTGGGTCTTTGCCGAGAGATACATAAAGGAGCGGCCACAGGAATAGTAGTTTGTGTTGTGAGGGGTCCAAATATGGGGGGAGTAGAGTTGATAGAAGGAGAAAGGTTTTTTAAGTAAGTGTGGAGGAGGGCGGCAGCTTGCTGATGTGAAATGTCTGGGGAGGTCTTGCTGGACCTGTCTAGAAAGTAAAGAAATTCTTCAGGAGGGAAAAGGTGAGGGCTGTTAAAGGAAGTTCGGAGGTGTACGGAGACAGGAGATGTTGACGAGTCTGTATGTAAGGTGGGGACAACTGTGTAGGCGCAGGAAGAAAGGGAAATGCAAAGCCAGCAATTGTTCACTAAGGAGGAATTAGAAACGGCTAGGAGAGAGTGAGTAAGGTTGATAGTGTGGTGGAGATAGCTGGGGAGAGGTAGAGGGTGGCATAAGCATGGGAATGAGAATGAGAATGAGTGTAAAAGTAAGGAATAGAGCTTCATCAGGGTGGAAGTATTGGAGGATGCCCTGCCAGCAAAGATCATCTATCCACTCTAAGAGGGAGTTTAGAGTGGCAGTTTGGGGATAGCACCAGGAGATATCAGCTATCCCGGCCCGCGGGATCGTCGAAGCAGGCCCTGGAGGAGGGAGTGGGAATTTGGGGAACAAGAGACACGAGAAATGGAGACAAGACAGTGCTCTGATCAAGTCTCGTTTAATGGCGGTAATGCAATGCCTTATATACACTTGGAGGGGAAGGGGTTGGGCCAGAGGCGGAGATGATCTCATCGCAGAGGGCGTGGCCAGGTAGGTATTGGTTTCTCCGGTTGGATGTCATGTTGCGCCTGCGCTGTCAGTTGGAAATTTTCCCGGGCGCGGGATGGCGCCTGCGCTACAAAGTAACAATTTTCGCGCGCGCGGGAAAGATGGGTGAAGAAGAAGCAGGAAGAGCGCCATCTTGTGTGAGGTATTTATACAGGGAAAAGGTAAATCTAGGGAGGAGGCATGGGGTGGAAATGAATAGAGCTCAGGCGTTTTTTAATCGTCAGTTATTATTTGCTATGGCCGGGGCGCGCAGCTCCGGACATCAGCTGTGATGGCTTAGAGAAACTGTAAACCGGCAGTGTAAACAAAAGCAGGGCATTTATGAGTAATTGAGAACGGTGAATAGGAGTATGACTAGACAGAAGATAGTAGGGATGACAAGTTTTTGGGGCACAGTCCAAATAGTGAGGGTGACTGTGTAAAGCCCTGTTGCAAAAAGTAGGGTAAGGACGAACAGACCTAATAGAATGAAGAGATGTATTAGGCTCATGAGGGTTATTACTGTTCTTCAGAAATGCAAGTGAGTTTAACGGAAGTAGGGGAGAGTGTTTGTGACTTCCAAGAGGAGGAGGAGGGATTAGGCTGGCTGTCCGACAAATACAGCTTTATTCTGGAACGGTGAACCCAGTGGGAGGATCCTGCAGGTGGATGGTAGTTGGGGTACTATAGATGACTAAGTACGGTTTGGTCCATTGAGGTTGTAGCATGTGAGGGATCAGGTTTTTAACAAGAACTGATCATCCAGCTAGAGTGTCTTCATATGGCTGGGAATCTCGAGTAGGCAAGAGAAGATTAGCAGCCTGGTGAATTTCCTGTCTAGCCTGCTGGAGGACTAGAAGATTGTCACCTAGAGGGCTGGTGTCTGGGACAAGGTTGGGGCCGAGCAAGAAACTGCATCCATTTAAAAGTTCAAATCGACTGTACCCTATAACATCTTGAGGACAGGCTCTAATTCTGAGAAGGGCAAGAGGTAAAAATACTGTCTAGTCCTTTTAAAGTCGGAGGCTGAGCTTGGTGAGGTGTGTCTTTAAAAGACCATTAGTCCGTTCTACGTTTCCTGATGATTGAGGACAGTAAGGGGTATGAAGTTTCCACTGAATACCAAGAGCCTGAGAAACTGCTTGGGCGATTTGACTAGTAAAGGCTGGTCCATTATTGCACTGTATAGAGGTGGGAAGGCCAAACTGAGGAATTATGTCTGACAGAAGGGAAGAAATGACCACGTGGCCTTCTCAGACCCTGTGGGAAAGGCCTGTACTCATCAAGTGAAAGTGTCTACCCAGACCAAGAGGTATTTTAGTTTCCTGACTCGGGACATGTGAGTAAAGTCAATTTGCCAGTCCTGGGCAGGGGCAAATCCCCGAGCTTGATGTGTAGGGAAGGCAGGGGGCCTGAATAATCCCTGAGGAGTAGTAGAACAGCAGATGGAACACTGAGAAGTGATTTCCTTGAGGATAGATTTCCACGTTGGAAAGGAAATGAGAGGTTCTAAGAGACGGGCTAGCAGCTTTTAACCTACATGGAAGAGGTTATGAAACGACAATAGAATAGAATGGGCCAGTGAGGTTGGAAGGAGATATTTTCCTTGGTCTAAGAACCATTTGCGTTATGTGGGAAGAGATTGATAGGTGGAAGTTTCAGTCTGTGAGTAGGTGGGAGTGACTGATGAGAAGGAGAAAAACTGGCCGTGAGGGACAGAAGTTGGAACGCTAGCTGCTGCTTTAGCTGCCTTATCAGCATAAGCGTTGCCCAGAGCAATGGGATCTGATGCCTTTTGATGGCCCCTGTAGTGAACGACTCCAGCTTCCTTTGGAAGTAAAGCAGCCTTGAGAAGAGTTTTTATTAAAGAGGCATTAATGATGGAGGACCCTTGCGTAGTGAGGAAACCTCTTTCTGCCCATATAACAGCATTGTGGTGCAGGATATGGAAGGCATATTTAGAGTCAGTTTATATTGACAGGTAGTCCTTTTGCAAGAGTGAGGGCTTGAGTTAAGGCAATGAGTTCGGCTTGCTGAGAGGTAGTGGAGGGGGGCAGAGCGGTAGCCTCAAGGGTAGATGTGGAAGATACTACTATAGCATAGCCTGCCTTTGCTGGTGAATGGCAATTAGGCCTGCCATCAATAAACCAAGTGTGATCAGGGTGAGGAACAGGAAAGAAGGAAATATGGGGAAATGGAGTGAATGCCAGGTGGATTAGAGAGATACAGTCATGGGGATCAGGTGTGGTATCAGGAATAATGTGGGGGCTAGCCTAAAACAGTAAGGTCAAGTTGTTTGGACAGAAAGGCTACAAGGCACATTCCTGGCTCTTGTGTAAGAATTCCGACCACACAGCCCTGCAGTTCGGCTGTGTGTAATGAAAAAAGGGTTGGGATGAGTTAGGGAGAACTAGTGTGGGAGCAGCTTTTAGGGCTGTTTTTTAAGGAATGGAAAGGGAAGTGGGGAAAGGACATAGGATTTATGGGGTCAGCTAGGTTTGCTTCTGTGAGTTTATATAATGGTTTTGTTAGGATGGCACAACCAGGTTTCCAAAGGCAAAAATATCCAACCATGTCCAGCAAGGAAAGGAGTTGTTGTTTTGTAGAAGGGGTTGGGGTTTGAGAGATCAGTTGGACATGATAGGCAGGGACAGCATGTGTGTTTTTATGAAGAATTATGCCGAGGTAGGTAACGGATGGAGAAGAAATTTGAGCTTTGGAGGGAGATACCTAATATCCCTTGGAGAATAAATGTTGAAGGAGCAGGAGGGTGTTTTGTTGAGAAGATTCAAAGGAGGGGCTACAAAGTTGAACGTCATCACTATATTGAATAAGGTGAGAAGCGAAGGAGTGGAAAGTAAATCATGAGAAAGAGCTTGGCTGAAGTAATGAGGGCTGTCCCTGAAGCCTTGTGGCAGTACAGCCCAGGTAAGCTGCTGAGACTGATGGGTGTCAGGGTCAGTTCAGGTAAAAGCAAAGAGAGGCTGGGACAAGGGGTGTAGGGGAATAGTGAAAAAAGCATCTTTAAGATCAAGAATGGAATAGTGAGTTGTGGAGGAAGATACTGAGGACAAAAGAGTGTACGGGGTTGGGCACCACAGGGTGGATAGGCAAAACAATTTGGTTGATAAGGCCCAGATCCTGAATTAACCTGTAAGACTTGTCTGGTTTTTGAACAGGTAAAATGGGAGAATTTTAAGAAGAGTTTATGGGTTTTAGAAGCCCGTGCTGTAGCAGGCGAGTGATAACAGACTTCAATCCCCTTAAAGCCTGTTGTGGGATGGGATACTGGCGTTGAGCCGGGTAAGGGTGATTAGGTTTTAATGGGATAGTAATGGGTGTTTGATCAGTTGCCAGGGAGGGAGTGGAGGTGTCCCATTGTGGGTTAAGGTGGGGGGATACGAGAGGAAGACGCAAAGGAGGCTTTGGGTTGGGAAGAAGGTTGGCAATGAGATGTGGCTGTAGTCCAGGAATAATCAGGGAAGCAGATAACTAGGTTAAAATGTCTCAGCCTAATAAGGGAACTGGGCATGTGGGGATAACTAAAAAAGAGTGCATAAAAGAATGTTGTCCAAGTTGGCACCAGAGTGGGGGAGTTTTAAAGGGTTTTGAAGCTTGGCTGTCAGTACCCACAACAGTTATGGAGGCAAGGGAAACAGGCCCTTAAAGAGAAGGTAATGTGGAGTGGGTAGCCCCCATATCAGTTAAACAGGGGATGGACTTACCCTCCACTGTAAGAGTTACCCAAAGCTCAGCATCTGTGATGGTCCAGGGGGCTTCTGAGGCAATCGAGCAGTGTCGGTCTTCAGCTGCTAAGCCGAGAAGATCTGGGAAAGAGTCAGTCAGAGAGCCTTGGGCCAGAGTTCCAGGGGCTCTGGGAGTATCTGCCAGGTTGGACAGTCCGATTTCCACTGGAGTCCTGCACAGATGGGACATGGCTTAGGAGGAATCCTGGGCTGCGGGTATTCCTTGGCCCAGTGGCCAGATTTCTGGCACTTGAAGCAAGATCCTGGGGTAGGCGGTCCTGGAGGAATGCCTGACCACTGTGGTTCAGGCATTTGGAAGGTCTTGTGTGCTGGAGATGTGGCTGGGGTTTGTCTCACAGTGGAGGCAAGGAATTGCAACTCAGAAATATGTTGCTACTTGGCTGCCTCTACTCTGTTATTGTACACCTTGAAGGCAAGGTTAATTAAGTCATGTTGTGGGGATTGAGGGCCAGAATCTAATTTTTTGGAGCTTTTTCTAATGTCGGGAGTGGGTTGGGTAATAAAATGCATGTTGAGAATAAGACGGCCTTCTGGCCCTTCTGGGTCTAGGGTGGTAAAGCATCTAAGGGTTGTTGCCAAACAGGCCATGAACAGGATTGAGTTTTTATATTTGATGAAAAAGAGTCTAAACGCTAACTGATTTGGGAGAGGTCGGATAAAGAAAAAGGAGCATTAACCTTGGCTATGCCTTCAGCTCCAGCCACCTCTTTAAGAGGAAATTGTTGGGCAGGTGGGGGAGGGCTAGTCAAGGAAAGAAACTGTAAGCCAGATGGGATGTTAGGAGGGGGTGATAAAAGGATTATAGGGTGGGGGAGTGGAGGCTGAGGAAGAATTGGGACATGGGTCAGCCTAGCGAGGAGCAGCCTGGGGAAGAGGGGAGAGGTCAGATGAATCCGTAGAAAAGGAGGACACAAAGGACTCAGAGCTTGGGGTGGAGACTGAAGGAAGAGACAGGAGAGAAAGAAGAAAGATTCGGAACGAGTCACATTGGGAGCAGAGACTAGGGAGGGACCAATGTGAAAAGAATGTGTGGACGTCAGGCACCTTAGACCATTTGCCCATTTTTCGACAAAAATTATCTAGATCCTGTAGGACAGACAAATCGAACGTGCCATTCTCTGGCCACTTGGAACTACTGTCGAGTTTGTATTAGGGTCAAGCAGTATTGTAGAAGAAAATAAGACTTTTAAGTTTTAGGTCAGGTGTGAGTTGAAGAGGTTTTAAGTTCTTGAGAACACAGGCTAAGGGAGAAGAAGGGGGAATGGAGGGCAGAAGGTTGCCCATAGCGAAGGAAGTAAGTTTAAAGAGAAAGGTAGAGACACAGAAAAGGGGGTGGGTGAGCAGCCAAAGCAGGCGTCCCCGCAGTTGACTTGCCACCAAGGGAATGTGGGTGAATGACCAAGGCAGGTGCCCCCCGATGATCAGTCACCAATGGAGTGTGAGTGAAAAATCAGGCAGGTGTCCCCACAGTGATTAAACACCAAGGGAAGACTGTCTTCCCGAGTCTGTCACCAGCGCCAGAGTTTTGGGTCCATGGATAAAATGTGTCTCCATTGTCTCTACTAGAGAGGAAAAAGAACTGGAATTGGAAGGACAGGGAGACTGAAGGGTAGCAAGAGAGGGAGATTGAAGGGTAGCAAGAGAGGCTGGAAAAGACCACTTACCTGATTTGAAATTCATGAGATGTTCCTTGAGCTGGTTGGTCTGAGGACCCAAGGTCGCAAGTGGATCTCCTCATGGAGTGAGGGCGAGGACAGGGGACCGGTCTCCCAGAGGAGTCCTCCTGTCAGGTCTTCGGCACCAAATGTCACGCACATCCATGTGAAGAGACCACCAAACAGGCTTTGTGTGAGCAACAAGGCTGTTTATTTCACCTGGGTGAAAAAGAATGAGACATGTAAGTATCTGGGAAAGAGCAATCCAGGCAGAAAGAAACAGCTGATGCAAATACTTTGAGGCAGGAGAATCCTTGGCAGGTTAGTAAATTAGAAGGAAGGTAAGGATAGCTAGTGCAGAAAATTAGAAGGAAGGCAAAGATGGCTAGTGCAGAAATTAAGTAATTAACATAAAAGCTATGTCCTAAAAGTTTCTCATGGGAGATTTCTTTCTGTGAGATAGACTATGACCCAAGAAACTTAATAAATAATGTGATAAATAATGCGATGTGATGTCTTGGATGTGCTTCAAAATAATGGAAGTTGACTTTGCTCCCGTGTGTGTGTGTGTGTGTGTGTGTATGTGTGTATAATAGAGGTGGGGTAGGTGAAACAAGAATTGTCAGGAACTGATAATTGTTGAAGCTGGGTGGTGGGTACATAAGGTTCATTAAACAAGTCTTTTGCTTTTGCATATGTTTGAAATTTTTTATAATAAAAAGTTAAAAGACATACAAGTTTGATAGCATTTGAGCTGAAGACATCTCTTCCTTTTTCTGCAAAATATCTCAGTAGCGAATACATTGCTCTTCATCACTCATTAAGCAGCAAAACAAACCCAGCACAATTGAACACAATATCTCAAACAGCCTATGAACCTCAGTGGCTACAGGTGGTGGGATCAAAGCTGCCCAGCTGAAATTTCAAACCCAGGACAATGGATAGAACAGGAAAAAAGACAAAAAATAACTTATTAGCTGCAAGCTGCTTTCCATTACTCAAGCAGTGGGATCATCAGTATTCCTCAAGGAAAAACAATTCATCTGTTTTTTGTTTTTTGTTTTTTGTTTTGAGATGGAGTCTCACTCTGTCGCCCGGGCTGGAGTGCAGTTGTTCGATTTCAGCTCACTGCAACCTTCGCCTTCCAGGTTCAAGTGATTCTCCTGCCTTAGCCTACTGAGTAGCTGGGATTACAAGTGTGCACCACTGCGCCCAGCTAATTTTTTGGCTGCTCTGGAACTCCTGACCTCAAGTGATCCATTCGCCTTGGCCTCCCAAAGTGATAGGATTACAGGCATGAACCACTTTACTCAGCCAGTTCATCTGTTCTGAGAAAACCATCAAAATGAATTTATTTATGAAACTATAAAGCAAAAACTCAGTTTTAAAGTAGACTTTAAAATTTAGTCTGATATTTTTCTGAATTTCTAAGCATTAGGCTTATGATTGTCATTTTATTATTTTATACATTACCAACTTACGGAAAAAAAAAAAGATTTAGCACTCTGGTATTTCCCTTTATTTCCCTTCCTTCTGGGCTTTCAGTATGGTGATATCATAATTATTGGTAAAGTAAGTAATCAATGCTTACCTTATATGACTATGTAAGTCTTATTCATTGCAGCTGAGTCAAATGTTGTACCAAGATTATATTGCCTTTTCTACCTTTTGTTCTTCCTGAAATTAACAGGTTCCATTTTTTAAATCTGCACAATTTTCCATTACTACAGAATCTTTCTAAAACTTACCCAGAGAATTATAAAGTGCTTCTGTTTTCAACAAAACATCAGGAATTCTATCAATTGGCTAGACTCAGTTCTCTCTACCCAGGACCCTGTTTTCCTGCTCTACTTGCCTCTGATTATTCTCTGTGCCTTGTTTTCTTCCAAGAAGCTTATCAGATCTTCTCTTTATTTCTGATGCTCTGAAATTAATAATGGTGTACTTTGATGTGGGTTTGCTTTTGTTTCGTACATTATGCTGGGCACCCTGAGCCCATTCAAAAAGGGCTTTTAGTTCTGCGAATTATTTTAACTATATATATATATATATATATATATATATATTTTTTTTTTAGTGATAAATGTCTCCTCTCTAGGGAATCTGCTGTTTCTTGTTTCTTTCTTTCTTTCTTTTTTGAGATGGAGTCTCTCTCTGTCGCCCAGGCTGGAGTCCAATGGCATGATCTTGGCTCACTGCAACCTTCCCCTCCCAGGTTCAAGCAATTCTTCTGTCTTAACCTCCTTAGTAGCTGGGATTACAGGCATGCGCCACCACGCCTGGCTGATTTTTGTATTTTTAGTAGAGATGGGGTTTCACATGTTGGTCAGGCTGGTCTCGAACTCCTGACCTCGTCATCACCTGCCTTGGCCTCCCAAAGTGCTGGAATTACGTGAGCCACCACACCCAGCCTCTTTCAAAGAGTTTTAGCCACACCTCCTGATTTCAGTCTACATCTAACCCCACCTCCCGGGATACTTGTTGCTTTCCTTTCCTGCATATTGCTAGGAACTCTTAAACACTGAGTATCCAGCTTCCTGGTTCTGCTCATTCCTGCATCAACTTATCATCTTCCAAAAAACAAAAAAAATGTTAGCATCTCTCGCTGGGCGTGGTGGCTCACGCCTGTAATCCCAGCACTTTGGGAGGCCAAGGCGGGTGGATCACCTGAGGTTGGGAGTTTGAGACCACTCTGACCAACATGGAGAAACCCTGTCTCTACTAAAAATACAAAATTAGCTGGGTATGGTGGTGCATGCCTGTAATCCCAGCTGCTCAGGAGGCTGAGGCAGGAGAATCGCTTGAACCCAGGAGGTGGAGGTCGCAGTGAGCCGGAGATTGCGCCATTGCACTCCAGCCTGGGCAACAAGAGCGAAACTCTGTCCCCCCCCCGCACCCCCCCAAAAAAGGGAAAATTTAGCATTTCTCTTCTGTTGTTGTCTCACCTGGAAATGACTGATAATTATTCCCTAAAGTCTGTTCTCCCTTTCATACATAGTAATTGAGCCCCCACTTTTTACCTGGATGCATGACAGCCAAGATGCCAGTGTCCCTATTGCACCCGCTCATCCCTTTACCACTTTTGTGCACACCAGCCAGCACCTGTGTCTGTCAGCAGACTGCCTCCAGGCTACTGGAGCCCATACTTTCCAGGTGCCCGGAGAGCTGAAACGCAACCTTATTCAGCCGGAGTTGAAAAATCTGCAGCTTGCCTGTCCTGTTTTGGACAACTCTAAGATGTGAATATCCTGCCTCCGAACTGTCTGCAGGACTGAGGCTTTGCTTGATAGGATCCCCTTGCTTGGCTTCCTTCCTTTCCATTTTCCACTTTCTTACTCCCCTATGCCCTTTCCGTTTCTTCCTGGAACACTTTTAAAAAATCATTTTCGGCCAGGCGCAGTGTTTCACGCCTGTAATCCCTGCACTTTGGGAGGCCGAGGCGGGCAGATCACCTGAGGTCAGGAGTTTGAGATCAGCCTGGCCAACATAGTGAAACCCTGTCTCTACTAAAAATACAAAAAAAAAAAAAAAAAAATAGCCGGGCATGGTGGCACATGCCTGTAGTCCCAGCTATTTGGGAGACTGAGGCAGGAGAATTGCTTGAACCTGGGAGGCAGAGGTTGCAGTGAGCCGAGATCATGCCACTGATCTCCAGCCTGGGTGACAGAGTGAGACTCCATCTCAAAATAAATTAATTAAATAAGTAAATAATCATTTTCACAGGAATCCTCGTCTCAGGATCTGCCTGTAGGGTACTCAAGCTAAGATGCATGGCAACCCAGAATAAAAACCACCTTGTAGCTAGTAGTTGTCATGTTAAGCTCTGGCCAATGTAATGTAAATGGAAGGGGTATGCACAACTTTGAGAAGGTAACCTGAAAGAAAAGGTACATAGACTTTTTTTGCCCTCCTTTTTGTTTTTTTAATTGTTTGAGATGGGGTCTCACTCTGTTGCTCAGGCTGGAGTGCAGTGGCGCGATTATAGCTCACTGCAGCCTCAAACCTCCAGGTTCCAGGTATCCTCTCACCTCAACCTCCTGAATATCTGGGACCACAGGTACACGCCACCATGTCCGACTGATTTTTTTTATATCTTGTAGAGATGAGGTCTCCCTATGTTGCTCAAGCTGGTCTCAAACTCATGGGCTCATGTGATCCTCCTGCCTTGGCCTCCCGAAGTGCTGGGATGACAGATATGAGCCACCAAACCCGGCCTCCCTTCTCTTTCTGATTGCTGGGCATGATCACCAACACAGCCATATCAGATCCACGAGCTGACCTTAACCATGGAAGCCATGTACATAAAGCCATTATGTCAGAGGAATGTAAACCAGAGCAACTCCATCTTTTCTTCTTTTTCCTCCCCAAGACGCAGTCTTGCTCTGTCGTCCAGGCTGGAGTGCATGGCGCGATCTCTGCTCACTGCAACCTCCACTGCCTCCTGGGTTCAAGTGATTCTCCTGCATCAGCCTCCCAAGTAGCTGGCATAACAGGCGCACGCCAACCACGCCTGGCTAATTTTTGTATTTTTAGTAGAGACGGGGTTTTGCCATGTTGACCAGGCTGGTCTTGAACTCTTGACCTCGTGATCCACCCACCTCAACCTCCCAAAGTTCTGGGATTACAGGCATGAACAACTGCGCCGGGCCGCAACTCTATCTTGAATAGGAGCTGGGTAAAATGAGGTTGAAACCTACTGGGCTGTATTCCCAGATGGTTAAGGCATTCTAAGTCACAGGATGAGAATCAAGGTCAACATAAAATACAGGTCATAAAGTCCTTGCCGATAAAACAGGTTGCAGTAAAGGAGCTGGCCAAAACCCACCAAACCAAAAAGGCCACACAAGAGTGACTTCTGGTCCTCCTCAGTGCTACGCTCCCACCAGCACCATGACAGTTTGCGAATGCCACGGCAATATCAGGAAGTTACCCTATATGGTCTAAAAAGGGGAGGCATAAATAATCCACCCCTTGTTTAGCATATCATCAAGAAATAACCATAAAAATGGGCAACCAGCAGCCCTGGGGCGGCTCTATGGAGTAGGGAATTTTTATTCCTTTACTTTCTTAATAAACTTGCTTTTACTTTGCACTGTGGACTTGGCCTGAATTTAAGAACCCTCTCTTGGGGTCTGGATCGGGACCCCTTTCCTGTAACAATTATACAGAAAGAGCAGATTCCTGACACTGTGATGCTGTATCATCCCTGGACTGGCAGTCTCCGCATTTCTTGAAGATGAGAGGAGAAAAAAAACCCATAGCATGTAAAGTCGCTGTTATATTAGTTTTTGTTTCCGTTTGAGACGGAGTCTTGCTCTGTCATCTAGTCTGGAGTGCAGTGACACGATCTCAGCTCACTGCAACCTCTGCCTCCCTGGTTCAAGTGATTCTCCTGTCTCAGCCACTTCAGTAGCTGGGATTACAGGCATATGCCACCACACCTGGCTGGTTTTTATATTCTTAGTAGAGATGAGGTTTTACTATGTTGGTCAGGCTGGTCTCGAACTCCTGACCTTGTGATCTGCCTGCCTCAGCCTCCCAAAGTGCTGGGATTACAAGGTGTGAGCCATCGCGCCCAGGAGTTTTTTTTGTTTTTGTTGTTTTTGTTTTTGTTTTACAACCAAACCTAATCCAATGAATGCATCTCCTCTCCTGGTCCCTGTGTTCTTGTGGGTTTATATATTTTGCTTTAACCTAGGTGGGATTTTGGAAGGGAGCAAATATAGTGATCAGTCCTCTGTATTTTTTATGTGATAAGATATGCATAACACAAAATTGACCTTTATAACCATTTTCAATTGTTAAATGGTTATACGGTTCACCGACATTAAGTACATTCATATTGTTGTGCAGCCATCACAACTATCCATCTCCAGAACTTTTTTCATCTTCCTAAACTGAAACTCCATACTCGTTAAATGACTCCCAATTTTCCCCTCTACCATCCCCCGGCAACCACCATTCTACTTTTTGTCTCTGTGAGTTTGGCTATTCCAAGGATCTTATATAAATGGAATTATACACTATTAATACTCTGTATTTAACTAGAAGCCCCTGAAGATGTGTGAGATGGTGGTTCAAAGCAGTTAAATCTGGCCGGGTTAGGTGGCTCATGCCTGTAATCCCAGCACTTTGGGAGGCCAAGGCGGGTGGATCACCTGAGCTCAGAAGTTCTAAACCAGCCTGGGTAACATGGCAAAACCCCATCTCTAAAAATACAAAATTAGCTGGAGGTGGTGGCCCGCACCTGTAATCCCAGCTATTCAGGTGGCTGAGGCAGGAGAATTGCTTGAGCCCAGGAGGCAGAGTTTGCCATGAGTCGAGATGGTGCCACTGCACTCCAGCTTAGGCGACAGAACGAGGCCCCGTCTTAAAAAAAAAAAAAAAAAAAAAGGCAGTCTTCTCTGGGTCTGGTAAAAGGGGTTTCAGTGTTGGAGACAGAGATGCCCCTGTGCAGAATTCAAACACAGCTTTTGGAAAAAATGGATCTGGAGAAGGCGCAGAAGCAATGGAGGTGGCATAGAATCTGCTCCCTCCTGGCCTCCTGCGCTAGTTTGAGCCACTTTAGAGGAGTGAAGAACAAGACTTAGCAGGACTCTGAGCACAAGAAGAGCTGCTTGGGGCCCATGTGGTGACATGTGGCTCAGGGCTGAGACAAGGGCCATTCCTTTCTGCTCAGCTTGAATTATAGTACCTCTCTGGTGTTCAACAATTTGACATTTTTGGGCTTGGTATTTTTCCATCTTATTTTTTTAACCAGGTTACTGGTATGTAAAAAAGCTATTGGTTTTCTTTGATGGATAAATGAATAAGCAAAATGTGCATATATCATACAACGGAATATTATTCAGCTTTTAAAAAGAAGAAAATTCGGACATATGCTACAACATGGATGAACCTTGACAGGCAAAGTGAAATACACTAGTCACAAAAAACCCCTACAAATACTGAATGATTCCACTTATATGAGATACTTAGAATTATAGAGACAAAGTAGAATGGTAGTTGTCAGGGGCTGGTGAAGGGAGGAAGGATAGAGAGCCATACTGACTGAGCTCCTTTCTACCCTAATACAAGAGACTCTCATAGGCAGGAATATCATCACCCTTATTCAGCCTGAAGAAGTTACAGAAGATGGATCTTCATCCCTCCGCAACCCTTAGGATTAAGGGTTGTCTTATAAAAGGGAGTAGGGAAATATCAGAGGCGTTTGAACCAGAGCAACTCCATCTTGAATAAGGGCTGGGTAAAATGAGCCTGAGACCTACTGGGCTGCATTCCCAGATGGTTAAGGCATTCTAAGTCACAGGATGAAATAGAAGGTCTGCACAAGATACAGGTCATAAAAAACTTGCGAGTAAAACAGGTTGCAGTAAAGAAGCCAGCTGAAAAAGCCAAGATGGCAATGAAATTACCTCTGGTCCTTCTCACTGCTGCACTCCCGTAAGCACCATGATAGTTGACAAATGCCATAGCAATGCTGGGAAGTTACCCTAAACGGTCTAAAAAGGGGAGGCATGAATAATCCACCCCTTGTTTAGCATATCCTCAAGAAATAACCAGCCAGGAGAGGTGGCTCATCCCAGCACTTTGCGAGGCCAAGGCAGGTGGATCACGAGGTAAAGAGATCGAGACCTTCCTGGCCAACATGGTGAAACCCTGTCTCTACTAAAAATACAAAAATTAGCTGGGCATGGTGGCACACACCTGTAGTCCCAGCTACTCAGGAGGCTGAGGCAGGAGAATTGCTTGAACCCAGGAGGCAGAGACGGTGAGCTGAGATCATCATGCCAATGCACTCCAGCCTGGCAACACAGCCAGATTCTGGTCTCCAAAAAGGGGGCGGGTGGAACCAGCAGCCCTCAGGGCTGCTCTGCCTATGGGGTAGCCGTTCTTTTATTCCTCTACTTTCTTAATGAACTGGCTTTCAATTCTTTCAATTTATGGACTTGCCCTGAATTCATTCTTGCACAAGATCCAAGAACCCTCTTGGGGTCTGGATCGGGATCCCTGTCCTGTAACATACTATGTTTCAAAATTTGTGCCCAATCCTAATTAAAGCTAAAATGAATAGACAACCCTAAATGTGAAGACAATATATTCCTCAATCAGTCTAGGTGGAGTCCAATCATTACATTTGGATTCTGGTGTCCAGAGTTAGATACAATCAGGAAAAGCAGCACTCTTAAAAATTGCTACTAATGTGCTTTGGCCCTCAGGGTTAAAAATCAATTGAGCAAACATTTATGATTTTTTTAAGGCAGTATTCTGTCTCTATTTTTTTTTTAATAGAGATGGGGTCTCTTTATGTTGCCCAGGCTGGTCTCGAACTCCTGGGCTCAAGTGATCCTTCCACCTCGGCCTCTCAAAGTGCTGGGATTAAAGGCATGAGCCACTGGCACCCTGCCAATTGAGCAACCATTTTAAAAATATATTTCAAATAAAAATTTGGAATTCTTAGCTTCTCTTGGAAAAGACTCGGGATCCAGTAATAATGGACCTTTTGGCAGGCAGTAAGCTGGAATAGAATATCAATGGACTGTGCTGGCCTGCGTTACTCATATTCACCACCACAGCTGGTTAAGAACAATCCATAAAACCGTGCTTCTCAAGCTTCACTCTACACTTCAGTGTCCTGGGGATCTTGCAAAAAGTGCAAGTTCTGATTCAGTAGGTCTGAGTGTGGCCTGAAACTCTGCATTTCTGAAAAACTCACAGGTGATACAGATGTTGCTGGTCCTCCATCCACACTTTTTTCCTGCATTGTCGCCCAGGCTAGAATTACAGTGGCAAGATCATAGCTCACTGCAGCCTCAAACTCCTGGGCTCAAGCAATCCTCCTGCTTCTGCCTCCTGGGTAGCTGGAATTACAGATGCAAGCCACAAAGCTCAGCTCTAATCATACTTTGAATAGCTATGAATTAACAATAAACACAAATTCAAAAGGAAATAGAAAAGCAAACATTATCTTTATTTAATAATCTTTGATATTTAAAATACAACTCATTGAACATCCACACTAACAACAGAATCCTCAGTGTTCAACAGTGCTTTGGAAGTCCGGCTTTTCTAAGGACCAGACAGGAAGGCCTGTATGTGTAATAACAGCAAATGAACTTACGAGGGAGCACACACAGAGGGGCTGCAGGGCTGGGTCCTGAGCAAGGGGTACTGCCACAGTGCACTTGTATCATGGCCAAACAACAATGCTTTTTGTTTCAGATATTTTCTGCACTTGAATTTCAAATATTTTACTTATACAGAACAGTAATTTTTAAAAAGTTATTCCTAATAGCCCAGTGTTGTAAAAATTAGATAATCACATTTAAAATGTATGTTTTTGTCTTTCAAAAAAAACATTAAAAAAATTCAGAAAACATTCCTTGAACTATGTAACAGACAACTGAGAGCTTCCTAAGTGCCTCAGGAACATCCGTGTGTATTTCACTAGTTTCCCATTGCTTTGTCTATGCATCCACCAGCTTAAAATGTTTTTTGATATGCTATTAAACATGCCAATGACGATAAATTTAGAAGTTATTAGCATTCATTCTTAAAGTGTCAGACCATTTGGAAAAAATAAAAATAGCAAAGGTTTTCTTCAAATTAAAAAACAAAATCAAAATTCTAGAATTTACCAACCATGTCAATGATCTTCATTCATGAAAGCAAATTAGAACAAAAGACATTTTTCTTATGTTTAAGACTTTAAAAAACTACAAAGCCAGCTCATTTTTCAAAGCAAAAAATGCTGGTTATAAAGGGACCAGGAATAAAAGAAAGTTTTTATTTTGAATATGAAAAATAAAAAGTTATTTACATTGCTGACATGATTAGTTGATCCAATCTGGTATTTCTTAATTAGGATCACATATATCATATGTCTATACTTGTTAAGGACTCGATACAACAAACAATTAACTTTGAAAACAGTAGCCCAAGGCCAGGCATGGTGGCCTGCACCTGTAATCCCAGCACTTTGGGAGGCTGAGGCAGGCGGATCACCTGAGGTCAGGAGTTTGAGACCAGCCCGACTAACATGGTGAAACCCCGTCTCTAATAAAAACAAACAAACAAACAAAGGAAAAGGAAAGAAAGGAAGAAAGAAAAGAAAGAAAGAAAGAGAAAATAGTAGCCCAAGGAAAAAAAAAACCTTTAAGACAAGAGTTTCACTCATTGCCCAGGCTGGAGTGCAATGGCACAATCTCAGCTCACGGCAACCTCCGCTTCCTGGGTTCAAACAATTCTCCTGCCTCAGCCTCCCAAGTAGCTGGGATTACAGGTGCCCGCCACCACACCCAGCTAATTTTTATATTTTTAGTAGAGACAGGATTTCACCATGTTAGTCAGGCTGGTCTTGAACTCCTGACCTCAGGTGATCCACCTGCTTCAGCCTCCCAAAGTGCTGGGATTACAGGCATGAGCCACCACACCCGGCCGGGATCAAGTTTTAAATAGCAAGTCATATATATATATACACACACACACACATATATATATATACATATACATATATATTTTTTTTCGGAGACAGAGTCTCACTCTATTGCGCCAGGCTGGAATGCAGTGGTGAGCCCTCGGCTCTCTGCAACCTCTGCCTCCCAGGTTCAAGCGATTCTTAGTCTCCTGAGTAGCTGGGATTACAGGTGTGTGCCACCACGCCCAGCTAATTTTTGTATTTTTAGTAGAGACGAAGTTTCACCATGTTGCCCAGACTGGTCTTGAACTCCTGCCCTGAAGTGATCTGCCCGCCTCAGCCTCCTGAATTGCTGGGATTATAGGCGTGAGCCACTGTGCCCAGCCTGGAGGTCATCAATATTAATTATCGAATCCTCCTAAAAATTTAAAACATCAAGATTTATTTTTCTATTTAAGATTTTAAAATTATATTTTGATTATGCATTGAATCTATTTTGTATTTGTACAAGTCCAATGGGCCAGTTTTAAGAGTTTTAAGAATTTCGTAGCTCTTGGCACTAGCATGATTTTTTTTTTTTTTGAGATGGAGTCTCACTCTGTCGCCCAGGCTGGAGCGCAATGGCACCATCTCGGCTCACTGTAACCTCTGCCACCCAGGTTCAAGTGATTCTCCTGCCTCAGCCTCCCAAGTAGCTGGGATTACAGGCACCTGCCACCGCGCCCAGCTAATTTTTGTAGTTTTTACTACAGACGGAGTTTCACCATCTTGGCCAGGCTGGTCTTGAACTCCTGACCTCGTGATCCACCCACCTTGGCCTCTCAAAATGCTGGGATTACAGGTGTGAGCTACCACGCCCGGCCGGCACTAGCATGATTTCAAAAATAGTATCAAAAATTCAGACATTCAAAATGTGATTTAGGCTCTGACTGGAATAAAATTTATTCAACTTAATATTAAATGAAACAATATGGACTACTGGTAGTTTTGTCTATAATGATACTCAACTGGTTTTGAGTTTTTTTCCTCATTGGCTTTGGCATCATGAATAAAGCCTTAAGAAAAATCAAGTTTTAAGGACAAAAACAAAGCACCTCCTTAAACAAAATATTCTGTGAATTGTAAATTATTTGGCCAAGATCTTAGTATAGAGTTTACCTACAGCAGCCTTTTCAAACAGTTTATATTACTGAAATATTTATATGTTGATTACTGTAAAAAACATATATTGATGGTTTTAGATCAGAGATTAACTATTCTGAATTTTTAAAACATAAATTACTCATTAAATCCATGACATCTGAAAATATGAAAGTGGTATTTCCAAGGCTTATTTAAACTTCTACTAGCATCACCACTGTACATACTTGATCCCAGTAATACAAATTATACATTAGAAAAATGATACCAATAGTTTAAATATTAAACATTAAGATGTTCCCAAGTAGTAAAACAGAATGGAAATCTTTAATACAGTTCTTAGCAGGACAGTTCTTGTGAATTTAGTTGTTCCTGACTTTCTGCAGGTGGTTTACAGTAAATGGCAGTACCTGATACATAAGCTATAGCTTTGCATAACTTTTAACTTTTGTGATACTATGGTTACTTGCACTGGCATATTTTCATACTGGCCAATCAATTAAGAAATAGAATCTAAACATTCAATTACATTTAAGCCAACCCCACCAAGATGGCAGTTCACTAGTGATTCTGGATCTGCCTGCTAAATGTAACAATTTCACAACAAACTACACAAACACATTCAAACGCATCCAGTGTGTGCTCACCTCTGCTTTAAAAACTCTCCAGCTGGCCAGGCGCGGTGGCTCATGCCTGTAATCCCAACATTTTGGGAGGCCAATGCAGGCAGACCACCTGAGGTCCGGAGTTCGAGACCAGCCTGGCCAAACATGATGAAACCATGTCTCTACCAAAAATACAAAAATCAGCTGGGTATGGTGGTGGGCGCCTGTAATCCCAGCTACTCTGGAGGCTGGGGCAGAAGAATCGCTTGAACCCAGGAGGTAGAAGTTGTAATGAGCCGAGATCACGCCACTGCACTCCAGCCTGGGCAAAAGAGCGAGACTCTGTCTCAAAAAAAGCAAAAACAAAAACAACCAAAAAAACCTCTCTAGCAAATAAAAGTCAAACATGCCGTATTTTCTTAAGTGCTTTAACTAGGGTATATATGAACTTTATAAATGCTAAAATTAAAATTTTAAAATGCATATTGGTTTTCTCATTTTTATATTAGGTAGCTCATCAATTCAAGTGTATGAAAAGTTTAACGTTTCTTTTTTTTTTTTTTTTTTTTTTTTGAGACGGAGTCTCGCTCTGCCGCCCAGGCTGGAGTGCAGTGGCCGGATCTCAGCTCACTGCAAGCTCCGCCTCCCGGGTTCACGCCATTCTCCTGCCTCAGCCTCCCGAGTAGTTGGGACTACAGGCGCCTGCCACCGCGCCCGGCTATTTTTTTGTATTTTTTTAGTAGAGACGGGGTTTCACCGTGTTAGCCAGGATGGTCTCGATCTCCTGACCTCGTGATCCGCCCGTCTCGGCCTCCCAAAGTGCTGGGATTACAGGCTTGAGCCACCGCGCCCGGCCTAAAGTAACTTTTCAATGGAAAAAGGTAATGAACAAATATCCATGGAAAATATGACTAACACACCTGTAATAATTAACATAAATGTTCAGTCAAAATATTTAGCTTTTTAAATCTTGAGGGAGTAGTACTAAACTCTAACATCTCTTGTAGTTTTAAAGTTTTATAATTCTTCTGAAACATTTTTAATTATTAAAAGAAAACTTTAGATTTTAAAATAAAACTATCCTTTTGTGTAAGGGAAACTTCAGAAAACTTTGGCACAAAATAATGACTTAAAAAATCTGTTATATCCAAGAAAAAGCTATTTCATAATCATAAATAAAAGATATTTTTTCTTCTCTTTTCAGTTAGCAATAAATCCTAGATCAAAAAACTTTCCCTGATGAAATGTGTGCAGCCACACACCAGTAGGGCAATATACCATACTTTAATTTTCTAAGTTGTCAGCTGAAATTTCTTGGATTTTAGCTTATGAACAATTCAACATTCAAAAGAGCTTCAAAAGGGGCTGGAGAATGAGGGATGGGGAACACAGAAACTAAAACATCAAATTCAGAGAGACACGGTTTTCACCAAAATGGTGCTATCCTATTGACCCAGCAAGAAACTCTCTGTACATCTCAGTTAAAGAGAATATTTATCAAAACTATGGACTTTCTTATTTACAGACCCACTAAGTACTGTGACTTCTACAGTTCTTAAGCTATCTAAAGATGATGCAAGTGCCAAATCACAGTATAAATTTAAACATTTGCATTAATTATTTTCATGTTCTAGATCACCATCTTTGACAAGCTATACCTACTAAAAGATGTGAAGTAGACACCTATATTCCATGACTCAACTGTAAAGAGAACAGAAAGCTCCAGTCATAGGAGAAAAAAATAAAACTGCTATTAAAATTGAAGGCCAAATTTCATGTATTATACATTCATGGTGGGTACGTATGTTTAGTCTTCTAACAGAAGGAGACTTGCCTGCATACTATGCTTCTCCTAGTTTTCTCAATTGGAGAAGGAAAAAATAAGGCGCAGGAAGAAGGGGTTGCAACAAAGCTGTAAGGTTTTGATGTAAGTGAAAAGATATTCATAAAGCATCTGGGAAAGCACATGCTCACACATTTTAAAAAACGCTCATTTATTCTCAAGTACTTGCGCAGGGCTGATTTCAGAGTTTAGGAATGCACCAGTCATGAAATAATGATCCCATCACAGGACTTAAAATGCTAGACCTCAGAAAAGATTACCATCTTTCAAAAGAATTGTGGGAAAATAATGAAAACCAGGTCACGGAAAAGTTGTGATCAGAAAATGACACAAGAAAACACTGGAGCACACAGTATACAGTTGAAGGGAGGACTGTTTAACCTTCTAGAACCATTACTATTATCAACACAGACTAGAGATACTTTCCTGAAAGGTTAATTTGGTTAATAAGAAAGTCACTATTAGATGATGTGAGCCAAATTATCTACAAGAGAGAAAAAGAAAACTGGAAAAAGCCTGAGGCAAGAGCTAATTAGCTGGTCTGCAAAAAGATCCAAGAAAAATGCCCTAATTTTAGACATGTTAGATATTGCACACTCAAAAAAGAAAAAGAAACATTTAGAAAACTATTTTATATGTCTTTAATTGCTGAATGCCTCTTTGGCTAATATTTGGGAGATCATTTTTTAGTCCTACAACTGACGCATTGTTCCACTTTCCCATCATTTTGTTTGCAAACCACTAAAAGTCTTATTTCCTCATCTCTTTGACACATTACCAAAGTGGACCCTATGCTGTAATCACACAGAATAATGTTGGAAAGTATGAATATCTCAATTATTTTTTAAAGGTATTATTTTTTTCCTTCTGTTTTCAAATCATTTCTGACAGTTTCTAAAGACATGGTCACAGCTGCCTGAAGCATGTCTTCTTCACCCATAGCATCACCTGTTGGGAAACAAAACCACATTTCTTTAAAATTTCCAGAAAATTCTCAAAGTCATCAAAAGGTAAGCTCTCAGAAAATGTATTTCTATTTGAGCACGAGTTTCTTTTTTTGATTTAATGCATATAAAGCAAAACTTACTTTTATAGTTCTATATATTTTGACAAATACACTGTCAAGATATACAACCATTCCATTGCCCCAGAAAACTCCCTCATGCTGCCCCTTTGTGGTCAATCCCCAATTCCTAATCCCAGCTAGCCAACAGTACATTCTCTGTCCAACAGTTTCATCTTTTCCTGCATGTCATATAAAAGGCATCAGTAGATATGTAGCCTTTTGAATATGGCTTCTTTCACTTAGTGTAATGCATTTGGGATTTGTTGTGTATATCACCAATTTGTTGTGTATATCAACAATATCAGCAGTTCATGTTGATATACTCATGTTGTGTATATCAACAATTCATGTTGATATACTCATGTTGATATACACAACAAAAACCCAACTTTCTATTTTGAAATAATTGTCAATTCAAAGGAAGTTGCAAAGATATTTCAGAGAGGTTTCCGGTATTCTTTTGCCCAATTTCACCCAACAGTTACATCTTATGTAACTAAAGATCAAACTAAAACCTAGATAGTGACATTGGCACAATGTTATATGTAGTTCTACAGGGCATTTTATCACACATGTGTATTCATGTAACCATGAGCACTACAATCAAGACATAGAAGTGTTATAATACCACAAAGATCTCCCTCCTATCGATTTATATTCACACCCACCTCTCTTTCACCCACTTTCTCTAACTAGCGGCAACCACTAATATGTTCTCTATCTCTATACAGCTGTCATTTTTAGAACGTTAAACAAATGGAATCACACAGTATAAGACCCTTTGAGGCTTTTTTGCACTCAGCATAATGCCCCTGAGATCCAGCCACGGTGCTGCCTGTGCCAACAGTTGGTTTCTTTTTAATCCTGACAGTAGAGTATTACATGCTATGGATGTACTACAGTTTGTTTCACTGTAGGACATTTTGGTCATTTCCAGTTTTTGATTATTACAAGTAACGCTGCTATAAACATTCATGTACATGTTTTTGTGAGAATATAAATTTCTATTTTTGGCTGGGCACAGTGGCTCAAGCCTGTAATACTAGCACTTAGGGAGGCCAAGGCAGGCAGACTGCTTGAGCCCAGGAGTTCAAGACCAGCCTGGGCAATTGTGTCAGTGGAACAATGCATCAGTTGTAGGTCTAAATAATGATCTTCCAGGCTGGGCGCAGTGGCTCACATCTGTAATCCCAGGACTTTGGGAAACTGAGGCGGGTGGATCACGAGGTCAGGAGTTCGAGACCAGCCTGACCAACATGGTGAAACCCCATCTCTACTGAAAATACAAAAAATTAGCCAGTCATGGTGGCACACGCCTGTAGTCCCAGCTACTTGGGAGGCTGAGGCAGGAGATTCGCTTGAACTCAGGAGGCAGAGGTTGCAGTGAGCCGAGATCACGCCACTGCACTCCAGCCTGGGTGACAGAGTGAAACTTCTGCCAGAAGAAGGAAGAAGAAGGAGGGAGGGAGGAGGAGGGAGGGAGGAGGGAGGAGGAGGAGGAGGAGGAGGAGGAGGAGGAGGAGGAGGAGGAGGAGGAGAAGGAGAAGAAGAAGGATCTTACAAATATTAGCCAAAGAGGCATTCAGCAATTAAAGACATTTAAAATAGTTTTCTAAATGTCTGTTTTTCTTTTTTGATTGTGCAGCATTGCCCAGGCTGGTCTTGAACTCCTGGGCTCAAGCAATCTGCCTGCCTTGGCCTCTCTTAAGTGCTAATTACAGCACTTACGGAGTGTAATACTGAAAAAAAAATTAAAAAATTAAATAAATAAATTTCTGTTTTTCTGGGACAAATGCCCAGGAGTATAGATGCTATGTCATATGGTCAGGGTATGTTACGTTTTTAAACAAATAGTGAAATTACTTTCCAAAGTGCCTGCATCAATTCAAAAGAAATATAGAAAGGTTACCTCCCTTTATATACTTTGACCCTCCTTCATTTGTAACATAATTGCCTTAAATATTTCCAGTATATATACTGAAAAACAAATCAGTGCTATAATTCTTGCTTCAACCATCAATTTAGAAAATTCAAAAGGAGGGTAAAGTCTATTGTGTTTACCCATATTTTACTCTTTTTATTGTTCTTCCTTCCTTCCTGATGTTCCAAAATTACTTCTTTTATCATTTCTTTTCGGTTTAGAGAAATTCCTTTAGCCATTCTTTTAGGGTAGGTCTGCTGAAGAAAAATTGTTAATTTTCCCTTCACTCCTGAAGGATATTTCTCTGGATGTGTAACTCTGGGTTTAGAGTTGTTTTCTTGTTTTTGTTTTTTTAGACGAGGTCTCGCTCTGTCACTCAGGCTGGAGTACAGTGGCACAAGCTTGGCTCTCTGCAACCTCCACTTCCCGAGTTCAAGCAATTCTCTTGCCTCAGCCTCCTGAGTAGCTGGGACTACAGGTGCCCACCAACAAGCCCGGCTAAATTTTTTTTTTTTTTTTTTTTTTTTTTTTGAGATGGAGTCTCACTCAACTGCCCAGGCTGGAGTGCAGTGGCCCAACCTTGGCTCACTGCAACCTTCGCCTCCCAAGTTCAAGCAATTCCCCTGCCTCGGCCTCCCAAGTAGCTAGGATTACAGGCGTGTGCCACCACACCCAGCTAAATTTTGTATTTTTAGTAGAGACAGGGTTTCCCCATGTTGGCCAGGCTGGTCTCGAACTCCTGACTTCAGGTGATCCTCTCACTTCAGCCTCCAAAAGTGCTGGGATTACAGGTGTGAACCACCGTGCCCAGCCTAGAGATTTTTTCTTTCAGCACTAGAAAAACTGTTGTATGTATCCCTTCCTTCTGGCCTTTATGATCTCTGATGGGAAATCTGCTGTCATTCAAATTGCTGTAGGTAAGGTCGTTTCTTGCTAATTTCAAGATCTTCATTTTTTGTCTGCAGTGTTCAGAAATCTGACTATGATATGTCTCTGTGAATTTCTTTGAGTTTATCATATTTGAACTTCATTCAGCTTTTTCAATCCATAGGTTTCTGACTTTTGCCAAATTTGGGAATTTTTCAGCCATGACTTCTTCCTCCAATATTTTTTCAGCCCCACCCTCTTTCTCCTCTCCTTCTGGGACTCCATGACATAAATTTAGATGGAGTCTTGCTCTGTTGCCCAGGCTGGAGTGCAGTGGCGCAATCTTGGCTCACTGCAGCCTCTGTCTCCCAGGTTTCAGTGATTCTCCTGCCTCCGCCTCCCCAGTAGCTGAGATTACAGGCATGCGCCACCATGCCTGGCTAATTTTTGTATTTTTAGTAGAGATGGGGTTTCACCATGTTGGCCAATCTGGTCTTGAACTCCTGACCTTAAGTGTTCGGCCCAGCTCGGCCTCCCAAAGTGCTGGGATTATAGGTGTGAGCCACCGTGCCCGGCTTGGTGATTTTCAATTGAATCTTGAAAATTTGGGGTATTACGTTATGAGAATGTGAATCTTATTTACATCTTCCAATTTGGCAAGCCTCCTCTGACACAGCACTGGCAGCAGGAAAAAGGGAGTGCCACCTCACTACAACCAGAGGGGAGTGAAAGTTCAGGCTTCTTCAAGGCCTGTGATAACACGGAGTGGTGGTCATGGGCATTACTGCTGAATGCACACGGGAGTTCTAGTCCCCTAGTCTTCCACTGACATCTCTCTGACTGGGAGGGAGAGGAATGCCTTGTTACTGATCCCCACGTGGCCTCCACGGACATTGTGGAGGTGTCCTTGTTACTGCTGGATGCCAGCAACAGTCTGGATTCTCTACTAGGCCTCTTCTCTGACATTACCCCCATAGGAGCCAGAGAGATGCCTATGTATTATTAGGTGGATGTTCAGGCTCCCTGTGACCACTGACACCGTGGGAAAGGAGTGTTATCACCTCCTGGAGGGAAGGAAAACCCCAGCTCCCCAGGCAGCCTTCTCTGACACCATGTTGGCTGGGAAAGGGGAGAAGTGTACCTTATGACTTCCAGGTTGGGGTACATATCTTGACTTCCACTCGGCCTTTGCTGACAGGGTTTGGGGCCAGTTTATTCTGTGGTGTTTGACTGTAGTCAAGTGCTTATTATCTAAAAGTTTTTGTCTTGCTAGGCTGCCTCTTTTGGCTAAAGAGAGCAGGCTTTTTATGGGGTTTTCTCTTGGTCTGAGCCCACAGCTTCTCCAGCACCAAGCCCAGGATAAATGAGGCAAAAAGAAAATCCAGGCCACTCCCCACCACGCTGCTCCTCTGGTTCCAAGGTCTGTCTTCTCTCTGCCTTTGAGATTCAGCTCGTTTTTTTTTTCTTTTTGAGACGCAGTTTTGCTCTTGTTGCCCAGGCTAGAGTGCAATGGTGCGATCTCAGCTCAGCGCGACCTCTGCTTCCCGGGATCGAGCAATTCTCCTGCCTCAGCCTCCCAAGTAGCTGGGATTACAGGCATGCGCCACCATGCCCAACTAATTTTGTATTTTTAGTAGAGACAGGGTTTCTGCACGTTGGTCAGGCTGGTCTTGAACTCCCGACCTCAGGTGATCTGCCCACCTCAGCCTCCCAAAGTGCTGGGATTACACGTGTGAGCCACCGCGCCTGGCCCAGCTTATGTTTTATACAAATGTTGAGGTGTTTTGGCTGTACTTAAGAGGAGGAATAGAAAAAAGTACCAGTTCATCCCTTTTATTATTCAATTATTTGGATATACCACAGTTTGTGTATTCGTTAACTAAATGAAGGTCTACATTTAGGCAGTTTATAATTTTGGGCAATTATGAATAAAGATGCTATAATCTTTTTTTGTTTTTTTTGAGATGGAGTTTCGGTCTTGTCGCCCAGGCTGAAGTGCAGTGGTACGATCTTGGCTCACTGCAACCTCTGCCTCCTGGGTTCAAGTGATTCTCCTGCCTCAGCCTCCTGGGATTACATGTGCCCACTATCATACCCAGAAAATTTTTGTATTTTTAGCAGAGATGGGGTTTCACCATGTTGGCCAGGCTGGTCTTGAACTCCTGACCTCAGGTGATCCACCAGCCTCGGCCTCCCAAAGTGCCGGGATAACAGGCGTAAGTCACTGTGTCCAGCCCTTTTTTTTTGAGACAGTCTTGCTCTGTCACCCAGGCTGGAGTATAGTGGCACGATCTTGGCTCACTGCAACCTCCGCCTCCCGGGTTCATGTGATTCTCCTGCCTCAGCCTCCTGAAGAGCTGGGACTACAGGTGCCCGCCATCATGCCTGGCTAATTTTTGTATCTGAAGTAGAGACGGGGTTTTGCCATGTTGGCCAGGCTGGTCTTGAACTCTTCACCTCAGGTGATCCACCAACTTCGGCCTCCCGAAGTGCTGGGATAATAGGCATGGGCCACCATGCCTGGCCAGCTATAAGCATTTGATACAAGTTTTTATGTGAACCTAAGTTTTCTTTTCTCTTGGTTATATATACATGATTAGGATGGCTGGATCATATGGCTAAGTATACATTTATCAAAAAAATGCCAAACTGTTTCCCAAAGCTGTACACTTTTACATTCCCATTAACAGTGTATGAGTCTCAGCTGCCTGGATCCTTGCCAACACTTGGTATTGTCAGTTTTATTTCCTCATTAAGCCACACCTACAAGGGTGCCGTGGTATCTCATTGTGGTTTTATTGTGCATCTCCCTGTGACTAGTGATGCTGAGAGTCTCTTCATGGGCTTGTCATCCCTATGTCTTATTTGGTGAAGTACCTTTTCAAATTCTTCACCTTTTCATTGAGTTGCTCTCTTATTGTTCAGTTTTAAGAGTTCTTTATATATTCTGCTCACAATTTCTTTGTCAGATACAGTTACTTTTTCTCTCAACTTCTACTACTAATTGGCCAAACTTTAAGACATATTTAAACCGAGACCTGGAAAGTAACTCTGCACTTCCCATTGTTATTTAGATTATACTCAAGTATTTTTCATTTTCCGGGTGGTAAAATGTATTTATTTTTCACCTACTAATATTCATGATTTCTGGCCGGGCACAGTGGCTCACACCTGTAATCCCAGCACTTTGTGAGGCCAAGATCATGAGGTCAGGAGATTGAGACAATCCTGGCTAACACAGTGAAACCCTGTCTCTACTAAAAATACAAAAAATTAGCCAGTTGAGGTGGCAGGCACCTGTAGTCCCAGCTACTTGGGAGGCTGAGGCAGGAGAATGGCGTGAACCCGGGAAGCAGAGCTTGCAGTGAGCTGAGATCGCACCACTGCACTCCAGCCTGGGTGACAGAGCGAGACTCCGTCTCAAAAAATAAAAAATAAAAAATAAATAAAAAATCATGATTTCTAAGGAATTTTTGGAGACTGTACAAATTACTGTGAAGTTTAAATTATTATGTTAAAGTAGTCATTAAATGTTCTAGCAATCCTCTCCTGCCTTGGTTTCCCAAAGTGCTGGGATTACAGGTGTGAGCCACCACATCTAGCTTTTTTTTTTTTTTTTGGGTAACTGCTCCTTAATCCAGGGAAATTTAGTAGATTAAAAATTTACTTAAGAGTCTTAATATGATTAAAGAGGGGATGAAGAATAATGTAAAGCAAAAATCAGATGGAGCCCATATGTCAGATAAAAGTGTGAAGGTAGCGAACATGATGAATGGTGAGCAGGCCTTACCTAGATCACTCCCAGGTGCTCCTGAACTGGTGGTTGGCCTTTCACATGGATGTGAACTCTCTTCTGATAGGTCCCCCTGCTGCTGCTGCTGCTGCTGCTTCTGCTGTTGCTGCTTTTGCTGCTGTCTGAAACATTCAAAAGTGAATGTATATTTAAAAAACAAAACTTAAAAGAATAAATACACCATGAGAAAAACTATTCATGTGGAAAATACACTGTTCCACAAATCAAAGTAGTCACTGACATTAAAAGAATGCAAGAGCAGTTAGTCTGATATAGATTACTTTAAAATATAGAAGTGCTGATCCTAGAAAACCTAGACATAAAATTTAAATTTATCAGACAAATTAAGAGGTAGGTATTTTCATCACAAAATAACCTATCATGGCCAGGCATGGTGGCTCACACCTGTAATCCCAGCACTTTGGGAGGCCAAGGCAGGTGGATGGCCTGAGGTCAGGAGTTTGACACCAGCCTGGCCAACACAGTGAAACCCCATCTCTACTAAAAATACAAAAATTAGCCAGGTGTGGTGGCAGGCACCTGTAATCCCAGCTACTTTGGGAGGCTGAGGCAGGAGAATCACTTGAAATGGGAAGGTAGAGATTGCAGTGAGCCAAGATCGCACCACTGCACTCCAGCCTGGGTGACAGAGCAAGACTCTGTCTCAAAAAACAAACAAACACACAAACAAACAAAAAGATTCACTGGTAGCTATTCTTATGCAAATGAGTGTTGGTTTATAGACCCTTAATATTGTTGAAAGTCACTGAAAATAAGTACCTTTGATCAGATAAAGCATCTCAAACTACCATGTGAGTTAACATAATGTTTCCATGGCTGGCTCATTCTTTTGATTCAGGTCTGAGCTTAACAATCTCCCCAGAGATGCCTTTCCTGACCATCCCACCAAAAGTAGCCATCTGACATTCTCATTATTTCATCACTTTGTTTTAATTCTCAGCATAAACTTACCATCTGGTGTTCTCTTTATTTCCCTCTTTATGGCGTGTAAGCTAATGAGAGTGCAAATGTTAACTTGTTCATCTATTTCAACAGTGCTGATAACCGTGCTGTTACAACATAGTAAGCATTTACTGAACACTTGATAAATGAAAACTACTATTTAACACACATTATCAGATTTTAAGTAATATTGATTGCATTCAGCTCCTCTGTAATTTTTTCAAAAGGAAAAACGATGTAATTCAAATCCCCACTTTTAAAATGTTTAAACATGATAGTTATGATGTAAATATGTAGGAATACATTCTTGTACTCAGAAAACACACACTGAACAACTGAGACATAATGGAAAATCATATCTGCGTATCATTCCCAAATGGTTCAGAAAGGCCAACAATTGGGGAATCTGGGTGAAGGATATAAGGCGCTCTGTGTACTATTTCTGCTTTTATGTAAATCTGAAATTACAGGTCAAGCATCCCAAATCCGAAAATCTGAAATAGAAATGCTCCAAAATCAGAAACTTTTTGAGCATCAACATGATACTCAAAGGAGGTGCTCAGTGCAGCACTTCAGATTTGAGATTTTGGATTTGGAATGCTTAACTGGCAAGTATAGTGCAAATATTCACAAATCCTATAAAACCCCAAATCTAAAACACTTCTAGTCTCAAGCATTGTGGATAAGGGATACTCCATCTAGATTTCATACATGTAAATACAAACACAGAAAAACAAAAACCAAAACTTACCAACAGCTGACAATCTCAGTGAGAAGCCATAGGTTTAAAAAAAAAAAAAAAAAAGATTGCTTCTCGGTGTTTTGGCTAAGATCAAGGTATTAAAAAAAACAAAAAAAACAAGAAAAACAAAAAAAAAGGGGGGTATATAGGAATTTGAAAAGGAATCAGAATTTTTAAACTACCAGCAACAATTATTAATAGAATGACACATTTTTTCTAGAGTTCCTCTCAATTTTGTGTTTTAAAACTGTGAACAATAAAGTTCAACCAATGAGAACTGCAATTTTTCCCTGTTGGTCTCTAAGCCCGAATACTGACCTGTGTGTAGGTGTAAGACTTTAGTGTGCATGGCTAATGATGCACATAAGGGCAGTATCCTCCCATTAGCAAATCCTGATGCTGCGACATGGCACAAGAAAGACGGACTGAGTATGGAGAATTCCTGGCACATCAGCTATCACTCCATGCCCTCTTCCCCTCCACTCAAGAAGGTATGTGAGAATGCAAGGGAGTGACAGGTAAGATAGCAATTTTAGAGGAATAACCTTTATTCTACTTTTAGTTTATGAAAAGTCAGAAGTAAATCAATTGCCCACCTTGAAACAATGTTGACACCTTCCAGCTGTGAAGACACTGAGATGGAACATGTTTAAGTGGCACTCAGCATCCACTCCCACTGTGCCATTAATATTATAGAGGCTACAAAGCTAAAAGCTACATGTCTTAGATTATTTTACAAGTAGGATTCTGGTTACAAATTAAGTGCTCACATGAGCTTTAAAAGGCCGAAATGGGTTGAGCACGGTGGCTTGCGCCTGTAATCCTAGCACTTCGGGAGGCCAAGGCAGGGGGATCACCCGAGGTCAGGAGTTCAAGACCGGCCTGGCCAACATGGCGAAACTGTCTCTACTAAAAATACAAAAATTGTCTGGGCATGGTGGCTCATGCCTGTAATCCCAGCACTTTGGAAGGCTGAGGCGGGCAGATCACGAGGTCAGGAGTTCGAGACCAGCCTGGCCAACATGGTGAAACCCCATCTCTGTTAAAAATACAAAAAAATTAGCTGGGTGTGTTGGTGCGTGCCTGTAGTCCCAGCTACTTAGGAGGCTGAGGCAGGAGAATTGCTTGAACCCAGAAGGAGGAGGTTGTAGTAAGCCCAGATCATACCACTACACTCCAGCCTAGGTGACAGAGCAAGACTCTATCTCAAAAAAACAAAACAGAAACAAAAGTTAGGCAGGCATGGTGCTGCACAGCTGTAGTCCCAGCTACTCGGGAGGCTGAAGCAGGAGAATTGCTTGAAACTGGAAGTCAGAGGTTGCAATGAGCCAAGATGCCACCATTGCACTCTGGTCTGGGCAACAGAGTAAGACTCCATCTCAAAAAAAAAAAAAAAAAGGCACAAATGGGCCAGGCATGGTGGCTCACGCCTGTAATCCCAACACTTTGGGAAGCTGAGGTGGGCGCATCACCTGAAGTCAGGAGTTCGAGACCAGCCTGGTCAACGTGGCAAAAATCCACCTCTACTAAAAATAAGAAAATTGGCTGGGCGCAGTGGCGGGTGCCTATAATCTCAGCTACTCAGAAGGCTGAGGCAGGAGAATTGTTTGAAGCTGGGAGATGGAGGTTGCAGTGAGCCAAGATCATACAACTGCACTCCAGCCTGGGCGACAGACAAGAGTCTGTCTCAAAAAATAAAAGAAAATAAATAGGCAGAAATAAGGCCAGCCATCTCCCTACTTTGGTTGTTCTCTGGTGGCAAGCAAAGTCATGAAGATGCCAGTCCCAAAATTCTGCTTCACTGCTTTTGCAGTGGGGGCCAGACTTCCCATGTCTAGGCAATTGTGGTGGCAGCTTTCTAAGCCCAGGATCATTGCTATAGCAGTGTGTTCTTAAATTTAATATCCTCATTACCCATTGTGCCAATTGGGGCAGTGGTTACAGCTCTTCCTGCAAGTTGGTTTGTGGTACTCTGGAGGCCTGGCTAAGATCTGCACCTTCATCTTTTCTTAAGATTATGTAAAACCCTAATTTCTCTATTAAGTACTTTTTCTCCTTAAAACATCCCCAGTAGTTTCTGTTTCTCAATACTGTTTGATAAATTATACCATCACTGAAGTGGTGGCTCAAGTATTAGTCAATCAAAAACTCATAGCAATCCATGTCCATGAAGATATTTGTGTCTCTCCTTGTTACAAAACATTTGTAACTATGTTTTTTGTAGCAGAAAGAATCTGCATCTGTTTCAAAGCCACACCTAGAGAAGACATTAATAATTGCCAACATGCATGTATGGAATCCTTTACAGTTTATAAAATAGTTTCACACACATTGCTTAATTTCATACTGATGTGAGTTAAGGCAGGTTTTACAGTGACACAGCTGATGTAGTAGAGTTTTGCTTGGGGTTTTACAGTGGTAAAACAGATTTAGAGACTCCTGCTGGAAAAAATGTCATGGCTTAAAAATATTATTTAATGACTCATAAATTATGAATCTGTAATAGGGAGACTTTTTAACAGTCTATATATATATATATTTTGAGATGGAGTCTCGCTCTGTAGCCCAGGCTGGAGTGCAGTGGCACAATCTCGGCTCACTGCAAGCTCTGCCTCCTGGGTTCACGCCATTCTCCTACTTCAGTCTCCTGAGTAGCTGGGACTACAGGCGCCTGTCACCACGCCTGGCTAATTTTTTGTATTTTTAATAGAGACGGGGTTTCACTGTGTTAGCCAGGATGGTCTCGATCTCCTGACCTTGTGATCTGCCCGCCTCGCCTTCCCAAAGTGCTGGGATTACAGGCGTGAGCCACCACTCCTGGCTTAACAGTATTTTTTACACTAGAGAGAAACTAGTTTTTTGTTGTTGTTGTTGTTGTTGTTGTTTTGAGATAAGAGTCTCACTCTTGTCGCCTAGGCTGTAGTGCAACGGCATTACCTCGGCTCACTGCAACGTCTGCCTCCCGCATTCAAGTGATTCTCCTGCCTCAGCCTGTTGAATAGCTGGGATTACAGTGCCCACCACCACACTCGGCTAATTTTTTGTATTTTTAGTAGAGAAGAGGTTTTGCCATATTGGCCAGGCTGGTCTTGAACTCCTGACCTCAGATTATTCGCCTGTCTTGGCCTCCAAAAGTGCTGGGATTACAAGTGTGAGCCACAGTGCCTGGCCTAAACTAGTTTTTTTAATGCATGAAAACTATGATTACTTTATGGATTTATGCAATTACTTTATGATTTTCTTTATGCATGAATACTATGATTACTATATTCAGTATGAAGCTTCAAATACTCAAAAAGGGAAAAGAAAAACTAGAAAATCATACGAATAACAAATCAGAACCAGGGTCAATTTGGGAAGGGTAAGAGGTAAGAAAGAGTTAGCTTGATAACCTTAGAGCCAAGCTCCCAAAGACAGAACCTAGAGAGACAAGGAACTACCTAGGCTAAGTAATCAGGAATTGTAGTGAAAAGCAAATATTAGCTTCTCAGCTCTCCTACTAATGAGCTCTATAAGGTTTTGAATGCAAACCACTGTTAAAAATGAACATCAAGAAGTTAGTTCTTAACTCTTCTCAGCAACATGTGACTATGTAAGATATTCTCAAGCTCTTTCCAAATTCTCAACAGTATTTGCAAAGTCAAGCCAAGAGGCGAAGCTGGTAACCATCACTGCACACTTTCCTCCTCAATCAATCCTGCTCCAATTAGGAAGGAGGTATATCGAGATTTGAACATTTTTAAAGGGTACAAGGTTGCCTGACCCTGTTTACTAAAAAGCACTAGTTATTGCTGACATTGTTCTTGTTATAACTTACTTAGTCATTATTGGGCATTACTGAATTATCTTTACTACTATAAAACGTTCAGGCTGGGTGCAGTGGCTCATGCCTGTAATCCCAGCGCGCTGGGAGGCCCAGGCAGGCAAATTGCCTGAGGTCAGGAGTTCGAGCCCAGTCTGGCATGGTGAAACCCTGTCTCTACTAAAAATACAAAAAAAATTAGCCGGGCGTGGTGACATGCGCCTGTAATCCCAGCTACTTGGGAGGCTGAGGCAGGGGAATTACTTGAACCAGGGAGGTGGAGGTTGCAGTGAGCCAAGATCACGCCACTGCACTGCAGTCTGGGTGACAAAAGCAAGACCCTGTCTCAAAAAAGAAAAAAAAAAAAAGTTCAATTTGTTGGAAGTTTCATATTTTTAATCCAATTTTTTAAAAATTTTAAGTAAAAGAGGGGTTTATTTTTATGCTTTAAATATACTTTCATTTTCTTAGATATACCTATAAATTTTGTATTATAGTTTCTATATGATGTATGTCTTTAGACCATTATATGGCAAAAAATGGCATTAAAAAAAGTCTGATGGCCGGGTGTGGTGGCACATGCCTGTAATCCCAGAACTTTGGGAGGCCGAGGTGGGCAGATTGCCTGAGCTCAGGAGTTCGAAACCAGCCTGGGTAACATGGTGAAACCCCATCTCTACAAAAAACACGAAAATTAGCCGGGCATGGTGGCACTTGTCTGTGATCCCAGCTACTTGGGAGGCTGAAGGAGAAGAATCGCTTAAACTCAGAGGGCGGAGGCTGCAGTGAGCCGAGATTGTGCCACTACACGCCAGCCTGGGTGACAGAGTGAGATTTCGTCTCAAAAAAGGAAAAAGAAAGTCTGAAATAAACATGATGAAAGTATCACATGGGAATTATTCTGGAAAGCAATTTAGAAATCTGTACCAAGGTCTTAAAAATATTCATACCCTTTAACCCAGTAATCTGACATCCTCAGAAAAAAGAAGAAATGATGAGACATTTGAGGCATAGAGGCAATATAAGAATTGTTCATTGCAATATTAATTATAATAGCAGAATTCAAAAGGCACATATATAAATTATGCCACATCCATTCATTGTATGAAATATCATGCAGCCTGTTACAAAGACTATTTACTGTCATAGGAAATGAGTACAACACTTACAAGGTAAGTGTGTATAAGTCACAGAAAGAGAATGTGCCAAAATACTAACATCAGTTACTGAAGGAGGTGACGGGTTTTTTTTTTTTTTTTGAGACAGAGCCTCGCTCTGTCGCCCAGGCTGGAGCGCAGTAGCGCCATCTCTGCTCAATGCAAGCTCCGCCTCCTGGGTTCACGCCATTCTCCTGCCTCAGCCTCCCAAGTAGCTGGGACTACAGGCGCCTGCCATCACACCCAGCTAATTTTTTTTGTATTTTTTAGTAGAGACAGGGTTTCACTGTGTTAGCCAGGATGGTCTCCATCTCCTGGCCTTGTGATCTGCCTGCCTTGGCCTCCCAAAGTGCTGGGATTGCAGGAGTGAGCCACCGCACCCGGCCCCTTTTTTACTTTTTGAGACAGAGTCTCGCTCTGTCACCCAGGATAGAGTGCAGTGGCACAATCTCGGCTCACTGTAACCTCCACCTCTGGGTTCAAACAATTCTCCTGCCTCAGCCTCCAAAGTAGCTGCAATTACAGGTGTGCGCCGCCATGCCCGACTAATTTTTTTGTATTTTTAGGAGAGACAGGCTTTTGCCATGTTGGCCAGGCTGGTATTGAACTCATGGCCTCAAATGATCTGCTTGCCTCAGCCTCCAAAAGTGCTGGGATTACAGACATGAGCCACTATACCTGGCCATGTATGCTTTCTTTTAATTTTGCTATTTCTTTTTTTTGTTTGTTTTTTTGAGATAGAGTTTCACTCTGTCATCCAGGCTGGAGTGCAGTGGGGTGATCTCAGCTCACTGCAACCTCCACCTCCTGGGTTTAAGCGATTCTCCTGTTTCAGCCTCCTGAGTAGCTGGGATTACAGGGGCTCGCCATCATGCCCAGCTAATTTTTGTATTTTTAGTGGCGACGGTGTTTCGCCACATTGGCCAGGCTGGTCTTGAACTCCTGACCCTTCTGACCTCAGGTGATCTGCTCGCCTCAGCCTCCCAAAGTGCTGGGATTAGAGGTGTGAGCCATCGTGCCCGGCCAATTTAGATATTTCTTAAAATTTCCAGAATATTAGTTTTTCTAATTAAGTAGATTTAAGTTATTTTTTTATTATTTATTTATTTATTTGAGACAGAGTTTCACTCTTTTTGCCAAGGCTAGAGTGCAGTGGCAAGATCTCAGCTCACCACAACCTCTGTCTCCCTGATTCTCCTGCCTCAGCCTCCCAACTAGCTGGAATTACAGGCATGTGCCACCACGCCCGGCTGTTTTTTTGTGTTTTTAGTAGAGATGGGGTTTCTCCATGTTGGTCAGGCTGGTCTTGAACTCCTGACCTCAGGTGATTCGCCCGCCTCCGCCTCCCAAAGTGCTGGGATTACAGGTGTGAGCCACCGTACCTGGCCTTAGATTTAAGTTATTTTTTACATTAACTAGATAATTGGTGATATAGAATTACAATTAATTATCATGATTATTTTATGACAATAGCATTTAACTATGTTAAAAAAAGTTCATATATTTTAGAGACATATATTAAAATGGTTATGGAACAAATGATATGATGGTTGAGATTTGTTACAAAATAATCCAAACTTGTAGGTGGGACAGTGGAAAGAATGGGAGATGGGAGTATTATAAAACGAGACTGGGCCAGGTGAAGTGACTCATGCCTGTAATCCCAGCACTTTGGGAGGCCGAGGCAGGTGGATCACTTGAGGTCAGGAGTTTAAGACCAGCCTGGGCAACATGGTGAAACCCTGTGTCTACTAAAAATATAAGAATTAGCTGGGCATGGTGGTGTGCACCTGTAATCCCAGCTACGTGGGAGGCTGAAGTGGGAGAATTGCCTGAACCCAGGAGGCAGAGGTTGCAGTGAGCAGAAATTGTGCCAATGCACTCCAGCCTGGGCAACAGAGCAAGACTCCACCTCAAAAAAAAAAAAAAAAAAAAAAGAAAGCAGGATTGGCCGTGTGCTAGTATTTGTTGAATATTGGTGATAAACAAGAGTTCATTATGCTAGTTTTTCTACTTTTGTATAAATTTGGAGTTTAATAAAAAAGTTAATTTTGAAACTTAAAAGTAAAAAGCACTAATAAGCACTACTTTGAAATTTAACATATAATTAGCCATTAATCTATGCTGAATAAAGACCAGAAATATCTCACATTAAGAGGATGTCAGCTGATCAGAATTTTCCTTCATCTACTTCTGAGTTGTGACTTAAAAACAAAACAGAAAAAAAGGTAAATATTTTCTTCATTATACCATCAAATGTAAAATGAGCCAATATTTTTAGGTGCTGCTAATATACTGTCAATTATGATTGTAAGATACTTCTCAATTTCAGAGACATTGAAATGTGAAACTATGTGCATCTTAGAATGGATGAAATACAGCAATGGCAGGTCAGATTCAGCTATGAGTCTTTTGTTTTCTGACCTAGGATCAGCGGGTCTGATTATTTATCTTGTAATTTTTAACATGGAGTTTTCTTTTTCTTTTTTTTTTGAGACGAGGTCTCGCTCTTGTCCCCAGGCTGGAGTGCAGTGGCACAATCTTAGCTCACTGCAACTTCTGCGTCCCGGATTCAAGCGATTCTCCTGCCTCAGCCTCCCGAGTAGCTGGGATTATAGACACCCACCACCACGCCCAGCTAATTTTTGTTTTGGTTTTTTTTTTAAGACGGAGTTTCACTCTTGTTGCCCAGGCTGGAGAGCAATGGTGCGATCTCAGCTCACCACAACCTCCGCCTCCCGGGTTCAAGCGATTCTTCTGCCTCCCAAAAACTCACTCCCAAAAACCCGCCTTGGCCTCCCAAAATGGTGGGATTACAGGCATAAGCCACTGTGCCCAGCCTTTTATTTTTCTTTTTCTAAAAAAGTGGGGGACAAAAGTCTGAATGATAGTTACTTGAAAAGAATGTATTTTCATACAGTGGAATTCCTATTTCATACAATGGTGGGATTACAGGCGTAAGCCACTGCACCCAGCCTTTTATTTTTCTTTTTTTAAAAAAGTGGGGGACAAAAGTCTGAATGATAGTTACTTGAAAAGAATGTATTTTCATACAGTGGAATTCCTATTTAGCAAGCACTTACAAGGCTGGGCACAAGGTAAAGTTTTAGGAGTTGATCCAGATTTATGGTTTGCATCCATTCTCCTGATGCTAACAGGCCTACAGGACCCCCTGCAGCTGCCATGAGCAGCTAAATGAACTACCCACGTCTATTTGGGAATGTGCTCCCATACCTCAAAAGCTGTTTTTCTTACTGATTGGTAGAGAAATTTTGCAGGGTTAATCAGGTAAGCAAGAAGCACATCCAAAGGATCAATAGGTATTCTTCTTGCCTTGTCCTAATTTCATTTTTCTTTTAATAAATGAAATTGTACAAGGTTTCCTTCACTCAGTTTCAAAAATTTATCCAGTATTGAGGCAAACTTTTTCATTAAAACTACATTTTGCTTCATGTTATTTGCTGTAAATTTTTATTTTTATTTATATATACACACATATATTTTTGGAGACAGTCTCACTGTATCAACCAGTCTGGAGTGCAGTGGTGCGATCTCGGCTCACTGCAACCTCCACCTGCTGGGTTCAAGCAATTCTCCTGGCTCAGCCTCCCAAGCAGCTGGGACTACAGGCGCACACTGCCACGCCCGGCTAATTTTTTTGTATTTTTTAGTAGAGATGGAGTTTTACTGTGTTGCCTGGGCTGGTCTCGAACTCCTGACCTCAGGCAATCTGCCCACCTTGGCCTCCCAAAGTGCTAGGATCACAGGCGTAAGCCACCGTGCCTGTCCTATTTGCTGTAAATTTTTTAAATATGCATTCATATATTCATAGGATTCAGGCAGTAACCATTTACAAACAGACAAAATAGCCAAAGCAAATATTAAACGTGCTACTTTAATTTGTACCAACTACTTTACTTTTCAAAGTAGGCTTCTCGTCTCTTCCGAAGCTCTTCTGAAGTAAGATTTGTACCTGATGTCTGTGGAATATCTTGAGATATATTTCTGGAACTACCTGAAAACAAAACACAACAGAACAAAAACCAATCACTGTATTTACCAATTCAAGCAACAATACATTTGTTTATACTCATTTGAGTAAGCTTTTAAAACGTTTTTTCTTGAAGAATATTCTACTCTTCTGGCTGGGCGTGGTGGCTCACACATGTAATCCCAGCACTTTGGGAGGCCAAGGCAGGTGGATCACCTGAGGTGAGGAGTTCAGGACCAGCCTGGCCAACAGGGCAAAACCATATCTCTACTAAAAGTACAAAAAATTAGCCAGGCATCGTGGTAGGTGCCTGTAGTCCCAGTTACTCAAGAGGCTGAGGCAAGAGAATCGCTTGAACCCGGAAGGCAGAGGTTGCAGTGAGCCAAGATCGTTGCACTCCAGGCTGGGCAACAGTGAGACTCTTAATTCAAAAAACAAAAGAAATCTAAAGCTGATTTCTGTCCCTGCTAATCCAGCAGGACTCTATTAATCAAAAATGGGATTGCACACCATATGGAGTACTCAGAGGTGTGCCTAGAGGCAAGAAAAGTTCAGGATGAAAATAATCTTCCCATTAATGGAATCTCAATTTTATCTGGATATCTAAGGAAATCAATTGATAAATAATTTCATTAGAAAGCAGAAGCAAATACACATAAGTTAGAGAAAAATAAAACAAAAAACCCACTTCAAACTTTTAATTAAGCAACTTCGAGCTATGTCTTAACATTTTTCTTTGCCTAGACTGTATAGGGGATATGTTTTCGCTTTTGAAATTGATAGTTTATATCACTAAAAAACTGGGCCCACCAAAGTGGGCTTAAGGTTTAAGTTGCATAGCCAATAAATGTTGGCTTTTTGTATAATCAGTTTATATCCCCTGTCCAGGCCCTTCCATAGTGTCTAATGACATACATATATGAAAGAGCTGATTTGGGTAAGGGTCAACTGATACCCACAAAGATTAACACCACAATTGACTACTGTGTTAGTACAGGTTATTGAAACCAAATAAATAACCAGGAGTAAAAATATAACTACTCCTAATAAAATATAGGTTGTAAAAAGTTATTTCCATTATAAGAAATCTAAAGGGAAAGCCCACTATATAGCTATTGCTTCTGCAGTAATTGTCAAAACACTTCTAAAAGTACATTAACTTCCAGGAAACCTAAGAATAATTGGAATCAATTCTTCAGCAAGGAATACAACACACATCAGAATGTCTTTACCTTGCATACTTAGCTGAATAGCCCTGCGGAGATCTGCTTCCTCATCTTCCATGTCAATTTCTTGGCGACTTAGTGCCAGAGCCCTCTGCAAATCCTCCTCATCTTCATCTAACATTCCTGAGCCATCATTTGCTTCTAACACTCGTTCCAGGTCTGTTTTATGGACTCTAAAGAACAAAAGCACTGGTAGTAACTGCAACCAATCTTCTATTTTAGACATAACATAAAGGCATTTGTAATGTAAAGGCTTTACGTAAGCCAAAACTTAAAACGTTTTCTGGCAAATAAGCTCTAGTAATATAATGATTGTGTTGTAATTTGAATCCAACTAAGTTTTTTTTCTCCGTTTCTTTTTTTGAGACAGGGTCTGACTCTCTTGCCCAGGCTGGAGTGCGGTGGTGTGATTGTGGCTCACTGTAGTCTCCACCTCCCCAGTTTTGGGTGATCCTTCCTCCTCTGCCTCCCAAGTAGCTGGGACTACAGACACGCACCACCACGTCTGGCTAATTTTTGTACTATTTGTAGAGGTGAGGTTTTGCCATGTTGCCCAGGCTGGTCTCAAACTCCTGGGTTGAAGCAATCAGCCTGCCTCAGCCTCCTGAAGTGCTAGGAATACACCATACCTGCTAACTTAGTTAATATATTTAAGTATTTCAAAGAGTTGATTCAAGTTCGAACTAATAAACTTCACTAAAATGTAAGATCCAAAATAGAGGTGCCGACAACACAAGGACCACATATTCAATGTAAGCATGAAAATTTAATTCTCATAATGAAATATCGTCATATGTTCCATACTGCAGGCCTCATTTTCACCTTTGCTCTTTCAGTTGTGCTAATTCTTCTCCAATAAGTTTTGGTCGGTGCATCTGTTGGACCCTGATCATCTGCAGGAGTTGGTCAGCTTCGCAATCTGGCAGGTCACCCTTAACAACAAATATAGAATAACCTAAAACAAAAAGGCAAAAATCAACCTAAACAGCTAGTAAAGAGATTCAAAATTGATGTAAAATGCTAGTAAAGAGGCAGCACAGTACACTGGAAAAAAATACAAGCTGAGGATTCAGAAAGATTTTAGTTCAAATAATGATTCTTATACTTACTAGTAAAGTCATCTAGGATAAGTTACTTAAAATCTCTGAGCCTCACTTTCTCCATTGTAAGACTGGAATAGCCGTCTCACTGAGTGACTGTGCGAAGTAAATGTCTGTAAAGGGCCCTACTAATATAGCACTTGAATGAGCAGGCTACTCACTTACTGGTATGAGAGAGAGTAAAGGAGTCGGTAAGAGCAACTGATTGAGAATCAGACTGCCTGCATCTGATCCCAGTTCTCCCACTTCCTAGCTGCATTTGTCTTGGTTTCTACTGTTAAACATAATGATACTGGTACCTTCCTGTGATGGTTAATATTATCAACTTCATTGGATTGAAGGCTACAAATTATTGTTTCTGGGTGTGTCTGTGAGGGTGTTTCCAAAGGAGATTAACATTTAAGCCAGTGAACTGGGAGAGGCAGACCCACCCTCAATCTGGGTGGTCACCATCTAATCAGCTGCCAGCTCGGCTAGAATAAATCAGGCAGAAATAAGAGTGTGGAAGGACCAGACTTGCTGAGCCTTCACCTTTCTCCCATGCTGGATGCTTCCTGCCCTCAAATATCAGACTCCAAGTTCTTCATCTTTTGGAGTCTTGAACTTACACCAGTGGTTTGCCAGGGGCTCTTGGGCCTTTGGCCACAGACTGAAGGCTGCACTGTCAGCTTCCCTACTTTTGAGGTTTTGGGACTTGGACAGGCTTCCTGGTTCCTCAGCTTGCAGACAGCCTATTGTGGGACTTCACCTTGCGATCATATGAGTCAATATTCCTTAGTACATTACCCTTCATATATACAGCTATCTTATTAGTTCTGTCCCTCTAGAGAACCCTGACTAATACACTCACAGGGCTGTTTTGAGGACACAGTCAGATAATGTGTGCAATAACTAGTAACATGGCTAAAACTAATCATCTGTGGAAAGAGCTACCCTGACCCACACATGTACACCCCTTGTAACTAAAAATAGGAGCTGAGAAGCCAAATACCTAAAAGCTATTTAAGGTGTCAAACGTGTGGTTTGCATCCCAAAAGAATTACATTAGTCTAGTGTGACTGTGTATAAATATGATTCCAGAAATCCAGGGTTTCCCCAAGCTAGATGCTACACACAAAAACTAAGAGTGGGCTATACCTAAAACAATCTAATTAATTTAAGTTTTTCTATTATTAATTATTATTATTATTTTTTAATTTGAGATGGAGTCTCACTCTGTCACCCAGGCTGAAGTGCAGTGGTGCAATCTCAGCTCATTGCAACCTCTGCCTCCCAGGAGGTTCAAGCGATTCTCCTGCCTCAGCCTCCTGAGTAGCTGGGATTACAGGCACCCTCCACCACGCCTGGTTAATATTTGTATTTTTAGGAGAGACGGGGTTTCACCATGTTGGCCAGGCTGGTCTCAAACTCCTGACCTCAGGTGATCTGCCCACCTCAGCCTCCCAAAGTGCTGGGATTACAGGTGTGAGCCACCGCACCTGGCACATTTTTCTTAAACTCTGGTGTTTGTTATTGGATATCCTTTGTTAGAATTAACACATAATGGGACAAAGATTATAAGAACTATTAATGGAAAACCTCAAAATAGTACAATGAACATTTTTTATGAGGACAACTGTATTCAGAGTTCAAATGGTTTAATGTGTTTTCTGCCAGTAAAACTGTTTCTATATCGTACAATAAATATGCCAGCTCACCATGGTATTCTATGAAGAGTGTCTGAAGAATGGATACTCTGCCCTGTTCAGGGGTCATGGTAAAGATCTTGGGTTTTATTCAAGACTTCAGATTTTATTTTACTTTTCAATTTTTTTTTTTTTTTTTGAGAGTCTTGTTCTGTCACCCAGGCTGGAGTGCAGTGGTATGATCTTGGCTCACTGTAACCTCTGCCTGCTGGGATCAAGTGATTCTCCTATCTCAACCTCCCAAGTAGCTGGGACTACAGGTGCACAACATCACGCCGTTAATTTTTGTATTTTTTTGGTAGAGACAGGGTTTCACCATGTTGGCTAGGCTGGTCTCAAACTCCTGACCTCAAGTGATCTGCCCCTCATCCTCCCAAAGTGCTGGGATTACAGGCATGAGCCACCACACTCAGCCTAAGACTTCAGATTTTATTCTAAGTGTGCTGGGAAGCCACTGAAAGACAAGGAGTGAGGGTGGGACATAACAGGCATTACACTGGTTAAGAAGCACTCTGAGCTGCTCTATCAGTATAATATGTAGGAACCAGAGTACAAGAAGAGTCACCCTTATGGAAATGGAAAACCTGATAGATAGCATGGATAGAAAAAAAAATAAGTCTTTCATAGACATGTTCAGTTTGAAATGCTTTTTGGACTTCAAAGTGGAGATGCCAAAGCTAGGAGTTAGTCAGAGCTAGGTGTTCAGGGTAGATGTCAAGACTGAAGATAAAAGTTTGGTAATTACTGACACACAGATCTTATTTAGAGATATACTTAAGATCCATGAAAGGGATCTGAAAGATGCAGGCAACAAGTTAGGAAAACCACAGCATGGTGGGCTGGAGGTCAAGGGCAGACAGGGTTTTTAAGAAGGGATATCATTAGGAACCAAGGTTTTAACTATAAAAGAAAAAAGATACAAGTATCTAAAATCAAATAATTAAAAACTCTGTATTCCTAAATGTGAATTCACAATAACTACATAACAAACCCAGTAGCAATAAGCATGCCAGCACTCAAATTGTGATCTCTAAATACCATTACTAAAAGATGGTCAGGCACAGTGGCTCATGCCTGTAATCCCAGCACTTCAGGAGGCCGAGGCAGGTAGATCACTTGAGGCCAGGAATTCGAGACCAACCTGGCTAATATGGTGAAACCCTGTCTCTACTAAAAATATAAAAATAAAAAAACATTTAGCCAGGGGCCAGGCGCAGTGGCTCATGCCTGTAATCCCAGCACTTTGGGAGGCTGAGGTGGCAGATCACCTGAGGTCAGGAGTTCGAGACCAGCCTAACCAACACGGAGAAACCCCTTCCGTCTCTACTAAAAATACAAAATTAGCCAGGCGTGGTGGCTCATGCCTGTAAACCCAGCTACTCGGGAGGCTGAGGCAAGAGAATCGCTTGAACCTGGGAGGCAGAAGTTGCAGTGAGCCGAGATCACGCCATTGCACTCCAGCCTGGGCAACAAAAGGGAAACTCCATCTCAAAAAAAAGAAAAAATTATCCAGTCGTGGTGGCACGCACCTGTAATCCCAGCTACTCGGGAGGCTGAGGCAGAAGAATCGCTTGAACCCAGGAGGCGGAGTTCAAGAAAAGGAGAAGGCACACTAGAGACAATCCTAAGGAAAAAATAAAAATGGGGAGGCAGCTGGAGTTTCATGGAATTAAGAGAGGATTTTTCTTTTTAATCACTGGAGTTAAAAAGCTTATTTTTCTGCTTATAGGTATATTACCAAAAAAAAAAAAAAAATAGGGGGGAAACTGATTATACAAGAGAGTGGAGAGATGAAAGCAGGAACATCTTGAGTAGGTGAGAGGAGCTGGGATCCAGCCCACAAGTGAGGGACTGGTCTTTGCTAGAGGTAGGGGACCATTCATCTATTTTAGTAGTCTCAAAGCACAGGTGAAGATATAAGCAAATTGGTACACTTGCTGGTAGAAAGGTAAGAACATAATTTTAATTGCTTCTATGTTCTCAGCAGAATGTAATGGAAGGCCATACACAAGGTGTGTAAGGAAGGGAGAGGAAAGTGGTTAAAGGTTTGAAGACAGAAGCTGTGAAATTAGTCACCTTGGAAAGTGGCACATGATTTTTTATAAACATCTGGAGAGTGGTACATAATTTTTTATAAACATCTGGAGAGTGGCACATGATTTTTTATAAACATCCGGAGAGTGGTACATGATGTTTTATAAACATCTTGGAGAGTGATACAGGGATTTACTAAGAAAACATAGTAGAAATATCAGGCAGCACTAAAGGCTCATCTGAATTTTGTGATTATAATAAATTTAAAGTAAAACCTTAGCTAGGTGTGGTAGCACAAGCCTGTAGTCCCAGCTACTCAACAGCCTGAGGCAAGAGGATCACTTGAGCCCAGGAGTGTGGGGCTACAATGAGCTGTGATCATGTCGCTGCACTCCAGCCTGGGCTTCAGAGAGGCCTAGTCACTTTGATAGATGGATGGATGGGTGAATGGATGGATAGATCGTTTAAGAAAAAAGTAAAGCCAATCATCATGTTTTATGTTATTTTTTAGCCATATCCTGCTACTCTGGTACAGGAATGGACAAGGCCAAGATTTGGTTTTAACCAGGGTTGAGATTTTTGTCATTCAAGTATGATGGAGGGAGAGAAGGGGGAAACAAGCTGAAGAATGCAATGGAGTGATTATAACAATGAATTACAGAAAATAAGCAGTAGAAGAAAGGAAGAATGCATATAAAGGAAATGCTTGGGCCCCACGGTAGGGTTTAAAGAATGGCTGGAATAAAAAAAACAGATAAAACATGGTTTAAGGATAGGAGGTGGTAGTCAAAGAGTAATACGCTTGCAATTGAGATTTGACAGTGGTTATGATTATTGGTAATAGCTAAGCAAGAGTGAGTGATTTTGAAACTAAGAAGCAGGTACTGGATTACTGGATTGATTAGCAATACAGAAATCATTAAGAATGATAAAAGGAGTTGAAGTAGAGAAAAACACAATGAGTCAGATCCTAAAATCACTGATGAAAAGAGACTTTTGGATGAGTGCAAAAGGGCAAGGGATAGTTTAATCTAGGGGCGCGTATTTCTTTTGTCTTTGAGACGGAGTCTCACTGTGTCGCCCAGGCTGGAGGGCAGTGGCGCAATCTCAGCTCACTGCAAGATCCACCTCCCGGGTTCACACTATTCTCCTGCCTCAGTCTCCCAAATAGCTGAGACTACAGGTGTCCACCACCACAACCGGCTAATTTTTTGTTATTTTAGTAAACACGGGGTTTCCCCGTTAGCCAGGATGGTCTTGATCTCCTGACCTCGTGATCTACCCGCCTCGGCCTCCCAAAGTGCTGGGATTACAGGCGAAAGCCACCACAACCAGCCCTTAGGGGCACGTATTTCAAAGAAACTGGAGTTTATAGGGAAGAACAGTGGCCTAGAAGAGGCAAAAAAGAAAAATATCTATCCCTCCTCTCAGCCGTGTGGTATGTGATGTATAAAAGAAAAAACCATTACTTAGAAGGGCTGCAAAGAAAGCAGCATCCTCAGAAGAGGGAGGGCCAGGTGCCAGTGAGAACTCTAATGGAACAGCGTCACCCAAATCACAGCCTATCACCACGTCAAACCTAAAGATTGTTTCACTGCCACTGCCAGAAAAACAGTATTGTCACACTGTCATCTAATGCTCCGGTTTATTTAACTACTTTGAAAGATAACGTTACAAAATTTTCAGCCTTTACTTACCTTCCTGTTGTAATTGAGCCAAGAAAAGTGCAAGATATGTATCTGATATTAACTCTGGACCCGTCAAGAGAGAATTCAAGTTAAACCACTGGAAAAAAATTGTCAATATTTAAGTTAGTGCATATTATAGGTAATAAAGTAGTTTCACATGTTAAGAACAGATATAACCCATCAAAGCTTAGTAAGATTGTTTAAACTCTGGAAATATTTCAAGTTGAGCTCTTTCCTCTGATTGAATAATATCTTAAAAGAGAATACTGCAGATTTATCACTATTACTTTTTTTTTTTTTTTTTTGAGAAGAGTCTCACTCTGTCACCCAGGCTGGAGTGCAGTGGCATGATCTCAGATCATTGCAACCTCCGTCTCTCAGGTTCAAGCAATTCTCTTGCCTCAGCCTCCCAAGAAGCTGGAACTATAGGCCCGCGCCACCACACCCAGCTAATTTTTGTATTTTTAGTTAGAGACAGCACATTTGCCACATTGACCAGGCTGGTCTCAAACTCCTGACCTCAAATGATCCTCCCACCTCAGCCTCCCAAAGTTCTGGGTTTACAAACATGAGCCACTGCACCCGGCCTCTGTTAAATACTCTTTTTTTTTTTTTTTTTTTTTGAGACAGAGTCTCGCTCTGTTGCCCAGGCTGGAGTACAGTGGCGCAATCTCAGCTCACTGCAAGCTCCACCTCCCAGGCTCACGCCATCCTCCTGCCTCAGCCTCCCGAGTAGCTAGGACGATACGCGCACACCGCCACACGCGGCTAATTTTTTGTATTTTTAGTAGAGATGGGGTTTCACCGTGTTAGCCAGGATGGTCTTGATCTCCTGACCTTGTGATCCACCCGCCTTGGCCTCCCAGAGTGCTGGGATTACAGGCATGAGCCACGGCGCCCGGCCCTGTTAAATAGTTTTTTAAAAACAACACTTTGCTTTAAACTATAAACATTAAACCCTCCCAAAAGAATAAAAATGGATAGTCCGTAGTTGAAATGTCTTTATTAATAGCTATAGTTAAATCTTTTTTCAAAGTATCAGTCCAACATAACTCTAATCGCATCTATCATACTGATGGGAGGAAAAATGACAACTATACAAAGTTTTCCCATTACCGATAATTTTTGTCAAAAGATTCCAATTGTGAGAAAGTCAGAAGTTCCAGGAAGATAATTTATAATTACCAACTCAGTTTTTAAAAATCACTAAATTAGGTGGGCATGGCAGCTCATGCCTATAATCCGAGCACTTTGGGAAGCTAACGTGGGAGGACTGCTTGAGCCCAGGAATTTGAGACCAGCCTGGGCAACATAGTGAGACCCTCTATAATTTAAAAATGTTTTTAAAAAACACTATCACATATAACATATAAACACTTTTTTTTTTTAAAGAGATGGTCATCTAGGCTGGAGTGCAGTGGTGCAATCATAACTCACTGCAGCCTTGAACACCTGGGCTTAAGTGATTCTCTCGCTTCATCCTCCCAAATAGCTGGGACTACAGGTGTGCACCAAGATGCTTGACGAATTTTCTAATTTTTTTTGTAGAAATGGGGGTCTCACACTATGTTGTACAGGCTGGTCTCAAACTCCTGGCCTCAAGACATCCTCCCACCTCAGTCTCCCTACGTGCTGGAATTACAGGTGTTAACCACTGCACTCGGCCCTAATTAACATCATTTATCACTACCACATAGTAATCCTAATTTAACCCACAAGATACAAAAAGTGTTTAAAGTTACTGTCAATATCATGACCAACTATTTTCCTGGATTTTGACAATGTTAATACTTTTTCCAGCCTTCTTTTTTATTATACAGGGACCTCAGACAGAGTCTATAGTGAAAAATATAGTTTTAAACAAAAATATAAATTAGAACCAAAGAAAATAAAATAAACCAAAATTTGACATCTTCTGTATTTGTTTTTTTTTGTTTTGTTTTGTTTTGTTTTAAAGATAGAATTTCACTCTTATTGCTCAGGCTGGAGTGTAATGGCGTGATCTTGGCTCACTAAAACCTCCACCTCCCAGATTCAAGCAATTCTCCTGCCTCAGCCTTCCAAGTAGCTGGGATTACAGGCATGCGCGACCACACCCAGCTAATTTTGTATTTTTAGTAGAGACGGGGTTTCACCACGTTGGCAAAGCTGATCTTGAACTCCTGACCTCAGGTGATCCACCCACCTCAGCCTCCCAAAGTGCTGGGATTACAGGCATGAGCCACAGCGCCCGGCCAACATCTTCTGTATTTGTCAAAGATAATGTAATTCAAAATGTGAAAATTCAATTTTGAAGAACTAAAATTTTTTAAATCTCTCAAAATAATAAGATAGACATTTATTTGCAAATTAATACGAGGGTACTTCTGAAATCTAAGTCTACAGACCTTAAAAATTCAGTGCTTACTTTATACAAAAAAAGTAAAAAATACTGGATCATAATTTTTAAAAACACGTAAATAAAACCCAGAGGTTAAATAATCTCAGCAGTACCCTACCCTGGTTTTTACCTAGAGGTGATTCCCACTCGCGTCAGCCTCTACTGCTGTAAGTTGCACTTTTTAAATTTTTTTTCGGTAGAGACAAGGTTTCACTGTGTTGGTCCAAGCCGGTCTCAAGCTCCTGGCCTCAGTGATCTCCCTGCCTCAGCCTCCCAAAGTGCTGGGATTACAGGTGTGAACCACTGCATCCAGCTAGCCTCCACTGTAAGCTTCTAGATTACACCTCCTTAACTTGCTCTTGGCTCCTCAGGAAGAACTTTAAGAAAGAACCAACTTAGGGCTGGGCATGGTGGCTCACACCTGTATTCCCTGTATTTGAGAGGCAGAGATGGACGGATCACCTGAGGTCAGGAGTTCAAGACCAGCCTGACCAACATGGTGAAACCCCGTCTCTGCTAAAAATACAAAAATTAGCTGGGTGTGGTGGTGCACACCTGTAGTCCCAGCTACTCGGGAGGCTGAGACAGGAAAATTGCTTGAACCCGGGTGGCGGAGATTGCAGTGAGCCGAGATCCCGCCACTGCACTCCAGCCTGGGTGACAGAGCAAGAATCCATCAGAAAGAGAGAAAGAGAGAAAGAACGAACGAACCAACTTAGGATGAAGCTAAGTAGGTGACTTTTCCCAAATTTGATTTGGGTGACTTAAAAGAACAATAGGGTTTTTGTTTTTGAATTATCTCTTACAGATTTAATTCAATATACTTTCTTGACATATCTTTTTTGGCTTTTATTTACTTTTTTTAAAAAACAAACAGCTTTATTGGGGTATAAGTGATATACAATAAACTTCACATATTTAAAGTGTACAATTTGAAACTTTTTTTTTTTTTGAGACAGGATCTCCTTCTGTCACCCAAGCTGGAGTATAGTAGTGCGATCATGACTCACTGCAGGCTTGACCTCTGGGCTCCCTCCTCAGCCTCCCTAGCACCTAGGACTACATGCATGTATCACCACGCCTAATCAATTTTTCTTTTTTTTTTTTCATTTTTTTGTAGAGTTGGGGTCTTGTGACATTGCCCAGGCTGGTCCTGAACTCCTTGAGCTCAAGCGATCCTCCTGCCATGGCATCCAAAAGTGCTGGGATTACAGACATGAGCCACTGCACCTGGCCTTTGAAATGTTTTGACATTTGTATACTGTACTCCCATGAAACCATTACTACAACCAACACTGGGACACATTAATCACTGCCACGTTTCCCATGCCTCTCTATGAACCTCCCCTCTCACTCTTCCCTAGCCTTTCCATCCCCAGGCAACCACTGGTGGATCTCCTTTTCATCACCACAGATGAATCTGCACTTTTCTAGACTTTTAATAAATGATACCATACAGCATGTAGTATTCTGTTTCTGGGTTATTCTTTCAGCATAATTATTTTGAGATTCATCCATGTTGCTGCATGTATCACTAGTTTATTCTTTTTTACTGTGCTAGCTGGTTTTCAAGAACCCTCTTTCAAAGATTCAAAATTCTAATAAAAAGGATGTTAAATGATTCTGTTTCTTAAAATAGCTTGCTCAAGACATATTTCATGTTTTATTTAACAAATAGAAGTGATTTTATGTAGACGTATGTATTACATGGCTTTTGGAATCATATGAATAATCTTACACTAAAGCAAGCATGATTGAATGCTTTATTCATGCTTGACACTATTTCAGGCTTCGTGACAGCACTATGCTAAATACAAATCTACAAATGTAGTAATTAACTGACAGAACATAGTCATCACATAAAAACCCACTTCAAAGTAACCACATTTGTATTATATTTAATATAGAATTTTTCTTATGATATAGTTAAATTGCATATACTTGTCACAAATAAATTTACAAGGAAAACTGATATGTTTTAAAATGACAAATTTCTATCTATCAAGATAGATAACCATGCCACAAACACACACATTACTGGTCAGTTTCCTAATTTTAAAGTCAGCAATCTTTTTGTTTTTTCTTTTTAATTTTTAAATTTTTTTTTCTTTTTATGTTTTATAAAACAGAGTCTTACTCTGTCACCCAGGCTGGGGTACAGTGGCACAATCATAGTTCACTGCAGCCTCACACTCCTGAGCTCAAGTGATCCTCCTGCCTCAGTCTTCCAAGAAAGCTGGAATTACAGATGTGAGCCACCATACCTGGCTTTTTTTTTTTTTTTTTTTTTTAAGAGACAGGACCTCCCTTTGTTGCCCAGGCTAGTTTCAAAGTTCTGGCTTCAAGTGATCCCCCAGCCTAAGCCTCTCAAACTGTTGGGATTACAGGCATGAGCCACCACATCTGGCCCACATTTTAGTTTTAAATGGGGCACAATATAAGAAAAAAAGACAAGGAAGGGTAAGAAATGTTACCTGTTTTCCTAATTTTCTAACTGTAAACCAGTGTTCCTTATAATTGCATATAAATGATCTTTCATTTCTAAAAAAGAAAACACACAATATTAACTTGAAATACTGAATTCATACTTATGTTGTCTACTGGCAAACATTATATAAAATTTGTGATAATTTAAGATTATATTTACAGTTAAGTGTCACTGATGTTTTTAAAAGATCACACAACCATATGAACGTCTCTGCAGCAGCTTAGTGATGCCGGGCCAAAAGATGGCCTCACGCACCACTTACGGGGCAGCTCTGTGCTGCCACAGACACTGGGGTGCCAGGAAGGCTACAGGGCAGATGCTCATGGACATCACAAAGGTGAAATAGGAAAGTCTGAGGGAATGAAACAGGGAACATCAAAACACAAGTATTCAAAATATATTTCTCTTCTTTAAGAAATATCTTTAAAAATCAAATTTGGGAAAAGAAATGTATGAAATGCAAAACAAAATCTTACATAGGATCGATCCTGAGCCTCTGATACTCTGGACTGTTGAACAGGATTAGTTCTAAACCCCAAACTTTCAAGGCATTGCTTATAACCTGTTAAGAAAAATAGTAACTTTTCATAAGCCAAACCACTCCATTCCAAATTGAAGAAGTGTAGCTATGTCAGTTGTGTAAACACTTTAAGAAGTATAGCTATGTTAGTTGTGTACCTCATATATAAATTTCTCTAGAAGGCTACAGGTTTTTTTTTGGGTTTTTTTTTTTGTTTTTTTTTTTAAGACAAAGAGTCTTGCTCTGTTGCCTAGGCTGAAGTACAGTGGCGTGATCTCGGCTCACTGCAACCTCTGCCTCCTGAGTTCAAGTGATTCTCCTACCTCAGGCTCCCGAGTAGCTGGGATTACAAGCATGCGCCACCACACCCAGCTAATTTTTGTATTTTTAGTAGAGACAGGGTTTCACCTTGTTGGCCAGGCTGGTCTCAAACTCCTGACCTTGTGATCTGCCCACCTCGGCCTCCCAAAGTACTGGGATTACAGGCATGAGTCACCACGCCCAGCCGGCTATAGGTTTTCAAAAGTGTGTGTGTGTATAGATATATCACTAAATCCATAAAAAACATACACATATATATTAGAAGAGTGCTTTTCATACCAGGTCTCTGAGATGTTCCAGAAAACCACACAATTCCTACATAAAACTGCCTCAAAAATCCAGATGTATGTATATTCTACCCATAAGTGCTATTCTTAAAACTAGTCTACTATATACATCTGATAATTTGGATGCCGTGGGTGCTACTTTAGAAAATGTATATTCAACTTACTACTTGCAATGTCAGAAATCGTGTCTATCAAAATAAGTTCTCCCTGGGCACTTAAACTGAAGTTTCCATAGATATCAGACTTCCAGGGTCATGGGCTTGCCACTTGTAGAAAAAAACAAAATGCAAACCTGATTATTTCAATCTGTCTGACAAAAAAAGGGAAATTTCTGAAAATTCACTATCTACCCTCCAAGGTAGCCAACAAAGAAGCAAGTCAACCAGGTACCGGCAAAGACAGAAAGTGAGTGCAAGGCAGTGGGTACCAAGAGCAGCAAGGCACAAATAGGAAACGCCAAGTGCTGGGCCTACTCTGACCTCTGATTCCAGCCCTGCAGTAGCCATTACCTGTTAACAGTGGCACGGTAAAGCACTAGATGGAAATGCTGGTGGATGAGGAGGAGTCCAGGAGGGCAGTACAAGGGAAATACAAACAAAGGTATCTGCAGAGATAGGTCGCTCAGGAGAGGTTCTGAAAGACCTCTGGATACAACTCACAGTGTCAGAAAAGAATGAAAGACATGCAGATAAAAGAATCTTTCAAGTACATATATATAACCACCAAAGAACTCAAAGAGAAAAATCAAAAGCCACAGACCATAATAAGGAAATCCAGTCTGGTAGGCTGATTTAAAAGGATGGTAGCAAGGTACTGCATTTTCTTAAATTTACCCAACAGATGGTAAGTTTGAGACATTGGGACTTATTATAATTAAGGGTATTTGGTTTTCTTTGAGACAGAGTCTTGCTCTGTCACCAGGCTGGAGTGCAGTGGTGCGATCTTGGCTCACTGCAACCTCTGACTCCCTGGTTCAAGCGATTCTCCCGCCTCAGTCTCCAGAGTAGCTGGGATTACAGGCTTGCATCACCACGCCCAGCTAATTTTTGTATTTTTAGTAGAGACAGGGTTTCACCATGTTGGCCAGGATGGTCTTGATCTCCTGACCCTGAGATCCGCCCACCTCGCCCTCCCAAAGTGCTGGGATTACAGGTGTGAGCCACCACGCCTGGCCAGAATTAAGCTTATTATTAGCATCCAGATGCAAATTAAATAATCTTTCTCAAAAAGGAATTTTTAAATGCCCCACCCTAATATGAAGATTCTACAATCCTTTCATGTTTATCTATATAAAAATCTAGTACTCTAGTTGGCCGGGCATGGTGGCTCATGCCTGTAATCCCAGCACTTTGGGAGGCTGAGGCAGGTGGATCACAATCTAGTGATCTAGAGTGTAATCTTATACTCTGTAGACATGATCTATTAGAAGAACTTCTGAAGGTCGCCTTGTTACAGTGACTATTGAAAGGCTGTGAAACGGGGCCTGGGATGTAAGCAACACATAGTAGATGCTTGTGACTACTTACCTGAATAGAGAAAAAACCACTGTCATCCATATTTCCAGAAGGCTGCTGTTAATTTTGACAGGTAGTTGAAGCACGCGTGGAGGTGGGGAAAGAAGGATACAAACTGTCATTAGCGTGCATATTTAAAATAACATCTTTGCATTTCCATTTCCAAAGTTAACAGTGCAGTTATAATTCACCAGTCAGATCCCTATACGAAGAATGGTACATCCTTTTCTAAATAGTATCCAGTTTTTAAAAGAAATGTAAGCCGGGTGTGGTGGCTCACACCTATAATCCCAGCACTTTCCGAGGCCAAGGCAGGTGGATCATGAGATCAGGAGTTCCAGACCAACCTGACCAACATGGTGAAACCCCGTCTCTAACAAAGATACAAAAAATTAGCCAGGCATAGTGGCGTGTGCCTGTAATCCCAGCTACTTGGGAGGCTGAGGCAGGAGAATTGCTTGAACCCAGGAGGCGGAGGTTGCAGTGAGCTGAGATCGCGCCATTGCACTCCAGCCTGGACAACAGGGCAAGACTCCGTCTCAAAAAAAACAAAAAGAAAGAAAGAAATGTGACTTAGTGAGTTTAACATCAGTACCTGTAAAAACGTGCGATAATCTTCACTAGTAACTCCTCCTTCTGCCATTCTCATCCTCTCCTCCTCATCCAGCTGATGTGCAATTGAGGATAATTCCACAGGGCTAAAATATTCTCCTTGCAATAAATTATTCAGGCAATGTTGAGCACAAAGTGAGCCTTCTTGCTAATATTTCCAAAAGAAAAAATTAAAACGTGACTTATTAAACAGAATTGCACAGTATTTTCCCCTAAATAATTTAATCATTAACTTTTCTTTCTTTTTTGAGACACAGTCTTGCTCTGTTGTCCAGGCTGGAGTACAGTGGAGCACTCTCGGCTCACCACAACCTCTGCCTCCCGGGTTCAAGCAATTCTCCTGCCTCAGCCTCCTGAGTAGCTGGGACTACAGGCATGCACCACCATGCCCGGCTAATTTTTGTATTTTTAGTAGATAAGGGTTTCACTATGTTAGCCAGGATGGTCTCGAACTCCTGATCTCGTGATCCGCCTGCCTCAGTCTCCCAAAGTGCTGGGCTTACAGGTGTGAGCCACCACGCCTGGGCAACTTTTTTTTTTTTTTTTGAGACGGAGTCTTGCTCTGTCACCCAGGCTGGAGTGCAGCGGCACAATCTCAGCTTACTGCAAGCTCTGCCTCCCGGGTTCATGCCATTCTACTGCCTCAGCGTCCCGAGTAGCTGGGACTACAGGCGCCCGCCACCACGTATGGCTAATTTTTTGTATTTTTAGTAGCGATGGGGTTTCACCGTGTTAGCCAGGATGGTCTCGATCTCCTGACCTCGTGATCCACCCGCCTAGGCTTCTCCAAGTGCTCGGATTACAGGTGTGAGTCACCATGCCCGGCTCCAACTATTTTTTAACATAGTTGAACTGAACTTTCAGCTTTAGATAAGTCTAATTAACATAGGTACATGCATTTTCATTTGTTAACATTTATTTTACAAATCTACTATTAATGAAACTACAATTACATGATCAAAAATTTAAGAATTATTTTAAACAAACATTATCGGTCAGGTGCAGTGGCTCACACCTGTAATCCCAGCACTCTGGGAGGCCGAGGCAGGCGGATCACGAGGTCAGGAGATCGAGACCATCGTGGCTAACACAGTGAAACCCCATCTCTACTAAAAAATACAAAAAATTAGCCGGGCGTGGTGGCGGGCACCTGTAGTCCCAGCTACTCGGGAGGCTGAGGCAGGAGAATGGCATGAACCCAGGAGGCAGAGCCTGCAGTGAGCCAAGATCACACCACTGCACTCCAGCCTGGGCAACAGAGCAAGACTCTGTCTCAAAAAAAAACAAAAAACAAAAAACAAAAAACATTATCATCTATCAAATGCATCAAATCTCACTTTACTAAAAACCACTGTATAAAACATTTAGTCTCCCTCATTTTCAGTACCTAAAATAAGTTCATTCTTGGAGATTCCACAGTAAATTACTAATGGTGAAAGGAAATTTTAGTCTCTAGAACAGTTATTTATTTATTTAAAAAATGAGATATGACTATGTTGCCCAGGCTGGAATTGAACTCCAGGGCCCAGATCCCTTGGGATCTTCTTACCTCAGCCTCCCAAGAAGCTAGGACTACAGAAACATGCCACTGTGCCCAGCTGCCTAGAACATTTATTCTTTTAACATAATGCCGGTCAAGCATGGTGGCTCACACCTGTAATCCCAGCAGTTTGGGAGGTCAAGGCGGGTGGATTGCTTGAGGCCAGGAGTTCGAGATGAGCCTGACCAATATGGCAAAACCCCGTCTCTACTAAAAATACAAAAATTAGCCAGTGTGATGGTGTGCACCCGTACACCTAGCTAATCGGGACTCTGAGGCATGAGAATCGCTTGAACCTGGGAAGTACAGACTGCAGTGCGCCAAGACTATGCCACTGCCACTCCAGCCTTCTGTCTCAAAAAAAAAAAAAAAAAAACTCCACACAATTTAAATGCTTGTTGACAGAATTTCAAATCTTAAGAATCAATACAGGTGAGAAAAATTCTGTTCCATGTTAAAACTTGCAGTTACAGAGCTGAAGTTCTCTTCATGGAACTCTACAGATAATGTACACACAGTGTAATGCAATGAGCAGAACTGTCCCAAACAACCCTGGAGCTCACTCCTGGACAAGCCAGCAAGAGGGACTGCACCCAAGGTTCAACTCCCATGGGACGACAGGCTTCCTCCTTATGGGAGGTAGGTACAACCTCCCACGGGTTCAGAACCTTCAAGTGCTGGGCAGTTTCTCACACAACTGGCAGCCTGAATCCAAGTCCAGGGTGCCTGGTACCGAGTAACCTGTGTGTAATCCTCCTCCCCACAGCAGTAGCTTTCCCATGCTACCTGGTAAGAAGGGAGAATCACGTATAGATGGATCCCTCCCTGTGAACACAGACACCAGGTTTGCCCCTTCCTGAAATGATAGCAGATGAGAGAACATTTCCTTCTCCTGCTAACCTTGGCCCTCCAAGTTCTCTCTTTCCCCAATAAGGTCTATTCCTTAACCCAACTTATCTGACATCACGCAATTTGTCCTGAGCTATGTTACACAGTAGACTCTAAAGAGAACCACCTTGCAAGATGGAATTTTTTCCTGATAAATCAATTTTCTAGGAACAAAATTCAGCTGGTGAAAAAAATATGGGTTATATGTGTATAATGGAATAGGAAGACAGCATTGAGACAGCCTGAGTCTGAGATAAGTTTATCCTCATCTTTTGGTAAGGAATAAGTAGCTTGGAGAGAACACTAGCCCCCAAGTCTTCTCATGAAAATAGACTTTTTGTTTCCACTTCTTTCTCCTTCTTCTATATTTCTACTACCAGAGTGCAACTCTTACTGAATGATATGCAAATTGAAGGGATATACAGATGTTCTACTTATAACCTATTGAAAAACAGCCAAGGCTGGCTGCGGTGGCTCATGCCTGTAATCCCAGCATTTTGGGAGGCCAAGGCAGGAGGATTACTTGAGTCCAGAAGTTTGAGACCAGCCTGGGCAACATGGTGAAACCCCATTTCTACAAAAATTAAAAAATTAACTGAGCATGGTGGTGTGTACTTGTAGTCCAGCTTCTTGGGAGGCTGAGATAGGAGGATAACCTGAGCCCCAAAAAGGTTGAGGCTATAGTAAGCTGATATTGCACCACTGCACTCCAGCCTGGATGACAGGGCAAGAACCTGTCTCAAAAAGAGGGGAGGGGAGGGGAGGGGAAGGGAGGGAAGGGGAGGGGGAAAAGAAAAGGCATGACAAACAAGCACTTCACAAGACAGTCAAATAGCTATAAAGAACACAAAAAAGATACTCAACTTCATTAGTCATCAGGGAAATGTAAATTAAAACCACAATGTGTTATTACACAAACTCTAAAATGGCTAAAATGTTGGAGATCAGAGATATAGAAACTGTTGTATACTACTGGTGAGAGAGTAAATTGGTATAACCAATAATAACTAATAATTATGTAATGCATCTACTAAAGCTTAACATGTACATCTCCTATGATCTAGCAATTCCATTAGTAGGTACATAATGTAAACAACGGAAATGCAAACATATATTCATCAAAAGATATGTATAAGAATGTTCACAAAAGCACTATTTTTGTGCTACAAATAGCATTACTATTTGTAGTAACACAAAATAGCATTACAGATAGCATTACTATTTGTAATGGTCCCTAAACTGGAAACGACCCAAATGGATAGCTGGGATCACAGCAGAATGGAAATTGTGTTTACTCACAAAGGAATACTACATAACAATGTGAATCAATTAACTACAACGACCTGGAACAGTATGGATAAATCTCTCAAACAATGGTAAACTAAAGACGACAGAGTCAAAAGGGTATACACACTGTACGATTCCAGTCACAAAAGCTCAAAACTAAGCAAAACTCATTTATGATATCAGAATTCAGCATAGTGATTATTTTTGGTGGGAGTGCAGTGGAGAGAGAGTACCTAGAAAAGGGAATAATGGGAGGTTATAGGATGCAGGTAAATCTTCTGTTACTTGCTGTTTACACATGTTCATTTTGTGAGAATTCACTGAGCCGTACTCTTAACGATTTGTGTGCTCCTCTCTGTATGGTACCTAATTTTTAAAAAATTCAAACAGTAAGAAAAAAGCCTTTGCTAACACAAATTTCCTGTCCTGCTGTCAGTTTGGAGTTTACAAACTATGGTCACCATACTTAATATCACATATAGCAATAGTGACATCCAAATATTTGATTAAAATTATCTCTATAAAAAATAGCTTTAAATTATGAAAAATAAGTACTTGAAATCAAACTTCATCAAAGATACACTGTATTGCTACAGGAAATATCAAGTTCTGTACTTCTAATATGATTTAATGGAAGGAAAGAACAAACTGTTCAGTATAAATTTAAAAATGATGGCCGGGCGCGGTGGCTCAAGCCTGTAATCCCAGCACTTTGGGAGGCCGAGACGGGCGGATCACGAGGTCAGGAGATCGAGACCATCCTGGCTAACACGGTGAAACCCCGTCTCTACTAAAAAAAACACAAAAAACTAGCCGGGTGAGGTGGCGGGCGCCTGTAGTCCCAGCTACTCGGGAGGCTGAGGCAGGAGAATGGCGTAAACCCGGGAGGTGGAGCTTACAGTGAGCTGAGATCCGGCCACTGCACTCCACCCTGGGCGACAGAGCGAGACTCCGTCTCAAAAAAAAAAAAAATAAATAAAATAAAATAAATAAATAAATAAATTTAAAAATGACTTAAGGCTAGGCACAGTGGTTCATACCGTAATCTCAACTGTTTGAGAGGCTGAGTGGGAGGATCACTTGAGCCCAGGAGTTCAAGGCTACATGGAGCTAGGATTATGCCACTGTATTCTGGCCTGGGTGACAGAGCAATACCATGTCTCTCAAAAAGAAATAAAAGAAATAAAAATAAAAATAAAAACAAAAATAAACATAACTTAAGTCATAGGACGGATCAAATGCCACACAGACCAAAAGAATTGTACAATGACAATGAGCCCACCTAAGATTATGCATTTTCCTGCCTTGCCCTTATCTCAAACTATCCCCAGCCACCTCTCTCATCAAGCTTTAATCAAAGCAGTAGTTCACTTTGCCATAATCAAAGTTCAGCAGTATTGAAATCTCATGATTTGGCTGGGGATGGTGGCTCATGCCCGTAATCCCAGCACTTCGGGAAGCCGAGGCAGGTAGGTCACTTGAGATCAGGAGTTCTAGACCCGCCTGGCCAACATGGTGAAACCCTGTCTCTTCTAAAAATACAAAAATTAGCCAGGTGTGATGGCAGGCGCCTGTAGTCCCAGGTACTCGGGAGGCTAAGGCAGGAGAATCACCTGAACCCAGGAGGCAGAGGTTGCAGTGAGCTGAGATAGCACCACTGCACTCCAGCCTGGGTGACGGAGCGACACTCCGCCTCAAAAAAATAAAAAATAGGCCGGGCATGGTAGCTCACGCTTATAATCCCAGCACTTTGGGAGGCTAAGGCAGGTGGATCACGAGGTCAAGAGATCGAGACCATCCTGGCCAACATGGAGAAACCCTGTCTCTACTAAAAATACAAAAATCAGCTGGGTATGGTGGCACACGCCTATAGACCCAGCTACTCGGGAGGCTGAGAGGAGAATCGCTTAAACCCAGGAGACGGAGGTTGCAGTGAGCTGACTTCACGCCACTGCACTCCAGCCTGGTGACAGAGCAAGATTCCGCCTCAAAAAAAAAAAGAAAAGAAAAGAAAAGAAAAGAAATGAATTAAAAATTTTAAAAAATAAAAGAAATCCTATGATTTTAGGCCCAGACTTCATTGTGTTGGGCTCAGAGAATTAGCACACTGCAGTTCTACAAAGATAATTTATAAAATCACAAGGGAACTGCTACCAAATCATTTACCCCCAACCTTTCCAGGTTTTCAAGACCAACCTGAAACTAGTTAAAATTACCAGACACTACTAACTACAACACAAATCAGGTATAAAGCTAAGATGCTCTCAGGAATGGGCTATCTGGGGACAAGCTGTCAATCTAGCAGCATTCTCACCTCCTCTTAGTGCTCTCCGAGCCCTTACTATGAGGATCAGCAAACACAAGCATCTGAGTAATGGCAATGGCCAGTACTTCTACAGCACTATCTGCCAGGGAGCCTTCTCTACACTCGAACTCTGAGGTTATGTCTGTTATTATCCGCACCACTACAGAGGAGGAAACCAGAGGACAGGGATCCTAAGTAACTTGCTCAGGATCACACAAGTAGTAAAAGGCAGAGCTGAGACTCAAATCCAGGCAGAGGTTTCAAAATCTGTGCCATTAGCACTTCGAGTCATTTATACAGAATTTGGCTTCTCCTAAAGCTCAAATATCCTAAAGACGGCTAAAATCCAGCAGCCACAAAAGGGCATAATGAATGCCACAGAGTCAATACTCAGCATCTTTTCAATAACTTTATGTACAACCCCAGCAAGTTTAGTTATTATTCCCAGTTTGCATTACATTAAAATCCCCAATACAAATGGCACAGTGACTGGACCAAGAAACATCAGCAAGAGAAGTGATTTAAAAAAAAAAAAAGAGAGAAAGCAGGCACCAGAACTAAAACAAACAACAAAAATCCAGTAGTTAGTGGTCATAAAGTTAGTACAAAGGTTTAAGTTAGGGGTTGGCAAACTCTAGCCCATGGGCCAAATTTAACTTGCCCCGGTAGCTAAGAATGCACTTTACAATTTTAGATGGTTGGGAAAAATATGCACACATAAGAATGTGTGACAGAGACTACAGCTGGCCTGCAAAGCCTTAAAATGTTTACAGAAAAGTTGTTTACTTTAGATAAACAGCACCATATATATCTCAGAAACTCAAAGACCTCTCTTTATCCATTCAAATATATACATTTTTTTCTTTTGGGACAGGATCTTGCTCTGTCCCCCAGGCTGGAGTGCAGTGGTGTGACCTTGGCTCACTACAGCCTCGACCTCCCAGACTCATGCAATCCTCCCACCTCAGCCTCCCAAGTAGCTATGACTATAGGCGTGTGCTAACACACCCGGGCTAATTTTGTTCATTCTTTGTAGAGACAGGTCTCACTACGCTCAGCCCCATTCAAATATTTATTGAGTACTTACTCTGTGCCAGGCCCTATCTCAGGCACTGTAGATGTATCAGTGAGAAACTGTTTTTACATTCTAACTTAATAAAGGGTACTCAAAGTGACAACTCAGAAAGAGGAAACCAAGGTTCCAAGAGGAAGTGGTTGCAAGGCCCTTTGTAGGCAGATATTCCCACCTACCCAGCTTCTCTAGGGCCAAAGTTGGTTCTCTGGCTCTCCAAACCCAGGACCTAGCAAGGGTTAAAGGTATATTGCAGAGGGGAAGGCGGTGAACTGAAAAATGGCACAGTAAGCCCAAACATTCCTAGAATGGACTGTATAGGAGATTAACAATGGGCCATATGGTTATAGGTGCATACTCTTGAGTATGCCCAAAAAACTAAATTGTTGAATCTTCACTTGCTATGTACATACAAGTTAATGATAATGGTAAATACATTCCTGAAGTATCTGTAGGCCTACACACATGCTGATAATTCAGAGGGACTCTTTTTTTTTTTTCTTTTCTTTTCTTTTTTTAGACAGAGTCTCGCTTTGTTGCCCAGGCTGGAGTGCAGTGGCGCGGTCTCAGCTCACTGCAACCTCTGCCTCTTGGGTTCAAGCTATTCTCCTGCCTCAGCCTCCCGAGTACCTGGGCAACTGCCACCACACCTGGCTAATTTTTTGTATTTTTAGTAGAGACGTGGTTTCACCATGTTGGCCAGGCTGGTCTCAAACTCCTGACCTTGTGATCCACCCACCTGGGCCTCCCAAAGCGCTGGTGTGCGCCACCGCACCCGGACTAAGAGGGACTTCTTTCGGGTAAGTAGATTTTCGCTAGGCTAGCACCCAGCTTTTATTGATCCCATGGTTCAGTAGAAATGCGTCCCAACTAGGTAACAATCAATATTGTTAAAAATCTTGTCTGATTCTCAGGAAGTAGTGTGAAACATGTTTAAGGCCTTCCATGTTGAAATCTGGTCCCACACCAAAGCCTTTGAAAATTAATAACAAAAATATGGCCGGGTGCAGTGGCTCACGCCTGTAATACCGGCACTTTGGGAGACCGAGGCGAGTGGATCGCCTGAGGTCAGGAGTTGGAGACCAGCCTGGCCAACAGGGTGAAACCCTGTCTCTACTAAAAATACAAAAATTAGCTGGGCGTGGTGGTGGGCACCTGTAATCTCAGCTACTAGGGAGACTGAGGCAGGAGAATAGCTTGAACAGGGAGGCAGAGGTTGCAGTGAGCCAGGATCGCGCCATTGCACTCTAGCCTGGGTGACAAGAGCAAAACTCGATCTCAAAAAAAAAATGTTTTTAAGAAAGTACATGTGTATTTTTCACACACTTTACTCAGCCAAGCAACTAAATCTCTATTGTCTATGATTTATAAATCATGTCAATCAAGTCAAAAAATCAGTGACAACTATACGACTGAGGCCTTCCTCCCCCACTGTAAATCTGCCTATTTCAAAAGTTTCTGAGATGTTTTCTACAATGAAAAGCATTGTACTTAACAATTTGTTCCAGGCACAGTGGCTCACGCCTGTAATCACAGCACTTCGAGAGGCTGAGGTGGGAGAATCACCTGAGTCCAGGAGTTCTAGACCAGCCTGGGCAACACAGCGAGACCCCTGTCTCTCCAAAAACATTAGCTGGCCCTGGCGATATACACCTGTAGTCCCAGCTACTCTGGAGGCGGAGGAGGGAGGATCGCTTGTGCCTAGGGAGTCAAGGCTGCAGTGAGCCATGATCTCTCCACTGCACACCTGCCTGGGTGACAGAATGAGATGCCATCTTTAAAATAAAAATTAAAAAAAGATTTATACTACAGATTTACATCTGGTAAATGTATTCTTTTGTCTTTGCTTTATTTGTTGTGTGTGTGTGAATTTTAAATGTCTGGGATAAACGATCATTTATAAGCATTTAATAAAACAAAAACCCTTTGCTCCTCCTATTAAATAATAGCCTTACCAGCAACTCTTTCCAAACATGATACTATTATGAAACAAGATATCATGTGCCAAAGTTGTCCTGGGGAAGGCTTCACTCACATACAAATGGATGGATAATAGCATGTGAGAAACGAGGAGTTTCTCCACATGTCACAAACAGTATCTTCAAGTGCATGGTCACTGAAGAGTTAAAGTGACAGCAAGCTAGGCAGACCACAACAAAATCATTCCAGTCCACTCCTAATACCTAAAAACAAAGCTGGCTGCCTGCTCCGGAAAGATGGGAGTACCAAAAGAAACCAAACCCAAACATCCCGTAATAAAAACTCGTGACGACTTCCCTGTTTAGGGGCACAACGGGTTTCCTACTTCACTTCCTAAGTGTCAGGCCCTACAGTGGGCGAGCCAAGGTCTCCTTCCTCGGGAGGCTCGCGGACCTGGTGCAGGGGAAAAAACATGAACAAGACCTCAAAGATCTAAATGTAGGGAAGACTCCAATATAGAATTGAGCAGTCTGGAGAAAGAAAAGTTAATTCTGCCAGGAGTAGGGTAGGAGGGGTCGAGGGAGGTGTCCCAGAGGTGACTGTAGCTAGACCCTAGGGAGAGGGAAGGATTGGGGAGGGGTGAAGGAATCCTCCGAAAAGCTATGGAAAGTGACTGAGAAAGGAAGAAGCAAATCCACTGGGCGCCACCGCGCTCCCGTGTCCCGAGACGCCCCCGGCCCCGCCCATACTCCCTCCCGGCTCCCAGGGCGGGGGCCGCGGGGGAAGTAGGGGCGTAGGTGATGCTCCCCTCCCCGAGCCGAAGAGGCGGGAGGCTGCGGCTTCGCCCCTAGCCCGGCAACATCGGCATGGGGGCGACTCGGACCCCACCCAGCCCTCCGGGAGGCTGTGATGCCGCGCTCCACGCCCGCCACCGCGCGGCAGACAGCTCCCCACCGCACGCGGACACTCACTTTCTCGTGGAAGATGGACTCCATGTTTATTTGTCTGGAGCCAACGGCCCCCACACCAAACCACCCCCTCCAGCTCCGCCCCCTGTCCCTCCCCTCCGCCCACCCCGCCCCACCCTGGTCCCCCCGCCCACGTGCCGCACGCAGGCCAATCACCCGCGAGGATGCGAGTCACGTGAAGCAAAGAGCGAGTGAACGCCGGGGACACGTGACCTTGGTAGCGCGTCCTCCTAGCTTCTGTTAGCGGGCCTTCTGGGGGATGCTACATCGCCACCTGCTGTCTGGAGGATCTTCTCCGCTTCCCACCCATTTCTATGGTTTCTTAGGTTTCTGGGGGGAGGTCTGGACCACTCACCTGGGTTCGATATTCTTTTTGTTTTCCACTTTGTACTTTCTACTGTGTTCATATAACTATTTATTTTCTTTCTCCTCCTCCTCCACTGAAAATTTAGTAAGAAAAAGCCATCATTACATTCTCCCAAAACCTAGCACTTGTATAAAAATGATAGCTAGGCCGGACGCGGTGCCTCATGCCTGTAATCTCAGCACTTTGGGAGGCCGAGGCGGGCGAATCAACTGAGGTCGAGAGTTTGAGATCAGCCTGACCAACATGGAGAAACCCTGTCTGTACTAAAAATGCAAAATTAACTGGGCGTGGTGGCGCATACCTCTAATCCCAGGTACTTGAGAGGCTGAGGCAGGAGAATCGCTTGAACCCGGGAGGCAGAGGTTGCAGTGAGCCGAGATGGTGCCATTGCACTCTAGCCTGGACAACAAAAGCGAAACTCCGTCCCCAACCCCCCAAAAAAGGAAAAAAGTGATAGTTAATATTTATATAAGGCTTTCTATGAGCTAGGCCTTTTTCTAAATGCTTTGAATATATTATCAAATTTAATACAGCAAACTTTGATGTAGGTGTTGATGTTATTCATACACATGAGGAAACCGAGGCACGGAGAGGTTAAGAACAGCACAATGTCCAAGGTCAGATGGTAAGTTGCCTTGCCAGGATTCAAATCCAAGTGACTTGTTACCACTGTAGGTGTTCGGGCCCTTTAGAGGGAACTTAGAAGTCTCATAAATTGTGTGGGAGACGGGGAGGTAGCAGCGGTTTGATGAAACTTGAATGGAAGGATAGGTGCAGATCTTGCACCTTGAAACCAGATTAAGGTGTACTTTTTTTTTTTTTTTTTTGAGATGGACCTCTCTCTGTCCCCCAGGCTGGAGTGCAGTGGCACAATCTCCCCGCTCACTGCAACCTCCACTTCCTGAGTTCAAGTGATTCTCTTGCCTCAGCCTCCCAAGCAGCTGGGATTACTGGCACGCATCACGACGTCCAACTATTTTTGTGTTTTTAGTAGAGAAGAGTTTGTACCATGTTGGCCAGGCTGGTCTGGAATCCCCAACCTCAGGTGATCCACCTGCCTTGGCCTCCCACAAGTCCTGGAATTACAGGCGTGAGCCACCGCACCTGGCCAAAGTGTACTTTTAAAAGGATGTGGGGAGCTATATAAATATTTTAAAAGAAGACACGTGGTCATGTTTGCATTTTAGAAAGATCACTGGCTGCAGAAAAAAAGCAGTTGCTGTTGAAGGACTCTTCGGAGAGATGACGGTGGTTTGGACTACAGTGGTGTCTTAAAGATGGAAATAGGCCATTCTGAGAGATTATTTGGACGTAAAGAGACTCAACAGAACGTGGTGATGATACGGCTTCGACCAGTGGAAGAATGCTAGGGTTTTCGTCTTGAGTCGAATTACATAAAACGACATGGACAAACGTGGAGTGGTTTTAAGGAGCATAGTGTTTAATAGGCAAGAAGGAAGGGAGAAGAAAGAAAGAGGAAGCTCCCCTGTAGACACAGAGGGATGGGGGCTCCAAAGCCAAGAGAGGAGACCCGGAGAGTAGGGGAGATACCAGCCAATTATATGAGGAGGCTGCAGGAGGCGGTGTCTGATTTGCATAGGGCTCAGGGGACTGGTTTGACCACGCATGTCATTAATGTAGCCCTCTAAAAAAAACTGGCCCTCCCACCCTAGCTTTTTAATACGCAAATGCAGGGCGCCACGATGTTCTACACATGTGGGGCTATGCAGGGGTGGCCATGTTGCCAGCACATGTGAGAGCAAGGGCAAGGGGACAATGGTGGGAATAGCCCTGTTGGTGGACCCAGTTTCTGACTGCCAGCATTTGCATATTAAAGGTTGCCAGCTTGGATCTAACAGCCAGGGCTTTCACGCTAGACAGGAAACATTTCTGGAACTGCTTCAAAGGAGACAAAAACTTTTTAAGGACCCCTTTTCCTCTCTATCTGCCTAAAATAATTTCTTAATTACACCTACCACAGTGAGGGATTGGGGAACGCAGGAGACAGAAATGTGAAGGTGACTTCTGGGTTTGTGCCCTGGGCAGCCACTGTGACAGGAGTGATATTGAGAGCAGAAACAAGGGAGGAACAGCAAAGTTTTGGGAAGAAAATAAGATAGAGTTTACATTTTGGAGATAATTTGAAATGTCTATGGACATTCAAGTAATTATGTTGAGTAATGGTTGGATACCAGGTCTGAAGTTCAGGAGGCTGCTTTGAACTCAATGAGGAATTGTCATTAAAAAAAAAAGGTAACTAAGGCCGGTGTGGTGGTGCACACCTGTAATCCCAGCACTTTGGGAGGCTGAGGCAGGCAGATCTCTTGAGTTCAGGAGTTTGAGACCAGCCTGGCCAACATGGAGAAACCTCATCTCTACTAAAAATACAAAACTTAGCTGGGCATGGTGGCTCATGCCTATAATCCCAGCTACTCAGGAGGCTGAGGCAGGAAAATCGCTTGAACCCAGGAGGTAGAGGTTGCAGTGAGCCAAGATTGTGCCATTGCACTCCAGCCTGGACAACAGAGTGAGACTGTGTCTTAAAAAAAAAAAAAAAAAAAAGTAACTGAAACCATAGGAGTGAATAAAATCATTTTAGGGAAAAGGAAGTGCTTGAGAAGAGGGCTACAGCTGAGCCCTGAGGATAGAGAAGCAATAGCCAAGGAAGAGGGAGAAAAAGCAAGAAAGTGTGACATTGTGGAATGCCTGGGCAGGGGATGCTTCAAGGGGTAGTCAGTTTCAGTTGCTGCCAGTAAGTCAAGCAATACAAGGACTTATAAGAGGCCACTAAATTTTGTTGCTATGGAGACAATTGGTGACTTTGGGGACTGCAGGTTCAGAGGAGCAGAGGGGGCAGTGAGAGGTAAGGGAATGGAGACTGCCAGAGAGGACCAGGTGCTGAAGGAGAGGATTCGGTACCATTTATTGAGCATCTCTGTGTGCAGAGTTCACAGCCTTGTATGGGGAAAAGTCCATGTTCTTAAGAAATTGTGTGGCCTACCCAGGGAAATAAATCATAGTCTCAAGAAGTGAAAAAAATTGCAAACCACCTTTTTTTTTTTTTTCTTCTAATTGTAGTTGATGCCTTTCAAATGAATTAATGAAGTCAAAGGTCTTAGTCCTTTTGGGGCGCTATAACAAGATATCTTAGAATAATTTATAAACAGAAATGTATTACAGATCTGGAGGCTGGGAAGTCCAAGATCAAAGCTCTAGCAGATTTAGTGTCCGATGAGGGCCCATTCCTCATAGGTGGTGCCTTTTTGTGCCCTCACAGGGTGGAAGGGGAAAAGGGGCAAACAAGCTTCCTCTCTGTATAAGGGCACTAATCCCAGTCACAAGACTTGGCCTTATGATCTGATCCATCTCCCAAAGGCCCCACCTGTTAAACCAACACACTGGGGATTACATTTCAACAAATGAATTTTGGAAAGATACAAACATTCAGATCATAGCACCAAGTATCTGGGAATCATTTTTTATTCTCTTCCCACAACTACTCCACATCACCCCTTATTCCAGTCAGTCCTCAAATGCTATAAATCCACTCCTAACTCTCTCTCGCCCTTGTCTTCATTGCTACTACTTAGTTCAAGCCCTCTTGCTATCTTGTGCAGTCCAGTCCAAGGATCTTTGAATTGGTCTTCTGATTCCAGTCTCAATAGGTCTAATTCATGGTGCTGTCAGTGATCTTCCAAAAATGCAAATCGTACAAGATTTTCTTTCATTTAACAAGTATAACTGTGTATCAGGCCCTGGGACTATAACCATGAAAAAGACAAATAGTCCCACCTTCAGGGGACTTACACTGGCAGGGATTCTTAAATAATTACACAACTCTTACTTCAAAATCCTTCATTGACGGCCTGGTGCAGTGGCTCATGCCTGTAATCCCAGCACTTTGGGAGGCCGAGGTGGGTGGATCACCTGAGGTCAAGAGTTCAAGACTAGCCTGGCCAACATGGTGAAACCCCATCTCTACTAAAAATACAAAAATTAGCCAGGCATTGTGGTGGACACCTGTAATCCCAGCTACTCGGGAGGCTGAGGCAGGAGAATTGCTTGAACCTGGGCAGCAGAGGTTGCAGTGAGACGAGATCGCACCAGCGCACTCCAGACTGGGCAACAGAGTGAGACTCTGCCTCAAAAAAAAAAAAAAAAAAAAAATCCTTCAGTGACTTCCTATTGCCATCCTATTGCTGGCCTGAAAAGCTCTGTGATCTGGATCAACCACCCGTCCTGTTCTGTTCTCCCCAGATTCTCTCTGCCCCAGTCACTCCAGACTCCAGTCATACTAGCTTCTTCCTTTTACTTCTGGAAAGTTCACTAAGGAAAAGTCTTTTGTGCCACCGCTACACGTTGAGCATGCCTACATTAAAGCACCATTACATCATACTGGAAGTATTACTTTATATACTACTGAACTAGCAGCTTTTGAGGGGCAGAGGAATCTTATTTTTTTTTTTTTTTTTGAGACAGAGTCTCACTCTGTCACCCAGGCTGGAGTGCAGTGGTATGATCTCGGCTCACTGCAACCTCCGCCTCCTGGGTTCAAGCCATTCTCCTGCCTCAGCCTCCCGAGTAGCTGGGACTATAGGCGCCCACCACCATGCCTGGCTAATTTTTTTGTATTTTTAGTAGAGAGTGGGTTTCACCATGTTAGCCAGGATGGTCTTGATCTCCTGACCTCATGATCCGCCTGCCTCAGCCTTCCAAAGTGCACGAATCTTACTCTTTAGGTCAAGGGTTACTACAGAGCAATGAATTAATGCATGAAGTTTTTTTGATTGACTGGCACAAAAAAATACCAATAATTCAGTAGCAGAGAGAGAAGTTACTGAGCTAATCAGGAAAGACTTCATGGAGACAGAAAAGACCAAATAGATGCACTTCTAGTACACTTCCTATGTCATCTTAGGCTACTCACCTTTTCTCTAATCTTCATTGAAATCTTGTGTTGGCCAGGCATGGTGGCTCAAATCCTAGCACTTTGGGAGGCCGAGGCAGGCAGATCACCTGAGGTCGGGAGTTCGAGACCAGACTAGCCAACATGGCAAAACCTGATCTCTACTAAAAATACAAAATTAGCTGGGTGTGGTGGCATATGCCTGTAATCCCAGCTACTCGGGAGGTTGAGGCAGGAGAATCACTTCAACCTGGGAGGCAGAGGTTGCAGTAAGCCCAGATCACGCCATTGCACTTCAGCCTGGGTGACAGAGCGAAATTCCATCTCAAAAAAAAAAAAAAGGCTAAGCGCGGTGGCTCACGCCTGTAATCCCAGCACTTTGGGAGGCCAACGCGGGCGGATCACGAGGTCAGGAGATCGAGACCAGCCTGGCTAACACGGTGAAAACCCATCTCCATTAAAAATACAAAAATTAGCCGGGTGTGGTGGCGGGCGCCTGTAGTCCCAGCTACTTGGGAGGCTGAGGCAGAACAATGGTGTTAAACTGGGAGACAGAGGTTACAGTAAGCCGAGATCGTGCCACTGCACTCCAGCCTGGGTGACAGAGTGAGACTCTGTCTCAAAAAAAAAAAAAGAAAAGAAAAAGAAAAAAAAAAATCTCGTGTTAACAAGAGACATTGCATAGAGATATTTCCATCTTCTTGAACACTGTACCTATTAAATCCAAACTGGCATGAATTTTGTTACCCAAGACGAAATACTTTAACAGAATTTCAAATGTTGGGCATTTTAAAAATTATGCGTATTAAGTATTCGGACTTGCAACACAAATCAGCGGTAACTAAAGGGTATTGTTTCACTGTAATCTTACTCCTCCTAAATTCAATCCTACCTAAAGCAAATTTAATAAAATGTGGCTTCCAAGAAGAGGTAGTAGAACTTGGCTATTTATTTTATTTATTTATTTATTTATGACGGGTCTCACTCTATTGCCCACACTGGAGTGTAGTGGCGCAATGTTGGCTCACTGCCAACCTCTGCCTCCCAGGTTCAAGCAATTCTCCTGCCTCAGCCTCCTAAGTAGCTGGGATTACAGGGATGCACCACAATGCCTAATTTTTGTATCTTTAATAGAGATAGGGTTTCACCATATTGGCAAGGTTGGTCTCAAACTCCTGACCTCAAATAATCCACCCACCTCGGTCTCCCAAAGTGCTGGGATTACAGGGGAGTCACTGTGCCCGGCCATGTTTTTAAAAATTGGTACCTAATCTTGATGATATTGTGTCATAAAAAATGAATCAAGAGAGAATCCAATTTACTATTACAGATGTTGGCATTAGCAATTTATGTTTCATAAAAAATACTACACATATTTCCAGGAAAGGGAGGTAGAAAAAAATACATACAACAGCATTGTGTTGAAACTCTCCATATATCCCTTAAGGACAAAAGACTTAGGTGTAATATTGCTCTCAATAAAGTATATATGCTTGAAACAAACCAAAGAAAACAAAAGAAATACAACCTAATGTTTCTGATTAGTGCTATTTTTGTCCTTTCTAAAAATATTCTGCTCCTCACAATTGATTACAGATTTTTCAAGTATTATTCATCAATCTGCTTTTTTTCTTTTTTGAGACGGAGTCTCGCTCTGTTGCCCAGGCTGGAGTGCAGTGGCGCCATCTCGGCTCACTGCAAGCTCTGCCTCCCGGGTTCACGCCATTCTCCTGCCTCAGCCTCCTGAATAGCTGGGACTACAGGCGCTCGCCACCACACCTGACTAATTTTTTTGTATTTTTAGTAGAGATGGGGTTTCACCGTGTTAGCCAGGATGGTCTTGATCTCCTGACCTCATGATCCGCCCGCCTTGGCCTCCCAAAGTGCTGGGATTACAGGCTTGAGCCACCGCGCCCAGCCCATCAATCTGCTTTCATATATTGAAGGCAAAGGAATATTTTTAAAAGATATAGTTTATTTACTTCTCTATTGTTTTTATTTTATATTTTATCTTATTTTTTGACACAGGGGCTCCCTGTGTCTTCCAGACTGGAGTGCAGTGGCACGATCACAGCTTATTGCAGCCTCATCTTCCACAGGCTCAGGTGACCTCCCACCTCAGCCTCCTGAGTAGCTGGGACTACAGGTGTACCCCACCACACCCAGGTAATTTTTGTATTTTTAGTAGAGACGGGGGTCTTGCCATGTTTTCCAGGCTGGTCTCGAACTCCCGGGCTCAAGCCATCTGCCCACCTTGGCCTCCCAAAGTGCTAGGATTGCAGACATGAGCCACCTTGCCCGGCCTGCTGGTGTTTTTTAGAATCGTCCCAGTAACTAGTACCTCAAGAGGTTACACTTTTTTTTTTGTGGCGTTTTTGTAACTCTTGTACTATATCTGTACAATTTAAAACTATATGATTTGAACCACAATGAGCTGCCACTTCACATCTGTTATGATAGTTATTATTTTAAAAAAACTAAAAAATTAAAAAGAGACTACCATATGATTCAGCAATCCAGTATCTGGGTATTTATCCAAAAGAATTGAAATCACACAGAGATATATGGACCCTCACATTCATTGTACCATTGTTAACAACAGCCATGATGAGGAAATAACCTAAATGTCCATCAATGGATGAACAGATACAGAAAATACATGCAATGAACCATTATTCAGCCTTCAAAAAGAAAGAAATCCTGCAATATGTAACGACATGGATGAACTCTGAAGACATTGTGCTAAGCAAAATAAGCCAATCACAGGACAAATATTGCATGATTCCATGTAACATTCCATGAGTTATCTAAAGTAGTCAAACTCATAGAGTAGAATGGTGGTTACCAGGGCCTGGAGTGGGGAGGGCAGAAATGGGAAATGGCTAATTAATGGGCATGAAGTTTCAATTATGCAAGGTAAGTTCTAGACATTTGCTGTACAACACTGTGCTTATAGTTGACAATACTGTATTGTACATTTAAGATTTTGTTAAGAGGCAGATTTCAAGTTGTGTTTTTTTTGTTTGTTTCTTTTTTTTTGCGGGGGGGACAGAGTTTCACTCTTGTTGCACAGGCTGGAGTGCAATGGTGCAATCTCGGCTCACCGCAATCTCCGCCTCCCGGGTTCAAGTGATTCTCCTGCCTTAGCCTCCTGAGTAGCCGGGATTACAGGCATGCACCACCATGGCCGACTAATTTTGTATTTTTAGTAGAGATAAGGTTTCTCCATGTTGGTCAGGCTGGTCTCGAACTCCTGACCTCAGATGATCTGCTCGCCTCGGCCTCCCAAAGTGCTGGGATTACAGGCATGGGCCACTGCGCCCGGCCTCAAATTGTGTTCTTAAAATAATTTTTTTTTTTTAAAGAGCAAACAATGCTAATCCTTGCCGTTACGGGTTTTAAAGTCTATGTGGAATAAAGAGGGAGAAAAAAGGCTACAATTTGATAATATTGACACACCCATACATAGAACAGATGGCATGTATACACCTGTGAAACCATCACCTCAATCAAGAAAATGAACATATTATACCCAAGTTTCCTCTTTTTTTTTTTGAGACAGAGTTTCGCTCTTGTTGCCCACACTGGAGTGCAATGGCATGATCTTGGCTCAATGCAACCTCTACCTCCTGAGTTGAAGCAATTCTCCTGACTCAGCCTCCCAATAGCTGGGATTACAGGTGTGCACCACCATGCCTGGCTAATTTTGTATTTTTAGTAGACACGGGGTTTCACCATGTTGGTCAAGCTGGTCTTGAACTCCTGACCTCAAGTGATCCACTGGCCTTGGCCTCCCAAAGTGGCTGGGATTACAGGTGTGGGACACTGTGCCCGGCCTTTTTTTTTTTTTTTTGAGACATAGTCTTGGTCTGTTGCCCAGGCTAGTGTCCAGTGGCATGATCTCAGCTCACTACAACCTGTGCCACCCAGGTTGAGGGGATTCTCCTGCCCAGTAGGTGGAACTACAAACGCAGGCCACCATGCCTGGTTAAGTTTTTTAGTAGAGACAGGGTTTCACCATGTTAGCCAGGCTGGTCTCAAACTCCTGACCTCAAGTGATTCCACAGCCTCGGCCTCCCAAAGTGCTGGGATTAGACATGGGCCACTGTGCCTGGCCCAGCCTCCTTGTAATTCTTTTCAACACCTTCTAGACCCTGATCTCTCAACCACTGAACTGCTTTGTTACTACAGATTGCTATTTATAACATTTTCTATTTATAGAAATGGAATCCTATCGCATGGGTTCTTTCTTATCTGGCTTCTTTCATTCAGCACCGTTAGTATGAAATTCATCCGTATTATGTTATCAATAGATCATTCCTTCTCATTCCTGGGTGATATGGATTCAACACACTGTATCCATTCATATGTTGATAGACATTTGGGTCATCTCATTTTTGGCTGTTACTAATCAAGCTGCTATGAACATTCATGGAAGTCTTTGTGCGGATATATGCTTTCATTTCTCTTGGGTAAATAACTCAGACTGGGATGGCTGGATCAAGTGGTGGGTGTGTTTTACCTGAAACTGCTAAACTTCTTTCCAAGGTGGGACAATTACTGGTGGCTACATTTTATATTCCTGCCAGCAGTGTGCCTTCTAGCTGCTTTACATCCTTGCCAACAACTGGTAGTCAGTCTTCCAAATTTTAACTATTTTTACTTATTTAAATCTATTTTTTGAGACAGAGTTTCATTCTTGTTGCTCAGGTTGGAGTGCAATGGCACGATCTTGGCTCACTGCAACCTCTGCCCCCGGGGTTCAAGTGATTCTCCTGCCTCAGCCTCCCAAGTAGCTGGGATTACGGACATGCACCACCACACCTGGCTAATTTTGTATTTTTAGTAGAGATGGGGTTTCACCATGTTGGTCAGGCTGGTCTCGAATTCCTGAGCTCAAGTGATCCACCCGCCTAGGGCTCCCAAAGTGTTGAGATTATAGGCATGCGCCAGCCTAATTTTAACCATTTAATAGGTGTGTAGTGCCATCTCATTTTGCTGTTAATTTGCATTTCTCTAGTGACTACTAATGTTGAGTACCTTTTCATGCGCTTACTTGCCATCCTCATATCTTTTTTGGCAGTGTTTGTTAAAATCTTTTGCCCATTTAAAACATTAAGTTGCTTAAACTGGGCACAGTGGCTCATGCCTGTAATCCCAGCACTTTGGGAGGCTGAGTTGGGTGGATCACCAGGTCAGGAGATCAAGACCATCCTGGCTAACATGGTGAAACCCCGTCTCTACTAAAAATACACAAAATTAGCCAGGTGTGGTGGCAGGCACCTGTAGTCCCAGCTACTCGGGAGGTTGAGGCAGGAGAATGGTGGGAACCCAGGAGGCGGAGTTTGCAGATCACACCACTGCACTCCAGCCTGGGTGACATAGCAAGACTCAGTCTCAAAAAAAAAAAGTTAGGTTATTAAGCTATAAGGATTGTTTACATATTCTAGATGTGTTTTTCGAAGAGCAAAATTTTAAATTTTGATAAAGTACAAACTTACTGATTTTTTTTTTTTTTTTTTTTGAGACGGAGTCTCGCTCTGTCGCCCCGGCTGGAGTGCAGTGGCCGGATCTCAGCTCACTGCAAGCTCTGCCTCCCGGGTTCACGCCATTCTCCGGCCTCAGCCTCCCGAGTAGCTGGGACTACAGGCGCCCGCCACCTCGCCTGGCTAGTTTTTTGTATTTCTTAATAGAGACGGGGTTTCACCGTGTTAGCCAGGATGGTCTCGATCTCCTGACCTCGTGATCCGTCCGTCTCGGCCTCCCAAAGTGCTGGGATTACAGGCTTGAGCCACCGCGCCCGGCCAAACTTACTGATTTTTAAAACTAGTTCATGTTCTGTGTGTTGTATTTGAAAAATCCTCGCTTCCCGTGTGTATCCTACATTTGAAAAAAGGAAAAATCTTTGCCAAAGCTAAGGTCACTAAAATTTTCAGTATGTGATTTTTATCAAATAAAATCTTGGCCTCATCCTTTTTAAGTCCCGTTGAAGCACAAAGTTTGAGATTTTTTTCTGAAAAATATATGATAAAAAATTTGCTCTATGATTTAATAGTACTGTGGTCCAAAATGAGAAACAGCAAATTAAATGCTAATTATCAATTTAATACCAACATATACAATCAGGTACCTAATAGTTATTATTTTATTTTTTATTTATTTTTGAGATGGAGTCTCACTCTGTTACCTGACAGGACAGGTATGCGCCACCACACCCGGCTAATTTTTTTGTATTTTTAGTAGAGACAGGGTTTCACCATGTTGGTAAGGCTGGTCTGGAATTCCTGACCTCAGATGATCTGCCTGCTTCAGCCTCCCAAAGTGTTGGGATTACAGGCGTGAGCCACCATGCCGGGCCCTAATAATAATAATAATTATTTTTTTTTGAGACAGAGTCTCACTCTGTTGCCCAGGCTGGAGTACAGTGGTGTGATCTCGGCTCATCACAAGCTCCGCCTCGCAGGTTCACACCATTCTTCTGCCTCAGCCTCCTGAGTATCTGGGACTACAGGAGCCCGCCACCACGCCTGGCTAATTTTTTGTATTTTTAGTAGAGACGGGGTTTCACTGTGTTAGCCAGGATGGTCTCGATCTCCTGACCTTGTGATCCGCCCGCCTCGGTCTCCCAAAGTGTTGGGATTAGAGGCGTGAGCCACTGCACCTGGCCTTAAGTACGCTTGTTACTAGAAGGACTGCCTTTATATGAAAAGAAAGACATTTCCGATTCTTCACGTTTTTATTTCTCTCAGAAGTTTAAAATGTGAGCATTCAATAGTTCAGCCAGACTCTTCACTTCCAGGTAACTTCTTCATTGGGTCGCAATTCCCTGTGTGAAAAGCAAAAAAGGAAGAAATGGAAAAACTGTAAATAAAACTTGGATAAGAGATAAAAGGGGAAGTCAGAAGAACATGATTTCAATATTTCATTTTCTTTTTTTTGTTTTTTTGAAATGGAGTCTGGCTCTGTAGCCCAGGCTGGAGTGCAGTGGCACGATCTCGGCTCACTGCAAACTCCACCTCCTGGGTTCAAGCAATTATCCTGCCTCACCCTCCTGAGTAGCTGGGATTACAGCTGTACACCACCACACCAAGCTAATTTTTTATATTTTTGGTAGAGACGGGGTTCCACCATGTTGGCCAGGCTGGTCTCGAACTCCTGACCTCAAGGGATCCGCCTGCCTCAGCCTCCCAAAGTGCTAGGATTACAGGTGTGAGCCACCGCACCCAGCCAATATTTTATTTTCTATTACACTGATCCATTTAAAAAACTTACATATTAAATTCATCATATTTATTCTTTTTATTCATGACTTTAACTTTTACCATATTGTCAGCTTCATTTTTCTGGGTTAAAGAATTGTGATTACTTAGTTTATATGAAAGCTATTATCTCTGCTCAGTGAGTTCATTCAAAATGTTTTCTAAACCCTTTCCAGCTTATTTTCTCTTTCTTGAAATCCCTGATTTGTGAATCACCTCTACCATCTCTCCATACCCACTGTGGATGCTGCTCACTTCTCTTGCCCCTCAAGCTTCCTCCTACCCAGCTGTATGCCCACTGGCAGGCATCCTGTCTTGCTAACGGGAACTCTCTGCTGCCAGAGGAGCCATCTCTAAGGCATAATGGGACCAGGCAGCTGCCAGCTGCTGTCACTCTACCACCAGGTCTAAAGCTGTCAGGTAGTGTTGCTAAGAACACAGCGCCTAGCTGCTATTATTACTATTTCTCTCAGCTACAGCATGTCTTAAGACAATATATGACAATATATGTGGAAGCCGTAATATAAGCTAGGCTTTGGTCAGCTACTTTTAAACTGTGGCTGTATTAAAATGCACTTTGAATTAAAAAAAACATGATACTTTCAAAGACCTGAAACAGCCTATTCATTAAATGAGGACTTTACATTCTAGAGGTAATCATATTGTTTTATCCAAGGATTCAATAACAAACAAGACTAAAACCAGTATCATTTGAATCTAAGTCCTCAAGGGGGAAAAATTACCCCTTCTATTTATTTTTGGCACATATAAAAAAGAATATTCCCCAAATTTGGCCAATTGCTGGTTTAAAAACATGCAGACTAACCTTTTAAATAACGAACTCTTGTTCCGGAAGGCAGTTAGCCGTTCATCATTCTTTCTGTCTAAATAACATCCAATGACAAATCCCATAGGGACAAGAACATGAACCCAGTGGTCCCGCACAATCTGAAGTAAGTTCACCATGATAGCTAAAAGAAAAAAAAATTATCAGAAATACAACTGCTTTTTTTGTTTTCTTTGAAATAGCTTTTAAATTGCATCTGGGATGGGCACGGTGGTTCATGCCTGTAATCCTAGCACTTTGGGATGCTGAGGTGGGCAGATCACTTGAGATCAGGAGTTTGAGACCAGCCTGGCCAACATGGCAAAACCCCATCTCTACTAAAAGTACAAAAATTAGCCGGGTGTGGTGGTGCGCGTCTGTCATCCCAACTACTGGAGAGGCTGAGACAGGAGAATTGCTTGAGCCTAGGAGGCAGAGGTTGCAGTGAGCCAAGATCATGCCACTGTACTTCAGTCTGGGCAACAGAGCAAGACTCCGTCTCGATAAAATAAATAAACTGCATCTGGAACAGAAAGATAATAGACATAGATGTAATAGATGTTAAAAGCCTCATAAGCCTCTTTGTTTGCCTGGCATCAGAATATTGTATAATACTTAAAAATCTAATTGATGAAGATTACACACGGGACAATGATTAATATAAAATTACACTGCACTGAGTCTATTTATTAAATTTTACTACTAGCTTCAATAGTGATGTGATACGATACAGAGCAGAGAAACAGAGAGGGTATGTAAAACATTCTGCCTGCAATAGCTGATTGTTTGCATCCTCCTCATGTTGTTTTGGAACTTTTTCTTATAAAAGAGATGAGGTCTTGCTACGTTGCCCAGGCTGGAGGGCAGTGGCTATTCACAGGCACTATAGCTCTCAACTCCCGGGCTCAAGTATTCCTCCTGCCTTAGCCTTCCAAGTAGCTGGGACTATAGGCATGCACCACTGCACCTGGCTCTCATTTAGAACTTTTACATGTGTGAAACATATTTAGAACCTCTTGCAATGCAAAAACAAATTTAATACAATTTTGCCAGAAGTGGAATTCTTTAGGTAAAGCTGTAATTACTGAAAACTAAATTTAGAAAGAAAAAAGATATGAGAGAAAAAAAACCTATATTCAATAATGTCACTGTAGATATGAATATAGATTACTCTAAAAAAGGTAAAAGGGCCAGGTGTGGTGGTTCACGCCTGTAATCCCAGCACTTTGGGAGGCTGAGGCAGAAGGACAAGGTCAGGAGTTCGAGACCAGCCTGGCCAACATGGTGAAACCCCATCTCTACTAAAAATACAAAAATTAGCTGGGCATAGTGGTGCATGCCTGTAATCCCAGCGACTCAGGAGGCTGAGGCAGGAGAATCGCTTGAACTCGGGAAGCAGAGGTTGCAGTGAGCTGAGATGATGCCACTACACTCCCGACTGGGGGATAGAGCAAGACTGTCTCAGAAAAAAAAACAAAAAACAAAAACAACAAGGTAAAGGGAGAAGAAAATTTACTTTTATAGTGTGACTACTAGGTGGCTCATGCCTGCAACCCCAGCACTTTGGGAGGCTAAGGCGGATGGATCACTTGAGCCTAGGAGTTTGAGACTAGCCTGGTTAACATGGAAAACCGTGTCTCTACAAAAAATAAATTGGCTGGGTGTGCTAGTGTATGCCTGTAGTCCCAGCTACTTGGGAGGCTGAGGTGGGAGGATTGCTTGAGCCCAAGAGACGGAGGTTGCAGTGAGCTGAGATCACACCACTGTACTCTAGCCTGGACAACAGAGCAAGATGCTGTCTCAAAACAAAAACAAACAAACAAACAAAAAAGACTACTAGGTTACTAGGTACCAGAGCCATGTATTTCTATACGTAATGTGAATTAACTATTATTTACATTTTACAGATAAGAAAACAGCTTAATCCAAATACTATTAAGTATAGAGCTGGAGTTCAAATTCAGCTTCACTCTACAGCTCTGGCTCCTATTATATAGCTCATGCCTAAGAAACCCCTTCCTGAATTGATGTTTATGGTACTTAAAAGCTTTTAAATGCTGAGTGTCCAGAAGGTAGATGAGGAGGAATAGAACTACAGGTTTTTCTTTATCCGAAATGCTTGGAACCCGAAGTGTTTTAGATTTTTTCAGATTTTGAAATATTTGCATACACATAATGAGCTATCTTGGGGATAGGACCGAATTTAAACATAAACTCCATTTGGGCTTTACATATACCTTATACACATAGCCTGAAGGCAATCTTATATGAAACTTGTTTTTTTTTCAAATAGTCTTGCTCTGTCACCTAGGATGGAATGCAGTGGAGTTATCATAGTCCACTGCAGTCCTGAACTCCTGAGCTCAAGTGATCTTCCCACCTCAACCTCCTGAGAAGCTGGAGCTACAGGTGTTAATTTTAAAAAATCCTTAAAAAAATTTGTAGACACAAGATCTTGCTATGTTGCCCAGGCTGGTCTCAAACTTGTGGCCCCAAGCTTCACATTTGGGGGCATTTTGGATTTCCAATATTCTGATCAGGGATGCTGAACCTGTAATGGTCATCAGGTGGAAAATAAATTCCACTAATTCAATAAAAACATAGTTGGATTGCCAATTTCCTATAAAAATTCGTGCATACAGATGAATTCAAAATACACCTGTGTGCATTTCGACCTAACCTAATAAATCATGTACAGTGACTGAGAAGACATATGACAACATCCTAGAAAGACAATACATTATTGCCAACAAAACTGCTTAGCACTAAGCTCTGCTAGGCCTATATAGACTGAATTTCTGCCTCTCCTCTGACACTGATTGGCAGTTATACAATTCATACATTTTTCTTTCCTTTTTCTTTCTTTTTTATTTTGAGACGGAGTTTCGCTCTTGTTGCCCAGGCTGGAGTGCAATGGCGCGATCTTGGCTCACCGCAACCTCCGCCTCTCGGATTCAAGGGATTCTCCTGCCTCAGCCTCCTGAGTAGCTGGGATCACAGGTATGCGCCACCATGCCCAGCTAATTTTGTATTTTTGTTAGAGACGGGGTTTCTCCATGTTGGTCAGGCTGGTCTTGAATTCCCGACCTCACGTGGTCCACCCGCCTAGGCCTCCCAAAGTGCTGGGATTACAAGCGTGAGCCACCGCGCCCGGCTTTTTTTTTTTGAGACAGATTCTCACTCTGTGGCCCAGGCTGGAGTGCAGTGGTGCAACTACAGCTCACTGCAACCTCTGCCTCCCAGGTTTAAGTGATTTTCTTGCCTCAGCCTTCCGAGTAGCTGGGACCACAGGCACGTGCCACCATGCCCGGCTAATTTTTGTATTTTTAAGTAGCGACGGGGTTTCACTGTTGGCCAGGCTGGTCTCGAACTCCTGACCTCTTCATCCGGTCACCTCGGCCTTCCAAAGTGCTGGGATTACAGGCATGAGCCACCGCGCCTGAACATACGTTTTTCTTTTAAAAGGCAAGGTCGGCCAGGTGCGCTGGCTCACGCCTGTAATCCTAGCACTTTGGGAGGCTGAGGCGGGTGGATTACGAGATCAGGAGTTCGAGACCAGCCTGGCCAACATAGTGAAACCCCGTCTCTACTAAATATACAAAAAATTAGTCGGGTGTGGTGGCGGGAGCCTGTAATCCTAGCTACTTGAGAGGCTGAGACGGGACAATCGCTTGAACCCGGGAGGCGGAGGTTGGAGTGAGCGGAGATTGCGCCATTGCACTCCAGCCTGGGTGACAAGAGTGAACCTCTGTCTCAAAAATAAAAATAAAAAAGCAAACCAAAAGGGTAAGCGCATCATTTTGGTGCAACGGTGTCGGCTCAAGAGGATTTGCGGTTTGGAAGAGAGCGAGGTTAGCGAGGAGACAGAAGGCTAGGACTTAGATGAACGTAAGCTGCTTGGGGAGGGGAGGCAGCCAGCGTCTTCCCTGCTTCAGGCCAGGCATGGGATACTGGCTAGCGGGCGGTCACTGGGTCTCATCTCTACGGACCTTTTCCTGTTATAACAGCCTCAGAAAACCCATTCCAAAAGCTCCGGCCCGGAAATCCCATCCTCCACCCGAAGAAAACCCCATTTTCCTTTCCCGTCACCTTCGCTCGGAAGCGCCGGGGAAGCTCAGACCACCCCTCCACACACGCACAGCACCGAGGGCCTGCCTAGAACCCTCTCCGTCACCCTCGCCGTGATCCGCGGCGCGGCGGCCCCCCAGGCTCCCCAGACCCACCTGCAGCCTCAGTGCCAATAGCGACCCCGAGACCAAGGGCAACTCAGCCACCCGCGCCAGTGGAAGCTGCGACCTCGGGAGCTGCCATTCGCCGCGCCGGCACGGAGCAGAGGGGTGACGCCAGCAAATCATACTACTTCTTCCTCCTCAGGGTTGACTCCTTTTTTTTTTTTTTAGCTTCCAAACATTATCAATAATTTCTGAATACAATTTCGCTCCACTCAGACGAGGCGTGCAGGTGTGAGCGCCGTCGCCTTCCCACAGCCCCGTGCCCACCCCCCGGAGATGGTCTCGCCCTGGGTCATCCTCGTTTACGCCGCTCGCCTCCAGCTCCAAAATGGCGGCCGCCGCTGGGGGGCTTCTGCCGGCCGGTAGTGCCCCGCGCTGCTGAGCCAGCATCGGCTTTTCTACCTCTTGAACCTGGATTCGCTTAGGGGTTGGGAAGGGCAGTGGACGGCGTTGGGGGAGGCCTGACGAGGCAAGTGAGGGCGGGAGAAAGGAGTAAGCCTCTGGCGGGGGAAGGCGGCGTCACTGGCCCTCCGGGAGCGCCGGGCCCCGACTCCGACCCGGTCTCCCCCGAGGACTCGCCCCCGCCGCTTCGGCTGCGACTGTCCCGGTCGTTCCTGGCAGAAGTGGTCAGCGAGGGAAAGAGAAGTGACTTCTCCATGGGTTTCAAGCTCCCAGCTGTTTTGCGGCAGCTCGTACGGTTCCCTCCTGGGATCTTCTTTCCTCCTTTCTGCTTCCCTCTGCTTACCCTTTCATCTCTTGGCGCTGGAGGAGTTAAGCCGACGCCAGCTTTAGCTGCTTAGCCTCGTGGCTACGGCGTTCTCAGCCTCCCCCGCTCGGGCTCTTCCCGTCGTTTTGGGTTGAGAGACCACGAGGTTACTAAGCTCTGGGCACCGCGTAGGCGTCCTTTTAGTTAATCGACTCCAGAGACCTTTAGGATGTTTGTACCACGCTGTACTAAAAGGGTCTCGGCCCTTCGCGCCCTCCCGCCATTGCCCTCCCAGCGCTTCCACTATCACTGTGAAGTTATAATTCTTTTTTGACTTCGTACTGTTTTATGTGCTCTTTAGAAAACAAGAGGTCAGTCTGTAACCCCGGCAAGTCTGGCATCCTGTGACCAGGCGAACCTGAGCTATCATTTATACCCATCCCCTAATTTTTAATTTTACAATCCCTTTAACCCCTTTTTTTCCTTTCTTTTTTCTTCTTCTTCTTCTTTTTTTTTTTTTTTTTAAATAGAGACGGGGTTTCACTATGTTGCCCAGGCTGGTGTCGAACTCCTGGGCTCAAGAGAACCTCCCATTTTGGCCTATGCTGGGATTACAGGCGTGAGCCACCATGCCCGGCCTTGCAACCCCAGTATGAAATTGCTGCTTTCCCTCAACTGACAGGAAAGAGACTTCCCCACTCAGTGAGTTCCAGGGCTAACCCAAACTCCTCTGTTTTCCCTTGGATTTTGCTTAGTTCACCTTAGTTGTCATCAACATGCACGGTCATGATTTTTTATTTTTGAGAAGGAATCTCGCTCTGTTGCACAGGCTGGAGTACAGTGTCACGATTCTCGGCGCACTGCAACCTCTGCCTCCCGGGTTCAAGTGATTCTCCTGCCTCAAGAGTCACGAGTAGCTAGGAGTACAGGCGCGCACCACCACGCCCTGCTAATTTTTGTAGTTTTAGTAGAGACAGGGTTTCACCTTGTTGGCCAGGATGATCCGCCCGCCTCGGCCTCCCAAAGCGCCGGGATTACAGGCGTGAGCCACCGCGCCCAGCTGATTTATTATTTGAGACGGGGTCTCGCTCTGTCCCCCAGGCTGGAGTGCAGTGGTGCCATCTCAGCTCACTGCAACTTCCGCCTCCCGGGCTCAAGCAATCCTCCCACCTCAGCCTCCCAAGTAGCTGGGGTCACCAGCGCAGCCACCGCGCCCGGCTACTTTTTTGCGTTTTTAGTAGAAATGGGGTTTTGCCATGTTGCCCAGGCTGGTCTGGAACTCCTGAGCTCAAGCGATCGGCCTTCCTCGGCCTCCCAAAGTGTTGAGATTACAGGCGCAAGCCACTGCGCCCGGCAACATGCACGATCATTATTGAGAGGGCAAGTAACTGTGAGATATTGGGTATTGTATATACAACGATGATCACTTTTACTCCTCTATACATTGAAAATCCATTCAAATACTTTATGTGCCCTCTTTATAACAAAATAACTTGGGTTAGGGCAACAAAAAGGCTTTATAAAGGAGTAAATATGTGAGTTGGGTCATGTAGCATCAAAAGGAATTTGCTGAGCTCAAAAGGAGAAGGTAATTTCGGGATTCAGTACAGGAATATAGAGCTTTGAGAAGCTTTAGCGTACTTAGGGAGAGTGGGATAATCAACCTGCTTGAGCATTTAGTGCATGAGTGATTGGTGAAGCAAGAGGTAGGTTAAGATCAGCTTGTGAAGGATCTTGATTTCCAATAGGGAGTTTAGATTTTATTCAGTAGTTAGCAGGAATCCAGTGGATATTTTGTGCAAGGAGTGAGCAGGAGGGTATTTGTTTTTTTAGGATGGTCTCTGACAGCTATATAGAGGATCCACTGGGAACAGAAAAACTAGATGAAAGGAAATTGGCAATCATTCAGGTAAGGCAATGAGGGCCTCCATGGAAGCAGGACATAAAGGAGGTCAGAGAGACACTAAGTAAATGTCAAATGGGATTCACCTGCTGACTGCTAAGTTAATGGTAAGAAGGTGACTTGAGTTTTTATTCTGGGAGAGTAAATGGTTGGCAATACTATTAAAACTTAGTCTGAGACATGCACAGAAACATACGATGGTGCCAACCTGCACTTTAGGGGTGACAACATGATGCTCTATAGTGTAAAGCATTGATTTTTATGGTCTGGAGTCTAGATATGCACTGTTATAGTAGTCACTAGCCACATGTAGCTACTGAGCACTTCAGATGTGGTTAGTCTAATTGAAATGTGCTGTAAATATAAAATACACAGTGGATTTTGAAGATTTAATATGAAAATGTAAAATATTCAACATGATTATATGTTGAAATAATATTTTGGTTCTACTGGGTTAAATAAAATACATTAAAATTCACCTGTTTCTTTTTCACTTTTCCATGTGACCACGAAGAAATTTAAACGTACATTTGTGGTATGCATTATATGTCTGTTGACAGAGCTGTTCTAGTCTAGACTAGATGTGGGAATTGGTAAGGAGGTGGCATATGAGCTGGGCCCAAAGACATTGAGCAGTGATGTCAGGGTGGCTTCCTGGCAACCTCCATTGCCAGTTAAGGCATTTGGTTTGTCTTTTCTCAAGCAGTAAGAAGCCTTCAAAGATTTCTGAGCAAGGGGTAATATGTGCAGGGTATTTCTGAAGATGAATCTGGTAGCGATGTTTAGGTTGGATGAAGGGAGGAAAGGAGGCAGAGAAACTGAGAAACCCAAACATAAGGTAGTGAGGCCCTTCCTGTATTAGGGTACTGGCAGTAGGGATAGAAAGAGAATGATATGCAAAGCATTGCTGAGGGAAGAATAATCAGGAGGTGGTAATAATAGACTGTCCCAGAAATGAAGAATCAGCATGTAGCATTCCAAGCCTTGGTTACTTAGATAACAACTAATATATTCATGTCGCAGAGCTGTAAAATACAATTTGAGACTGAAGAAATTTGGTCTCAAGGTAGAATCAGCAAAGTTAGGAGGGAGTGGTCCACTAAATACTTTCTCTTTTTATCACCCTGCTTTCTGTATCATCTTATCAATCATACGCACCAGCTAATATCCCCAAAATACAGAATTACCTATATCATGCCATCATTCTACTTGATAATGAGTCTTAAAATGTTTCTGTTGCCTGCAGGACTAGGTTCACAGTTTCCAAGGCCTTTCATTATCTGGCCCCTTTCTGTTCATTAGGCCTTACCTTTTCTGCTTTTGTGAATGTGTGCCAGGCTAGTTTTTTCACTGGTACTTTAAAACTTTTTACTCAAAAGTGCGGAGATCTGAGATCTCTGGTACTCCTTTACTCCTGTTATTCCTCTGTTTTAAGTACCTTCTCTTTGTTTCTACCCATGTCTTATCCTTAGTGAGTAATCTTAAATCCCACCTCTTCTATGATTCTCAATAACATAAGGTAATATCAACTTAAAAAAAAACTTCCCATATATATATATGTATTTTATATATTTTATATATATATATATATATATTTTTTTTTTGAGATGGAGTCTTGCTCTGTCGCCCAGGCTGGAGTGCAGTGGTGCGATCTCGGCTCACTGCAAGCTCCACCTCCTGGGTTCACACCATTCTCCTGCCTCAGCCTCCCGAGTAGCTGAGACTACAGGCGCCTGCCACCGTGCCTGGCTAATTTTTGATATTTTTTTTATTAGAGACGGGGTTTCACCGTGTCAGCCAGGGTGGTCTCGATCTCCTGACCTCATGATCCACCCGCCTCGGCCTCCCAAAGTGCTGGGATTACAGGCGTGAGCCACCGCGCCCGGCCCCTAAATATTTTTATGTCTTTTATTATCTGTTTATGTAAGCTTAAGCTTCCTAAAATTATGACAGATCTCTTTTTTATAAAAGGACCACATATTATACTACTTGGTGCTGCTCCTGATGCCTTAGGGCAAGATACAAATTAAACACCATAATTGTAAACAGAATGAAATCATAATACCACATTCATAAGGCTTTTATTTATTTTTTAGATTGATAAAGAACTCTTCAGAATTCCTGGTGTTTCATCATATATACGACTGAGATATCAGTAAGTAGTGAATGTTTAATAAAGATATAGCTTTATTATGAATAATTGTAGTGAAAATATCTTTTCATCTGTTGAAATCTTGGTCTGTCTGTAAAAAAAGTTTTAATATGAACGTACTCAGTTCTAACTGCAAGATACCGTGCATGTTACTTCATAATCTAAATGAAGAAAGTGGGAATTAAGGAAGACTTAAGTAGAAAAGAATTTCCTTTAGGCCATTGTTATAATTGTGGTACAGTAAGCTTTTTGGCAGGGATAGTTTCCAAGGTCCTTTCCAAAATTGTATTTATAAACATTTTTCATCAAATAGAGAATTAATGTCTTTGTACCCCAAATAAGAACACATGAAGGCCAGGTGTGCTGTCTCACACCTGTAATTCCAGCATTTTGGGAGGCCAAGGTGGGTGAATCACTTGAGCCCAGGACTTAAAGAGCAGCCTGGACAACATAGTAAAACCCTGTCTCTACAAAAAATTAGCTGAGTGTGGTGGTGCGTGCCTGTAGTCCCAGCTACCCAGGAGGCTGAGGTGGGAGGATCACTTGAGCCCAGGAGGTTGAGGCTGCAAATGAGCCATGATTGCACCACGGCACTCCAGCCTGGGTACCAGAGCAAGATCCTGTTTCAGGAAACGAAAACAAGTCAATATATTTTAAATTTTAACTTACCAACAGTTATTTATTGAATAACCACTATGTGCAGGGATGTGCTAATGTACTAAGGATAAAAAAATGGATCAAGCCAACTCCTGTACTCAGAGAGCTCTCCTAAGCAAGGGCAAATATATGTAGATGGGTTCCGGTTTATGGTGTGGTAAGTGAGCTTATTTAATACTAGCCATGCCCCGTTCCTTCATTTAAGAAACATTCATCGGCTACCACTGTATGTTAGGCACTGTGGAGGCATTGGTAACTGTGATCAAAACAGAAAGTCTTTACCTTCATGGAGTCCACATTCCAGTGTGGGCACAGGAGGAGAGAAGGTGACAGACAAAGCAAGTAAATAAATAAGTAGCAATTAGCACTAAGTATTTTGAGGGAAATAGAATGATGTTGTAATGGGCGTGAAGAAGGGCTTTAGGGTGGTCAGAGAATGACTACCTCTGAGAATGACTCAGTAAATTAGAGACAGGGAAAATATATAAACAAGTTAGAGGTTTTGGTCACAGTGAAGAGAGAAGAAAATTTGAGAAATATAATGAGTTGTTATGAAAGTATATCCCTGGAAGTGCTTTATAAAGGTCCTTGATAAGTCTCTGTACAACTTAAGCCAACGGACATTTCTCTGGCTTCTCAGACTTAGTGCAAATGGGAGGTGAGGAAGTGGAGACTTAGTGCAAATGGGAGGTGAGGAAGTGGAGATATATCTGTGGACAAATATTCTGAGAAGTTGTTTTTGTGAAAGGGAAATCCAAAAATGATGCAGTGGTTGTTGGGGGTTGAAGGGTTGAGAGAGGGTTCTTATAAGTTGGGAAATTCTAGAGTATTTTTATAAGCTTGCAGGAATGGTCCATCAGTGATACACTGATGCGGGGGAAAGAGCAAATGACTGAAGATGTCAAGTCTTTCAGAAGGTGAATAGAAATGGGATCAACAGCGCACATAGAGGGACCGACCTTGGGTGGGAGCAGGACTGTTCTATACAATAGGAGACCCAACAGTGTACATGCAGATAGGCTAATAGATGTAGTATCTGGAAAATGAGAAATTACTCTCTAATTTTATCAGCTGAGACTAGGGTGGAGGAAGGGATGGATGATCTTTGAACAAAGAGGAGGAGGTGTGGAGAAGTGGTCTCAGAAATTGAAAGTCAACCTACTAAGAAAAGTCAGATTGAAGGGTAATACTTAGGGCCTATTTGAGGCCTTTGGCCATGAATTTAAAGAGCAAATAGCATTAACTGGGCATGGTGGCGGGTGCCTGTAATCCCAGCTGCTTGGGAGGCTGAGGCAGGAGAAATACTTGAACGCAGGAGGCAGAGGTTGCAGTGAGCTGAGATCTTGCCGCTGTACACCAGCCTGGGCGACAAGAGTGAAACTTTGTCTCAAAAAAAAAAGAAAGAAAATGGGCTGGGTGGATCATGAGGTCAAGAGATCAAGACCATCTGGCCAACATGGTGAAACACCATCTCTACTAAAAAAAAATTACCTGGGTGTGGTGGCGCATGCCTGTAGTCCCAGCTACTCAGGAGGCTGAGGCAGGAGAATCACTTGAACCTGGGAGATGGAGGTTACAGTGAGCCAAGATCGTGACACTGCACTCCAGCCTGGCGACAGAGTGAGACTCAGTCTCAAAAAAAAAAAAAAACCAAATAGCACAGCTGTAATTCTCCTCAATATCCCATTCCCCCCAACCCCCGCATGATTGGAGTTAATCAGGACTGGGGTTTTGCCAGCCTAGTAGAGAGAAGGACTAGAGGAGCAAGACATTTGAGTGTTTGCAAATAATCTTAACAGATCATGAATCGAAGGTGAGGACCTGAGTGAAAACAGGAGGGGGTCGTGGATAGGTAAAAAGTAGCCAGCGAATTAGAGAGATACCACTGAGCACAGAGGATTTTTGCAATGGGAATACTAGAGTAAGTAAGGTGTTAGAGAGTGAGATGCTTGAAGGTGAAATTTTCAAAGTAGTACAGTTACTGATAGTGATAAGTTTTAGGGTGTAATCGTAATGCTGGGTGGCTGAAGTGAAATGAAGATTATTGGAGTTGAGGAAGTCAAGGAACCAACAGGTCAGTATTGAAGTTACTCAGAGGAACAACGGTCATGTAAAAGTCCCCAGTGAATGAGGCCAGGTTAATGGATGCCATAGTGAAGGGGAAATGTGAAAGACAAATAGTGAACTGCTGGGTGGCAAGAGCTTTAATGGGACTAGAATATTTGAAAGAGGAAGGAGAAGACATGGTTTAGAAGCTGCAGTGAGGAGCAAGGAGCACATACCTCCTGCTTTTCAAGTACAGGGGGTACAAAAAGTTAAAACAACAACCACAAAAAACCTTGAGAAGGCTGTAAGAGAAAGAGTAGGATTAGGGAACAGCCAGGTACCTGGGAAGACAAACAGGTGAAGAGAATTTTCAGAGAAGCAATTGCAGTTACAGGTGAGTAGAATCATAGTTCCAGAGAGCATCCTGAAAGGATTTGAGAGGGAGAAGAGGTAGGGGATTAGGTCTTACTGGGAGATGTATGCATCATTGATAGTTGATAACCTAGCAGTCTTGTGACTTTGGCTGTCACTCAGATAAACAAAGCTGGGAGATGTGGTGGGTTTAGCAGCCCCTGTCAGCCTCTTGTGAAAGGTGGATTTCAGTTTACCTCAGTTTGTTGATGACCTTGAGTAGTGGTGAGAAATTATTAGGTAATTCAGTGGCCTTCTCTCCTATTTGCATAGTTAGCCAGGAAAGGCTCATTTATTTTAGGGAGCTGAAATCTGAAATGTTGCTGTGGGGTTGAACTTTGTTAATGAATATTTTCATAACTTCTGCTTAATAGCACACAGTTCCAGGTTCTAAATCCCATTTTTTTAAAAAAAGTATATATTTTATTTTATTTTATTTATTTTTTAGATACAAAGTCTCCCTCTGTTGCCCAGTCTAGGGTACGCTCTAGGGTTTCACTCTGTGCCCAGTCTAGTGGCACACTCATACCTCACAGTAACCTCAAACTCCTGGGCTCAACCAATTCTCTCATCTTGGCCTTCTAAGTAGCTAGGACTAAGGTACATGCCACCAGCCAGTATTTTTATTTTTTATTTTTGTAGAGACAGGGTCTCACTACATTGCCCAGGCTGGTCTCAAACTCCTGAACTCTAGCAGTCTTCCTGCCTCGGCCTCCCAAAGTGCTGGGATCACAGGCATGAGCCACCATGCCTGGCCTATAGATGTGTTCATGTTATATTTTCCTGAAATATATGTAGTAGGCATCCCAATTTGCATTCCATCAGATATATGTTGAGCGTGCATCAGGTTCTATTTAGGAGTTGCAAACATATGCCACCTGTGTTTTTCTGTTGCTCACATTCCAATGCAAGGGTTCTTAATGTTAAACTCCCTGAAAAGTTTGTGAATTTCTGTGTGTATATGTACTCTTATTTTTTGTTTGGTTGTGTTGAGAGTTGGTGGGGGAGAGGGGAGGGCCCATAGGTTTTTATCAGATTCTCAAGGGGGTCTATTTAAGGACCACTGGTCTAATTAATAGGAGAGAAAGACACATAAACTAATCATTGTAATACAGTGAAATCAGTGCCATCACAAAGCACGATAAAAGACGAACAGATTCACCTTGAAGGATGAGTTCATTAATTCCTAAACATTTATTTATTGAGGAACTTGGATGCAGTAGTATCTGTTGTAGGTAATTTATACATTATTTGAAATACTTCATCCTTTTTACATATCTGTTAATACTAATGTTTTATAGACTGAGATACACAGGTGAGGAAAGTTTAATTAACTTGCTTCAAATCACATAGTAGATTCATATATGGGTCTATTTGATTGCAACATTCACTACCCCACTAGGGAGCCACTAAAGGGCTCATTGTGTCCAAGATTATGTTTGTGCTTTTAAACTTGGCAGTGACTTAATAAACTTGCTTTCACTTAAAAAATAAGTAAACTTGGCAGTGATGGAAATGGGCCTTTAAACTGCTTTTTGTGTTAATGGAATATCTATGAACTTAAATACTTGAACTAATTTTAATCAATTTGTCTATTATATATGCCAGACGGTGCTTTTATGTTTATTTATGTTTTCATTTCATTTGAAAGACCCTTCTAGCTTGCTGTTTCTGGACCAAAAAAAATGACGTCTATTATCAAGTTAACTACCCTTTCTGGGGTCCAAGAAGAATCTGCCCTTTGCTATCTTCTCCAAGTTGATGAGTTTAGATTTTTATTGGACTGTGGCTGGGATGAGCACTTTTCTATGGATATTATAGATTCCCTGAGGAAGTAAGTTACATTTCATAATTCTAGGTTTTTATTAAATCAACTTCTCTTTTCTGTACTGTAATACCATTTCAATGTAATAAATATTGCCTTTTTACACTAGTTTATAGCAAAAGGCTTAATTTTGCTTATGCCAAAAACCTATAGTGACCATTTTAACTTGTAGAGTTTTGATTGACTTATAAGCTTTGCTTGTTGAAATTCAGCAAAATCTTAAGCTAATGGATTTCAGTAGAAATTTTTGCATGCTAATTTTTGGAAAGAGCAAGAATACATAAGAATTTGAGAAGAGGAAACATTTTCCATGTGAGAGTTCTGTGGTCAGATTACATTAGCTTACTTTTCTACATCTTTTGATGCTAAACATTGTGAACTGGTTCTCAGAATGACCATGAGATACTGATTCATCCAAAAAAAAAATCATTTATGGGCTGGGCATGGTGGCTCGCGCCGGTAATCCCAGCACTTTAGGAGGCTGAGGTGGGCGGATCACTTGAGTTCAGGAGTTCGAGACCAGCCTGGCCAACATGGTGAAACCCTGACTCTACTAAAAATACAAAAATTAGCCAGGTATGGTGGTGTGCACCTATAGTCCCAGCTACTTGGGAGGCTGAGGAAGGAGAATTGCTTGAACCCAGGAGGCAGAGATTGTACTAAGCCTAGATCATACCATTACACTCCAGCCTGGGCGACAGAGCAAAACTCTGTCTCAAAAAAAAAAATCAATTATGTTTGCAGTATTATACCAATTTTGCAAGAAAAGAGGACTTAAATATTTAAAAATCTTTAGAACTTGAAAAAAAAATCCAAACCATTTTATTAATTTATTGTGTCAATGAGAACATATGCTTCTCTGATTAATTGAAGTTTTACTATTCAATTAGCAAAACTGTTTGTGGTTACTGTGCGAAAACGCTGGGACAAAAATCCATTATAAGTATGTGGTCATATAAATATCCTCTCCTTAATAATTTCTGAAATTCTTCTCTTTTTTTTGAGATGGAGTTTTGCTCCTTCCTGTTGCCCAAGCTGGAGTGCAATGGCATGCTTTCGGCTCACTGCAACTTCCACCTCCAGGGTTCAAGTGATTCTCTTGTCTCAGCCTCCCAAGTAGCTGAGATTATAGGCATGCACCACCCGCCCGGCTAATTTTTTGTATTTTTAGTAGAAACAGGGCTTCACCATGTTAGCCAGACTGGTCCCGTACTCACGACCTCAGGTAATCCGCCCACTTCGGCCTCCTAGGGTGCTGGGATTATAGCCATAAGCCACCATGCCCAGCCAATAATAATTTCTGAAATTCTAAGCTGAGTTCTTGAACTTAATAGTTTGCAACCGGGCACAGTGGCTCACGCCTGTCATCCTAGCACTTTGGGAGGCTGAGGCGGGTGGATCACTTGAGGTCAGGAGTTCGAGACCAGCCTGACCAACATGGTGAAACCCCATCTCTAGTAAAATTACAAAAATTAGCTGCGCATGGTGGCGCATGCCTGTAATCCCAGCTACTCAGGAGGCTAAGGCAGGAGAATCACTTGAACCTGGGAAGCGGAGGTTGCAGTAAGCCAAGATTGCACCATTGCACTAGAGCCTGGGCAACAAGAGTGAAGCTCCATCTCAGAAAAAAAAAAAAAAAGAAGTGTTAAGTGAACCTGGGCGCGGTGGCTCATGCTTGCAATCCCAGCACTTTGGGAGGTAAAGAACGGCGGATCACCTGAGGTCAGGAGTTTAAGACCAGCCTGGCCAACATGGTGAAAGCCTGTCTCTACTAAAAATACAAAAATTAGCCAGGCGTGGTGGTGGACACCTGCAATCCCAGCTACTCCAGAGGCTAAGGCAGGAGAATCACTTGAACTGGGCAGCTGAGGTCACGCCAGCGCACTCCAGCCTGGGCAACAGAGCGAGACTACATCTCCAAAAAAAAAAATATCATGCAGGATAGCTATTAAAAATCAACTTACGGCCAGGCATGGTGGCTCACCCCTGTAATCCCAGCACTTTGGGAGGCTGAGGCGGGCAGATCACCTGAGGTTGGGAGTTTGAGACCACCCTGACCAACATAGAGAAACCCCATCTCTACCAAAGATACAAAATAAACTGGGTGTGGTGGCACATGCCTGTAATCCCAGCTACTCGGGAGGCTGAGGCAGGAGAATCGCTTGAACCCAGGAGGCAGAGGTTGTGATGAGCTGGAGGTCGCGCCATTGCACTCCAGCCTGGGCAACAAGAGCGAAACTCCATCTTAAAAAATATCAACTTATTTGTGGTGTCTACTGTTCTTTTTCATTTTTGTTCTTGTTTTTATTTTTAGGCAGGGTCTCACTCTGTCACTCAGACTGGAGTGCGGTTGCATGATATCATCAAGCTCAACCTCCTGTGCTCAAGTGATCCTCCCACCTCTGCCCCCCAAGTAGCTGGGACTACAGGCTCATGCCACCACACCTGGCTTTTTTTTTTTTTTTTTTGTATTTTTTATAGACGTGTTTTGCCATGTTGCCCATGAACTCCTGAGCTCGAATGATTTGCCTGCCTTGGCCTCCCTAAGTGCTGGGATCACAGGTGTGCACCATCACACCTGGCCTTCTTTTCTGTTTAAAATGTGTCTACACACCATATATTTAAGTGTACCTTATACTACATTTTTTATAGCTATGCAGAGCACAGGTAGTAATAATTGAAATTCATAGGTAATCATAATTTTAGCTCTTAGTTTTGCTCTTCTGCCCCAGCATAGTCTTCAATCCAGAATTCCAGAATTGGGGAATAATTTTGAATATTCTGTCTTTACCCTTTGAAAAGATTCAAGTAGTCGTCCTTTGGATTGTGTTCTTGTAGGCACGTTCACCAGATTGATGCAGTACTGTTGTCTCACCCTGATCCTCTCCACCTTGGTGCCCTCCCATATGCTGTCGGAAAGTTGGGTCTGAACTGTGCTATCTATGCAACCATTCCTGTTTATAAAATGGGACAGATGTTCATGTATGATCTTTATCAGGTAATTTAAGCAATTAAAAAAATTTTGTTAGCACTCCTTCAGTGATAGTTTTTCACCTTTATTTGTGTTATTCTTTTAGTCTCGACACAATACGGAAGATTTTACACTCTTTACATTAGATGATGTGGATGCAGCCTTTGATAAAATACAGCAGCTAAAATTCTCTCAGATTGTGAATTTGAAAGGTAAAAAGAATTTCCAGTAGTAAGTACTTAGACGAATGGGGTTTAACTTGCTAGAAAATACTGAGGAGAATTCAGAGAGAAAATTATAGGCATTATGGTCTGAAGAATAAAAAAATTAGCACGTTCTGCCTTGATATAGAACTCTTAACTTCCATTTGAATTTTAAAATATTTCAGAATAAATGCCAACAAAATGTTAATAGCTCAGGCTTTTTCAAATTTAACTTGGGAAAGACTCATTTAGTGTTTACCGTGTATAATAAACAAAAGATAATTTGGCCATTTCCTCCTCCTCAGAGCTTACAGTTAGATTGAGGCGACAAAGTAGCTGAGATGGCTAAATGTAGTGATTGGGGTAAATGAAGTGCTATGGCAGCAGAGTAGATAATGAATTCTAGCATTGGACATTAAAAAGTTTATTATTGAATTAAGTCAGGAAGTCCTATATTAATTCTATATTTATCATCTACAGAGAGAATTGTATTAGATATTTTCATAGAAATGAACCCTGGCATTGATAAAATAGTGCAATAATGGACTCTGAAGATTTAGCCCAGAAATAACAACAGTCTCAACAGTTTTGCTTCTAGTTAGTTTTTCTGTAAGATAAATTCTTTAGCACAATGAGATTTAAATTATTCTGTTAGTTTAGAGGTTAGCAAAAATGGAAACATTTGATAATTGTATATATAAAATACACATTAAAATTTGCTAGTTCATACTAAATAATTTAATAGTGTACTAGCTTTTAAATCTAATCTCTAGCCTTGTACTTATAAGCACAAATATCTCTACAAGAATACATAATAAAGTAACAAGAATGTTTGCCTCCAGTGAGGGAGTGGAGTAGCTGGGAGATAGGAGAATGAAGCCTGCTTTCACTATATGCATTTTCACTTCTGAATCTTGTGTTATTACATATACAGTATTACCTATTAAAATATTATCATTTAGAAATAAATAACCTTTCTTTAGGGTTGTAAAAGAAATCTGAGTATTGTTACCTTGTTGACATAGGTAAAGGACATGGCCTGTCTATCACACCTCTGCCAGCTGGTCATATGATAGGTGGAACAATATGGAAAATAGTCAAAGATGGAGAAGAAGAAATTGTTTATGCAGTTGACTTCAACCACAAGAGGGAGATGTAGGTATATCAAGACAAAAGCTAAAGGAAATGCAATTGGTATTATTTTATTCTTTGAAGGGAAAATAAGAAACACAGTTTTTGTTTTGGTTACCAGAAATTTAGGGCAACTTAAAAGCATCAAATAGGAATGTTTTCAAAATTAATTATTTGCATAGTAAGGGGGAAAAGTATGGTATAAGACATAAGAGATTTTAAAAATTTACACGTTAAGTATACACTCTACAAAACAGATACCTCCCTGGAGATGTTGCAAAGGAGATGAATTTTAAATATGAAATTATGTAAATAATAGCAGGTTCTCGACCTGCTATTTAACAAAACTTTGTGGATGGGTTGTTCTTTTGTTTTGTAATGTGATATGGTTTGGCTCTGTGTCCCCACCCAAATCTCATCTTGTAGCTCCCGTAATTCCTACGTGTTGTAGGTGGGACCCAGTGGGAGATGATTGAATTATGGGGGCGGGTCTTTCCCATGCTGTTCTTGTGATAGTGAATGGGTTTCACGAGATCTGCTGGTTTTAAAAACGGGAGTTGCCCTGCACATAATGTAATTACCATCTAATATAACTGCCCTGAATGTTTAAAGTTAGTCCCTTTGAAAGGGAACTCAATGCTGGTTATGATTTTACACACTTCATGTGGCACTCAGAGCATTACTATACAATATTTTGGTGTTTAGTCTCTTACAGGCTTGTTTTGTTTTATCTGTACATTAAGTTCATAGCTATTTTGTGTTACATTACAGTAGTCTCAGAATCTTTATATTAAGAAATATTTAACACAAATAGACTGAATTTTAGACGCTTATAACCATAGATTAATGAGGAAAGGATGGTTATGTTGCAGGCTGAAAGAGTGAGGGTCGTGATAACTCAGCATACCACTGGAGCCTATATGAGTAAACAGCAAACTGTTCTCATAAATGCAGAATGTTGGCAAACTGACAAACTGTGTTTGCCACCCAGAAGGAATGCTGAGGGCAGTCATGCCTCAAGTGCAAGTGTTGCTTGTGACTAGGTACATCTGAAGCCTGTTAGCAGTAATGTGAACCTGTGATCAATTAAGCAGCTGACCAATCGTTACCTCCTCCTCCCTGGTCTTTCTACCCAATAAATATGAAGGGCTGTGGAAGCTTAAGGTGGCTGCCTTTGCTCACTAGAAACAGGAAGCTCTCTTCTTTCCTGATCCCTTCCTTTAAAGTAGTTACTTTTGTTTTAAGTTTTCATTTCTGCGTTCGTCCTCCTTCGTTCAGTCTCGTAGTAACCATGGCAAACTGTGGCATGGCTATGTGAGTAAATGGTATTGAAGGATTCAACCATTTTGGAAAAAAATCAATTTGTGTCGTTTTAATTATATAACAAAAGAAATTTCAGATGGATTAGAACTAAATAGAAATGAAGCAATATTGGTGAGTCTGATCTCTGAATTGGAATAGACTTTTTAAGCATAAAAATAATGGACCAAGTTACAAAAGAAAAGTTTGATAGATTTGATGACATACAGGTTCAAATGTCTGAAACAACGAATAAAAAAAAAATCAAAGTAGGAAAATATTTGCAACAAGTTGCCCAAAAACTTGCAACATATATATAAGATCAAGTATTAATTTATTAATAAAAATATACCAGTTGCAAAATGGACAAAAGTTATAAAGTCAAAAAAGAGAAAATTTAAATGATTTTTTTTGTTATACACCGTTAAAATTATTATTCTTATTTATATTTTTATGTATTTTTTTGAGACAGAGTCTCACTCTGTCGCCAAGGCTGGAGGCAAGTGGTGCGATCATGGCTCACTGTAGTCTCAACCTCCCAGCTTCAAGTGATCCTCCCATTTTAGCCTCCAAAGTAGCTAGGACTACAGGTGCGCTCTAACATGCCTGGCTATTTTTGTATTTTTAGTAGAGATGAGGTTTTGCCATGTTGCCCAGCCTAGTCTTGAACTACTGGGCTCAAGTGATCTGCCCACCTCTGTCTCCCAAAGTGTTGGGATTACAGGTGTGAGCCACTGCAGTAGTCAAAAATTATTTTTAAATGGTGATTTTCTTCTGGGAAGTATGTAGAATTGGTCAGTCTTTTTGGTTGAACTTTTCTGGGTAATGTTAAATCTTTCTGGAAAGCCTTTTAGCAGTACTATATATTACAGTAAATACATTTCTAGGAATGTGACCTAAAGAAACAATCAGAAATGCAATTGAAGCTTTTGTAAAAATGTTCTTTGAAAGATTATTATGGCAAAAATAAATGACCTAAATATCAGTAAAGGGAAGGGATCAAATACAGTGTAGACACAATAAAATGTTTTTATAACTGTTAAACATTTAGTTTACAAAAGAAGTTTATGTCATGAGTAAAAACCAGGATATAGAACTGAGTATATAGGAATGTATATGGGATATCAGCTTTCAAAAATACATATGTATATCAGTACCCTAAGACAGGGCGAAAAGAAAAAAAAAATGTGTGCATAGAAGAACTTATATGATTAGAAGGATGTACACCAAAATATTATGTCAGTTATCTCTGGGTAATGGTACTCTGGAAGATTTTTATTTTCTTCTTTATACTTGCTTGAAGTTACTAGATTTCTTATCAATGAGCGTGTCTACTTTTATAGTTAGAAGAGGGAACACCTTATAAATGAAGCTGCTTATTTTTTAAGTAAGAGAAGCTATTATTGTTTACTTGAAATGATATAAAATATTCCTCTTCTTAAAATTTCTTATAGCCATTTAAATGGATGTTCCCTGGAAATGCTAAGCAGGCCTTCCTTACTTATCACAGATTCATTCAATGCTACATATGTACAGCCTAGAAGAAAACAGAGAGATGAGCAGCTTCTGAGTACGTATTCTTTCGTGTCCTTATTATTATTTTGTAACTTTTTGTATATTTAGGGAATATAAGTACAGGTTTCTTTGTTTTTTTTCATTTTTTTTTTTGAGACAGACTTTCACTCTTTTACCCAGGCTGGAATAAAGTGGTGCGATCTCGGCTCACTGCAACTTCCGCCTCCTGGGTTCAAGTGATTCTCGTGCCTCAGCCTCCCGAGTAGCTGGGATTACAGGTTTACACCACCATGCCCAGCTAATTTTTGTATTTTTAGTGGAGACAAGGTTTCTCCATGTTGGCCAGGCTGGTCTCAAACCTCTGACCTCAGGTGATCCACGTGCCTTGGCCTCCCAAAGTGCTGGGATGACAGGCATGAGCCACCGCACCTGGCCACAAGTACAGGTTTCTTAACGCATATATTGCACAGTGCTGAAATCTAGCCTTTTACTGTATCTGTCCCCAGAATCGTGAATGTTGTACCCAATGTATAATGTCCTTTTTGAGTAGCCGTGGAAATGCTTGATAGTGGGAATGACTGTATTCTGTTTAACACTTTTCTTGGTCATAAGAGATTGGTTAACTTTAGTATTTTTGAAAAAAATATTATGTGACCATCAGTTTTTGTATAAGAAGAAACTTAGCTGGTTTGAACTTAACTTTTGTGGAAGAGTGTAAAGATTGGCTTCTTTTTGCCAGTCAATACATAGCTAGCTATCCCTGGCACTCACTGGCATATGTCTATATGTAAAGACCTCATACAAATCTATTAGAAAAATATACTCTAGAAGAAAAATGAACAAAGAGCTAAGTGGATAAATGAGGGCACAAAGAGTCCACTAATTTTGGGTGTTTTACACTCTAATATAGTAGGCCATTGCTGCTTGCTTCATCTTACATTGTTTTTTTTTTTTTTCTGAGGTGGTGTCTTGCTCTGTCACCCAGGATGAAGTGCAGTGGCACACTCGGCTCACTGCAACCTCTGCCTCCTGGGTTGAAGTGATTCTTCTGCCTCAGCTTCCAGAGTAGCTGGGATTACAGGCATGTGCCACCATGCCCAGCTAATTTTTGTATTTTTAGTGGAGCTGGGGTTTTGCCATGTTAGCCAGGCTGGTCTTGAACTCCTGACCTCAGGTGATCCTCCCACCTCAGCCTCCCAAAGTGTTGGGATTACAGGTGTAAGCCGCTGCACCCGGCCTTATATTCTTTTTAAATAAACTATATGGGATTTCAGCAGGGAAAATTGGATTCCATTTTTAAACATGTTTTCAACCATTGTTTTTAGTTCATCTACTTTAAAAGTATAACTATTAATAATATACTGTGTTGCACCAATTTTAAGAAGCTCAAGCCAGACACTGTGGTTCATGCCTGACATTTTGGTCAATGGTCAACACTTTGGGAGGCTGAGGCAAGAGGATGGCTTGAAGCTAGGAGTTCAAGACCAGCCTGGGTAACACAGTGAGACCTCATCTCTTTTTTTTTTTTTTTTTGAGACAGAGTCTCGCTGTGTCGCCCAGGCTGGAGTGCAGTGGTGTGATCTTGGTTCACTGCAAGCTCTGCTTCCTGGGTTCACGCCATTCTCATGCGTCAGCCTCCAGAGTAGCTGGGACTACAGGCACTTGCCACGATGTCCAGCTAATTTTTTGTATTTTTTAGTAGAGACGGGGTTTCACCATGTTAGCCAGGATGGTTTTGATCTCCTGACCTTGTGATCTGCCCTCCTCGGCCTCCCAAAGTGCTGGGATTACAGGGGTGAGCCACTGCGCCTGGCCTTTTTTTTTTTGAGATGTAGTCTTGCTCTGTCACCAGGCTGGAGTGCAGTGGCGCGATCTTGGCTCATTGCAACCTCTGCCTCCTGGGTTCGAGCGATTCTCCTGCCTCAGCCTCCCGAGTAGCTAGGATTACAGGTGTGCGCAACCACGCCCGGCTAATTTTTTGTATTTTTAGTAGAGACGGGATTTCACCATGTTGGCCAGGATGGTCTCGATCTCTTGATCTCGTGATCTGCTTGCCTTGGCCTCCCAAAGTGCTGGGGATTATAGGTGTGGGCCACCATGCCCGGCCAAGACCCCCATCTCTACAAAAAAAAAAAAAATTTTTTTGCCAGGCATGGTGGTACAGGCCCGTAGTTCTAGCTGCTTGGGAGGCTGGGGTGGGAGGATTGCTTGAGGCCAGGAGGTTGAGGCTGCAGTGAGCTATGACCACACCACTGCACTCCAGCCTGGGTGACAGAGTGAGACTCTGTCTCAACACACAAACAAACTAAAAAACAGAAAAAGGAGCAGCTCTTTAATTCTTATTTTTGCTAGAGTTCAGTTTTACGACATATTTCCAAGGGGACTTTCATCTAGAGCAAGGAAATCCATAAAGATACACTTGTTGAGAGGGAATATGATCTATATTTTATTCTATAGGCATACACGCATACGAACTATGTGTCATACATAGTTGGCCCTTTGTAGCTGCTGTTCCACATCTGAGGATTCAACGAACTGTGGATTGAAAATATTTGAAAAAACAATAAAAGAAGATAATGCAATAATTTAAAAAATATAAGTAAAAAAAATACAGTGTAACAACCATTTACATAACATTTACATTGTATTAGGTATTATAAGCAATAGAGATGATTTAAAGTATATAGGAGGATGTATGTAGGTTGTATGCAGATATATTTTTTTTTTTGAGACAAAGTCTTTCTCTATTGTACATGCTAGAGTGTAGTGGCACATTCACGACTCTCTGCAGCCTCAAACTCCTGGGCTCAAGCACCTCCCTCTAGCTTCCCACATAGCTAAGACCACAGGCGTGTGCCACCATGCCCAGCTAATTTTTATATTTTCATAGAGATGTGATCTCCCTATGTTGTCCAGGCTGGTCTTGAACTCCTGGACTCAAGCCATCCTCCTGCCTTGACCTCCCAAAGTGCTGGGATTACAGGTGTGAGCCATTGCGCCTGGCCACCATTTTATATGAGGGACTTGGGGCATCTGATGGTTTTGGTATTCGTGGGGGTCCTGGAGCCAGTACCCATGGATACTGAGGGATGGCTGTATATATAATTGTGCGAGTGTATATATATGTATGTACATAAATTTGGGACAAAGTTCATTGGGGTGGATAGGCGAGACCGGGGTAGCCCAGAAACACCAGGCTGGTTACATTTGGCCTAGCCAAACAATTTTCTCAGTGATACACACACCATTTTCCATGTGTATTATAATGTATAGAGTGTTGAGGACTACTGATTTATAATTTTTCAATGAAAAAAGATTGAGAGTTAATGACACTGAATTTCTGAAGAGATAGTCAACAGAATCAAAAGCAGTTGTAATGACCTGAACAAAATTCCTTATTTTGTACCTGGCCTAGTAGTTGCTTATTTGTAAATTACAGTCTTTCTAATAAAAACAGAGAGAGAAAATTATCTGTAATTTTGTAGCATAGTATTGTTATGTTCTATAGGGATTTTACATTCTTGTTTTCTAGCAAATGTCCTGGAAACACTTCGAGGTGATGGAAATGTGTTAATAGCAGTGGACACAGCAGGCAGAGTTTTGGAACTTGCTCAACTTCTTGATCAGATTTGGAGGACTAAAGATGCAGGACTGGGTGTTTACTCATTGGCACTCCTAAATAATGTCAGTTACAATGTGGTAGAGTTTTCTAAATCCCAGGTTTGTTCTCATGTTGTCATTTGTAATAAAGAAGTTTGCTACAGTGATTGGGTCTGTGGAAGTGGGTGTCTTCATTGTTTTTTGGATTTTATTTTTCCCTTGAAGAGATTGTTAGTAATGATGATAACTTGCCATTAACCATTTACTGTTCTGTGTGCTTTAAATGTATTATTTCATTTAATCTGTATTTATTCTACTAAGTAGTTTCCCTTTTATCCCTGTTTTAAAGATTAGGCAAATTGCTTCTCTTCTAACTCTTTAGTATCCCAGTCTGTAAAATGGGGACAAAAATAGAACCTACCTCATAGCATATACATGTTAGAATTCATTGTTCTTTCTTTTAAATAAGCTTTTTGCCTTGAAATAGCAATCTCTGGGAGTAAGATTTTCATTTAGAACATATACCTTGCCTTTTCAAAAAGATTTAAGGTGATTTATACGTGAAATATAATGCAAAATTGGGTTTTTTTGGGATGAAAACTAGGGTGGGATAATCTAATGGGAAATGGAAGCAGAAAATAAGCTGCTTGTCAAAACATTACAAATTTAAGCAACCAGTGGGGGTAAAAGATAGAACTTGGATTCCTTGACTATTAGAGAATATATTGAAGTTATAGGATTTCTAATTCTTGTCATCTTTCCCCCCACATTAGGTAGAATGGATGAGTGATAAATTGATGAGATGTTTTGAAGACAAAAGAAATAATCCATTTCAGTTTCGCCATCTCTCTTTATGTCACGGTCTTTCTGACTTGGCCCGAGTACCTAGCCCTAAAGTTGTACTTGCCAGCCAACCTGACCTGGAATGTGGATTTTCAAGGGATCTCTTTATTCAGTGGTGTCAGGATCCTAAAAACTCAATCATTCTAACTTACAGAACTACTCCTGGGACTTTAGCACGTTTCCTAATTGATAATCCTTCTGAAAAAATTACAGAAATAGAGGTAAGCACTTGTATGTGAACTTTATCTTAAGACTGTTTGGGGGATACATTGTGCGTGATGTATAAAAAATAGTGACCAAAAATAAAACTTGAAGTTGTTTTAGGATTTTGATCAGAATTACTCTTGAGAGCCAGGAGTGATGATGTGTGCTGTAGTACCAGCTACTCGGGAGGCTGAGGTGGAAGGATCACTTGAGCCCAGGAATCTGAGGTCAGCCTGGGCAACATGCCAAGACCTACCCCCCATCTCTTAAAAAAAAAAAATTACTGTAGAAGAGAGCCTTTAATAGCACAAATTTCAGAGTTCCTTAACTGGAGGTTCTCATTTTTTTTGAGATGGGGTCTTGCTTTGTTACCCAGTCTAGAGTGCAGTGGTGCTGTCATAGTTCCATGCAGCCTCAAACTCCTGGGCTTAAAGGATCCTCCTCCCTCAGCCTCCCAAGTAGCTGGAACCACAGACGTGTGCCACCAGGCCTGGCTATTTTTTTATTTTTATTTTTTGTAGAGACGTCTCATTGTATTGCTGTGGGTGGTCTCAAAAGAAGTTCTCATTCTTAAACTTTTCCTTGGTACCCTCTAGTTTACCCAGAGGGTAAGCATATACAGTGTTTTCTCAGTCTCTGAAAGGTTCCTTTCCTGTCTCTTGCTTAATTTAAATCAGACTCTTTCCTAAAGACGTTCTTTATCCTGTAGCCTCCAGAAATAATTACTCTTTCTTTCAGTGTTGCATGTACTTTGAATGGAGTACATGTCTTCCTTGTTCTGTATTGCAGCTTCCTAGCTATTTATCTTCCATTTGCAGTTTTTGCCTTCAGACCTGCTGATATGCTGACCCCTCCTTGTTTCTGACATTTAATGATCTCTTGGTCATTCTGTAACTCATTCACCATTTGACCCTGATTCACAGTCTTCCTGTCCACTTGTATTCAGGACTTTATTCTCATTGACTTTAGCATCCATGTGTATGATCTGTCCAATTCTTCTCAGTTACTTGACACCTTATTTCTTAATCTTTTCCTTCATCTTACCTCAGACATCCATTCCTGCTGTCATGCTATCTGTTCCTGTGGTCATGCCTGTAACCTTCTTTTGGCCGAACAGTCTCCAAGCATCTCATTCTGAATTTACAGCTGACTTTCCCTGTTATTCTCATGACAACAACTCTTCGGTTCCATTGGGACTTTCAGTTCATGAACCTCACCTTTATACTGTCTGTCATCCTTCCAGCCTTAAACTCAGTGGTTCACAATTAATCAAAATTTTGCAAATACCTTTAACTCTCTTACACTTCTGTTTTAGTCGCCTGGAAAGGCTTTGACCTTAGTTAAACCATTTGCTTGGTGCGTGCCTGTACTTAAGCAGCTTTATGTTTCTGAAGTTAAACACTACAGTGTAGACAGATTTGTTTTCACATGCATAACTTCACATCTCAGAAGGGGACCCTACACCAGTACTCAGCATTCGGTAGGATGTTCCCATTCTCACTGTAAGGCAATTTTATATCTTCTTTCTCCTCAAAGATCCTACAGCTCACTCTCAGCCTTCATTCATAGCACGTGATCTTGTCTCAAACTTAACATAGAAATTGAAGCAGTGAGTCAGGAATTCCTTTATCTTTCCACCACTAAATATACTAACTTGATCTGCATCTGCATTTGCTGCCTTATCTCCTGTTATAGGAACAAGACAATTAGCTCAATGACTAGTATACCCAAAGATCGTTTGCTTAATAACCAGTGCATCAGTTCTATCGATTTTTCAAAACTAGTATATCATTAAAGTTTGTAGCATTTGATATAGTGGGATGGTTAATAACTGCCAGAGTTGCAAAAGTTTAGGTGACTAAACCTTAACATAAAGCTGTAACATAAAGCAGTATCATAAAGCTGCTTCTCATTTTGTCTTTGTAGCACTCGTGTAATTATTTAATTAGAGATAGACTCTCGCTGTGTCACCCAGCCTGGAGTGCAGTGGCACCATCATAGCTCACTGTAACCTCGAACTCCTAGGCTCAGGCTGTCCCTCCCCCTCCCCCTAACCCACTCCACCTTGCAAAGTGCTGGAATTATACATGAACCACCGCACCTGGCCCTTAGCAGTCATTTTAAGGAAAGTTTAGTTTGTTAAAAGCTATGTGGTAGGGATATCTGTCTTCCAACTCTACTTAAGAAAAGCATAACATCAGTAACTAAAATCTGAGATATATGTACTATAATTATAGAATTGTTGAGCCAGGATTCTGAGCAAGCATAGCAAAGTAAAATGGTGTCTTTGGGGTTATTTAGTAGCTTGGAAATACAAGGTTAAAGGAACTAAGAAATACTTGAAACAATTTCATCAGATAGGAAATACTGAATTTGAAAATTTTAATTACTAGAAATTAAATTGGGTCTAATAAATCATTTGAGGAATTAGTAAAAGAAAAATGATTTAAGTTTGGGAAAAAAGATAGACAGTGATGTTCAGAAGCATGCTAAAGAAATGAAAAACAGCCAAAACATCAAATGTTAAGTTTTTGATCTTTTTAATAACTCATGCTCATGCTCAGGGACCTTTTCTTGCTCACCTTCTTAGTGATAGTTCCTTTGCAGTTATCCCTCCCATCTTCATTATCTAGCAGTTTCCCCTCTACTTGATCACATCCAAAACAATTTTTATTCTTCCCCTACTCCCAATACTATTCTTCTGTCTTATCTCAGAGAATGCAGCACTTCCCACATATTCAAGCCAAAAATCTGAAGTTTAAAAAATGTTCACTGAAGTATAATATATACTGAAATCTACGTTAAGTGTATAGCATGATGAATTTTTACAAATTGAATGCACCTGTCTAGTCTGTACCCTGATCGAGAAATAGAATATTTCTATAGCGTGTTGGGCAGAGCCAACTAAGGTAAAAAATAGAAATGTAAAAAAAGAAATAGGGGACTGAGTGTGGTGGCTCACGCCTGTAATCCCAGCAGTTTGGGAGGCAGAGGCAGGCAGATCACGAGGTCAGGAGTTTGAGACCAGCCTGGCCAACAGAGTGAAACCCCGTCTCTACTAAAAATACAAAAAATTAGCCAGGCATGGTGGCAGGCGCCTGTAATCTCAGCTACTCGGGAGGCTGAGGCAGGGGAATTGCTTGAACCTGAGAGGTGGAGGTTGCAGTGAGCCAAGATTGCACCACTGCACTCCAGCGTGGGTGACAAAGCGAGACTCCATCTCAAAAAACAATAAAAAACACATACAGTTCACTGTCTTAACCATTTTTATGTGTACAGTACAGTAGCGTTAACTATATGTACATTGTTGTATGACAGATCTCTAAAACTTTTTCATGTAGCAAAACTGAAACTCTGTACCGATTGGATAACAACTCCCAGAGAGATCTTTTAAACATTCATCATTTCATGTCATTCACTTGCTTAAATGGCTCCAAAACCTTCCTTCTTCTCTTTCAATAACATCCATACTACTTACGCAGGCTTCTTAGATCCTATATGATCTAATCCCCACTTACCTTTTGACCTTAGCTTATTCCACTTTCTCTATGCCCTACAGTGCATCAGGATCTTTGCACTAGCTGGTCTTCTGCCTATAGTGTTCTTTCCTGGCTTTGTGTGTGGCTGGCTCCTGGTCATTTAGGTCTCAGGTTAAACCTGAGGCCTACCCTCTCAGGTAGGCCTTTGACTACAGATTTAAAATACCTGCCTGGTTTAGCTGCCCATCACCTTACTTGAATTATTTTTCCTAGCACTCGTCACCATCTGATGTATTCCTTGTTTGTTGTCTTCCTCTTCCCACCATCAACTAGAATTTGAATTCCATGAGAAAAAGGCCCTTGTTTTTCGGTATCTTTAGCACCCAGAACAGTGCCTGACATGTTGGAGGCCCTCAGTAAGAGCATTGGTTGAATTCATGAATGATCAAAAAAGTGAATATGGAATAAACCAGATTTCTGATTGTGTTAGACAAGAAAAGTTTACCAAGTATGGTATTTTTTCATCTCTATCTAATGCCCTTCTAAGTCAAGTCTTATTCATTTAGAAAGAGCAAAAATGAACAACGAGTAAGGATTCATAGGTTGGAGTAGATTTGGATCAGAAAAAGGAGTAACTTGGAGGTAATACGGTGAAGGAGTAGGAAGAAAAATATTTTAGAGTTGGTTATTCTAGAAATCTGTTTCTAAATAAACTATTAATCTTATATATTTTAAATGAAAAATAAGATAGAAAAATTTGTTATAGCAACAGGCATAAACTAAATCACAGAGGTAAAGACTTTGTTAAAGATTATTGGTGGGTCAAAGGCATCTGTGTAGGTTGCTAACTGTTTTAAAAAAAAACCCACTATTTTCTGAATGAAACTTATTTTCAAATAAGTTATTAGGCAAATGTGAGATGCCAGATATAAACATGTATTTACTTTTTTATTTTAACTTCTTATTTTTTTGAGACAGGGTCATGTCATTCCCTGTCACCCAGGCTGGAATGCAGTTGCCTGATCATAGCTTACTGCAGTCTTGAACTCTTAGGCTCAAGCGTGCCTCCTGCTTAAGCCTCCCAAGTAGTTAGCACTGCAGGCATGTGCCGCCATGCCCAGCTAATTAAAAACATTTTTTATAGAGATGGGAACTTGCTGTGTTGCCCAAGCTGGTCTTGAACTACTGGCCTCGAATAGTTCTCCCACCTTGGCCTCCCAAAGTGCAGGGATTACAGGTGTGAGCCACTGCTCCTGGCCTTAAACATGTAAATCACCCATTTATTTTAGACATGAAAATAATCTGATTTTGGTTTAATTTTTTTGTTGTTACTTGTCTCCCCTCCCCTTACCCCACTGGGCAGCCCCTGAACTAGAATAGTCTCAGAAAGATTCCCTTTTTTTCATTACTTTTAATTTTGAAAAAATTTCATACAGGAAAGTTACAAAATATTATACCCAGATTCCCCAATTGTCAACATTTTACTGGATTTGCTTTATCACTTATATACACATGACAAAATATTACTTTTTCTGAACCATTTGAAGAAAAATTACAAATATTTCATCATTATCTCTAAATATTGCCAGTGTGTATTACCTGAAAACAAGGGCAATCTCCAGCAAAACCATGTTACATCCATTGAAATCAGGAAATCAACATCGATACCATCCTACCATTTCATCCACTGACCCCATTCAGCATTCACCTTTTACCGATGACCACGTTGTCCTTTATAATTACCCTTTCCTTTTTTGTCCAGGTTCCCATCCGTGACTACATACTGCATTTAATTGTCATAACTATTGACATTTTTGAAGCATATATATTCTGGAATTTTTTTTTCTTATTGATATACTAATATCTGGTTTTGTTTTGTTTTTTTTGAAGAGAGATGGGAGCAAGGTGTGGTGGTATGTGGCTATAGTCCCAGCTATTGAGGCAAGAGGATTGCTTGAGCCTGGGAGTTTGAGGCAAGCCTGGGCAATATAACAAGGCCTTATCTCAAAAAATGTGTGTGTGTGTGTGTGTGTGTGTGTGTGTATATAGTGAGAGAGAGAGTGCGCGAGAGAAAGAGATGGGACCAAATTGTCACATATTTCACGTATCCTGAGACTTGTATTTTCACTTGAGTCCTTCTTGAACAATGTAAGAAGATATAGATCTACCTTACATAGTACCTGGTATATTATAAACATTTAAATGTTTTTGAATAAATAAATGAATGCTTTTTAGTAATTTTATAATAGTACATTGTATATGTGTACTGTGATTATTTAATCTAGTGGTTCTCAAAAGTGTGGTTTGAGGATCCCTGGGAGTCCCTGAGACCCTTTCAGGGAGTCCACAAGGCCAAAGCTATTTTTTATAATACTGGTAAGATGATATATGCCTTTTCACTGTGCCTACATTTATACTGATGAGTAAGATCAGTGGTGCATAAAGTCCTTACACTTTGGCCTAAAACTCCACTACTAGTCACTGCATTTTTCACCACCCTACACTTGTCATTTAAAAACAAAAACAAAAAAAAGGCTAGTTTCACTTAAGAATGTCCTTCAGAGGCTGGGCGTGGTGGCTTATGCCTATTCCCAACACTTCAGGAGGCTAAGGTAGGAGGATCACCTGAGGCCAGGAGCTTCAGACCAGCCTGGGCAATATAGCAAGACTGCCTCTACAAAGTATAAAGGTATATTAAACAAAAGAAATTTGAAAGAGAGTATCTTTGAGGGGCCAGACATACTGACTCATGCTTGTAATCCCAGAACTTTGGGAGGCTGAGGTGAGAGGATTGTTTGAGGCCAGGAGTTTGAGACCAGTCTGGGCAGCATAGTGAGACCCTATCTCTATAAAAAAGAAAAAAAATGTCCTTGAGGGAATAGTAAAAGTTACTAATATTACTAAGTTCTTTTAGTAAAAGTTTCTTGGTTTTTTTGAGATGAATCTTGCTCTGTCGCCCAGGCTGGAGTGCAGTGGTATGATCTCAGCTCACTGTAACCTCTGCCTCCCGGGTTCAAGCGATTCTCCTGCCTCAGCCTCCTGAGTAGCTAGGACTACAGGTGTGTGCCACCACGCCTGGCTAATTTTTTTGTATTTTTAGTAGACATAGGGTTTCACTGGGTTAGCCAGAATGGTCTTGATCTCCTGACCTTGTGATCCGTCTGCCTCAGCATCCCAAAGTGCTGGGATCACAGGCATGAGCCATTGCACCTGGCCTAGTAAAAGATTTTTTAAAAGCTGGGTGACAAGATTGGAAGTATTAATAAAGAACTTGCATTGTGTACTAAAAGTACAATGACTGTCTCCAAGAAAAACACTTGTATGTTTATTTGAGTCGTGAGTTAAACTAGCCACTTTTTTCTGGGAACACTTTTTTTGTTTGTTTGTTTTTGTTTTTTGTTTTTGAGATGGAGCCTCGCTCTGTCGCCAGGCTGGAGTGCAGTGGCGTGATCTTGACTCACTGCAACCTCCACTTCCCGGGTTCAAGTGATTCTTCTGCCTCAGCCTACCAAATAGCTGGGAGTACAGGTGTGCATCACCATGCCCAGCTAATTATTTTTTTTTCATATTTTTAGTAGAGGTGGGGTCTCACTGTGTTGGCCAGGCTGGTCCTGAACTCCTGATCTCAGGTGATCCACCCACCTCGGCCTTCCAAAGTGTTGGGATTACAGGTGTGAGCCACTGCACCCGGCCCTGTTTTGTGTGTGTGTGTGGTTTTTTTTTTTGAGTTTGGGTCTCTGTTGCCTAGGTTGGAGTACAGAGGCACAGTCATGGTTCACCACATCCTTGAACTTCTGGGTTCGTGTGACCCTCCTGCCTCAGCCTTTCTACCAGCTAGGACTATGGGTGTGTTTCATCACATCTGGCTAATTTTTTATTCTTTTTTGTAGAGACTGGGTCTTGCTATGTTGCCCATAGTGGTCTCGAACTGGCCTCAAGCAATTCCTCTCACCTCCAACTCCCAAAGTGCTAGAATTATAGGCATGAACCACTGTGCCCAGTCTGGAACACCATTTTTATGTGAAATAATGACAGGGTCATTCAGATTTGGGTGTTTGGCAGACATTTTCTTGAAAATTAATACATTGAGCCTGTCACTCTAAAGAAAACAATTGACAGCATTTGTTGGCTTAAATCTGATAAAATTCTAACTTTCAAATGAAAATTTAGAATTTTGGAAAACTTATACCCAGCACTGTGAGATTGACAACTTAAACTGAAAAGACTTCTGATAAGATTGGTGGTGATATTTGCAAATGTGATTTTAAAAATATTGTCAACATTTGTAAGATCTGGATAACCTGGTGAACTAGTATATTCTAAATAACCAATTAAGTATGTGACAAAATAATGCACAAATTAAAAGATCCATTCAAAATTTAAGGTACAGACTGGGCACCGTGGCTCACGCCTGTAATCCCAGCACTTTGGGAGGCTAAGACAGGAGGATGGCCTCAGTCTAGGAGTTCAAGACTAGTCTGGATAACATAGTGAGACTTTGTCTCTACAAAAAATAAAAAATTAGCTGGGCATGGTGGTGCACATCTGTGGTTCCAGCTATTCAGGAGGCTGGGAGGTTGAAGGGTTGCTTGAACCCGGAAGTTCGAGGCTGCAGTGAGCAGTGATCATGCCACTGCACTCATCATAGGCAACAGAGCAAGACCCTGTCTCAAAATGAAGAAAAAACCCACAGAGTGTAAGATACATAAAAAAAAAATTTAATGTAACAGAGTACAAAAAGTCTATCCATATGGTTTCAGGTTCTGCATTAAAACTAACCTTTAAGGAACTACCACTTTCTGAGTTTTAATGTAGTATCGAAGAATAATATCCATGAAAGGACTATTTACATATTTTTCCCTTTCCAACTATACATGTGTGTAAGCCTGGATTTTCTTCGTATACTTTAACCAAAACAGCATATTGCAAGAGAGTGAATGGAGAAGCAAATGTGAGAATCCAGCTGTCTTCTGTTGAGCTAGACGTTAAAGAGATTTGAAAAGATATAGAATAATGCTATTGGCCAGGTGCAGTGGCCCATGCCTGTAATCTCAGCACTTTGGGGGGCTGAGGAGAGCAGATTGCTTGACTCCAGGAGTTTGAGACCAGCTTGGGCAACATGGCAAGACCCGGTCTCTACAAAAAAATACAAAAATTAGCTGGGAGTGGTGGTGCGTGCTTGTAGTAGTCCCAGCTACTCAGAAGGCTGAGGTGGGAGGATCGCTTGAGGCTGGAAGATTGAGCTGCAGTGAGCTATAATTGCACCACTGCACTCCAGCCTGGGCAATGGAGCAAGACCCTGTCTCAAAAAAATAAAATAATGCTGTTCTTCACACTATCTTTTTTTGCTTTGGAAAATGTAATTATTTTTTTAAAAATTTGTTAATGTTGGCATGTGGTTTTATCATTATTTATTTTGTTTTTGAGACAGAGTTTCACTCTTGTTGCCCAGGCTGAAGTGCAATGGTGCGATCTCGGCTCACTGCAGCCTCCATCTCCCAGGTTCAAGTGATTATCCTGCCTCAGCCTCCCTAGTAGCTGAGATACAGGCATGTGCCATCACGCCTGGCTAGTTTTGTACTTTTAGTAGAGATGTGCTTTCTCCATATTGATCAGGCTTGTCTCGAATTCCCGACCTTAGGTGATCCACCCGCCTCGGCCTCCCAAAGTGCTGGGATTACAGGCATGAGCCACCGCGCCTGGCCTATTACTATTATTAATTAATTTATTCTTGAGCTGGAGTCTCACTCTGTTGTCCAAGCTGGAATGCAATGGTACGATCGTGGCTCACTGCAGTTTCCGCCTCCCAGGTTCCAGCGGTTCTCCTGCCTCAGCTTCCTGGGTAGCTAGGATTATACGCATGTGCCACCATGCCCGGCTACTTTGTGTATTTGTAGTAGAGACAGGGTTTCACCATGTCGGCCAGGCTGGACTCGAACTCCTGACCTTAGGTGGTCTGCCTGCCTCAACCTCCCAAAGTGCTAGGATTACAGGTATAAGCCACCATGCCCGGCTGGTTTTATTATTTTTTAATGAACATAAATATTTTAAAAATTGCTCAGTTTTAATTTCTGATAAGGTAGACATTCAGAAATAGAACCCACAAAAACAAAAAGCTCTTTGGAGTTCTCTAATTTTTAGGAGTCTTAGGTAGTCCTGAGATAAATATATGAGAACTACTGATTTAATTGTTCCATTTTGATGGATTTTAAAATTTTGTCCAGTTTTTTACTATTATAAACATTGCTGCAATATACTAATGTACTTTTTTTTTTTTTTACACATTTGTGATTGTTTCAGTAGGATAAATTCCTAGAAGTAGAAATACTGTGTCAAATGATAAATTTTTATTTTTAGATGTTAGCAAATTGCCTTTTAACATAGTTGCACTAATTTTCCCACAGACAATGGAAGAAGGTGCTCTTTTCCCATGTATGGCATTGCCAGTCTCATAGATGAAAACAATTATGTTTTTTATATTTTGTACTTTTCAGAAATTAGTAAAGTTAAGGGTCTTTTCATGGCCAGTAGTTATGTGTCTTTCTTATTTTGTAAATTGCCTTTCTAAGTATCTTGTCCTTTTTCATGTGTTGATCATCCTTTTCTTAACTCATTTGGAAGAGCTCTTAGGAAAAAATAGTTTTTGTTGGTCACAGTGCTAAAGATATTTTTCTGTTTCTTTTTTGTTTTTCTTTACAGTTTCTTATTTTATGAGGTTTAAAATGTCAAAGGGAGATTTTCTTCATTCATGTTGCTGCATTTATTTGTTTCTTGTTATGGCTTTTGGGCCTCACCTACTCCAAATTATAAAAATGCTTATCTGTATTTTCTTTTCCTGATTGGGGATTTTTAACCAGTTTGATTGATTGATCGATTGAGACCGGGTCTTGCTCTGTCAGACTCAAGTGATCCTCAGTCTCAGCCGCCTGAGTAGCTGGGACTACAGGTGCGTGCTACCACTCCTGGCTTTTTTTTTTTTTTTTTTTTTTTTTTTGTGGAGACGAAGTCTCATTATGTTGCCCAGGCTAGTCTCAAACTCAAGTGATTTTCCTGCCTCGCAAAGTGGTAGGATTATAGGTGTGAGCCATCGTGCCCAGCCTCCCAGCTAATTTTTAAATTATTCCTAGAGACAGAGTCAACCTATGTTGCCCAGGCTGGTCTTGAACTCCTGACCTCAAGCAGTCCTCCCACCTTGGCCTCCCAAAGTGCTGGGATTATAGGTGTGAGCTACTGTGCCTGACCAACCAGTTTGATGTAAATTAAACCCATTCTAGATGATGTGTGACAGCTCAATTTTAATACTAATCTAAGTAGGACCTATAATTGCATGTAATGGAAACTTGATTAATTTCAGAGGAAAAACATCAGTTTAAAGATGACAGAGCAATTTAGAGATGCGGTGTATCTCATATCCCACTGCTTTAACCCCCTAATATTAACATTTCCTTTCATCTGTTACTTTTTTTTAGTTGAGGAAACGTGTGAAGCTTGAAGGGAAAGAACTTGAGGAATACTTGGAAAAAGAGAAACTAAAGAAAGAAGCTGCCAAAAAGCTTGAGCAGTCAAAAGAGTGAGTCATTTTCAGACAGATTACAAACTTATAGATGCAATTTAAGAAGAGTGTGTCTTTGACTTAAATGTTTCATTAAAAATATTTTTAAGTTTTCATAAGACTTAATTTTGTTACAGACATCTTTCAAATGTCTAGAATACCAGATCCTGTCAGTGCTAATATTATTATGCATTTATTTGTTATGTTTTATAAAATGTCAGTCCAATAATATTGAATGTTATTCCAGTCATGCTTCACTTAATGATGGGGACACCTTCTGAGAAAAGTGTTGTTAGGGGATTTAGTCATTATGCAAACATTAGGAAAAATGTTTACACAAACCTTGATGGTATAGCCTACTGTGTGTCCAGGGTCTATGATATGGCCCATTGTTCCTAGGGTACAAACCCGCACAGCATGTTACTGTACTGAATACTGTAGGCCATTGTAACACAATGTTAAGTATTTGTTTATCTAAATGTATCTAAACATAGAAAAGGTACAGTAATCTTATGGGACCTCTGTTGTATACGTGGTCCATTGTTGTTGACCGACATAACTGTATATTATCATTTGAGTTAACACTGAATTATTAATATTGAGGATTGATTCAGTAATAAATAGATAAATATTAATTTAAAATATCTTTGAAACTTTATGACCTCGATCTATTCTAAAATCCTCCTAGGGCAGATATAGATTCCAGTGATGAGAGTGACATTGAGGAAGATATTGACCAGCCATCAGCTCATAAGACGAAGCATGACTTGATGATGAAAGGTGAAGGCAGTCGTAAAGGAAGTTTTTTCAAACAGGCAAAAAAGTCCTATCCTATGTTTCCTGCCCCAGAAGAAAGAATTAAATGGGATGAATATGGAGAGATTATCAAGTATGTGAGCAAAACAAACTTTTCTCTCTTGCGAATTGGAGGTATTAACTGTGTTATCATTTTTCAGTTCATGAATTTGATCTTTCTAGTCACATGTACGTGGTTAGCTTCTGAGTACCTCAGACTGAAGACACAGAAGACTTGTAACTTGAAACATAAAAATAGAGATGCTGAGAAACAGAGAATATTAGGAGAAAACTGGCAGTTTTATGACTTAGTTGTGTAAAGGTTTAAAAACATGATCACATGATCAAGACTTTTTTTCCCCACTTAAAAAGAGAGGAAGATGTAGAATAGGAAGAACTTTGGGGCTGTGCATGGTGGCTCACACCTGTAATCCCAACACTTTGGGAGGCCTAGATGGGAGGATCACTTGAGCTCAGGAGTATGAGACCAGCCCAGACAATATAGTGAGACCCCCATCTCTATCTTCAAAAAAAAAAAGAGAGAACTTTGGATGACTGGTGATTGCATTACCAATGGATTATGTCTTAAGTATTATACAAGTTTTATGAGATTAAGAGGAATATGATATAGCATGAGTGAAACCATGGAAAATTTACAAAATCTATACTCATAATTAGAAAAACAACTGCAATCACATGTTATAATTGCAAATTTGAAAACACTACTGTCCTGTGTAAAAAAAAAAAGAGAGAAAAAGAAAAACGTAATACAGGCTGGGTGTGGTGGCTCACGCCTGTAATCCCAGCACTTTGGGAGGCCGAGGCGGGCGGATCACGAGGTCAGGAGTTCAGGACCAGCCTGGCCAAGATGGTGAAACCCCGTCTCCACTAAAAATTCAAAAAAATTAGCCGGGTGTGGTGGTGGGCACCTGTAATCCCAGCTACTCTGGAGGCTGAAGCAGAGAATTGCTTGAACTGGGAGGCAGAGGTTGCAGTGAGCCAAGATGGCGCCACCGCACTCCAGTCTGGGTGACAGAGCGAGACTCCATCTCATAAGAAACAAAAAACGCAATACATACAGTCATCTGGTAGTTGATATCAAATTTCATTGGCTTTGGATGAAATGTATATTTAAATCTTGAGATATGTGAGGACTCCAAAAATTATGCCGCCTACTAGTTATATATGTTATGTAGTATTAGCTTGCTTTTTTACTGCTTCTAATTAGAGACTTATTATTTAGACCAGAGGATTTCTTGGTGCCAGAGCTTCAAGCTACTGAAGAAGAAAAAAGCAAATTAGAATCTGGTTTGACAAATGGAGATGAACCCATGGATCAGGATTTATCTGATGTTCCTACTAAATGTATTTCTACAACAGAGTCTATTGAAATAAAGTAAGTGCTTCTGTGACATTTTGAAAATAGATTATAAGATAAAATTTCAAGCATTTGAATTATATAATTTACATTATTTCAAGTGAAATTTCTGAATATTCTTTAGTAAGTTTGTGCTTTTAAAATTTAATTTATTTTTGTATGAAGAGACTTGCGAAATATGGTGGCATGATATTTTCTCTTCATTAATGGTATTTGAATGCCAAAGTAATTGAATTGGTGGTGAGGGGTGTACTTAAATTGTAACATTAAATTGTCCATTTATATGAAGAAAAATTATTTCTGGCCTTTTTAGTCTGTAAGCAGGTGAAAGGGAATAGTGTAACTCACAGTTTAATTTTTCTGAGTCACTGCTTGTTTCATAAAATATACTCCGTGACTTAAACAACTCTAAGACCCTAATGTCTGGAAAATACTGTTGTGATCTGAAGTAGTTAGAAACCTTTTTCCCCCGCTTTCTACTTAGTTAAATAATGCTAGTAAATGATCATTTTGGAATTTTTTTTAAGTCATCAGAGAACAAAATTTGTTCAGTAATATCATTTAGTATATATTTTTGGGTGTAGATAAGATCTAAATAATACAGATAGGGCTGGGCATGGTGGCTGATGCCTGTAATCCCTGCACTTTGGTGGGCCAAGGTAGGCGGATCACTTGAGATCAGGAGTTTAAGACCAGCCTGGCCAACATGGTGAAATCTCATCTCTACTAAAAATGCAAAATTATCCCTGCGTGGTGGTGCACACCTATAATCCCAGTTACTTGGGAGGCTGAGGCAGGAGAATTGCTTGAACCTGGGAAATAGAGGTTGCAGTGAGCAAAGATCATGCTACTGCACTCTAGCCTGGGCAAAAGAGTGAGACCTAGTCTCAGAAAATAAATAAATAAATAAATAAATAAAGATAAATCATACAGATACTATAACACATGTGTATTTCTCAAATCCTAGTGTTATATGTTATATACATGATAAAAGCCATTTTTTTTTTAGAATTATGAGAAAAGTTACCTTGAATAATCATATCTAATTACAGAGCCCGGGTTACCTACATAGACTATGAAGGACGCTCTGATGGGGATTCCATTAAAAAAATCATTAATCAGATGAAACCACGACAGTTGATCATCGTCCATGGCCCACCAGAGGCCAGTCAGGATCTGGCAGAGTGCTGTCGCGCCTTTGGTGGGAAAGATATTAAAGTATACATGCCAAAGCTGCATGAAACAGTTGATGCCACGAGTGAAACTCACATCTACCAGGTAAACATGCCAGGAGTTGCCAGTGAGTAGAAATAAGTACTTTTTGTGGCAGGTTAGGACAGGTAACATTAGACATACAGAGATGTGTGAGACAGACAGACAGGGATGGTCTCCTGCCCTAGCAGTCCTGATACTGTATCGGGCTTAGAACAAGGAAATACCATTTATCACGTTGTTGTGACTCTGAGAAGAAGTATAGGATGCTATGAGAGTATTAAGAGGGGAAACCACCCACCTTTAGAGGTTTAGAAAAGGTTTCCTGCAGGAAGTGATAACTAATCCTAACTGATGTTTAGATGGGTTATCAGGACAGACGGAGTAGAAAAGTGGGGGAAGAGCATTCTAGGCAGAGGGAACCATATTTGCAAAAGTACAGAGGTAAGGAAAATGATTGTTTAAGAATTAAAAAGTTTTAGAAGAATTCCCGGATATCAAGGTTCTACTCCTAATTGGAACAAATGGAGACGGATGCCGAATATAGGACTAGCACAGTAGAGAGATAAACTTTGTCTGGTAATGGGAGATGGTGTCAGTTTAAGGCTGGAGTGATGTCTATATCTGGAAGAAATGGATGTGCACATATCAGGCAGGAAATTTATTCTGGGCAGAGTAAGAAGAAGCACCCTTCCAAGAATATGGAGATGTGAAATTCTGAAAGGACAAGCAGTTCGGTACCTAGTGAAGTATGCCAAGTACTAGAGGATGGGACTGATCAGTGGTTCTCAACCTTGACTGCACATGAGAATCATCTGGGGAGCTTTGTGAGGGTCAGAGGGATTCAGTGTTCTGGTCTTAGTCTTACCAGTTATGTTAGAAACACTAGATATGAGGCTCTGATATACTTTTTGTTTTAATTGCCATGTGATTCCATTTTGTAGTCAGGGTTAAGAATCTCTGTTTTGGAAAGTAGGCAGGGGCCCAATGATCTGCAAGGTAATGAGGTCATTGCAGGTCATTGTGAGGCTCAGATGAGTGAAAGATTTTCCAATTTTAACATATTACCAGAGGCAGAAAATGATAATAGGTTATATTTAATTTGTTAATCTGTATTCTGTGGGTTTTATTTCTCTCCCCCTCCTTTGCATATCTAGGTGAGATTAAAAGACTCACTTGTCAGCTCTCTTCAGTTTTGTAAGGCAAAAGATGCTGAATTAGCTTGGATAGATGGTGTCTTAGATATGAGAGTTTCCAAAGTGGACACAGGGGTTATTTTAGAAGAAGGAGAACTAAAGGATGATGGAGAAGACTCAGAGATGCAAGTGGACGCTCCCTCAGATTCTAGTGTTATAGCACAACAAAAGGCCATGAAAAGTCTGTTCGGAGATGATGAAAAAGAAACAGGTGAAGAAAGTGAAATCATTCCTACTTTGGAACCGTTGCCACCTCATGAGGTAAAAAAAAACATGTGCTTTTTTGATTTCTTCCTGAATTTGTCATCCTTCTAGTTTTCGTGTCTTTTGGTTTCTTTTTTCCCCCTTCCAAAACTAAGTGGGTCTGTGGAACCTTTTATATTTTTAACCATTTAAAATATGTGTCAGCTGGGGGCAGTGACTCACGCCTGTAATCCCAGCACTCTGGGAGGCTGAGGTGGGAGAACTGCTTGAGGCCAGGAGCTCTAGATCAGCCTGATTAATATAGTGACACCCTGTCAAAAACCTAGCCGGCATGGTGGCATGCGCCTGGAGTCTCAGCTAAGTAGGCTGAGGCAGGAGGATTGCTTGAGCTCAGGAGTTCAAGACTACAGTGAGCCACGATTGTGCCACTGCATCTAGCCTATATGATAGAGCGAGACCCTGTCTGGAACATAAAATATGTCTCACATTTGGGCTGATTTTGGAGTTTTTAAAAAAGAGAACTTGCAGCGTGCTTCTGCGTGTTTGTCTTTGTGTATATATCAATTCTATACAGCTAAGGAATGACATATCTTTAGCAAATCTTTTAAGGTACATAATTGTTTCATGATTTGTTTTTTTGGTATGGATTTTTAAATTTTAAGTTTGATGATTGTGATGATCACCTGCCTGCTTCCAGTCTGGAGATTTATAGTTTTCTAAGAAAGTCATACTGGTGTGTTTTCTGTTTTGTTTTGTTTTGTTTTGTGATGGAGTCTTGCTCTGCTGCCCAGGATGGAGTGCAGTGGCATGATCTTGGCTCACTGCAACCTTTGCCTCCTGGGTTCAAGCGATTCTCCTGCCTCAGTGTCACAAGTGGCTGGGATTACAGGCATGAGCCACCAGGCCCAGCTAGTTTTTGTATTTTTAGTAGAAATGGGATTTTGCCATGTTGGCCAGGCTGGGCTTGAATTCCTGACCTCAGGTGATCCACCCACCTCGGCCTCCCAAAGTGCTGGGATTACAGGTGTGAGCCACCGCCCCCAGCCGAAAGTCATACACTCCATTTTTTTTATGTTTCATTCAGTTCAAATAACTTTTGGTTTTGATATAGTTAGAAATCTTTAATTAAGTGTACGTTCAATTTCATCTAGCATTTACATATTCTTGAGAGATATCTAGTTAACTAGCAAAGATTCTAGGTAATTAAACTTGGAAAAATACTAAAACTATGAATCTTACATGCATGTCAAGTGATGTCTTCAGCCCTACTATGAAATTAAGAATAGAGAGACAGCCTCTGTTGCTAGATTCCCTTCTAGTACAACCCTCAAAATTGGGAGGAGGAATTAGAATTTTTTTTCTTCTGTGCTAAAGCTAAAGCTCTTCAAAGTAATGTTAAAGCAGAAAGCAGCAGCATTAGGCAAGAACCACTTTCCTTACTGATTGTAGAACCTGTGGCATCCATTGCATTTGCTCTGAGGAAGGAGGGACAGGGAAAATGGGATGAGGGAGGAATTGTCCTTTGAAGTAAGCAAATGACTGGGATCTAGAAAATGAATATTTGGTTCAGTCCTGCCCATGGCACTCTAGTTAATCCCGTTAGGCAAGTGGATGAGTGAAGAGCATAGCATTACCAAACGTCTCTGTTATGATGAGGCATGACTAACAAAACTGATTGTGAAACAGAAAATGTGAAGGGCGTTGTAAATGTTAAATAATGGGGTAAAATGTAGAATAACAACTTGGAATGTGATTTGCAGTCTTGAAATGATCTGTCAGAGGACTTCAGGGAATAATAGAAAATCTCTTAGAGATCATGTAGTATTTTACTTTATTCAGTACAGTTGTATGTCTGGTGTTTTACTTGAAGTTATTCTTTCCCCTTTGACTTTACCTAAGGTTCCTGGACATCAGTCAGTTTTTATGAATGAACCAAGACTGTCAGACTTCAAGCAAGTTCTCTTACGGGAGGGGATTCAAGCTGAATTTGTAGGAGGTGTACTTGTTTGCAACAATCAAGTAGCAGTCCGCAGAGTAAGTGTGTTTTCAATAAGGGCTGAATTGAACACATACTTCTGATGTCTTGTCATTTTGAAATTCTGTAATTCTTGATTGGTATTTTCACAAAACTGAAGATCAGTAATTTATGTTCATGATCATGACCTCAAAGGCTTACAGAAGTCTTACTGACTTGAAGGCTTATGAAAGACTCTTGAAGAAATGGTATAAAATTTTGTAGTAAATTTTAATTATTTGAATCCTCTGACATTTATGTGTCTATGTAAAATTCATGACTTCAGTATTATATCCATATGCTGTGAATCAGAGCAACCTGTGTCCTGACCAATCATAAAGTAATCTATTTCATATATTTCAGTTTTTATGTCTGCATATTAATGAATAGAAAATGTACTAAAGAATTTTTTTTTATTTGGTTTCTAGACGGAAACTGGACGCATTGGATTAGAAGGCTGCCTTTGTCAAGATTTTTATAGGATAAGAGACCTTTTATATGAACAATATGCCATTGTGTAAAAGACATGATGTCAAGAAGGATCTGCTTGACCTTTCTAAGAAAAAGGGATTCTTATCTTACTTTGAGCTTTTGATGTTTTGTTTTGTAACATACAGAAAGAATCTGCCAGAAAAACTTACATGTATTAGATTTTTAAAAATATAAATAGAGAACATTTTGCAAATGCTCAAATGAGCATTCTATCTTTTGGCTTTCAGAGTGACAGAGCTCCTAACAGGTGTACAGGCCCGAGAGTTGAAGGTGATTGGTTTTCTCTACAGACTCCTTGTTCTAGAAGGGCTTTTTACTTGAATAAAACAATGCAACTTAGCAAACCAATTCATGGCCTTAGAGAAACATTTTTGCATGAGTTCTTACAAACTGTTATATTTTCTGGAATGATAAGTGAGAATTATTTAGAAAAGACATGCTCAAAAAAAAAAAAAAAACAAACCTAAACTGATAGAACAGTTTTTTGAAGTTTATTTTTAAAAGCATATGTGCTCTGACTCTTTCCAGTTTGAATATGCAATTGTTTTCTGCCTATATTTCCCAGTGATTTACTCTAGGGTAAGGTACTACACATTTGGTTCAGAAATCAATTTTTATTTCTCCTATATCTTGTTTTATCAAGATTTTGTTGTGGCATTTCAATGTAAATTATAACACCATCATTTGAATATACATAATTCAAAAGAACTCCTTGATGCAGTATAGTCTTAAGGGTTCTGCATACCTTTTAGAAACATCTTAGCCATCAGTTAGGTCCTGTATTAAACTGTTTAGTGCTCTGTTTTTAAGAAAACAAATGTTGAACCTCACACTTTTATGTGGTGACAGTATAATTTAATTAAAAGGTGTAAATGTTTTCATCTCTTAAGCTTGCTCTTTCCTAAGGTCACCCAAGCAGTGGTTGGATTTTATACACATTACTACTAAAATAATACTGAAGTTGGATAAGGTTACCCTTTCTGTGTTTGTGTCTTTCTTGTGACTAACCACCCTGATATAGTATAAACCACTGTGTTCAAGAGTAAAAACAATATATGCAATTTTCATTGAACTTAAGGAGTGAAAACCATGTAAACTATTGAAACTATTGTAATCCATTAATGCTTTTTAAGAAGGTAGCTTAATCATGGCAGACCTTGATGTTTATTTCTCAAATGGTTAAACCCTCTTCTTTACACTTAGTTGTTTTTTTTTTTTTTGAGACAGACTCAGCCAGGCTGGAATGCAGTGGTGAGATTTTGGCTCACTGTAACCTCTTTCTCCAGGGTTCAAGTGATTCTCCCACCTCAGCCTCCCAAGTAGGTGGGACTATGGGCACATGCCACTGCACCTGGCTAATTTTTATATTTTTGGTACAGACAGGGTTTCACTATGTTGGCCAGGCTGGTCTCAAACTCCTGACCTCAAGCGATCCATCCACCTAGACCTCCCAGAATGCTGGGATTACAGGCATGAATCACCACAACTGGCCTACCCTTAGATTTTTGGAAGGATCGATATTCTTATTTAACTATGTGTGGAACAACCCAGTAATATCAGAGTTGACTTACTATTTCATTCTCTTTCAGATGCTTACAAAGCTTCTATTGTAGATTATAGTGTTAATGCAAAGTTTACAGACTTTTGATATGGAAAACCAGATATACAAAACAATGTTACAAAAGGCAGATATAAAGAGTATGTTTTCTTTTTAGTGCTTTGGAAAATTTTCACTTTAACTCTTATTACTGTATAGATTAAGCCCTGTAGTGCTATTTATATTCCAGGGGAAAGAAAATCTGAATTTGTTTTATGGTTTAAAGCATCTGGTTTACATATTGTATTGTAATACTGATACGGTTTGGCTGTGTCCCCACCAAATTGAATTGTGTTAATAGTTCCCATAATCCCTATGTGTTGTGGGAGGGACCCAGTGGGCAGTAATTTAATCATGGTGGCGGTTACCCTCATGCTGTTCTTGTGATGGTGAGTTCTCATGAGATCTGATGGGGTTTTTCTTTTTTTTGAGACGGAGTTTCACTCTTGTTGCCCAGGCTGGAGTGCAATGGCACGATCTCGGCTCACCACAACCTCTGCCTTACGGGTTCAAGCAATTCTCCTGCCTCAGCCTCTTGAGTAACTGGGATTACAGGCATGTGCCACCACGCCCGGCTAATTTTGTATTTTTAGTAGAGACGGGGTTTCTCCATGTTGGTTAGGCTGGTCTCAAACTGTTGACTTCAGATGGTCCGCCTGCCTCGGCCTCCAAAAGTGCTGCTGGGATTACAGGCGTGAGCCACAGCACCTAGCCTGAGATCCGATGGTTTTATAAGGGGATTTCCCCCACTTTGCTCTTCACTTCTTCCTACTGCCATGTGAAGAAGGACGTGTTTGCTTCCTCTTCCACTACGATTGTAAGTTTCATGAGCCTCCCCAACCTCCCTAATTGAACTGTGAGTCAATTAAAACTCTTTACTTTATAAATTACCCAGTCTCGGGCAATTATTTATAGCAGTGTGAGAACAGACTAACATGAATACCAATACTGAAAAATTGTTTCTTGCCTCACCTTTTTATTGTCCTATGAACAGGAATTAAATTTTAAAGTATTGCCTTAAGATGATTGTGCTAAATAATAGTCATTGCAAGAGCAATAGTTTTACCTGTTTCTAGATGACAATATTACTAAAATTTCTCAAATGAAGACTTTGTTTTAACTTCTGTTACTTCAGAAAAATATAAATTTTAAAAATGACTGAGATAAATCATGAACTCAGTGGAATTTTCAGATGAGATGGGGCACGTTCAGGGTGGTATGGCTGTAGAAGGAATTTTCAGATCTTTATTATTTAGAAGCAAGTATAGGTATAACATGTGGACTATCAACTGATATCTGCAAATAATTTGGTTAAAAAGAAATTTGATTGTAGTATTTGTTGCAGTAGGATTATAAATGTCAAATATCATTGTAAACATTTCTATATTTTTAGAAATATCTTGGTGGCCTGAAACAGAAGTGAGGAAATCCATTTTTTAAGGTGAGCCATTTGGCTTTTTAAAAACATTGAGATACAATTTACATAACATAAAATTCACTCTTTTAAAGTGTACAATTCATTGGTTTTAGTATATTTGCAGAGCTGTACAACTATTACCACTATATAATCCCAGAACATTTTCATCACTCCAAAAAGAAACACCATACCCACTACCAGTCACTCCTCATGCCCCCTTCCTATGACCCCTGGCAACCATTAATCTACTTTCTGTCTCCTTGAATTTGCATTTTCTGGACATTTCATAAAAATTGAATAATATAATATATGATATTTTATGTTTGACTTCTTTCGTTTAGCATAGTGTTTTCAGAGTGCATCACTGTTGTAGCATGTGTCAGTACCCTTTTTGTGACTGAATATTATTCCATTGAATGGATATACCACATTTTACTTATCCATTCATCCGTTGATGTATATTTGAGTTGATTCCAAATTTTGGCTATTAAGAAGAATGCTGCTGTGAACATTCATGTGCAAGTTTTTTTTTTTTTGTATGTACATATGTTTTCAATTTTCTTGGGTATATATCTAAGAATTAGAATTGCTGGATCATACAGTAATTCTGCTTAACCTTTTGAGGAGCTGCCAGGCTGTTTTCCAAAGTGGCTACAACATTTTGCATTTCCACCAGCATGTGTTTGAGCATTCCATTTTCTCATTCTTGGCAACATTTATAACTCCCTTTTTAAATTTTAGTCATAGTGTGTGTGAAGAAGTGTCTCACTGAGGTTTTGATTTGCATTTCCTTAATGACTGATGATGTGGAGCCTGTTTCCATGTGCTTATTGACTGTTATGTATTTTGGAGTAATGTCTGTTCAAATCCTTTGTCCATTTTCAATTTGTTTATCTTTACTGTTGAGATATAAGAGTTTTTTTAAAATATATTCTGGATACTAAACCATTATATATTGATTTGCAAATATTTTATTCCATTCTGTGGCTTGTCTTTTCACTTTCTTGATAGTGTACTTTGAAGCACAAAAGTTTTTAATTTTGATAAAGTCCAATTTGTTTTTTTCCCTTTGGTTCTTTGTGCTTGGTTTTATTTATATATATATAAATTTTTTTTTTTTTGAGATGGAGTCTTGCTTTGTCACCCAGGCTAGAGTGCAGTGGCGTGATCTCAGCTTTCTGCAACTTCTGCCTCCCAGATTCAAGCGATTCTCCTGCCTCAGCCTCCTGAGTACTGGGATTACAGGTACCCACCACCATGCCCGGCTAATTTTTGTATTTTTAGTAGAGACATGGTTTTGCCATGTTGGCCAGGCTGGTCCCAAACTCCTAACCTCAAGTGATCCACCAGCCTTGGCCGCCCAAAGTGCTGGGATTACAGGTGTGAGGCACCTTGCCTGGCCTTGGTTTTATATATTAAAAGCCATTCCTTCATTCAAAGTCACAAAGGTTTACACTAAATTTTTTTTCTATCTAAAAAACCATTCCTTCATTTAAAGTCATGAAGATTTACACTCTTTTTTTTTTTTTCTAACAGTTTTATAGTTTAGGCTCTTATAGTTAGGTCTGTCATTTTAATTATTATCTTTTTTTTTTTTTTTTTTTTTTTTTTTGAGGCAGGGTCTCACTCTGTCATGCAGGCTGATGTGCATTGGTGCAGTCACAGCTCACTGCAGCTTCAACCTCCTGGCCTCAAGCAGTCCTCCCACCTCAGCCTCCCAAGTAGCTGAGACTACAAGTGTGTGCCACCATTTCTGACTAATTTTTAAAATTTTTTTGTGAAGACAGGTTCTCACTCTGTTGCCCAAGCTGGTCGTCTCAAACTTCCAGACTCAAACAATCCTCCCACTTTGGCTGCCAAAGTGCTGGGATTACAGGCATGAGTCACTATTCCTAGCATTAATTTTTGTATATGGTGTGAGGTAGGGGTCCAGTTTCATTTTTTTTGCATGTGGATATCCAGTTGTCCCAGCATCATTTGTTGAAAAGACTATGTCTCCATTGATTTTTTCTGCCACCCCTGTTTAAAATTGGTTGCTCATGAGTGTATGGGTTTGTTCTTGGACTTGAAATTATGTTTCACTGATCTGTATATCTATGCTAGTACCACATGTCTTCATTACAGTAGCTTTGCAGTAACTTTTGAAATTGGGGAAGTGTGAGTTTCCCAACTTTTGTTCTCTTTCAGGATTGTTTTGACTGTTCTGGGTCTCTTGAATTTTCATGTGAGTTTAAGATTCTGCTTATTGATTTCTTTTTTTTCTGTTTCTTTCTTTTTTTTTTTTTTGAGACAGCATCTTGCTCTGTCACCCAGGCTGGAGTGCTGTGGCTCAATCTCGGCTCACTGCAACCTGCCCCTCCTGGGTTCGAGAGATTCTCCTGCCTCAGCCTCCAGAGTAGTTAGGACTACAGGCACATGCCACCGTGTCAGGCTAATTTTTGTATTTTTAATAGAGATGGGGTTTCATCATGTTGGCCAGGCTGGTCTTGAACTCTTGATGTGAAGTAATCCAGCTGCCTCAGCCTCCTAAAGTCCTGGGATTACAGGCATGAGCCACCATACCCAGCCTAAGATTCAGCTTACCAATTTCTGCAAAAAAGCCCACCCATTTTTAATATGAGGTAAAAAGCAGTTGACATTTATCACTTAGAGTCTTTTAATGTTAGGGCTGAAAGGGACTATAGAACTCATATAATTCAACCCACTTATTTTAGTATTGAATGAATGGCCCTGTGCAGGGAAAGGGATTTGGTTGAGATCCACATAACTGTTTAAAGGCAGAGTTGGGATTGGAACCAAGTCTTAGAGAATCTGTTGTTACTTCTACACTGCGTTATTGCTTCGGTTCCCTAGTTTACATTCACTTTGCTTAGGAATAATATGTTCAGTTTATCTTCTCTAAGAATGGCAGCTGTTATTTAGGACAATGGCATGCTGAGAAATAGATTGATTTCTATTCTATATTGTGTCCAGTAAAGGTTGGGGGAGAAAGAGTAAATCTTATTCTTCTGTACTTTTCTTTGATTAATATAAGATTCTAGAGTTTTATCAGAATATTATTGTCCTTTAAAATATTGATGAACTGATTATCACTTAAAGGATATAAATAGTGGGTAGTAATTCAGTGATTGAGAGGTTGATTGCAGGTTTTTTTTTTTTTTTTTTTTTTTTTGTGGTAACCATAGAATGAATGTAGAATGAATTTGCATTCAATAATGGGAACTAAGGTCAGGCGTGGTGGCTTATGCCTGTAATCCCTGCACTTTGGGAGGCCGAGGCAGGTGGATCACTTGAGATCAGGAGTTCAAGACCAGCCTGGCCAACATGGTGAAAACTCGTCCCTACTAAAAATACAAAAAATTAGTCAAGCGTGGTGGTGGGTGTCTGTAATCCCAGCTACTTGGGAGGCTGAGGCAGGAAAATCACTTGAACCTGGGAGGTGGAGGTTGCAGTGAGCCAAGATCACGCCACTGCACTCCAACCTGGGTGACAGAGCGCAACTCTGTCCTCACCTCCCCCCCACCCCCGCAAAAAAAAAAAAAAAAAAAAAAGGAACTAGAGAAGGAACATTCAAATCTTCCCACCTGGGCAGGTTCCAACCAAATGTTTATTTTATTTTTTTTACCTCCTCTTTTGTTTTTGTCTCACTTCAATCACTTTGTGTTTATGTGAAAATACCAAAAATTACCAAAATGTAAAAACCCAGGGCTTTGCTGGAAGTGAGAGTATCTTCTTGGCTTTTCCCTTTCTTTTCCTCCCCACCACTATACACACATGCACACACAGCTCTATTTTTTGGTGCTTTTCATTCATTGCTCACTCCCACTTCATTTTAGCTCTTGAAGTCAAAATGTGATTCCAAAGAGCAAAATAGAAGTTTGGAGAGTTTGAAATCTCTCCTCGTGGCTGGATGCCATGGCTCACACCTGTGATCCCTGCACTTTGGGAGGCCAAGGCAGGCATAGTGCTTGAACTCAGGAGTTCAAGACCAGCCTGGGCAACACGGTGAAACCCTGTCTCTACAAAAAGTAGAAAAATTAGCTGGGCGTGGTGGCTATAGTCCCAGCTACTTGGGAGGCTGAGGTGGGAGGATCACTTGAGTCTGGGGAGGTTGAGACTGCACTGAGTCCTGAATGAATGAATCCATCTCTCTCTCTCCATATAGTCGAAGAAAACCAAAAGTGTATGTGCTTTTTTGTGAAATTGTTAAGGATTCCATGAATCCTACTAAAATTTTTGATAGTGATAATTTCAAGTGGAGAATATATAAAGGATTCGTGAGACCTTCCTACCTCATTTTCTGAGGTTATGTTGACTTTAATATCCAGTTTATCATAGATGTTTTCTTTTTTCCCTGACATAATTGTTATGTTAAAAACAGAAAAAAGGAACTACATATTATACATTCGATCTTAAACTCACTGGGTTGAGACGGAGTCTCGCTCTGTCGCCCAGGCTGGAGTGCAGTGGCCGGATCTCAGCTCACTGCAAGCTCCGCCTCCCAGGTTCACGCCATTCTCCTGCCTCAGCCTCCCGAGTAGCTGGGACTACAGGCGCCCGCCACCTCGCCCGGCTAGTTTTTTGTATTTTTTAGTAGAGACGGGGTTTCACCGTGTCAGCCAGGATGGTCTCGATCTCCTGACCTCGTGATCCGCCCGTCTCGGCCTCCCAAAGTGCTGGGATTACAGGCTTGAGCCACCGCGCCCGGCCATATTATACATTCAAAACTATCAAATGTAACGCTGTGGGAAACTTTATTCCAAGGGTGCTGCCACTGCCCTTGTTTTAAATATTTTTGGAACTTCATTTCTCTTCAGGTCTATTTAACAAACTTATTAGGAATGTTGTAAATTATTTTAGAAACACATTGTGGTCTTGGCCCCAGTGGCGTTGCCATTTGTTACTACATGACTCCCCACACACCCTAAAAAGAAAAAGGACTTTAAAAACTCTCTAAAGACAAGCATTTGCTATCACAGTTGATTTTTAAATTTTATATTAACTATTTAATATCAAACTATAAAATGCAAGTAGTGGAATTTTACTTTTAGAAAGTATCAAATTATGTAGATAATGACAAAGTTATAAAGTTACTATAATTTCCAACTCACCCAAAGGTCATAGTATAGTTGAAATTTCATATTTAAATATCAAAACAAATGTCTAAAGAGATTGTGTAAATTCTTTATCAGTTATAAGGAAAAACCAAATACTTGTCCTGAATATACAGAAATCAAATTGTCAAGGTTTTTCTTCTATGTGATTTTTTTTTTTTTTTGAGACAAACGCAGGGAGAAAGAATTATGTGTCATAAGGAGGATTCGGAATGTTGTTCATTTTATCTACATTACTGCCTATTAAGAAAAGCTTCACAGTTATTTCAACTATTTTATTGAATACTTTTACCTAAGATAATAAAACCGTTAAGTAGAGATTTTTCTAATAGTATAAAAATCAGTGTAGGCCCAGCACAATGATTCACACCTGTAATCCCAGCACCTTGGGAGGCTAAGGCAGGAGGATTGCTTGAGCTTAGGAGATCGAGACCAACCTGGGCAACATAGTGAGAACTCATCTCTATTAAAAATCAGAAAAATTAGCCAGGTGTGGCGACTCGTGCCTGTAGTCGCAGTTACTCAGGAGGCTGAGGCAGGAGGATTCCATGAGATTGAGGCTTCAGTGAGCTAATGATCGTGCCACTGCACTCCAGCCTGGGTGACAGAGTGAGACCCTGTCTCAAAAACAACAAAAATCTCAGTGTGACAAATTCCTAACAGCTCAAAGACTACTTGTCTTATTTGTTAACTATTTTGAAATAATTTTAAACTTACAGAAAAGTTAGAATAGTTCAAAAGATCCTGTATATCCTTCCCCTAGATTCTTCTATTGTTAACATCCTGCAATATTTTCCATACCACTCTCTAGCTATGTATTCACATTATTTTTTGAACTGTTTGTTACTAAGTTGCAATTGTGATGTCCCATTAGTCCTAAATACTTAAGTGTATACTTTTTAAAAATGACAATTCTACATGAACTGGCTGTGCACGGAAAAATCAGAAACCAAATTCACCGCTTGATCCACTTTAACCCCATTTGAATGTTGCCATTTACTCCAAAAATATCCTTATAGTAACCCTTTCCTTTTTTGGTCCACGGTCCAATTCAGGGTGAAGCATGCATTTAGCTATGTTTTCCCTTTAGTCTGCCTCCCCAATCTGGAGCTGTCTTGGTTCTTCCTTTTTGTGACTCACTTTTAAAGAACGTAAGGTCGGGCACTTTGTAGAATGATGTGCACTTTGGGTTTGTCTGATATTTCCTCATGATTAGATTTAAGTTGTGAATTTTTGGCAGGAATACCAGAGAGGTGATGCTGTCTTCTTCCCTGCATTATATCAGGAGGCACATCATGTCAATTTTTTCCATTACTGGTGATGTTAATTTTAACAATTTTTAACAGTTGTTTTCAAGATTCTCCACTGTTAAGTTAGTATTTTCTGCACTTATATTTGTTTTTTGGTATAAATTTTTAAAGTACAACATTATGTTTTGACATATGTATCCACAGTGAAATATTTATTACAGGTACTTATTAATTAATGAGGAATTAGGTATTTTGTGGGTAGCTATTCTGAGACTGTCAATATCCTATTTCTCAAAATTTTACCCTTTACTTTTCGCATCCATTGATGATCCTTGTGTGGATCAATTATTGCCAAATGGTGGTTTTCTTTTCTTTTCTTTTGAGACAGTGTCTTGCTCTGTTGCCCAGGCTACAGTGCAGTGGTGAGATCATAGCTCACTGCAGCCTGAAACTCCTGGGCTCAAGCCGTTCTCCCCTCAGCTTTTGGAGTTAGCTGGGACTACAGGCATGCATCACCACACCCAGATTAGTTTTAAATTTTTTGTAGAAATGGGGCCTCTTCCCCATTTATTCAATATCCATATCAGTATAGAACATGGGTTCCTGTTTCATCATCTCTAAGTTATGATTTATTCTGATGCTGCCATTGTCGAAGATTTGAGTAGTGGGGCCTACTCTACTAGCCCCAGCCTGAATAATCCCCATGTGTCTGAGTAGCCTCCTTTGCTTTCTGGCACCACAAGATGTTCCAGGCTCATCTTTTATTTTCCCTACCCCAGTCCTGACATCAGCCATTTCTCCAAAGAGTCCTGGTTCATATTAGTGGAGAATGGTATTTAAAACCAAGATCCGGATGCTAAGGCTGTGCTCATTGCCCCTGCACTAGCATTGGCACTGTGTGTTCTCCCAGTGGACAAATTTAGAAATATATGCATCTATGCTTGTTACCTCATCCATCCATATATATATTAAAAACAAGTACACACTGATACCCTATTTCACATCTACTCCACAGAGTTTATTCTAGTCTTCTCCCTTTCCACAATTGTATCTTCTCCACCCTACATTTAAAATCTGGACTTCCAAAGTCTTCACTACATTGGCTTATTTGTTCATTCTCCCTGTGATTAACCAACTTCCTGACCATGTGGCTGGCTCCTTTGCTCCATCTCTGCCCCTCACCCCCTACCGTGCATCACTGCTGTGAGGACTGAGTTCCCTCCCTTTCCTCGATCCATGACAGCACCTGCCAACTGAACCCCACAGTGGGGATTTTAAGGAAGGCACTTTTGGCTCAGATGGCAGTGCCAAAACGGGTGTTCAATTCACATGGTGCTTTAGCAGTTGTGGAATAAACAGATTCTGGTCTATCTTATCCCTGGACTGCGTATAGTCTTTGGGTTTTTGTCTTGCTCATTTTGTTAAAATGTTTTCCTGATGACTTTCTACTCTATAATTAAGCCTTATACGTAATGTTCAAGCAGGCATCAGACAAATTAATGATCATTGTGGAGTGGAGTTAGGAAGGAAAAGATGAAAAGGAAGAAGGCGTAAACCCAGTATTGAGAGGAGAAATGGGTATAGCAGGAGTAGCCGTCTCAATCTGAAATGCTGTCTGAGCCAAGACACATTCACAGTTAGAGATCTTAAGTAATGTGTTAATATTATTTTATAACTGTCCTTGGGAAAAAAAAAAAAAAAGCAAAACTGCCTGTCAGTTCATTTGGATCGTCCACCCTCTTAACTCAAGTTTTAGGAGTGTCAGGACCAAGTTAGCTGTATTGAGTGCTGAGGTGTTCTTTTATTAAACAGTCAGCTGTTCAATCTTAGTGATTTGTAGTGGGAGGAATAATATGCCCCTGGACAAATAATTCCTTGGAAAGCTCAGGTTGGAGTCCAATTACGTAACAACTGTGGGCAACCTGCATAATAATCATTCGAACTTTACCTGTGGGAAAATGGAGTCTTTGGCCATAATTATTTCCATTTCAGAGATTTGTTTCACCTGTTAGGAATAATTGCTCAAGTGCCCTTTTTCTAAAAAATAACTGAGCACTTAGCAATAGTAAGTGTCACGGAGTATTTTCTGCATACCAAATTTGGTATTTTCTGCTTACAAAATGCTGCGGTAGCATCTCACATGCATTGTCTTATTTAATCATAACTGTGGGCAGTTTGGGTACTGTTATTATCTCTATTTACAGATGAGAAAACTGAGGCTTATAGTCATTGGTAATCCTCCACTGCTCACACATGATACGCATTACAGTGTGTCGTGGTTTTGACATATCAATTCTTCAGTTTTGAGCAAAAGAAACGATCTCTAGCTAACTTAGGAAAAAAGTGGGTTTAATGGGATGGTAACCACAGGTAGCTCTTTGGATCCAGGCAGCAGGCCAAATAGTCTTTTTACTTTGAGACAGTCTCGCTCTCTTGTCCAGGCAGAATGCAGTGGCACAAACATGGCTCACTGCCACCTCAACCTCGGGCTCAAGTGATCCTCTCACCTTAGCCTGTCGAGTAGCTGGGACTACAAGCATGTACCACCGTGCTCAGCTTTTATATATATATATAAATTTTTTTTTTTTTTTTTTAAAGATAGAGCCTCTCTCTGTTGCCCAGGCTGGAGTGCAGTGGCACCAATCTTGGCTCACTGCAACTTCCGCCTCCCAAGTTCAAGTGATTCTGCCTCAGCCTCCCAAGTAGCTGGGACTACAAGTGTGCACCACCATGGCCTGCTAATTTTTGTATTTTTAGTAGAGATGGGATTTTGCCATGTTGGCCAGCCTGGTCTTGAACTCCTGACCTCAGGTGTTCCCGTGCCTGGCCTAATTATTGTATTTCTTGTAGAGACTGAGTCTCACCATGTGGCCCAGTTGTTCTCAAACTCCTGGGCTCGAGTGATCCTCCTGCCTCAGCCTCCCAGTGTGCTGGGTTACTGGTGTGGGCCACTGTGGCCTCCCCAAGTAGGCTTTCAAGGCATTCCTAAGGGAAGGAATCAGGTCTCTCCATGTATAATGTCATGAGGGAAATCCAGCCTGGCTTTTGTCATGGCTAGAGAGATGGACATCCTGATTGTTAGTCTTACCAGGATTAGACACAGATAGGGGGAGTCTAAGAATTTAAGGGTCTGTTACCAAAAGATAGAAGAATGGATGCTGGGAGGCAAAAATAAATATTCACTCAGTAGATGTAGTCCTAAGAGTGCAGGCTCTGGAGTCGGGCTTCAAATGCCAGGGCCACACTTTTTGTGTGGATCAGGCCAGTTACTTTATATCTTAGCATGTCAAGTATATAGGGATGGTCATCGTACCACTTCCTAGGGTCATATGAGGACTAAATGATGTGAACCGTGCAAAGTACTGGAGTGTGGCACACAGCACCTTAATATATGTTAACAATTATTAATTGCCTAATTCTGTCTTTAGTACATCCCCTAAGGCTAAGTATCATCTCCATTTTCACAATTGAAAGAAGCTTGCTGTGGGGGCGGGGGGTCCAAGTGGCTTTTTCAAAGTCACGCAGCTGATCACTGGCAAATCAGTACCTTTGCCATGCTATGTGACCTATGAAAAGGTGCTCTAGTATTTATCCTTGTAACTTGTAGATAAGAACCCTTAAGGTAACTTCCAATGTATTATAATTTCCTCTAGATAACAGTGGAATTTATACCATATGACCTAGTAGAGGTCTAACACATTTTTATCTTTAGACATTTTCTAAGACAATTTTTTTTTGAGATAGAGTCTTGCTATGTTGCCCAGGCTGGAGTGCAGTGGTGCAATTTTGGCTCACTACAACCTCCACATCCTGGGTACAAGCGATTCTCGTTTCTCAGCGTCCCGAGTAGCTGGGATTACAGGCACCTGCCACCACACCCGGCTAATTTTTTGTGATTTTAGTAGAGACAGGGTTTCACTGTGTTGGTCAGACTGGTCTCAAACTCCTGACCTCAGGTGATCCGCCTGCCTCGGCCTCCCACAGTGCTGAGATTACAGGTGGGAGCCACCATGCCTGGCCCTAAGACAATTTAAATGCAGCAAACTTTCTGTTTGGTCAATGTGATATGCATTAATCTAGAGATACTGAATCTTTTCTTATCTTTACTACTGATTTTATGCTATTTCCCATAGAATAGCAGAAAACAAGTATCCCTTAGTCAAAAATAAGAAAATCCACAGGCTGTATGAGAATCTTACAACATCTTTATCCAGGAATGTTTATGTGTTGGTTCCAAAGAGTCATCGAACAATTTCTCATAAAATCTTTGGATAAGAGGGAGAGATGAGGGTTGGGTAGGGATTTAATGAAGTGGGTGTCTAACCCTTCCAAAGCTGTTTTCAAAGGTTGCTCATTGATGGATCTGTGCTGGTGTGAAATCACAGTTTCTGTCCTCATTTTACCTTATGTGGCATTTTAACAAATTTCTGGTTTGAGGATACTGGGGGCAGGTTAAGAAAATTTGCAAATGACCTACCACTGGAAGAAGTAGCTCTTGTATGAGAAGACAAAGTTGGTACCAAAAGGGATCCTAACAAATTTGGACAATGGGCTAAACCTAGGAAAATGAACTGTCACTTGTCTTTCCAAACCATTGGTACAAAATAATGGAGAGATAAAGTCTAGAATTCTAGGTTTTACAAAAAAGGTTTTGTTGGACTATAAGCTGAGTATAGAGATAGCAGCCAAAAAAGGTAATGGACTTAGGGCCACATTACTAAGAAACAAACAGACTCAGTAATTGCTAATATACTGTTTAAAATAAAGGTCGTGGTGGGGCTGCTTCATTCTACTGGTAAGAAAGACCCTGATTAAAGCCCTTCATTCAGCAAACACTCTCGCTTCCTTTATTTTAATTTCCACTCTAATGAGTAGTAAATGCACATTATAGAAAATTTAGAAGGCATAGAAAAACAAACAGGAAAGTGCCACTAAATGTAGTACTTTTATCATTTTGTTGTATCTCCATCTTTTTTCTGTGACATGTTTATATAACATGTATATAATTTTGTATCATGCCTTTAGAAAACTTTTCCATGTTTATAAACTTTTTTTCTTTAAAACATCTTATAATGGCTGCAAATACTGCATCATGTGGCTATATCATTATTTATTCAGTTCTCTTCCATTTTTGGATGGTTTCCAATTTTTTCTCTGTAATCTGAAATGCAGACATTTATGAATAAAATTATGCTTCATGGTGGATACTAGCAAATCATTGCAAAAGGAGTAAATCCCACTTCTTTTTTTTTTAATTTATTTTTATTTATTTATTTATTTTTGAGACAGCGGCTCTCTCTATCATCCAGACTGGAGTGCAGTGGGTCAGTCTGGGTTCACTGCAGCCTCTACCTCCTGTGCTCAAGTGATCCTCCCACTTCAGCCTCCTGGGTAGCTGGGACTATAGATTTGCATCACCAAGACCAGCTAGTTTTGTATTTTTATTTATTTATTTATTTATTTATTTATTTATTTATTTATTTATTTAGAGATAGGGTTTTGCCATGTTGCCCAAACTGGTCTTGAACTCCTGGGCTCAAGCGATCCACCCACCTCAGCCTCCCAAAGTGCTGGGATTATAAGTGTGAGCCACTGCACCTGGCCCCTGAGTCTCACTTTTTAGGAACATTAATAACTGACGTAGGCCCAGAGGGGAGAAACTAGCTTGTTGAAGGACCTGGAAACAATAACAAATAGGAACTAAGGGTATTTGATTTAGGTTGGAGTAGGCAATAGGGCTCATTTTTGGAAGAGAGAGAACCTTAGGAAGGAATGAGCTCAGGGTCACTAAAAGGCTCCATGAAGCTGATCAGGTAAATTGCAGCATTCTTTCATGCCCAGTGATGCCCTGGCTTTGTGTGTTCTACATGTAGTAAATTCTCTTTCTTTGGGAAAGAGGAGGTAAGTCTTCAACATTTACCAACTAAATGAGAGCATCAGTAGTCTACCACCATCATCCCCAAATACATCACTGCTTGAAGAATTTGCTTCCTGTTCCAGCATCTTATATGTTAATTATCTCCATTTGCCTTTCCTCCTCCTGTTTTTTAAAGAAGGTTTCTTTCTCTCATAAAACTTAGGAGACCATATTAGACCCCAATCAGCTGGGAAAGACAGAACAAGGTTTTAAAAGATTTGTTAGAACTGTCACTTTCCTCATTACCTTATTGCTAATTATTATTATTTTTTTTGAGACAGTGTTTCGCTCTTGTCACCCAGGCTGGAAGGCAATGGTGCGATCTTGGCTCACTGCAACCTCTGCCTCCTGGGTTCAAGTGATTCTCCTGCCTCAGCCTTCTGAGTAGTTGGGATTATAGGTGTCCGCCACCATGCCCAGCTAATTTTTATATTTTTAGTAGATACGGGGTTTCACCATGTTGGCCAGGCTAGTCTTAGACTCCTGACCTCAGGTGATCTGACTGCCTCGGGCTCCCAAAGTGCTGGGATTACAGTTGTGAGCCACCATGCCTGGCCCTAATTATTATTTAATATGTTTCACAATGGGAACAAGCAGGGCTGTTGTGGAACTGTCCAAAACTCACCCATAGGCTTCAGCCTCAAGCAGACATCCCAAGAAATGCCAGTGCTTAAGTTTTGGGTGAGTTCTTCATTCTATAACTTAGGTTTCCTTGGATGTGAGGCCAATGTCAGCTTAGTTAGCTCTGGAGTGCTCTCAAAGGATTAACTTCTCCTGGCAATTCCATGGAAATCAATGAACAGCAAATACACTGTAAGCTATATGATAGGGCACGTTATACACTATTTAATGCACTAGGCCCAGTGTTTCCATTTAGTTGCCGGCCTAGACTGAAGAGCACTGTTATTGAGCACTCACTATGTATCACATACTTGCCATCCATTACTTTGATTTAACCCTTTGATAGCAGCCCATGCCAGATCTAACAAGTTATCCCCACTATACAGATGAGGAAGTGAAGACCCAGAGAGACTGAGCATTTCTCTGGGTATTAATCACTAGTAAATAAGAGCCGTAGCCAAGGTATGAATTCAGATTTCTGTGTATTCTGAAGTTCACACTCTTGGGCTAGGATAGTTAAGGATTTCAACGGAGTAACTACAATTGTAGACCATATGTGGCAACAAATAGACATTCAAAAAAGAGGAATCATTTATATAGATTGAAAGGAGACTCATAAAATAAGACGAGTGTATTTCCTATACTTCAGAAAAGGAAACCTCCATGCTTCTCTGGTCGTTGGATTGAGAATTCAGGATCTTTTCATTTCTAGGGCTTTGATTTGCTTTTCCTCACCACCCTTTCAAAATAGAAACAGTGGTCACCTTAGTTAGAGCTGGAGTTTAATCCAGAATTGCATGGTGTTTTCCTTGCTCGAAATGCTTTCACAGCATGATGCTGCTCCACCTGTCCCATTCTGGAACATTTTTTTACTGCTTTTAGAGCTACTCCAGACAGATGTAACATTTTGAGATCTCCGCCTTTGAAATAAAGTACGGAAAGGACTAGTGCCAAATGCAAATTCAGAAACCAAGGAAAACTTCCAGACTCAGCAAGGAGAGATGTACAAAATAATTAGTAGTGGGGTATTTGGAGTTGCTAACCTCAGTGTCCATTCTAATTCCCTTTCTGACTATGAAGGCAGCAAAATAGCTAAGGAAGATAGGAAACCTAACATTTGGACTTACTATGTGGCAGACGCAGGGCTAGGCACATTATTACTGCATTGTTTGCAATAGCAAGCCCAACTACATTCATAAATAGGGGAGTAGTTGAGCTGATAATGTATATCTATATGCAGGATATCTAACATATTAAAAATAATTTAGATTGAGAGATGGTTATTGCATACTGATCTGGAAAGATGTTTATATTAAAATGACAGTAAGTTGCAGAGTAATATATTTTCTTTCTTTTTTCTTTCTTTTTTTTTTTTTGAGACAGGGTCTTACTCTGTCGCCCAGACTGGAGTGCGGTAGCACGATCTCGGCTCACTGTAACCTCCATCTCCCAGGCTCAGGCGATTCTCTGGCCTCAGCCTCCCGAGTAGCTGGGATTACAGGTACATGCCACTACTGCCTGACTAATTTTTGTATTTTTAGTAGAGACAGGGTTTCACCATATTGGCCAGGCTGGTCTTGACAGAGTAATATATTTTCTAAAGATGTGTGTGAGGCTGGGTGCAGTGGCTCATGTTTGTAATCCCAAAACTTTGGGAGGCCCAGGTGGGAGGGTCACTTGAGGACAGAAGTTCAATGTGAGCCTGAGCAACAAAGTGAGATGCCCATCTCTGAAAGAAAGGGAGAAAGGAAGGAAAGAAGGAAGGAAAGAGGGAGGGAGGGAAGGGAGGGAGGGAGGAAGGAAGGAAGGAAGGAAGGAAGGAAGGAAGGAAGGAAGGAAGGAAGGAAGGAGGGAAGGAAGGAAGGAAGGGAGGAAAGAGGAAGGAAAGGGAAGCAAGGAAGGAAGGGGAAGCAAGGAAGGAAGAAAGAAAGAAAGGGGAAGAACCTATATATTTTAATGGCTGAGGGAAGATTCTCACCCAGGTCTGCACTAAAGTTGAAAATTTTCCACATGTTCAATGGATTTTACTAATTCTTTTTCCTCAATGAGTACCTAAGCTGAAAGAAAATGATATGAATGTCATATGAAAATCCTTACCTCGTCTGTCCTCAGTGCCAGTATACAATGGAGCTGAAGAGAGGCAGTAGAGGAGGTGATGGAGAAAGAGGGGAGGAAGAAGAATGAGCAGGAGGCAGAGGAGACTTCCTGGAGGCATTTCCCCCAGGGCATTACTGCCCTTGGGCCCTAGGGTCCGCCACTGCCTAGCCTTGCATTAAGTAGACTCCTGTCTCTAAGGACATCACAATGTAGTCCAATCTATGCCCCTCTCATTTCTAATATATGATTCACTGCATTTTTAAAAGTCTGGACAAGTTCTGATATTAAATATGGTTTTATGTGAGATGTTTTAAGAACATGTACATTTGGTTTGGCACCAGTATTTAGGGTTTTGTCGGCCTTGGCTATCCAAAATGAATGGCAGTCATGGTGAGTGAGACCAAATGAGTGCTTGGTGTAGAAAGAACACTGACTAGAGATTTGGAAGCCTTGATGCTGCCACTTTCTACAGGAAGAAATCTCTGGCCGTCTCTGACTCTCGGTTTATTTATCTGTAAAATGGACCTTGGGTGGTGATATGGTTTGGCTGTGTCCCCACCCAAATCACATCTTGAACTGTAGTTCCCATAACCCCCATGTCGTGGGAGATAATTGAATCGTGGGGGTGGTTACCTCCATGCTGGTCTCGTGATAGGAAGTGAGTTCTCACGGGATCTTATGGTTTTATAAGCATCTGGCATTTCACCTGCTGGTGCTTCTCTCTCCTGCCACCTTGTGAAAAAGGACGTGCTTGCTTTCCCTTCTGCCATGATTGTAAGTTTCCTGAAGCCTCCCCAGCCCTGTGGAACTGAGAGTCAATTAAACCGCTTTTCTTTATAAATTACCCAGTCTCAGGTATTGCTTCATAGCAGGTGAAAATGGACTAATACAGGTAGGGTTAAACTGGATAATTCATTAGATCTTTTTCTACCTTATGATTCTATCATCTAAGACAAACATATTTTGCTGCTTAGGGCATGCCAAAAATAGATAGGGCATCTATTTTTTTAGATCCAAGACACTGGGGAATAGGTAATAAAAGTGAAACCTGGTAAATGAATGCCTTTCTGGGTCTCCAGAGCTGTCATCCTCCACACGGCCCTCCCCTTCCTCATTACCATCATAATTTACTGGGTAGAAAACAAATACTACATTAATTCAGCCCACTGTTCTCAGCAAAGAAGAAAGCTGTGCACATCATTTTAACACTTACAAAGAACATTCCTTTGTTGGATGGATTTACTGTAGATCTCCTCAAACTTGAACAGGGGAAAATCTTTCTTGTACAAATGGCTGTCTCCTGTAGGTATTTTCCTATTGAAACCATGTTCTGTTCATAATAAATTGGTTTTATTGGTAGTTTTCAATGGTGCTCAACGTAAAGGTTTCAGCCTAATCTTAAAAGGTGTAATTAGTTGGAGTTATTAAAAATGCACCATCCTACGGATTTTTGAAAACTCATGCAGAGCTTCAGAAAACATTAATTCCCCCTTTAAACATGTTCTTTCTTTCCTTCTTTCTTTCTTCTTTCTTTCTTTTTCTTTTCTTTCTCTTTCTCTCTCTCTCTTTCTTTCTTTCTTTTTTTTTTTTTAGACAGAGTCCTCATCTTGTCACCCAGACCTCGAAAGTACAGTGGCTTGATCCTTCAGTTCAGCAAAGAACTCCTCCTGCCCAATTCAGGTTCAAGCAATTCTTCTGCCTTTAGCCTCCCCTGAGTAGGTGGATCCAGGCGCAGGCTGCCACACCTCCGGGCTAATTTTGTGGTTTTGAGAAACAGGGAGTTCTCACTCCCATTGCCAGGCTGGTCTTGAACTCCTGACCTCATGATCCGCCTGCCTCGGTCTCCCAAAGTGCTGGAATTACAGGCGTGAGCCACCGTGCCCGGCCCTTTAAACATTTGAGAGAAATGAAATGTATGATTTCATCAATATCCATCTCTGGAAAGAATGTAGATATACAAAAGAAGAGCTTTTTACTGGGAAGAGCTAGGCTAAAGAAGGACACCATCCAGAGAAATTACTTTTAATAAAATACCATAAAGCAACCAAATGATGCTTTGATTAAGAAAATAGCCCGAAGACAGATTTGCATCCTATGCAATGCCTCTGGAACTGCTCCCGTCCACTCTGGAACAACCTGTTATCAGAAAGTCTAGAAATAGAAATGACTAATGTCTATCTTACATTGTGCCTATTAACCCTCAAGTCACCCCAAAAGTGGGGCTGGTGCAAGTTAGAACCATTTATTGAAAGTGGCCTACAGGCAGAGTGCTGGACTCTGGGGGAGGAAAAAGAAATCTGGCACAGTCTTGGCACTGTTATATGTGAAAGAACATGGACAGAGCAGCCTCTTCAATCAATCAGAACTGGACAGATAGACACTCAAGAGTGGGGCAATGGAAAGAAAGAGGGAAGCAGGGGGAACTATTAAAGTACCTTAGTTGGGGTAACCTTAGAAGGAGAAATAGAGGCTGGGCCCTGGATGGCTTTCCCTTTGCCTCCCAGCAAATCTAAAGGAAGAACACAGGGAGGCTTGACCATTGACTTACTGTATACCTGGGAATATGTTCTTTCTAAATGAAAGGTGTTGCTTTACAGGGGAGGTGGTAGGTGATTTGCCAGAAATGCGAGGCATGGTAGGATAGGGGCAAGCTGGGATTTCTGACAATAAGTGTGAGTTTAAAGCCAGAGAGCTGATGGACTGGGTTTTGCTATCAGTTCAGCCATTTTAAGTCATGTCAATGAGTTTCTCTCCACCCACATGGAAATGGGCCACGAGATCTGGAGTCTGCGATCTGGTTATAGGACCCAGGACAACGCTGCTCTGCTTCAGCTGAATGGTGAGCATGGTGACTGTAATGGACATCTGCAGTTTCTGCCTATCCAGCATCCATTCCTCCTCCTGCTAGTAACAACACCTGGTTTTCCTCTGAGAAACCAAGCCTTTCCCTGTGCTGAGGGGAAGGACCACACTCTCAGCGCCAGCGGTGAGCCTGTGACACAAGGCAGAGCCGCCTGGTTGGTTCAGGGCCGAGAACCAGACTTGGGCCAGGCCAGAGAGTCCCAGCACCAGACCTTTAAAAAACTGGTGGGTGGGCCGGACACGGTGGCTCACGCCTGTAATCTCAGCACTTTAGGAGGCTGAGGAGGGCGGATCACCTGAGGTCAGGAGTTTGAGACTAACGTGGCCAACATGGTGAAACCCCCTCTCTACCAAAAATACAAAAATTAGCCGGGTGTGGTGGTGTGCACCTGTAGTCCCAGCTACTTGGGAGGCTGAGGCAGGAGAATCCCTTAAACCTGGGAGGCAGAGGTTGCAGTGAGCCGAGATTACGCCACTGTCCTCCAGCCTGGGTGACAGAACCAGACTCCATCTCAAAAACAAACAAACATACAAACCAAAACAGCCACCAGGCTGCAAAGTTGGCAGGATCCAGTCCTGGGGGTGGTGATCATCTTTGTCTCTTTGCCACATCTTGGGGGCAGCCTACCTGAGAATGTCACCCACACAGGAGACAGGGAGAGAATATGATATTGTTTGAGGTCCCCTCAATCCACCTCTTGAACTTATTATATGAACCAATGAATTTCCCCGGCCTCCTTTTTTTTTGGTTTGTTTGTTCGTATGAGCTAGTTTGAGCTGGTTTTTCCTAAATTTGCAATAGAAGAGTTCTCACTAAAACGTGCCCACCCCATGGAACCAAACAACTGTGACAGCCACACAAATATTTGTTAGTTTTTATTTTTTTCTAAACTTAATCTTCCTCTGACCTGTAAACTGGAGCAAGTGTCCTGTTTACCATGCAGGGTTGCTGGGGATGGGGATCAAATATGACGGACAGACAAGCACTTTGAAAAATCAAAGCATCACACAACTATAGCAGTGGATAATTTGCAGTCAACTCTTCTCTCTAACCAAAAAGTCTTCAGAAAATTCTTGGGTTTTGTTTTGTTTTGTTTTGTTTTGTCTTTTTGAGACGGAGTCTCACTCTGTCAGGTTGAGAGAATTGGCGGGAGCAGAAATGTTGCTGCAGTTCACAAATCTGAGATTTTCCATATATATAAGTATATTGGTACAGTGCAATGTATGGATCTCACCACTGCAACCTCCCACCCAACAGCCCGCCAGCTCCTCCTGCCTCAGCCTCCTGGCATTGGGATTACAAGGCAAAGCACCACGCCTGGCTGAATTTCTACTTAGGATACCTGGACCACCACCACCAGCTAGTCTTGAACTCCTGGATCTCAGGGTGGTGGTCCGCCTGGCCTTGCAGCCTCCTGCTGGGATTACAGGCACATGCACCAAACCAGCAAACTCTTTTTCTTTCTTTTCTTTTTATGAGTCTCACTTGCCATTCAGCTGAGTACAGAAACATCTTGGCCCACTAACCTCCCACCCCGGCCTGCTTATTCTCCGCCTCAGCCTCCCCAAGTAACTGGCTGACTACTTCAGCACATGCCACCATGCCCTGCTAATTTTTTATTTTTAAAGAGAGATGGGGTTTCACTCCATGTTAGTTAGGCTGGTCTTGAACCTGGCCTCAAGCTGAGCCCCTCCTGTCTCCCAAAGTGTTGGGATTCCAGGCACAGGCCATGGTGCCTGGCTGACATCAGCATCTTCATCCTCATTCCCTGGAGTCCTCTAACAGTTTCACACCTCAGTGCACATTGGTTGAGAGGCCACATCTTTTGAAACTATACATGATACTATCATCAGAAATAACAGGAAAAGATTCTTCCTGTGGAAACATATTTATGACTTCTATATCATAAGCACTGTAGTCTTTTAAAAGTGTGTGTGTGTGTGGTTTTTTTTTTTTTTTTTTGAGATGGAGTTTCGCTCTCGTCCCCCAGGCTGGAATGCAATGGCGTGTTCTCAGCTCACCGCAACCTCTGCTTCCCAGGTTCAAGCAATTCTCCCGCCTCAGCCTCCCAAGTAGCTGGGATTACAGCCATGCGCCACCATGCCTGGCTAATTTTGTATTTTTAGTATAGGTGGGGTTTCTCCATGTTGGTCAGGCTGGTCTCGAACTCCTGACCTCGGGTGATCCACCGGCCTCGGCCTCCCGAAGTGCTGGGATTACAAGCATGAGCTACTGCGCCCAGCCGTATTTTTTTTTTTTTTTCTTTCACAACTTCCTACACAATTGTAAGGCCCTTCCCTGAAAGGACTAAATCAGCATTAAGTGTTTCTGTCTCTTTTTTCATTGTTTCTATCATGCGATTATCAGGATCTTTACAAGCATTCCAAATTGGCATTGACTGATTTTCTTCAGACTAATGTATCTTCTCAAAATAGTATTTTAATGTTCAAGATAGCAAGAAAGCTTTTTCTGTAACATGCTAGATTTTGTAAGGACCTGAATATAGGGCAGCTCCCTTTTTTTGAGGGATAGTTTGGGGGGAAATCTTAAGTTCGCGTGTCTGTAGAAATAGCTTAAAAACAGTCACTGGGAGAACTTAGACCGTGCATTATTCTTACCTCCCAATCAGGAATCTGACAGCTGCTATGTGACAGGTCAAGAGATCCTTGATGCTTATGTTTATATGCCAGGAACAAAAAGTATTAACATGCTCCCCACACCCTTGCCTAGTGGGCAGCTTCTGGGCCTGGGTGGTTGGTGTGCTAACTATGAAGGTGGATGAAATCAAAGAAATTTTAAGGGTCAAAAAAATGTAGATTGACACTGGGTGCAGTGGCTTATGCCTATAATCCCAACAGTTTGGGAAGCTGAAGTGAGTGGATCATTTGAGGTCAGGAGTTCGAGACTGGCCTGGCCAACATGGTGAAACCCCATCTCTACTAAAAATACAAAAATTAGCTGGGTATGGTGGCGGAGATTGCAGTAAGCCGAGATCACGCCACTGCACTCCAGCCTGGGCAACAGAGCAAGACTCTGTCCAAAAAAAAAAAAAAAAAAAAAAAAATTGAGTTGTTTCCAAAAGGGCAAAAATCTGTCTGCAAGAGAAACAGGGTAGATTCTGAAATGCAAGGAATTGTGAGTAAGGCCTTTATTAGGTTAGGTTAGGTTAGGTTTTCTTTTAAGTTTTGGGAATTCAAGGTGAGAGAAAGGAAGGGAGGGAGGGAGACACAGATTGAGCCTGAATGGAGTTTCAGCACAGCTTCCGGTTGATGTTGCAGGAGATACAACTTGTGTCACACAAGACAAGCAAGAGAACGTGATTTCTTTTTGGCAATTTTCAAAAGATGAGAGTAAAGACTTAGTTTGGCCGGGCACGGTGGCTCACGCCTGTAATCCCCGCACTTTGAGCACTTTGGGAGGCTGAGGCAGGCAGATCATGAAGTCAGGAGATCGAGACCATCCTGGCCAACATGGTGAAACCCCGTCTCTACTAAAAATACAAAAAATTAGCCAGATGTGGTGATGCGTGCCTGTAGTCCCAACTACTCAGGAGGCGGAGGGAGGAGAATTGCTTGAAACCGGAAGCAGGAGGTGACAGTGAGCTGAGATCGTGCCACTGCACTCTAGCCTGGGCGACAGAGTGAGACTCCATTTCAAAAAATAGAAAAATAAAATAAAGATGTAACTTGCATTCCAGTTCATTTTGGGGTTGCTTTTAAATGTGATAGCATGCTGTCCCATGTGAGATGGGTCCCACATGCTGCTTGGGTTTTTGTATTTTTACTTATTATTTTAGGAAACTTAAATTTGCTGACTGCTTTATAATCTTTACTTTTATTTTTTATTTTTATTTATTTATTTATTTGTTTGGAGATGGAGTTTCACTCTGTCACCCAGGCTGGAGTGCAGTGGTGTGATCTCGCCTCACTGCAGCCTCCACCTGGGTTCAAGCAATTCTCCTGCCTCAGCCTCCCAAGTAGCTGGGATTACAGGTGCCAGCCACTGCACCCAGCTGATGTTTGTATTTTTAGTAGAGACGGGGTTTTGCCATGTTGGCCAGGCTGGTCTCAAACTCCTGACCTCAAGTGATCTGCCCACCTTGGCCTCCCAAAGTGCTGGGATTACAGGAGTGAGCCACCGTGCCCAGCCAGAATGCTTTATCATTTTTACAGTGCATTGTTATTCAGCATCTCACTGAGGATCCTCCTCAAATGGATTTCCCCTGGCTTTTTCTGGTTTTTGTTTGTTGTTTTGTTTTGTTTTGAGACAAGGTCTTGCCCTGTCGCCCAGCCTGGAGTGCAGTGGTGCTGTCATAGCCCACTGCAGCCTCGAACTCCTGGGCTCAGGTGACCTTCCCACCTCAGTTGGTGGAGTAGCTGGGACTACAGATGTGCGCCACCACACATGGCTCATTTTTAAGTGTATCTTTAGAGATGGGGATTTTGCCATGTTGCCTAGGCAGGTCTCAAACTTGTGGCTTCAACTGATCCTCCTGCCTCAACCTCCCAAGTTGTTGGGATTACAGGCGTGAGCCACTATGCCTGGCTCCTCTTCTGTTAATGTGGCTCAGGGAAGGGATCAACCAGTTGATGAACGGGAGAGCTGAGGGCAGGGTCCAGGGCTCCACCTTCCCTCTTCCCTTTCCTCCCAGGGCTCTTCCTGCCTTTCCTCCCTGCTCTTCAATCATCTCTTCCTGGCCTTGCCTGCTGCATGCCAATCCCATTCTATCTGCTCTCTGAATTCACTGCAATTACAGTGTCCCAAAGCAGCCCGAGGCAAAGTCTGATTCCCCATAAATAGTCCATCACTGATGTGTGTGTTTCTCTGCAAAGATGGCCTGCCCATTTCTTCTGTCTTACACACCCCCAAGGAAGGTGAGTCAGGTGGTAGAAGACGTGGGATTTAGTGGCAAAGCAAAAACCTCAAAAACCACTTGCCCTTATTTTCCCCAAGAGCTTGACTCAGTAACCTATACCAAGGTCATAGTTTCCTAATCCATAAAATAGGGATTACACCACATTTCATCCATTCCGGGAAGCGCACATGCCCATATTACAACACGTCTGAAATTGGGAGAGTGTTACAATTGTTTGCACATCAAAGTTGCATTAGAGTTTCTCCCTCCCTTTTCTTAGTGGTATATAAAATAATGGTGCATCGTAGAGTTGATGAAAAATGGTAATGTATTTACCTCTTAGGGTTATTGTGTGGGCTTGAAATCACAAGAGTGTGACAAAAGAAGAATTCATCTGATATTTCGGTCCTCTCCAGTCTCACTGGGAAAGTGTGTCCTGGTAGTCAGAGAAAGGCCTGTGACCTACTTGAAGTCAGAGTTGTTTTTTGTTTTTTTTTTTAAAATAGAGATGGGGTCTTGCTGTGTTGCCCGGGCTGGTTTTAAACTCCTGGCCTCAAGCAATTCTTTCACCTTGGCTTCCCTAAGTGCTGAGATTACAGCCCGAAGTCAGTTTTAAGTAGTGGAACTAACATGAAGACCCTGACTTAACAGGAACTCTTATCTACCCTTCTAGGCCCCTAAGCTGTTATGCAAGACTTGGGGTCTCCGAGCCGATGGGATCATCCTGCAGGAAGCCTGGCACCCCTGTTCTTGAGGGAATGCACTTCTGGTGGTGGAGTATGGATCCTGGCTGGGGACTGGGCCTGTGTGTGGTGCAGGGAAGCAAAGGGCTTCTGGCTTGCCTCTGCTGGTGCCTGGGGAGGAAGCTCTGGGTCCCAGACTCCCCATATGGCCAACAGAGTTATGAAGGTGGCACCAGGCAGAGTTGGTGCAGGACAGTGTGGAACCCCAGGGTTTCTAACTGGAGAAGCCAGGGGGCTTGAAACTCAGACCTTCTCCAGCCCCATATGGTATGGAAGACTCTGACTCTTGAGAGAATGATGGAGGTGGGGGCACAGGTAAACAGCACCCTCCTCAGTAACATCATAGCCAGGGGATACTCTGGGTTCAGTGCCATTCTGACTACCGTGAAGCAGTACTGGGAGTGTTAGCCCATGAGCTCCGAACCAAGACTACAAGACTAGCCTTAGACGTTTCTGTGCCTCAGTTTCTCATCTGTAAATTGGGGTTATAATATTACCTATTTTACATTATTGTAAAGATTAAATGAGCTTATAGTTGTAAAACACAAAGAACAATGTCTTCTGGAAAATAAGTGCTCAAAAAATGTGAATTATTTATGTTATTAAAAGTGTCTTTGAGTAATTCTGATTGTGTTGATTTCATGTGGATTCTGTAATTTACCCTTGGAGGTAAATTGAGTTACATCCTTTCCATGTCCTTGGGAGGGAAGTCTGTTGCTTGTTAGCATTCAGTCCTGTACATCATCCTCATCTCCTCTTTTATGCATTCGTTAATTCATTAATCATTTATTCATTTATGTTAGTCGACTCTCACATTGCTGTAAAGAACTACCTGAGACTGGGTAATTTATAAAGAAAAGAGGTTTAATTGGCTCACAGTTCTGCAAGCTGTAAGCTGTTCTGGAAGCAAAGTGGTTTCTGCTACTGGGAGGCCTCAGGAAACTTACAATCATGGCAGAAGGCTAAGGGGAACCAGGCATGTCTTACATGGCTGGAGCAGGAGCAAGAGAGAGAGAGAGAGGAGGGAGGTGCCACTTACTTTAAAACAACCAGATTTCATGAGAACTCACTATCGCGACAACAGCACCCAAGGGGGGATGTGTTAAACTATGAGAAACTGCCCCCATGATCAAATCACCTCCCACCAGGCCCCACCTCCAGCATTGGGGATTACATTTCAACATGAGATTTGGGTGGGGACAGAGATCCAAAGCATGTCATTCAACTGTGAATTCTGTCTCTCTGTAGGTGACAGTTTGGTCTCTTTTTTTGTTGTTATTGCCTTGAAACCTGGTAGGAATTCCAAATGGATACTTTCTCCTCAATCCTTTCCCTTCCCATTTGAATCATGCTGTCTCAGGGCATGCAATCTAGGCGGCCAAATAGGTTACTGGCCCAGCACTCTCATTATACAGGTGAGGAATGAGGCCCAGAAAGGGAAGGAGGCTTGCCCAGGTCTCCTGGTGAGTGGCAGGGCAGGGACCCAGCCAGGTCTCCTCATTTCCGGATGACACCAGCCATCTTCTGCAGAACTGGTGCATGCTGGCTGTAACCCTGCTGGTGAGAGGTCCTGGAGGAGGGCCAGGTGGAGAACAGGGCAGTGCTGGCCTTAAAGGTATTGCCTGTTTAGGTGAGGGTATCCCCGCAGCTGACTTCTCTACCTCATGACTGACTCTTCCTCCTGTCAACCCTTTTGTAAACATTTAGAGCAGCAAGTGCTTATTCTCAGCTAAAGGGAGCACCAGTCCTTTGCAGATGGGAGCTGCTGGGCCCCTGTTTGGAAGGTTGCCCTAATCCTGCTCTCTCCCACTCTAATTCCCTGCAAATAATCTTCCCAGGCTGGCCTTAGCCTACTTCCCCGGGTCTGGAAGGCGTATGAGGTAAGCCATTCAGCTTAATGCTGGCGTGGAGACACTCAGAACTCATAACATGTTGCTAGCACAAACCACCCAGAAGGGTGGGTGCTAGCACTCCCGTTTCACAGGCCAGGAACTGAGGCTGTGCTAGGCTAAGTCGCTGTCCCGGGCCATGCAGTTCTGGGTTTGAATTCTGACACTGCACTACGAAGCTCTGATTGTGGCGAAAAATCTCTCGCTGTGAGGTGTTAATTATTAATGAGGCCTGCTCCTGCTCCTGAAGCCTGTCTGCCTTCCTGGAGAGGTGCTGGCCATGGAGCTGGCCTCACTGCAGCCCCTGAGGGGAATGTCTGCTTAGTTTTCCTGAAATGACAGGTGCAGCGTGCCTGCTCATCACCATTGTAAAGGCTAATTTGGGAACATGCGCCATGGAGCCCACTTTAGCCTGGCTCCTGTGCAAGCTTGTGCTGGCCAGTGTGTGGGTGGGTGGCTTCTACATGTTGGCTGGACCACCTGCAGCAGAAGAGCTGACTCAAGTTCGTCAGAGGCTTCAAGAGCTATTCACTCCTTCAACAAACACTGATCTAGCACCCACTATGTGCCGGGCACTCTTGTGAGAGGCTCAGGAATGTTAGTTCTCATAACAACTCTAGGAAATGGGTTCCGTGATTATCCCCAGTTCCTCTGTTTATGGGTGGGGAAACTGAGGCACAGAGAAATGAAGTTACTTCCCAAGGCCACACGGTTGGCCGATTGGCGGAGCTGGGATTTTACACACACTATCTGACTCCAGAGCCCTCATGCTTGGAACCACCACACTGTGTAGTCACTGTTGAAAGTCTGTTCCCATGCAGCCCTTAGAGATGCCTGGGATAGAAATGGCCAATCCCCCAAAAGATACTAACCGGAAAATCAATACCCGAATTACAAGGGAGAAAGGCAACAGTGCCCAAAGCAAAGTACAGCTAAAGCCTCTGGGACTTTGGAGGAAGGGAGACACATTTGATTAGCTAATTCAATATATATATGTGTGTAAGTATATATATATTGCTTGTTTTTTGTTGTTGTTGTTGTTGTTGTTTTGAAATGGAGTCTCACTCTGTCACCCAGGCTGGAGTACAATGGTGCAATCTTGGCTCACTGCAACCTCCGCCTCCCGGATTCAAGCAATTCTCCTGCCTCAGCCTCCCAAGTAGCTGGGATTACAGGTACCCGCCCCCACATATGGCTAGTTTTTTGTATTTTTAGTAGATACGGGGTTTCACCATGTTTTCCAGGCTACTCTTAAACTCCTGACCTCAAGTTATCTGCCCACCTTGGCCTCCCAAAGTGCTGGGATTACAGGCGTGAGCCACCGCGCCTGGCCATATATTGCTTGTTTAGCTTTATTTGTTCACTTGTCTGTTGTCTGTGGCCCCACACTCAAACGTAAGCTCCATAAGAGCAGGAACTTTGTCTTGCCACCTCTGTATTCCCAGCATTTACAATAGTGTCTGGAAGGTAGTAGGTGCTCAATACATATATATTGTTTGATAAATGTGGCAAGTTAAAGATGGTCATAAATTCTTTGCTAATTCTCTCATTTGAAACATGGGTCTAATTCTCCTCCCTTTGAATTCGGGCTTGCCTTAATAATGACTTGCATCACCAATAGAACATGGCAGAAGTGATGTTCTGGAACTTCTGAAGCCAAATCACAAGAAGCATTGCAGGTTCCATTGGGGTTTCTTAAAATTCTTACTCTAGGAATGCTCTCTCTTAGAACCTGGCCTTCTTGCTTTGAACAGTCTGAGGCACATGAAGAGGCCACATGTAGAGACGTCAGTCAACAGCTCCAGTGGAGCTCCCAGGTGACAGTCAGCATCAACTGCTAGTCACAACAGTGAGCCAGTTAGGACATCCAGCCCAGAAGAGAATTCAGATGACCACAGCACCAGCCAACATTTGATTACAACTACGTGAGAAGCTCCATGTGGGAACTACCCAGCTGAGCTCAGTCAATCCAAAGAATCATGAGAGAGGCAAGTGGAGTTCTGATGTGGGACAAGAGGGGAGGCGGCCACACACCTAGGATAAAACAGCATGTATATCCTGGGCTCATTTAAGTAAGATCGTATATGTATGTGTGAGCATGTAGGAAGAGGGACTTGGAAGATGGTCACCAAATCGTTAATGGCGGTTATCTCAGGATGGTGACAACCAGGTGACCTTCACTCTCTTTATATCTTAATGAACTGTTCAGGTTTTTTACAATAGGTATATATTATTTATATAAGTACATATAATCAGTAAAGTTACTGAGGATGGAGTGGGAGAAAAATAATAAATTGAAGTCAAGGTATTTATACAACACAATGGATACCTTTGAAGATTGTTATGGCGACTATGTTTGGGTGGCAAAATTAAGAGGACTTAAAATTTTCATCATTAGGCTTCTGTTCAGATCCTGGTTCAGGTGAGGTTAAGGAACTTACCCAACATTGCAAGGCTGGTATATCAGTCAGGGTTTCTACTTGAAACAGACACCGTCTCTGGCTAACTTAAACATAAAAGAAATGTACTAAAAGGTTGGACATCTATTCAGGATAAAAACTCTCAGTGAACTAGAGTTCACTAAAGGAAAATTTCCTCACTGTAATAGAGAGCATCTACAAAAACCTATAGCTAACATCACATTTAGTGGTGAGACACTGGACACTTTCCTTCAAAGACTGGGGAACACTCAAAGATGTCTGCTTTTAGCACTCCTACTTAATACCTTAGTCAGTACAATAAGGTCAGAAAAAGAAATAAAAAGCATAAGAATAAGGAAGAAATAAAACTATAGACAATATGGTTGTCTACATAGAAAAGTCCAGAGAATTTCCAGACACTATTAGATGTAACAAGTCAGTTTATCAAGAATGCAGGATACAGATAAATATACTAAAATCTATGTATTTATTTAGTTGTATTTTTTGTGCTAGCAATGAACAATTAGAAATGAAAGTTAAAAAAAAAACGTTAACAATAGTATCAAAAAAGCATGAAGTACTTAAAGATAAATAATGCATAATATTTGTAAACTGAAAACTACAAAACACTGATGAGAGAAATTTTAAAAAGACTTAAGTGATATATACCATGTTAATGGATCTGAAAACTCAACACTGTCAAGATGCCAGTTCTCCCCAAGTTGATCTCCAGGTTCAATGCAATCTCAGTCAAAATCTCAGCAGGCTTCTTGGAGAAATTGACAAGCTGATTCTAACATGTATATAGAAAAGCAAAGGACCTAAATTGGCTAAAACAATGTTGACAAAGAAGAACAAAATTGTAGGATTCATACTACCCGATTTCAAGACTTACCATATAACTATAGTAATCAATATAGTTTGATATTGGTGAAAGGGTAGATGCATAGATCAACACAACCAAAAATAGAACCCAGAAATGGACCCATACATATATCAATTGATTTTTGTCATAAGTGCCACAGCAATTCAATAAAGAGAGCATAGTCTTTTAAACAATGGTGCTGGGACTATTAGACATCTATATGCAAAAAACCAAAAAAGCCTCAACCATATCATACACAAAAATTAATTTGAAATAGGTCATAGATGTCAATGTAAAAACTAAAACTATAAAACTTCTAGAAAACAGGAGAAAATCTTTGATACTTTGGGTCAGGTAAATATTTCTTAGGAAACAAAAAGCATGAATCATAAAAAAATAATAAGATGAACTTCATCAAAATTTAAAACTTCTGCTCTTTGAAAGACTTCTGAAAATAAAAAGACAAGCCATGAACTGAGAGGAAATATTTGTTAAAAAAAAAAAATCTGATAAAGGACTGGTAACAATAATGTATAAAGAACTATTTAAACTCAAAAATATAAAAATAAATGACCCATAAAAAATTCCCAAAAGATTTGAAAAGATATTTCACCAAAGAAGATGCGAGAACAGCAAATAATTACATGAAAAGATGCTCAACAGCATTTGTACTTAGACAAACACAAATAGAAATCATTATGAAATATCACCACATACCTTTTAAAATGGCTCAAAAATGTTTTTAATTTTTAATTTTTAAAAAATTTCCATAGGCTTTTGGGGAACAGGTGGTATTTGGTTACATGAGTAAGTTATTTAGTGTTGATTTGTGAAATTGTAGTGCACCCATCACCCAAGCAGTGTACACTGTACCCAATTTGTAGTCTTTTACCCCTCACCCCCCTTCCATCCTTTCCTCCAAGTCCCAAAGTCCACTGTATCATTCTTATGCCTTTGCATCCACATAGCTTAGCTCCCACTTATGAGTGAGAACATACAATGTTTGGTTTCCATTCCTGGGTTACTTCACTTAGAATAATGGTCTCCAATTCCATCCAGGTTGCTGTGAATGCCATTATTTTGTTACCTTTTATGGCTGAATAGTATTCCATGGTATATATATACACCACAGTTTATTTATCCACTCATTGACTGATGGGCATTCAGGCTGGCTTCATATTTTTGCAATTGCAAATTGCGCTGCTATAAACACGTGTGTGCAAGTATCTTTTTTGTATAATGACTTTTCCTCTGGGTAGATACCCAGTAGAGGGATTGCTGGATGAAATGGTAGTTCTACTTTTAGTTCTTTAAGGAATCTCAACACTGTTTTCCATAGTGGTTGTACTAGTTTACATTCCCATCAGCAGTGTAGAAGTGTTCCCTTTTCACTGCATCCCTGCCAACATCTATTATTTATTTATTAATTAATTTATTATTTTTGAGATGCAGTTTCACTCTTGTTGCCTAGGCTGGAGTGCAATGGCGCAATCTCGGCTCACTGCAACCTCCACCTTCCGGGTTCAAGTGGCTCTCCTGCCTCAGCCTCCCGAGTAGCTGGGATTACAGGTGTATACCACCACGCCCAGCTAATTTTTTGTATTTTTAGTAGAGACGGGGTTTCACCACGTTGGCCAGGCTGGTCTCAAACTCCTGGCCTCAAGTGATCTGCCCACCTTGGCCTCCCAAAGTGCTGAGATTACAAGCGTGAGCCACCACACTCTGCCTATTTTTTTTTAACTTTTTGATTATGGCCATTCTTGTAGGAGTAAAATGATATCACATTGTGGCTTCAGCCTCCCAGGTAGCTGGGACTACAGGTGCGTGCCACCATGCCGAGCTAATTTTTTTGTATTTTTAGTAGATACAGGGTTTCATCATGTTGGCCAGGATGGTCTTGATCTCTTGACCTTGTGATCCACCTGCCTTGGCCTCCCAAAGTGCTGGGATTACAGGCGTGAGCCACCACACCCTGCCAGAATCTGGCATTTTCAACTGCTAGAGTGGGAGGCAGGCTCCACCTTTTCGATGGGAGATTCACCACAAAATAAAGGGGTTCAGATGCTGGGAAACAGAATAAATGTACACCATGGCCAGTAAGTATGAAAGTTGGGTTTCCAACTGTATCTTTCCAACAAGGACCAAGCCATTAACTGCATACTATGTAGCAGATCTTAAGGCAATGCCTAAATGATGCTCCCAGGATCCAGAACCACTTAGTTCTGGGTTAAAAGCTGTGGACAGACAACCACATACCACAAACAAAAATTAATTTGAGGCAGGGTGTGATGGCTCACACCTGCAATCCCAGCTCTTTGGGAGGCTGAGGCAAGCAGATCACTTGAGGTCAGGAGTTCGAGACCAGCCTGGCCAACATGGTGAAACCCCATCTCTGCTAATTATATAAAAATAAGCCAGGTGTGGTGGTGTACACCTGTAATCCCAGGTACATGGGAGGAGGCTGAGGCAGGAGAAACACTTGATCCCAAGAGGCGGACGTTACAGTGAGCCGAGATCACATCACTGCACTCCAGCCTGGGTGACTGAGCAAGACTTCATCTGAAAAAAAAAATAATAATTTGAAATAGGTCATAGATGTAAATGTAAAAGCTAAAATTATAAAACTTCTAAGTAACAGGAGAAAATCTTTGATACTTTGGGTTAGGTAAAAAAAGCATGAGTCATAAAAGAAAAAATAATAAAATGCACTTCATCAATATTTAAAACTTCTGCTCTTTGAAAGACTTATGAAAATAAAAAGACAAGATTTCCTCCCAGAAAAGAAATACTTCCTCCCAGTCTGTGGCTTGTCTTTTTATTTTCATGTCTTTATGAAATATACACGTGCACTCTGTCCACCGTAAGAGTGGAGAGCTCGGGGCTTCCTGATGGCTTCAGCTGGTCCTGTCCACCCTGCCCACACCGAGGTCTCATCAGGGCCCTTCATTACCATGTAAAGAATGTCCTGTTTTAGGCCAGGCTCAGTGGCTCACACTTGTAATCCCAGCACTTTGGGAGCAGAAGTGGGCAGATCACTTGAGGTCAGGAGTGTAAGATCAGTCTGGCCAACATGGCGAAACCCTGTCTCAACAAAAAATACAAAAATTAGCCAGGTGTGGTGGCGTGTGCCTGTAATCCCAGCTACTCGGGAGGCAGCTGAGGCAGGAGAATCACTTGAGCTTGGGAAGCAGAAGTTGCAGTGAGCTGAGATTGCGCCACTGCACTCCAGTCTGGGTGACAGAGTCAGACCCTATCGCCAAAAAAAAAAAAAAAAAAAAAAAAAGAGGTGTGTCCTTTTTTGACTTAGGAGCAGACAAGACCCCCAAGAACAGAAGGAGGAGCAGGAGAGGCACCTCCTCACTGGTCCCACATGCCTGGGGCTGGAGCTTTGAGTAGAATCAGTATCCAGAAGGAACAGGAAGGAGGAGATGAAGGGCAGGCTGGTAATGAGGAGGAAGAGAAGAGGCCAAATTGAGGTTTTGAAATAAAAACGCTTTCCTCCCCTGTGTCCTCCTTAGCCTGTTTCCAGAGAAGCTCTGGCTTAAGGCCGACCAGGCTTCTCCCGCTTCCTCCAGTCTCAGCCTCTGTTGATCCCCAATGCTGCTTAGTCATCTGTCTGCTTCCTCCCTCCAGATACCTGGATTTCTTTCTGCCTAGTTCTTTCTATCCCTCAGCGCATCCTCTCAAAACTCAAACAATCCTGGGCCTCATTCTCCAAACGCCCACACACCTACCAAACAACACCTGCAGCCTCTCTTTTCAAACAGAATAACACAGCTGTGAGAAAGGTATGGATTCCCTAATTCAAAATCAGCAGAGCCTGAGGGTGCCTTGGGAAAAGGAAACCCAAGAAGAGCAGAGAGGAAAGGGGAGAAAGATGCAGGGAAGCACTTGGATGTACCACCACCAACCGTCTCCAGCCCTTCTTCTCCCCCAGCCAAGGGCTGACATGGCCAAATACATGACATTCCTATCCTCCTTTGCAACAAAAATGGGTGCATATGCTCTAATGTTGGCCAGTGGGACCCATAGGAGGAGGAGTTTCTTGGTGTTCTCTGGGTAAGGTTTTCTTCCCTAATTCAAGGAGATGCCTGGGTGGAAATGCTCCTCCTCTCTAGCCAAATATTGTCATGTCCATATGCTTGAAACAGGGCCCCCCGAATCTGGCCAAAAACTGGCCCCAAACCTGGCCATAAACAAAATCTGTACAGCACTGTGACATGTTGGTGATGGCCATGACGCCCATGCTGGAAGGTTGTGGGTTTACTGGAATGAGAGCAAGGAACACCTGGCCCACCCAGGGTAGAAAAACCGCTTAAAGGCGTTCTTAAACCACAAACAATAGCATGAGCGATCTGTGCCTTAAGGACATGCTCCTGCTGCAGATGACTAGCCAGACCCATCCCTTTATTTTGGCCCATCCCTTTATTTCCCATAAGGAATACTTTTAGTTAATCTATAACCTATAGAAACAAGGCTTATCACTGGCTTGCTGTCAATAAATACATGGGTAGATCTCTGTTCGAGGCTCTGAAGGCTGTGAGACCCCTGATTTCCCACTCCACACTCTGTATTTCTGTGTGTGTGTCTTTAATTCCTCTAGCGCTGCTGGGTTAGGGTCTCCCCCACTGAGGTGGTCTCGGCATCCATATGTGATGTTGGAACCATCGTCTTGGGACCACAAGGACAAGCTTAGGACCAAGCCATTATGCTGAGGAAGGCTGAGCAGACACATGGAAAGGAGTCTGGGTCTCTGATGACATCCTTGAGTACCAACCCTGGAGCTTCCCTAAGGTAGATTTTCTGATTATGTGAGACAGCAAAGCCCCTTATTGTCTAATCCCCTAGCAGTTGGGTATTTTGTCCCAGATTGGAGTGCAATGGCACCATCATAGCTCACTGTAGCCTCAATTTCCTGGGCTCAAGTGATCCCTTTACCTCAGGCTCCTGAGCAGCTGGGACCACAGGCATGTGCCACCACACCTGGCTAATTTTATTTTTGGTAGAAGCAAGTTATTTTTATGTTGCCAAGGCTGGTCTCAAGCTCCTGGGCTCAAGTGATCTGCCTGCCTCAGCCTCCAAGATGTTGGGATTACATCCCCAGAACTTTCAGGGTGTCCGACATCATACAGGAAATGCTTAATACATGTTTTTTAGAGAAGATGTTTCATTACATCTCTTTTTTTATTTTTTTGCCTATAAAACTAAAAAGATGTGTGAGGTACCGTGCTCGGTCAGTTGAAAATATTCTGACAGACACAGAGAAAAACAGCATTTGCTAAATTTCCCTGTTTGTAAGACTGTGCCAGGGCTTTATATAAGGTAATTGGTACATTACCCCTGTTTTACATGGGAGGAAATAGAGTCTTAGGTTAAATAGCCTGCACAAGTTTACAAATTAGGCATCAGAGGCAGGACTCCAGGCTATCGTGACTTAAAAAACAGAACAAAACAAAACGTATTGTCCGTCAACAAACGAATGGGTAAACAAAGTGTGGTTTACCCATACATGGAATATTATTCAGCCTTAAAGAGGAAGAAAATTCTGGTATGTCTTACAACATGGATGAAGCTTGAAAGCTGACTAAAATAAGCCAAAAACCAAAGGACAAACATTGTATGATTCCATTTATATGAACTACATAGAGTAGTTGAATTCATAGAGGTGGCAAGTAGAATAGTGGGTACCAGGGACTAGGGGAGTGGCAACGGGAAGTGATATGGTTTGGCTGTGTCCCCACCCAAATCTCATCTTGAACTGTAGCTCCTATAATCCCCATGTGTTGTGGGAAGGGACCCTGTGGGAGATAATTGAATCATGGGGGCGGTTTCCCCCATACTGTTCTCATGACAGTGAATAAGTCTCATGAGAGCTGATGATTTTATAAGGGGTTTCCCCTTTCACTTGTCTCTCATTCTCTGTCTTGCCTGCTGCCATGTAAGACGTGCCTTTCACCTTCTGCCTTTGTTGTGAGGCCTCCCCAGCCACGTGGAACTGTGAGTCCATTAAACCTCTTTTCTCTATAAATTACCCAGTCTTGGGTGTGTCTTTATCAGCAGCATGAAAACAGACTTTTTACAGGTACAGAGTTTCAGTCTGGGAAAATAAAAAAGTTCTGGAGCTGGATGGTGGTGATGGTTGGGCAACAATGTGAATGCACTTAATGCCACTGAACTGTCTGCTTAAAAATGGTTACAATGGTAAATTGTATGTTGTGTATATTTTATCCCCAAAGAACTAAAAAAAGAGACGAAATGAAACTTCCGCTCTAAGAAAAAACAAAATGTATAAAGCATTTCCTCTATGATGTTGGGCACCCTCCAAAGGCTGGGGATGTAATGCAAAGGAGACTGACGAATCTGGGCTTTTGTGGAGCTTCCAGTAGGAGAGGCTGGCAATAAACAAGTAAACTAATAGGACCGCTGCAGATTAGTGATCATTGCTAGAATGGTAATAAATAGGTGCTATGATGGAAAATACTTGGGGTTTCTGGTGTGTGTTAGGCAACATTTTAGATAGGGTAATTAACCTCATTGAGGAGTCGTATTTGAACAAAGGCTTGACAGACAAGAAGGAGCCACCATCATTATGTGAAGGCACAGGGAAAGGCTTTCCAGGCAGAGAGAGTAAGAAGGGCAAAGTCCCTGTGGCAGGAAAGAACTGGGGACATTTGAGGCCATTGTGATTGGAGCTCAGAAGCTTGGGTTGGAGAAAGTCAGAAGCCAGATCCTGTGGGGCCTGGTGGGCCATAGTGGAGGGTCTGGATATTATTCTGATTGAGATGAGAAGTCACTGAAAGGCATGATCTGATTTACATTTTTGGCAGGTCTCTCTGGACACTGCAGAAATTGGATTACAAGGAGCAAAATGGAGGCAGCAAGACCCGTTGGGAGGCCATTGGTGTGGCTCCAGAGAGAGGTGACGGTGGCTGGGAAATGGGGGTGGTTTAGAGAGAGGTGAACAGATTCCACTCAGGTTCTCAAGACACAAACAACAGGGCCTGCCAATGGGTTGGATGTGCAGGCTGCAGAAAAGGGAAGAATCAAGGCTGACTCCTAGGGGTGGGGCTTGGGCAACGGGACAGGGGATAGGGGTATGGTGAGGCCTTATGGAGAGGAAGAGGTTTGGAGCAAACTCAAGAGTTCTGTTCTGGATCTCGAGACAGTGCGCTCTTTTCCTCTTTCCACTCCACTCCGTCATCTTCCTAAAGTTAATAAAGTCAGAACCCTAAACCTATCGGCCCTGTGGGCAAATCTAAGTGGGCGATATGGCGTGGTGCTAGGAAACATGCGAGGGTCTCACGGACAGCACAAGCTGCAAGGGAGTATTTTCTCATCACCTCAACAGTGTTTAGAAAAGAGAAGTGCTACCATTTGACCACTGAAGTTGGTACATTAGCACAGTGTGGATAGGGCTTTCCCAGGAGCAGATCCTGAGACAAGGGTGTGTGTGCAAGGAGTGTGATTGGGAGGTGACCTCAGAAGGCACTGGCAGGAGAACAGGTGCGTGAGGGAGGGGAGGGATGAACCAAGTCAGGATTTGTCAACAAGCAGGTTATACTGTGGACAGCTGGGTGTGGTCCTGCTGGGACATCTGGGAGAAAGCATCGAATGTGCACTGAATTGCCCCTCCCAGGGACAAACACTGGGCTATTTATCTTCCAGGTCCTGCTCATCATTGACTGAAGGATGGACCTGGGGGCATCAACTCTCCAGCATCTGTTGACCCCTCATGCTGGCCCTCGGAGAAAGCCTGCCGGTGGAGCATCGCAGGTTTTTCAGGAGGAACCTGCTGGTGAGTGCCAAGGGGACATGGAGGGGGCCTTGATAGTTTCTGTTATTGCTGATACCAGTATCATGCTTTTACTTCTGCTAATTCTTTACAGCAAGTCTCAAAGCTATTAGACGGTACTTTTCAAAGTGTAGTCAATAGATCTGTGTCACCAACTGTTTGTTACCGTTTGAAATAAAGAATTTGTAAATCACTCCCTTGCTTGCTATAAAAAATTAGCTGATCTAGACGGTGTGCCTAGTGATGAAAATGAATTTACATTCTGTGAAAGCTCCTTATCATATCGCATACTGGGAACAAACAGTTCACAGACCAGGACATTCTGCAGCACTGTGCTCAACTGTGAGATCCCTGAGGACAGGTCCCATGCACATTCATCTCTGCTTCCTGAGGGCCTGGCACAATGTCTAGTACAGAGGAGGCACTTGGTGGGTCTGTATTGTCCCATTGTACAGATGAGGAAACAGGAACACGGAGGCGGTGCTGTAGTTGGGGTGTTTGTCCCCTCCAAGTCTCATGTTGAAATTTGATCCCCCATGTTGGAGGTGGATCCTAAGGGGAAGTGTTGTTTGGGTTGTCGGGTGGATCCCTCATGAATAGATTAATGCCCTCCTTGTTGAGGGAAGTATTGAGGGGGTAGTTCTCAGTCCATTAGTTCCCTTGAGAGCTGGTTGTTAAGAAGAGCCTGGCACCTCTCCCCATCTCTCTTGCTCCCTCTCTTGCCATGTGATCTCTACACACACAGGTCCCCTTCCACCATGAGTAGAAGCAGCCTGAGGCTTTCACCAGATGTCCTATCTTCCAGCCAGCAGAACCATGAACCAAACAATTCTCTTTTCTCTATACACAATCCAGCTCCATTTATGTATAGCAACACAAAATGAACTAAGATAGGCGGCCTCTCATCTCTGGGGCTTGGTGCCTCCAAACTTCAGTGCTGCCTTCTGCCCTGATGGATCCACTTGGGAAGAACTCTCTCCTAGGAGGGTGACACTAATCAGATTCAAGTTCAGTGTCATTTCCTCTCCCACTCTAATAATTGTGTATTAGGCAGTGTCTATTTCTAGGGACAACTCATGCAGCCAAAGATCTTCCCCATCTCTGCTTCTGCCTGGACCAGGTTTCATCCTGTTCCTAGGTGGACACCATCGAACACTCTCTTGATGAGACTGATGCTGATTCTATGATTCCACCATGAAATGGAAATCCCAGGTACTGAGGCATTGCCTTTTTGTGGTTATTCTTTTCAACCACATAAGGCTGGCAAAGGACTCAGAAACTCCTGAGAGTTCCCAATGAAGGAAAACTTTAATATTTGTCACAGTAACTCATGGACAGATGAATGGGAGAAAAGTCACAGAAGTGGTGATGGGAAGAAGAAGGAGAGGATAAGGGCAGAAAGAAGAGAAGTGGAAAGATGGAAACACTTTGTTCATTGGTAAGTCATCTGTTAGGACCTTTATGGTTCCGTATCTAGGACTGTTATTTTCCTAAAGTTGGGACAGCTGACTGAGATTCAGGATTTTCACAATTTTTAGCCAGGGGTGATAATCTGGCTCTGCCATGGGTCAAATTCCACCACTACAGACTTTCGTTTGGCCAGCAAGACATTTTAAAAATATTTGCATTTCCAATGGCTAGGCTAGGTTAGGTTATACTGCAGTAACAAGTAACTCCCATGCCTTAGGCGCTCAACACAACTAGAGTTTATTTCTTGTTCATGTCACATGTCCGAGGATGTATTCTTCTCATAGCATCCACGCAGGGACTCACGCTCTTGGCAGCTTTCTCTTGACATGGGCTTGCAGGGCCACTGCCACAGTGAAGGCAAGGAGGCAGAGTGAATGGCTCACTGGTTCTCGAGTCTTTGTCCTGGAAGGTCACCTGCCACTTCGTCTAGATTTCATTGCCAGGGCAAGTTGCATGACTCTCCTAACTTCAGAGGAAGAGGGGAAGGTAAACCGTAGCAGATGCCTGGAGAGCTGATCAGCTCTAATGGGGCACAGCACTGATGACAACCACGGCTGTGCCCTCTGCAGCTGGCATGATCCCACCCTCCCTATTGTCTTACATTTTATGTTACCTTCTAGTTCCAAAAGGCACTCTAGCTTTAGTGTAGTCTGGAATGCGAACATCTCGGGAGGGATGTTCATGATCCTGTCTAATTGGACATATGGACTGGGAGGGGAGAGGGGCTGGTTCTAGACCTGTCCATGGTGGAGTTGCACTCTAGTTTGCTAACCCCTGAGCAGGAGAACTTGAAGCATTCCATGCCCAGCTCTCTGGCACTCACCATTTAGTAACTCAATCTCACTCCTCAGGCATAATCACTAGCCTTTTGTTCCTTTTAACTTGCCCACTCTACCACCTGTTCATGTTGGATTGTTAGCTATTTACTGCACCTGGGCCCTTCCATCAACATAACCTGACCTTCCTTAAACCTTCTTTTTTTTTTTTTTTTTTTTGATGGAGCCTTGCTCTCTCGCCAGGCTAGAGTGCAGTGGCTCGATCTTGGCTCACTGCAGTCTCTGCCTCCCAGGTTCAAGTGATTCTTCTGCCTCAGCCTCCTGAGCAGCTGGGACTACAGGTGCACACCACCATGCCCAGCTAATTTTTGTATTTTTAGTAGCGACAGGGTTTCACCATGTTGGCCAGGATGGCCTCGATCTCTCGACCTCATGATCCACCTGCCTTGGCCTCCCAAAGTGCTGGGATTACAGGCTTGAGCCACTACACTCGGCCCCTTATTCCCTCTTTATCTGGACTACTGTCTGTTGCCAATCAGTGTCCTCTTCAGTCACCATGGTCTCTCCTTAGTATAGGAGGCCTTTTGGGGGTGCACCTTCCACTGCTTCCTTCCCCTGGCCTACCCCCAGCCTCCATTCGTCACAACTCCACCATGGACAGGTCTAGAACCAGCTCCTCTCCCCTCCCAGTCCATCTGTCCAATTAGTCAGGATCATGAACATCCCTCCTGAGATGTTTGCATTCCAGACTACACTAAAGCTATGGCCACATAAACGATACAGCCATCCGCTATTTCCATACACTTAGCCCCCCAGGAGGTATCTCTAAGATTGACGTAAAACCTGCCTCCGGGCTAAGTGCGGTGGCCCATGCCTGTAATCCCAGCACTTTGGGAGGTGAGGTGGGCGGATCATGAGGTCAAGAGTTCGAGACCATCCTGGCCAACATGGTGAAACCCATCTCTACTAAAAATACAAAAATTAGCTGGGCGTGCTGGCGCGCGCCTGTAGTCCCTGCTACTCTGGACGCTGAGGCAGGAGAATGGCTTAAACCTGGCAGGCGGAGGTTGCAGTGAGCTGAGATTGTGCCACTGCACTCCAGCCTGGTGACAGAGCGAGACTCCGTGTCAAAAAACAAACAAACAGACAAACAAAACCAAAAAAACACCTGCCTCTGTTCTGCCACAGTAAGTGTAGAAATATTATCTGTTTCTACTTGAGGTGCTGACCTGAGTGCCTCCCACAGCGGGTGAAGGGTGGAAGTGAGGGGCATTTCCAAAAAAAGAGGGTGTTGGGACCTGGATGAGCTGGTGAAACATTTGCTAATGACAGTGCAGCAGGGCGTGCTGGGGTGTGAACCTGAAAATGGTCAAGGGGAACCAAAGTCATGGCCAGGAAGACAGTGCTAAGTGCAAGGGGCAAGGAGAGGATGGGAACTTAGGGCACAACCCGGGAGGGCCTATGCCAGGAGGCTCAAGAGTAGAATGAGAGGGAAGGTGTGGGTGGACAGGGTGAGGTTCAGACCCAGGCTGTGAACAGCCCAAGCACCCTGGGCCACCTCGCTTGCCTCCCTGGCTCTCCGCACCTGGCAGGCACTTCTAATCCGGTGTCTAGAAAAGCTGACTGAAGAAACAGAGGCAAACAATAGCTGAAAATCCATAGGCCTGTTGCTGTGGTGGTTCAGCACCGTCTGAGTAAGTGCAGTGAACCAAAGGGCAGGACCAAGAACACTGCCCCTGAGGGTGTTTGGCTGGAGGGGAGGGGTTTGGCATGGGCTCGGGGCTGCGGGCTCCGCAGAGGAAGAGAACACGTGTGGAGTCTCTCTCAGGTCCCCCTTGGCCTGGCCCTGCCCAGGCAAAGCACAAGGCACTCTTTGGGGACACAAGGGCACCAGCAGGGCTGGTTTGATGCTGGGTATGAGCCTAGGTGTGGGAGAGGGGGAGGAGGAAGAGGAAGAGGAGGAGGAGGAAGAGAATGAGGAAGAGGGGGAGAACTCTGCTACCCGCTGGCAGATCCCAGGGGGGCTCCATGAGGACGCGCCAGAGGGCAGCACACTCTGTGACCCTTTGGACCGGCAGCTGGGGAGCGCTGTGGGACAGCTCCCTGAGTGACGTTTCCCTAAGGGTGCCTGTGAGAATGGCTTCCAGGGAGCAGGCCTCATAATGGTCCCAACACCCTCTTATTCCAGAAATGCCCCTCACTTCCACCCTTTACCCACTGGGTGGTATTCAGGTCAGCACTTCAAGTAGGAACAGATAATACTCCTACCCTTACTGGGGCATGAGATGGAGTATGAAGGGGTCGCCTCCAGGGCTCCCCAGGCTGTTGGAGGGTATTGCGCAGGGGTGCTGCTGTGATGCCATGGTGAGGGGAGGAGAAGCTCTTTGCACTGGGGCTATGTCCTACTGGCTAGGGAAACCTCAGGTAACATGAATGCCTCACCTGGAGCCTACGGTTTCCCTAAGGAAGTGTGGAGCCTTCACAGGCAAACCTCAGCCTCTCAAGGGTCTTCGTGCATCCTTTGTGGTCTTAGGGTTGGAGGGTCGGGGGAGACTTCTGTCTAAAACGTTGCACTGCATCCAACATCAGGGCGGCACTCCTGGTTCTCTGCATGCTGGGAACGCCCCAGGGCTCTGGCTTGTGCTCCCAAGCTCCTCGCAGGGTCCCATCCGCTGGGCAGTGGGCCGTGCACCACACGTGCCTGGGTTTAGAGGAGGGGTGGGCGAGGGCTCTTCCGTTCTATCCCTTTGTGCAGGTCAATTTTCCTTCTCTCAGTTCCCTTCAGCCACAGTTTTCCTTTTGTCTTCTTACCATGAAGACGGGAAGACCACAGAAGCTCTGTGTGCTGTCCGAGGGCGATGTCTTTTAGCCGTGTGCCCAGTGGAACCCCGCAGAATTCTCAGCATTGTCCCTTTTCCCCCATCTCTTGGAACCAGAGCAGAGTGAAGAAGTCCTGTCTCCCGTGTTCTGCCCACCCATGGAAGGCACCAGGGATGCCTGCCATCCACCGTATGCAACACCTTAGCTTCACTGGCCCACCTAGTTCCTCCTCTCTTCAGTGAAGCCTGAGACAGGTCCTAGAATACCCCCTCACTTCTCTTTTTTTTTTTTTCCCCCGGAATCTGGCTCTGTCACCCAGGCTAGAGTACAGTGGCACGATCTCAGCTCACTGCAACCTCCAACTCCCGGGTTCAAGTGATTCTCCTGCCTCAGCCTCCCGAGTAGCTGGGACTACAGGTGTGCACCATCACATTCACCTAATTTTTGTGTTTTTAGTAGAGATAGGTTTTCACCATGTTGGCCAGGCTGGTCTTGAACTTCTGACCTCCAGTGATTTGCCTGCCTCGGCCTCCCAAAGTGCTGGGATTACAGGCATGAGCCACCACGCCCGGCCTTAGAATTCATTTTATTTGTATCTCTTTGAGGTTATTTGCCATCTTTAGGGCTTCAGCAGGTAGAACTCCAGTCAGCAGCCCCCTTGCTTTTAGAAAATAAAAGGTGCAACACGCCTGCTAAAACAAGGTGATTTTGCCTGCACAGTTATTTTTGTTCTTGTTGTTTCTTTTTGACTTACATTTTTAGCTACATTTCCAGAACCCTGAGGGAAAGTGGCAAGAAACTCTCTGGTGACTGCCATACTCACTATGCCTGAGAGATGCTGTAGAGAAGCTCCCTCATCTCTGTAGATACGGTCTTGTCATGTTCTGATGATGAGCGTTTTGGAGGTGAGATGCTGCTAAGCTCGTACTGAACAGAAAGAGGTTGACTCAGAAGCGATTTATGACAGGACTGGAAGGAAGCCTGCCGAGGCAGTTGCCGAGGGCCCGTGAAGAAGTGCTGAATACGGAAATCTTATCATTGGTTAAAAATCAGCAAACTCAGAAACTCCGTCCGCCTTCAGAGAGCTCAGCCTCCAACAGCAGCGGGAGGCAGCCAGGAGGGGCCCGCCTGTGATCATGCCCCACAGAAGGGGCTCGCTCACTCTCTGAGATCCCAGTCATGGAACACAGCAGACCACAGGCCCAGCTCTGGCTGCAGCCTGGAAGGCTGGCACTCTGGATGCCAGCACAGGGCCAGAGGGTCTGGCAGCAGAGGCCAAGTAAGGGAACGAAAACAAAGGGGCAAGGAACGAGGATGAAGGCTGTGTTTGCCTAGACAGTGCCTGACACATTGCAGACGTGCAGTAATGTCTGTGGAGTGGATGCACGAATGGATGAATGCCTCCTCCATGCCACCATTCTACGTACTGGGGATACGTCCAGAACACATCAAATAGTCCAACATTCCTGCCCCTGTGGAACTTCTATTCTAGAAGCAGGGGAGACAGATGACAAATATAACAGATGCACATGCGATGTAGTTTCCTAGAAGGAGACGAGTGTTCTGAAAACAATCAAGAAGGCTAAGGGGGCTTGGAAATGCTGGGGGCTGGTGGGTGTTGCAAGTCTTAGTGGGGTAGTCAGGACAGGCAGTACCTCGCATGCCAGAGCTGAGCGAGGCCTTGCAAAGGGGTGAGAGAGTCAGTTGTGTGGATAAGAGTATCAGGCAAGAGGAGGTAAGAGGAGAAAGCCTGTGCAAAAGTAGGAGTGATCGAGAGGGAGAATGATAGAAGACATAGTCTGAGAGACAAGAAGGGAGTCAGTCAAAATCCATCTGCAGGAAGCAGATGGCCTACTCACATTGGAGGACTGGGGGAGTTTACTTAAAGGACCATTGTAGAGAGTAGGCAGATGTAGAGACACCCCAAGGAATAGCACAGCACCCCTCACCCCAGATGCCATGGCCACCCCTGGAATTGAAGGGACAAGAAAAGAGAAGCTACAGGGACCTGGGGAGAGAGAAGAAGGCTGCTTGCTGGTTGATTGACAACAGCTGGCCCATGGGGACCCCTGCAGGGAGAAGCTGGGGGGAATAAGTACCCCAACTCCACTGTCCTCTCACCCAGTCTCTTGCCCAGGTTCCGTTATTGTTGGATCCCAGTGCAAACCTAGAGAACCCATTGCAGGTTGGCCTCCTAAGCCAGGGACCTGCAGAGAGCAGAGTGGAGAAGGGTGGGGGTGGATATGGAGAGGCCAACCAGAGGCACCCAGACAGTGCCAGTGAAGGACTTTGGCTTCCCCTCTGAGTGAGACACAAGCCCCTGGGGGTGCTGGACAGAATGACAGGATCTGACATCCTAAATAAGCACTAGCTGCCAATCATAAGTGACCAGGAGCTGAAGAAAGGAGGTGGTTGGAGAAGGAGGCACAGGAAATCAGAGCAGGTGGTTTGTGCAGGCTAGATGGGGAGGGATGGGTGCACAGTGCTCAGCACCTCCAGCCCGAGGCAGCTCGGATCCGCCAGGGCTATTCTCCTCCTCCCCACTGAGAGGAGTGCTCTGGATCTAAGAGTTTACTCTCCACCCAGTGAGGTAGGCCTGGGCCTCACCAAGGACTGCCACAGACACCAGGTATGTGGGTGGCCCTGAGCCATCCCAAGGAGACCTTATGAAGCCCCCAGTGCCAGCATGAGTTGGACTATGTGTTGCCCTTTGCTTACTGTTGTGGGCTCAATGTGCCCTCCCAAAATATGTTGAAGTTCTATCCCCCAGTACCTCAGAATGTGACCTTATTTGGAAATAGGGCCATGGCAGATGCAATTAAGATGAGGTCACCCTGGAGAAGGGTAGGCCCTTAATCCAATATGACTGGTGTCCTAATAAGAAGAAGGAAGAGAGTGTGGAGATAGACGTGAGACATGCAGGGAGAAGGCCGTGTTTAGTCAGAGGCAGAGACCTGAGTGATGCCAGAGGTTGGCGGCTGCCATCAAAAGAAACCAGAAAAGGCGACAAAGGATTCTGCCCAGAATTTCAGAGAGAACACGGCCCTGCTGACACCTTGATTTTGGACTTCTGGCCTCCAAAACTGCGAGTCAATCAGTTTCCATTGTTGAAGCCATCCAATTTGTGGGGTTTTCTTCTGGAAGTCCTAGTGTGTTAGTCCATTTTCAACTGCCAATAAAGACATACCTGAGACTGGGTAATTTATAAAGAAAAAGAGGTTTAATGAACTCGTAGTTCCACGTGGCTGGGGAGGCCTCACCATCATGGTGGAAGGCGAAAGGCAGGTCTTACATGGTGGCAGACAAGAGAGAATGAATGAATCAAGTGAAAGGGGAAACCCCTTATAAAACCATTAGATCTCGTGAGACTTATTCACTGCCACGAGAACAGTATGAGAGCACCAAGGCTGGGGCCTCTGCCCCATGTTTCCATCCAGCTGACCTTGCTGGTCTTGCCAGACTCAGAGCCCAGTGCAGAACATAAGTTCCCCGCCTCTGCCTTCCCCACCCACATCTGCTTTTTTGGACTGAGGGTTCTTCTGACCAAATGAAAACACAAGCATGGTATGAAGAAGAGATGAAGAACCTGAGGATGCTGAGTTAGTCTGGAAAAGAGAAGACAGAGGGACCCATGAATGCAGCCTCAGGTGTGAGAAAGTTACTATCTTCCCATAGCCGAAGATTAACTGGGGCTGTTCTGGAAGGTTCCTGACCCAGAGTGGGTAAAACTCAAGAGATACATTTTAGCTTTGTATGTAAACACAAATTTGACAAACTCTCAGAATGTAGTGGTTGTGCATGGAGAGCTTTCCCCATGCTCTGCCCATCTCTGTGGTGACCACTGAAGCCCAAAGCCTCCATGGAAGGAGCAGGTCATGACACGTCCATAGACCCTGACCACCGAGCGGTGGATGGATGGGATAAGGGCCACCATCTGACCCGGGACCAGCCAGTCCTTTGACTGACCAGTGGCCAACCAGGTGCTTTCCTTTACAAATTTGAGCTAAGAGACATAGAGTCGTCCACAGAGGGGCCGGGGAGGTGCGCTTGCAGGAGATGATGCCATCAGCATCCCATGCGTTTCACAGGGGCATCCCTCCAGTTTCACCTCTACACGCTCAAGGCAGCTTTGTGGCCATGCCAGTGTGCTCTCTATCAAGTTAATGACCCTAGAAGTAGCCCTCGCCATGATGAGCTGATTTAGTGGGTAAATGCTAGGTTTCCTCATCCCTTGGTTGGGATAACTCTCTTTTCCAGAGTTTCCTGGCAGGGTTGAGTTTCAGTTGTCCATGGTGGTAATTCATTTGATATTGTCCTTTTATTGATGTCCATCTTTCCTGTCTCACTTCCTCACTCCCTTACAAAGGGATTCCTTTCAAATAAACTACTTGCCTAAAAGCTCTTTTATTTTATTTTATTTTTTTCAGGGTCTACTCCTGGAACAACTCAAATGAAGATGGGATTAGATATACTAGGTCATGTAGACTTGAGGCTGGTGACCACGTTGGGTCAGATATTAGTGGGAAGGCAAGCCTAGAGAAAGACGGGGTGGAGGGAACCTGACTGTGAAGGTCCCCATGGCCTCTGAGAGACAAGGAGATAGAGGCCAGAAGTCACCTGGGAAATAGAGGGAAGAACTCTGAGCCCACACACCCACAATCTCCTTGTCTTCTGCTACACGGTTTCTGTTCCTTGCAGTCAAAGCATCTTAGCAACAGTTAACTCTATAAAACTTACTATATGCCAGGCACTGTCTTAACCTCCATGCCAGCAGGGTAGCCAGATTTAGCAAATAAAAAATCCAGGATGCCCAGTTAAACTTAGGACATAGTTACACTAAACAAATATTTGTAATTTATAATTCAAATGTAATAAATTTAAATTTAATCTGGCAACTCTACATACTATCGTATAAGGCACATTCTCTTACTGTTTTACAGTGGAGGAAACAGCAATTGAGTAACTTATCCAGGTTCACACAGCTGCTAAACGGTAGGGCTGGACTGGGCCCCAGGCAGTCTGACTCCAGAACTTGGCCTCTGAGCTGCCTCTTCAGTACCTTTGTTGGTCCCATATCACCCAACAGTGAGGTGAGCTGTCTCTCAAAGGAGTGAGTTCCCCATCACTTATTTTTTGTGGCCAAGCAGTTGAGGAGCATCATGGGTTGGTGCTTGATTTCTACCTGGGAAATCTTTAAGGCAAGAGAGATGAATTTTAGTGTTGCCTTGACAGAGGAGTAAATGGGAATTGCTGCTCTGCAGGGACCAGAGCTTGTCTGAGCAAAAGATGTGTGCGTTTTCCTATGAATCAGCTGTGAGCCATTGGTATGCAGCCACTCTCCCTAGTTTGCCCAGGATGGCTCCTGTTTAGGCGTGTCATCTTGTAGTCCTATCCGGTTCACCATTTTACTTCCAAGCAAGGTGTATTATAATAATAGTTGCATTCAAGAAGACTGGATAGGTTTGGTAGACCACTTGAAACTTCCAGCTCCACACCATGGCCTCATCTAGTTGTGTGGACCACATTTGATCTGTGGTTAAATTCAGAAGCTTCCTAGCAACATCTCTCTTTGTTGTACAACATAACCAACACTCTCTTGTAAGGACAGCACACGGGGCGCTCCCAAATAAAGTGCACTATGACACGAGTGATTCGGTAAATCTAACTGCTGCCAGTCGTGCCTCATGGGAGGAGAAAGTATTTGGTGTGATGCTGCTGATCTCATGGGCAGTTGGCACGCCAGCCAGTTGTGCCAATGGTCTGTACCAATAGCCTGGGCTATGGCCTGCAAAATGCTCAAAGCCACCAGGCTGTCAGTTGATAGTGTCAGTGGGAAGATGGGAAATTATAGATTAGATACGTATAAAATATGTGTGGGAAATTCAGGCTTAACAGTCCTACCCGGGGAAGGGGGTGATATATAGAGAGAAGACTGAGTGCCTTTGCTGCAGTTGCATTGTCATTTATCACATGGTGCAACTCCCCTTATTTATTGTATTGTTTGGTAATGATTTTTACATTTTTCAATAAACGCTTCAGGCCACAACGAGCTCAAAAACATTTCCATGCATATTTAGTAAAAACTTAAGTACCACATTTCTGTTTCTCCAGCAAGTTGACAATGAACACGCACCTAGCACAAAGTGTTGATGTTTGCCAGCGCACCACAGTGGCTAAAGTCACCGACCATTGAAAACCAGTTAGTCACAAATCTACCACAGAAGCATCAACATCTAAGGTGAAAGATAGTGGCTGTTTGTAGGAGACAATGCCCAAAGGAGATGATTTAACACGTGCAGTTACAGAAAAATACACTCACACACCACTTTGCACACCGCGATTTTTTGTTTGTATCAAATGATTGTTCTTTAAAATTAATCTTATTCATTTTGGTGGGAAAATATTTGAATAGACATTACTCCAAAGAAGATATACAAATGGCCAAAAAACGCACTAAAAAGATGCTCAACGTCATTAATTGTTAAAGAAATGCAAATCAAAACCAGTGAGATACATCTCACACCTATCAGGATGGCTTTTATCACAAAACAGAAAATAGCAAAAATAACAAGTGTTGAAGAGGATAGGGAGAAATCGAAAGCTTTGTGCATGATGAGTGGGAACGTAACATGTTACAGTCAGTGTGGAAGATGGTATGCCAGTTCCTCAAAAAGATAAACCTAAAATTATCATGTGATCCCACAATTTCTCTTCTAGGTATAAGCCCAAAAGAATTGAAATCAGGAACTCAAGCAGATAATGTACACCCATGTTCACAGCAGCATCATTCACAACAGACAAAGTGGAAGCAACTCACCTGTCCATCGATGGATGAATGGATAAACAAAATGTGGTCTCCCCAGAGAGTGATGGTTATTCAGCCTTAAAAAGGAAGGGAATTCTAACGCGTGCTACAACACGTACGCATCTTGAGGACATTATGCTGAGTGAAAAAAGCCAATAACAAGAGGACACATATTGTATGATTCCACGTATATAAGGTACCTAGAGTAGTCCAATTCATAGAAACAGAAAGTAGAAGGGTGGTGACCAAGGGCTGGGGTAAGGGAAATCGGGAGTTTTAATGGGTATGGAGTTTTAGTTTGGGATGCTAAATAAGTTCTGGAGGTGAATAAAGGTGATGGTTTCATAACAATGTGAATTACTTAACGCAACGGAATCATAGTACAGTTGAAAATGGCTACAATGAGGCCAGGCATGGTGGCTCACGCCTGTAATCCCAGCACTTTGGGAGGCCGAGGCGGGTGGATCACCTGAGGTCGGGAGTTCGAGACTAGCTTGACCAACATGGAGAAACCCCATCTCTACTAAAAATACAAAATTAGCCGGGTGTGGTGGGGCATGCTTGTAATCCCAGCTACTCAGGAGGCTGAGGCAGGAGAATCACTTGAATCTGGGAGGTGGAGGTTGCGGTGAGTTGAGATCATGCATTGCACTCCAGCCTGGGCAACAAAAGTGAAACTCTGTCTAAAAAAAATACAAAAACGGCTACAATGGTAAATTTTGTGGTATGTGTATTTTACCACAATAAAAAAAAAAATCAGTCCTGCTCATTTTATATTCCAAGTTTTCTTGTAGATGTACAAAGAGAAGTGGTAACTTAATGTGTTGGTTTCATTGGCCAAACAACTTTGCAGACAGATAAATGATGCCAATCTGTCATTAATGTTATCTGATGTTCCAAGTATAAGCTAACTCTCATAAGGGTTTGATATTTTTCAGCCAACTCACAGAACCAAAATAAAGCTTTGGGAAGTTCACTTTGTCAAAGATGAAACATTCAAAATAAATGTAAACACTATTTTAAATGTAGCTAAAATGTTCAGCCTTGTAGATAAGATTGTTTTTGTGGTCTCAACACAACTATATATTTTGCCAAATCACAGCTTCATGATAAAAACAGTGTTTTGCTAAATTTAACTACCAAGTAGCAATGACCTTGGAATTGGTTGCAATGAACATGTAATTTCTATTTTATTCAAACCAGCTGTGATAATCTACCAACTGAAATACAAGCTTCAGTTGTTAAATGTTACAAATATTTTTATACCTACTCAGAGTAACTATGATTAAGCTGAAGTAGTATTTAAAAAAAAAAAAAGTTGGCAATGTAGTATATGATTTTTTCTTTGCTGCAAGTCATTAAACAGATTTTAGAAATGTTTGAGCTTTTGCAGATCAGCCCATTTACTTTATAAATCAGCCCAACAGCCTTCTGATGATACCAAATTTTTTTTTTTAAGTGGGTCCTCTACATCTTAGTTAAAAATCATTTAGAAATATTTAATCAAAGTACTCAATGGATAGAGCTCTAAAATAAAACATCAACTTTTAAAACTTTTAGCACATTGCAAGGATTGAAAACAAAGCTTGCAAGAAGAAATGGAGACTTACCCCCCCAAAAGCAAGAAAGGAACTGGATAAATTCAAGGGTGAGAACATCCATAGTATAATCCACTATTGTGCTTTAGCAAATCATAACTTGAAAAGGTGCTCAACACCATTGATCATTAGAGAAATGCCAATCAAAACTACAATAAAGTATCATCTCACCCCAGTTAAAATGGCTTCTATCCAAAAGACAGGCAATAACAAACGCTGGCGAGGATGCAGAGAAAAGGGAACCCTCGTACACTGTTTGTGGTTATGTAAATTGGTGCAACCACTGTGGAGAACGCTTTGGAGGTTCCTCAAAAAACTAAGAATAGAGCTACCATATAATCCAGTAACCCCACTGCTGTGTATGTACCCAAAAGAAAGGAAATCAGAATATTGAAGAGATATTTGCATTTCCATGATTTTTCCAGCACTATTCACAATAGCCAAGATTTGGAAGCAACCTAGGTATCCATCAACAGATAAATGGAAAAAGAAAATGTGGAACATATATTCAAGGGAATATTATTCAGCCATGAAAAAGAATAAGATCTTGTCATTTGCAACAACATGAATGGAACTGGAGATCATTATGCTAAGTGAAATGAACTAGGCACAGAAAGACAAACATGACATCATGTTCCCACTTGTATGTGGGATCTAAAAATCAAAGCAATTAAACTCATGGAGATAGGAAGTAGAAGGATATAACTGAGGCTGAGAAGGGTAGTAGGGGAAGGGGGTGGGAAGAAGGTGGGGATGGTTATTGGGTACAAAAAATTAGAATGAATAAGACCTAGTATTTGATAGCAGAATAGGGTGACTATAGTCAATAAAAATTTAATTATACATTTTAAAATAATAACCTGTAATCCCAGGACTTTGGGAATCCCAGCACTTTGGGAAACCCAGTTTTGCACCTGTTAACTTGAGGTTAGGAGTTCATCTGAGGTTAGGAGTTAAAGACCAGCCTGGCCAACATGGTGAAACCCTGTCTCTACTACAAATACAAAAATTAGCGGTGTGTTGCCTGTAATCCCAGTTACTTGGGAGGCTGAGGCAGGAGAATTCCTGGAACCCAGGAGATGGAGGCTGCAGTGAGCCGAAATTGCACCACTGCACTCAAGCCTGGGTGACCGAGGGAGACTCTGTCTCAATAAATAAATAAATAAATAAATAAATAAATAAATAAATAAACACACATAATTCGATTGTCTGTAACACAGACATTCTCTACTATGTGATTATTGCACATTGCATGCCTGTAGCAAACATCTCATGTACCCCATAAATATATATACCTCCTATGTACCCATAGAAATTAAAAATGAAAAACACAAAATTATAGACGTCAAATGAATAAAGGCAGAATAAGAAGTTTTTTAAAAAAGAAAATCTTAACTTGAGGAGAGAGGGGAGAATCTTTTAATAGAGTCTTTCTTTTCTTTCTTTCTTTCTTTCTTTCTTTCTTTCTTTCTTTCTTTCTTTCTTTCTTTCTTTCTTTCTTTCTTTCTTTCTTTCTTTCTCTTTCTTTCGAGACAGGCTCTCACTGTCTTACCAGGTTGCAGTGCAGTGGTGCCATCTCAGCTCACTGCAGCTTCCACCTCCTGGGTTCAAACGATTCTCATGCCTCAGCCTCCTGAGTAGCTGGGATTACAGGTGTGTGCCACCAGGCCCAGCCATTTTTTTTGTATTTTTAGTAGAGACAGGGTTTCGCCATGTTGGCCAGACTTGTCTCAAACTCCTGGCCTCTAGCAAGCCACTCACCTTGTTCTCCCAAAGTGCTGGGATTATAGGCATGAGCCTCTGCACCTGGCCAGAGCTTCTATTTTTAATTGTATACATTTATATTATGTACCAGAATGGAATAAAATTGAGAAGGGCCTGCAATTTAAATTCTGCAAAACATTAAAATACTCATGAACAGAAATCTCTTATTTGATGCTTTTTAATCTTGTAACAACGTTTATCAAAGAAAGGTATTCTGAAAGAATGCAAAAAGACACTGGGAAAATATTTGGGCTGAAATACATATACATTTCAACATGAAATAAATAAGAAATAAGAATATCTTTCATTTAGCAGAATTTCCTTTAAGCTCACCAGGTACCTCAGCACCAGTAAATAATATTTTTTCTCAATTAAAAATATCACAGGCCAGTTGTGGTGGATCTCGCCTGTAATCCCAGCACTTTGGGAGGCTGAGGTGGGTGCATCTTCTGAGGTCAGGAGCCTGAGACGAGCCTGGCCAACATGGCGAAACCCTATCTTTACTAAAAATAAAAAAATTGGTTTGGCCTGGTGGCACACACCTGTAATCCCAGCTTCCCAGGAGGCTGAGGCAGGAGAATCACTTGAACACAGGAGATGGAGGTTGAGGAGAGCCGAGATCGCACCACTGCACTCCAGCCTGGGTGACAAAGTGAGACTCCATTGGCCAGGCTGGTCTTGAACTCCTGACCTCAAGTGATCCACCTGCCTCAGCCTCCCAAAGTGCTGAGGTTACAAGCATGGGCCACCGCACCTGGACCGAATTTTGTTTTGTTTGTTTATTTATTTATTTATTTATTTTTTGAGATGGAGCCTCGCTCTGTCGCCCAGGCTGGAGTGCAGTGGTGCGATCTCGGCTCACTGCAAGCTCCGCCTCCTGGGTGGAGGCGGATTCTCCTGCCTAAACCTCCCAAGTAGCTGGGGTTACAGGCATGCACCACCATGCCTGGCTAATTTTTGTATTTTTAGTAGAGATGGGGTTTCACCATGTTGGCCAGGCTGGTCTCGAACTCCTGACCTCAAGTGATCTGGCTGCCTCGGCCTCCCAAAGTGCTGAGATAACAGATGTGAGCCACCACGCCTGGCCGCATTTTATTTTCAAATACAGTTTTTCAATAGAATGATTTCTTAGGTCCATTAATGTGATAAAACCAATTTGTTTGTCTCTAAATACTTCTATGTAATTTCAGTTATGTTTATGGTCCTCTACTCCCATGGCAGAGCGATAAGTCTGTAGAGTTTTAAATCCTGCTCAAGAAGGCTATTTGGAGAGGCCATGAGATGTCCCAGACTTCACTGTGTGAAGTCAGTGGGCATCTGGAAAAAGGGGAAAATGCATTGCCCACCTCAAGAAGTTTGCAACTGCAGGGCCCCAGCGTGAGTTGCCGAAGAACACCAGGCCGACACTGGGGAAAGGTTGTGAAATTCCATCAGACTCAGAGAGCTTAGAGCCACTTTACTATAGTACCAATCGAGTGGCACATTTTCTTCCCCTTTCTCCCTGCTTTCCTTTCTCTGCTCCATCCCAGAGGGGCCAGAAACCAGAAACAGAGGTGAGCAAACTAGGGAGGAAAAAGGAGGGAGAGAGGGACACTGTCTGCCGTCCTCAAGGTGGGTGGTCTTCCTGCAGGTGGCCGTGGCAAGAGCGGGGGCAGAAGACTCATCTGTGAGTCAAGACTTAAGTGTGGATTGGACTGGAGATTTGATTTTCTGAATGGAGACAATGTTTGCAAACAAAGCTACCTTAAGGCGAGGGCAGTGGCTCACACCTGCATTCCCAGCACTTTGGGAGGCTGAGGTGGGTGGATCACCTGAGGTCAGGATTTCGAGACCAGCCTGGCCAACATGGCGAAACCCTATCTCTACTGAAAATACAAAAATTACCCCGGCATGGTGGCGGGTGCCTGTAATCACAGCTACTCGAGAGGCTGAGAAAGGAGAATCACTTGAACCCGGGAGGTGGAGGTTGCAGTGAGCCTAGATCTCACCACTGCACTCCAGCCTGGGCAACAGAGGGATACTCTGTCCCAAAAAAAAAAAAAGGAAAGTTACCCGAGGACTTTTTAAAACCAAAGAGTAAACCAAAATCAAAGGGCTAATTAACAGGAATGAAGTACTGATCCATGCTACAATGTGGATGGACCTTAATAATAATATTGTCCTAAGTGAAAGAGGCCAGACACAAGGCAACACAGCGTATGGATTCATTGATATGAAACATCGGAAGAAGTCAATTCATAGGGACAGAATGCAGACTTATGGTTGCCAGGGCCTGTGGGACAGGGTAATGGGGACCACTAATGGGTACATGGTTTCCTCTCAGGATGATGTAAATGTCTTGGAACTAGACAGAGCTGGTGGTTGTACATTACTGGGAATATCCTAACTGTCCCTGCATTGTACCCTTGAAATCGTCAATGTTTAATTTTATGTCATGTAAATTTTTTCTGAATTAAAAAAAACAAAAACAAAAACAAAGGCTGCCCCAAATGTTCATCCAAGTACAGGAGAAGATGCTCCCTATAGGCAAGATTAAAGGACAGTGCCAGACAAAAAGTTTGTAAGGAGAGTACCCCATACACTGTGTGTCTAACACACACTGCTACATAGAGCTACATGCATGAAACCACATGAACTGTACTCTCTGGAGATTTAAAGAATTTCCAAGGGCAAATCTGAACTCTACTTGGATTTCACCCAATATGATGACTTCAGAAAATTAACTTTATATCCTCTGAGCAGCAGTGAGGCATTAGGCAGGCGGTGGCAAGACAGAAACTCCGAGCTTATGTCTCCCTGTGAGCTAGGTCTCATTCATAGGAGAGTTCTAGACTGGGGTGAAGTTCTACAAAACTGTTGCTGTGGACCCGGGGCCACTTTGGACCCAGAACCAGCCAGCCCTCCCTGAAGCTCCTCCCGAGGTCCAGCTCTTTGTTTTGTACTGAGTTCTCCTTCCTGTGAATCCTGGCCATAAATCTCCAAATTCCTGCAGGGGTTCCGTGCCTAGCAACCAAAGTGGCTGGATGGCTTAGTCTAAGAAGCCTGCTGGCTTGGAAGAAAGCCCTTGCCCCAGAAGAGAAGTGATTGGCAGCTGGCAGGCATCCTGGGTATCTGCATTGGCTGTTGTGTGCCCAAGAGAAGATATGCAGACTGTTTTAAAAACTGGCAGGAAGATGCTAAGTTTTAAGCTTACAAATGTGCATCAGAATTGGAAAGGATTAAACCAGAGAAGTAGGGAAATAATTAGGATCCAAACTCCACTGCTAATTCAAGTGAAGAAATCACCTCTTCATGCCTCAGTTTTCCCTTCTGTAAAATGGGAATCCTTTTGATTTCACCACATGGTTAGTAATGTAACATGTATAAAATGTGTAAAATGATATATCATGTATCATCTTTAAAATGATACACATACATATGGAATGGCATTGAAAAGTACAAAGTGTAAATATAAAATGCAAGAGTTTTACGCAGGTAGATTTACGTAGGAGCTTATTCAGAAATACACCTACCTTGGTCAGGCACGGTGGCTCATGCCTATAATTCCAGCACTCTGGGAGGCTGAAGCGGGTGGATCACCTGAAGTCAGGAGTTCAAGATCAACCTGGCCAACATGGTGAAAATCCCATCTCTACTAAAAATATAAAAATTATCTGGGGATGGTGGCGCGTGCCTGTAATCCCAGCTACTCAGTTGGCTGAGGCAGGAGAATCACTTGAATCTGGGAGGCGGAGGTTGCAGTGAGCCAAGATTGTGCACTGCACTCCAGCCTGGGTGACAGAGCGAGACTCCGTGTCAAAAAAAAAAAAAAACAAAACCCAAAACAATAACAACAACAACAAAAAGCCTACCTGGTGGCAAGACAGGGCTCTCAGTGTTTTGGGATAAGTGGGCCAGCAGATGGATCTGTAGTCAGGCTTGACTAATTCACACAGGACTTGCACATCTGTCTGGGATGCATACAGATCCCATGTTCTGAGTTTGTCAAGACCAAATTAGCTAGAATGGTAAGCCTAAATGAGAAAAATGAATCATCAGTCCCTCATTATGGTTGCTTTTGCTTTTCAGGATTAATGAACACTAGGATTGAAATAATACAACATATGCAATTTTTAAGTTGGGTATTAATTAGTGCAAAGAACAAGTTTGGGGGAATTTCTTCTTTCTTTACCAAGCTAGGAAGGTGAAGGATTTCTATGGCAGTTGGCTGATTCCGAATTGAGAGTTTGACCTTTATGTTCCATTCTGTACCACCCAAGATGACATTCAATTCAACTCAGTAGTGTTAAAGCAAACTAAATACAGCCTGAGAATGACTCAGTACTTCTATATTTGTGAATGAACTGTAACCTAGCTTAATAGTCATACAAAATTTAAAACCTAACTTAATAGTATGCATCTGTAACAACAGCCAAGTGTTAGCCAATCCCAGCGGCCATACTTCAACCACTCATAGACTGCTGTGTGTTCAATCTGCCGTCATATAAGGCAAATGTTGACCTGTAACCAATCTCACTGTTTCTGTACCTCATTTCCGATTCTTGTACGTTAATTTACCTTTGTTGTCCATAAATTTGTTCTGACCCCAAGGCAACCCTGGAGTCTCTGTGAATCTGCTGTGATTCTGGGGGCTGCCTCACTGCTCAATTACACTCCTTTAAATTTAATTCAGCTATCAGTGGATAGTTTCTATTTTGCACCAAGCCCTGGGGATCCCACACTGGGAACAGCGAGGTGAATGAGACAGTTTACCTAAACTTCAGATTGCATGCAGGCTCTTGGAGATCATCCCAGACTTAGCCCTGGAGTTTGAAGAAGATGGATAATCCAAACCTGCAACAGACATACCTACCATGCTCCACCATGTATTCTGGCCAAGGATTTCCATGGAATTAGCACCAACAGAGGTAGACACCCAAGCTGGAAACCATTTCTTTGTGTAGCGACAAAACTCCTTGGGTCCCTTAAGGATATCCCGAATCGAGAGTCTGGTATTTAAACTGACAGCCACCCATCTCATTGAAGGGCAGGCATCTGAAATTAGAAAGCAGAAAGATCAGGAAAGCAGAAGATGACATTTTGTATGCTTTCAGGAGTCCAGGCAGTGTGTTTTAAGTCTCTACACTCATCTGCATGATAGTTAAAGGAGTTTTGTTTGTTTTTTAAACAACCATCGAAACCCCAAACCAATTTTCAGCCTGAGTACTCCCCACGAGCTTGCTCCAAATACTAAACAGATGGGCTCCAAGTTGAGTTTTCCTGAAGTTACGCCTTGTCCAACTCAGAAATACAACAAGCAAGACTCACCCAAAAGTCTAACAACACTGATTAAAAAAAATTTCCCCCAAGGACCACAAAATGCCTGCCCTGATTTACCTGCAAATTGCAGGGTTCTTCAGGGGCTTCCAGTTTCTCCTTAGCTAAACAAGAGACCAGCCAAACCCACAGATTCTCAGGTGTTTGTTTCCCAAACAGTTCTGGTCAGCACAGGCTGAAAAAGGCTGAGAATTCGATTTTGCTATTTGGCGAAGGAAACAAGGGAATATCCTCTTATGTTGTATTAAGTACTAAAAGGCATCAAATTTTAGAGCTGGATGACACTTTAGATGCAGTCCAATGACCTCTCTTTATTTTTTATTGTGATAAAATATACATAACATACAATTTAGCATTTTAGCCATTTTAACTGCACAATTCGACGACGATCCATCTCTCGATCCTGACGCCTGATCCGATTTTGATCGAGGATCCCTGATTGATTTCGGATCCTTCCGAGTTCTGATCCGATCGCAGCGGGCCGCCGCCGCGCTTCGCCCGGATGCTGAGCGGCGGCGGCGGCGGCGGCGGCGGTGTCGGTGGTATGCAGCAGGCAGGTGGTAAGTGCAGCAAGGGTGGGCGGGCTCTCGACTTAATACCTTTAACCATACCACCAAATCGACCCTCCCACCTCAGTTGACTGCATCACCATGCCCAGCCACTTTATATTTATCGAAACTTAATCTGCTGGTTCCCAACCCTGTCTGGCGGATCCTCTTGCCTCAGCCTCTCAAAGTGCTGGTATTACAGGCATGAGCCACCATGCCTGGCCCATTCTACTTTCTGTCTCTATGAATTTGACTAGTAGTCACTTATATAGGTACCTTATGTAAGTGAAATCATACAGTATTTCTCCTTTTGCGATTGGCTTATTTCAGTCAGCACAATGTCCTCAAGGTTCATCCATGTTGTTGTAGCATATGTTAGAATTTCCTTCCTTTTTCTTGACAGTATCTCACTCTGTTGCCCAGGCTGGAGTGCAATGGCATGATCTTGGCTCACTGCAACCTCCACCTCCTGGTTTCAAGCAATTCTCCTGTCTCAGCCTCCCGAGTAGATTACAGGCACACACCACCATGCCTGGTTAATTTTTGTATTTTTAGTAGAGATGGAGTTTCACCATATTGGTCAGGCTGGTCTCAAACTCCTGACCTCAGGTGATCCACACACTTTGGCATCCCAAAGTGTTGAAATTACAGGTGTGAGCCACTGCAACCAAACAAATTTCCTTCCTTCCTTTTTTTTTATTTTTTATTATACTTCAAGTTCTATGGTACATGTGCCCAATGTGCAGGTTTGTTACATATGTATACATGTGCCATGTTGAGTGTGCTGCACCCATTAACTTGTCATTTACATTAGGTATATCTCCTAATGTTATCCCTCCCACCTCCATCCACCCTGTAATAGGCCCCGGTGCCCAAGTGTTCTCATTGTTCAATTCTGACCTATGAGTGAGAACATGCGGTGTTTGGTTTTCTGTCCTTGTGATAGTTTGCTGGGAATGATGGTTTCCAGCTGCATCCATGTCCCTGCAAAGGACATGAACTCATCCTTTTTTTATGGCTGCATAGTATTCCATGGTGTATATGTGCCACATTTTCTTAATCCAGTCTGTCACTGATGGACATTTGGGTTGGTTCCAAGTCTTTGCTATTGTTAATGGTATCGTAATAAACATATGTGTGCATGTGTCTTTATAGCAGCATGACTTATAATCCTTTGGGTATATACCCAGCAATGGGATGGCTGGGTCAAATGGTATTTCTAGTTCTAGATCCTTGAGGAATTGCTACACTGCCTTCCACAATGGTTGAACTAGTTTACAGTCCCACCAACAGCATAAAAGTGTTCCTATTTTTCCACATCCTCTCCAGCACCTGCTGTTTCCTGACTTTTTAATGATTGCCATTCTAACTGGTGTGAGATGGTATCTCATTGTGGTTTTGATTTGTGTTTTTCTGATGGCCAGTGATGATGAGCATTTTTCTATGTGTCTGCTGGTTGCGTAAGTGTCTTCTTTTGAGAAGTGTCTGTTCATATCCTTCGCCCAGTTTTTGATGGGGTTGTTTGATTTTTTCTTGTAAATTTGTTTAAGTTCTTTGTAGATTCTGGATATTAGCCCTTTGTCAGATGGGTAGATGGTAAAAATTTTCTCCCATTCTGTAGGTTGCCTGTTCACTCTGATGGTAGTTTCTTTTGCTGTGCAGAAGCTCTTTAGTTTAATTAGATCCCATTTGTCTATTTTGGCTTTTGTTGCCATTGCTTTTGGCGTTTTAGTCATGAAGTCCTTGCCCATGCCTATGTCCTGAATGGTGTCGCCTTGGTTTTCTTCTAGGGTTTTTATGATTTTGGGTCCAACATTTAAGTCTTTAATCCATCTTGAATTAATTTTTGTATAAGGTGTAAGGAAGGGATCCAGTTTCAGCTTTCTACATATGGCTAGTCAGTTTTCCCAGCACCATTTATTAAATAGGGAATCCTTTCCCCATTTCTTGTTTTTGTCAGGTTTGTCAAAGATCAGATGGCTGTAGATGTGTGGGATTATTTCTGAGGGCTCTGTTCTGTTCTATTGGTCTGTATCTCTGTTTTGGTACCAGTACCATGCTGTTTTGGTTACTTTAGCCTTGTAGTATAGTTTGAAGTCAGGTAGCGTGATACCTCCAGCTTTGTTCTTTTGGCTTAGGATTGTCTTGGCAATGTGGGCTCTTTTTTGGTTCCATATGAACTCTAAAGTAGTTTTTTCCAATTCTGTGAAGAACGTCATTGGTAGCTTGATGGGGATGGCATTGAATCTATAAATTACCTTGGGCAGTATGGCCATTTTCATGATGTTGATTCTTCCTATCCATGAGCATGGAATGTTCTTCCATTTGTTTGTGTCCTCTTTTATTTCGTTGACCAGTGGTTTGTAGTTCTCCTTGAAGAGGTCCTTCACATCCCCTGTAAGTTGGATTCCTAGGTATTTTATTCTCTTTGAAGCAATTGTAAATGGGAGTTTTCTCATGATTTGACTCTCTGTTTGTCTGTTATTAGTGTGTAGGAATACTTGTGATTTTTGCACATTGATTTTGTATTCTGAGACTTTGCTGAAGTTTCTTATCAGCTTAAGGAGATTTTGGGCTGAGAAGATGGCGTTTTCTACATATATAATCATGTCATCTGCAAACAGGGACAACTTGGCTTCCTCTTTTCCTAATTGAATACCCTTTATTTCTTTCTCCTGCCTGATTGCCCTGGCCAGAACTTCCAACACTATGTTGAATAGGAGTGGTGAGAGAGGGCATACCTGTCTTGTGCCAGTTTTCAAAGGGAATGCTTCCAGTTTTTGCCCATTCAGTATGATATTGGCTGTGGGTTTGTCATAAATAGCTCTTATTATTTTGAGATACGTCCCATCAAGACCTAGTTTATTGAGAGTTTTTAGTATGAAGGGCTGTTGAATTTTGTAGAAGGCCTTTTCTGCATCTATTGAGATAATCATGTGGGTTTTGTCTTTGATTCTGTTTATATGATGGATTACATTTATTGATTTGCATATGTTGAACCAGCCTTGCATCCCAAGGATGAAGCCAACTTGATCATGGTGGATAAGCTTTTTGATGTACTGTAGGATTCAGTTTGCCAGTATTTTATTGAGGATTTTTGCATTGATGTTCATCAGGGATATTAGTCTAAAATTCTCTTTTTTTGTTGTGTCTCTGCCAGGTTTTGGTATCAGGATGATGCTGGCCTCATAAAAAGAGTTAGGGAGGATTCTTCCTTTTTCTATTGATTGGAATCGTTTCAGAAGGAATGGTACCAGTTCCTCTTTGTACCTTTTGTAGGATTTGGCTGTGAATCTATCTGGTCCTGTACTTTTTTTGGTTGGTAGGCTATTAATTATTGCCTCAATTTCAGAGCCTGTTATTGGTCTATTCAGAGATTCAACTTCTTCCTGGTTTAGTCTTGGGAGAATGTATGTGTCCAGGAATTTATCCATTTCTTCTAGATTTTCTAGTTTATTTGCATAGTGGTGTTTATAGTATTCTCTGATGACAGTTGGTATCTCTGTGGGATTAGTGGTGATATCCCCTTTATCATTTTTTATTGCATTTATTTGATTCTTCTCTCTTTTCTTCTTTATCAGTCTTGCTAGTGGTCTATCAATTTTGTTGATCTTTTAAAAAAACCAGCTCCTGGATTCATTGATTTTTTGAAGGGTTTTTTGTGTCTCTATCTCCATCAGTTCTGCTCTGATCTTAGTTATTTCTTACCTTCTGCTAGCTTTTGAATGTGTTTGCTCTTGCTTCTCTAGTTCTTCTAATTGTGATGTTAGGGTGTCAATTTTAGATATTTCCTGCTTTCTCTTGTGGGCATTTAGTGCTATAATTTTCCCTCTACACACTGCTTTAAATGTGTCCCAGAGATTCTGGTATGTTGTGTCTTTGTTCTCATTGGTTTCAAAGAACATCTTAATTTCTGCCTTCATTTCGTTATGCAGCCAGTAGTCATTCAGGAGCAGGTTGTTCAGTTTCCATGTAGTTGAGCAGTTTTGAGTGAGTTTTTTAATCCTGAGTTCTAGTTTGATTGCACTGTGGTCTGAGAGACAGTTTGTTGTAATTTCTGTTCTTTTACATTTGCTGAGGAGTGATTTACTTTCAACTATGTGGTCAATTTTGGAATAAGTGTGATGTGGTGCTGAGAAGAATGTATATTCTGTTGATTTGGGGTGGAGAGTTCTGTAGATGTCTATTACATCTGCTTGGTGCAGAGGTGAGTTCAATTCCTGGATATCCTTGTTAACTTTTGGTCTCGTTGATCAGTCTAATGTTGACAATGGGGTGTTAAAGCCTCCCATTAGTATTGTGTTGGAGTCAAAGTCTCTTTGTAGGTCTCTAAGGACTTGCTTTATGAATCTGGGTGCTCCTGTATTGGGTGCATATATATTTGGGATAGTTAGCTCTTCTTGTTGAATTGATCCCTTTACCATTATGTAATGACCTTCTTTGTCTCTTTTGATCTTTGTTGGTTTGAAGTCTGTTTTACCAGAGACTAGGATTGCAACCCCTGCTTTTTTTGTTTTCCATTTTCTTGGTAGATCTTCCTCCATCCCTTTATTTTGAGCCTATATGTGTCTCTGCATGTGAGATGGGTCTCCTGAATACAGCACACTGATGGGTCTTGACTCTATCCAATTTGCAGTCTGTGTCTTTTAATTGGGGCATTTAGACCATTTACATTTAAGGTTCATATTGTTATGTGTGAATTTGATCCTGTCATTATGATGTTCACTGGTTATTTTGCCCATTAATTGATGCAGTTTCTTCATAGAATCGACGTTCTTTACAATTTGGCATGTTTTTGCAGTGGTTGGTACCATTTGTTCCTTTCCATGTTTAGTGCTTCCTTCAGGAGCTCTTGTAAGGCAGGCCTGGGGGTGACAAAATCTCTCAGCATTTGCTTGTCTGTAAATAATTTTATTTCTCCTTCACTTATGAAGCTTAGTTTGGCTGGATATGAAATTCTGGGTTGAATATTCTTTTCTTTAAGAATGTTGAATATTGGCCCCCACTCTCTTCTGGCTTGTAGGGTTTCTGCTGAGAGATCCGCTGTTAGTCTGATGGGCTTCCCTTTGTGGGTAATTCGACCTTTCTCTGTGGCTGCTCTTAACCCTTTTTCCTTCATTTCAACCTTGACAAATCTCACAATTATGTGTCTTGGGGTTGCTGTTCTCAAGGAGTATCTTTGCAGTGTTTTCTGTATTTCCTGAATTTGAATGTTGGCCTGCCTTGCTAGGTTGGGGAAGTTCTCCTGGATAATATCCTGAAGAGTGTTTTCCAACTTGATTCTTTTCTCCTTGTCACTTTCAGGTACACCAATCAGACGTAGATTTGGTCTTTTCACGTAGTCCCATATTTCTTGGAGGTTTTGTTCATTTCCTTTTACTCTTTTTTCTCTAAACTTCTCTTCTTGCTTCATTTCATTCATTTGATCTTCAGTCACTGATACCCTTTCTTCCACTTGATCAAATCGGCCACTGAAGCTTGTGCATGCGTCATGTTGTTCTTGTGCCATGGTTTTCAGCTCCATCAGGTCATTTAAGGTCTTCTCTACACTGTTTATTCTAGTTAGCCATTCGTCTAATCTTTTTTTCAGGATTTTTAGCTTCTTTGCGATGGGTTTGAACTTCCTTCTTTAGCTGGGAGAAGTTTGTTATTGCCTATCGTCTGAAGCCTTCTTCTCTCAACTTGTCAAAGTCATTCTCTGTCCAGCTTTGTTCCATTGCTGGCAAGGAGCTGTGTTCCTTTGGAGGAGAAGAGGTGCTCTGATTTTTAGAATTTTCAGCTTTTCTGCTCTGATTTCTCCCCATCTTTGTGGTTTTATCTACCTTTGGTCTTTGATGATGGTGACATACAGATGGGGTTTTGGTGTGGATGTCCTTTCTGTTTGTTAGTTTTCCTTCTAACAGTCAGGACCCTCAGTTGCAGGTCTGTTGGAGTTTGATGGAGGTCCACTCCAGTCCCTGTTTGCCTGAGTATCACCAGCGGAGGCTGCAGAACGGCAAATGTTGCTGCCTGATCCTTTTTCTGGAACCTTCATCTCAGAGGGGCACCTGCTTGTATGAGATGTCAGTAAGCCCCTACTGGGAGGTGCCTCCCAGTTAGGCTAGTTGGGAGTCAGGGACCCACTTGAGGAGGCAGTCTGTCCATTCTAAGATCTCAAACTCCATGCTGGGAGAAACTCTACTCTCTTCAAAGCTGTCAGACAGGGGCATTTAATTCTGTAGAAGTTTCTACTGCCTTTTGTTCAGCTATGCCCTGCCCCAAGAGGTGGAGTCTACAGAGGCAGGCAGGCCTCCTTGAGCTGTGGTGGGCTCCATGCAGTTCGAGCTTCCTGGCAGCTTTGTTTGCCTTCTCAAGCCTCAGCAATGGCAGGTACTTCCCCTAGCCTTGCTGCCGCCTTGCAGTTCTATCTGACTGCTGTGCTAAAAGTGAGCGGGGCTCCATGGCCGTGGGACCCTCCGAGCCGTGTGCGGGCTATAATCTCCAGGTATGCCATTTGCTAAGACTGTTGGAAAAGTGCAGTATTAGGGTGGGAGCATCCTGATTTTCCAGGTGCTGTCTGTCATGGCTTCTCTTGGCTAGGAAAAGGAATTCCCCAACCCCTTGTGCTTCCCGGGTGAGGCGATGCCCCGCCCTGCTTTGGCTCACACTCCGTGGGCTACGCCCACTGTCCAACAAGCCCCAGTGAGATGAACCTGGTACCTCAGTTGGAAATGCAGAAATCACCTGTCTTCTGCGGCCCTCACGCTGGGAGCTGTAGACTGGAGCTATTCCTATTCGGCCGTCTCGGAACCTCCTCCCAATTTCCTTCCTTTTTAAGGCTGAATAATATTCACTCCACATATATACTACGTTTTGTTTATCCATTTGTTCATTAATGGACACTTGGGTTGCTTCCATCTTTTGTCTATTGTGAATGATGCTGCTGTGAACATGGGTGTATCATATCTGTTGGAGTTCCTGATTTCAATTCTTTGGGTATATTCCCAGAAGCAAAATTGCTGGATCATATGGTAATTCTATATTTAACTTTTTCAGGAACTGGCATATCATTTTTAACACTGCCTGCACCATTTTTCATTCCCACTAGCCATGCACAAACCTTCCAATTTCTCCACATCCTCTCCAACACTTGTTGTTTTCTGTTTTTTGGTAATAGCCATCCTAATGAGTGTGAAGTGGTGTCTTACTATGGTTTTGATTTGCATTTCCTTAACAGTGATGTTGAGCATCTTTTCATGTGCCTATTGACCATTTGTACATCTTTGGAGAAATGTCTGTATTCAAGTCATTTGCCCATTGTTTAGTTGGGTTCTTTGTTTTTGTTGTTGTTGTTGAGTTGGTACCTTGTTTTATGTAGAAGAAAGATAGGTCATAGAAAGGGTACAGTCAATCAACACTTCACTGGGTGTTGGCAGAGCCAGGGCCAGAATGCAGGGGCTCCAGCACCCCAACAGGGCTCTTTGTCATCCTTTGTTCATTACAGGGGAGGAAACAAGTCCAGAGGGTGAGGAGACTTTCTTAGGGCTGTAGCCTTTAGGGCACAATCCACTGCATAACAAGCTCCACTTGCTGTATTTTGCCAAGTGATTGCAGCCTGGTTTCTCATCCCTAGTGTTATGGACTGAATTGTTTCCCCTCAGAATTCATCTGTTGAAGTCCTAACTCTCAATGTTACTGTATTTGGAGATGGGGCCTTTAAGGAGGTAATTAAGGTTAAATGAGGTCATAAGGATGGGGCCCTAATCAAATCAGACTGGTGTCCTTATAAGAGGAGGAAGAAACACCAGGAGTGTGCATGCACAGAGGAAAGGTCATGTGAGGACACAGCAAGAAGGCAGCCATCTGCAAGCCAGGAAGAGAGGCCTCCCCAGAAACCAACCTGCTGGCACCTTGATCATGGACTTCCAGCTTCCACAATTGTGAGAAAATAAATTTTTGTTGTTCAATTCAAACTGTGATATTCTGTTATGGCAGCCCTAGCAAACCAAGATGCCTGGATTAGAAAAGCTACAGATGGAGGAGAACTCAGAGAGAAATGCTGGGGTGCATGGATGGTCATTTTGGCCAAGAAAATCCCATATAGGCCAGGGCCACATTAAATTTTTCTGGAAGCGTATAGGCTTCAATCTGATGTCCAAATAATCCTCTTCTGGCAGAACACAACTTCCTGATGTTGAAAATAAAGAGCTTAACAAAGCCTACTAAAATAATTCCAAAGGCTTCCTGGATATCAAATGGCCCTCACTGAAAAGCATTTTGATGATTTAAAAGTCCCAGATGTGTGCATATTAGAGAGTTCCCTCAAAGTGCATATGGTTTTGCCACTGGTATTGAACTCGTCCTCTTCTGTTCTCTTCTCCTCGTCCTCAATTTGGGTGGTTTATCTTGACCATTTCTGATGTCTGTATGTCAATCTCTCCTTCCCTATCCTCCAGATTAGCTGCTTTTCTTTCTTAGATTTTTCCTAAGATTGCTTCTTTCTGTAAGATCTAGTTAGTCTTCAGATGGTCTGGGCTGTAGGCAAATAGAATCTAGCAAGCAAGGGTCAATGGAAGGAGGAAGCTAAGAGCAACTGCCAAGGGCACATGGGTGGGGCAAACTGGGCATTGGCTGGCTCTTAAGGATGGGCCTAGGGTGGGAGCTGGCGTGCCCAGTGGGAGACAGGCAGAATCCTAATCAAGGAATAGGAATGGGTTCAATACCATGGAAGTAGCCCAGCATGGTGCAGTAACCCACGTCTGCAGATATTTTCTAAGCCACTGACTTCATCCCTTCACCCTTTGCTCTATTTTCCCAGGTTCTAGCCCCTGGCCTTGCTGGCAACCTTCATGTTCACCTCACTCACCCATCTGGTTTCTTTGAGTTTCATGCTAGGTACTCTTTCATCTCTTTCTTGGCTTTCTCTTCTCACTGGAGACTCTCAAGGCAATTTCACCATCCCAGGACTTCTCTCAGGGTCGAGAGTAGGATCCCAGTAGGAGGCAGGGGATGGCAGAGACTCACTCGTCTCAGCTTCTCAGAGTGAGCTCTGGCACATGCCACATGAGCTCGTGGTGATGTTCCACACCCCAGGGTCTCTGAAGGTTTTACCTGCTGAGTTAGTAACCGGGTGGGATGGGAAGACCTAAGGAGGTAGTAAACTTAGTATTTGTACTCAGGAATGTGGACTTCAAACTTAGGGCTCACTCTACTATAGCACTTCTTAACCCTTTAAGGTGCACCGGAATCTTCTTAACACACAGATTCTGATGTAGTAGGTCTGGGGAGGGGTCCTGAACTCTGCATTTCTAACAAATCCCCAAGTCTTGCTGACAAATTCTCAGCTGCTAAGAGCAGCTCAAAGGTACTTCATGCACTTTCAGGCCCCACTGCATCGTGTTAAGGGATGGGTACCAATGCTGCAATTTCAGGTACTGTGAAAGGATGGAATATTTTTGAGTACCGTGGGCCTCTAGTCAGACCTGGTAGGTACCTGGTACTCCTTCCCTGTGTCACATCAGGCTTGGATCTGTAGACAGAGGTTTGCAAGCTCCAGCTGCATTAGAATTGCCTGGAGGGCTTGTAAAACACAGCTGACTGGATCCCCCTCCCAGACTTTCGAATTCAGTAGTTCTGGGATGGGGCCTAAGAATTTGCATTTCTGATAGCTTTCTAACCACTGCTGTAGAGTAACTGAAACTAGGGCACTACGTGGGCACTACGATAGAGGACCCGACGGTGCTGAACTTGAATCTGACTCTGCCCTTTACGAACAGCATGATCTCGACCAAGTCACTCCTGTTCTCTGAGAACCAGTTTTCCATCTACACAAGGGTGATGATGCACCTCACTCTGCAGGGTTGCTGAGCAGAAGAGAGTTAATGTTTGTGAGGGCTTTCCCAAATGTTTGTCCTTAAGGCTAATTTCCCAGTCCACACTCAAGTGTCCAACTGCCGCTGTCACACCAATTAAAAAGCTGTTTTCAGTCCATCAGTTGTTTTAATTGCTTGACTTACCCTGTTCATGGAATCAAGTGGATTCACCAAATGAATTGAAATTTTTTTTTCAAGACACTGTTTGGGAATGTGGGGTCTACAAGACCCACATCCTAATCATCTGGGGCAGGGCTTCTTAAACTTTAGTATGCACACGTTGCCTGGGGATCTTGTTTAAATGCAGATTTTTATACAGTAGGTCTGGGATGGGGCTTGAGAATTTGCATTTCTATTGATTGATTGAGACAGGGTCTTGTTCCGTCTCCCAGTCTGGGGTGCAGTGGCATGATAGCTCACTGCAACCTTGACCTCTGGGGCTCAAGCGATGCTCCCACCTCAGCCTCCTGAGTAGTTGGCATTACAGACATAAGCCACTGTGGCCGGCCAAGAATGTACATTTCTAACACACTCGCAGGCGGTGCTGATGCTGCTGGTCCTAGGACCATACTTAGAATAGTAAGAATTCTAGAACAATATCAACACAAACATTTCCTTTCTTTCCTTCTTTTTTTTTTTTCCTTTGAGACAGAGTCTCTGTTGCCCAGGCTGGAGTGCAGTGGCATGATCTCAGCTCACTGTAATCTCTGCCTCCTAGGTTCAAGCGTTTCTCCTGCCTCAGCCTCCCAAGTAGCTGAGATTCCAAGCGCTTACCACCACGCCCAACTAATTTTTGTATTTTTAGTAGAGATGGAGTTTCACCATGTTGGCCAGGCTGGTCTTGAACTCCTGATTTCAAGTGGTCTGTCTGCTTCAGCCTCCCAAAGTGCTGGGATTACAGACATGAGCCACCACGCCTGGCCCAATATTAACACAAAAATTTATTGGCCCTGCCTGGACCTATCCTGTAATTTCCTCAGGTAATCCTTTGGTGAACTAAGGTAGGAAAGCCATTTTCTCAGTGGTCACCTTACTCTTTTGCTTTTTAAATTTAAGCTACAGCCCAAACAATGGGAGACTTCAACATCACACAACAATTCCACACCATTTCAGGAAGCAGAGGTGGCTTCCGGTCTCACTTCTATCATGTGCCGGCTGTGTGATGGTGCTGGGCAAATCATTTCACTTCCGTTTAATTCTTCTGAAATAATCTGCTCCTCTGTAGAGTGGGAAAAATACCTGTCCTTGTAATGGGTCGTTGTGAGTCTGGATGACCCACTGTCCAAAAGTACTTTGGAAATCGTAAATTTGCAAATGCAAAGGATTATCTTAAAAAATGGAAAAACTTAGACAAAACTTCCTGTCTCAGCTTATGAAAAACTCATTCTACGTGGGCCCTTTGCCTACAGTGAGTTAATGCAGAGAATGAAACAGTAAAACATTTGGGTATTGGTCCTAACTTAATCCAGCCATAAAGTGACAAGATTTTTAAATTTTGATCACCTTTAAAAACAGACACTTGGGTGTGAATAATATCTCACTTAAAGGTTGTTGAAATCATTAAATGTACATTATGTTAACACGTGCAACAGCTAGAGAGTAACTGGTAACAGCAGAGGCCTCCTCCAGCCTGAGAGTTAGTAGGGTTTCAAAAGCAAGTCTCAAACTCCTGACCTCAAGGGATCCACCTGCCTCGGCCTCCCAAAGTGCTGGGATTACAGGTGTGAGCCACTGTGCCTGGCCCAAAAGCAAGTGAGTTGTTTGAAGCTTCAGAACTAATTTCACAACAAAATTAATGTTGTAAATGTTGTTTGAATTCCTAAGCTAGCTCACAAGCCCATTTGCCTATTACCATAGCAAAATTCAGCAATAAAAAAGTAATATTAATAGTAACAATGTGTAACGAGCATTATGGTTTACAAAGCATTACATTTTTTTAAAGAGATGAGGTCTCGTTATGTTGCCAAGGCTGGTCTCAAACTCCTGGCCTCAAGCGATCCTCCTCCCACCTCAGCTTCCAGAGTAGCTGGGATTACAGGCACGGGTCACCATACCTGGCTACAAAGCATTTCTATATCCAGTAACTTGAAACCCTCAGCTATATTCTCTGATAGGATTTTACTTCCTTTCCATGTCAAAGATTAGAAAACCGAGCATAGGGAGGCCAAGACCTTGTGCCTCACCTGCCGATTTCAAGATGTACATCTTTACCGTCTTCTAGAACCAGTCCCAATCAGCAGCGTTCTAAGTGTTCCACCCTGGATCCACATGGGCACACTCGTGCCTGCAGCTGCAGGATCTGGGGATTCCCCTTCACCTGCACAGTCTTCCATGTGGGTCAGTGGGAGATTCAGCGGCACAGGGCCAAGGGCAGAAGTATTAGTCAGGACAGAGAGAGAGGCGGCCGTAGTATTATAGTTTTTGAGAGATGCCTGTTGCCCCTTGGGCTCCTAGTTACACTTTCTTTAATTCCAAGGAAATGGACTCATCTGTAATTAGACGCAAAGTTACTGATTCTAATTTAAGCAAAAGAATGGGTGTATTGCTTAGGATTCATTCTGGCTGCTAATCACTGAGACCTGTAATCATATTGGCCTATGTAAGATGGAAGACTTTTTTGTTTCCTCTCTCCTAACACCAGAAGGCAGGCGATACATGGCCGGTATGGTAGTTTCCTTAACTCCTTAGGAACCAGGCTCCATCTACCTTTCTCTTCACCATCTTCAGGGCTGGTTTCCATCCTCAAGTTCACTTTATGGCTGCAATGCAATCACTGTAGATCCAACCATCACGTCAGTATTCCAGGTAGAAAAAAGGAGAGAGAATAGACGAAAAAAGTGCATCTCCCAGAGGAGTTAGTGCCTTAAAGCTGAGGGTACATTTACACACACAGTAAACTCCATCTTTTTTTCCTAAGGAAAAAGGGGGACTAGGTACTGGCGTCTCTGCCTTGTTGGGATTCTGGTAACTCCTGGACCTGAAGGATAGGACCACGGCAAATCTGAACATCTCAGGAACCCATGCAATGTCTCTTTAGGGAGCTGCTGTGGGATAACACTGCCTTCACTCACTGAGAATATCCACTCAACACTCAAATTCCCAGGAGAAGGAGAGCCTAAATTTAAGTTTAGCCTAGCTGCCCATTGAATGGCCAGGGAAATAAGGCTGCACAGTTGACACGCCCCCAATTATATGGACTGGGGCACGATCCTTCCCCAAAGAAAGGGATTTGGGAAGGAAAAAGTCACAAGCGTCCTTCTGGCTTCATCTGTTCTTCCATTTCATTCTCACTGTTCCAGCCCCAGACGCTTCAGAGCAGAGAGAAGGCTTGTGGGGGTGTGGCGTGAAAAGAACAGAGCTCTTGAGGTCTACATATGGGGTTAATCACGGTTCTGCCACTGACCAGCTCTGTGATGTTCCCATCACTTTGCTGGGCCTCAGCTTCCTCAGCTGTTAGAATGAAAATAGTCCTAGGCACCAGGCAGTTGGTTGTGAGGATTAGCATAGGAGTCATGGCATTTTCCCAGTCTCATTAGTCTTGAGTATGAACTGGTCACTTTGACAGTGGCAACCTAAGTCTTGCAGATTGTCAATGACGTGTGATCCCTCCTTCCCCTGCTTCAAGGACTAATAAGGGCATCTGGGGATGCCCTGCCCATGTGCTTAGTCCCCAGCATTGGTGCCACCTTGCCGGGCACCTGGACCATGGTCCTTCACTGGGGCCAGGAGTCCTCAAAATATCAAGGCAGATAAATGTCTGAGGACATTGTAGGTAAAAACCTCTTCTACCCTCTTTTTATGTTACTCTCTGTGGGAGGAACCCCAACTTAACACTCAGGCCCACAACTTTTAGAGTTTTCTTGTAGCCTCTTATCTCCCCAAGACTCAGACATGTATCCATGGGGCAGGGTGTGGGGCAGAGCTGAGCTTAGGTTTCTTGGCTGGGTCACCATGGCTAAAGTTGTTCGTTGCCTAACCAAAAATCTGCCCTCTCAGTTCTCCTTAAGAAGTGAATCTTGATTCCCAGTTGGGCTTCTTACCACCTGGGGCAAAAGACAATATTTCTCACCCTCCCCTGGAGCTTGGTATGTCCATGTGATCAAGTTCTGGCCAACAGGATGTAAGCAAAACTGCTGCGTGTAAGGAAGTCTGTTTAAAGAACCGACTCACCTCAAAGCATGTCCCTTTCTGACCTCTTCCCTCTTTCTTCAGCCAGCAGCTTGAGATGCAATGGCTGGAGCTCCAACAGCCATCTTGGACCATGAAGAAAGCTTGCGGATGGAAGCTATGTTCTCAAACAGTGGAGCAGAAATATTGAAACCTATGTTCTCAATGACACGGTGGGGTCAGACCAGTACTGAGCCATTGGTTCTGAACCTTATTTGCGTGAAAGAAAAATAAATTCATTTTCTTTTTCTTTGAGACAGGGTCTCACTGTGTTGCCAAGGCTGGAGTGCAGTGGGGTAATCTCAGCTCATTGCAACCTCTACCTCCCAGGCTCAAGCAATCCTCCCACCTCAGCCTTCTGAGTAGCTGAGACTACAGGTGTATGCCACCATACCCAGCTAATTTTTGTGTTTTTTTGTAGAGATGGCTTTTTGCCATGTTGCCTAGGCTTGTCTTGAACGCCTGGGTTGAAGTGGTCCTCCCATCTTGGCCTCCCAAAGTACTGGAATTATAGATGTGAGTCACCACATCTGGCCAGAAGATAAGTTTCAATTTTGTTTTGTTTAAGTTATAGTTAATTTTAGGGGTTTCTGCCCCCTGCTACATTCAGCTGAAACGAATCCTAATGGATAGTACCACACGTATGCCATGTAATTCCTTTTTTCACTTAGGATGGATTCTCTCCCAGGAGACCTCTTAGTCTATGTGCAAATAGATTTCTAATGGGCTTCTACCTCATGGTATTCCAGACACGTCCAGGTCCACCTGAATCAAACTGGGACCCTCACAACAGAGTGGCATATCAAACGTATCCATCACATTTTAGCTAGTATTATAATACACGGTCAGGCACCATTCCTAGCACACAAGACTCAAAAAAATGAGTCAGCTCTTTCTCCTTCTTTTATATGTGTAGGGAGTCACCTCCTTCTACTTGTTAGGTCTGGGCTGTAACCCAGGGGGCGGAGTTAGGGGGTAGAGAAAATTCTAGATAAGCAGCTATGAACTGATTTGTTCTCTAAAAGTCACTTTCTACTTTTGCTTTCCCTTTAGGACACTGCTGGGCCAGATCCCAAGCTCATCAACCAATAACACTCCCCGTGTAGCTGTGGGAGTGGGAGTCCCAAAGGAAGATGATGAAGCCTCTAGCCTCAGTGGTGCTTTGCCAAACAGGGACTAATAATACCAAATGATTTGTGTGGGGACTGGGAGAGTCCCAGGAACACCATGTCAGCTCGAACTGTCGTTCCAACAATCCACTATGACCCTCTGAGGTCTGACTTGTCCCAAATAGCCCACAGGTTTCCTGGGTTACCTACCCTGGACCTCAGGACTCAGAGAAACTCTCCATTTCCATCCTCCACCCCATGCTGACCTGAATCTAGGCAACTGCTGAAGCAGAGGTGCCTCATTGCTATTAGGCTCATGGGTGGTTAGAATGACTTTTGTTGTTTCAATGTATTTTTTTTTTAAAGCAGGAAATCAGATTTCAGCCAATGGTAGAAATTCAGCTTGTTAAATGAACTTGAACTAAGGAAAAGGGGAATAAAAAACCATCCCAAACAAATGAAATTAACGGGGCCAAGTCAAGAGATGGCTTCCTTCCATGTCTCAGCTAAATGTAGGAAGTATGCTTCTCCCGGCCCTGGATCCTGAGGCTGGGGAGTCACTGTTCCCCTCTACCCTAGTCCCCGTCTCCCTCTCACTCCTCACCCCAGGACTGGCTGAGGAGTCTGGGCTTTATCTTCCAGCAAAGTCACCTGAGGAATCTGGGGACCAGGCTCAATCAGGGGACCCCAGTAAGTGGCTATCCTGAGGCCCTGCAGCCCTCCTTCCTTCCTGGAGTCTTAAGACTTAAGACCTGGCAAGGTCTTTGCTTTGCAAAGACTCTCAGACAACAGAAGGGGAGGCTGAAGTGTGGAGGTCCAGAGGAGGCTCAGGCAAAGGGTCCTAAACCAGTGTTCCTAAGGAAAATGCTCCTAGGAGCATTCTTTGCTGTTCCCTTCATGAGGTGCTGGCTTAACTGTGGAGTCCCTTCACCAGTTCCACTGAAATAGACATAGTTCCCCTTACTCTGTAAGTCCGAGACTCATTCCTCCAAGGGAACAAGATTTCCTGGCAGTCACCCAGCCGTATTTCCTAAAGCTGGTCCTGGAAAACTTTATGGACTAAGTGTTACAAAGTCTTGGAAAATTCTAGCATGTGATCATATTCTATGCTATGCACACACATTCTGTAAAAGTGAAAATTAACTGGTACCTTGGGAGACAGGGCCTTGGGGTGTCTTGTATCACAGCTCAAGAGAGCTCACAGGTTTCCTTCATTATACACAGGACTCATCAGGCAAGATTTATTTTTATGGCATCTAACTCTCCATTTGAATGGTTAATGCAAATCCAGTGACGAATTACAATATCTCTTTAAAACTGTGATGGTGAGAGGATCTTGAGAATTTGTGATAGGTAAGGGATGATAAATGGAATATAAACGTATTCTTTATTACCAATTTATAATATGCAAACTATTACTGTCAGTCTATTTAATTTGTGTACTAGTTATTTATTGCTGCATAACAAATTATCTCCAAACACAGTGGCTTAAAACAGCATTGATTAGCTCATAGTTTTTGTGGGCCAGAATTTAGGAGTGTCTGGCTCAGAGCTTCTAGTGCAAGGTCTCTCATGAGTTGCAGTCAAGCTGTCGGTTGGGGTTGCCATCTCAGATGAAAGCTCAACTGAGGTCGGGATCTGCTTTCAAGCTTACTCCCATGCTTATTGGAAGTCCTTGTTCCCTCACCACCATGTGAACCTCTCCACAGCTGCCTCACAACGTGACATTTGGCCTCCCCCAGACTAAGTAATCCAAGAGAGACAGAGGCCCAAAACAGAAGTCACAGTCGTTTAATAACCTAATCTTGAAAGAAGTGTCCCTATTAGTTTCACCATATTCTATTTGTTAAAAGTGATCGTTTGATCCAGGCCACACTCAAGGGAAGAAGATTAAATAAGGACATTGTCTTTGTGTGTTTTGTAATGCTGTAAAGGAATACTGGAGACTAGGTAATTTATAGAGAAAAGATATTTATTTGGCTCAGGATTTTGCAGGCTGTACAAGAAACACTGTGAGAGCATCTACTGCTGGTGAGGCTTCAGGCTGCTTCCACTCATGGTGGAAGGTGAGGGGAGCCAGCATGTGCAGAGATCATATGGTGAGACAGGAAGCAAGTGAGAGTGGAGGGAGATGCCAGGCTGTTTTTAACAACCAGCTCTCATGGGAAAGAATAGAGTGAGAACTCACCCCAGCCCACCCAACCCCTGGAAGGGGATTAATCTATTCATGAAGGATCTGCCCCCATGACCCAAACGCCTCCCATTAGTCTCCACCTCCAACGCTGAGGATCAAATTTTAACACGAGGTTTGGGGGACAAACATCCGAACTATAGCATTCCACCCCTGGCCCCCAAAACTTATGTCCATCTCACATTACAAAATACAATAATTCCTTCTCAATTGTCCCCCAAAGTCTTAACTTATTTCAGCATTAACTAAAAAGTTCAAAGTCTCTCCTGAGACTCAAGGCAAGCTCCTTCTAGCTATGAGCAAATAAAATAAAAAAGTTATTTATTTCCAGGATACAATGATTGTACCAGCATTGAGTAAATATTTCTGTTCCAAAAGGGAGAACTCTGCCAAAAGAAAGGGGTAAGAGACCCTGCACAAGTCTGAAACCCAGTGGGGCAGACAAAATATCGTATAGCTCCAAAATCTCCTGTGACTCCATGCCATGTTTCCTGGCATACTGGTAGGAGGGATGGGTTCCTAAAGCCTTGGAAAGGTCTACCCCTATGGCTGCTCTCATGGGTTGGAGTCTAGAGCCTGTAGCTTTTCCAGGCTGAGGGTGCAAGCTGCTAGTGGTTCTGTAATTCTGGGGTCCCCAAGGCAGCCCCATTCCCTGGGGTCTCAGGTTTTTGATACATCCTCTGAAATCAAGGTGGAAACTGTCACACCTCCATGGTTCTTGCATTCAAGGTACCTGCAGACTTACCATATTAAAGCTGCCAAGGTTTACCACTTGTGCCCTTTGGAGTGGCAGCCCAAGCAGTACTTTGGGCTGTTTGGACTTTGGCTAAAGCTTGAGTGGCCAGGATTGTGGAGCAGCCTCTTGAAGTGGTGCAGGGCAACAGTGCTCTGGGCTGTCCCACAGAACCATTCTGTCCTCCTATGCCCCTGGACCTGTGATGGGAGAGGTAGCCTCAGAGACCTCTGAAATGCCTTTGGGGTCTTCCCTCCATTGTCTTGGCTGTTGGCACCTAGGTCTCTTTTATTCATGCTAATCTCTCTATGGTTATTCCATAGGTGCTCTTGGATTCCTCTCCTGAAAATGCTCTTTCTTTCTATAACACAGGGTCAGGCTGCAAATTTTCCACAATTTTACATTCTGCTTCCCTCTTAATTATAAATTCCACCTTTAGGTCATTCCTTTGCTGCTGTATCTGATTGTAAGGTGTTAAAAGTAGTCACATCACTTCTTGAATGCTTTGCTGCTTAGAAATTTCTTCTGCCAGACCCTAGGTCATCACTTTTAAGCTCAGTCTTCCACAAAGCCCTAGGGCATGGACACAGTGTAGTTAAGTTATTTGCTACAGTGTAACAAGGGTGACCTTTGCTCCAGTTCCCAATAAATTCCTCATTTCCATCTGAGCCCTCATCCTTATGGCCTTTACTGTCTATATTTCTATTAGCATTTTGGTCACAACCACATAACTAACCTCTAAGAAGTTCCAAACTTTCCCTTATCTTTCTATCTTCTTCTGAGCCCTCCAACCCATTAACCAGTTCCAAAGCCAAAGCCACTTCTACATTTTTTTTTTTTTTGAGACAGAGTTCATACCATCACCCAGGTAGAGTGCAGTGGTGCAATCTCGGCTCATTGCAACCTCTGCCTCCCGAGTTCAAACAATTCTCATGCCTCAGCCTCCCAAGTAGTTGAATTACATCCACATGCCACCACACCTGGCTAATTTTTGTATTTCAGTAGAGACACGGTTTCACCATGTTAGCCAGGCTGGTCTTAAACTTCTGGCCTCAGGTGATCTGCCTACCTTGGCATCCCAAAGTGCTAGGATTACAGGTGTGAGCTACAGTGCCTGGCCTTCATGTATCTTTATAGCAATGCCCCACTTCTCAGTACCAATTTTCTTAGTCCATTTAGTATTGCTATGAAGGAATATCTGAAGCTGGGTAATTTATAAGGAAAAGAGGTTTATTTGGATTACATTTTTGCAGGCTCTGCAAGGAGCATGGCACCAGCATCTGCTTCTAATAAGGCCTCAGGCTGCTTCCACTCATGGCAGATGGTGATGGGAGCCAGTGTCTGCAGAGACCACATGGTGAAACAGGAATCAAGACAGAGAGAGGAAGGAGGTACCAGACTGTCTTTAGCAACCTGCTCCCATGTAAACTAATAGAGCAAGAACTCACCCCCACCCAGGGAAGGGATTAATCTATTCACGAGGGAGCCACCCCCACCAGTCAAACACCCCTCAGAGTCCACCTCACCAACACTGGAGATCAAATTTCAACATGAGGTTTTGGGAAACAAATACCCAAACTACAGCAGGCATGAAAACCAGGAGGCAGGAATCACTGTGGGTCATCTCAGAAGCTGCCTTCCACCCTTCCACTGTTTCTATCTTTTCTTTCCTTCTTTTTTTGCAAACATCTCAAATACAGCATTTCTTTCTTCCTTTCTGTGTGTTTTTTTTTTTTTTTTTTTTTTTTTTTTTTTTTTTGAGATGGGGTCTCACTCTCTTGCCCAGGCCAGAGTGCAGTGGTGCAATCTCAGCTCACTGCAAGCTCTGCCCCCTGGGTTCATGTCATTCTCCTGCCTTAGCCTCTGGAGTAGCTGGGACTACAGGCACCCGCCACCACGCCCAGCTAATTTTTTTGTATTTTCAGTAGAAATGGTGTTTCACAGTGATCGCCAGGATGGTTTTGATCTCCTGACCTCGTGATCCGCCCACCTCGGCCTCCCAAAGTGCTGGGATTATAGGTGTGCGCCACTGTGCCCAGCCAAATACAGGATTTCTTTGGCTTAATCATCACCTTGGTGTGCCTACTGTTTTTCTTAGGTTCTCAGGAACCTATGTCTTGAGGTTAGAGAGAGAACTGTATCCTGCAGTTATAGGGTCTTTAAAATTCCCCTGCTTTTGGGATAAATGTTTCACATGTTGAATTTTCCAGACAACTGAAGGTTTTTCCTTTTATGCATCCAAATTCTTCCCATACTGTACATGAGACCCAGGTTATTCTGGAATATAATTCCCCAAGCCATGGAGATCTCGACCTCAGTTGAGCTTTCATCTGAGACAGCAACCCCGACTGACAGCTTGACTGCAACTCCTAAGAGACCTTGTGCCTGAGCTCTGATAATGGAAGGAAAAGTATGTACCTGTGACTCAGCAATTATAATCCCACAGTGCCCCTGTTTCCTGTCAACATCCTCACACATTAAGCCAAATGTAAGTTTTGCTAACACATTCTCTCTTACTTGATTAATAATATTTGTGCTGGTTGGAACAATTGCTGAAAGAGCTTCAAAAATCCATTTTTCTTATTTCTAAAGGACTTGGTTATGTTTTAGCTATGAGCCAACACTGAATTAAGCATTTTTTTCTTTAAATTCCTCCAAGCATTTATTTCCTGTGAAAGAACGATCAATTTCTTAGTCATCCTCACTTTGTCTTCACTTCTTTTTTTTTTTTTTTTTTTTTTTTTGGGACGGAGTCTCACTCTGTCGCCCAGACTGGAGTGCAGTGGCGTAATCTTGGCTCACTGCAAGCTCCACCTCCCAGGTTCATGCCATTCTCCTGCCTCAGCCTCCCGAGTAGCTGGGACTACAGGCACCCGCCACCACGCCTGGCTAATTTTTTGTATTTTTAGTAGAGACTGGGTTTCACCGTGTTAGCCAGGATAGTCTCGATCTCCTGACCTCGTGATCCGCCCGCCTCAGCCTCCCAAAGTGCTGGGATTACAGGCGTGAGCCACTGCGCCCGGCTGTCTTCACTTCTATGATAGCTTCAGAAGTCAGCTTTCTTGGCTGGATATGGTAGCTCATGCATGTAATCTCAGCACTTTGGGAGGCCAAGGCGGGTGGATCACTTGAGGTCAGGAGTTCAAGACTAGCCTGGTCAATATGGTGAAACCCCGTCTCTACTAAAAATACAAAAATTAGCCCGGCCTGGTGGTGCGCACCTGTAATCCCAGCTACTCAGGAGGCTAAGGCAGGAGAATCACTCAAACCTGGGATTGGAGGTTGCAGTGACCTGAGATCGTGCCATTGCACCCCAGTCTGGGTGGCAAAAGTGAAACTCTGTCTCAAAAAAAAAGAAGTCAGCTTTCTTTGTGCACTTTCCCATTTCACAACATCCTCTTTGAGGCAGTACCATGGTTACAAGGGGAGGTTCTGGAGATACACAGTCTTGGCTCTGTCACTTGCTGTGTCACTGCAAACAAGTCTCTTAACCTCTCTGGGTTCAGTTTCCTTATCTGTAGAATGGGACTTGTTGTGGTTTCTACTCATAGGGCTGTCGTGAGGACTAAATGGAAGAATCCACATACCTGGAACACAGCAGATGCTCAAAAATGTTAGATGCCATGATCAATAGTCATGGGAATAACAGAAATCAACAAGGCCACACTAAAGGGCAGATCTGGTCATTGACAGGTGTACTCAAGGGCATCCTGGCATCTAAATTCTTGCCCCAACTAATGGGCAAATCACTGCATGTTCAATCTTCAGGGTTGCTCGTGAGTAGAGAAGACAGCAAGGATAGACTCTACTGAGTACTTCCTGCTGCAGAGGGAGAGCGCCAGGAGCCTCAAGGGACCTTTCTCTAATGACTCAGGGTCCTCCTCAGAAACCGCCCAGGTCCCACTGCCCAGGACTGGGATACAGGGGAGTCCTCGTAAGTCTCCAAGGCACGCGTTCAGAATGGGTGGGGCACTCGCATGTGTTGAGTTCCTGTGCTGGCTTTCACAGCTTTCTGCCTTCTCTGTCCCTACCAGATGTTGCTTGTTACTGTCAGTGTGCCTGCTTCCGGCCGCTGGCTTCCATGGGCTGGGAGACTGGAGAGTGGAGCTGCTTAGAGTTTTATGTAAAAGAAAAGCCTTAGAGGGAGGGCCTGAGGGCTATGCAATGAGCAAAGCCATGAGCTGTTTTAGGCTGTGTACTGGGGTGGAGACTGCAGTGGGCAAGGAGTTGACCTGGTATCAAATCATTATTTTAAAATATCTTAAAAATTGGACGCAGTGACTCAAGCCTGTAATCCCAGCACTTTGGGAGGCAGAGGCGAGCGGATCACTTGAGGCCAGGAGTTTGAGACCAATCTGGCTAACTTGGCCAAACCCCATCTCTTCTAAAAATACCAAAAATTAGCCGGGTGTGGTGGCACGTGCCTGTAGTCACAACTACTTGGGAGGCTGAGGCATGAGAATCGCTTGAACCCAGGAGGCAGAGGTTGCAGTGAGCCAAGATCACGCCACTGCACTGCAACCTGGGCGATATGGGGAGACTCTGTCTCAAAGAAAATTAAAAAATATATATATATTGTGTAGTAAAAATTAGCTGTTTTCTTCCTTTGGTGTACAGTTCTATAAATTTTAACACATGTATAAATTTGTGTAACTACCACCACAATTAGGATACAGAACAGTTCCATCACCCCAGAAGGTTCCCCTTACAGACACACTCTCCCTCTAGCCGTAAGGCCTGGCAGCCACTGAGCTGCTCTCACTACTACAGTTTTGTCTTCTCGAGGATGTTACATAAATGAAATCATACGTTATGTAAGTTTTTGAGATTGGCTTCTTTCCCTCGGCTTAAAGCCTTTGAGATTCATCCAAACTGTTAGGTAGTAATAGATCATTCCTTTTTACTACTGAATTGTATCCCTTTCTATTGTTTTAACCATTCATCAGGTGAAGTTTTTTTTTTTTTTTTAAGCTATTATTTGATTACAAATAAAGCTGCTATCAACATTTGTGTGCAAGTTTTTGTGTGAACATAAGTGTTCATTTTTCTAGGGTAAATATCCAGGAGTGGGATTGTTTGATCCTATAGAACATACATGTTTAGGCTGGGTGAAGTGGTTCATGCCTGTAATCCCAGCACTTTGGGAGGCCGAGGTGAGTGGATCCCCTGAGGTCAGGAGTTCGAGACCAGCCAACATGGTGAAACTGTCTCTACTAAAAATACAAAAATTTGTTGGGCGTGATGGCAGGTGCCTGTAATCCCAGCTACTCAAGAGGCTGAGGCAGCAGAATTGCTTGAACCGGGAGGTGGAGGTTGCAGTGAGCCAAAATCATGGCACTGCACTCCAGCCTGGGCAACAAGAGTGAAACTCCATCTCAGAATAGAAAGAGAAAGAAAGAAAGAAAGAGAGAGAGAGAGAGAGAGAGAGAGAGAGAGAGAGAGAGAGAAAGAAAGAAAGAAAGAAAGAAAGAAAGAAAGAAAGAAAGAAAGAAAAAGAAAGAAAGAAAGAAAGAAAGAAAGAAAGGAAGAAAGAAAGAGGGAAAGGAAAGGAAGGGGGGAAGGAAAGAAAGGAAAGAAAGAAAAGAAAGAAAGAAAGAAAGAAAGAAGCTCCTGCCATTGCCCAGGGGCAGAGCCCAGTGCTCCTGCTCAGAGAGGCTCACCCGTCATCCCTGAGAATTAAAGAGCCGTGTTAAAGAGTGAATTTGCCACTTCCCCACACAAAAGGAGGATCACTGGACTCCATCCTCTGAAGCTCCCACTGCTTTGTGGGCTCCCTTGTGAGTGAGCCCAAGCTTGAGCATGACTAGCTGGAGACAAGAGTGATAGAACATATGTGCTCACGTGGTGAACACAGCAGTGGCCTCTCCACTGCCCAGTCCACCCCTGGCACAGGGGACAGTAGGACTTTAGTTTGAACAATTAACTTCAGTTCAAGGAGTGCTCCGGTGCCTGGGAGAACAATCCCATCTTCCTTGCTACTGACTAGTTCTGAAATGGGCATGTGTGACCCGATTCTGCCTATGAGATGCAGGAAGTGGTTTGCTGAAGGTCTCTGGGAAAATGTTCTTCCTTTTGTGGAGGGATGAGAAGCCAGATCCCTTCTCTCTCTGGCTCTCCTTATCTCTCTGTCTCTGTCCCTCTCCCTCTGTCCCTGTTTCTCTCTCCTCATTTGCTGGGGTGCTAGCAGCAGTGCTCACAGGGGCCCAGTCTTCTGGCATCAGTACTGAGGATGGAGGAACAGAGACCTGGAAAACAGCTGAGCCCTTAGTTACAGCCTTGAACCGCGCAATCCACTAGCCTGAAGCGCCCGTCTGGATGTCCTTGTAAGCAGCCAACACTCTTCTTTCCCGGTTAGCTCATTTGAGTTGGGATCTTTATCGTTTGCACCCCAAAGTGTAATAACGGTCATAAGCTGTTCGCCTCCCCAAATTCAGGAGCCCTCCTTCATTGAGTAGTTAGGCTTCAGAGATGCATCAGAGAAGCTGGGGGGGGGGGGGTGGTTTGGAGGACCAAGGCAGATAACAATGATCTTTTTTCTGTTCAATGTCCTGACATCAAGATAGTTTCATGGATCAAGTCTTAGCTTTGTTTTTTCTATTTTAGCATGGAGGCATTAAAAATCACCTAAACCTTATTAACTTGGATTATATGGTGGGGAGATTCTGCAATACAGCACCTACCCAAAAGAATGCAGTTTTCTTCTATTTTAAAGTGCACAGAAACTGAACCAACCCCGGGTGGTGGTCCTGCTGGGCCTGCTTTAGGAAAGACACAATTAACATATTGTTGCTATGCCAACACTAATAATTTCTTTGGGGATTTTTTTTCTTCACATATATAGGCATTGTGGCTGAGTCAGTGGTGTAAACGAGGTAGCAGTGGCGGTGGAGGGGCGTTTAACCTATTTCAGGGAACAGACTGTTTTCAAGGACTTAAGTGCTGGCCATTGGCAGGAGCCCATGGTGTTAATTATGCATTCATTAAAGCAGGCTCTGCAACGCCAGCCCCGGCACTGCCCAAATGTTCACAACTTTTACATCTGAGGAATCCTGATGAACAACGCTGCGAGGCACACGCACGGGAAGGCGGTGGTGCAGGCGACTGGACTCACACGTTCACTGGCGACTGCACAACAACACATATGAGACGCTTTGGAAGAAACTTGTCTTGCCCATGTATTCGCAGAGGATTTCTCATTTGATGGAGTATGGCTGTGGCTGAATTTGGGCTTTTTTAGTAAGCACTGGTTACCAAGGCTGTGTGTGTGTGTGTGTGTGTGTGTGTGTGTGTGTGAGAGAGAGAGAGAGAGAGAGAGAGAGAGAGAACAGAAGAAGGAGGGCAAGAGGTACAAAGAGAGAAGTGGAGGGGAAGAGGGAGTAGGAGAGAGAGACAGAAAGAGAGAGAGAAGAGAGAGAGAGAGAGCATGCTCATCATCCAGCCAGCCAGCAAGAGCCTACTGGGTTTGTGGGGTTTCTCCCGAGCCCCCAATCCCCTGAAGGAGACTGTAAGTCCTTGGTCCTCCACCTCACTCCAGTTTTCCTCTCTGACCTGAGATTGTTACCAGAAATCTTGAGGACAGGAGCAAATCAGGCTACTGTTTCCCTTAGCAGGAAAGACTCTCATGTTCAGAAAAGCAGCCACCTAATATCTATGGTGCTGCATGGAGCGGGGAACGGGGTAGGTCCCTTTTAATAAATAGGAAATGACGGGAAGGAGCGGGGATCCCTCAGCTCATGCCAGGTGATGAAAGCATTTCCCTGAGCTACCTGAAATCCAGGTTTCCCTCTTTCTTCCTTCATCAAGTATGTCTTGGGAACCTGCTATGTGTCAGGCACTGTGCAGTGTGGATGCAAATGAATGAAGCACAGAACCTGCTCTTGCATGTGTGCCCTGAGGGACACACACATACACACACACACACACACATACATACACAGCTCTAATGTGTGTTGAGATGCACAAGCAGTCAGGAGCACAGAGGAGGCAGAGGACTCAGGCTGGAATTTGAAGGTCAAGTAGGCATTCCAAGTACAGCAGGGGGGAGCCAACAGCGTGGGCAAAGGCTTGGCAGTGTGTGCGTAAGCGGCTCATTTGGGGACAAGGACGGCCCTCACCTGGCCATGTGGTGCGGCGGTTCAGAGCATGGGCTCTGCGGGTGAATTGGCCAGGTTTGGAGGCTGCAGGACCTTCGGCACTTTAACCTGTAAGTCTTTTCTGTAAAGCAGGCATAATGATCCTCCTGGCAGGGGGCCGTGATGATTAAGTAACATAATGCAGATGAAGTGCTCAGAGCGGTGCCTGGCAGGTAATGAGCGTGTCATTCATTCCTGGGGTTTCATTTGCATCACTTTGCAGAGGACTCTGCCTGTGCTTTTGTACTCCCTGAAGCCGATACTACCCTTGATTCTTCCTCAAGGCACCTTGGTCCTGTTGGGGAACCAAACGTCTTGATCATGGAAATGATAACCTATTTTTTTAAAAGTGAGGTTCAGCGAGGCATTATGCTGAATTCAAACTATCTATATAAATTCATAATCTCAAAAAGAAATGTTTCCAGCTTTGTCACGACGAAGAGTAAGTCCCATTGCAGCCGGAATTTTTTTTTTTTTTTTTTTTTTTTGAGATGGAGTCTTGCTCTTGATGCCCAGGCTGGAGTGCAGTGACACGATCTCGGCTCACCGAAACCTCCACCTCCCGGGTTCAAACGATTCTCCTGGCTCAGCCTCCCGAGTAGCTGGGATTACAGGCGCCCACCCCCATGCCCAGCTAATTTTTGTATTTTTAGTAGAGACAGAGTTTCATCATGTTGGCCAGGCTTGTCTCAAACTCCTGACCTCAGGTGACCTGCCCATCTCGGCCTCCCAAAGTCCTGGGATTACAGGCATGAGCCACTGCACCCAGCCCGGATTTTGATCTTTAACACTTGTTCTCTATTAATGGAATCAGGACTCCACGGATTTCCTGTGTTGGGGCAGGAGGAAATCAGTTCTGGATCATCTTTACAGTTGCCAGAAAGGAAGAATGCTTTCAAGGATGCCAGGGCCATCCTAAAGGTGTTCACACGATAAGTCTGACAATTTGACCATCTAATAATGTGACTCATTAGAGCAAACGCATGAAAGACCTTGAGCTCATGACAATCTGCAAACGAGAAAAGTGTACCGTTGTACAAAAGGATCCTTTGAGGATAAGGACGAGGAGGATGTATTTTTTTAGTTTAACAAGTAAGGGAGCGTTCATAGATATGAGAATGTGGTCCCTCCTGTAAAGCGCACGACGGTTCATAATGAGCAGGGATGTGCGTGAGCCTCAGCTTCACCCCTGGCCTTTTACCTCCGCGGTTCTGGCCCCTTCACGCTGCAGTTCTCAGGCCTCTGGCTGGGCGTGGCCAAGTGGGAGGGAGGCTGGAGGGGAAGGAAAGGAGAAGCCAGGCTGAGTCTCTCTATCTGCTGGCTCCATCCCCAGCGGAGTCCCGGGGAACTGGCTGCATTCTCTCCTGGCATCGGCTCCATAGCTACGGCTGCTGTCCTGTGGGAGCCACTATCGCATCAGCTTATTCTGGGGGACCCCGGCACAGGGGCTGCAGTAGCATGCCTTCCAAGGCTGCTAGCGGCTTCCTGCTGTTGCTAAAATCTGGGCCGCTTCACCCGTCCCCTGTTTGGTTTCTCAGCTATGTAACCAACTCCCTTCGATACATGCCCTCCGCGTAAATTATTGAAATGACCTCTATCTTCCTGTTTAGTATCTGATAGAATATGTCATCGTTTCTTCCTGCATAAGCGGGAAAGAATAAACGCCAGGGACTGAGTAAACCAAACAACCCCAGAATGAATAAACACAATAGCAAGGGCAGGAAGGGTCAGTGAGCAGGGGGTAGGGCTTGGTGGGGGGAAGGGGTCCAACATAAAATCCGGGCAGAGAGGGACCTCGAGCTGAACCGCACAGGCAGGCACGCAAAAAGCAAGCAGAAAGAGGCTTCCACAGGACCCTCCCAGCGACAAATCAGCCAAAAGTCCTGAGCAGGAGAGCTCGCTTTGCAGATTTGATCCTTCCTCCAGGAGGAGATGGCATTTTTACTTGATCTTATATTAATTATCATGAAATGCTAATAAAGAATATGGAAGTATTAAATAATATTGTTGGACCAGGCCAATGTATCAAAATGATAGGATAATGGGTTCAATGCTATCAGCCAAGAGGCATTAGCAGGCGGGCTCAGTTCAGGGAATGATGTGGAGAGCGGTGGTACTGTCATGTCCCGTCCATCTCTCCTTGGCCCACATCATCCTCCTAGTCTGTTGCTGGACAGCTTCCAACTGCAAGCCCTGCAGCTGCACCTGCGGCTGTCGCTGGCCCCTGGAGCTTGCTTGGCCCGTGTTGGGTAGGTGGGACGTGTCTAGTCCCAGAGCAGCCTTCACCCAATATCTCATGGGAATGGCAGATAATATTCCAACACCTTTGTCTCTCCTTGGGATAACTCGGAGATATTATTTCCTATATTTCCATGCAGGCCTGAGCCCCGGTTACCCACAGCGGTCATCTGCTTGCCAGTCCAGCCTCTGGCGATTCCTCCCTTTCCTGTCTCACACTCCCTACCAGGTGAATACTAGAGTCACTCTCAAAGGAACGGCTTCCACTTATATCCTTGCCTCAGTGTCTGCTTTTGGGGGCGCCCAGCCTAAGAAACCATTGAAAAAAATAAACTCCATTTGGAATAGTTTTAGATTTAAAGAAAAATTGCAAAGATAACAGAGTTCTAGTATACCCCTCTCCCAGTTTCTTTTAATGTCGACTTCTTATATTACCTTGGTATATCTGCCAAAACTGAGAGATTAACCTTCTCTTATGTTAACTATGAATTAAACTCCAGATGTTATTCAGGTTTTATCAACTTTGTCTACGAACACCGTTTTCCTCTTCCAGAATGCTATCCTGCATACCACGTTGTATTTAATCAGTATGCCTCCTTAGTCTCTTCTGGTCTGTGATGGTTTCTTAGTCTTTCCTTGCTTTGTGTGACCTTGACGGCTTGGAGGAGGACTGCTCAGATATTCTGTAGAATGTCCCTCAGTGTGGGTCTGTCTGATGTTTTCCTTAGACTAGAGGGATGAATCTGGGGGAAGAAGACCTTGCAGCAAAGTGTCCTTCTGTTTACATCATGTCGGGAAAGACACAGAATTCTAAAACTTAAAACAAATTGCACAAAAAAAGACGGATGCTTAAAATTCCCAAGCCATCACAAGAAAAACTTTTATGAGAAGTGACCCAGCCTGGAGACCCAGGACTCGTGTTCGAATCACCCAACATTTTTGTTTAGTTTAGATTTGGGGGATCTGTGCACAGGTTTGTTACGTGGGTATATCATGTGATGCCGAGGTTTGGGCTGCTGATGATCGCATTGCCCAGGTGGCGAACATCATACCCCATAGGTAGTTTTTCAGCTCTTGCTCCCCCAACTCCTGCCCTTCCTCTCCCTTTTTGGAGCCCCCATCTTTGTGTCCGTTTATACCCAAATGTTTAGCTTCCGCTTATAAGTGAGAACATGTGGCACTTGGTTTTCTGTTTCCGTGTTAATTTGCTTAGGATAATGGCCTCCAGCTGTATTCACATGGCTTCAGAGGACGTGATTTCATTCTTTTTTATGGCTGCATAGTATTCCATGGTGTGTATGTACCGTATTTTAAAATATCCAGTCCACTGTTGATTGGCAGCTGGGTTGTGAATCACCTTATGTTTTGCATTCAGGCTCCATGCCGTAGTCAAGAATCAATTGGCTAATAACCCAATTCTAGGTCCTCAGCTTGTCTGAGAAAGTGTCCTCTGTCTTTGGGTCTGGTAAGACTAATGACCCTCTCTAGCCTCCTTGTGCCCTGGAAGGACTAAAAGTGTTACTGAAACCCTAGGATGATATAAAAATAATCTAATAAATAATATATATTATTTATTACATTGTCTCAGTGTCTGCCTCTGGGGGAGCCCAGCAGTCCTCCTCCAAGCTGTCAAGGTCATGCAAAGCAAGGAAAGACTGAGAATGTAACAAATAATTATAATAAATAGGAAGTGTAGCAAGAATCCTGGGAAGGCAATATATCAAGTGCAGAATAATGGATTATGGCTATGGTGTGGATACTTTAGAGTGAGCATAAGCATGAGTTTATGTGTAGCCATGGTGTTTCTGAATGTTTTGTCTGCTGTTTGAGGCATGGAAGTATTCAAAACAAATCAAATGCACTGTCTGTAATTGCATTTTAAATTGTTTAGAATATTTATGCCAGGCATTGTGGCTCATGCCTGTAATCCCAGCACTTTAGGAGGCTGAGGGGGAAGATCCCTTGAGCCCAGGAGTTTGAGACCAGCCTGACAACTAGGGAGACCCTGTCTCTACTAAAACGACAAAAAATTAGCCAGTCATGGTGGCACATGCCTGTAGTCCCAGGCACTCAGGAGGCTGAGGTGGGAGTATCACCTGACCTGGGAAGTTGAGGCTACAGTGAGCTGTGATCATGCCACTGCACTCCAACCTGCGTGACAGGAGTGAGACTGTGTCTCACACACACACAAAAGATAACATTTAATTAATCAAATTAATAATTGAGAAAAATTGGTTTTCTGAGTTGTTAGATACAAGTATAACAAATTAAGCAATAAGGAAAGTTCGGGCCAGGAGCGGTGGCTCACACCTGTAATCCCAGCACTTTGGGAGGCCAAGGAGGGTGGATCACCTGAGGTCAGGAGTTCGAGACTAGTATAGTTAACATGGTGAAACCCCGTCTCTACTAAAAATACAAAAAAAAAATGACTCAAGCCTGTAATCCCAGCACTTTGGGAGACCGAGATGGGCAGATCACGAGGTCAGGAGATCGAGACCATCCTGGCTAACACGGTGAAACCCCGTCTCTACTAAAAAAACAAAAAACTAGCCGGGTGCGGTGGCAGGCACCTGTAGTCCCAGCTACTCGGGAGGCTGAGGCAGGAGAATGGCGTGAGCCCAGGAGACGGAGCTTGCAGTGAGCTGAGATCCGGCCACTGCATTCCAGCCTGGGTGACAGAGCGAGACTCCGTCTCCAAAAAAAAAAAAAAAGATTAGCCGGGTGTGGTGGCACATGCTTGTAATCCCAGCTACTTGGGAGGTTGAGGCATGAGAATCGCTTGAACCCAGAAAGCAGAGGTTGCAGTGAGCCAAGATCGCCCCACTGCACTCCAGCCTGGGTGACAGAGTGAAACTCTGTCTCAAAATAAAAACAAAAACAAAATAAAACAGAAAGGAAAGTTCACACAATTGTGGGAGCTTCTTACCCCACTAGAAAAGTCCCTTAAGTATTGAGTTGAGTCATCTATCAGTGGTTTACAATGGGACTGATGGCCTCCCCACAACACTTCCTCATCTTTAAAGCTGTCAGTTTTCAGGCTGCTGCAGTAATAAGGCACTGTCATGGATGCTTTAGCATCTACAAATCTTTCATCTCATTTTATCCACACAAGATCCTGGTGGTATTATCCTCACTGAACAAATGAGAAAAGTAAATACAATTTAGAATGCATTTGGCTGCAAGAAAGAGAATAATGAACTCAAAGTGACTTAAACAGCAAGGAGTTGATTTCTTTGAAGAGTAGTCCTGCTGGCTGCAGGGCTGGTTAACTCAGGGGCTCCACCACACCCAGCCCCAGCTCCTCATGGTCATAAGGTGGCTGCAGCAGTTCCAGGCATCCAAGTGTCTTCACAGAAGGCAGGCTCTCCCGTGGGGCTGTGGTTTCAAGGGAAGAAAGCCTTTCTCAGCATCCCAGTGGTGTCTTCCCCTCATTGGCCAGGATCGAATCCTGTACTCATGTCTCAGCCAATCACTGACAGAGGGGTGAGGTTACCATGGCTGACTGGGTCTAGTCCTTCTCCATCTCCTGGGGCTGGGAGGGTGAACCTCCAGTCATATCAGCAAGGAGGTCAGGCACAGCAGCACTGACTATGAGGAGGTGGCCTGAGTGCCTGCATAGGGAGGCCCAGAGAGGGACAGGGCTTGCCTAATTAGGCTCAACCTGCCAAGCTTGGACTGGAATATTAGGTTCTGCCTCATTCCTGATGTTTTCCAAAGACCTCCGCTGAGTCCTTAGAATGGGGTCATGCCTTTATATGGCCGTCAACTTGGAAAGAGCCTCCAGGGACTTCTGAGCCAGCCTCCCTCTGCCTGGGAGGTGAAGTGGATTGAAATTGCTCCCTACAAAGAGTTGCCTCACTTCTTCCCGAAGACTGTCACGGCTCCCAGTGCACTGAGGTCCAACTAGTCTATTCCTTTTATTGCACAGATGGGAATACTGGGGTGGGGCAGGAGCAAGGGCTCAAGGTCGCAAAGCGAGGTGACAATAAATTGCCCTCTCTACTATTCCTGGTTGTTTTGTGGGGGGGGCACAAACAAAAGTTAGCAGGAATGGGAGGCACTTTAGCATTTGAAAGCATCAAGTATAGAGCTGGACTCAGGGCTCAACCACCCACCAGGTAGGTGACCTTGGGCAAGTTACAAGTTACATAACCTTTCGGTTCCTCAGTTTTGTCATCTGAAAAATGGGCATAACAGTAGGACTGCTTCCTTGGCATGCTGTAAAGAATAAGTGAGTCCATGTAAAGGCCTTGGCACACTTAGTGAGCTCTGTAATTACTGCGCTCCTACTGGGTGCCCAGCATCATGTTATATGCCCAGCATCATGTTATATGTCCTGCAATCCATCTAGTCTCTATGACTCCTCTGTTAATAGCCGACTTGTTTTACAGATGAGAAAATGAAACCACAGAAATGTCAAGGGACTTACGTGAGTCCCTTGGTTGAGGCCACATTGAGTTTCAAGCCCACATCTGGCTGCCTCCAGAAGCCCAAGCTCGTAACTGCCTTGCTATTCTGTCCCCACCCCATGATCTTCTGCTTCTTGCTTCCTCTATGGCAAACAAAGGGACCTCGGCCCAGGGAGGTCAACCCATTGTTCACAGTCACCCAGCTAGTAAATGAAACAGGAATTAGGATGCACAAGCCCTTCCACTGACCTCACACTTCCTCTACAGGGACAGAAGCTCTGGAGCATCCTGCAGCAAGATTGGTCTCAGCCACCCTATCAGGCCATTCCTCCTTGTGTCAGACCAAGATCTGTCCTGCTTTAGTTTATGCTTATTTTCTTTTGCTGCATTCTCGAAAGAGGCCTTTCTCTGGTCTGTTTGAATCTTTAGCTTGTGACCTACCTGCCTACTGCCCAGCTCTGACCTGTCTGTCCCCACATGTCCACTTTGGCACCTCTCCTTGAGATGAGGCTAAGGCTTCATGAGCCACCTTCAGGGACAAGTGGACCAAGGGTCTCTAGGGAGTGTCACTCCTACCGCAGTCTCTGCTGAGCCTCAGTGGGATCTGGTTTTTTTCTCAGGCCTGGCAGTGAAGTGCCTCCTTCCTGATGTCTTTTGTCCATACGTCTCCGGACTGCCACCTTCCCACCTTGCTGGAGATTTGTGTGCTGTTTCTGATATGTGATCTGGGGGTGAGGGAGAGTGTCCTCTAGACCTGCTCTGTCCAATGACGTAGCCACTAGTCATGTGCGGCTGTTTGAATTTAAATTAATCAAAAGTAAATAAATTTTGAAATTCAGTTCTGTAGCCATACTAGCCACACTCGAGTGCTTGGCAGCCCTCTGAGACCAGGGGCTATGATACTGGACCCGGCAGATATACAACATTTTCATCGTTGCAGAAAGCTCTAGAGGACAGCCCTACCAGTGCTTCTCAAACCCCAAATCATTGAGTTTGCCCAAGGTCACCTACCTGGTGGGCGGCTGAACCCTGATTCTAACTCCATAGTTAATGCTTTCAAACGCTAAAGTGACTCACATACATGTTAACTTTCGCTTGTATCCACCTACAAAACCTCCAGGAATGGCAGAGAAGACTTGTTAAAACACCTCATGCTGGGGGGCTCACCCTAGAGTTTGCACCTCAGTAGGTCTTGGCAGAGTTGGGGGATCATTTCTAACAATTTCCTAGGTGAGGCTGCAGTGGCCAGGCTGGGGACCCTGCTTCGAGAACTGCTGCTGTTCACCCAGCACTGGGAGAGTCTGCTGAAAAGGTTCCGTGTGCTGATCTTGATCTGAGGGTGGTGAAGAGTCACTGGGGGACACAACTTTTTCAGCCGAGGTTAGAAAAGGAGCCTGAGACCAGCTTTCCAGAAAGTGAACATTGGCTGGACAGTGGGGTACTTGGACATGCCGGAAAACCCCCAAATCCAAGCAAACAAACCAAACCCAAAGGAATAATCCTGGACCCCCATGGATTGTCTGGGCTTCGTTTCCACTTGTATGTAATTTCTGAGAGAAAACGACTTCAGTGTCAACCCTGATCACTGTCCTTCTCCAGTGACAAATACCAAGCAAGCAGCACACCCCAATGTCATCTCAGACATTAGTCCTTGGTTCCAGTTTTCCTTCCACCTTGAACTTTCTCAGGGCTGCTGATACTCTACACCTTCTTTCTTGGGGAGGCTGTGATGGGGACAGGAGGCGGAGCACTGGATTTGGAGTTATAAGATTTGAATTCAAGTCGCTGTGTGAGCTTGGGCATTGCCCCTCTGAATTTCATTTCTATAGAGGCAATAATGTTATTTACTTTTTAAAGCCACATTATGTTATGCTCACATGATATCATATGTGAATTCTTGTTTGGAAATCACAGAGTACTTTCTAAACCTCAGGTCCTATAGGTTGGTGTGTAAGTTTTATAGCACAGGCGAAACACACACACACAATCACACGCATTTTTGAGACAAAGTCTTGCTCCTTTGCCCAGGCTGGAGTGCAGTGGTTCAATCATAGCTCACAGCAGCCTCAACCTCCCAGGCTCAAGTGATCTTCCTACCTCACCCTCCTGACTAGCTGGGACTGCAGGCAGATGCCACCATACCCAGCTAATTATTTTTATTTTTGGAGAAATGGGGTCTCACTATGTTGCCCAGGCTGGTCTTGAACTCCTGGGCTCAAGCAGTCCTCCCACCTTGACCTCCCAAAGTGAACACAGGTTATATTTGATCAGAATTATTTGTTTCTATGCACATCTCTCGACAACCTGGGAGCTCCTTGAGGCAGGGTTCTATTAATCTTTTTTATTTTCTTTTCATTTGAGATGGAGTCTCACTCTGTTGCCCAGGCTGGAGTTCAGTGGCTCGATCTTGGCTCACTGCAAGCTCCGCCTCCTGGGTTCACTCCATTCTCCTGCCTCAGCTTCCCAAGTAACTGCGACTACAGGCGCCCGCCACCACTCTTGGCTAATTTTTTTGTGTTTTTAGCAGAGACGGGATTTCACCATGTTAGCCAGGATGGTTTTGTCTTCCTGACCTCGTGATCCATCTGCCTCGGCCTCCCAAAGTGCTGGGATTACAGGCATGAGCCACTGCACCCGGCTGGCTCTATTAATCTTAAAGCCTCCTAGTGCTTGATTTCAGGCCCAAGCAAATATTTATAAAAATAATGATAATCATACTAAAACATCCTGCATTTATTGTGTGCATAAATGTGCATCCAGCACTGTTCTAATGTATTGATTCATTTAATTCTGACACCACCCCCAGAAGATATATTACTATTATGAAATTACATATAATAGGTGCCCAGTAGCCATCTGTAAACTAGTCAAGGGCAGCACTTCTCCAACTTTAGCATGCATAGGAAGTATTTGAGAATCTTGATCTTGTTAAAATACACATCCTGGCTGGGAGTGGTGGTTCATGCCTATAATCCCAGCACTTTGGGAGGCTGAGGCTGGAGGATTGTCTGAGCCCAGGAGTTGGAAACCAGGCTGGGTAACATAGTGAGACCCTGTCTCTACAGAAATGATGGCTAATTTTAAATTTTTTGTGAAGACAGGATCTCACTATATTACCCAGGCTGATCTATTAGCTAAATGTGGTGGCACGCACCTGTAGTCCCAGCCACTCTGGAGGCTTAGGTGGGAGGATTGCCTGAGCCTAGGAGGTAGAGGCTGCAGTGAGCTGCGATGGCACCACAGCACTCCAGTCTGGGTGACAGAGCAAGACCTTGTCTCCAAAAAAAAAACCCCAAGCCCCCCAAAACAACACACCATGACTCTGCAGGCCCTGAGTGGAGTCCTATATTTTCAACAAGCTCTCAGGTGGTGCTGTGGTCAGCAGACACTATTAAAGATGTAGATCATTTAACATTTTCTCAAACAGAAGAACCTCCAGTCTCCTGTGGGACAGAGGCAGGAGTGGGAAGCACACTGGGAAAAATAACTCACCTCTTACTTTGGGAGTGAGAAGATTATAGACCCTCAGGACTGACATTCTTTGAGGGGACAGGGAAGTCAGTCCACCAAAGGCAGCTTTTCAAGTCTCATTGGAACAGCCTGTTCTCACAGTCTGCAGGAAAGAAACAGGGCAAACATTTTCCAACATTAGGAACAGAGCTTCGGACTGGGGCCACGTGTCTGAGCTTAACGTGCCTGGCAACAGCTGCCAAATCGCCTGGGAGGGCTAGGAGACCTTCCTAAGACGGCACCGGTACAGGTGGAACTGAGGCCAGCTCCCCTAGAGGGTGGATGGCTGCCCAAGGGCAGTGGAAGGGGGTGTGCAGATGCAACGTGGCCTTCGAGTCAGACAGAGCTGGCTTCAAATGCAGCTTTGCCACTTACTAGCGGTATAGCCAGAGTCAAGTTACTTCCCCTTGCAGTTTTGTTTTCTCATTGCAGCCCAGAAATAATACCAACCACACGGGTTTGGCCAGGGAATGGAAACCCCTGGAGAATTTCAAACAAAGCTACTTTAATACAGGGAATTGGTTACATGAGTGATGGCAGAGCTTGGAGGCCAAGTCAGGGAGGGTGAGACAATCCAGAGACCAGCAGGAACACAACTGCGAGCTGGGGGCTACAGGGAGGAGGTGGTGTTACTGAAGCCCAGGGTGCAGGTTGCCAGGTTGGGGCTGGACCCCCAGGGGGCTGGTCCAGTGGCCACACACAGCTCTTGCCGGGGTGCTATCTGAGGCAGAGGGAGGAGGAGAAATAGCCCAGCTTCTCCCTGTCCCTCACCCTCCAATCTCCCACCGCTGCCTCCATTGGCTGGACCCACCCAGCAGGGAGCTCGGAAGCTTGGTTAGCAGGGGAAGTGGCTGGGGGCCAGCAGGCTCAGGACCTGCACAGGACACCTTGTGTAAGGCGTCCGCAGCACATTGCTCGGCACATCGACAAAGCAGGTGCCCTTTCCTGTGCCCTGGAAACAGCCAGCCTCCTTGGATTAACTGTGTCTTCTGTGATGACGTTTTGGCCATCAGCGGTTTCTCTCTCGACGTCCCTGTGTGTTGGGAACTCCAGGCTCTGTAACTCAACTGACTGCTTTTCCTCCGGCCTTTTGGGATCCTGGGACATGTAGGGGAGGTTTCTTCCAACCAAAAGACCACCAGGGGCCAGGGGAACTGGCTGAGGCTGAATGCAGGGACACTGGCAAAGGGTGAGGGCCTGGACAGGCCTGACTGTGTTGTTTGTTCCTTCCTTCCTTCCTTCCTTCCTTCCTTCCTTCCTTCCTTCCTTCCTTCCTTCCTTCCTTCCTTCCTTCCTTCCTTCCTTCCTTCCCTCCTTCCTTCATCTCTTAACAATCAGCTATTGATCTAGAACCACACTAGGTGCTAGGACTGCAGATGGTGTCCCAGTCTGGTGGGTAAGACGTGCCTGTAAATTTCAGTCAGGGCTATTTTGGTTGTAATAAATAGAAACCCATTCAAAAAATGCAAGTGAAAAGGAGTTTTCTTGAAAGGGATTAGGGAATCTGATGGAGTTAGTTGAGGAAGCACAGGTAGGCCTCCCGCGAACTGTCCTCATCTTCGCTGCCTCTCTGAGCTCCACCCACCTCTGCAAACCAGATCACACGTTGTTTCTGCTCCCCTAACTTCTGGGTGACTTTGACTCCACAGGGTGTCAACTGGGTCAGACCGAGACTCCTTGAGACCATGTAAGTCCAGTGCATTCTTTCTTACCAATTCACTAAACTCGGTGGCCTCTTAGGTTAAACTATTGAGAGAACTTAACCCCATCAGCTCACTTGAATCAGACTTCCTGTCCCATCAGGGTGGCCAGGACAGGCCAGGTAGTGGGGACAGGGGAAGGGTCTTACAGCTTGCCCTTTGGAGAAGCAAGTTCTGAGAAGAGAGTTATGGGCAGGGCAGACAATGAAACCTGTTTCCTGCTGGAAATAATTGCAAATCTGGCCTAAGGGGAAAATGGATTTGAAAAACCATTTAAAATAATAATAGTGACCATTTATCAAGACGTTATGTATCAGACACAGGAAAGTGTTTTTTATGCATTTACCTCTTTTAACCCTCAGAAGTCGTTATTATTATCCCCATTTGCCCATTTTACAGATGAGGAAGCTGAGATGTAGGAGGTTAGATAAGGTTGCCTGGGGTCGGGTGGTGGAGGTGGCAGCAGCAGGCACAAAATTGTCACTTTGGCAGCACATATACCAAACTTGGAATAATGCAGAGAAGCTTAGCATGGTCCTATGCAAGGATGACACACAGATTCGTGAAGTATTCCATATATTTTTAAAATGTTCTTAAAAAAAATTCTTGGCCATGCGTGGTGGCTTACGCCTGTAATCCCAGCACTTTGGGAGGCCAAGGCAGGTGGATCATGAGCTCAGGAGTTTGAGACCAGCCTGGCCAACATGGTGAAACCCCATCTCTACTAAAAATACAAAAGTTAGCCAGGTGTGGACATGCCTGTAATCCCAGCTACTCCAGAGGCTGAGGCAGGAGAAGTGTTTGAATCTGGGAGGCCGAGGTTGCAATAAGCCAAGATCGCAGCACTGCACTCCAGCCTGGGTGACAGAGCAAGACTCCCATCTTGAAAAAAAAAAAAAAAAAATTATTGTCTCTGAGCCACGTGCCTGAGTCCTGTGCTTGGCAGCTTCTGCTGAGAGCAGAAGCCAGCGATCAGGCCATTTTCTCCCCCACGACCTCGAGGAATGCTCTCCAGACAGGCGTTTGCCTTTCCTGTGGCTGCAGAGATCACCGGCCACCTTTGGCAGGTCCTCTCTCTTCCTTTCCCTCCTTTTGTTTAAGGATTTCAGGCGCACGGACTTGGGGGACTGATGTCCCCTATTTGATGGCTTGCTGTCACCACCCATCTGGACTTGAATCCTCTTTTGAGATTATCGTGGTTGTGTCTTTCGCCTTTCTCTAGGTCTAATCCTAGTCCCCTCCCCCACAGGCATCCACTCCAGGGTAAACATCACAGGTTTCTTCCAATTTCCTTTGTGTGTTGATCATTTGTGTATGTCATGTTTGGAAAGTGTATGTTTGGAAAGTGTTAGGGGTTTATTTTTCAGAGGGGATGTTATTTTTAATTTTTTAAGGTCATAAATAACACTGTTTCTTTTCTTTTTCTTTTTTTTACTTTTAAATAAACTTTATATTTTAGAATAGAATTGGAATTCCAGAGATGTTGTAAAGATACTGCAGGGAGTTCCTAGATGCCTCTTCTCACTTCTGCCTATTAACATATAGTAGGGTACATGTGTCACAATTGATGAACCAATATTGATATATTATTAGTAACTTGTCTATACTTTTTCAGATTTCCTTAGTTTTCTTGTTGTTGCTGTCATTGTTTTCTGAGACGGGTCTCACTTTGTCACCCAGGCTGGAGTTCAGTGGCACAGTCATGGCTCACTGCAGCCTCCACCTCCCCGGACTCAGGTGATCCCCCCCACCTCAGCCTCCCGAATAGATGGGACTGCAGGTTTGAGCCACCACGAATGGTTATTTATTTTTTATTTTTTTGGTAGAGATGGAGTTTTGCCATGTTGGCCAGGCTAGCCTAGAACTCCTGGGCTCAGGAGATCCCCTGCCTGCCTTGGCCTCCCACAGTACTGGGATTACAGGTGTTGAGCCAGGACGCCTGGTCTTATTTCCTTCGTTTTAACCTGACGTCCTTGTTCTGTTCCAGGATCTCATCTAGGAGACGTTACATCTACTCCTGAGGCTCCTCTGCTGGGACAGTTCCTCAGGCTTTCCTTATTTTTTGATGATCTTGACAGTTTTGAGGAGTACTGGTCAGGTGTTTTGTAGAATGTTTCTCAGCTGGGATTTGTCTGGTGATTCTTTCATGGTTAGACTGGGATTATGGGTTTGTGAAAGGGAGACCACAGAGGGGCAGTGCTATTTTCATTACATCATATTGAGGCTCCCCTTGGCTGGCGGTTACATCACTCCTGTCTCTGCCTCTGTGGTCACACACCTTCTTCTCTTCTCTCTGTCAAATCACCCTGTATCTCTCTTCTAAGGATACTTGCACTGGATTTACGGCCTACCCGGGTAATTCAGGATGATCTCATCTCAAGGTCTTTAACTCAACCTTCTACAAAGACCCTTTTTTCCAAATAAGATCACACTGACAGATTCCAGGAATTTGGATGTGGACTTCCTTCTTTTTTTTGAGACAATGTCTCACTCTGTTGCCCATGCTGGAGTGCAGTGGTGCCATCTCGGCTCACTGTAACCTCTGCCTCTGGGTTCAAATGATTCTCATGCCTCAGCCTCCAGAATAGCTGGGATTACAGGCATGTGCCACTACGCCTGGCTAATTTTTGTATTTTTAGTAGAGACAAGGTTTCACCATGTTGGCCTGGATGGTCTTGAACCCCTGCCTCCAGCGATCTGCCTGCCTTGGCCTCCCAAAGTGCTGGGATTACAGGCATGAGCCACCACACCTGGCCTGGACTTACCTTTTTGAGGGCCACCTTTCAAACCACTATACCCACATGTGAATTTTATCTTTCATGAATTGTGCTTTTGGTGTATCTTAAAACTCATCACTAAACCTAAGGCCATGCATATTTTCTCCGGTTTTCTTGTAAAAGTTTCATAGTTTTACATTTTACATTTAGATTTGTGATTCATTTTGAGTACATTTTTGTGTAAGGTGTAAGGTCTGTGGCTAGGTTCTTTTTTTTTCATATGAATATCTCTTTGATCCAGCCCTTTTTGTTGGAAAGACAATTCTCTCTTCATTGAATTGCCTTTGTGCCTTTGTAAAAAATCAGTTGAATACAGTTGGTCTATTATTTGTGTTCTCTTCTGTTCCATGGATCTATGTTTCTATTCTCTCACCAATTTCAGCAATCTCGATTGTTGTAGTCTTATAGTAAGTCTTAAATTGGGTAATGTGAGTCCTTTGTTGTTCTTCAGTATTGTGCTGGCTATTCTAGGTTCTTTGCCTTTCTATATAGATTTAAGTCAGTTTGTTGATACCTACAAAATAGCTTGCTGAGCTTTTGATTAGGAATCTGTATCAAGTTGGGAAGAACTGACATTTTACCAATATTGAGTCATCCAATCTATGAACATTCCAGTCCAATCTTCACTTATGTTTTATTTTTATTTTTTGAGACGGAGTTCCACTCTGTCGCCCAGGAAGGAATGTAGTGGCGTTATATAACGGCACCTCTACCTCCACAGGTTTCGAAAGCGATTCCTGCCTCAACCCTGTGCGGCTTTTACTTATTTCCCACAAATCAAAGTTTCTGGCTATTTATCATCTTCCTTTCTTCACTACTTTTTTGCTGTTTGTTTTGATCCGGGTCTTACTCTATCCACCAGGCACGGTGCATGGCACAATCTTAATCGACTACCTCGGACGGCGGACGTTCTTCGACTGTTTGATGGCGGGACTGGACACCTTGCGTTTTTGTATTTTTGTGGGGCGGTTTCATATTTAGCCAGGGCGGTCTCGATCTCTGAAACCTCTTGATCCTGGTCTGGCGCTACTAAGAAATTGCTGGGTTGGCGTGAAACCGCCGCGGCCTCAATCATTCGCTTTAAATGTTTTTCTCTTGCTGGTTTCGCTGTTTCATGCGGAGACGGAGTGCAAAATCTACCCGCCAGGCTCGAAGTGCGGAGATCGAAAAGCTCGCAAGCTCCATATCCCAGGTTCAGCATTCTCACGCCTGGCCTCCCAAAGTAGCTGCGGACCGACGCCATCGCCCGGCTGGTGCTTTGTATTTAGTAGAGCGGGGTTTCACGTGTTGGATGGTCTTGATCTCCTGATATCGTGATCCACGTCTCCGGCCTCCCAAAGTGCTGGATTACAGGCTTGAACCTGGCGTAACCAGCAACTCTGCTTTTGTTCTTTATGGGTTTCGGTATTTCCCCATCTATCTTTCTCAAACACTTTATCTTTATTTGTCCTTTGTTTTCTGTTTGGTTTATTTATTTTATTTTTGGAGGGGCGGACAGGAGGACGGGTGGCAGTGCTGCAAAACTTTGTTTATTTCAGTGGTTTTGGGGGAACAGGTGGACGGTTACATGATAAATGGCGAATCTCAAAGTGAGACTTTTGGTGCACTCATCACTCAAGCAGTGTACACTGTACCCAAAGTGTAGTCTTTTATCCCTTACCCCCTCCCACCCTTCCCCATGAGTCCCCAAAGTTCATTAATCATTCTTATGCCTTTGCATCTTCATAGCTTAGTTTTAACTTGTAAGCAAGAACATATGATGTTTGGTTTTCCATTCCTGAGTTACTTCACTTAGAATAATGGTCTCCAATTCCATCCAGGTTACTGTGAATGCCATTATTTTGTTCTTTTTTATGGCTGAGTAGTATTCCATTACACACACACACACACACACACACACACATATCTCCCATGGAATATATGGAATGTATATCCTACCCAGTAATGGGATTTCTGAATCAAATGGTAGTTCTACTTTCAGTTTTTTCTGTAGGTCAAATATGACGTACCTAGGTGTTTTTTGTTTTGTGTTTGTTGGTTTGTGTATTTATTCTGCTTGGTGTTTTCTAAGCTTCCTGGATCTGCAATTTGGAAAATAGTAGCCATTATTAGCTCAAATACTTCCGCTCCATTTTCTCTTTCTTGTCCTGCATTTCAGTTATGCATATACTATACTTTTTGATATTGTCTCACAATTCCCAGATTCTCTGTTCTGTTTTTGTCATTATTTTTCTTTCCCTTTGCGTTTCAGTTTAGGAAGCTTCTACTGACTGATATTCAAGGTCCTTGATTCTTTGACCATGTTTACTCTGTTGATGACCCCATCAGAGGCATTCTTCATTTCTGTTATAGTGTTCTTAACTTCTAGTATTTTTTTTTTTTTTTGATACTTAGAATTTCAACTCTGCTTACATTATCCATGTGTTCTTGTATATTGCCTACTTTATTCACTAGGGATGTTGCATATTAATCATAATTATTTTAAATTATCTATCTGATATACAACACTTGTGTCATATCCGAGTCTGGTTCTGATGATTGATTTGCCTCTTCAGATTGTATTTTTTTTCTTGCTTTTTGGTATGCCTTGTAATTTTCTGTTGAAAGCTGGATTTGTTGTATTGGGTAATAGGAACTGAGGTAAAGAGGTTTTTAGTGTGGAGATTTGTGTTAATTCGTCTAGGAGTTGGGTTGTGTTTAATTTTTAATCTAGCTGTGTGATCCAGAGTCTTTAAATTCCTCTAGTGTCCTTGTTTTCATCTCCTCTTGACATCGGGCTTCCCTAAGGACTCCTCCTCAGAAAAAGTCTGTGCCTTGCAGCTCTTTCTGTTGTTATATTGGACTCTTCGTGTGGTGGCTTTGCTATTCGTTAGCTTTGTGACTTTGAGCATGTTTCTTCACTAAGTCTCTTTCCTCACATATAAAATAAGAACAATATTCTCTTATAGAACTGTGTTGAGGATTAAGTGGAATATTAAATTAAAACACTGAGCACTGTGCCTGATATAGACTAGATTCTTGATTGAATCAATGGGCCTGTTTGGCTCAAAGTCACTAATTGCTACTTGTTTCATTGGCTAGTGACACAGAGTATTGCTTTTCCTCCCTCAACCATGTAGTTAGAATCAGAACTCATTTCTCCTCATCCCAGTGGCTCAGCAGTATGGATGTTGCAATAGGCAAGTTGTTAAAAATAAATGAACGGTGCCTCCCAGGTACCCCAGATGCTTTAAGCAGCACCTAATGACATATTTAAGTGTAGAAACTGCCGGAACCATCTCCCTCTCTTGAGAAAATAATGACCTCTCTAATTGCACACTGACCCAAGATACATTCTCCCAAGTAAATAATACACTGTTCAGAAGCATCCTAATTAGGTATTTACCACAGAGATGTCAATGGCTTCATCTTGCCCCCCAGGGAAGTATTAAGCATCATATCAGGGCTGATAGAACTGAAAAACAAACTGGCCTCAAGAAAAACTGTGTCAGTGAGTTTCCATGAGAAGATAGAGAGGTGGGGCTCCAGGAAGGAGAAACAATTGGCCGACCCTAGGATTAGGCGGCCTCTCTACATGCATAGAGGCAGCTTCTCTCAAAGACAGCCACGAGTCAGATGGACAGGCAGGACCCCTTGCCCCATCCTCTTAAATTAGGAGTTGAGACTGTGTGGCGGATGCCTATTGCCCAAGCTCAGATTGCTGAAACAACAGCTGGCCTAGGAGCTGGGGTTCCAACCATTAGGAATCGCTTGCTTGCTGGAGGTGGTGGTGGGGTGAAGGGTTCTCTCTGTGTCCTTCTTCCAGTTCTCACTGTCCCCTGGTAACCAGCAGCTCCTAGAGGGAAAGGGAGCTTCAGACAGCCTTGGCTGAGGAAGAGAAAGTGACCTGGTGGCCTCCCCTTCTTTCTTCTCTCTCCCTCCGTCTCTTCTCTTTCACTTCTCACTGTCCCATTTCCCATTCTTCCTTCCTCTCCCCTTCTTCTCTCACTTATTTTCTTCCTCTCCCACCTCAGTTCTCACCTCTCTTCTTCTGTCTTTCCCTGTGTCCTCCTTCTGCCTCCCTTCCTCCTCCAGAGGAAGAGGGAAAATCCACTCCATCTTCTCACTAGAAGTTTGCAGGAGAGCTCAGTCCTGGAGCTTTGCTCTTTCATGTTTGGGCATCATCCACTGAGCCTCAGGGTGGAAGTCATAGAACCCTCCCGGTCGAAGACCTCTGTGGATACACTGTGAAGTACATGGGCTGCACTTGGGATCTACCTGCAGATTACACACTCAGATGGGGAGGACTCTTCTCAGCACAGAGGGACAGCAGCAGACACAGTCAATGAAGGGGGCTGAGGAGCACCTGGATCTCCTTCTCATCTTGGCTAGTTCTGCAGTGGTCCAAAGAATATGCCCTTTTATCTTCATCCACAAAGCCCTTCTTGTCTAGCACAGAAAGGTGCTACCTGCATGGACAGAGTCAAAGGGACCTCAAAGGTTGCCTAGTCCTGGAATTCTGGGTTCTATGGACTGGGGGGTTGTATTAGTCTATTGGGGCTGCCATCACAAAACCCCACAAGCTTGGGGGCTTAAATAACAGAAATGTTTTTTCTCACAGTTCTGAAGGCTGGAAGTCCAAGATCAAGGTGTCATCAGGATTAGTTCCTTGTGAGGCCTCTCTCTTCGGCTTGCAGGCGGCTGCCTTTTCTCTGTCTTCACATGGTCTTCCCTCTGTGCCTGAGTCCTAATCTGCTTTTCTTATAAGGACACCAGTCATATTGGATTAGGGCCCACTAGATGCCTCATTTTACCTGAGTCATCTCTTTAAAGGTCCTAACTCCAAATACAGTCATATTCAGAGGTACTGAGGGTTACAGCTTCAACACGTGAATTTTGGAGAGGACATAGTTCATGGATAAAACTGGGGGGTAAGAGGCCAGGCACAGTGGCTCACACCTGTAATCCCAGTGCTTTGGGAGGCCAGGGAGGGTGGATCACCTGAAATCAGAAGTTCGAGACCAGCCTGACCAACGTGGTAAAACCCTGTCTCTACCAAAAATACAAAATTAGCTGGGCGTGGTGGTGCACACCTGTAATCCGAGCTACTTGGGAGGCTGAGGCAGGAGAATTGCTAGAACCCAGAAGGTGGAGGTTGCAGTGAACTGAAAGATTATGCCATTGCATTCCAGCCTGGGTGACAAGTGGGAAAATCTGTCTCAAAAAAAAAAAAAGAAATTGGGGGGAAATGGAAAGGGAACAATTATATTTTTATTTTCACTAACTTCCAGCTGAAGTGTAGCATTTCCTTCCTTGCTTGTAGCCAGCAAGCTATAGCAGCATCAGGAGCTCCTATGACATTGCTGTTAATAGAAACCACAAACATTTCATATCAATTACGGTTGTCACAGACATCTTGAAATATTGTTTACTCTCACAACTACTTTAAAATTACAGTTATTATACCCATCGCTCAGGCTTGTTTTTAATTGCATTTATTAGGGAGTACATATATTGCCACATAACAAATTTCTTTTTACACTATGTTTATAATTGTATTACAGTTGGTTTCCCTTGTAAATCCTATTTCATCTCATGCATTTCAAAACACTGTTTGGAGAAGAAATCCATAAGCCTCATCAAACTGTCAAAGGGATCCAATAGCACACAAAAGAACCCTAGACCTAGTTTCAACTGTCTTTTTTTTTTTTTTTTAAAACAATGAAGGAGAATGGGGTCCAGGGAGGGCAACTTAGTTGTCCGTGGTCACACAACTAGTTATGAAATGTTTAGGACTAGAGTTTAGGTCTTAGGATTCCTTGTCCACAGCTTGACCCACTGTATCACATCTGCTAGCTGTTCTTCTACAAGGAAGACTGAAATATAAAACTATTAGCCATGATACGAATTTTCTAAATGCCTTCAGATTCCTAGATATGCTTTATGTTCCCCAAAAGTCCACCCTTCTGGGTTAGCCTTCCATTTAACAGCCAACTAGCCCAATCCTCCTGAGAGATGGGAGCTGAAGGCCAGCCTTTACCTCCACTCCAGACCTACTAGTGGATATCTTGGAGGAAGCTTTACAGGGCCCAAAAGTGGGTCCTGGGTTTCCTTCATCAGCCCATCCAGTGCAGTGACTAACTCACCCTGGTTTGCCTGGGACTTTCCCCAGTGTTGGCACTGAAAGTCCCATGTCTTGGGAAACCCCTCGGTTCTGGGCACACAGGTGTCAGGCCCCTTCCCACTCCGCCTCTTGCCTGGACAGCTGCTCTACTCAGGGGTACCTCTCACCATCTCATCCTGGACTGGCGGGGCTGCTCCCTCCTGGCCCACCCTGTGGGGTTCTCAGAGCCAGGCTGAAACCAGGCTGCCTCTTGCTTCACAATCTCTCTGAAGCCTTGGGAATTAGATTGTGGGAAGGAGAACAAGGTCATGTCTGAGAGTGGATATCCAGGCTCCTGGTTGCCCGGGACCCTTATCCACAGGCTGGCTCTCTCTCCTCAGCCCCCACCTGCTACTTTTGGGTGTGGGTCAACCTCTGGGGCGGGGGGGGCCTGGCAATCTGTGCACTACAAGCCCCCCAGAGGGGTTTCAGAGGGGCTGTCTGTGCCCCTCCCCAGTGTCATTTACAGATCACCGCAAGCATCCCCGGCCACTGCAAGTGCCAGCTGTTAATCCATCACAGCTACCGCTTCTCTGGAGAATCTCCCTGTCCCAGGAACCTGGCTCACCTGGGAGAGCACTTCCTACCAGCACCTCCATAGCTCTTGGCCAATGGCTGGCATTGATACAAAGAGTCCCCCGCTTTGCACCTGGCCGTGAGGCCGGCTCTGGGGCACAGTGCAGGAGCCCGAGCTCCTGGGGGCTTAGCCTGACACTCATCCCCAGTTGAGTCCATGCTCTCAGGTAGGCTGTCCCTCCCCTTTCCTGCCCGCCTCACCTTCCTTCTCCTGAGACCGCCCCCGTAAATTGCTTGAACAAGAAACCCTGTCTCTGGCTCTACTTCTAGGCACCAAAGTCAGAGGCTTCTCCGAGGAAGGAAAGCTTGAACAGGACTGCTGCGATTTCCTCCTGAATAGTCTCCCTGCCTCCTCTTTCTCTCCACTCCCTGCTATCCAGAGTAATTTGTCCAAAATGAAAATCGAATCATGCTCCATCCTACCTTCATCTCTATGAGGCATCCCACTCACTACCCATGGCATACAAGACCACTTTATGGCTTATAAAGTTTTTGGGCTCTGACCCCAGCTGATTTTCCAGTCCCAGCTCCCCACACTTTCCCCAGGAACCCCACATCCCAGATGTACAAGACCATCAGTGTCCAACCCGACCGTGCTGGCACACATCCCCAGGCCTGTACACATTTAATTTCCTCTGCATTTTCTGGTTGTGGGCTTGTATTGATCCCTGTACCCAACTGTAGCAGGGGAGGACTGAGGAGAGAGAGCCAGCCCGTGGATGAGGGTCCTGGGCACCCAGGAGCCTGGAAATCCACTCTCAGACATGACCTTGTTCTCTTTCCTACAATCTAATTCCCAAGTCTTCAGAGAGATTGTGAAACAAGAGGCAGCCTGGTTTCAGCCGGGCTCTGAGAACCCTACAGGGTGGGTCAGGAGGGAGCAGCCTGGACCGGCCAGGATGAGGAAAGACAGAGGAAATCCCACTGGGTGTGCCCAGCGACTGGAATCACTTTTCAGTGGCATGGGGAGTGAGATGTGGGGACACTTAACTGGCTGAGGAGTGAATGAAGGTGGAGGTGCTGTAGAAGGGAATGTAGAAGCCATTCCATGAATCTGGGCTATGGAAGACAGCCAGGCACTCCTCTGGTCCCCCACCCCACCACTCAAGGTTCTCATTGGAGCCAGGAGCATGGTGTTGTCAGGCAGGACATCTGGCCACAGCTGGCTTCAGGCTGGTGCATCAACTGACACAGAACTATCTGGACCTAGGGAGACTCTAACAGTCACCTCCACCTCATGTGCCCCCAGCTTTAACCACCTGAGCTACCTGTCAGCACAGGTGGTGATGACACAGAGAGAAATCTATATACAGATGCGTGGATACAACACATTCCTAACATTCTCAGCCTCACGCCTCGGCGGAGTATCAGCAGAACAATTTTTATACATACCTGGACAGAGGGTGATCATTTAATACGGCTGACATTATTTGAAAATGCATTTTTCACTTGCGGAGAGGCAAGTGTGCTCTCCGAGGCAGTTTTTTGCAACACTTTAAAGAGATGGCCCAATCAATCACTTCTGATTCCTTGGCTGTTTATTGGAGACATCAATCACGATGAACACTCTTGGCGTTAATGGGAATGTCATCAGCACTTCTGTAGGATTCTCCCTGCGACTCAGCTTTAAATAACAAGATTATTATTTTTGACATGTTATTCAAGCTGGCATTTTTTCCCCCTCTATTGCTTCATATCTGGGAGACCCTCGCCTTGAAAGCACTTGTCCTTCTGGTCCACGACAGGAGGGGCAGTTGGCCTCAGATTTGGGAGGTAGAACGAGGCCAAGATGACTACCCAGACTAATTAGGGGTTGGGCTTAATTACAGGGGTTCTAAAATTTTGCAGAGGCTGCAGAACGCCTCTCCTGATGTGGAATAATGATCTTCTTCCCCAGGCCGGGGGTAGCTGTGGGCTTGGGCTTCCCTGGGGACCTGACAAGTTGTGGGGTATTCCGAGGAACAATATGTGGGTGCAGTACTGGTAATATTTGCGATCTGTGAACTGGGCCTTTTTAAATCATAAAAAGGATGTAAAAATATCACCTGACATTTAGGACGTTTACCTCCCAGGGGTTATTCTCTGATCAGGAAAATCTATGAATCAAAAGAGCAAGCGTATGTGTCCCAGCCCAATCCCTGAATGAGCGTTCCCCGAGGACTAATGAGACTAGGGGCTCAACTGACAGGGCAGGAATGAATGAGCCAATGGCTGAGGGGTGGGCGGCTTTAGGAGTGGGTTGGGCTGGGGAGCACGGAACAGGAGAGAACGTGGGGCCCTGAGCTGGGGTGTGGGACAGGGACCCTAAGCGTGGCAGAGTCTGTTTTCAGTCTCCAGCACCATAATTTTGTCTCGTCCACCTTGACTTTGACCTTTGGTTCAAGAACTCTTCCAAGACAGCCGTCCCTGTCAACCCTTCACTATGCCTGGCCTGTCTGGCCAGTTCCAGGATTCCTGGGCTGCCGTTATGTTTCTCCTGTGGCTCATTCCCCTGGGAACCACTGGGTGAAGTGCATCTGTGCTGTGGGGAGGGCAATTGGGCAAGGAGACGCCCAAGATTCCAACTGACGTCTTGTGGTCTCGGCTACAAGATCCTGAGAGGATGGGAGCCATGGTGTTGACGGTGTGGTTGGGATGACAGCATCCGCTGGGTCTTCCTCATTTGCACCATCTCCCATCCTCATTGCCACTTCCAGGGAAGCCTTCTGGAACCACCTTCTCTAGCCCCTGGTTCCTGAAGCCCTTCATTTATACTTGCAGCAGCACCACCTCCATGAAGACTTCCTGCTCCCCCCGACCGTGTCCTCTGGCCTCCTCCCCCATTTTGTCTGGCCCTCTCTTTAGCCCAAATCACAGTGAGCAGAATTTCTCAAAACAAGGTCCATGGACAACAACAGAACCACCTGAGGTGGTTGCTGGAAATGCAGATTCCCAGGACCCTGCTCATACCTATCTAAATCTCAGGGGTGGGGCTCAGGGATCACCCAAGACAGGCCATTCTTATCTTTCTTAGGCTCAGGCAAATTGCAGCAACAGGCTTAAGGCTACAGTCAGCTGTTGGCATAACCGTCTCTTGCCCCAATTTCCCCCACCCCTGGAACAAATCAGTCTAACAACTGTCTCTCCAGTGTCTACAGTGTGCCAGGAACTGTGGTAGATTCTTGAAGACAGCCTGGGGGTAGGGAGACCAAGATGGACTCAGGAAACCAGAGGGCAGATGAGAAGTGAGGAGGCTGGGGAGGGCGGGGTTGGATCTGAAGTGCTTGGATTTGAGGTCAAAGCCAAGCATGGCCCCCAAAAGGTCTGGGAAAGGGCTCCACAGAGCCTGGGGTTGGGGAGAGGCAGATCCGAGGGCTGTTTCTTGGCTGGCAGCCCCGATGTGCAACAGCACTTCCCTCTCTCAAGCGTCTGGGCTCCTCCACTCCAGGGCCAGAGGACATTGGTGCTGCGCTAGAAAAAGGTGGTGGCCCGACGAGAGGAGGTGGTCAGGAACCCCCACCCCAAGCTCGGTCAGGTCAAGAAGGCTGGTCTTCAGACTAGGAAAGGGAGGGAACAGGACAGGAGAGTTCAGATTCCTGAGAGCTGTCACAGGAGAGAAGGTTCAACCTTTTATCCACAAAGCAGCACATTCTAGATTGTTATTCCAGGTTACAAAGGAGACAGCCTTCCATTCTGTCTAAGATTTATTTATTTATTTATTTATTTATTTATTTATTTATTAGATGGATTCTTGCTCTGTTGCCCAGGCTGGAGTGCAGAGGCACAATCTCAGCTCACTGCAACTTCCGCCTCCTGGGTTCAAGTGATTCTCCTGCCTCAGCCTCCTGAGTAGATAGGATTCCAGGCACCCACCACCATGCTGGCTAATTTTTGTATTTTTAGTAGAGATGGGTTTCACCATGTTGGCCAGGCTGGTCACAAACTCCTGGCCTCAGGTGATCCACCTGCCTCAACTTCCCAAAGTGTTGGGATTACAGGCATGAGCCACCACACTCAACCAAGAAATAATTTTTAAATAAGAGTTACATAAAGATGGAACCAGAAATGTGGAACAGTTGTATGTTTTTGCACTTTATCCAACAAATATATAACACTTACTCTGTGGTTGGCACTATTCCAAGCACTTTACACATATTTATTCATTTAACCCTCATAAAAACCCTGTGAGATAGGAACTCTTGTTTATCCCCACAGCATGGAGGAAATGCATGAATCCTGAAGGCCTTTGATGAACATATTCATTCATCCCCTCACTTGTTCTCTCATGTATGGTTTATTCATTCATTCACATAAATTCCACCCAGTCACTGGGATATAAGGAGCATTGTTAAGGTGCTTGGGCAGAGCCTGCAGTTCAGGGCATGATGACCACCTGATGGGGACATTTGAGAGGGGACTTGGGCATTTGGTGAGGTGTTGGACTAGAAGATGCATGGGGTGGCATCTGAACCTGAGGTTGTGCTCCTGAGAATCTGAGGTGCATGGTGGGACACCCCAGGGGACAGAGATGGCTTGAGGAGAGCCTGGGCCTTTTGCAGAGCAAGCTCCCAGTGTGGTGGGTGACAAACTCTTCTTTCTCCCATGGCCCACTACTGACACCACCTGCCTCTTCCATGATGGCTAAAACCAGGGTTCAGGCCTGGCTCCTCCCCTTCTTCCTGAGCAAAGCACCCTGAGTAAAGCCTAGGGTGGGCTGGTGCTGTTTTAACCAAGTGTAAGAAGACAACATAGCCAACTTGCTGCATGCTTTTTGGCACACACTCTGCCTTCTCTAACTCCAGTTACCTCATCTGAAAATAAGGAGAGTAGACCAGAAGTCCCTTCAGCTCTAATGGTCGGGGCTGTGTGGAACTGCAGGCTGCTAAGTGTATGTGGGGGCACACTGGAATCACCCAGGTGAGGGGTCTGGGGTCATAGGCTTAGTCTAGGCTCTCCCCAGAGTCTCCTTCTTCTTCCTGCTGTCTGATGCCAGATCAATGCTCTTATAGGGTGGACTCCCTCCCATCCCAAATTCTCTGCTGGTCCTGAGGTCATCCATGGCTCTGTTAACTTGCCTGCACATTTGTGGGCCACCTGCTGTGGTCCCCTTTGCTCTCTGTCTGTATTAGTTAGGGTTCTCCAGAGAAACAGAAGCAACTGGATATATGTACATACAGAAGAGGAGATTCATGGGGAATTGGTTTATGTGATTATGGAGGCCAAGAAGTCTCACAATCTGCAGTTGGCAAGCTAAGAAACCAGGAAAGTAAACGGTATAATTCAGTTCAAGTCCAAAGGCCTGAGAACTTGGGACTATAACTTGATGGTGTGATTTCCAGTTTGAGGCTGTAGACCTAAGAAATAGAGTGCAGGGGGGACCACTTATATCAGTCCCAAAGTTCAAAGTTCCAAGAATGAGATGCTCCAGTGCCTAGGACCAGAGAAGATAGATGTCCCAGCTCAAGGAGAGAGAGTGAATTCATCCTTCCTGCACCTTTTTGTTCTACTTAGGCCCTCATTGGATTGGATGATGCCTCCCACATTAGTGAGGGAGAATCTTCTTTACTCAGTCTAGTGATTCAAATAATAATCTCTTCTGGAAACATCCTCACAGATATGCCCAGAAAGAACGTTTTACCAGTTATCTGGGCATCCCTTAGCCCAGTCAAGTTGACACATGAAATTAACCATCCATCACACAGTCAGTCCCAGGCCTGGTATACAGCCGGTGTTCAATGAGTGTTGGTTGAGTGAGTAAATGAATGAATCAATGAATGTAGTCTAACTACTTATTGCTTATTTTCCCTGTTTGACCTTCATTCTTCTCTCTGGCTTGGAAAGGCCTCCACCTACCCTGTTTTCCAGTCCCTACTTCACCATCTTTTGAGATTCAACTCAAATGTTGCTATACGTGTCTCTTTTTTGAACTTTCTGAGAGGCAAGCATGACCCTGTCACTCTGTTTTAAAACCTTTAAATGCCCTCCCGTAATTACCAGCCCATTCAACAAGTACTTACAGAACTCCTTGTGCCAAGGCTGTAGTGTGTCTCCCAGTGTCTGGGACTGATCCTGACACGGAGCTTACATTCTAGTCAGGGAAAGAGCCACTGCCCAAGTCAAAGCAGAACATTTCAGATGGTATCCCTTGGAGCACATGGTCTTGGATTGGCCAAGAGAGGGCCCACAGCATGTGCTTCTTCTAGACTGTAAATTCTCATCCCGTCCACCTCTGCTGCCTCTGTTTCTTTCTCTGAACCTCTTTCTCTCCCTTTTACGTACACGGCTATAGTTTTCTCAGAAGGTCTCTCAGAAGGTCACAGGAAGCTAGAAGCAGCATCCAAGTTGGTAGTTGACATCAACATGAGGAGCACTCCCAAGGGCATGAAAGAGGTGCTGGTTTTGTGGTTAGTAAAGGCCTTGATCCATTGTTCTCAGGTAGGCAATGCTTGTCCAGGGCCTGATAGAGAAAGGCAACTGTGCTACTGGGGCCCCTCTCAAGGGCCACCTGCCCTGCTCTCCAGCCTCTGTCTTTTCTACTTCTTTCAGATCAGGGTCTGTGGTAAGCCCTAGGGGAATATTTCTTTTTTTTCAGTCCTTGGATCCAAGAGAGCTGGGTTCTAGTCCTATCCCTGCCCAGTCAGACTCAGGAAAACCTCTTTGTGGGCTCCAGTTTCCTCATCCCTGAGATGTTAGGGTTACATGAGATGACCTCTAAGGCCCCTTCCAGCTCCAAGATTCCACCAGGCATCTAAATGTCCTTGAAGTTTGGGGAGTCATTGTTCTTCAGCATCTCCTCAGGGGCAGCCTGGGCTAAGCAATAGTTTTGTGACTTGAAAAGAATTGGTAGTGGAGGTTATTCATTCAATCAAGACTTTTAGATGATCTGTTGCATCTTGCAACACCTGCCCTCTTGATCCATTTTCTGCTACTGCTCATCAAGACGAGGGTAAAATTCCCAGATAAGAAGAAGAAAGGCACAAAAAAGCTGCAGGTCCCTACTGTGGTGGTCATTGGTGTGGATGCCAGATACATCCAACTCTGTGTAGGTGGCAGTGTTGTTTTTTGATCTGTATGTGTTTGGATGGGGCTGTGTTAATTGACAGTGGAAATTCTTCAGAGCTCTTGACAATGTTTAAGAAGGACTCTGCTCTGTCAGTCTGGGTCTGTGAGTAACCATTTAAGCAGAGCTTCCAACTGACCCTAGACAGACATAGAACATGAGAGAAATGCCCTTTGTTTATTTGGGGGTCACTAAGTTTAGGGGCTCTTTGTTATTGCTACATACCCTAGCATGTCCTGACTATTACATAAACCTAGATTCTGAGTAGGTCAGTGGAGAACAAGGTTACTTTCCCCTGAGCAACTTTCATTAATCCTTCATTGGCAAGAGCAGTAAACAAAAGATGGCTACTAGAAAGCCTAAATGGGTGTTTCCTTCCCATCTTCTAGCATGCAGTGCCAAGGATAAAGAGGCCTGGGAAGTATATTCTGAATGTGCAGATCTTTGCAAATTCCTACTGCACAGTTCAGACTCTTTAAGATGTAGGCCCTGTGTGTACTCCATCTCACCTGCCTCCAGCCTACTCCACACCCAGCACAAGGAGCGTCCTTTCCCTAGTAAGATTTTTCTGAGACAGATGGATGAAAAAGCAGTCAGGAAAATAAAAATAAGACTGCTTGAACTTTCAGGGTTGAATTTGAAGGCTTTTCCTCCACTTATTATTTCACCTGTCAGAAAAAAAGAAAATATTCATTAGAAAATTATCTTTAAGAGCTCTGGTCTTGTTTGAATGGTCAGTGTAATGGTCTTGGGAGGTGGGGCCTTTAAGAAGTGATTAGGCCATGAAGGCTTCACCAGAGTGGGTTTAATTCTTTAGTAAAAGGGCCTTTAAGAATGGGCTCTCTCTCTTGGCCCTTCCACCTTCTGCCATGTGATGCCTTCAGCAATGTCATGATGCAACAAGAAGGCCCTCACCAGATGCCAGCACCTTGATGTTGGACTTGTCAACTTTCAGAACTATGAGCCAATAAATATCTGCCCATTATAAGTTACAAATTACCAAACCTGTGTGGTATTTTGGTAGAGCAGCACAAGAGGATTAAGATAAGCCCCATGTGAGGGACAAGAACATTTCCCACTGCTGGTAACATTGGTAGATGATGTCATTTATTATGCATCATATCAAGAGGGATTATTATTGCAGTCCAATCCTCTGTTTCTCTGAGATTTTTATTGCCAGGAAATGCTGATTACTTACACAAGAATTTTAATGCCTAAACAAGACCCTATAGTGGATGATTTCAGAAAAGCAATTGTGTGGACTTAGGAAGAAATTTTAGCAGACATTTTTCTTTTAAGAAAACTTTACAAATATAAATCTTTCATGTAACATTGTATTGGCTCATTCTACCTAAAGTAGAGTTTGGGGCATGGCCAGCATAGGTAGAACCAACTGTATTTCACTTGGTAAGAGGTGTCTGTGCAGTCGTAATTATCAATGGTAGCATTTTTATAAATCCTCTGATCATGTCCCTGGTGGGCTCCCAGGTTTAGAGCTAGAAGACTTCACTTCAAGACCCACTTCAGCTGCTTACTAGCTATGAAACTCTCAACAAGTCACAGTATTTTTCCAAGACTCAATTTCCTCATCAAGAAAATGGATATACATTTGTTTGTGTCCTCTTTTATTTCACTACTGAGCAGTGGTTTGTGGATTCTCCTTGAAGGGTCCTTTACATCCTTGAAGTTGGATTCCTAGGTATTTTATTCTCTTTGAAGCAATTGTGAATGGAAGTTCATTCCTTGATTTGGCTCTCTGTTTGTCTGTACTTACTGTGGTGTATAAGAATGCTTGTGGTTTTTGCACATTAATTTTTGTATCCTGAGACTTTGCTGAAGTTGCTTATCAGCTTAAGGAGATTTTGGGCTACGAGACATTAGGGTTTTCTAAATATACAGTATGTCATCTGCAAAGAGGGATATGAATTTGACTTCTTTCTTTTTTCCTAACTGAATACCCTTGATTTCTTTCTCTTGCCTGATTGCCCTAGCCAGAACTTCCAAAACACTATGTTGAACCAAGATTGGTGAGAGGGCATCCCTGTCTTAATGCCAGTTTTCAAAGAGATTTTTCCAGTTTGCCCATTCAGTATGATGGCAACAGTAGGTTTGTCATAAATAGCTCTTATTATTTTGGGGCGTTCCATCAATGCCGAATTTATTGAAGTTTTTTAAGCGTGAAGGGCTGTTGAATTTTTGTCAAAAGCCTTTTCTGCATCTATTAGGGGAATAATCATGTGGTTCTTGTCTTTGGTTCTGTTTATATGCTGGATTCACGTTTATTGATTTGTGAATGTTAGCAGACCAACCTTGCATCCAGGGATGAAGCCCACTTGATCATGGTGGATAAGCGATGTGCTGCTGAATCCGGTTTGCAAGAACATATGCTCATGGATAGGAAGAATCAATATCATGAAAATGGCCATACTGCCCAAAGTTATTTATAGATTCAAATGCCATCTCCATCAAGCTACCAATGAGTTTCTTCACAGAATTGGAAAAAACTGCTTTAAAAGTTCATATGGAACCAAAAAAGAGCCTGCATTGCCAAAGGGAACAATCCCTAGTTAAAAAGAACAAAGCTGGAGACATCCCAAGCTACCTGACTTCAAACTATACTACAAGGCTACAGTAACAAAACAACGTATTGCTAGTCACCAAAACAGAGATATAGACCAAATGGAGACAGAACAGAGTCATAGAGCTACCACACATCTATAGCCATCTGATCTTTGACAAAACCTGAAGAAACAAGAAATGGGGGAAAAGGATTCCCTATTTAATAAATGGTGCTGGGAAAATTGGCTAGCCATAAGTAGAAAGCTGAAACTGGATCCCTTTCCTTACTCCTTATATGAAAATTAATTCAAAGATGGATTAGAGACTTAAATGTTAGACCTAGCTCATAAAGACCCTAGAAGAAAACCTAGTGAGTACCATTCCAAGGACATAGGCATGGGCAAAAGGACTTCATGTCTAAAACACCCAAAGAAAGCAATGGCAACAAAGCAAAATTGACAAATGGGATCTAATCAAACTAAAAGAGCTTCTGCACAGCAAAGAAACTACCATCCAGGTGAACAGGCGAACCTACAGATGGGAGAAAATTTTTGCAATCTACTCATCTGACAAAGGGCTAATATCCAGAACCTACGAGAACTCAAACAAATTTACAAGAAAAAAACAAACAACCCCATCAAAGAGTGGGCAAAGGATATGAACAGACACTTCTCAAAGAGACACTTGCATAACCAGCAGACACATAGAAAATGCTCATCATCACTGTGCATCAGAAAACACAAATCAAAACCACAATGAGATACCATCTCACCAGTTAGAATGGCAATCATTAAAAAGTCAAGGAAACAACAGGTGCTGGAGAGGTTGTGGAGAAATAGGAACACTTTTACATTTGTTGGTGGGATTGTAAAGCTAGTTCAACCATTATGGAAAACAGTATGGTGATTCCTCAAAGGATCTAGAACTGATGTACCATATGACTTAGCCATCCCATTGCACAGGTATATACCCAAAGGATTATAAATCATGCTGCTATAAAGACACACATGTACATTATGTTTATTTACAGGCACTATTCACTAATAACAAAGACTTGGAATCAACCCAAATGTCCATCAGTGACAGACTGGATTGAAAATGTGGCACATATACACCATGGAATACTATGCAGCCATAAAGGATGAGTTTGTGTCCTTTGTAGGGACATGGATGCAGCTGGAAACCATCATTCTTAGCAAACTATCACAAGAACAGAAAACCAAACACGCATGTTCTCACTCATAGGTGGGAACTGAACAATGAGATCCCACTTGGTTCCGGGGAAAGGAACATCATACACTGGGGCCTATCCTTGGGGGAGGGGGAGGGAAGGGATGGCATTGGGAGTTATACCTGATGTAAAAAATGGCCTTGAGGTTGATGGGTGCTGGCGAGTTGATGGGTGCAGCACACCAACATGGCACAAGTATACATATGTAACAAACCTGCACGTTATGCACATGTACCCTAGAACTTAAAGTATAATAATAATAAATAAATAAATAAATAAATAAATAAATAGAAAATGGATATACATTTACTTACTTCTTGAGGTAATTATGGGGCCACACTGCTTCTAAGGCATAGTTCTGCTCATGGTCTTCCACGTTCAAATCTTCCTTGGCTCCCCAGCGCCTTGCTGTGCGCCCAATACAATAGCCACTAGCCACATGTGGCTACTTGAATTTTATTAATAATTTGTATCAGTTAAAATGAAGTAACATGAAGAACTAAGTTTCTTCATCACACTGGCCACATTTCAAGTGCTCGTTACCCACATATGACTGGCTACTGTATTTGTGCAGATATAGAACATTTCCCTAAGCACAGAAAGTTCTAGCAGTCAGCAGTGGATAGCACTCATTTTCAAAGGCTTTGTTAAAAGGAAGTCTTGTGAGAAGGTCATTTTTATAACACCGATCAGAGGAGAGGTTCTGATTGAAACCAAGTCAGGAGCTCAGAGTCCAGCCTGTCTTTCGCCTCCCCTGGCGGCCCCTCAGGAGGGGGTCAGGAACCACAGAGGCCTGCAGAGCAAAGTTGCAAAATGGCTGGTTCCCAGAAAAAAGTACAGCCCCTCTTTTGTGTGGCATGTTTTAGCCCCACGCAGCCTGTATCTGTATTGCTTTCCCTTACCCCGCCTCCCGGCACAATGAGAATGTGCCCTTCACCCCACTGCCTGTTAACATGAATTCATTTTCCAGCACACAGTTTGAATGCCACGAAGCAAGCCCAGCTCCACAAGTGGGATTCGTCACTCTGTGTGTATCTTTTGCTGGAGTATTAATTGCTCTGCAATGAGCCTGTCTCCCTGACTAGACTGTGAGCTCCTGGGGCTAGAGATGGCATCTTCTTATCTACATATGCTGGGCACACAGGCAGGACCCAGGAAACGCTAGTGGAATGAATGAGTGAAGTTACGTGGGGCCAGGATTTTGTCCTGTTCTCTCAAGAGAGCAAACTCATATGGGCCCCCTGCATAAACACATTCCAGTCGCCGCTGCTGGATGGCAAGGGTGTCTGTCATCTCAGATCTGTCCCTGTGCTGGTGGGAAAGGACACTGTGGCTGACTGAGTGAGGCCTGCAGTTCAGTAGCTCCTCATTTCCCCTCCTATAAATATTTGTTAGGTGCCTACTGGGTGCAAGACACTGTGCTAGTTAGTACTGGCTGGGGACAGAGCCTGACAAAGCAACACAATCCTTTGCCCTCGTAGACTTTACGTTTTAAGGAAAATAAAACAATAATAAATACGTAAAACATGTATTGTGTCAGATGGTGCCATGGAAAAAATTGAGCCTGGAAGAAGGAGAGGGGAAGGAAAGTTGAGGCCAGGTAGCAGTGCTAAAGGGGTCACAGTTTTAAGTAGGGTAGGCAGGTAGATCTCATGAAAATATCCAGTGGGAACCAACCACAGGGGAATGAGGACCCTGAACTTGCCAGTGGTCTTGACAGCGTTGAAGGGGAGGGTTGGCTCTGGGGTCAGCAAAGCAGCTGACCAAAAAGCCCATCTTGAGGCCACTCCTAAACGGCCCGTGTGCTCTGGGAAGACATGTCCATGGGGCTGCGGGCAGGAAGGCAGCTGGAACATTTGGAGGCTCAGGTTGCTTTACTGCGGGACCCCCTCGCCTAAGCATAAAATAGAAGATGTTTTAAGTAGAAAGGAAACTCAGCTATCTCAACATGGCGGGCTCTAGAGAGCGGGGCCAGAGCCCTCTGTCGCTGTGCACAGAACACCAGAAGTGGCAGTGGATTACATGTGGGGAGTCTGGCCGTCACGGGGCACCTGGTTTTCTGCTCCACCCTCCCGACAAGCAAGATGTGAGCACAAAAATACTGGTTTCCAGACATGAGTCAGCACACTGGGTGAGTCTATGAACTCCAGGCAGTAAGTTTCCATTTGGTCAAGCAGATGAGGCCCTAACCCAGAGATGTGGGTAATTAACATAATTTGGGTAATTAATTGGCCTGATCTGGTCTCATCTGGACCATACAGGTCTGGCTAACATTTGAGATATCATTAGAGGTTATTACATGTGTCCCTATTGACTTTGCTTGTGGGAGACTCTTTTTGAGTTTACCTGGTGGGGTGAGAATTACTTCATCTGGCTTACAGAGTGAGATGCAGCGTCTGTGTTTTTAGCTCAGTGGTATGTGGAGAAGGAGACAGGAGGCTGTGAGATTGGCTTCTGGTAATCCCAAGGCAATTTATGCAGGGGCAGACAGTCAGGCTAGACGATCTTCAAAATCTCATCTGTATTAGTCTGCTGGGGTGGCCATAACAAAATGCCACAGGCTGGGGGCTTAAACAACAGAAATGTATTTTCTCACAGTCTGGAGGCTGAAAGGCCGAGATCAAGGTGTTGGCAGGGTTAGTTTCTTCTGAGGCCTCTCTCTTTGGCTTGGAGATGGCTGTCTTCTCCCTCTCTCTTTGTGTGGTCTTCCTTCTGTGCCTGTCTCTGTCCTCATCTTCTCTCTGTTTTTTTGGTTTTGTTTTGTTTTGTTTTTTGTTTCATTTTATTTTATTTTGTTTTTTGAGATAGGGTCTTGCTCTGTCACACAGGCTGTAGTACCATGGAATGTTCATGGCTCACTGCAACCTCGACCTCCCAGGCTTAAGTGATTCTCCCACCTCAGCAATCCCAGGCATGAATGAGCCACCATGCCCAGCCAATCTTCTCTTCTTATAAGGACATCAGTCCTATTGGATTAGGGCCCACCAGTATGACCTCACTTGACCTTAATTACCTCTTTAAAGACTCTATATCCGAATACAGACACATTGGGAAGGTACAGGCATTTAGGACTTCAACATGTAAGTTTTGGGGGACACAGTCCAGCCCATAACATCATACAATCCCAAGATGTTGAGAGTCTGGGTTCCCTCTCTGCTGCCAATGCCCCACAAACCCAGGCATGACATACTCAATTTTTCCATCTGCTCTGCCTCCTTCAATTGAGATGCTCAAATCACTTAATGTACAAGCAAGGGCTTTGTAAACCTCATAGCAGTGCACCCCAGAGGTGCAGCACCATCCTAAGGAGCATGTTGGAAATCTGTGGGTGCATGCATTGAGTTGTCACAATATTTAGGGGGCCTCATGGCACTGAGTGAGCAGGAGCTGGGGAGATGTCCAGCGGTGTGAGGGACGGTCACACACGATGAACTGTCCTGTGTTACTCACCCCTTTCTAGTATCTTCTGTGCATTCATATAGCTGAAAGAAAACCCCACAATCACTGGAACCTAGTACCTAATTCTATTTTACATATAAACACAAAGAATTTCTTTTAGCAAAATTTAAATGTATCCTTTTTACAGAAAAGCACAACCAAATAGAGGGAAGATTGTACCTTATTTTGTTTGAAACTTTACAGAGTATTCACCAGTTCAGAAAACACATGTTGATATGGTTTGGCTGTATCCCACCCAAATCTCATCTTGAATTCCCATGTGTTGTGGGAGGGACCCGGTGGGAGATAATTTAATCATGGGGGCAGTTTCCCCCGTGCTGTTCTCGTGGTAGTGAATAAGTCTTACGAGCTCTGATGGTTTTATAAGGGGAAACCCCTTTTGCTTGGCTCTCTGATTCTCTCTTGCTGCTGCCACGTAGGAAGTGCCTTTCACCTTCCGCCATGATTGTGAGGCCTCCCCAGCCACGTGGAAACCTCTTTTTCTTCCTGGTCTCAGGTATGTCTTTACCAACAGCGTGAAAACGGACTAATACACCTGTCTTCTACAACACACATTTAGAAAGTGTATCTCCAATGGCAACGCTGTTTGGTGCTTGAGTCACAATGCAGCACTGCCCCGCTGCTCTGCGCGTGTAGCTATCTCATCCACCGTAGTCCTACATGCAGGTGTCTCCCTCATTATGTTTCCTACTATAGCTGTGAAATATACAATCATGATTTACTTTTCTTCTGTCCTTGCTCTGATAGTCAGGGAAGTACATATTTTTTTGAAATTATGAATTGGGTTGTTACATTATCCATGAATTTCATTCAAAGATGGTTAAAGTTAAAGATAGTTTAAATAGAGGCAATCACACAGGAGTTGAGAAGCCCTGCTCTAAGGCATCATTGGGTGCCCTCTTTTGCTGGGTGGTTCAACAGTGGCTGTCTTGGGGATTGGCTTTTCTTCAGTTTCCTGGCATAGCTGCACCCCACACAGCCTAGCATGAGTGCATGGCAGCAAAGCCCTCTCCAAAGGAAGGCAGCTTCTTTGCTTTTGTCATTTCTCTTGCCTCTAACACCAGTGAGGTGCTGGCAGCTGCACTGGTCACTTATCATGAGTTTAGATGAGAAGGTTGGTCACCATGGAGGCCTCTGGACTTCTGTCCCCCTGCTCGCTGGCACAGGGGAGCCTGTGGGTGAGGGCCTATAGTAGAAAGACCATTTCCCCTGAGCCCGGTTACCTGGGCCAAGCAGCTGGCTATAGCCTGAGAAGCCAGGTCCCCCAGAGGCCAGGCTGGGGCGGAGCCGCGGGGACTGGTGTGGTCATCACGACATCACTGGGTGGGGCAGGGCATTGGCGGGAGTCCGCACCAGGGCAGGCCAGTTTGCCTCCCTGGCCACTTGTTTGTGTTCCAGCTTTGCTCCAAGCCTGGGTCCAGCCCCTGACTTGCTTTTGGGCTTCGGGGTTAACTAGTGGCACATTTAAGTGAGGTCTGGCTCCCCGGAGACAGATCTGCCTCTGAGCAGGCAGATCCTGCCCTAACCTCTCTCCCTGGCCCAGGTTACTTTACCTGCGCTCATTGCTCCAGGAAGACATGGAACACCCACCAGAGAGAGGCATCCTTAGTGTCTGTCAGATCCTGTCCTCGCGGATCCCTTGGGGGAGCAAGCGCCACGCTCTGTTGTTTCTGCGTCCCCTATTGGGAAACACCAGGAGGATCCTTCCTCTACTCCCTCCTCCTCCAGGCCTCCATCTGAGAAGTCCCAGACACCAAGCCAAGCTCCTTCCTTGCTTACACACTGCCTCACCCCCACAGCAGCCCCGCAGCTCCTATGGAGAGCGTCCGCCATGATCTGCGGCAGCGCTTGTCAAAATGCAGATTTCCAGGTCCTACTCATAACTTCTGGGGGTGCAGCCTGGAATCAGAATTTTGATATAAGCTCTGAAGATGATTCTATAGCTTTGGGAGCCCCTGGCTATAGAATAAAGCTCAAAAGTCTGGATGGCACCTGTGACCTACTCAGTTGGGTTCTCATCTATCTATCCAGCCTCCTTTGTTGGAACCTGACTCACATTGAACTTGTCATTGTTCCCCAACATCATGGGCTCTACCCTTCTCCAATTCGTCTACACATGCTCTTCCTTTTGCCTGGAAGACTCTCTTTCCTGTTCCCACTTTGCAAATTCCTACCTATCTTTTAGGACAAGATCAAACAGCACCTCCTCCGGAAGCCTTCCTGCCTCCCTCCTGATGAGCGTTTGCTTCTGCAGCATGATGTTATGCCGTGATTACAGCACTTCTCACCCTGCCCTGTCTTCTTCCCTTTACCCCCACACAGCAATCGCCCCCCTCCAATGTCCCCCCCTGGAAAGCAGGGCGGTATCTTATTTATCTTTAAAATTCCAGCAACTACCACCATTCCTGGGATAGAGTGGATAGTCGTAAATATTTATGTAAGTTTAAGTGGTCTCTGGGACCCTGATTTTCCATCTCTTCTTAATTGGGGTTCTGCCTTAGGCCTCTGGGCTTCATTTAAACCTCAGTCATTAAAAAGCAGTTCCTTTGTTTCCTCTGCATGGTTCATATTTAGCCACAGAGATTTATTTCTCCAATAAACTCCACTCTCCAAACAGCCACATTCCTCTGCTCCTCCTACTGAGAAATGAAAGGGAGTCACAGGATGCACCTAGAACTCCTGTGTTGGTGACTGCAGAAAAGAGGATCAGGAAAATTCATTTAAATCTTACTGCCAGCTGGTGATCAAGTGGCTTCCCTGGCGTTTGTCTCCTGTGTTTGCAGGGTTAAGTGAGACTCTTGGGGAGGTGGGGGAAAAATTCAAAACTCCTGTTTTGTTCTATCAACTCTTTTTAATTTAATTTAATTTTTTAACGGGATGCCACTCTGTGGCCCAGGCTGCAGTGTAGTGACTTGATCTTGACTCACTGCAGCCTTGACCTGCTGGATTCAAGGGATCCTCCAGCTTCAGCCTCCTGAGTAGCTGTGACTACAGGCACATGACACCATGCCCAGCTATTTTTATTTTTTGTAGGGTTGGAGTCTTGCTATGTTGCCCAGGCTGGCCTTGAATTCCTGACCTCAAGCGATCCTCCCACCTTAGCCTCCAAAAGTTCTGGGATTATAGGCATGAGCCACTGTTCCTGGACTTTCTTTAACCTTTAATATGAAAAAGGCAATCTCAGGTTTGTGTTCTAAGCAGGTGGCTAACCCATCAGGGATTTTAGAGATGACAAGGATGGTTGTTAGCAAACCCATAACTCCATAAGAGACCACGCTGGGGATATTCCCCGGGTCCTGGTGACCCAAGACTGCTGGAAATTTTCTGCCTCACATTGTGAATTCAGGTACAAATTCAGTCTGGAGAGCTGAGTGGGGTTGAAAGTCATCTGATTTTTTTCAGGACAGATCTCTTCCCTTTTGTTTTTCCTAGTCAAGAATTGTATAGCTCTAAGGTTTCCTGCTGCTAAACTATTTTCATAGATGCAAACCAACTGATCTGGTAGATAGGCTATTGTATTCTCTGCCAACTGATTTCCAGCAGAATTAAAGGGCTTCGGGGAAGGGAAGTATGGCAAATACTAATTGGACTGGCTGTGCACTGAGTTGGACACAAACAATATAGTCTTGCTCCTAGAATTTTGAAACTTCAGAGTGTGAAAGGAACTTTGAAGGTCATCTTGTTCAATCACCTGCTTATTCTATGCTTGAATTCCATTTGTGACATCCTCAGCAAATGAGGATTATCTAGCCCTTGTACAATCTCTTTCAGTGCCAGAGAACTCATTACCCTTGGAGGCAGCCCATTCCATTTTCATACTGCTCTACTAGCCAGCTTTTTCATATGCTAGGCTGACATCTGCTTCTTGCCTCCCTGTAACTTCTAAGGGATGGACTTGCTTGTGCCTGCCTGTGTACATACAGAACGTCTTCAAAGATTTGTGGTTTTCTCCTGTCTAGGTTCATCATGTCTGGTTCCCACACACTACCTCTGTGGGTGATGGGAATCTACGTTATTTTTATCCTTTTTCCACATTATGAAGGTATCTGACAAAGAGCCATTTAGGGTGAACTATCAGTGCATAGTTCACTTCTCCCCAAGATGGGCATGTGACTTTGGTGCACAGTCATCCACACCAGAATGGTGGCTACCACTATTTCAGTACTTGGCATAGTGCAAGGCAAATAGGGACACTCAAATAGTCATTGGAAACATATAAGGATGGATAGATGGACGGATGGTTGGATGGATGGTTGGATGGATGGTTGGATGGTTGGATGGATGGTTGGATGGTTTAATGGATGGATGGATGGATGGATGGATGGATGGATGGATGGATGGATATATAGATGGATGGATGGATGGATGGATGGTTGGATGGATGGATGGTGGGATGGATGGATGGATGAATGGATGGATGGTTGGATGGATGGATGGATGGATGGTTGGATGGATGGTTGGGTGATTGAGTAAATAAAGAGATAAATGGATAAATAAATAAAAGAATGACTCAGTACATGGAGAAAGCAAACTTGGAAATATTTAGATCAATCAATCATTATCTATGGAAGCTCCTCTACACCAATATTGTGCTGTGTAAGGAAAAAATGAAGTGTTTACAAAGAAGTACGGACATAATCTTTCTCCTAATATTGGAAACAAGCTAGACCCAAACCTGTGGAAACTTCTTCCTCTCTCTCTAAGTCTGATGTTTATGGACATGTTGCATAACAACTCACCAGGCCAGGCATGGTGGTTTCTGCCTGTAATCCCAGCTACTCAGGAGGCCGAGGTGGGAGGATCATTTGAGCTTGAGAGGTGGAGGCTGCAGTGAGCTGTGATTGCACCACTGCATCCAGCTGGGGCAACAGAGTGAGACCCTGTCTCAAAACACAAACCGAAATAAAACCCAAAAGCCAGAAACCAAAACCAACCAAACAAAAAATAACTCACTAGCAGCATAGTAATTTGGGATTAAAGTCAGAACTAGAAGGGATATTATTGACAAATGGGTCACATCTCCTATTTTGCAGTAAAGAGCTGGAGTGGGAAATGACTTACCCAAAGTCAGGATCAATTCTGGAATCCCTGTCTCTTGGCTCCTACACCTCTTTCCAGTATGCTTTCTTTGGAGATTATTTTGTTTCCATCCAGATTTCTGTGTATTTGCTCCAAAAGTCAGCTTTGCATTGACTGTGTAGATGTGGCTTTGAATTCCATGGACATCATATATACATTCACTTACTCACTCTCCATCCAGCCACACTTGGGGAATATCTGTTATGTATTCAGCCCTGTGTTAGGCTTTGGGAATAGAAGAATGAGACATGGCCCCTTCCATGAAAGAATCTAGCAGAGAGAAAGACTCCTAAACAAGCAAAAGGCAATGTACTCAGGCTACAGAAGAGGTGTAGGTGCCCAGAAGAAGGAACAGCTATCTCTGCTTGGGGACACAGAGAGGACCTTCCAGGCTCGATAACAACTAAAGGGGTCTTGAAGGATCAATAGGAGTTTGCTGATGGATAAGTAGGGGAAGGCATTTAAGCAGAGAAAAGGCATTTGCTGTGGCAAGAGGCTTGAAAAGACCTAGCACCTGCTACAGCCCAGGGGAGGGAAGTAGCGTGGAATGTAAGTTCACAAGAATACCAGGCCTATTCTCTAAAAGGGTCTCCTGAGGCCCACCAAGGAGCAGTGTAGGATGGCCTTAGACATTCCACAATGATTTGTTCCTGTGTCCTGATGAAATTTTGGACAGCAAGAGACTCAGAAAATGAGTCCATTTGAAGTAGGATTCTTTCAAAGACTTCAGTAAAACTTAGGAGTTAAAGAGTAAGCTACAAGTCATTAACTAGTTGTGGGAAGTGCAATGTTTTGCAGAAATTATTTAGATTTTTTGGCTTTCCCTTTGATCATTAGTCTCAAGGTGAAACAATTCTCCATGTGTGTATATTATAAATAACTTTGAAGTTAGTCTCCTTGGTTTTTTATGTAAGGTTCGCAACAACCTCTATGTGGAAGCCAGCATGGAGTTGAAGAAGGCTTCATGTGATTTAAATTTAAAGATGGGCCGCCAGCACGGAGTTGAAGAAGGCTTCATGTGATTTAAATTTAAAGATGGGCCAGATATGACCTGTGATCAATTTTCAGCAGCTGTTGTGCACTTGGGTTGCAAAGACATTAAGGAAAGCTTGTAAACTACCTAATAGAGCACTTAAAAATCTAATAAATAAGAAATACAATGCCACTGTCAGAAGCCTTGATGGAGGTTGGAGGGAGCCAGAGAAGTAATTTGTGCAATAAATCCTGTGAATTCCCATTACTTCTTCTTCTTTTTTTTTTTTTTTTTTTTCCTTCAGACAGGCTAAAAATAGAAGCCCCAAATAAATACACATCAGAGGTAGAAAAGAGAAACTGGTGATTTGGAGTGAATTGCTCTCTATGGCCTAAGCCAGCTTATAGAAATTGGAATCAGAGTGGCACCACCATGTTTTCTAGGGAGCCATATTTAATTTGCTAAAACTTCTAAAGGGTAGCAGGGGAGAAAATGTTACCATGTCCCCTAGAAACAAATCAAAGTGAACAAGGTAAGACCTGGGGCATGTGAATCTAGTCCTCACTTCACTGTTGCCTCCTGGACATCCCATGGTCTGAGTTCTCCTTTACGATCATTAATGACCATGACTGAAAGCATCTCGGTTCTGATGTCTGTATACCACCACCTGACTTCTCCTACCATCATGCAACGACTCTTCCCAAGACCACCAATGACCTGCTTTTTGGTGAGGAGGTCTTATTTTCTCCCCTGCTGCATGTAGTTCACCCCTCCTTCCTTGAAATGTGCTTCTCTTAGCTTTTAAGATACTCATAGCTCATGTTTTTCTTCCTACTTCTTGTCCTCACCTTCTCAGTCTCCTTTGCTGGTTCCTTTTCTTCCACTCACACTTGAACCCCCAAGGGCTGTCTTCCACTCTCCTCTCACTCCACACACTCCGAGTACCTTTGAGATGCCCACATTTCTGTCTTCACCCAATCTATGTTTCAGTTCAGTGTTTTCAAATTCCTTCTGGATCTATGCTTCTCAGTATGGTAGCCACCAGCCTCATGTGGCTACTTAAATTCAAATTCTAAATAAAATAAAATAAAATAAAATTATCATTGAGTTCTTCATTCACATAAGCCACATGTTAAGGACTTGATAGCTGCATGTGGCTACTGGGTTAGGCAGTGCAGCCATTGAACGTTTTTACCATCGATGAATGGGCAGCACTGTTCTACTTATTACCACCTGAATAGTCCACAAGTACCCCAAACTCATGCTGCAAACATATCATCAGCAGAATGTTGGTGCATGTGAAAAAGTGTGGCAAAGAGAAATAAGGGAAGGGGGGAAAGGATCCTTTCAGTTAATAAGTCCTATAACATTCATCTCAAACAGACTTCAATAATAAAGGGGGTTTGGCTGGGCATGGTGGCTCACACCTGTAATTCAAGAACTTTGGGAAGCTGAGGTCAGTGGATCACTTGAGGTTAGGTGTTTGAGACCAGCCTAGCCAACATGACGAAACTCCATCTCTACTAAAAATACAAAATAAATTAGCTGGGTGGTAGGCGCCGGCTACTTGGGAGGCTGAGGCAGAAGAATCGCTTGAACCTGGGAGGTGGAGATTTCAGTGAGCTGAGATCGTGCCACTGCACTCTGTCCTGGCAACAGAGCAAGATTCCATCTCAAATAATGATGATGATGATGATGATGATGATAATAATAATAATAATAATAATAATAATTATAAGGGTTTATTGAGCTACATAACTAAATGGTCCAAAGGAAGTGTGGGTTTTGCAGGAGGTATGATCCAGCTATTCAGCAATGTTATCAAAGACCACCCCTCTATGCTACCCTCCATGGATAGTATTGACTTCATCCAAAGGCTAGCACCACTTGTGGATACAAACTGGCTGCCAGCAGCTCCCAAATTAGTAACATTCCTTACTCTTGTCAAAATGAGGATAGGGGATCTTCCTCTTAGCATCTGCAATCACAGTCTTAGATCCTCTCTGATTGGACCAGCCCAAGCCACATGACTATGTCTGAGCCAATCACGATGGCCATGGCCAGGGCCATCAGAAACCTCGTGTTCCATCCCTGGAACTGGAGTCATTTGGAATAAACTTTCCCTGACTGACGAGGATCCTCAGAAATTGGGAGCTGTTGGGAGAATGAGGAATAACCTGGATGCTGAAGAGGCACCCACAGATATCTAAGAGAGAGGGGGAAGGTATGATTTTAAAAGGAGATGGAAGTGTGTTAATGTTGAATGTCCTTTCTTTTCACATTTTACAAACGGGACTTAGGTACTTTGGGTTGACTGGAAGAAGACCAAGCAGCAGCCACCGCAGAGTCAGGTGTCTTCTGGTCTGGGACCGGGTTCCTTCTAACTTGTGCGTCTTTTGATCTGGGACCGGGTTCCTTCTATCTTGTGCGTCTTTTGGTCTGGGACCGGGTTCCTTCTATCTTAGGCGCTCTTGGTCTGGGACCGTCTCTTCTATCTTTGTGCTCTTTTGGTCTGGGACCGGTTCTTCTAACTCAGGCGCTCTTTTTGGTCTGGGACCTGGTTCCTTCTATCTTGTATGCCTTTTTTGGTCTGGGACCGGTTCCTTCATCTTGTGCTGCTCTTTGGTCTGGGACTGGTTCCTATCTCATTGTATGAAAGCTTTTTGCTTCCCAGCTGCAGAAATGTGTTTTCCAGGGGGACTAGAGGACCAGCATGTGCGGTATTTCTTTCAAAGCTCAAATAGAGTGAGTGGAGAGCATATGTATCAAACATGCACTATGATTTTTTTTTTTCTTTCTCAAAATGGGGAAAGAAATACAAAAGATCAACAGAGGGAATGAGAGCAGAAGGAGATAGCCCAAGGAAATACAGTACCATACATCTCCAGTTTAGACTGGCAAAAAGCAAAACTTCTTCTATAATGGCACAGGAAATTATGGGACAAAATTAGAATAGGCAGCTTTCCTATTAATATTTACATTGCTTTATTTGTTTGCCAGTAATTCATATCACCTATAACAAAAGCACCATCTTCCTGAAAGTTCTGGTAAAGACATACTTCAGTTCATGGGGCAGAGGTTGGTAAAGTCATGTCTTTTCAGAAAGTGTGAATTAAGACAAGTATTCAAATGCATTAGACCAAGGCTACTATATTTCATAGCTACATATAATGAACATCTTCAGTGTAGGAAGAGTGACCTCGCAAACTCCATGAACAAATAGTCTCTTTATTTAGAGAACCTTATAAACCCCCTTTAGCTTTAAGTAGATTGTCACAGCTGGAGGGTCTCTACTGGAGGAACTTCAATTTTCTTATAGGAAATGTGCTGAGAAGAATTAGCCAGAGGATACTGAAATTCCCTTCTTGCACAAATGCAGAAAAGTATTTGTCTTTGAAGTTCCTTGAGATTATGTTTTTCAAAGCCAAAGCATTTGAAATGTGTCGATGAGGGGAAGCCTTTCTGACAATTATTTATGAGACTCTGAGAAGCAGCAGAATAGGGAACAGCCACTTTTAGAGGTAAAATTATGTTCCTTAAAAAAGATATGTTGAAGGCCGGGCATGGTAGCTCACGCTTATAATCCCAGCATTTGGGGAGGCCAAGGTGGGCAGATGACTCAAGGTCAGGAGTTCAAGATCAGCCTGGCCAACTTGGTGAAACTTCATCTCTACTAAAAGTACAAAAAATTAGCTGGGTGTGGTGGCATGTGCCTGTAGTCCCAGCTTCTCGGGAGGCTGAGGCAGGAGAATCACTTGAGCCTGGGGAGTAGAGGTTGCAGTGAGCCAAGATCATGCCACTGCACTCCAGCCTGGGTGACAGAGACTCTGTCTCAAAAAAAAAAAAAAAAAAAAAAAATAGGTGTGTCGAAGTCAGATCCCTGCTACCTGTGCATGGCACCTTATTTGGAAATAAGGTCTTTGCAGATGTAATCAAGTTAAGATGAAGTCATACCAAATTGGGGTGGGCCCTCATCTAATGACTGGTGTCTTTATAAGAAGAGATCATTTGGACACAGAGACGTGGACACAGAGAGGAGAGCAACCTGTGATGATGGGAGCAGAGATGCAGGGGTGCACCTGCAATCAAGAAACACCACGGACTGCCCACAACTATTAGAAGCTTGGAAGAAGCAAGGGAGGATTCTTCCTCAGAGCCTTCAGGTGGTGCACAGTCCTGGTGACACCTTGATCTTGGACTTCCAGCCTCCAGAACTGTGAGAGAATGAATTTCTGTTGTTTTAAGCCACCCAGTTTGTGTTCATTTGTCACGGCGGCCCTATGGAACTGATACAACCTGAGCAAGCTCTAAGGTCTTCTTCCAGGCAGAGCAAGACCTATGTACTCTCCTGCCTTGACTCTGCAGAGAAATACATGTCCTCAGCCAACCAGATGGACTCCAAGTGACCTCACAAGTGCCTCACTCTCCTGCCAAGGCCACCTGCCAGAGTCACTATGTCACTCTGATTCCCAACCTCAAAGAACCCCACTTTTGGAATCAACTCTCACCAACTGGACACCATAATTTAATTAGAAAAGGGGAGATGTAGACAGAAAAACAATACAGGACATGGGTTTTCTGGGCATGAAATAGCTCCTGAACCCAAGAAAAATTTCATGTTCTGGTAGAAGGACTGATGACAAAACCTGCTTCTGCCATTTATTTAATGGGGCTTTGCATAAGACGCTTGAGTGCTGGGAATATCAAGCTGCTCATCTTTAAAATGGGTCTATCATTCCTGCCTGGCCAATTGCTTAGGGTTGTTCGGGGAACAATTGAGAGAGAACATGAGTGAACCAGGTTGAAATGGAAATTGCATATGAATCTAAGGCATTGATTTTTATCAGGGAGGCTACAAAACCCAGTTTTTTAGTGAGAGAAGGAGAAAGTATGAGAGGGAGATGCTACTGGAATTTAATACCAGTGTGTTTCTGAGGCAGAGCTCAGGATGAAGAAATTTATTTGCTCAAGATCAACCAGCAAAAACTGGAAAAGACCTACAACTAGAATTTGGGGATATAAAATTGTATACTTGCTCCTGTTTCTACCTTCTCACTGACCTCTTGTCTCCAACTTGCCCTGTGTATTTTCTTTTTGAGACAGAGTTTTACTCTGTCACCCAGGCTGGAGTGCAGTGGCACATTCTCGGCTCACTGCAACCTCTGCCTTCCAGGTTCAAGCAAGTCTCCTGCCTCAGCCTCCCAAGTAGCTGGGGTTATAGGCATGTGCCACCACACCCAGCTAATTTTTTTTTTTTTTTTAGTAGAGTTGAGGTTTCACCATGTTGGTCAGGCTGGTCTCGAACTCCTGACCTCAAATGATCCACCCACCTCGGCCTCCCAGTGTGCTGGGTTTACAGGTGTAAGTCACTGCACCTGGCCCATATTTTCTTTTCTAAATTGTTTTTTTATAATTGAGGAAGCTTCTGTCCCTCCTCCTCCTCTCTCAATTCCTGTCCCTCTCTCTGTCCTTCCTTTTCTCTCATCCTCTTTCTCTCCCTCTCAAACCCCATCTTTCCTTTGAAAAGTTTCAAGTAGAATGAATTCAGTGGTCTCAGCTGAGTTCCAGCATAAAGAGCTCACTATGCACTTCAACAGAAATTATCTCCTTTGAAGAATCCCCACTTTAATCTCCTCTAAGACAGGTTTTTGTGGTGTTAGAACAAAATGACACAATACTCTTCAAGCGAAAAGCCTTATTAAGTAGCATTCAGAAAATCTTGCAACTTCCTCGTCATTGGAGGCTTAATTGGGTGGGTTTAATAGCATTTGGTTATTAGGGCTAATCAAATATTCCAGAATAATTGACTCAACTCTTTTTTGGGGGGGGGGAATTATCTCTAATATTGTTGTGATTAAAAAGATACATCTTGGCTGAGTGAAGACATTGATCTATGTAATGTATGTCTTGGTAGGGTTGGAACCAACATACCGCTGGGCCAGCAGCTTCATGGCGAATTTGGTCACAGCACATGATCACAGCCCAGGAGAGCATCTCTTTCATCTGAGGTCTCTTGTGATGCAATGAAAAGCTTGATTGTTTCCAGGGAACCTGTTTCAAGACCTGATTATGGGTATGGGAGAGAGACAGTTGGGTTAGACCATGTCATATCATTTCATCAGGGAGATAATAACCGCCATTCTAGGCTGGAAACTCCTCCACCCCTAAATAACCATGGGACTTCAGGAAAGGGTGGAGGTTCCTGGGTTCTCAGCAGGGGAAGGAAGGATAATAATTCCCACCTTTACCTCTCTCATGAGGAAAGGAATATGAACAGGCTTGAAATTAAATTGCAAAACCCTATGCAAATGGGAAGGGCTCCTCTCAGTGCGGTAAATCATCTTGGAGAGATCTGAATGGGGTGGGAGAGGTTCCCTGTACTATTGCTTTCTTTGACTTGAACTCCAAATGAGTCATCCAACTTAGTCCCTTCTCAGGAGCTGGCCTTGACATTCCCATCCAAATAGGACCCTTTGGTCCTCCTGACGTGCCCTCCCTCATTGATTCTGAACCAGAGAAAGTGCTGTACCCCAGGGTCTGCCTTAGCAAACCTAGTTTGTCCATGCTTGTCTCTCCAGCCCTCTTTGGTTCGCCTGCCCCTGTGGCTACCCAGGTCTTGCTTCCTGAAGGTGAAGCCTTAGGGGACCAGGTGAGGGATACAGGGTCCTGACGGCAGCACTTGGAGCACCTCAGGACGCTGCTGCCACCAATTCAAACTCTCACCTGCGGTCCAAGCCACTGCCACCCCCCTGCTGTGATTTCTCAGGGATGGTGGAGACCATGCTTGCGTTTCTGCCTTTGACCAGAACCAGGCCACACACCTTACTCCTGTCAAATTGATCTTCCTTCCTAGGAACTGAGGAAACATGGGGGGTGAGAGGAGGGTGGCCCTTAGGTTCCAGAGCATCTGTCCCCGCAGCTGTGAGGTCCCTGCTGTGGTTCTCTGACATGACCTTCCCCTGTGGGGGTGGGAGGGAGGAGCATTCCTCAAAGGTGCCCTTGGCCGGAGCCCCCACTTCCCTGTGTTGACACCTGTTCTGTGGAGCTGGTAAGGGGAAAAGCGGCAAGGACATGGCAACCCAGGAAGATTTGGGGACTATTCTGCTGGCAGTCCTTCATGAGGAGAGCTGGGCGTCTTCACTCCTGCCAACTCCTGCCTCCACTGGTGCCCCTCAGTGTCAACTTCCAGCAGAAAGGAAAACCTCTTCCTTCTAAGAGCAGCTCTGGGTCAGCCTCCAAGAGCAATGAAAATCATCCATGGCCACCCCTTCCCCAGTGCAGCTCTAGATTGTGGGGAAATGTGTTAAATCAAGAATGGGCATGTTGCTGGGTGTGATGCTTACACTTGTAATCCCAGCGCTGCAGGAGGTGGGGAGGCAGTGGTGGGAGGATTGCTTAAGGACAGGAGTTAGAGACCAGCCACATGCCTTTAGTCCCACCTACTTGGGAGGCTGAAGTGGGAGGATCACTTGAGTCCAGGAGTTCAAGGCTACAGTGAGCTGTGATTGTACCACTGCATGCACTCCAGCCTGGGCAAGAGTGAGACCAACTCAAAAAAAGAAAAAAAAAAAAAAAAAGCAGGCACATCCTTCACACTGGAGCCTGTTCAAGGGGCAAGAATTGAACCTGGGCTTAGAATACAGGAAATACAAGGTTTCCTGTGAGCCACTCAGTCAGAGCACATATCCGGTTCTTCGGATTCTCAAGACAGAAGCCTGGAAGCCACCCCGATTCCTCCCTCTTCTGCTGCCCTAAGCCCTCTTTCGATCAGCCAGTGACTCCAGTCAATTCCATCTCCTACATTTCCTCCAGGTCCATGCCGTGATGTCTGGCCCCAGCATCAGCTCTGAGTCCGCACCTGGTGTCACTCCTCTGATTTGCCTCTCTGTCATTTGCCCTCTGTCTTCAGCCCACCTTCCCACACTGGTTGCATCTGACCATGTCACTCACCTACTCAGAACACCTGGGGAGCCCCTCTTGTCCCCAGACTCCACTGCCCGATCCCCATGGCCCTGTAGGGCCTGGCCTTGGAGCAGCCCTGGCCCTTACCCCTCACATTTGCTTCGGCCATGTTACTGTACTGCCTCAGCTCAGAAGCGTGTTTTCTTTTTTCTACGTTGTAACATTTCTGAAATTTCAGAAAATGCATCTGGCACGGATGCATGCATCTGAAAATGGACATATATCCTCAGTATTTCGGTTCCTCTCCACCCTGAGAAGTAGTTAAGAAATCACTATCATCATTGGTGTGGCCGGAGTGACAATCATTTTGGCAACGAGACGAGAAGTAGAGAGAGACGCTGTCCTCTGAGATTTGGGCTTCAACTAGTGGAGCCCCTGAAGGAGAACGAGAAGGGTCACATTTGTGTTGTGGCAAGATCTGTCTGGAAGTCCTATGAAGAATGGATTGGAAAATAATGAGAGTGGAAAGAAGACAGGGGTGAGAATCAGATCTTAGAAGCAGAAATCCCTAGAAGACACATTGTAGATGGATGTTAAAGCAATGACCTGTTTGTGTTCAGTGAGTGCACAGCAGGGATGGGCATGCTTTTTCTGTAAATGCCTGGATAGTACATATTTTAGGCTTTGCACGCCATACCGTCTCTGTCACAGCTGCACACTTCTGCCAGTGGAGTAACTCAAAGCAGCTATAGACAATTTGCAAAAGAATAGGTGTGGCTGTGTTCCAGTAAAACTTATTTATAAAAATAAGTGGTTTGCTGACCCCCAGTGCCCGGTGACACCCAGGATTTTCTTGACCAGAATTTTGTATTAACCAGAGTCTAGGAGTGGTACAGATACAGCGGGGGATTAGTCAGGGTCCTCAATGGAAAGCATCAAGGTAAAGGGCCTATTAATGAAGGTATGAGTGCAATAAGGGAAGCAACAAGGGGTGCTGAGGGCCCCAGGGACCCACAGCAGCAGGAAGCCATCACCATCCTGAGGCCAGAGGGGCAGGGAGAGGAAGTGGCATTCATAGAACCCAGGTGAGAGCTGTGCCTTGGGAGAGGAGCCACCTGGCAGGAGCCGAAGCTGTGGTGGGACGCAGTGACCTGTAAGGACTGTGCCCAAGCCAGGAAGAGAGGGAGGAGAGGAACAAATGGCCCAACCTCCTTCTCTGCTGTTTGTTTATTCCAGAGTAGGTATTTGCCTCATTGCCCAACCTCAGCCCCATTTTACTTGTGGTTCATCGTCCTGCCTCTAAGCGTTACGTATCTCAAACTAATGAACGTTGTTAAGAAAGAAAAGAAAAAAAAAATCCAAAGAACTTAAAATCTAGTAGAAGAGATAGGCCTGCTGAGGAACCAGAGCAGGGACTCAAACACGTTATAGGAGACGCATGAGCCGGGAGCCACATGAATGCCAGAGGGGCTTTCCATAATCCTGCTTTAGTAACTGAGCGCAGTGTCCAAATGTCCTAACCTTTCTACCCAGCCTGCATTTCCCCCCAATCTAAACTTCACTTTTTTGTTGTTTATTTGAGGTAGAGCCTTGCTCTGTTGCCCAGGCTGGAGTGCAGTGGTGTGATCATGGCTCACTGTAGCCTCTACCTCCCGGGCTCAAGCGATCCTCCCACCTCAGCCTCTTGAGTAGCCGGAACTACAGGCACACGCCACCCTGCTTGGCTATAAACTTCACATTTAATTTGTATTTATATCCTCTTGCTGTAATGTTCATGGGTGCCAGGCACAGTTTGAGGTACTGCAGATCATTTGTAGGTAATTAAGATTCAAGGAAGTCAGGCCAGGCACGGTGGTTCATGCCTGTAATCCCAGCACTTTGGGAGGCTGACAGATCTCTTGGATCTCTTGAGCCCAGGAGTTTGACACCAGCCTGGGCAACATAGTGAAACCCGTCTGTACAAAACAACAACAAAAAGCCAGGTGTGGTGGCAGGGCTCTCTGGAGGACAGAGCCACACTTTGTCTCAAAGAAAAACAAAAAAGTCCAAAAGAACTTAAAATCTAGTAGAAGAGATAGGCCTGCTGATGAACCAGAGCAGGGACTCAAACATGTTATAGGAGCGGCATGAGTAAGGAGCCACACAAATGCAGAAGGCTAAATTCATGCTGGTCTGAAGGAAGGCTTTGCAGAGAGGATGACATCTGAACTTGACCTTGAAGGGTGGACTGGGGTTTTTGCAGACAGAGGAAACAGCTTGAGCAGAGGCACAGGGTTGAGAGGGATGTATACTTGGAGGGCCAGGGGCTGGGGAGAGAGAGAGCTGGAGCAGGCTGCATGGGTGCGGTGCAAGGTGGAAAGTGGCTGAAATGAGATTAGAAAGGCAGGCAGGGACTAGGTCACAAAGAGCTGTGAATAGCCTGCCCAGATAATTTGGTCTGATTCTGTAGGGCACTGGGGACTGAACAGAGACAAATAACAATTGAGCCCATACCTTGAATACTAAACTCTCATATTAACATTTAAAAAAAATCATTTTCTCTAAAATTCTGTCCTCTTCCCTCTCTGCTATGACTTTTACCTCAGCTTCATCTACGTCTCAGACACAGATCCTGTCCTCACCGGCCCCCTGTTCTGTTCAACTGTTTCTTTTTTCAACCACAACTGTCCTTCCAAACAGTTAAATATGAATTTTGGATCTCATTTATCTATTTCTACTTATTGCCAACTGTGGTTGGAAGATTTGCATGATGAAAAGTGGGAGGACAAAATTGTCTTCTCCTTGGAGAAATAATCTGTGCACCTGCCATTTGGAAATTATTCATGCTTTGTGAGAAAAGTTACAAATTGCTCCCTGGAATGGAGCTAATGTACCCATCCACAAGCGACCTCACCTTCATCTGGGTGCTTTATTAGCTGGAATGTCCCATGAACATGGCCTTGGGGAAGGGAAGAGGAGGAGTAAGTGAGCACAATGTTCAAATGTCCTGTCCTTTCTACCCAGCCTGCATTTCTCCCCAATCTAAACTTCACTTTTTTGTTGTTTATTTGAGGTAGAACCTTGTTCTGTCGCTCAGGCTGGAGTGCAGTGGTGTGATCTCGGCTCACTGTAGCCTCTACCTCCCGGGCTCAAGTGATCAAGGTCGCTGTTAGAGCATTCACTCATTCACTTATTAAATATTTATTAACAACTGATTATGTGCCCAGCACCATACAAGATGTACGAGGAGATATACTCATGTGCATCAGAAAATACAAGTCTTCCCTCACTAGAATATAAGCCCCATGGAGCAGGGACTTTGTCTGATTCACTGCCTTACTGCCAGTCCCTGTAGGAGTATCCAGCACACAGTAGGGTCTCAATCAGTATTTACTAAATGAAAGAAAGCTGTTATGTTGTACTGGAAACAATACTGGAAACCCAGGTTTGAATCCTAAAACCTGATTATGAGCAAGCCAGTGTCTTTATCTATAAACTGACTTGCTTAATCAACTTTTAAAAGTTAAAGGTTTGCTCCTAATGATATTGACTGCATACAGCCCCCTATCAGATCCCCTACTTATATCTTTATTTTTCTGAATGGGAGAAACCAATCTAAAAAAATATTATAAACATCATGGTTTCTAAAATATCACTGCATACTCTATGGGCCCCAGATAATACTAATTAAAACCATAAACAGGGCAAACTAAGAATCCAACTGAAGACAGGCAGTAGGATATAGGATGAGTAACGCTTTTCCCTTTTTCTTTGTTGGCATAGCTATCCGGAGGCAGAGGAGGGATAGAAGCCCCACCATTTCTCACTCTGCCATAGCTGAATGACGCCAGTTGATGGAACTTTCTCCAGCCCCTTAGTTACACAATCTGAGAAGTGGAGCGCTCAGCGTGGCCGGCCACTGCCACGCCGCTCTGCTTTTTGGTCAAGTGAGCCCTCACAATGGTGGTCAGTGAGCCCGCCCTTCCTGGGTCGTTGTAGCAGTTCGAATAATAGGCCCACAGACGTCAGCCCTGCATTGATCCCCTTGACGATGGCTCGGTTCTGCACTGCGGCATTCTTCAAAGCCCACTCTGAGACAAATTCGCCTTGAAACACATACACATGTGCCCCCCACCCTCACCACTGCTGGAAACATTGAAAGACATCTCAGCAAAACTAAGCTAGGCTATAACAAGAGGGGGCGTTTTCCTGAGCACGAGCCAGAGGCCAGCAGAATCTCAATCAATACTCAAATGCCAGGTGAGTTTTATATGCAGGGGCAGCATGCGGATGCCACGTCCTGCCTGGTGTGCAGACTTCCAGCTAACATGGCTTCAGCTAGACTTGTCATAACTGTAGGCAGAGGAGGTGGTGCGACCGGAGATGCTTCCCAATGTCCTATTTAAAGATAAATATCCTCCTTGCCCTGACAATCTTCCTTCATGCCCAAAGCGTCCAGCGTCAGTCCTCTCTTTTCTGGGTCTCTATAAGTTCCCTTGAAATAATAGAAGCACAGACATGCTTGTTGTTGTCACTGTCACCATTACTGTCATCATCATCAGGTGTGCTATTTACACTTATAGGGGCTTTTGCTGTTTTCTCACTTGACTCTAACAATATCCTTATTGCACGATGCAAGGTGGGGACTCCCACATGTATAGATGAGGAAACTGAGACTCAGATGGGTCAAATGACTTGCTTAGGGTCACCAGCAAATATACATTAGAACCAAAGACTCTTCTGGTTGGGATTGACTCAACTCTCATCTAGTCCGAGTCATCTCTTCTACACTGTTCCAGACAGGTAGTCACCTAACTTCTGCTTGGATGCTTCCAGCAATGAGGAACTCACTTCTTTATAAGAAAACGGCTCCCTTCCACTGCTGGTTAAACCTTATTGTTAGTTCACCTTTAGATTGGGGGAACACAGGTCTGCCTTCATGTACCTTATACCCAACACCCTTAGTTCTGTCCTCTTTGGCTACATGGAATCAGTGGAGCTCTCCTCTATGGCAGCCTTTGTATGTTTGACGATAATTCCCTGGCCTTCCACTCCCAGGTCTTCCTCTTGAAGCCAAACAATTCCCTAAAGTTTTGAGATACCCTCACTATCATTTTCACTCTCCATTAAATGTGTTCTAAATTGTTAATATTCCTTTAAACATGGGACATCAGAACTTAACATGAGAGTCTACCTGTGACCTGAAAAACAAAGTAGAACTGTTACCATCACCTCTTTGGGTTTCTTGTTTGTTCATTTTCTGTTTTTTGTTTGTTTGTTTGTTTTGACAGGGTCTCACTCTGTTTCCCAGGCTGGAGTACAGTGGTGCAATCACAACTCTTTGCAGCCTCGGCTTCCTGGGCTCAGGTGATCCTCCCATCTCAGCCTCCCAAGTAGCTGGGACCATAGGGATGTGACACTGTGCCTGGCTAATTTGTGTGTGTATGTCTGTGTGTATTTTTTGTAGAGATGTGGTTTCATCATGTTGCCCAGGCTGGTCTTGAACTACTGGGCTCAAGTAATCTGCCTGCCTCGGCCTCCCAAAGTGCTGGGACTACAGGCGTGAGCCACCACACCTTCCACCATCATCTCTTTGGATAGGACACTGTCCTTCTACAAATGCCACAGAGTCTGCATAAATTATTTTTATCTCGGTTTCATCTGGAATCCTGGGATCGAGAGAAGGTAAGATTTGATCAGAGGAAATCAAGAAAGCCTGAAATTTTGCAGCAGAGAGGCCCTGGGGACATTACAGTGGGGGTGTCACGAGTGCTGCAGGCTGCTGAAAAGAAGAGTTGGACACTAAATAAAGAAGGCCTTGGTCATCCCCTCAGGCCACATGCCCCTTTCCCCTTGCTCTCCTGTTCTGTGCAGATGGGTCCACCAATGCCCCAACTTCCTTCTCCTCTTATCCTTCCCCTCCTCATTCTTCTAAATAGAGACACGTTCTCCCTCTGTCACCCAGACTAGAGAGCAATGGTGCGATCATAGTTCACTGCAGCCTTGAGTTTCTGGGCTCAAGCAGTCCTCCCACCTTAGCCTCTTGAGTAGTTGGGACTACAGGCACATGACACCATGCCTGGCTAATATATATATATATATATTTGTGTGTGTGTGTGTGTGTGTGTGTGTGTGTATATATATATATATATTTTTTTTTTTTTTTTTGTAGCTACTAGATCTTGCCATATTGCCCAGGCTGGTCTCGAACTCCTGGGCCCAAGTGATCCTCCCACCTCAGCTTCCCAAAGCATGGGTATTACAGGCATGAGTCACCATGCCTGGCCTAATGCCCCTACTGCAGGGAACCTCATTTGCTGACTAGGCTGCTTCAATCCCCCATATTGTGATGGCCAGGGTGACCAGAGGACATGTTCAGCAGAAATTGCTAGTGGTCCAACAAAATCTATTCTCTCCTTCCATTATTTATAGAGTTGTAGTTAGACTCTATCTAACTAGAGATGACATTTTCCAGTCTTCCTTGTGGGTGGATATGGCCATGTGACTAGCCTTCAGTGGAATATGAGCCAATTCTTAGATTGGCTGTTAAAAGACTGGTCAGCCTCCTCCATGTTCTCTTCTCCCTCTCCCTATCCCCTCTAGGTGGAAGACAGAATGTGGCAAGGACCCAGCTGCAACCATACCAAAGAGAATAGCACAGTAGGGCAGTGTTTCTCAAACTTAAGCTCATCCGAGTCACCCAGAAGTCTTGTTTAAACACAGATTCCTGGGCCCACCCCAGTGTTTCTGGAATGTGGCCCAAGAATTGCATTTCTGAGAAGTTCCCAGGTGATGCTGCTGCTGCTGGTTGGCAAGCCACACCTTGAGAACTTCTGCCTCAAGGGATGGGGAAGCAGGACGATGAACCTGGGTCCCTGAATGACTTTGTGGAGCTGGGCTGGTCTACCAGTCTAGATCAGACTCTTAAGTAAGAGAGAAATACACCTGTGTTTTAGGGTTGCCAGATTTAGCAAATTGAAATGTAGGATGTCCAATTAAATTAGAATTTCAGATAAAAAAAATGAATGAATTAAAATATTGCATAGGGCATACTTAAGCTAAAAGTTGTTATTTATCTGAAATTCAAATGTAATTAAGTATCCTATATTTTATCTGGTGATCCAATTCTTTGTTCTTTAGGCCAGTATATTTTGGGGTCTCTTTGAAGATTAACCTTCCTCATCAATACAACATCAAGACCTAGGGCTAAGTACTGGGTCTCACACAGGGTCCTGAGCATCTTGCCTGCTTCGATGTCCCCATGGTGATCATGAGGATCCTACCTGCTCTTTCCTCTTGTCTTCTCTGGACTCTAGTTTTCTTAACTGGGTTTGTGCTTTTCTCTTTGTACCATTGTCTTGCTCCAGTAACTGCCTGGAAGCTCAGTCTCTGATAGAATCAGAGCCATGATCGTTACTCAGCACCATTTCTGGGTGTTGAGATCCTGGCCCAACTCCCAATTCTCTTTCCATGTTATTATTTATACCCGAGTCTCTTTTCTTAGACTGTGAACATCCTGAGGGCAGAGGCTGTGTCTTTTAAGTCTCTGTCTCTGCAGCCTTGAGCTCCTGGGCTCAAGTAATCCTCCCTTGCTCTGTTCTAGGCATTATGCCTGGAACAGAGGAAGTCACCAATACCTGACTGTTAAGTAAAAAAATGCTGCCTTGTGCCCAGCTGGTCTCCTGGTGGCATGCTGGGAGCTCCAAGCTTACCAGCATGGTTGACTTAACAGGGGCTTGTGTTCAGGCTCCACGGGTGTGTGGAATTGCATTACCATGCCCTGATGCAGTCGTTGGTGTGCTGAGCTTGGAGGTTGCTGGAGAAGAACTAGGCAAGGAGCAGAGGAGTCTCCTTTGAGGAAAAGGACCAAGACCCCAGCCCCTCCCCTTTGAGGTGACTTTGATCAGGTGGCAGGAAATGGCAATGTAGCCCCTGAGATAGAATTCTCCAGGAGGCAGGAAACGGTAGAGACAGTATCAAAGGGTTGACCCGCAGCAAAGGCCAGAGGTAAGAGTAATAGAAGGTGAAGCTCTACCAGACAACTCTCCCAGGCAGGCTCTACAGGGTTTGTGCCCCAGGAAAGTGGTTGGAGAAGTGGCTTTGAAGGATCCAAATGCTGGGAGCCCAGGTCAGCTCTGCATGGGACTCTACAGTTAGGGGTGGCCTGCCTTACTCCCTGAGGAGCCACCATGGGCTGGGCAGGACCCACCCCTGCCAGGCAGCAGGATCCAGAGCATTACATGTCCCCAGCAGACGGGCTCTGCCTGTCATGAGGGGCTGCCCAAGTGTTTATGGGGTACAATGTGAGGACAGACAGGACTGGCCCCTCCGGACAAAACATACAAATCTCACTGAATGCCTGCGTACACAGAGGCACCTCTGAGAGATTCTCGAGCCTGTCAAGGTGGGGGGTCTGGAGAAAGCCTGAGCATCTTGTAAAATCTGTGATGAAAAGCCTGAGCTGAGCCCTGGCCCCTGCTGTGGAGTTATTATATTTGCATTCCTGAGCCCCAGAATCAAGACAATGCCAGTAACTCCAGATTTTGTTCCTTTTAATTCTCTGAAGCTGGACTCTGCTCAGATCACCTGATGGGACTCTCCCCTTGGACTTGGGATGCTGGCCATCCCTGACCTGGGAAGGAGCTGAGGTTCCTCTGTCCACCCAGTAGAAGCTCAGCTGTCAGCTTCTCTTCTGTCCAGCTGGGACGTCGGTCCAGTGCTCCTCTGGCCACGAGTCCCCATGCTGGCCTTATGGGGAGGATCCAGGAGGCAGGGCCCCCACTCACTGAATGTCTCCTCTGCCCAAGGCATTGTGCCAAGCACGCCATGTACTCGCTCATGTTTTTATCCATTCATTTACTTTATTCATATAGTTATATCTGGATTCGTCTCAAAAAAATTTTAAGGTAAATTTGTTTTTCAACCTTCACAAAAACCCTGAGAGGTAAGGATTATTATTTCCATTTTAAAGACCATGAACTGCTGCTTAGAGAGGGGCAGTCACACAGTTAGTGGGCATAGCTACTGGCAGAACTGGAATTTGAACATTGGTAGCTTTCACTCCAAATCATATTCTTTTTTTCCTGAATAGACCTAAAAAAATACGAAGCATTTGATATATACAAAAGAACACATGTAATGTATACGTAGGTTATAAAGCACAGCAGTAACATGCCTCCCCTGGAAACCCACCCCCTCGGGTTTTCTATGGGCCACATGACCTCCAAAGGAACATTGCTGGGGACTTGCCAGGAACCAAGCAGAGCCAAGTGTTCTCCAGCATTTTGTCCTGGGACCCTCCCATCTCCCCAGGAAGCAGGCATTTCATCCTCAACATACAGATGGGGAAACTGAGGCACCGAGGCTCTCCCACTCAGGCCAAGGTTCCAGGCGGGAGGATGTGGTAGACAGCAGTTCAGCTCCAGTTTGTTTGACACCCCCAAAGCCTAGGGCTTTGACATCTGGCTGCCCCTCACACACTCTGTGGACATTTTTGAGAATGTAGATCCTTGAGCTCCATCCCTGATCTTGTAGATCAGAATTTCCAGAGCTATGGCCCAGCGAGGTATCATGTTCAAAACTCCCCCGGTGACTCTATGCAGCTGCCCACAGGCAGCAGTGGGTAATGAATGTTCTCAGTGAAGCGCTACGAGTAGCCGGGAGAGGTGAGGATGGAGCTTTGGGCACGTCTACCTACCTGATTCTGCTACTCATGATCCTCAGTGACCTGCAGCCCAGAGGAGGGCCTCAGAGACCCTCTGGACAGGAACACACAAACCCTTCCCCCAGGCAAAGCGTGCAGCACCTCAAAGGCTGTCATCGTCACATATGATCAAGGTCACTTAATAAATGAGTATTGAGGGTTTCTAATATGTGGTGTTTATAACGTAAAAGGAGCCAACATTGGAATTTACTGAGGACTCGAACACAGTGTTCTACTAAGAAGTCTGGCTGCCATCCGGCTCTTGGCAACAGAGGTGGCTGGGAATCCTGCAATATGGGGGAAGGCTATGCATTGCCGGCATCCCGTTGGTGCTGTCTCGAGTCGGCTGTGCTTTTCAGTCGTTGCTCTTCTTGCTCCTTGGCTGTACGTTACAGTGAATTCAGCTTCACCCATCTCCATGGTGTTTGTAGGGGGTTGTTTGGTTAACTCTGCAGTGTGTAGTGATGCCCATTTTGCATCAACCATCTGGGGAGTCTATAATTTTCCAGTGACTAGACTCTAGTGTCATAGATACTATGATTCCCATGGGAACCTCCACGTGCCTGCTGCAAAGGCAAATAGATGCGTGCATGCACCTCTGACTTCCCCAAATTTGCTTTATGGCAGCATTTCGTATTATCACACAGTACCTTTTCCATGGAAAATTGGGACTGGATGAGGCAGTGGACCATGAGGTCTTTTGTCCTGCTCCAGTGGGTCACCCATCAACAAAGTTTGACAGCCATCGGCTTAGAGGCAGCAACTTTTAGAGCTGGGAGAGGCCCCGGACCCAACGTCAAGGAGCCTCTGAATGTGCTATGGTTTCTTTAATCAGCTGGACCCAAGAAGTAGTTTCCTCCAATTTTTAAGACTATGGCCCAGTACATGGACAGTGGCTGCCTTGAGGGGCTGTCCAATAATGTGATATTTCATTTACAGCAGTAAAGGAGCATAGCTTGTGAATGTTAATATTGGATTATTTCCCCTCATAGTTAACTGCCTCCTCACTTCACTGTTTCCATGGCAACACTTCTCAAACACCACTTCATACTCTGAATACACAATGTAAACAATCTGCAGTTGAACATTTCCCAATTTAGGGGTTTGGAGCCCAAGCCAGCAGGCCTGCCGTTCGGAAGCTGCTGAGAAGCAGGAGGCTGGCGGAACTCACAGCAAGGACTGCCAGAGCCAGGCTGGGCTGGAGGGCAAAAGGTCACTCCCTGAGTATTCTGCTCTTTCTTTTGGGGGCATTTAGTACAGGAGGGGCTCGGAGTGACTTATAGAACTGGCAGGGACTCCCCCATCACTTAGAGATGAGGAGCTTCAAGCTCCGAGAAGTGAAATGACTTTCCCATTGTCACACAGGTTTGTGATGGAGCCAAGACCAGAACGAGGGCTTGTCCAGGCACTACAAATGCTCACCCAGTGTCTGCTCCTGAGCATCCCCACCCAGCACCCCCACCCCCCACCCCATGGTCATGGGTATTCCTTCCCATTGAGTCTAAAGACTGAATCATACTTCTCAATTTCAACACAACATCTGTCAGCCCAGATGGACACCACTGACTGGCTGCAAGGGCCTCAGCTGGGCCTGCATGCAGGCAGCTCCATGGACCCTGGTCTCTCTATAAGGAAAGCAGAGACGCAGCTTACTCTCCTGGGAGCAGCTCCGGACCCCCCCTAAAGGCATCATTATTTTCTTTTTAGCAAAGGAACTATTTTTATTTCCAGGATCTCCCCACACAGAGTAATGCATGCAATTTCCACATGGTTATAAGCAAAGCAAGGAGATTGTTGCTTTGTTTTTATTTTTTTAATAGGAAAACCTCAGACCATTTCCTTTTAACTTCTTAGCAATCCTTAGCATCCTTTGACTTCTGAGCAAACAATCACATGATTGCTGTGTCTTTAGTAATGAGCCAAAGGACACTCATGACCTTGGAAAGTTAAAAAGAGGCTCAGAGAGTGAGAAAATGCAACCAGCAGGTGCCCTATGGGGATGGGCTGTTGGGAGGTGCTGGGGAGGGGATCCTCATTTAGCTGCTGACTAGGCTTTGGAGGGAGGGAGGATGGAGTCCATCATTGGAAGATTTTAAACAGACAGCTCGTGAGTGCAGTGTATCCCTAATACAACTGGGGCAGAGCTTCTACCTCTCTGCTCATATCCTGGGACCCAGTGTGTACTGCGCTCACACCCATCAGAGCCCTTTCTGCTCCCATTCATTTGGTTTGACTTGGTCACAAGGTGTGTGCCCACTGTGTGTCCTCCTAGGCATGGTCCATTGGGTCTCCCCATTGATGCCAGGTAGGATCACCAGAAACATAAGAGTGTCCCTGAGAGCCAGGTCTGGACTCCAGCTCCCATTCTATAACCCATGCTGGGCTGGTCCTGCTGGGCCTTCATCATGAGCACCCCAGGCCCTCAGAGTATTACCCATGGGACAAAATCCACAGGCACATCAGGGCTCTGATGAGCTGAGAAGGGTATTGAGCATTAAACCAGGACCACTGACAATGTCCCCACTCTAAGTGAACAGATATAGCTATTTCTGCCTTCTGTTCTCCAGACTGCCCCCCATCCCCAAAGAAGTAAAAACTGAGGCAATTTGCCAAATAGAGCTATAAGCCAGAAGACCAGGCTTTCAGGTCTGGCTCTATCACTAACTCACTGGGACCATGGGAAAGTCATGCCCCTTTTCTGGGCCTCAGTTTCCCCATATGCAAAATGCAGGGATTAGGCTACATCAGTATTTCTCAAAACACTAGTTCTATGGGGATATTAACTGGTGATGGGAGCAAAAAGGATTCCAGGGTGAAATAAGTTCCAGAAATGCTGAATTCCACAAAATAATAGATGCTACATTGTGGATCTTCCCAGAGCCAATAATATGCCTTGCAGGCCTCTGAAAGGGGATTATAGCATACAATATTTCCAAAATGCATTTAACCACAGGGCCTCTACACTCTTCCAGTATCAACATTGGAATTCTCTTTCTTTCCTTGGAGAAGCAACAAGAAATTGGCCTTTGCTTCTTTAAGTGTCTGAGGCTATTTGGTCTTTTAGTTTATTTCTAAAATACAGTCCTGGGTGATGTCTCAGAAGAATAGTAAAGATCCACCTTAAACCACAGGTTCTTGAAAGTCCTTAGAAGATGGCTTTTGGGGAAAGGGTTCCACTCCAGAAATTATATTCAAAGCCTTGTGTGTATATTATACGATAATATAGACCAAGGTCTATAGGATTAATTGGATTTTCAAAGGCCTCCGTGACCTTCAAAATGGTGGGCCACTGCATTTAAACTCTTCCCAGCTAATACCTCTGAAATGAAGTTTGATTTTATAGAAATTTGGATGTGAAACCGTATGACATGAGATTTTGGTATCTTGATAGGATGTAGGGGAATGTGGGACAGAAACTATGGAAAAGAGGGCAGACAATGGGAAAACTAGAGGGACCAGTAGCAGCTCCATCTTGGGCAGGCCATGGCATCCCCAGTTTCTTCCTTGGTTCCAGTGTGAATGCTTCTAAAAATCATCACATGGCTCTTCGTTATAAGACTCAGCTACTGAATATTAATGCTTTGTGGCAAGGAGAAAATTACTGCCGTATCAGAAAGGCTTCTTCTCTTACAGGTCACTGGGGCTCTTCTTATTAAGTTTTGCTCAAGGACACAAATGTCCCAAAAGTATGTGTCTCAAGGCCAGACACTTTCTTGTTCAAAGACACCAGGATTTCCACTTCAGGCTCTCTTCCTGTAGAGCAAGGCTGAGACGCCGAGAAATGGTTGCAGGAATCCCCTCCTGCCTCCCATTATAAAGCGCAGCCTGCACATACAGATGTGTCTCGAGGCAGTGGGGGCATTTGTGAGGGGACTGAGAGAAGGTTCTAGAAGGTTTTTGCAGAGCCAAGAATGCAAGATGGGAAGTCCAGATCCACAGAGGGCCATTGTGAAGTGTGAATTCAAAAGCAGTTCAATTTGAGTTCTAAAGCTCACCGTTCTGGCCATCTGCTAACTGTCTTTTGATCACTGGCCTTTGAAACAGAATACTAATAATAAGTTTATACATTATTATTTACCAGCAGCCTGAGGGATTAGAATTCTCTCGGCTTGAATGGCCCTATGACTGCTCACATGCATGACCCAGAGGAGGACGGTTTTAGCCTTTGGCAGAGGGGAAAACGTAATTGTGTGTTTTGATGACAAAAGAGCTCCTTTCTCTCCTTTGGTATCTTCTAAAATAGCTGCATTTTCCTAACTGAAATATCTTCATCTTATAGTAAGAATTTGCTAGAGGATTTGCTTTCAGAACCTGGTTAAAAAAGGGTTGGGGGCGGGGAGGAGAGTCCCCCAAAGCTAACCAACAACATTCATCAGAAATCTCTTAAATTAATTTAGAACACTGAGTCATACAGGCCCATCAACATTGCATAACAGCCATTAAAGTATTAGTATTACTTTGGGGGCACTTGATTATGCAACCCAGTAGTAAATCTCCTTTGGGCCTTTTTTCAAAATTCCCAAAAAGAGTTGCAGTTTGCTAATTTATTTTTGAATGAGCTGAGTCTGTGTTCATCACAGCCTCCTATTCAGCTTTTTGCCTCCATGCAAGGATGGTGAGCCATGCAAAAATTGGCATCTAGCATTAAAGAGGTGCTTTATATTTCACTTCCAATCATTTGCAAAGGCAGAACCACCAGTTCACTCATTTAACAAGTGTTTACTGACAGCTTATATGTGCAGGAGAGTGAGGCTGAACCTAGAACAGATCTGAGTTTCCATCTGGCTTTGTCTTTCTGGGTGTGTCAATTTCCCCATCTATAAAAGGAGGACTTGGGCAGGAAGGCTCATTCTTGAGGCAGGATGGTTAAGAGCAGGCATTTGGGACCCAGACCATCTGGCTTTGAATCCCGGCTTGGTCACTTACTAGATGTGTGTTGAGTTTGGGCAAGTTAATTAATGATTCAGAGGCTTGGGCTCTGACATTTGTGAACCAGTGATCACAATGGTAGTTACCTTGCAGAGGTGTCGGAAGGATTAAACGGGTCAGCAAAAGAAAGTTCTTTGAACGCTGCCTGCCCCCGAGCAGGGAGAGAGAAATAGGATCTATTATGACTGTTCCTGCTGAGGCCCTAGCAAGATGACTGCTCACTAAGCCATTTCCTCTCCTCCTTCACCCCATGTCCCAGCCTTCCTGGAGGCCATGGCCATGAGATCTAACCCGTGAAATGTGGGTGGATACAAAGTCACAACATCCAGGTTTGACCCACAAAAACCTTCCACATGGGATTATCCATGTCCTCACCCCTCTGTTGTTTCAGTGCAGATGAGCTTGGCACCCCCAGAGGCCATGTGTGGAAGATGGCACAACCACAAGATGCAAGGGACCAGGAGTTCTGAATAAGCACTTGGAGAAGAGCCACCTGCCAATCCATCCCTTTTTGGACTTCATGTGAGTGAGAAATAAGCTGCAAAAGTGCTAAGCTCATGAGATTTGGGGACAGCTAGAGTTACTACAACAAAGTGCTGGGCTAGGTACTGAGTCTGATGGGGACCAAGACATTGTCCCAGAGGGACTGAACCTGCCTGCAAATGGCCCTACTGCCTGGACCCTGCAGCTTTGATGTTATCTTGAGTAATGACCAGCGACACCCGGGTCTCCAGCTGGGGACAAGAGCCTGCATGTTCAGCAGTTACTGTATCTGGTCTCGGCAAGCTCCCCTGCAGACAGCCAGTCTGATGCACGCCTGAGCGACCAGATTTGGATAATGGGTAGCATTTCCACCTAGATATAGGAGCTAATTTAGGTTACCTAGGTAGTAGCCCATATGTTCAAAGAGAAGGGACTCAGTCCTCAGAGCTTTGTCCATCTCTGCTCCCAGCCCCACATCCTCTTGAGTGGGAATCAGCAAGGAATGTTTGCAACGGAGCCCCGGGCGGTCAGAGCAAAAAAATTCCCTCATTAAACTCCTTGTGCTGAGGCTTGGGCACGGGTGGCTCATGCCTGTAATCCCAGTAATTTCTTTGGGAGGCCGAGGTGGGCTGGATCATGATCAGGGAGTTCGAGACCAGCCTGACCGAGCATGGTGGAACCTGGCCTCCACCAAAAATACAGCAAAAAAAAAAAATTAGCCAGTGTGGTAGTGCGTGCCTGTAATCCCAGCTACTCAGGAGGCTAAGGCAGGAGAATCACTTGAACCCAGGAGGTGGAGGTTGCAGTGAGCTGAGATTTTGCCATTGCACTCCAGCCTGGGTGACAGAGCAAGACTCTGTCTCAAAAAAACAAAACAAAACAAAACAAAAAACTCAAAGCAAAATACACTTCCCGACAAAACACAGGACTGAAAGATGCTCACCATGTGTACTGGTTTCCCTTGGGGATTGATTTGGCAAACGTGCACCTGAGTTGGAGATGTGTCTGTCCCAGTAGTCCCAGCTGCATTTAGCAACTCCCCTTGTGGCAGAATCTCTCTTTGATGAAAATCTCCTCCAGCGCTGTCTGTTCCACTCTCCTAGCACTTGTCATTTTTCTCCTGGCACAATTGTCATTTCTCCCCATGTATTTAAGGCCCTTCCAGAAATGCAGAGGCCAGAGCTTTTGAGGCCCGAGCCATTAGCAAGAAATGAAGAAATGCAAAAGCAAGAGAGAGCATGGTCACAGAAAAACAAAAACCCAAGCTGCTCTAGCCCTTGGGCTGTGCAGTGCACTGGTCATAAAGGGAAATCTGGCTTTTGTGTAATGCCACAGCTTATACGGAGCAAGGAGAAGCCAACCCAACAGCAGAAAATTAGGAAGGGTCTGAATTGGAGGCCCCTTTTAGCCCTTGCCAAATAGCTCTTCCCATTGTCCCCTGTGGTCGTCCCAACCTGCCTTATTTCCACTGTTAGACTGGCAAGAGCTAAGTGATCAGGGGGAAGTGGGTTGGGGGTGCTCTCTGGTTTGCAGCTCGAGGTGAAGGCTTGGATCTGTGACTTATTATCTGGGAGAGCTTGGACTAGTCACTTAGTGACACTTCTACAACTCTGGTGGAGGCTGATCATTGCCCACTTACATCCCTTTTGGCTCCCACAGTAACAGAATTCTCACTGGGCACAGGCTGCCCAGACATTTCCCAGACTTCCTTGTTTAGGTGTGATCATGTGACTAAGTTTCTATCAATGGAATACAAGGAGAAGTGACACTGGCCACCTCTGGGTCTACGACTTGTGACATTGAGCACGCCTCCTCCATGCTCTCCTCCCCCTTCCTGTTGACTGCAGCCCAGGTGTGGTGGTGAATCAGCTTTGACCACAGGGATGACAATAATGCCCAGGGGATGGCACAGCCACAAGGTGGAAGAAACCTGGGTCCCTGAGTGATGATGAGAAGCAGAGCTTCCTTCCACACCTGGATTGCTCTATAAGGCTATTGCATACAAAAAAGAAATTGCTTTGTTCTTCAGGTCACTCCAGTGCTGGGTTTCTTTGACAGGGTATGTTAGCCTTCTTTAACTCATATGTTCCTATAGGGTTATGGTGTGGTAAAATAGAGAACCGTAAAGAGATATACAGTTAGGTGCTCCATAAATGTCTTCTGAATGAGTGGTGAGCAAAAGGACTGGTTATTTCCATGTTTAAATTCTGAGAATCTGCTGGGCATGGTGGCTCATGCCTGTAATCCCAGCTACTGAAGAGGTGGAGGCAAGATGATCGCTTAAGCCCAAGAGTTTGAGACCAACCTGAGCAAAAACAGTAAAAACAGCAAATCCCAAGAATCTAAGAAGCAGCTTTACAACATATGTAGCAGCTACATACGATGACTGCAGGGAACCCCAGGCCTTGTCTGTTTAAGCATCTTTCCCCCTTGGCTGGAAGTTCCCACCATGAGTCAGTGACCATGAGATGACCCAGGCAGGAGACAGCTGTGGTACGCAGCCTTCTGTCTCTATAGGAACTAACTTATCCCACAAGCTAATCAGCTTGCCTGTCAGGGTGAGCATCTGTGGCATGGGGTAGTAGGTGGAGGGTGTTTAAAGGGCAGAACACTGGGTTCGAATCCAGCTGTCTCTCTGACTACTCATGCAAATTGGAGCAGGTCACTTAATTGTGAAGGATCTTGGCTCCCTGAGTGTCTGTAAAATGGGGATGCTAATTCTGGCTCTGCCTTCTCCCTAGGGCTACAAGACACACTCAAGAGATCCAACAATGGTGAAAACACTGCATATGGCAGATGACAATGGGAGAAACATGACAAGTCAAGTCACATTTGCTGAGTGTGGGCTGAGTGTGATGGTCTCTTTCTTCCATGAATATTTATTGAGCACCTACTAAGTCACATCATGAGCATGGTAGTTCCTGTCTTCACAGAGCTTACAGTCTGGTGGAAACTATATATTATACAAGGAAGTAGACAGTTGCTATACAGTATGATGAATTATTGATAGAAATGCAAGGCACCATAAATATACAGAAGAGGGCTCCTAACTCAGGCTTCAGGGCTCCTGGAATGCTTTTCAGAGGAAATGATCTCTCCTTTAAGACTGGAAACAAAGGAAGAGTTATCCAGGGTAAGGGGGCTTTGGAGGTGGGAAGCATGTTCTAGGCAAATGAGACAAGGATCACCCTTGAAGAACAAGAAAGAGCCACAAGAGGCTTAGAATAGCTGGAGCTTGGAGTTGAAGGAGGGGAATGATGACAGATTGGGCGGGAGGGGCCAAAAGAGTCTAGAGCAGGGTTTCTCCACCCCAGCTGCAGCTTGGAGAAAATGTCCCCACAGATGCAAATCCCTCCACCCCTCTGGGTGTTTGGTTCCCAGCTCCAAGGTGGTTCAAATGTACAGTCAGTGGTGGTGGAAGTACCTAGACCATGTGGGATCCTTCGCGCCAGCGAAAGTTAGTTTAATTCAAAGCGCCTCAAGCGTTTTGCTTGAAGGAAAAGGTTCATATCGATTTTCACTACTCACCTCAGATGCCTTGGGTGGAAAGGGAAGAGACTGACTAGAAAAGGCTGAGTTCGCTTGGCTTGAACAAAACACTACACAGAGTGATCTCAGTGAGAAATGGATTCGAGCTATAAAGCAAGAGAGACATTTGTAAAGTGGACCAATCAAAATTTCGTTCATTGTGTGTTAGGCTCCGAGAAAAAGAATCGAAATCATGAGAATACTGGAGAATAAGTTCTCCCCAACCTCACAGGCTAAAATATTAAGAAAGGAAGGGTTCCCAAAGCCCAGTTAATGGTGGCGACTTCAGGAAGGAAGGAAAGAAGTCTGTGAGAATACTGAGAGATAAAGATTCACGCCTCCCTGGGCGTGCAGTGACTAGGAAACTGACCGAAGAAAAGGAAGGTTTTAGAGGCCCTGGTTGAGTAGTGGGGCTCTGGGGAGGGAAAGAATCTTGGGGCAGAATAAAATTTCTCCCCAAACATACATTTCAGAAATGATGAAGAGTTCAACTAAGACTCCCCAGACTTTGCCAGAGTGGTCCAGCAGAAGGCTCTAACAACAACAATGCACATCTCAGAAGAAGAAGGAAGGAAAAGTGTCATTGAAAAAGGGAGCCCCTAGACAAACCCCAGAAGGAAGGGAGGACCAGGGCTTCTGTACCCCCAAACGGACCAAAAGAAAACTTGTCAAAAAGAAAACCATAGATACACATTACATCAAAACCTGCAGAAATGGGTAGCTAAATAAGAGTCAATATATATATAGAAAGGTCAATTCCAGATGTACTCATGGTCACTGGACCTTGTATGCTTGGCGAAGGAGAATGGGTCAATTGCCTGCCGTTGGGGCTGGGAAATGGTGGATAGAGTAGATGCCACCATATAGAGGAGCCTTCCTATTCTTCCTCCCATTTGTTTGGCTAATACATCTCATATATGACACCCTAAATGGTAGGTGCTACTCTTCACAAACTATGGATAGGATAGCAACTCAGGGGCCTTCACCCACTAAAAGGAGACAGATAATCTCACCCACATCACAAAACAATGAGATAGAAATGCTAGAATGAGGCTGGGTGCAGTGACTCACGCCTGTAATCCCAGCACTTTGGGAGGCTGAGGCAGGTGGATTGCCTGAGCTCAGACGTTTGAGATCAATCTGGGCAAGATGGTGAAACCTTGTCTCTACTAAAATACAAACAATTAGCAGGCATGGTGGTGCATGCTCTAGGTGCATGGTAGTCCCAGCTACTCAGGAGGGTGAGGCATGAGAATTGCTTGAGCTCGGGAGGTGGAGGTTGCAGTGAGCTGAGTGCTGAGTTCGCGCCACTGTACTCCAGCCTGGGTGACAGAGCAAGACTGTCTCCAAAAAAAAAAAAAAAAGGAAATGCCAGAATGGAGATGTAGTCCAGGGGCTTTAGGACATGGCGGAATCCACTCTACTAGAGAAGAGGAAGGGGCAGGCAAGGGAGGTCTTAGAAAGCAAGGAAGAGGGGCAAGGTTTGCACTGATGTGGTCGTCACCAAGGCCGCCCATTGTGGAGTTCAGATCTTAGCCTGCAGTGGAAGAATGGTACTTCCGGACCTCTTCACGGATTGGTGGGGCCATGTGACCAGCCTGGGGCCATGAGTGGTGAGTAGAGGTGAGAGCAGTCATGTTCTGGCCAGAGCATCGAACAGCACAGGAGGCGCCAGAGGTCTCTGCCTTCGGGCACTGCAAACAGCCATGTTGAGACTGTGGCTGCTTCCGGGTACCTGACTGACCCCTCCTCAAGACACACACCTCTTGGTAGACCAGAAGCCTGAGCCGGAAACGAATTGCTGCTGTTTTAGTGCTGTGACTGTCATCATAGCATCCCTCAGCCCAGCGCTCCTCAAAGTGTGGCCCCTGGACCAGCAGCATCAGCTTCACTTGGGAACTTGTTAGAAATGCACATTCTCAGGCCCTACTCTGAATCTGAATTTACCGAAGCAGAAACTCTGTGGAGTTGGGGAGGCGGCGGTCCAACAACCTGAGTTTTAACAAACCCCAGGGGATTCCGAAGCATGGTGAAGTTTGAGAACTGCTGCCTATCCGGGGCTGATGGACAGTCATTTTCAAGGCAAAGTGGAAATTAGAAGTCATGGAGAAGTCATTCTAGCAAAGAAAACTTTTTAAAATGAAGTCAGATATGAATTAAATGGTGAAGCTCATCATGTCACAGGAAAGGATTGTTAAGGGAAAGTATCATGGTACTCACCTCCCCTGGGCTGAGACTTCCTAACAAAATGGCCTAAACTCTGGCCAGGTAGACAATTCCCTGCAGTGTCGTATCAGAAGACACAATTACAGAGGAGATATTCTGAATCCAAAGGCATTGAAGCCAGGACCAGGATGAACCCAGCAACGCATTTTCCATTTGTCCCATGGCCTTTGCTGATTTAGAAAATGCTCCTGAATGCTTTGAATCCAAAAGGTACAGAAAACCCAATTCTCTCTTCTGCAGAATGAGTCACTAGAGCTGGAGCTGAGGCTATTTGGTAATGGGCACTATTTAAATAAAGTGAAAAGTACAATTTCAAATGAATTGCTTTTTAAACTGTCAAATAAAAGGAATCCATTTGTGCATGAGAAATTATTCCAAGCGTTCTATTAACTGAAAGCAGGAGAAAAATGTCAAAGAAAAGAAAATGTCCTACTAAAGAGCTGACTAAATGTCTAAAGACAGACACCTAATAACTCCTTTGGCCTGTTTTGGATTCAAAAACACATATTTTCACCAGCCCTAGGTGAGCTCCATGGACAAAAGTTTTAAGAAAATATTAAATGCTAGTAACAAGATGCCATTTTGTTCATTGGCGTTGCTTTAACCAATGTGACCCTGATACTGTTTTATGGACAGGACAACAGCATATTTTCACTTTAACTTTTTCCTTTGGCTTAAATTTGATGCCAAGGGCCCTTGACTAGCTCTCTAAGTGTCATATTTAACAATGTTTTATAGTCTTCTATTTGCTACTGCTGAATGCATCCTTGTACAGTCTAGTCAATGAGAAGAAAATTCTCCAAACGTATGAAAAGTGTCTTTTCTGTCACAGGCAGGCATGCTTGGTTGAGGTCACCAGTACAGAGAGTGAGCCTCAGTGTTAAGGCATCTCTGCAGACAAAAACAGAACCCCGGCCTTTTCCATTTCATTTCCTCTAGGGGTTTCCACTGCAATTAGTTTTGTGTTCATGCCTTCACTATCTTTGTTGGTATTGAAACAGAGCTGCTGAAGATAATCAGTGAGCCTTCTCCCTTCCTGGCCCTCTGGCATCTCTAACCTGTGTCACTATGCCAGACTAACACAAGCAAAATGATCCCTGCTTACTCAGTTCAGAGGGAACCGTGAGGGTGGTGACCGGCTACAGTCATTGGAGCAGGTTCAAAAAGGGAGCACTTCTCACACGTGAAGGTGCACACAAATTTCCAAGGGATCTTGTTAAAAATGTACATTCTGACTCAGTAGGTCTGGGGTGGAATCTTAGCCTGTGCGTCGCATAAGCTCTTAGGTAATTCTCATGCTGCTGAGGACCACACAGTAGTGTAGTGAGCTGTGAGTGAACAACGCACATTCTGCACAACAGTGACTTTTAGGACCCTCCTTAATGGGGCATTTATCTAAGGGCCTTGCTCCCTTTTGATTTAGGGTTCCTTGAAAGCAGAGACTGGGTCTCATACATTTGTTATTGTTTTGTTCTCCAGTTGGCACAGGGCCTGCACACGGTGGGTATGTATTTATTTAATTAAAAAGTTGGCCTTGTTCCAAAAAGGATTTTAACCCCTAGCGGCACTAAACAGGTGGCGATGAATTGGCCGGGAAGGAAGTCAGTCCTAGGGGTAGTCACAGACCCCCCTGGGCTAGGGTCCCCTCCACCTGCCTGCACCTGTATCACCCCTCAGTTGCTGTTCTGAAATTTTCCCTCCTGCCCCATTTTTAAAGCGGTTTACACCGGAGAGCCGACCAACAAGGAGATACAAAACCAAACCAGAAAGCCCTGGGAAATGGTAGGCTTAGGAACATCGAAAGCTCAGCTGTCGGTGGTGAGGCCCGCAGATCTCTCTGGTTTCCCTCTCTGCCCCGTCTCCAGCTTTTTTGCAGGTCGGTGTCGTGGCCTCGCAGGTCCCCAACAGTCCCCAGAGCCCTGAAGGAGCTGGTCCCAGCGGGTCCAGGCTCCTGTTGGCTTGGTGCAAGCCTGTTAGCTCTGCGTGACCAATTAATCTTCTCCCGCATCTTCCGCCCGTGGTGGGTGGCGGGGTAGGGGAGAGGGGGTATGGCGGGGCCTCGGGTGGCCTCGGGGGTCGGGGAGCCAGGACAGGAGCGACTGCTCTGCAGAAACCCTTGTTGTAAGAGTCCCCGGCGGTGCCATAACCTGTTTCTCTCTGCAGCAGCCTCAGAGGGTAAAGGAAGGGCTCGTTGCTGCTCCATATGGGAAGGGAGAGAAAAAAGGGAGAAGGAAGGGGATTATATTGGTCAGTAGTTGGACCTCACGGTGGAAGGGAAGAGTGCACAGGGGAGTGCGCCCTACGGGCGGAGTACACGTGCTGGGAAGGGCGGGGGGTGAGAGGCGGGCGGGAGGGGAGGAGTAGGGAGGCGAGAGCAGCGGGCGGGAGGCGCCACGGCCTCGCAGACGCAGGCGCCCGCAGCTGAGAAGCCGGAGAGAAAGTTCCCGGGTAGAGCTCGCCCCTGGGAGGGCCGGCGTCGAGCCTGCTCGCCGCGAGGGTCTCAGGTCCCGCGCTTCCAGCCCGCCTTCCCGCTGCGCGCACTCGGCCGCCCGGGCCCCGCTCGCCGGGAAGCAGGGGAGCATCGCCGGCTGGCAGCCGGGGCGGCAGCCGCCAAACTTGGAGGAGGAGGATGCTGCGAGTGGGCGCGGCGGAGCGGGGCGTGGGGGCGCATTGAGTGCTCCCACGGCGCTGCTGCCAGGGCTGTGACCGGGCAAGCGGGCTGAAGCGGAGCGGGCAGGTAGCGGCTCCAGCGCCGGGACTGCGCCAGTCCTGCCAGCCCGGGCCGCCAGCGCCACCGTGCCGGCGTCGCCTCCTCACCACGGAACCATGGTGCGCGGAGCGCGCACGCCGCGCGCGGGACTCTGAGCTCCGGCCGCGTCGCGCGTCCCCACCTTCCCAAGGGGCTCCCCCGCAGACCTCGCCCGCGGGACATGAGGCTTTGGCCCGGAGCTCCTCGCCGCTGAGCCGCGCACCTACTGCTACAGCTCCAGCGCCGATCGGCCACTGATTGCACTCCGGCCGCTGAAGCTCCCCATCCTCTCCCAGGGACGGCACCAAGGCGCTCCGGCATGGCGCTCCGCGGGACCCTCCGGCCACTCAAAGTTCGCAGGAGGCGAGAGATGCTGCCGCAGCAAGTCGGCTTCGTGTGCGCGGTGCTGGCCCTGGTGTGCTGTGCGTCCGGCCTCTTCGGCAACTTGGGTGGGTGCTGGTACGGCCCCCTCTTCCTGGGGAGTTGGGGGCTTTGGCTGGGGAGTCTCGGGGCGGCTCCGAGATGTTTCCCCCTTCTTCCTCGTCAGCTTGGTCCCAAGGGTTCATCCAGTCCCCTCCCAGCCGGGCAGGTAGAGCGCGCCCAGAAGGGCTGATGGACGCTCTGGGCGGTGGCGCCGGTTCCCCCGAGCTACGCGCGGCCCTTGGGAGCTCAGGACGCGGCTGCAGGTGTGTGTTACTAAGACGAAAGCAAGAACCGCTTCCGTCCCGGGAGTGCGCCCGGAATGGGCAGCGCAACTGCGGGGTGCGGGCAGGATTCTCTTGGTCTGGGGTGGGCGAAACTGAGTGGCTTTCCTATTCTGCAGAGCCGCAGGAACTGCCACTGCGTCTCGCCCCTGCCCTGGTTCAAAGGGGTCCCTTGGGTGCCCTGAGGTGTTCTTCCCCAACCCTAAAAGCGTTGGGGCAGTCTGCCGCTGGGGATTGCTGCCATGTATCAGCATCGCGTCTCTCAACTCCCCTTAACTCCTACGGAGGGAGAAGGCGGACGTGTGGAGTCTCGACCCGTGCCCCCTCCTCCAAGAGGGATTTGGGAGTAGCTTAGGCTATGCAAATTTCAGGTGGAGCGGAAAGAGAGAAGGAACTAACCAAAGAAATCTGTTTAGGGGGATGTGACCCCATATGTAACCTTCAGGAGACATTCATTCACTTCCCTAATCGGCTCATTTTGAGTTGGATGCTGTGAACCTTTTAGTTTCATTTTTTTTTTTTTCAAATGTGAAAAAACAAAAGAAATGCTGGTGATTTAAACACCAAGACATAGAGGTAAAGTGGGTGGTACCTTCTTGAGCAGTTAGAAAGGCCATCAACATCCAGAGACCATTTAGAGGTGCACATGATAGGTAAAATCGAGCGGAACTTGATTAAAGTTTTCGAAATAACTGCCTTTTGAAACCTGCTTTGTGATTTGAGGATGCAGGGTTAAAAAGTGGCTCTTTCCAATGAGACCCAGGAAGGTTATTTTGAGTATCTTAGTACCTGGTGCTTTGCAATTGGGCACGTCAGTGGTTTTTTTGTTTTTTGTCCCTTCACCCCCACAATTACACACCAGAAATAACAATATACCTAGAGGCTCTTAGATGTCAGCATTATGGAAGAGGTATCATTACTCAGCTGAAGCAATGAGCATCAGGAGAGGTAAATGAGTACTTTGAAGGTCTTAACGTGAGGATCATTTTTATTTGCTGAATCAGGAATTACCTTTAGGAGTTTAAGTGTGTTTGGTTGTGGGCATCCACAAATTCTCTCTTGCTCAGTATGACCCCTGGACCAGCAGAATCAGCCCCACCTGGGAGCTTGTTAGTACAGAATCCCAGGTCCCACCCCAGACCTGCTGAATCAGAATCTGAATTCTAACAAGATCCCCAGGTGATCTGCGTGCACATTCAAGTGTGAGAAGCACTGGGCCAGACCGCGTCAGCCATGCCCACCTGCTTGCTGACTTGCTATTCATTTGGAGTTCCTCCAGGGCAGGGGCCCTCTGAGAGTGTCTTTTACTGGAAGAACACCTAAAGGGCCACCTATCTAAACCGTTTGTTGCACCTATGAGGTGCTGAGACCACCTCAGTCTTGGCCAAGGTCAGGTCACATGCTGACCCATCTGGGACTGGAAACAGTGAGCTAGATCTGGGAAACAGACCATTGTATGTAAGCAGGTTATATTATACTTCCAGTCATCCTATCAGATCCTAAAGGTGGCTCCGAATAGGCATACAGGGCAGTTGCTGACATAGATACACAAATATAAGATCATTTTGGAAATGCAGCCATCACACTGACCTAATGGTGTCTGTGACTTATTTTCCAATCCAGGGCACAAAACAGCTTCAGCTAGCAAACGTGTCCTGCCAGACACGTGGAGAAATAGAAAGCTGATGGCCCCAGTGAATGGGACACAGACAGCCAAGAACTGCACAGATCCTGGTAAGAAATCGATTCTTCTCCACCCAGTCTACTAAGGCGTTTGGAGATGGTGCTTATGTGGGCGGTTACAGCCAGAGCTGAGAAAGGCGGTTTGTGGACCTGAGTGGGAAAGGGTGGCCGTGAGGTGTTGAAAGGTAACATAAAGACATTCGTCAATGGTGCTGCTAAGCAACTCAAGTGCTTTCTTTATCCAGCAACTGAAAAGGTCACATTCAAGAGTTTAAAAATGTTATTTTTTGTTCTCACAGTGTTCCTGAAGGCTAAGTATTTTCCCTGCTCTCTTGATTTTGTTTGCGGTTCGAGATGTCTTTGTTTTCTTTCCCTTTTGCTCACTGTATCCATTACTGGAGCTCTCGCAGTGGCAGATCCAGCTGCTGTGGCAATGGTGCTTTGAGATGGCCCACCAGGGTCCGGGCATGCCTGGGCGGCCGCAGGGGCGGGACGCTCTGGGGTGCTGCAGCCGTTTCTCTCAAATGGGAGTCTGCAGGGTGTCATTCAGCCCTGGAGACTGATTCTGCTTGCCCCGTTTTGATGTTCTGCTTCAGATTTTTCTTGGGGGTCCGAGGCAGTAGAGACCCAGAGGTGACATCTTGTCTTTTCTCCTGCCACAGACAGGCTTTGCTTAAATGAGTGAAGAAAATTCTCAGGAGAAGAGAGCGTAGTGGCAGAGAGCAGAAATCACAGCCACTGCCCAGACCGCAGGCACTTCTATGCTTGAGCTCTGGCTCCAACCCTTAAGGTCTTTGTGAGGAGGATCTGGGGGGATGATACATTCACAAGCCCTTAGGGAACTGTGAGGTTTTAATATAGATGGCTTTGCCACTGAGTTGCTGGGCAGATCACATCATCTTTTTGGATCTCTGTTTTCTCACCTGTAAATGGGCAGAATAGTTACCTGTTGCAGGGTTGTTGGGAGAAACTGGGAAGGCTCTGTTTGGGACTGGGTATAAAGGGAGATGAAACTCCAGGGCAAAGTAACAGGGTTTGATGGGAGTCCCCATGTGTTTAATTGTCATACTCTGTGAGGCAAGTCTCATCCCCATTTCATAGGTCAGGAAGGATCGAGGGAGAAGGCACAAGTTGCTCAAAGTCAGAACTCATAAGTGGTAAAGCTGGTTTGAGAGCCTAGGCCTGTGTAACTAAAACCTTTGGTTGGTTCCCTGTGCTTAGGAGAGGGCGACCTTCTGTCAAAGTTTTCCTACTGTTTTTTTACGCCATCAGTTTCCCTGCCCTCAGATGCCTTCTGAGAAGTCCACCGGGAGCGACGTGGTGGTGGACAAGCACAGGCTTGCAGAGAAGTGCTGGGATTAACTTGGAACCTGGGGGATTCCTCCTATCCTGGTGACCCAGCAGGCAGGGGTGTCATCCTGTCATTCCCTCCCCCAGGGTGTCTCCTCTCATCAGCCAGGCTGGTGGACGTGTGGGCCAACTGACATATAGCAAGGGTCATTGGCTGTACACTGAAAAACATGTGTGAGGCCAAGGATGGTTAATGCTGGGGGCCGTTCCCACCCATTCCAGGGACCAGAAATGCTGGAATTGGCACCATCCGCATGGGAACCCTTTGCTACTCTGGATAAAGAATCAGGGTTGGGGGATGTTTGGGTGGTTTCAAGCTTGCTGGTGCCCTTATCGTGGGCTGGCCATGCCCCTGCCGTGACTTCTGTCATACATAGCCTGAGTATGTTGGCTTAGACAGGGATCCCTTTCTTATCATCGAGTTCTCCTCTGCCCCACTGTGGGCTCTGTGTCTGTCTTCGGCTGTCTGATTAAAAATCATTCAATTAACATATAAAGTGTCTGTTCTATTCCACAGGAAGGCCTTACCTTGTCCCTTTTGTGGAAAGGGAAGTGGAGGGAACTTGACAATATCTTTAAAAATGGTTAATTTTTGCATTATGCTTTATGTTGACTGTTTCCAGAATACAGCCTGGCCCATAGGAAGGGCTCCACAAATATGAGTCGAATGATGGAATGAAAGTGCATTTTGATGTATCTCACATTTTAATCCTTATCACGTTTTTGCCAAGACAAGATACATGAAGCTCAGAAGTTTAGTGGCTTCCTAAGATCTCTTGGGCAGCTGGAACATACTGGGGTCACCTGGATCCAGGTGCCAGGCCTCTCCCTTGTATTGCACAGTCCCCAGCTCTCCTCTCAGGCCAGATGGGGGCTGTGGCCGGCCTTCCCTCCGAGCATTTTCCTCCCTGGCCTATGAGAATCTCTGCCCCCTTTTCATTTCACAAGTCTGTGTAGCAAGCACCTGCTGGTGTGTGTCCAGCTCTATTTTGGACATGTAGTGGGGAGTATAAGATGCAAGCCCCTGTCATTGAGTTGCTTATACTAGAGTAGAGAGGGCAAGATCTCAACACAGGGAAAGCTGGGTGACATTGACGGACTCCAGAGGCTTCCCAGTGAGCAGCCCTGCAGGAGGCACTGCAGGTGCACAGAGGAGGATGAGCTTGTCCAGTGTCCTTCTGTGTAGCCTGGGGGACTAGATGAGGCAGGGATATTTAGAGTTGCCATGACAGAACTGGGTTTAGCAGAAATAGAAATTTAGTGGCTCAGTAACTGGCAGTGTGAAAACAAAGATTACGAGGTGTCAATTGCTGTTTCTCCATCTCTGGGCTCACTTATCATCTAGCATGGGAAGGCGGTTACCACTGGCCCAACCTTTTGTTCTCCCAGACTCAAATATGCTGAGGCTGAGCAGCTTCTGCAGAAGCCAGAAAGTTCTGTTGGGTTGAGTTGGGCCGCATGACCACCCTTGCAGATTGATCTGGCCAAGGGAGTGCTGGGCCCAGGACTGGCTTAGACCTCGGTCATAGGCTCCATGCCCACCACCAGAACTCCACCTGCGAGTCGGTGAGGTTGGGCACCTGGAGAGCAAACACTCAATTCTTACACCTCTTCACCCTGGCCTCCCATCCTGGGGCTTGCTGTGATGAGGAAGGCTGGATTAGAGCTTTAAGTGAGAGTTTCAGGCATGTGACAGATGCTGCCGTCTGATGGCTGCCTCCCTTCTGCACAGTTGGTGGGGTTTCCTCATAAAGAATTGCAGGGCATCTTGCCTCCTCTTCAGGCTTCTGCTTTAAGCTTGCCTCCATGATTTGGAGGGCACCTTGTCCAGCTCTGCTGGGTGAGGCCTTTCAGGGATGTCAGAAGATGGAGCTTTAAGAGCTCTCTCGTGTGCTAAGGCACCACTTGGAGTGGGTGTCCCACAAACAGGAGCCCATGTCTCCGTAAGAACCTCCAGTGTGTGTCTTTATGGCCTGTGCCTTCTCATGCTCGTCTTTACCTGTGAGAGGAAGAACTTTGTTTTCCAAAAACATGAATGGGACCCTGCTCTAGTCTTTCCTGAAGACTCTACATGGAAAATGGACTCTGCCCGGGGTTATATCCCCAGATCTTGGTGTTAGCATTTTGATCTCATTATCTGTGTTTCAGCATAAGTACCAGCCACCACCCTTCCCTTCCCTTCCACCTTTATCATCCTGTGTTTTTTGTTTGTTTGTTTTTGTTTAATTTTGTCACTCTGTCACCCAGGCTGGAATGCAGTGGTGTGATCATGTCTCATGGCAGCCTCTACCACCCTGGCTCAAGTGATCCTCCTGTCTCAGCCTCCCGAGTAGCTGGGACCACAGGCTATTTTTTTCTATTTGTTTTGTAGAGGCAGGGTTTTGCCATGTGGCCCAGGGTGGTCTCAAACTCCTAGGCTCAAGCAATCCTTCTGCCCCGGCCTCCCAAAGTGCCAGGATTACAGGCGTGAGCCTCCGTGCCCTGCTCCCTGTGTTGTTTTTATGTTTTTGTGACATGTGTCACTAACATAACTCACTTCATTGCTGGGTGTCTACCCTTGAGGGCTACCTCGTTTGTGGCCAGAAGAGCTGTTTTAAATCCTGGCTGCATATTTAGATCACCTCAAGAGCTTTATGGGAATATTTTGAAATGTCCAGGTCCCACTCCCAGAGTGTCTGCTTTCATTGGTTCGGGGTAGGGCCCAGGAGTCGTTACCTTTTAAGAGCTCCCAGGCAATTTCAGGATGAAGTCAGAAGTGGTGCTCACTGGCCTGGAGACCTAGTGCTCAGCGTGGGAGCATCGCCTGGGAGCATATCAGGAACGCAGAGTCTCAGGCCCCCCGAATCAGAATTGGCATCCTGAAGAGATGCCCAGGTGGCTCTCTGGGCTAGAGCACTGCTGGACACTTGGCACCGGGCTAGAGCACTGCTGGACACTTGGCACCGGGCTAGAGCACTGCTGGACACTTATTTAATGGAGCCATTTTCCTAAAAACCATTTTTTTTTTTTAATGTAGGAAAGATTTTTAAAAATCTGCTTTATTTTTCTCAATGATATCTGTGGAAAATTTATAATTAATTTTTCCCTAGAGATCTGAAGGCAAAACATGGGCCTCTAGGCCTTAGATGTTTATTTTCATGGCCTGTGCAGAACAAGCACTGAAAAAGGGAAGTAGGTCTCTCCATGCCACATGTGTGATGTAGGAATGAGTGGCAGTGACTCTGAGTCCCTAGAGGACTATCTTAGCTCAGGCTGCTTTAGCAAAATATCATAGGACAGGATAGCTCAAACAACAGACATTTCTTTCTCATGGTTGTGGAGGCTGGCAAATCCAAGGTCAAGGTGACTGGTGAGGGCTCTCTACTTGGCTTGCAGATGGACACCTTCGTGTGCTCAGAGTGGCAGAGAGAGACAGCACACAGTCTCTCTTTCTTCTCTTATAAGGGTGCTCATCCCATCATAGGGGCCATACCCTCATGAACTCGTCTAACCCTAATTACCTCCCAAAAGCCCTACCTCCAAATACCATCATATTGTGAGTTCAGGCTTCAAACTGTGAATTTGCGGGGGACTCAAACATTTGGTCTATATAAGGAACCAATGAGTTTCCACACATCTGGAGTATTGGAAGACAGCTGAGAATGGAACCTCGTGCTTCTCAACCTTGGCCTGTAAATGAAAGACACCAGGGGGACTTGAAAAACACAAATGGCTGGGCCCAGTCCCGACCTGTGAAACCAGAAGCAGTGACAGTTGCATTCTGTGACTGACTTTTGGAGTGTCTGGGAACCATACTGTTTCTGTCCAGATCCTCCAGGATGGGCTCCTACTTGCCATTGGCACCTTCACAGGCTTTCCCTGGTCACCCAGTCCAAAGTAGCCCTCTGAGTCCCCGGCTGTCATGGCATCTTGTTTGAGCTCCTTGCAGGTGTGAATTCTTAATTTTATTTATTTACTTTTTAAAAAATGAGACAGATTCTCACTGTGTCATCCAGGCTGGAGTGCAGTGGTACGGTCTCTGCTTACTGCAGCCTTGACCTCCCAGGTTCAAGCCATCTACCCACCTCAGCCTCCTGAATAACTGGTACTATAGGCACATGCCACCATGCCTGGCTAAGTTTTGTATTTTTAGTACAGACGAGGTTTTGCCATGTTACACATGCTGGTTTCAAACTCCTGAGCTCCAGCAATCTGTCTGCCTTGGCCTCCCAAAGTGCTAGTATTACAGGTGTGAGCCACCACAACTGGCCTGCAGGCACTAAGTCTATCCATTATTGTATTATCTGCCTCCCCTAACTAGACTATAAAGGGTGAAAGCCTTGTTTGCATTTTAAAACCATAGTATGTGCCTCACTTTTTCCATCTGTAAAATGAGGGTGATAATTACAGTTGATTCTTGAACAAACCTGCATAGGTCACTTACATGTGGATTTTTTTCTGCCTCTGCCACTTCTGGGACAGAAAGACCAACCCCTCCTCTTTCTCCTCTCGACGTGAAGATCATGAGGATGAAGACCATTAGATAATTTGCTTCCACTTACTGAATATATTTTCTCTTCCTTATATTTTCTTAATAAAATTTTTCCTCTAGCTTACTCTATGTAAGAATACAGTGATACAGTGTGTAATACATGTGACATATATAATATGTGTTAAACAGGCTGGGTGTGGTGGCTCACGCCTGTAATCCTAGGACTTTGAGAGGCCGAGGCAGGCAGATCACTTGAGGTCAGGAGTTCGAGAACAGCCTGGCCAATATGCTGAAACCCCCTGTCTACTGAAAATACAAAAAAACTAGCCAGGCATCGTGGTGCACACCTGCAATCCCAGATACTCAGGAGGCTGAGGCAGGTGAATCACTTGAACCCGGGAAGTGGAGGTTGCAGTGAGCCGAGATCGCACCACTACACTCCAGCCTGAGTGACAGAGTGAGACTCCATCTCAAAAAAACAAAAAACCAATATGTGTTAATCGACAGTTTATGTTATCTGTAAGGCTTCCGGTCAACAGTAGGCTATTCGTAGTGAAGCTATTGGGGAGTCAAAAGTTATATGCAGGCCAGACACAGGGACTCATGCCTGTGATCCCAGCACTTTGGGAGGCTAAGGCAGGAGGATTGCTTCAGTCCAGAACAACAGAGGGAGACCCTGTCTCTCAAATAATTAAAAAATTAGCTGGACATTGTGGGCAGCACTTGAGATCCTGAGCAACAGACTGAGATCCCATCTAAAAAATGTTATACATATTAATAGACTTTCAACTGAGAGGGGGTGGCACCACTAATGCCTGATTTATTCAGGGGTCAAATGTACCTCCACCTCAGAGGATTGTTGGAATGAAATGAATCTAAATACCCATCAGCACTTAAAACACTGTTTGGCCCAGAATACATGCTCAGACACTAGCTTCTCTCTGTTGCCACTCTTTAATCTGCTCACCCCGAAGATGATGTAATGCCTGTGTGTGTTAAGTACTGAAAATGATTCGTCAGTTGAATTTTCTGAGGGCAAGTTAACAAGCAAACATCTTGCAACACATTTATTCTTTTCTCTTCTGGAAACAAATTTGTTTGTTTGTTTTTTATCTTCGAAGGATTTAGGATGCTGGAGGATGGCCTACCTTGTAGAACGTGCTTCTAAATAGAAGAATTTTCTTGTGTCTTGACAGGCGTTATTTTATATTTGCCTGCGTAACTGGGATGGGCATGATTTCCCCTCTCTAACACTGCCTTCATCCCCAACTTCTGGGTTTTTTAAAAACTTTTTTTGGACAGAGTCTCACCCCCTCACCCAGGCTAGAGTGCTCTGGTGCGATCTTGGCTCACTGCAACATTTGCCTCCCAGGTTCAAGTGATTTTCCTGCCTCAGCCTCCTGAGTCGCTGGGATTACAGGCGCCCAACCACCACACGTGGCTAATTTTTGTATTTTTAGTAGAGACGGGAGTTTTGCCATTTTGGCCAGACTGATCTCGAACTCCTGGCCTCAAGCGATCTGCCTGTCTCGGCTTCCCAAAGTGCTGGGATTACAGGCGTGAGCCACTGCACCCTGCCCCACTTCTGATATTGAATGTTTTTTTCATTCTCCACTATGTGACCCCTATTGTTTTGGGTTTCCAACGTCCTATGCCCCATGTTGGGGCTTGATTTCCGCTTGTTGTTGTGGGAGGGATTTAAATCCTCCTTTAGAATTTGCTTTATTGTGTGTGGTTTTCCTTCTTCCAAATACATCTTCTGAGATGCCTGAGCTATATGTCCACAGAAGAAAGGCTGGGAGAAGCGGGCTGATGCAGGGTGCTAAGGAGGGTCTGAAGAGAAAGGTGCTTTGTAGCATTTCGGGGGAGCAGAGGATGCAGGCACTAGATGGAGAATCTTTGGTCATCAGCTTGCTTCTGCTCCACCCTTACTTTTTATTCTGTACCATGCCAGTGTAAGGGCGGTTGTGGGAGGGGAGAGGGTGGTAGAGTCTGGTGGGGGTGGGACCCTGAGCACAGGAGCTGGCACTGTGGCTGGGCTAGGAGGAGGTGAGATCATCAAGCAGGTACCCTTAGGGGTAGGCCTCTGTAGACTCCCCTGTGTGGGGAGCAGAGTTGGAGAAAGCACAAGAAATCAAGAGAAGGACGAGGGGCCTAGAGCTGCGAAAAGGACATCAGGACAAGTGGGTGGGGAGGTGCAGTAGCCCTGGTGGCAAGAAGTGTCTGGATTCTGAACAAACATCTGTTGGAATGATGCCTCGGTGGGCTTGGGAGGCAAGTCACACATCCACATTTCAAAGTTGTTATGTAAAAGTAAATTTTGAGTTAGATAAGCAAGAATTGGATTTACTACTGTGGGCAGGAAGATCACAGTTCCATGCCTTTCCCAGACAGCAGGGGCAGGATGTCCAGCCTGGAGAGGGCCTTTCCTGAGAAGGGCAGCCTCCAGAGGGCCAGGCAGCTTCTTGGGGAAACTGTCACCAACCATACTGGACTGCCATAGGCTGGCACAGCCACCAATCTGATTACAAACAGAGGCTGAGGAAGACGGCACCTGGCATCACTGTGCCCACTCACACCTGTTTCAGGGGATGGGGTGGAATGGGATGTTATAAAGTGGATCAGTAGATTGGGAGCTGAAGGTCTGCGTTCCAGTATCAGTTGTGCCCAGATCCTGCCTGCTGGCATTTAGTGGCTGTTCTCCCTCCCTCTCTTTCTTTCTTAGCAAAAGGAAGTTGCGCTGGATAAGTACAAAGATTTTCAGCAGCCAGAAAAGGCTCCTTCCTGTCTGTCTGTCTGTCTTGGAGATGGTAGTTGGACATGGTGAAGGCAGACGCGAGGGTCTGAGTCCTAGCTCACCACTTACTGGCCATGTGACCCTGGACAAGTTACATAATCTCGCTAAGCATCAGGATTTCTCTTTTGTAAAATGAGGATAGCAGCTCTTCTTACCTGTCTCACAGTGCTGCTGTGTGACACCACATGCTGTATGGAAGTATTTGAACCATACCGAGCCCGTGGTGGCTGCCACCATCATCATCATCATCATCATCATCATCTTGGCTAAGTCCAGGGTACCCTGTGTTGGGCGCTATTCTAAGCACTTTTCAGGTGTTACTTGCTTCTCGCAACAACTCTGAAGGCAGGTGCTGTCCTCAGTTTGCCGATGAAGTAAAAGAAACCCAAACTAGTCCAAGCCACGCAGCCAACAAAAGGCAGAATCAGTGGTTTGTGTGTTTTTAATTAATAGCTTTATTTTTCAAGCAGTTGTAGGTTTACAGAAAAACTGAGCAGAAAATACAGAGTTCCTCTGTTACCCCTCCATCCTCACAGTTTCCCCTATTATTGATACTTTGTATTAGCGGGTGTATTTGTTACAATGATGAGTCAATAGTGATACATTGTTATTAACTAATGTCCACCTTTTACATTAGGGCTCCCTCCTTGTGTGGTACACGCCATGTTTTTTTGTTTTTCTGTTTGTTTTGAGACAAAGTTTCACTCTTGTTGCGCAGGTTGGAGTGCAATGGCAGGATCTCAGCTCACTGCAACCTCTGCCTCCCGGGTTCAAGCAATTCTCCTGCAGCCTCCCAAGTATCTGGGTTTACAGGCATGTGCCACCATGCCCAGCTAATTTTTGTACTTTTTTTTTTTTTTTTTTTTTTTTTTAGTAGAGATGGGGTTTCACCATGTTAGTCAGGCTTGTCTCGAACTCCTGACCTCAGGTGGTCCACCTGCCTTGGCCTCCCAAAGTGCTGGGATTACAGGCATGAGCCACTGCGCCCAGCCCTCATGTGATGGGTTTTGATAGATGTGTGATGTCTCCTATCTACCATTATGGTGTCATACAGAATAGTTTCACTGCCCCCAAAATCCTCTGTGGAGCAAGATTTTAAATTCAGGTGGTCTGAATTGTGATTCCTATATTCCTTACTGGTAATTATTAATAAGTGGGGTAGAAAAGACAAACTAGAGATGGGAACTTCTGTAGCAGATTCCAGCCTGTCACTGTCTGAGTGCCCATCTGAGAAACAGAGAATGCCCTGTCCACAGCAGCAGCAGACACCTCTGTGGGCCGTGCTTCTTGCTATGTTTCTAATACCTATTTGTTTGCAATCAGAAGTTTTTTTGGCCTCATCCACATGATCGGGGCTATCTGCTCCCAATCTCTCCTCTTTGCTGGGCCATCTGCTGCCCCCGACTTGCAGATTCTCCGCTCTTGACGCGGTGTGGCCCACCACAATCCAGAGAGCGCCCACTCGGCTTCCTCTTGAACCCTGAGGAGCATTCCTCCCTGAGTTAAAAATGGAAATTATAAAGCATTGCCATTTGTTGCCTTGGGTGAAAGAGATCCAGCCGTTCGACGTAACAGAAAAGTTGAATGCTTGAAAATGGATTTTTTAAATTTAACATTGTCCATTATAGAAGAGGCCTTTGGAACATGGCATTTTACTAAAAAGGAATAAAAATAAATGTGCCGGAATAATTTACTGCTTCTTCTGAAAAAGCAGTGGGTGTGCTCCTTGGGAAAGGAACAGAGGTTACTGTGTGGATTAGAAGCAAAAGAGTTCCCTGCCCATGGGTTCTTCCCATGGAGGTGGGAACAGATGTGGCTGCCGGGTTTCTGGACCTACAGCTTCCTTTGCTAATTCAGCACAGTGCATGGCTCCAGCCCTGAGACTCCTAGTAACTGCCCAAGAAATTAAATTCAACATATACTTCTTAAAGTCCACATACCCTGTACTGTACTAGGCTCTGAAGCTGGAAGGGACCCAGCCCCTGCTGTCAGTGAGCATGGGGAAGACAGGCCAGGGCTGGAAAACCAGACCAAGCCACCTGCTGCAAATACCATGGTGGGGGGTCTCCCTAGGGAGGGTGCCACAGAGGAAAGAGTGTGGTATTTCAGGGCAAGGGTGCCCTCCCTGGAGAAGACCATGTCTGAGCCTGGCCTCGAAGGGTAGGTGGAGGCTGTGGAAGGGCATTTAGGCAGACAGCAGTGTGCACCTGAAACTGCTCCCTGAGAAATCGCAGCATCACCTCCCATACCTGGAGGAACACTTGCTAGCAACCACTGTGTCTTGCTCATTGGCTGTCCGAGGGGAAAGCGAAAACAAACACCTCCTAAGATTACCAGGCACAATAGTAAGTAATTAGGCTTTGGGGATTTATCCAGGACTCCGTGCTCAACTAGGGCTAGGGCTGGATCAGATTACTTGGATTTGTTTTTTTTTAAAGCATGGGGAGGGGGTGGCAGTGATGCCTGGGAGATGCCAGCTACCTGCGCTGGCCCAGGGGGAAGTTGGCAAACTGGTTCCCAGTAATCCACAGTTGGGGTGGTCTCCCCAGTTAACAGGCTGTGCTTGGCTCAGTATTAGCTTATGGCAGATTGCGATGATAAGAATGCAGGAATTTGCCATTCTTTCCCTTCTTGCCTTTGAGCTCCTTGAGTGCAGGGACTATGTCCTCTAGGTCCTTGGCTCTAGAGGTGAGACCAGAGTCAGGCATAGACTCAGCTTACAGCAAATGGTGACTGGATGGACAGAGTCCCTCATCGTACCCATCAGGGAGCTGTGCTCCCACAAAAGTGACCCCTGTCTCCCTGGCTGCCCCTCTAGCCTGTCGGTGCCTTGGGGAAGATCAGGACACCCAGAAGGAGTTGTGTTAGAGCTCGAAGAACACGGACCCTGGAGCCAAACATCTGGTTTGCAGTCCTGCCGCTGCGCTTGCTGTATTTCTGTGACCTTGAACTAGTGACCTTGCCTTTTAACCCAAGGAAAGGGACAGGGTGTGTTTCATTCACTGATGTATTCGCCTGCCACTCAATAAAAGTGTGTGTGCATGTGAGTGCTTGTACACGTGTATGTGCCCCGGAGGTCAGATGGCACCATTATATCAGGGTTCTGAGCACTGACTTGTGTTAATCTCTATAAGGTGCTTACAGGAGTGCCTGGCATGAGAGTGAGCGCTATATAAGGTGTTTTTTTGTTTTTTGTTTTTTGCAGCTGCAATTACCTATTAAAGAGAACTTAAATTGAAATATAACTTCACAGCATAAATTTTCAGAGCTGCCCTCTGATAAAGGCTGGAAGCTGAATTTTATAAGTGCAGCACTTGCTTCATTTTGAATTAAAGTTAAAAATGAATAGTGGAGCTTATATTTGCTTGTTCTTAATTCTTTGAGGACAAGAAACTGTAGACCCTTTGCAAGGCTGACACCAAGAGATGACCCAGATCACATGGGGCACAGCGGTATACTCACTGTGATTGTTCCAGATAAAGTCCTTTCTGTTAGTGATGTGGGACCTGATGAATGAGAGCTGGAATTTGGAGAGTTTGCATTCTGGCCCTGACACAACCTGATTATGTCCAAGTTATTCTGCCTATCTGAGCCTTAATTCCTGTCTGTGAAATGGGTGTAATGATGATGTGGTTTGCCCTACAGGCTTTTAAGGATTAAGTGCAAAGTGCTGTGCAAATACGATTACTTTTGTTTGCCTGACTGTAATAGATGCTTAACTCTTTGAAGACATCTCTCCTTTGTGAAATAGAGGACATCAGTTATTTGGGGTTTTTCAGAATTGATCTATAAAATCGCGAGTAGGATTTGGTGAAAGCGTGGTGCTTGGCTAATGTGGTTGATGCAGTTCCTGCCTAGGATAGAAAGAGAAAGGCCGCTCACACCCCCCCGCCAACGTACCAGCTTGTATGACCCCGCCGTTGGTTTATCTCATTTCACACTACAAATGTCTGACTTTGGATTCCATTGTACCTGCCAAGTTCAGGGATGGCTGGGCAGATCCCACAGCAGCTTGTTCAACTCTGTACCTAAGATATCTGTTTATTAAAACAAATGCATTTATGAAAACAATCACCCTACTTAGGAGGCCTATTGGGGGCAGTCTCCCTGACCTCAGGTGGGAAGCCATCCTTGGGTTTAGCTCATGGCAGATTGCAATGATAAGAATGTAGGTATTTGCTATTCTTTCCCTTCTTGCTTTTGAGCTCCTTGAGGGCAGGGGCGATGTCCTCTTTGTCCTTGGCTTAGAGGTGAGACGGGAGTCGGACATAGACTCTGCTTACAGCGAATGATGACTGGATGGACGGAGACCCTCATGGTACCCCTCAGGGAGCTGTGCCTCCACAGAAGCAGCTACTGTCTCCCTGGCTGGCCCCTCTAGCCTGTTGGTGCCTTGGGGAAAATCAGGACACCCAGAAGGAGTTAAGTGTTAGAGCTCAAAGATCGAGTTGCTAGATGCATGTTGATTGAGCAACCCTGTCTGCTGGTCCCAAGGGGAAAAAAAAACTGTCCTAGATGTGGACCCGGCCTCCAGGGAGCTTCCATTTGAGTTGACGGGATAGGAATCCACAATGCTAACCTGTAATATGTCGGGGAGTACACAGGACTGCAATCCTGGTGGTAAGTAGAGGAGGGACGAGTTAAGTCCCCGATGTCAAAATCCAAGAGGGCGTCCCAGCAAAGGTGGCATTGAAGATGGGAAGGTGTGGCTGCTGAAGGCTCACGATGGAGTAGACACTTGGGTAGCAGCATTCTAAGTGCTTTGCACACATCACTTCCTTGATCCTTGTGACAGTCCTGAGGGTAGATGGTGGTGGTGTGTTGTTATTATCATACCCATTTTACAAAAGGTATGAGTAAGGCACAGAGAGGTTTGATAACTTGCTCAAGGTCCCCCAGCTCAGAGCTGGCAGTGTGAGGATCTGAACTTGGGCAGCCTGGCTCCGGAGCCTGTGCTCTTTGCCGGGGAAGGAGGAGGGTTCCCCTGGCTGAGGGAACGGTTGGCGCGGGTGGGTATGGGTGGCGAGTCATCCTGTAATGTATGTTGGAACCAACCAGTCTTTTTTTTTTTTTTTTTTTTTTTAATTATACTTTAAGTTCTAGGGTAATGTGCATAACGTGCAGGTTTGTTACATATGTATACTTGTGCCATGTTGGTGTGCTGCACCCATCAACTCGTCAGCACCCATCAACTCGTCATTTACATCAGGTATAACTCCCAATGCAATCCCTCCCCCCTCCCCCCTCCCTGTGATAGGCCCCGGTGTGTGATGTTCCCCTTCCCGAGTCCAAGTGATCTCATTGTTCAGTTCCCACCTATGAGTGAGAACATGCGGTGTTTGGTTTTCTGTTCTTGCGATAGTTTGCTGAGAATGATGGTTTCAGCTGCATCCATATCCCTACAAAGGACACAAACTCATCCTTTTTTATGGCTGCATAGCATTCCGTGGTAGATATGTGCCACATTTTCTTAATCCAGTCTGTCACTGATGGACATTTGGGTTGATTCCAAGTCTTTGCTATTGTGAATAGTGCTGCAATGAACATACGTGTGCATGTGTCTTTATAGCAGCATGATTTATAATCCTTTGAGTATATACCCAGTAATGGGATGGCTGGGTCATATGGTACTTCTAGTTCTAGATCCTTGAGGAATCGCCATACTGTTTTCCATAATGGAACCAACCAGTCTTAAACACCCAAAGGCCTTCATGCTCTTTTGTAGGCTTTGGGAGCCAGGGACGGTTTCTGAGCCGTTCTGGGTTTTAGGAAGTTAGATCTGCTGGCAGTGTGGAGAATAACTGAAATTGAAATAATATGTGAAAGTCCTTAGCATTATGCTTAATTAGCTTTTTAGGGCAAAAAAAATGAAGATAGGGAGAATAATGAGAAGTTATTGCAGAGACTTACCAGAAGGGATAGTCTTACTTAGGGTGTCAAGGAATAGGTTGAGAGAGGCAGGATCTGTAGGTCTCAGCAGATGCTGGAGGTGCAAGTTGCAGGTGGGGGTCATCAACCCTGATTGCAGATGCAGATAAATGGCATCCCCATTTTCCAAGATGGGAGCATGAAAAGCACTTCTTCCTTCCTTTGATTTAGACCCCTCTACAGGATGCTAGTTCAAGAAGAGCCCTGTAGTATAAATACAGTGGCTGGCTTATTTTCTATATTCTGTATTCCAAAGTATGCACCCGGCAGGCATTTACTGGGTACCCGTGGGTGGGACACTAATGAGGCTGGGACAAAGGAGAGAAATCCCTGTTCTCAGTGAGCCCACAGGTTAGAGGACAAGGTAAACTCGTAATCACTGCATGTGACCTGGGGTGACACACTCACATGCCCGGCATGGCTGGAAGGCTTCACAAAGCATGCAGCATTTGAACTGTGCTTTGACGCAAGAGGGTATTTGCTGGACAGATGGGGAGGGTGGGACATTTCTGGCAGCGGACTTGGTGATTGCAGAAATAGGGTGGTGAGAGAGAACTTGACCAAATCAGGGGCGAGGGAGATGTTTTCAGCTGGCTTTGCAGGGTTCAGGTCCTTAGGTGTGGTGGCTCCCGAGGCTGCATCCTGCCAAGCCTTGTGTGTGCTGCTGCAGGGAACCAGGCTTTCCTGTCTCACGTAAGGTTTTAAGAGTGGGAACGATTCCTCTCCCCACTGTAGGAACTGCTTACCTTTTCACTTCTGGGCACCTGGAGCCAAGGGATGGTGAGAGTGTGGTGCTCACCATCAGAAGCACAGCTGAGAGGGCACATGGATCCCCCTAATTCTGTGCTCCCTCCACACACGGCCTCACACGTCAGGACACCCAGTTTATTACGTTTTTTAGATCAGTAGGGCTTAATCCCAGCAGGATTTTGCCGAGGCCCCAAAGCAGATGTATTTGTTCTAAGCAACATTGGGGGCATGTAAGCAAAATGATAGGGGAGTGCTGATGAAATGTAGGGCACCGCATGTAACATGCAAAAGGGACCTTTCTCAGGCAGACAACCAGTTCTTAGAGTCATCCTGGTTTCCTTTTCCGTCTCTCAGTGTCTCTTCGGAGGAGTATGCAGCGAGGCTGGCTGGTGCTTATCCCGAAAGAGGATGCATCACACCACACAGGCAGCAGGCAAAGTGGCAGCAGCCCCGCCTTCTTTGGTGGCCTGGTGGCCTTTGTGTCTTGCCTCATTTGTAGATGAACACCTGGGAGGGAGGGGCCACTGGCGCCTTCTGTGAAATGCCCTCTGGTTGCTGAATAAGCTGTCCTCATGAAGGTCGCTGACCTTGCCTGACCGCGGGGACATGAACAACACTCTGAGCAGGTGCTCAGGGAAGGCAGGACACGATGATTGGCCAGCGGTGATTGAGAACGGGACATAAGGGTCATTGCCCTGAAAGGCCTTCAGCCTGGAGAAGCCCAGTGCCCAGAAAGAGGTGGAAACTCCCCAGAGACTTGCAGGAGTGTCGATAAAGGTGATCAATGGAGTAGATAGAATGACTTATAAACAAAGATCAGAGCAGCTAAGTGGTTCTGGCTTCTTAGCTAAGCGTCGGCAAAGAGAGCTGTGTGAACAAGAGTACTTGAGATGGTGCTGCAGCCCCTCACCTGGCTGCAGGGGCTCCACCTGGTTACCCGGCTGCAGGGGCTCCAGGCTCCACCTGGGAATTGGCAGACCCGGGAGAAGAACCATCCACGGACAGCTTGCCTCCCCTGAAGTGCTTCTTAAAGGAAACCTGTGCCTCAAACAGTCTCCCCAGGAAAATGGGGGGATATTCCATCCCCTGGGATGTTTCAGTTAGCTGGGGCCACGTGCTGGAGGGTTTATTAGAGGTGCTTCCGTGCTGGCAGCAGAACAGAATAGCTGTGTGGTTACGTCTTTTCACTCTCTAATTTCTGAGTGATTCTTCTCTGGGCCTCAGAGGGGGCAAGCCCTTGAAAGAATTGCTCTGAAATCCCTTTGATCATTTAAGCCTTGCTTGGTTTTTCCTTAGCCAGCGCAGATTCCGTATAGCCCTGTGTGAAAAGTGACTCAATGACTTGTGGGCTTTGGATGCCCCATATGTGTAGGAGGAAGAAAGGAAAGGTGGGGAAGTTGGTGCCTAATTTGCAGACTACACACACTGGGAGGATGTTCTGCCTCTTCCACAGCCCCCGAGCCCCAAGCTCATCACCAATACTGAGAACCACACGATGAAGTCAGAGGGGTCTCAGAAGGGATCCAAAAGATCACAGAGGAGATCCTGGAGGAAAGCCGTGTGTCTTGTAGCTCAGAGCCATGCCTCTCCGTCTTTTATGTGCACATGGTCACCTGGGGACCTCATTAAAATGCAGATGCAGGAGGTCTGGGGTGGGGTTGGGGGTGGGGATCTCCATTTCTGACATGCTCCCAGATTCTTCTTTTTTTCCTATTTATTTATTTATTTCGAGATGGACTTTTGCTCTTGTTGACCAGGCTGGAGTGCAATGGTGCAATCCCAGCTCACTGCAACCTCCGCCTCCCGGGTTCAAGCGATTCTCTTGCCTCAGCCTCCTGAGTAGGTGGGATTATGGGCATGCGCCACTACGCCTGGCTAATTTTGTATTTTTAGTAGAGATGGGGTTTCACCATCTTGGCCAGGATGGTCTCAAACTCCTGACCTCAGATGATCCACCTGCATCGGCCTCCCAAGTGCTGAGATTACAGGCGTGAGCCACCGCATGTCCGGCCTGGAGGTAATGATTAAACAACAGCAAGGATAACAATTTTGATTCTTGATCACATCCCCCATTTAAAGAGTGTCCATGGCTTTTTAGTGCCCTGGGCTCCACCTACTATGCAGGTGGAAGATAAAGGCTGCTTCCCCCTCTTTTTGGATCAGGCTTCTCCGTGCCCATCTTCTTGGAGGCATTCCTTTGAATTGGGTGTAAAAATCTGTCATAAAGAGTGGGCCATGAAGCAGGGGTGTTTGCCAGTCTGGATTTGGGCGAGTCAGTCCAGGGTCCCACAAGGGCAAATTGGTCACTGGCCTGTGTAGAGCTGTAGGCACTGGAGATGGATCTCTGCAAGCTGTTGTACCGTCACTCACACCCCTGCGCAGCTTGCACCTTTGGCTCTGCAGCCAAAGAGTCCAAGACAGCTGTCTGCTTGGGAACTCTGCAGCTGCCCCTTCCACTTCTTCCCTGTTTTTCTATATGACAATGTCAATATTAGCAACAAGTGACAGATGCAACCCTGAAATGACATAGCCAACCCAATTCCCCATTGTTTGCTTCATAGGGTTTTGCTACAGCTCATCTGTTCATTCACCTCCTTTTCCTCTTCTGTAATATATCCTAAGAGTTGCCTTTTGGATGTAACCTGTGTTGTAAAATTATAGTACCCCGATGTCTCTTTCAGGAGTAGCTGTCAGACAAAGGAAGAAGCAGTTTGCAGACATACCAGAGATTCCCCATCCCCCTCCACATGACTCAGCTAATCCTTAAAGCCAGATTCTTACAGCCAGCTTCTCCCCGCCTCCCAGACTGATTGGGTTCTCCATTTGTTCCTCTTCTGCCACCTCTGGGGTAGAAGTCTGCTCAGGCAAGCTGCTCACTCATTTATTTACTCTTTTTTTTTTTTTGAGACAGAGTCTCACTCTGTCACCCAGGCTGGAGTGCAGTGGAACCATCTTGGCTCACTGCATCCTCCGTCTCCCAAGTTCAAGGGATTCTCCTGCCTCAGCCTTCTGAGTAACTGGGACTACAGGCATGCACCACCTTACCCAGCTACTTTTTGTATTTTTAGTACAGGTGAGGTTTCACCATGTTGGCCAGGCTGGTCTTGAACTCCTGACTTCAAATGATCCACCTGCCTCGGCCTCCCAAAGTACTGGTATTACAGGTGTGAGCCACCATACCCAACCACGACAGGACTTTTTTTGTGTGTGTGTGATGGCATATGTTATTGTTTGCATTTACTTACTTCCAGATCTTCCTGTAGAGATGGGGATATGACTTGCATTATAGGGTATTCAATCCATTGACTTCAGACATGGACATGTGATTTACTTTGGCCAATAAATGTGAGCAGACACCACTTACGTGATGTCTGAGCAGAAACTTTAAAAGTTGTGTGTTTCTCCAGCTCTTGCCCTTTTCCCTTTCCCCTGAGGATGATGTGTTCTAGATGGCACTTCTTCTGCCTGGATTCTAGAATGGAAGACAAGAGAAGCTGTCCCTTCATTGCCGACTGGTGATGCAAATGAGAAACAATGTGTGTTATACGCCACCGATATTTGGGGGATTGTTGTTATGCAACATAACCTAGTGAAAGCTGACTGATACAGTTTCTCAGTAGTGGGTTAATGTGGTCTGCTCATGTGTAGTGTTAAGTGAGGGGGACATTTAAAAGGGAGGTCATCTTGAATCAGATGATAGCTAGAGAGTTTGCATTTCTTATCGAGGCAGTTGGAGTTGGGGAGAGTTTCTGAGCTGAGGATTGATGTGCTGAGGAGTGTGCTTTGGGAATGTGACTCCAATCTCAGGTCAGAGAAAGGAACTAGTCCTGGGGAGGCGTTCGAGGCTGTTTAGGATGTCCAGGCATGAAGGAGGAGGGCGACAGTGAATGTGGAGAGGGGGTTTGATTTCAGAGACTGGGTTTTGATCAGATTTATGAAGACATGGCAACTGCCTGAAGATGAGTGAGGGAGCGGGGCCACTTGCTTTGCAGGGAGGGAGCTTTGTTCTGTTGGACCCTCCACAAACAGGGAGAGCAGGATGGACCCAGTGTGCTCCATCTAGCCAGCTTGCCAAGTGTCTCAGCACTACCTGTTTCCAAAATGCTGCATTTTACTGTGTAAAAATAAGATGTCTGGAGAGACACACCAGGTTTGAGTAGACTTCAGATTCTCTCTCTGCTTTGAAACCTCCTGAAATTCTGCCACTGTACAAACTGTTGAAGTGTGAAGGTATCAGGGGCCTGGCTGAGGGGCAGATAGAGTGCGGGGTGGGCCCAGTTAGGGTGCCTTGTGCCCTAGTGTAAAATTCAGGACAACCCCAGAGATGCAGGATCTTTAGTTGGGTGAGGGCTAGATTTGGCCTGCCTTGCTCATCAACCAGTGGAGTGGCATCCACCATTCATTCATCATTCATTCAACAAAGTGGTTAATAGCGTAAGCTCTGAAGTTGGACTGCAGAGCTTGAACCCTGGCTTTGCTACTTACTGGCAGCAACCTGGGGCAAGTTACTTATGAACCCTTCTGCGCCTCTGTTTCGCTGTCTGTAGCATGGTGACAACAGCCCTAAGGTGGGTTGTCTTAGGGTTTAATGCATTAACAAAAGCATAGCACTTAGAGGCCGGGTGTAGTGGCTCATGCCTGTAATCCCAGCACTTTGGGAGGCCAAGGCAGGCGGATCACTTGAGGTCAGGAGTTCGAGACCAGCCTAGTCAACATGGTAAAACTATATCTCTACTAAAAATACAAAAAATTAGCCAGGCATGGTGGCATGTGCCTTTTATCCCAGCTACTCAGGAGGCTGAGGCAGAAGAATCATTTGAACCCAGGGGGCAGAGGTTGCAGTGAGCCAAGATTGTGCCACTGTACTGCAGCCTGGGTGACAGAGTGAGCCTCCATAGCACTTACAGCAGGGTTTGTTGCAGAATGAGGGCTGGTGTTCTGAGAGGGTGAGAGGGGGATGTTCATGGGGCACCCACCCCTGTATGCCAGGCACTGGGAGACAGCAGTGAGCAAAAGGGCCCTGCCCTGGTGGAGCTTATGGTTTAGTGGAGCAGACAGAAAGTAAATTTGCAAATGAGCAGATATATAATGTCAGGTGATAAGTATTGGGAGGAAAATAAATAGTGATCAGGAGATAGTGACTGGGATAGGCTTGGGGACTTAAAATCAGGTGTTTGGCAAGGTCTCTGAGTGGACAGGACCACTCAGGGGAAAAGTAACAGAAAGGGGATGTGGAAGGAGCATTTCCAGCTAAGGGGGCAGGAAGCACTGAGGTCCTGAGGAAGGCACGTGCTTGTCTGTCCTGTGAACAGCGAGGAGGCTGGTGTGACTGGGACAGACTGAACTCATTGCAAGATTTCCTTTTCTTTTTAAGGAAATTGACCCGCTCTGCTTTCATGACAAGTTCAGATTTGACAGCAGATGCAGTGCTATAGGAAGCAGTGCAGGAATATGCAAGCTTGCCACTCTCAGACTGCATTGTTTTGGAGCCTCAGTTTTTCCATCTGTAAACTTGAAGTGCTCTTCCCTACCTCTCAGGATGGCTGTGGAGAAGGCATAAGGTCACCTGTCCTCGTTCTCTTAGGCAGAAGGCATTCAGTAAACACTAATTACTGTAAGTGTTGAGAGAGAGTGACCTGAGGTCAAGGATGGAAGCGTCTCTCCAATATAACACGTTGGGATGAGATCTGAGGTCATAAGGGAGGGATAGATCATTGTTGTAACCATCTACTTAAACAAATTAAAAAGGCCTTATGTTCAAGCTGTTATTTATATTGCAGTAATAGCTGCTTGCAGTGGTAGTTTTACTTGTGAAAAGGGAAAATGATGACGATGTCTGCAAATCACTGTTTTGAACTAGGGCTGTGGTTCTCCACTTTGGCTGCTCCTTAGGGTCACCTGGGCAAATTTAAAAAATGCTGATGCTGAGGCCGTGATCCAGACAGATTAAATTGTAATCTCTGGGTGTGGACCCGGTCTGCAGTGGTTTTTAAATTTCCCCCGGTGATCAAATGTGTGGCCATGGTTAAAAAGCACTGAGCTGGGTTGGGTGGGGATGGGCCTCTCTTGCTCTTGAAGATTCTGTGTGTGCCAGGCTCCATGATCACTACCCCTGTGCTATGGGGATGGGATAAGAATGACCCCATGAGTCAGGGTTCGGCTGAGCTTCCTCCTTTATAGCCCCCGCTTCTAGTATGGCTCATATATGCCATCAAACATAACTTTATCTTTAACCTTCTGAAAAAGTTCATAAAACACAAGAATGCTTTACAATTGACTCTATATTCTTATTTTAAAAGTACAGGCTCTTCAGTGGGTTCTGATATCAATCTCCTATTTCTTCCTCCTGGGGAGTTAGTGATATGCCTTAGCCAGTGTGGCAAAAGGAATTGATGCAATACAATCTTGATCCCATTTAGTGTCCACATTGGCTGATTTCACTTTGTGCTAGGATGTGCTGAACCTTTCAAGGAGCCAAAGGCACTAGGAGATGGGTGTGTCAATTCGTGATATAAGACCTTACTAATGGCCAAAGGCAGAGTCAAAAACACTGTAGATTCAAGGCAAAATAACAGTGAGGAAGGGATGATGCATTTTATTAGGTAGTGAGATTCTGATTTTCACATTGTTTCCCTTATTGCTCTGGCTGCCAGGAAGCTCAAAAGCATTTTATGCTCAATTGCTTTAGATTCCCTTAAAATGTTTGCAAAATCCATTCCCATCTTACTGTTACTTCCCAACATTGTTACTTGGCTTTCAACCTTTTACTCCAGTCTCAAACCTTTTTGGAAGTATTTGGGTTATAAAAATACTTTCAAGGCCGGGTATGGTGACTCACGCCTGTAATCCCAGCACTTTGGGAGGATAAGGTGGGTGAATCACGAGGTCAGGAGTTCAAGACCAGCCTGGCCAAGATGGTGAAACCCCGTCTCTACTAAAAATACAAAAATTAGCCAGGCTTGGTGGTGGGCACCTGTAATCCCAGCTACTCAGGAGGCTGAGGTAGATAATTGCTAGAACCCTGGAGGCAGAGGTCGCACTGAGCCGAGATCGTGTCACTGCACTCCAGCCTGGGTGACAGAGCGAGACTCCATCTAAAAAAACAAAAATAAACAAACAAACACAAACTTTTAAAGAAAATACTTTTGCCTTGTGCCTAGATATTTGATTGGAAAAAGGTTGTTCTCATCATATTTTAAAAAACAGTTGAGGTATTAGAGCTTCTTTTGCAACCTGGACATCCACACAGATGATGACCCAGGCTCAGGGAGAAGAGGGACTTTCTCAGGAGGTGAGAAAATTACTAAGGTGCTCCATTTACTAAGTGTGTGAACCCAGCAGGTTTTAACTTCCTTAAATCTCATTTCCCTGTTTATGAGATGGTGATGATCTGAGCTGTGCAGATTCATTGCATGGACTGGATGAGCGAAGGCATCTAATGCACTTGGCATGATGCCTGGTACTTAAACATTGACACAGTAGTATTTTTATCATGACAGTTGTTCTAAGTCAGAGGTCAACAAACTCTTTGTGTAAAGAGCCAGATAGTAAATATTTTAGGCTTTGTGGGCCATACAGTTTCTATAGCAACTGCTCCACTCTGCCGATACAGGGTGACTCCACCAATGAATGTGTTGCAATAAAACTTTATCAATCCTGGGCCATAGTCTGCCGATCCTGTTCGAGGTCACAAAGTTGGTTGGTGGTTTCCCGATTCCCAGTTCCCGGTGCCCCTTCCACTGAATCCACACTGCCCACCATCAGAAATGGAGACATACACTAATTACTCTTATTCTGTCCATTGATTCGTTTTCTGGGATAATTTTGTTTTCTAAGATTCATACTAAGATAAGGTTTCCACTTGAGAAATCTGGAGCAGAATCAGTATTCTCATGGTTTTTCTCTGTGCCTAATCTTCTGATGTGCATGGGGAAAATCCTTTTGAAGCAAAGTGTTCTAAGGAGCCCCTTGGGTGAAGATTTTTTGGAGCCCATTGCCACCAAGGGGTAGAGCCAGGCTCTCATAAATGTTGGGGCATTGATTAATCAGAATGTTAACAGGAGAGAAAGCCTAAACTCAGGAGGGAAACTCCAATTTGCCTAAGGTTTAGCCACTGATCACAGCTTGTGATCTGGAGTTACCAGCTCACAGGGAGCCACCATGTCATGCTGCAGGCTCTGGGAATTTCATAAGATAAACCATCACAAACAAAAGGGGGAAAATGGGATAACCCCCTCTTCCAGGTTAAAAAAAAAAAAAGGCCTGTGTAAGAATTGCTGTTGAATTTCTCCCCAGATTTCCAATGTCTTCAATGTCTTAAATAGCAAAAGTGACTGGAAGGTTTTTGTTTGTTTGTTTGTTTGTTTTGAGACAGAGTCTTGCTCTGTCCCTGAGGCTGGAGTGCAGTGGCACAATCTCGGCTCACTGCAACCTCCACCTCCTGAGTTCAAGCAATTCCCCTTCCTCAGCCTCCTGAGTAGCTGGGATTGCAGGTGTGTACCACCACACCCGGGTAATTTTTGTATTTTCGGTAGAGACAGGGTTTCGCCATGTTGGCCAGGCTGGTCTGGAACTCCTGAGCTCAAGTGATCCACCTGCCTCGGCCTCCCAAAGTGCTGGGATTACAGGCGTGAGCCACCGCGCCCAGCCTGGAAGATGTTTCTTAAGTGTTAGGACATTTCTGTTTTTAGACGACAGTTTTTGAGATGATTGTAGATTGGCATAAAGTTGTCAGAAATAACACAGACAGATTTTATATGTCCTTCACCTTGTTTTCTTTCCCCAGTCATAATATTTGAGAAACTATAGTGGAGTATCACAACAAGGATACTAACATTGATACAGTCAAGATACGCAAGATTCCCAACCCTCACATTGCTGTAGGCATTTTAAAATATAAGCTCTTTAAAATATAAGCTCTGAATTTTGGGGGATTCCAATAGGAGGGCATGCCAGCAGTGTGGTTCAGTTGTTTTAATGACTTGCTTTTTCAAATCCTGTCTGTGGCTGAGAGTCTTGTTTCCAGTAGCAGATGTCTCCTTTTTGAAGTATGGATAAAGGAGCTTTGTGGTTGTTTTCCTAAGAGGCTGTTCCTGTGGGTTTGAGGATGTGCCACCTCACTGGCACTGTGGGGCGGACACTCACCACCTACCTGGCAGATATTTCACCAGAAGGAATCATTTAGGGCTGACCATGGAAGTCTTGTTACTTTGGGTAAACTTGCCAACGCCCAGAAGAATGCACTTGTGCTCAATAGCTGCAGGGTTGTGAATGTATTGAGCCCTACTGAAGTCTCTCTGTCTAGAAAGACGATGCAGGGTACTTCTTGTTGCAAGCTGACCTATGTTGAAAACATGACCTATGTCATGTGCAGGTAAGTTCTTTTTTGGGAGCTGCTAAGCAGGGTGGGTTAGGGCCAGCTGCCCCTCAGCAACCTTGCCAACAGGTTATAAAGAAAGTAAGTTGCCAGTCAAATCCTGCTGTATACAGATGTACAACCCTCAGTAAGATAGATGCTAACCTAACACTCTGTCCTTTCGGGTATTCTGACTACATTTGCAGGAAAGAGTGACTCCAGGTAGAATCAATAATGTTCAAGTGTCAGGATTCAGTTAAACTTATAGTCAAGATCAAGGAAACAGGACCCTCCCAAATCAGTGGCCAGACTGAGGACCATTTGGGGATCAGGCCTTGGGTACCATCCCTAAGGACCCCAGGATACAGGATCCCCTCCCTAATCATCTGAGGTGGGGATGACCTCCAAACTCTCTCAGTCTATCCACACATCTCAAACACCATTGATTTCATCCATGAGAATCCATTTCTAACATCCAGCATCTTAATGACCAAGTCACTCAGTTACTAGTAAACTCAATTCATTATGGAGATTAGCAGAGTACTTGATGTTAATGGGAAACAGATATAGCTGCAGGACTTTGGAGCTTGGCCAGATATGCTCACTTGCCACCTGCAATGGACTGTGTTGTGTTCCCCCAAATAATTGCTTGTGTTCCCCAAAATTCATATGTTGAAATCCTAAGTCCCCGTTTGATGGTGTTAGGAGGCAGGAGGTGATTGGGTCATGAAAGTGGAGACCTCATGAATGGGATTAGTGCCCTTATTAAAAGAGGCCAAGGAGCTAGCTTCCTCTCTTTCTGCCTTGTGAGGATACAGTAAGAAGTTAGCAGTCTGCAACCTGGAAGAGGGCCCTTACTAGAACCCAACTATATTGGCATGTTGATCTTGGGCTTCCAAGCCTCCAGAACCGTGGAAAATAAATTTCTGTTGTTCATAAGCCATTCAATCTATGGTACTTTTTTACAGCAGCCCAAACTAAGACATAACCCTTGGGTACAGATTCCTAATTAGGGCAACCAGTGGTCACTTGGGCTTAGCTGAAATCTCTCTCTTTCTCTCTCTCTTACATACACACACACACACACACACACACACACACACACACACACACACACCCCACCCCACACTGCCTATGCTGACAACTCAGAATAAATTATAGGCATCCTAAAGGTAGTTAGCAGGACAGGCTGGGCTTCAGAATGCCGTCTCTAACACAAGCTGTGGGACCCTGGGATTATTATTTTTTAACTGCTATTTTCACACCTGTAAAATGGGGATAGTAAGATCTACGTCAAGGCTTGTGAATAGAGCTCAACAAAAATTAGCAGCTATTGTTACATGAAAAAATATTTCTAAACTTTCTTCTGCCTCCACTAAATGAGCAAGACATGTGCCTATTAGAGCTGTTCTTAAGTGTTTCTTCTCTTACTTGAAAGGTGCAGGCAGGCTGGGCACTGTGGCTCATGCCTGTAATCCCAGGACTTTGGGAGGCCAAGGCAGGTGGATCACTTGAGGCCAGGAGTTCGAGATCAGCCTGGCCAACATGTTGAAACCCCATCTCGACTAAAAATACTAAAAAGAGAAAAAAAAAAGAAAAAAAATTACCCAGGTGTGGTGGCACACACCTGTAATCCCAGCTACTCAGGAGGCTGAGGCATGAGAATTGCTTTAACCCAGGAAGCAGAGGTTGCAGTGAGCTGAGATTGCACCACTGTACTCCAGCCTGGGTGACAGAGTGAGATCTTGTCTAAAAAAGAAAAAGAAAGAAGGAAGGAAGGAGAAGGGAAGGAAAGAAGGAAGGAAAGAAGGAAGAAAGAAAGGGAAGGAAAGGGAGGAGAAAGAGAGTAAGAGAGAAATAAAGGTAGGTGTAGGCTTAGTTTTAGTGAGGGAGATGAGAGTAATAATGGGAGCTGTTGGTAGTAAACAGAAAGGAGGAAGGGAACTCCCATTTGAGCCCGTACTGTTCCATCAATACTGTTGTGGTGGCAGTGAACAAGAGTACTGACTGCTAGGGAAGGGTAGGGGGTTTGCCAGGGAAGAGAGACCTTGAACAAGGAGCTATGAATGAGAGGCACCATGAACATGTGGGAGGCAATCAGCATAGAATGGAGGTTTGACCTGTTGAGAGAGAGCTACCCGAAAGGAAGAATGTTTAACTTGAGATACATTAGACAAGTAGGAGTTACCTAAACAGAGAGAGAGATGGATGAGGGGAATGGCAGGTGCAAAGGCCCTGAGGCAGGGAAGGTTATGAATATGCTATAGCCATGCAGGTGAATTTAGAATTTTTGGACTAAAATGACAGGAGGAAGGAACTGGGAGATGAGGCCATAAGGTTGCAGGAGCTGTGCTGAGAAGGACCTTTCAGGCAAAGGGTTGGAATTTGGGCTTTGATAGTGAGCACTCCCCTTCTGTGGTTTTGCATTGCCGTTAGATTAGGTTCTGTTTTCAGACTATGATTGTTAGGTGTGTGGCATTCTCCTCATTTTGCTGCTGAGGAGTCAAAGCCCAGGGCCCTGAAATACATTGGAAGCCAGAGCCAAGACTTATTTATTCTCTGGCCCTTATTTCTCCATCCGCCAAAAGCGAAGGTGGTGGCTGATGTCTGAGGTTTGATCCAGCTTAAATTACAGCAAGTTAGAGTAGCAAGGGGACTTATATCGGGGTGAGAGCAGGGCGCCCCCTTGAGGACATTCAGGAAAGGAATTGAGGTTGTTTCTGAGTTAATCAAATAGGAAATGCCCTCATCCATCTATGGAATAAGACCAGTTGTCCAGGAATGTCATTCTAGATGGGAACCCCCAATATTCTGCTTTTAAGAAGATGCCCCTGGAGAGTAACTGTGCAGCTCACTACGGGGCATTTACAAACTTAAAGTCTTTGAATAGGTAATGTTTTCATATGATTCAAAATTCAAAAAGCACTGGAGATGATAAAACCTCTGTCTCCCATCTCTGCCCCACAGCTACCCAAACCCCCTCCTCAAAGGCAACCTTTTAACAGTTTGTGCATGCACAGAATATGGGCCTATGTGATGACTCAAATATTTCAAACTATCAGGAGCATGGTGTACACTTTGATCGGTACCTATCTTTCCTCAATATTGAAGGCTAACCCAAGTCATTAATAATTAAATGTTTCTTCTCTCATCCTTTAAATATCTACATAGTATTCTATTGTGTGGATGGACTATGGTCTACTTAACTCATTCCCTAATGACGTATATACGTTTATTGTTGTAGCGCAGGAGGGCAAATAAACATTATTGCGATGAGTGACTTAGAAGTGGAATTGCTGGGTCAGGGGATAGGTGAATTTGTCTTTTTTTTTTTTTTTTTTTTTTTTGAGACAGAGTCTCGCTCTGTCGCCCAGGCTGGAGTGCAGTGGCGTGATCTCGGCTCACTGCAAGCTGCGCCTCCCGGGTTCACGCCATTCTCCTGCCTCAGACTCCTGCGTAGCTGGGACTACAAGCACCCACCACCACACCCGGCTATTATTTTGTATTTTTAGTAGAGACAGGGTTTCACCATGTTAGCCAGGATGGTCTCGATCTCCTGACCTCGTGATCCATCCGCCTTGGCCTCCCAAAGTGCTGGAATGACAGGCGTGAGCCACAGCGCCCAGCTGAATTTGTCATTTTGACAGATGGTGCCAGAGGGTCCTCCATCAAGTCTGTACCCATTGGCAGTCTTTGTCCCACCAGACATGGATAAGAAGGCCGGTTGTCCGCACCCCACGGTGTTATGAGACCTGTCGAGTGTGCCAGTCTGGAGGGTGAATCATGGTATCTCAGTTTCTGTTTCAGTCGTGAGTGAGGTTGAGCATTTTTCCTATTAGAGTCATTTGTGTTCCCTTTCCGCTGGCTCTTCATGTCCTTTACTCTGCAGGCATTTAATCAGTTGCACCCCACTTGGGCTGTGTTGTCAGAAGAGGGATTGTTGTGGTCAGGTTCCCCAAAGATAAATCTAGCATGGCCAGGGGAGGCACCTTGAGCGTTCAGTTCCCTGAAGCAGCTGTAACTCTGTAGCAGAGCGTAGCTTCTGCTCCCCCATCCCGCCTGCCCGTGCCACAGTCCCAAGTGAGCTTCCCTCACAGCCGGCCCAGAAAGCAGGAGGGTTGATGGGCTGACCCCGTGCTGGAGTCACCCCACGGTCACTTGCTAAGAGAAATTAAGCTAACTTGCCTCCTAGTTTTGTGTCCCTCCCATGAGTTTGGCCAAAGAGAACTGCCCGTGGAAACCTGAAGCCAGGCCTGGGCCGTTGGTGAGCTCACCTGCCCCTGAGGAAGGCATGTGTAGCCTCCTGGCAAGCCTTGCCAGGTGATCGTACCCCATATTATTTTACCTGACTGCTTTTAATTCCTTCACTTGTTCATTACAGAGTAGCGTGCCTACCATGTAACAGCTGCTTTTATAGTTTTGGGACCACAGTGAAGATTAGAATGGACAAATGCTTGCCCTTATGTAGTTTACAGTCTCGTGGAGAGGAAACAGCAAGTAGGCAAAGTATCTGATGTGCTAGAATAGAATTTCTGGCTCATTATTTACATTTTTAATAGAATAGAATTAACGTGCACACAAATCACGTGGGGAATCTTGTGAAAATGCAGATTCTGATTCAGTAGATCTGGGGTGGGGCCTGAGATTCTGTACTTCTAACAAGCTCCCCCGTGAGACTGATGATTTTGGCTCCCAGAGCACACTTTGAGTACCAGGGCCCTAAAAAATGTTAGATGCTGGTTGGGCGCCGTGGCTCATACCTGTAATCCTAGCACTTTGGGAGGCCAAGGTGGGCGGATCACATGAGGCCAGGAGTTCAAGACCAGCCCAGCCAATGTGGCGAAACCCTGTCTCTATTAAAAATACAAAAATTGGCCAGGGATGTTGGTGCACATCTGTGATCCCTGCTACTCGAGAGGCTGAGGCACAAGAATCGCTTGAACCCAGGAGATGGAGGTTGGAGTGAGCTGAGATTGGGCCACTACACTCCAGCCTGTGTAACAGAAAGACTATCTCAAAACAAAACAAAACAAAACAAACAACAACAACACAAATGTTAGGTGCAATGGGGCCAGGGGCCCTAGCATACTTGTTGGGGTGGGGTGGTTGAAATATCATCTAGGCTGTCCTGCAGAGGCCTCAACTCGCTGAGAAGTGATATATGAGCCAAGATGTGAAGGAGGTGACAAGGTGGGCCTGCAGACACAGGGACAAGGAGGTGAGTGTGGCTGGAGCACGATGGGGACAGTAGAAGAGTAGCCTACAGAGATTGGGAAGAGGGCAGATGGTGGCACAGGGTCTGCAGGTCATGGAGACATACATGGACACTGTATGATACTGACAACAGCCCAGTGAGGTCTCACTCTCAGGTAGACGCCAAGGCTAGAGAGACGAGCTGACTTGCCCAAAAGCTCAAAAGCTAGCTCTCAAACCCAGGTCCTTGGACCTTAGATTTTACTTGAAGATTCTGGGTGTAGGAACTTTTTCAGTTCATGCAGACATGGATCTAGTGTTTTGAAATACCTCTTTGCCTAAATACTAGAAGCCAAGACTTGTCTGGGGATGAGCATAGGACAGAAAGGCAAAGCTTGGGTTTGCCGGGCCTGAGGTACTGCCTGCTCCAGTTTCAGGAGAGTCTGGCTGAGACTTTGTTCTCATGCCTTTGAGGATCTGCCTGCTTCTGTAGCTGGAGGTGACACAAAGCTGTCATGAGTGACACTGGCCCCGAGAGTAGGCCAGGTGAGGGTACCCTGAGTGTGGTAGCTCAGCAAGTGGGTTCCTGTTAGAGCTTGTGCTCTCCCTCATTGCTTTCTGACATCATGTGTTTATTTGCTTGTGGGTGTGTTTATGCCACTGGAAGGTCTGAGGGCTGAGCTGTACAGAATACAGACAGTTCCTGACTTACAATGGTTTGACTTCGGATTTTTTTGACTTTACGATGGCATGAAAGCAATTTGCATTCAGTAGAAACCATACTTTGAGAACCCATATGACTATTCTGTTTTTCACTTTCAGTGTAGTGTTATTCAATGAATTACATGAGAGAGTCAACATTTTATGATAGAATAGACTTTGTGTAAGAGGATTTTGTCCAAACATAGGGTAGTGTAGGTGTTCTGAGCATGCTTAAGATGGGCAAGGCTGGGCTAGATGTTCCGTAGGTGAGGTAGATTCAATGCATTGTTGATTTACAGTAGTTTCCATTTACAATGTGTTTATCGAGATGTGACCCCATCATAAGTTGAAGAGCATCTATACTTGGCTTGCACACCTCTAGTCCAGACAGGAAACATGGCGTTCTGATTAAATTAATGTGATATTTTCCTTGTGAATTGTTTTTCTTTCTTGAAAACTAGAATGAGCGTGCCACCATGAGGACTGTCGCAAGGTGGTGCCACTTCGTGGTAAGAACATAAGCTCTGAAGCCAGAACTCCTGAATTTGAACCCCGGATCTATCAGTCATTTGCTTTGTGACCTTGGGCGAGTCATTTGACCTTTCTGTGCCTTAGTTTCTCCAACTGTAAAATGGAGATGGTGATGACAATGCCTAAGTTGTTGTAAGGATTAGAGGAGTTAATACGTGTAAGTCACACGGCACAGTGCCTAGAACAAAGCACGTGCGTGATACATTGGCGTGGTGTAGACCTTGTCCTTCTCCTGGACAAAGCTTCAGTGGGCCCTCATGGGCACACAATGACGTCCAGATTCTGCAGTGGGACACCATTCAGTTCTCTCTGGGATCTGGCCCCTGTTATCCATGTGCTGGTCACCCTCACAGACACATGACAGCTTCCTGTCCCTGAGGATCTAACACTAAGCCGGACCCCCTCATGGCACGTGCAGGACAGAGGATGTGCTTTAAACACTGAATGCATCTTATGCAAATGATCTCAGTATAGCAGATTTCTCAGATAATTACAGGTGGGGCATTGGCTTGTGTTGGGACTGAGTGAAGTAGCTTCCTCTGTATTTGACTCAGTCACATTTCTAGCTTTAGTGAGTATCAGTTGCTTAATTACATTATCCACCCCCTACCCCACCCCAGGATTGAAACCTTATTTCCCCATTTCTTGAGACTTACTCAAGCTACATCACCAACGAGGGGCAACTTGATGTTTCAGCCCTCCTTGGAGGATTAAGATTCGGATCGTCTGCAGCTGATTTGACACAATTCAGATTCAGGGAGAACAACTTCTAAAGTCAGTACAGACCCAGACAGAAGGCTGATTGCAAGAAAGAATCAGATCTCCTGGTGCAAAAACAGAAATTGATCAGCTTGATGAAGTTTAACTCAGGAAAGGTAACTAGGAAGAATATATGTTGCATTTTGGGACTTGAGATATTTGTACACCCATGCACATGGCAGCATTTTTCAGGGTAGCCAAGGGGCAGAAACAACCTCTGTGTCTATCAGTGGATGAATGGCTACAAAAAATGTGGAATATACATGCAATGGAATGTTATTCAGCCTTAAAAAGGAAGGAAATTCTGACACATGCTACAATGTGGATTAACCTTGAAGACATTATGTTAAGTGAACCAAGCTAGTCACAAAAGGACAAATAGTAGATGACTCCACTGATATGAGGTATCTAGAGCAGTCAAATTCTGAGAGTCAGAAATAGAATGGTGGTTGCCAGGGACTGGGGCGATGGGGGAGTTATCATTTAATGGGCACAGAGTCTCGGCTTGGGAAGATGGAAAGAGTTCTGGCCCTGGACGGTGGTGATGGTTGCACGACATTGTGAGTGCACTTACGACCACTGAACTATATACGTAAAAACGGTTACAATGGTAAATCTTGTGTGTATTTTACCGCAATGTCTGCAACTTAAAATATATTGCATTTCAAAATTGTGACAAGCCAAAGAAGTTTGTCTTAGACTGCCTTTGGTGGGATGAAAAAGATGGAAGTCTTGCAGACAGAACTCCTTGAAGCACAAAACTTGGTCTGAGTGAATGTTTGTTTTCAGTAAGTTAACTTCCAAGAACGTGCTCCTGGCAGGCTCACTGTTTGAGGCTGCTTTGTCATAAAGTGTGGAGCAGACAGGGAAATTAAAGTTGGTGCTTTTCTACTCCAAAATTCTTTTCTTCCTAAAATTGCTTGCTTCAGTTCTACCTAGAGGGGACACAAAGTGGAAATACTGTGTAGGGAATTGGAAAAGAAAAAACTAGGCTGTTCAGCTAGGCCAGTTAAATGCATGCAACTGGGATAGATCCTTCTTCTCCATCCATCTAAAGAGCAAATGGTGACCCATTTTGAAACATGTTTATTTTAATTACGTTGACCCTCGGCAATGATAGATGTCATGCATGTGGGTTCAGCTGTTTGAGAACACAAGTGGAAATCCCATTACATCGAATAAGGTATTATTTGCTGAACTACACACCATCTGTAGGTGCTGGGGTGCTGGCAGGGCTACTAGGTGATGACCGCTCACTCCGCTTGCCCATACTCATCATAATGTGGTGAACTCCAGGCTCGAATATCCACTGGCCTCCCACACACCTCCTCCTGGAAATCCAGTAGGCACCCTCAACTTAAGATGATCAATGAGGAATGCTCGATGTCTTCCTGCACCCCTCTCCATACCTGCCATCTTCTTTCCTTCACTGCCTATCTGACCCATCTACTGCTGGAACAGATCCCACATCTACTCTTTTTTTTTTTTTTTTTTTTTTTTTGGTGAGATGGAGTCTGTCTCCATCACCTAGGCTGGAGTACAGTGCTTACTGCAACCTCTGCCTCCTGGGTTCAGGTGATTCTCCTGCCTCAGCCTCCCATGTGGCTGGGATTACAGGTGCTCACCACCACACCAGCTAATTTTTGTATTTTTTAGTAGAGATGGGATTTCACCATGTTGGCCAGGCTGGTCTTGAACTCCTGACCTCAAGTGATCTGCCCACCTCTGCCTCCCAAAGTGCTGGAATTACAGGTGTGAGCCACCATGCCCAGCCAAATCTACTCTTTTTTATTTCCATTATCAGGTCTCCAGGCCCAGCCACCATCCTTTCTAATGGATTCCAGAGTGATCATCTAGTCAAGGTGGCTAAAATCTAGCCTAGGAGGCCAATCTAGTCTAAGGAAGTCCTCTAGCCTAGCCTAGCCCAGGGGGCTTGTCTGGCCTTCTCCAGCCTAGCCTAGCAGGCTTACCTAGTCTAGTGGAAGAGCATCTTTGTGAGCATCCTGTTTTCCTCTCCCCCGACCCCAATTGACTCTTAACACAGCCAGGATGACTTGTTAAGACCTTTTTAAAAATGATCAAGGCCGGGCACGGTGGCTCATGCCTATAATCCCAGCACTTTGGGAGGCCGAGGTGGGTGGATCATGAGGTCAGGAGTTCGAGACCAGTCTGGCTAACATAGTGAAACCCTATCTCTACTAAAAATAAAAAAATAGAAAAAAAAATAATAAAAATAATTAGTCAGGTGTGGTGGTGTATGCCTATAATCCCAGCTACTCAGGAGGCTGAGGCAGGAGAATTGCGTGAACCTGGGAGGCGGAGGTTGCTGTGAGCCGAGATTGTGTCTTTGCACTCCCGCCCGGGTGACTGCAAGACTCCATCTCAAAAGAAAAAAAAAAAAAAAAAGATCAAGCAGTACCACACATGCAGAAACATACATAAAACATAAACGTTAAATATAACAAGTAATTATAAAGTAAAAACTCATGTCATGATCACTCAAGTCAAGAAGTAGAGCATTGCCAGGCCCCAAGGAGCTTTCCTGCAGGCATCCTGCCAATCGCACCCCTCCGCTTCCCCCGGTAATACCATCCTGACCTAGACATCATCTCTGCCTTGCATTTCCTAAACTAGGTATAACCATTTTAATTTTGCCTTAAGAAAAACTGTATGTAAATGGAGTTATAGTAAAACACACGCACACACACACATACACACACTTACATTTTTGTGTTTTATTTATTTATTTTTTGAGACAGAATCTCACTGTGTCACCAGGCTAGAGTGCAGTGGTGCGATCTCAGCTCACTGCAACCTCCACCTCCCAGGTTCAAGTGATTTTCCTGCCTCAGCCTCCCAAGTAGCTGGGATTACAGGCACCCACCACCACCATGCCTGACTGATTTTTGTATTTTTAGCAGAGGCCATTTAGCAGTTTACCATATTGGCCATGATAGTCTTGATCTCTTGACCTCATGATCCCTGCACCTTGGCCTCCCAAAGTGCTGAGATTATAGGCGTGAGCCACTGCGCCTGGTCTGTGTTTTATTTTTTTAATTATTATTATTTTAGGGACAAGGTCTCATTCTGTCACCCAGGCTGAAGTGCAGTGCACCATCATAGCTCACTGCAGCCTCCGACTCCTAGGCTCAAGCAATCCTCCCTCCTCAGCCTCCCAAAGTGCTGGAATTACAGGCATGTGCCACTGTACCTAGCCCTGTGTGTTTTCTCTACTCAGCACTATTAGTGTCCATGTTTTCACTGTTGCTATAGTTGATATTCACTGTGATTATTTCATACAGTGGGATACTGTTCTATTTATCCATTTGCAGTTAGATATTTGGGTTGTGTCCTCTCTGGGGCTAATACCAATAATGCTCTTACAAACATCCTGTGTACATGTTGCCTGTACACATGCATCCATTTCTGTTGGGTAAGACCTAGAAATAGAATTGCCCGATCATGCTGCCAACCAGTTTTCCAAGCATTTGTATCAATTTACATTCCCTCTTAATTGCACAAAGAAGGGAGGCTTAATGACGCATTGCACATCCTCCATCTGGTTGGAGTCATTTGCCAGGTTGGCCCAGCTAGTAAGCGACAAACTCCGTCCCCGGATCTGCTGTCTCCCTTTCTACCCACCACACAGCCACGTTACCACGGAGGCTCCTCTCAGGGTTTCTACGAGACCAAAATCTTGAATATGCCTAATTCGGCTGTGCAGCGTTTATCCTTGCATTTCAGAGGACAAGGCACTCCATGTGCAGAAGAAATTAGAATAAGCAGTCAAGCCTTTTAAATGCACGTTTGAAATGAAAGGGAACAGTTTAATCTTAAAAAAAGGAGAGGATGTTGCCATGTTCTCAGCGAGCACCCGGAGCCTCTGCTTTCAGGTAGACAAGAGCAGGATGTTCAGGGTTAAACTATGCCAACTGTGCCCGTGGCTGTGGAGCATTGCAGAAGGCTTTCCTGCAGTTGGCATCATTCCCCACACGTTTCTCATCTCGAGGATGTTGACCGATTATGTAATAGAACTTTTTTTTTTTTTTTCTGAAGATAGCATTTGAAAGTGCAGAACTGTTCCCTGTCCTAGCTAACAACATTGTTTTTTTTGGAATAATCTTGGATTCAGGTATTCTCCTTGGAAAGTGTCCTGGGGGTAGAGAAGCAAGGTTGGGAAGGGAGGGGCTTGGGAAAATGTGAAGGAGGGGGCAGCTTGATGAACTACTTTGAACCATAAGGTCTCAGCAACATGAGTTTCTGGTTGCCACCTAAGTCACCTTGTGAACATAAAGCAACTGAAGGTTGAAATGGAAAGGAGAAAAAAGGAAGAGAGAGGCCCTTTGAGGGCTAGGACAGCCTGACTAGATTTGTTCCACCAACACATTAAAATTTGACTTTTGCTAGGTGCTGGAGACAGCAATAACGTAAAACAGAGTCCTTGCCCTCGTGGTGTTACAGGAGAGAAATAGTGCACAAGCGTACTGTTTGGTGGGACAAAGAAAGCAGGGTGATAATTACAGAGTGTCGGGAGCAGAGAGGTGCGATGCCTCGACTTTGAGTGGGGGTGTTTGGGTGGGGCAGGATGATGGGTGCTGGTGTGGGGTCCGGTGATGCACTTGGCTTGAATGGTATTGATTTTGAGGTCTCTATGGATCCTCCAGAGAGGAACATGTGTCCAACCGGTGGTTGGAAATGGAGCTAAGGACATCAGAGGAACGGAGCCTGGATATGGCATCTCGAAGGGGAGGCAAAGACAGCACCTTGGGAAGCACCCTATTCTGGTGCCCAGAGGAGGGCCCCTGAGTGACTCCTGGCTCCCAGGTGGTGCTCAAGAAGTATTTGTTGAAATAATGAATGCTGATGGTGACCTGGAGCACAAGGTCAGAATAGGTGCAGTCCCCTGACTGAGCATCTTGGGGATGAGTACTGGAACTTTCCTTTCTTGCTTGCTTGCACTAAAATACAAACCCCGGACCCCAGCTTCTCTGTCTAACCCCGGCCTGAATCCTCGCTGACCTCAGGGGCCTCTCGGGTCCCTAGACTCTCTACTCCCATCCAGGCTTTTCCTCCCTGGCTCTTTGGGGTCTTCGGAGAGAGCTTTGGAGCTCCATTTCCAAGATGCCTGAATGGAGGAACCTTAGCACCTGCGGCCTTCTGGCCCTTTCTTGTTGCTCTAACCCCTGTGCTGCTCCCTCTCTCACCCCGCCTTTCCCCTCTGTCCAGTTCCTCTCCTGTCAGTTCCCCCAGTATTCACCTCTTGCCACTCTGCAGTGGGCTGGGAGCTGGGTAGATGGACCAGTTGGGCAGGTGTAGGTTGAACTGAACTCTGAGATTCATATCAAGCCGTTGAGCTAATAAGTCTGCTTGGCAGCTGACACAGATGGGCATCCATAGAAGGGATTTGAAGGGTCATGGAAGAGATGGCTTCTAGCTTATGAGCTGCCAGGGGGATGGACATTTTGGTTAAAAACAAGGGATGTGTTTTCTGAAGTCCACTCACCGTGTCACAGTGATCCCCCCGAGGCAGCACCAGTGTGCCACGTCCTGAGTCTCCCGTGTCACCATGCACTTCTCCTCTGTGAACATCTACAGTGCTTTGCTGGTGTCTGGGCTTGTGCTGGGCTAACACATTTTGCTGAAAAAGTTTTGCACAAGGAACGTGCAGAGAGATGCGGCGGCTCCGGGTGGGATCAGGCATGCTCTTCAGACTCAGTCAGCCAGTGCTGGATGCCTTCTGGATGCAGACGCCGTGCCAGCAGGTGGCATGCTGCAGGGAGCACCCGAGAAGAAGAGGTGCTCAGCCTGCCCGACTTCTCTCAGCTTGCCTCCTCCCTGCTTGTGCCAAGCCCTAGTTAATGAAGCTTGGAGCATGCCAGTGGGTTTTAAAAACTAATGACCAAGAGGAAGGGAAAATTCCTTACACTTTTCAGTCATTTGACTGCTTCCCTCTTGGGTGGGTGCCACACTGTGACATGGAGAGCATGACTCAGACCAACTGCTCAGTTCCAGCGCGTGCCTTGAGGACCAGCCTTTCCCACCAAGTCACAGAGGTCATGCTTTTAGGATGTGAAGACCAACCAGGTCAGCTTGGGGCTGACATGGAGTCAGGGTACGGTCGAGGCTGATACTGAGCGGGGTGCCCAGACACCTGCAGCCAGAAGCAAATTCACCCCCATGCTATTCCAGGCCAGCCTGTGTGCCGTGGTCCACTAGCTACCAGCAGATGGCCAACGGTTGCCCCTTGCCTGGCACGCCTCAGACCTTTAAGGCGCTTGATGATTTCACACTGTGTTAACAGTCCAGGTGAACAGCACCCAGCGGTTTGCCAAGCATTGCATGTAGCTGCCGGATTGACCTTCTGAAAGGTCTTGCTCTCCACATCCCTCCCTTTACAGGCTCACGCCTGTAATCCCAGCATTTTGGGAGGCTGAGGCAGGCAGATCACAAGGTCAACAGATTAAGGTCACCCTGGCCAACATGGTGAAACCTCATCTCTACTAAAAATACAAAAATTAGTGGGGCATGGTGGCGTGCACCTGTAGTCCCAGCTACTCGGGAGGCTAAGGCAGGAGAATCACTTGAACCTGGGAGGCGGAGGTTGCAGTGAGCTGAGATCGCGCCACTGCACTCCAGCCTGGTGACAGAGCAAGACTCCATCTAAAAAAAAAAAAAAAAAAAAAAGAAAAGAAAGAAAGAAAAAGAAAAAGGAAAGCAATCTCAGCATGGCATCTGTACTGCCCCTCGCCCTGGCCCCTGCTGTCTGGCCCCTATCACTCTGCCCTCGGACGTCCCGTCCATGCTGACCCACGCAATGCCTCCTGACTGTAGCACCTTCGATTGCTTGCAGGGTTGGCCGTCTCATCTGTCCTGGCATCCTCTGTAGGTGACTCTTGCTCCCCTCCAGAAGCATTCCCCCCACTCTCAGGCAGTTAGTTATTCTGTTTTTCTACTTCTGTTTTCATGACATAATTAGATTATCATTATTAGTGTGTCATATAATTAACTTATCATAATTAGCTGTCTTTCCAGACACACTGTGAGTGCCTCAGCTCACCACCCAGCCAGTAGCTGGCATGGGATGGTTGCAAACCTTTATAAAATGGGTCGAATGGGATCATGGCTACCTCTTTGGGTGACCCCCATCCTCTCTGCTAGACTCCTGGGGGCAGAGCAGGGTGGGAAAGACAGGAGGAAGCAGGGCAGCTGACAGTCACAGAGGGAAGGGAGGTGGGATGGCTGTCCTTGAGGGCCATGAAAAGGAAGAGATAGAGAAGGTACAAATAGTTACCCGTAAACACACTGGATAAAAACAGTTGTATTCACCGTCAGCAGCAGCTGTGCAGGGCAGAGGGCGGAGACGGGAGGATGGTGACTGTGGGGACCCGGGGTGACTTTGGAACACGCAGCCCAGTGGAAAATGGCCTTTCCTTCACCCTGAGAGCCCCGTGGTCACGGGAGGCCGGGAAGTGGGAGGGAGGGAGGCACAGCCTCTGTCCCTCTGCCTGGTGTACTCATCCCTCATCTGTCCATGGCTGGCTCCTCGTCTTCCTTCAGGCCTCACCTCTCTGATCACCCAGAGGATCTCAGAGCCTCTCTATCCATTACTCCTGGATGACAAACTGCATGGGTGACCAAGGCAGGTGGCTCCTGCTCCAGTGTAGCCAACAGAATCTCAAGCAGGTCCAGCATGGACTGGGTGCCTCATTAGTGTTTGCTAAAGGAAGCTCGTCGCTTGCCCTCCTCCCTGCACCCCAGCAGCCTACTTGTGGTCCCAAAGGTGCCATGGGAGCCCCATCCTCCTGCCTTGCCCCTGCCCTTTCCACTGCCCAGGCCTTCTCCCTCCGTATCCTTCCAACTGAACTTATGTGGTGCCCCCCACCCCCACTTGAAGTCTTCCTGGCTACCCCGGGTCTGAAGTGGACTCCTCCCTTGGCACATTCAAGCCACTGGCACCACCATCCTTAAAGTCTGCCCAACTCCCACTGCCTGGCTGCCTCAGCCCTGTCTCCAGAGCTCCCGGAGGGCAAGGACTGTGTGCTGTCATTGGCTCATGTTGCCTGGCACACACTGGCATTCACTGGGGAAGAGTTTGGGTTAAACCTGAATTCACCTCACCAGGCGATTGGAGCATTGGTGAGACTGGGTCTGCAGGGCAGCTGGGGCTCTTAAAACACGGCCATTCCAAGCCTTGCCATGGTCCTGGTCCTTGTTTTAGAGCAGAACCTTCTGGATGGGCCCTTTGGGTCACATACAGGCCTTTATATCTAGTGGGGCCATCCCAGAAGGGCTTAGGTGGACGCACCAATCCCCGGGGACCAACCTCAAGGTCTCTGCTGCCTGAGCCCTGCATTTACAAGGAAGACCAGGAGGATCCCCAGGTGCTGGTCTGTGCTGCCTTCCCTCAGACCCTCCCCCTCTGTGGGGACCCATGGTGGCTTATCTTACAGTGTGACATGTTGGTGACAACCAGCCAGCCTTTTCCCCAGGGCCTGAGAGTCACCTGTGGTGTGTGTGCTGGGACACTGAGGTCCCCAAGCAGGTGACTCTAATGGCCACTCATGTTCATTTTTGACCTACTCTGTGTGTTGGCCACAGGTCTTGGAATTTCCTATATGCTAACTATGAATTCTTACAAGACTTGAGAAGACTGAAGCAACGAGTGAGAGAGTAATGTAGTCGCCCAAGGTCGCAGGGTGTAAGTAGCAGAGGCAGGATTTGAACTAGGCTGTCTGGCCCCAGAGCCCACCTTCAAACACCACTCTGTGCTGCATGTACTAAGCATCTGCCGTATTCCAGGTGCTGAGAGCAATAGCTTAGAGCTGAGAGCTTACTGTGTGCAGGCACGGTTACAAATCCTTCATGTGTGTAAACTGGGTTAATCTGCACAGCCTGTTGTGGGATAGGCACCATTATATTTCCATTTTTCAGATGAGAAAGTTGTGGCACTGGGAAGCCAAGTGACTGTGACAAAGCCTGGCTGGAGTGGAGAGGGCTGCTTGCTTTTCCTGCTGGATGTGCTGCCTGGGTGCCAGACACCCTGGCCTTCCCCTGGGAGCACCCACACCAAAGGCCAAGCCTCTGGGAAAATGGCGAGGCAGTATTTTCAGGGGGCATGGTCCTGCTGGTGTACCAAGACCCCTCTGGTGGGCAGATGGTCCTGAGATGATGGAGTTGGAGTCCATCCCCTCCAGCAGAGGAATTTGACAGCCAGATGCTCGGGATAAACAGCTCTGGTCCCCGGCCAGAGGGACAAGGTCACGGCAGCCTTGTTCAGCCAGGCGCGTTTGCAGGTGGCTGAGGGGTTGTTGGAAATAGGGATGACCTTGCGTCCTCCAGCAGAAGAGAAGATATTGATTGGTGTTAGATTTTACTGGAGTGTCATGCACAGGGCTACCCTGCTATTTCACTGCTGAGGGTGGAACCTCCCTGCCCTGAAATAATACCCTTTGCTTTAAATATCCTCCGCTGAGGTTTGGAGCTCAGAAATAAAACAATGGGGCCAGAACCACTTTGGAATGTCTTCAGGAATTGCTTGGGTGACAAAATCCTCACTGATGTGGCCTAACCTTCTGTCGGCTGGATAACGAGGGGCAGGGGGATAATTCTCACTTCATGTTTCTGTGTGGGTTTTCGAAAGTGTTTTCTTTTTAGATTTTTAAAATAACGCTGGAATAGGCAGGGAAGGGGTGATTACATCCATTTCTTTTCAGCTCACGGCTCAGAGAGCTCGAGCGACTTGCCCAGGGTCATACAACTAGTACGGGCATGCCGGGACTAGAACGGGGGGTCTTGTTCTGGGGTCAGGGCCTTCCTGGCCCTCCTGGCTCAGGGCGAGGAGTGTGTTTTCTGCACAGTTTTTGGGTGGGACATTCCAGAAGCGGAGTGAGGGAGCAGGTGGACGCCCTGGGTAACATCCAGCAATTCTTGGACTCCTCATTTATCACTTTACCACCTTCTGGTGCAGCAGGAAGACAGGAAAAACTGCCTTGCCCGTTCAGAGGTTGGGAAATGTCCTTTAATATTGATCACATAAAACCAGAGTGTGTCCAACACGCCGGCCTGAGCTCTGCGCTGTTCAAGGCTAGAGACCGGGGCTTATGCATCCAGTAGCTCTTGAGCTCTCACTGGGTGCCAGCTGCTATCCTAACTGTGTGTATAACTGTGTATTAACTCACTTAACTCATGCTAAGCCGAGCGATATGAAATGATATGACAAGCAAACCAAGGCAGAGGGAGACCAAGGTTGCCCGGTTAGTAAGCTGCAGAACTGGGATTCCAACTTGCATACCCAGACGTGCCCTTACCCCACACAGTTGGCAGAGCCATGGAGTCAAGTTTTGTTTATCCTGAGGTTGGTCCCTGGCCTAGCTGGGAAGATGAGATTTGAGGTCGTGAGCTGACATGCTCTGCCTGAGAAGTGAAGGGGCATCAAGAGGGAGAAGATGGCCCTCCATAGGAGAAACAGAGCTGGAAAAAGAGGGTGGCAGGCCTCTCAAGGAGAGAGGCTGCCCTTCCTACAGGAAAGGATCAGGGCGGGTCAGTGTGGCTGGTTGATGTCTGGATTCAGGTGGTGCCCTTACGCCGTAACGACTCCAAACCCTCAGTCGCTGTCTGTCTGTGAGGGGCTTTGTGGGTTGGAGTGCTTTGGAGGGATGGAAAACAGAGGAGGCAACATGACAGCGTGGAGGGTATCGTAGAGAACGGGAGAAGCCAGTATTCGCTGCCTGTGAGCTGCAGAGTGGAGAATGAGCATTCAAGAGAGGCAACGTGGAGAAACAGAAGCGCTTGGAGAATTGTCAAAGCATATTTTTTAAAAAGTTAAACACATAATTCTTATACAAATAGTGAGCATGTGTCAAAAGGCTTATTTAAGTCATTAATGAGGGAAGCAGCAGGATGACAAACCTGGTTCTAGGAAAGATACGGGAAGCAGACATATCTTATTAGTGAAAAAATGTTGGAGTAAGATTCCTATATTTGATACAAAACCACTAATATCCTCACATCCTACAGCAATGAAACCATAGCCTTTGGGATTATCTTTTATCCCTCCAGACAGAAACAGTGGGCAATTCATTACTTTCCAAGAAGTTAATGCCTGACTTTTCACAGTCTGAGTCACTATCAGGAAAAAATCATGAAAGCTACGTTTCCAGGATAGCTTCATGACCCTTTGCTGGGTTTATAAGACGGGGGCTCCAGTATGGCGTTGAAAGGACAGGAGACATCCATCTGCCTCGTTTTGGAGATTTGGATAATTTTTTTTTCCTAGCAGTCTTTGGAGACATCTGGATGGAGAGGTCCCTCTGAATTTCCTATAGTAAATGGGTTTCGGGCCCTAGCTGTTATTTAAACATTGAAGAACACAGGCTCACCACTGAAGGTAATGGATTGAAATTCACCCTCATCTTCATTCCTTCTTAGAAGCCCATTACAGGAAGAGTGAAAGGATTTTTTTGAAAAGCTAAAATCCAGAAAGACAAGAAGGATAAAATATCAAGACTCTTGGAAGCTGGAAAGCAGAAGTATGGAAAGTAAGTCACCCCAGACAGCTGCTGCAGGAGCCCTGAAGGTGGAGCCGGGAAGCCAAAAACAGGAGGGCTGGTGGAAGGTCAAGCTTGAGGCCTCCTTCCCCTCGTCTAGGCAGCACAACCAGAATACCCTGCCTCACCCAACTTTGGCAGAAAAAGAGGGTTTACCCTGGAGAGAGGGAAACTGAGGGTCTGTGGAAGAGGGGATTAAGGGTAAGTGCACCCCTTCCAGCTCCTTCCCCCTGCTCGGCTCCCTCCCACTTCTAAGGCAGAAGAGCTGGCAGCCAGTTCTGGATCCGCATACAAGGAGACCAGAATGTTCTTCTTTAGGGAGCCCCATCATCCTGAGGGAAGCTCTAAAGACCCTGCCTCCAGAGCTGCCCCCTGAAACAGTCTGATCACCCCACAATGAGGCCGTCAGCCCCAGGCCCACCCGCATGCCCACAGTGCCCAGGCAGCTCTTCCTGCCTCTTACCTGAAACCAGGTGGTCAAGACTCCCCAGGCAGACAGGCAGACGCCCCAGGCAAGGTCTGACTTGGTGAGTCCAAGACAATCTGAAGGAAAGCAACTGAGAGGCAACTGACTATGCAGGGAGGGAGGTGAAATGTAGGGGGCAGTCATGACTCCCAGCATGAAAGTAGAATGTGCATGATTTATGTAGTATTCATGCCAGGGTGTTCAGCATGGATGTAACCATGAGGACATCGCTCCTATGTGGAGCGATCTACAAGAAACTGGCCTGGAGACTTCAAAGATGTCAATGAGAAGAAGAAGAAGGTTGGATCGACTCTAGAAGAAAGGAGACTATGGAGACAGGACCACCAAATGTAATGGTTAGATCCAGAAATGGAAAAAATAATGTGTTTGTAAAACATATTTTTGGAATAATTGGAGAAATCTTAATATGTGCTGTATGTGAGATAATGCTGAATCAAGAATAAATCCCTTGACAGTCCTACTAGTGTGACCATAGGGTGCAAGCACAGTTTCTTGACTCGGGCGCCACTGACAGTTTAGGCTGGGTCGTTCTTTGTGGTGGGGGCTGTCCTGTACATTAGAGGATGTTTAGCAGCGTCCCTGGCTCCTACCTGCTAGATGCCAATAGCATACTCACCCCGAAGTCTTGAATAAAAGTATCTCCACACATCATCAAATGTCTCCTTTGGGAGAAGCGGTTGCATGTTTGTCCTTGGTTGACTCATTGGTACAGAGCAGAATATTCTTGTCCTAAGGAGGAGAAGATACTGAAGGATTTAGGGTTGAATTACATAATGTCAGCAATTTACTTTCAAAATGGTTTAGCAAACAAAATATGTAATATAGAGAAAGTAACTATGGTCAGTATTTATTAATTGATGAGCCTAGGCAAAGGGTATTCATTGTATTCTTTAAACTCTTCTTTAGGATTGAGAAGTCTCAAAATAAGCTGATACTAAAAAATTGTATCCTTCTGGTAAGAGATAACTTTTAAAAAATTGCAAAAGAGAACCCATAGAATTTAAACACAGTTGAAGAACCCAAAAAAGGATTGAGATAAAATTGAGAAAATCTTCCAGAACATAGAGCTAAAAGACAAAGATTTAGGAACAGGAGATGCCTGAACCTGCCACACATTAACTGTGTGACTTTCGAGTCTGGCCTCTGTGGATTTCAGTTTCTTTGCTGGGAGGATGGAGATCATAATTTCTGTTCTGCTTCCCCAACACATGTAAAAGGCATTGCTATTATTATTATTGCATGCTTTTCGCTGACCCTTGGGAGATACCTGCTTTCTGTGAATGGTGTTCATGTACTTGTCAACTAACTGCATGTATTCACTCACTCATTCGTTTACTCATTTGGGAAACATTGTTTAAAAATATGTATATAAATTAAACATGCTTTTATCAAAATAAAAGAAGGAGAGAAAGGATAAGAAAATGTGAGGGTGAGATAGGAAGATTCAACATAAGCATAATAAGAATATTCTAGAAAGAGAAGACAGGAAAAACTGGAAGGGGCAGTCATAAAAGAAATTCAAAAACACTTAGAACTGGATTTCCAAGTGACAAGCCCATTAAGTCCTCAGAAAATTGGATGAAAATAGGCTTCATTAAGCCCTCTTGTGGGAGTGTCACCTGTGTTTAAAAAAGTGTCTAGAAGTTTTCTGAGTGGGTAGAAAGAGGTCACATACAAAGGATCTAGAACCAGAGCAGCACCAGACTTCTCAGCAGAGAAGTCTGGATGCTAAGAGGCTGTGGTGACTCTCTGGAATTCCTCAAAAAGAGTTGTTCCAGCCTGGAATTCCCTGTCCAGCTGAACCTCCAATCACATATTAATACAAGAGATACAAATTAGTTAGACAGATAATAAGGACAGAAAGTTCCCAGCAAAACTTTCCCTCTAAGAAAAAGCAGCTCGAGAAATTACTTCCTTTCTGACCACACACGGCTCAAAGAAATCACTTCTCTTCTAAAAAAGAACAGTCTAAAAAAGTTGGACTATAAACATAAATAGCTCCAACACAGAAAGAGAGCTTCCTGGATAATCAAATTTCACACACATACAGTAGGTCCCGATAAAAACAGTGGGCCTTAATAAACACATCCCTTTCCTTTTACAAACACACTGAAATAAAGAAACTAAATACACAGAGCAGCGGGGATACTACAACTACAAAAAGATACCTGGGACCAGACACGTCCATCGTGGAAACTCCCCCTCCCCTTTTCAACACATACATGGCAGGAGAGAGAGAAACGACATAAAATAACTCAGACTAAAAACCCACCTACATAATAAAAACGTGGGCTAGAGATGGCCAGAGAGTCCACTCTATACAGGTGACATACCCGGTTCTAATCAGTTTTTCACACCGTATGTAAATAAGATATCCCCTCTCCACTAACTCATTTATAAAAACCCTGACATTTTGCTACATTATGCCACCCCATTCGAGACCCCTCTCTGTAACAGAGAACTGTTTCTTTTCTTTCACCTATTAAACTTCTACTCTAACCTCACCCTGTGTGTGTCCACATCCTCAATCTCCATGGCCGTGAGACAAAGAACCTCAAATGTCACCCCAGACAATGAAACCATTTCAGTACAATGGCAGAATAAAGACATTTTGAGACATGCAAGGTCCCAAGGTCTCAAAGTGTACCATAGAATCCAGGTAGCATAGCAAACACCCATTTCACACTCTTAGGTCTGCTTTGCGGGTGGCCCTTGGGGCTAAGCTTCTGTGACGGTGCTGGCCCTTTCTCAAGCACCAAGGCTGGGAGCCTGCACACAGCCTTCTGTCTTCTCTCCCAGTGGCCTCTCTCTCTTGTCTGTACCATTCATCAGACACTTACTGACCACCCCCCTGTGCTGGGCTCTGGTTCCTCCCCTTGGGGGACTCCTGACCTATTATGGATGTGGGATAGAGGGAAACACAGGTGATGATGAGATTCCAGCCAGCTGCAGCGAGGAACAAACTCTTGGATCTCTGGCCTGCATTTTGAAGGGGTTGTGGGGAGAGGAGCCAGCCTGCTCAAAGGCATGGAGACATGAACCAGTACTGAGGTCACATTTGGGGGTTCCAATGTGTTTAGGTTTTCTCCCAGCCCCTGGGACCTGGGTCTCAGAGTGCTTGAGTCTCACCAGACAGACTCACCTTCCACGCCACCTCCCTGCCCCAGACTGAATAAATGGGAACAGGAGGGTGTGGGAGTCCATGGCATGGCCGGCTCTAACATTGACCGGCTGCCGCCCACAGACATTTGCAGCTGGTGGCCTGAACCTGACCCAGAGGAGAGGAGCGTGCCTGAGCGGTCCCTGGGCTGGGCGTGGTGGGTGTGTGCTCAGCCCCTGGGGTGTCTGAGAGGTAGGCAGAGAATGGGCAGGGACTTCTCCCATCAATTATCCTTTATGTACTGGTGTGTCAGGGCCTGAGCACACACCTGACTCCATCGGAGAGCATGGGTTACAGAGCTGGGATGGAACAGCATCACATAATCCAGGTGCCTCAGAGTCCATGTTTTCTAGCAAAATGTGCCTGTGTCTCCAGAATCGGAGGATCTAGCTTGAGTTCTGCTGCTCAGCTCTCTCCCTTGGGCCTTCATCAAGCCTCTCAGCCTTGCTGAACTTGTCCCACATGTGTCAAGTGGAGATGATGTTGACCTCCAGGTTTTGAAGACATGGGTAGGACATTGTACGTCACATTACATTTGCACCTTGCTAGGCTTCTAGAACAGACAGGGTCGCTGTCATTTCTTTCTTCTTTCTTTTTCTTTCTTTTTTTTTTTTTTTTAAGAGATGGAGTCTTGCTCTGTCACCCAGGCTAGAGTGCAGTAGTACAATCTCAACTCACGGCAACCTCCACCTCCTGGGTCAAGCAATTCCTGCCTCAGTCTCCCGAGCAGATGGGATTACAGGTGCCTGCCACCAAGCCCAGCTCATATATGTATATATATGTTTTTTAGTAGAAACAGGGTTTTACCATGTTGGCCAGGCTGGTCTCGAACTCCTGGCCTCAAATGATCCACCTGCCTTGGCCTCCCAAAGTGCTGGGATTGCAGGTGTGAGCCACCGCGCCTGGCCGGTAGCTGCCATTTCTAAGAAAAATGGAGGCCCCGGGAGGAGAATAGCTTTGGCCAGGTCCAGCCCGAGTTACAGTGAGCTGAGATGGGCACCTGAAGCAACAGGCTCCAGCCAGCATCCGACCCCTCCTCGTCATGGGCTACGGCCCCTATTGTGCCTCATTCACCCAGAAGAGTTTTATGAAATGTCTCCTGAGTGTGAGCATTTTTAGACTCTGAGATAATGATTTTCCTTTCTTTTATACATCCGAACAACTCAGGACTGAGGGGAAAGTTTTGGAAATGATCTGTCTCCATACCCAGTGGACTCTGAGGACGGGGGACGGTGATCCCTGTGGGTTTGGACGACTACACATCAGATTTTCCTAAAGAAAAAGAACACTCTTCACTTAGCTGTGTGTGCACTTAATCATTTTAGCCTTTTCTTCCTGTTTTTTAAACAAACACATTTTATTATGGATAATTTCAAATAAGTATAAAATTAGAGGTAATAATGTAAGGCCGCTCCCCACAGTCTAGTAATCACCCAGCTTTGACGGTTGTCAACTTGTGGCCAGTCCTCTTTTATCAATGCTTCATCTACTCACCCCCTTCTCATATTATTATTTTGAAGCAAATATCATAACTATGTCAGTCAGTGCGTATCTCTAAGAGACTCTTTTTCAAATGATATAGCCACCATATTGCATACTATTATTGCACCTGTTTACCTTGGCAAGGGAGGCCCCAGCCAAAATGCAGAGAACTCCAGAAAGTTCTTTGCTTTTGTGCTTCTCTGTGTCCAGGTACTAGAGATCAAAGCATGGTTCTGGGGACCATTAGGAATGATTTTGGCACTACATGATTTTTGTGACTGTTACCTCACTGTTCCTGAGGCAGGCCCCCATGGTGCCTTTCTCCATCAGCTAGAGGAGGTGGTGTGGTTCCCACGCAATCGAGAAGACCAAGGCTCAGACCAAGAAGTGACTTGTCCCTAGGTCCCCCAGGCAAGGCCAGATCCAACCCAACATCATCTTGAAGGACCCAGCTGTCTGGTCAAGGGTTTGCAAACAGTCCCTTGGAAAACGGAGTAAAGTCACAAAGCTGATTGTAAACGGAAGCTTCTCTGCGGGCGCTCTTCCATGTCCATGTTAATTCCAGAGCCGGGTGCCTGTCAGACGGGCACTGAGCACCTCCTCCACAATTTGCAGAGAGCTCAGGGATTCCAGAAAAGTCTCTTGCAACCATTCCCACTCCACCTTTCCTTCCTTAACTCTCAGCACCACCAGTTCTTGCTGCATTTTCTCATGATGCTCTGCATTGGAGATTGGAGTCTGAGTTTTATATTTGTGCCCTTGGTATATTAAGGCTTAAAAATAGAACGTTTCAGCATCCTATTACACAACTATAAAGTTAGGGAACCTTTAAATGTTGGATACAATGTTTTGCAATTTGCTCACTTGACCTATTTTTTGTTAATAGATCTTTAATTCTCTTTAAACATTTACTCTTATCTTTTGGTTTTATTAAATTTTGAATGCATATGTGTTTTTGAGTCCTCTGGGTAACAAAATGTCAACAGATTAAAGAGGCCATTTTTTCATTGCCTGGCAGCCTGCAAAATTGTAACAATAACCTGGATCTGATTAGAAACAAGGCTATGCCCTCTGTCTTCACTCCGGAACTTCTGATAGCAAGACCAGGGAAACAGGATAAATTAAACCAAAGACTAGATTCCCCTCAAACAGTTCCAACTTTTTACCCAGTTGTCTGAGCATTGAGCCTGCTAGGATGAAGTATAGTTCAACCCTTTACTCCCATGAGTAAGCTAAAGACCTCTTAGAATGAAGTTCATTGAGTGTTTTATTAAGAGACAGTTTGGAAGATACCATTCATATCCACTAGAATGGCCTTGACTTAAAAAACAGCAACAACAACAAAGGAAAATAGCAAGTGTTGGGAAGGATGTGGAGAAATTAAGACCCTTGGACAGTGCTAGTGGGAATGTAAAATGGTACAGCTACTGTGGAGAACAGTTTGGAGGTTCCTTAACAAAATAAACATGGAATTACTGAATGACCCAGCAATTCCACTCCTAAGTATCTGCCCCGAAGAATTGAAAACAGGTGCTCAAACAAAAACTTGTAAACAAATATTCATAGCAGGATTATTCCTAAAACCAAAAGGTAGAAACAATGTCCAGATATCTTTCAGCTGATGAATGGATAAATAAAATGTGCTATGTCCATATAATGGAATATTATTCAGCCTTAAAAGGAATGAAGTACTGCTACATGCCACAACATGGATGAACCTGGAACACATTACGCTAAGTGAAAGAAGCCAGAGGAGAAAGGCCGTATACTGTATGATTTAATTTCTATGAAATGCCCAGAATAGGCAAATCCATGGTGACAGAAAGTAGATTGGTGTTGTCAAGGGCTGTGGGGGAGGGGTGCAGGGCTGTAGTTGGGGAGTAACTGGTTAACGGGTACAGAGTTTTATTTTGTGATGAGGAAAATATTTGCAACAAGATGGTTCTTCCCAAAGGTGGTGTGTGCTTAAAAAAAAAAAATGGTGCTGATGGTTGCACAACATTGTGAATGTACAAAATGCTACTGAATTGGACACTATACAATGACTAATTTCATGTTATGTAAATTTCACCTCAATCAAAAAGAGAGACCATTTGGAATCTCATAACACACTCACTATTTCTCCTGTTTGCTATGAGGCCAAATAAGTGAGTTGGGGAGAATCTGCAAGTGGGCGTTCCAACAGGGCCGTATGGTGCAGTGGCAGAATGAGCTCTGGAGCAAGGCAGACAAGGGTTCAAATCCTGGCAAGCTCTGTGATGCAGGGCAAGTTACTTGGCCTCTCTGAGCCTTGGTTTCCTTATCTGTAAAGTGGAGCTGCCGATAGAACCTACCTCACAGTGTTGGTGAGGAGACAAAGCTCTTAAGGTCAGCCGTGAATGGATTCAGTCTGGCAGCCTGGGTCAACTCTAGTTGTCTCTTCTGCAAAAGGAAGAGTGGAGCCCCTGCCCGGCACCCCCTTGTCACGTGGGTGCAGGAGCTAATGGGCAGGAATGTGCTCCAAGCCCATGCATGTTCCCAGGCCACATGGAGGCCGCCGGGGGCAGCGTGGAAGACGACTGGTCTTTCTTTCCACTGTGATCTGTCCATGGTATTTTGCATACAGAAGTCTGGGCTGGGGCTGGCCAGGGCCCCTGAAGCCCTTCACCAGCTGACCGGCTGGCGCATACCTGTCCCTCAGCCCCTGCTGAGAGGTGGCAAGTGTTCTCTGAGCCCAGCTGGGGCAGACAGGTTTTTCCATGCAGGGATTATCCTAGCAGCTCCAAGATCAGCTGGTTAAACCTCCTTTATCTCAGGTGTCTGAGGTTTTTAGGTTCCTGGGATCAAACTCCAAGGCAGTGATTGGTTCTCAGTCACCTCACTGGGAATAATTGGCAATATCTGGACACATTTTTGGTTGTCACAACCTGGGGCGAGGCAGGGCAGGGGGGTTGCTAGTGGTATCTAGTGGGTAGAGGCCAAGGAGTCTTTTAAACATCCTACAATGCACAGGCCACACCCCAGGACCAGGAACTATCTGGCCCAAAAGGTCAGCAGTGCTGAGGCTGGGAACCTTCGTCTGAGTGAACCTGTGGCCCTGGAAGCTCCCCGTGAGGGATCATTGCTCCCAGTGCCATGTGCATCTCACCAGTTATCCCAGTAGCCTGGTGGGTGTCTCCCCACCTCATGGATGAGAAAGGTGAGACCCAGGAGAGATGAGTAACCTGTCCAGGGACCCCCAGCTGCCTCATGGCAGAGCTGGGATTCAAACTTGGATCTGCCTCACTGGAGAGCCTGTTTCCTTAACTGCACATCAGTAAAACAGGGAGAATTATACACGTCAAGGCCACCTTATGAAGACCAAATGGTAGAAGATATGTTTTATTTAGATGGACCCACATTTACCCAGTTCCAGTGTTACCTGAGAGCTGTGTGGAGTGGTCCTTGCTCATAAAGTGCCTAGAGCATGAGGGAGGCAGACCTTGAGCAAGTCGATGAAATATGCTATGCCAAAGACTAAAAGCTGGAGGGAGAACTGTTTACCCAAACTGCGGAGATGACACCCTGAGCTGAGTGTTGAAGACAAGATGCAGTACCCATGTAGGAGAGAGGTGGGAAGGGTTTTCTAAGAACATGGACCAGCAGGAACAGGAGGCAGGAGGAGAGAGGTGTGGCTCCCAGGCTGAGGAGGGTCCACTCAGAGGGACCTCATATGCTGTGCAGAAGAGCTTGGGCCTTATCTTGAGGGTGAGAGGGAGAGCGACAGGGTCAGGGTACGTTCTAGATCGGACATACTGGCTGCTGTGTGGAAGATGGATCTGAATGTGCCAGTGGGCTAGGCTGTCAGGAGGCCCTGGGCAAAAGTGAGATGATGAGGGCCCAATGGCTGAAGCAACAGGGATGGAGAAAGGGATATATCTGTGGAAGAGGCAGCAGTTGAAACAGGCAGAACTCAGTGATTGGTTTGCTGAATGAAGGTGAGGAAGAAGGGCCAGGGGTGACTCTGGCCACCAGCTTGGGGAAGCAGGGTGTTGATACCTAAGAGAAAGGGGGGACACTGAAGGTCTGGAGGTGGGAGGAGGGATGAGGCGTGGAGTCTGAGCTGCCTGTGGGACAAGCAGGAGGGTTTCTCTAGCACGAGGTTGGTTCTGACCTCAAGAAATGGGTCTGCTTGCAGCCAGCTGCCTTCTCTCATCATTAGAGTCATCCACGTTGTTGTGGGTGGCAATAGTTCACTCTTTTCTATTGCTCTGTAGAATTCCTTGGCACAAATGCACATGTGATTGGCTTGTCCGCTCAACTATGGAACATTGAGGTTGTTTGCAGCTATTATGAATAATGCTGCTGTGAGCCTCCTTGTCTGTGCCTTCTGAGGGCCCTGTGTATTATTTTTGTTGGGTTCATGAGAATAGAATTGCTGGGCTGTGGACACATACCTGCCATATTTCATAGATAGGGCCAAATGGTTTTCCAAAGTGGACCACTTTACACTCCCACCAGAATTATGGGGTTCTCATCACTTTGCATCCTGACCAACATTTCTGTTGTTGTCTCTTGTGGTTTTGATAGGCATTTCTTTGGATAATAATGGCTCCGAGCATCTTTGTGTGTTTTCAGGCTGCTTAGACATCTTCTCCACCCTGTAATGTGTCCATCTTTGTCCAGCTTTCTGTTAGATTGTCTTTTTCTGACTGATTTGTATCTAAGTCCTTTGTCAGATATGTGGATGCCAGTGTCTCCTTATCCACTGTGCATTTCATTTTCACTCTCTTACTGATAGCTTTTGAATGAAAGTTTTCAATCAATGTATTAAAGTTAATGATAACAGCAATGAAGCAAATGTTTTTATTAAAAGTGAAACAAAATGAGCTAGGCACGGTGGCATGTGCCTGTAGTCCTAGCTACTCAGGAGACTGAGGCAGGAGGATCACTTGTGGCCAGGAGTTTGAGGCCAGCCTGGGCAACATAGTGAGACCCTGACTCTAAATAAAAATAAAAATAAAAAATTATCTAGGTGTGGTGGTGCTTACATATAGTCTCAGCTACTTGGGAGGCTGAGATGGGAGGATCACTTGATCCCAGGAGTTCAAGGCTGCAGTGCACTGTGGTAGGACCACTGCACTCCAGCCTGGACAACCGAGGGAGACCCTGTCTCTAAAATCAATAGATAGGTAGATAGATAGATAGATAGATAGATAGATAGATAGATAGATAGAAAAATGATATCTTGGAATGAGAGAGAGGTGTCTTCGAATGCAAGAGAGGTGTCTTGGAAGCCCAGTGCTATGGCTAGTGTGCTTTTTAAGGGAATGAAGAAAATCCCTCTGGTTTAGTGAGAGGTGGGGGATGACCTGGGAATGGATCTTGAGCCTTGGATCTTCTGTTTATTGGGCAGGTCCCTAGTTCTCTGTCTGTGAAAGGAAGGTGCTTTCTGCCCAAATTCTCAGGGCGTCCACAGGATCCCCTGAGTTCACAAAGGTGAGAAGGTAAAGAGGGATGTTGGCATTCTCAGTGGTTCTGCTCAGAACTCAAAGGCCTCAATCCCTGCTCCTCCCTGGTTGCAGGGGCGGGTCTGAGACAGGCCTGGCAGGGGCTGCTGGAGTAACCTAGGAGGGAAAGGACCTGGCTTCAGCCTGAGTTGGGTGGGGAGAACCATGGCACCAGGGGCATGGCAGGAAGCGCCCCTGCCCCCTCCTCCTCTCTGGCGTCTTCCCTTTCCTATCCGTCCTCATTCAAGGCCTGGTGAGCCCTTTCCTGAAGGGCATGGGAGCACTGGAGAGAGGCGAGTTCCAGGACACTGACTGGCCTGGATTCCATTTGTGCCATCTTGAGTGGTGCCCAGTCTGACGGAGCTCGGAGCTTGATCCCACAAGGGCTAACAGTCATGCTTGAAACTTACATGCTTCCTGCTCACCCCGCTCTCCCACTGCCTCCCCATCGCACTCTGACCTTTCTGCCCCACCAGCACTCCCATACTTCTTACCACGCCCTGGGCTGGAGAGTCTTCCCCAGACGTTTGGTCATCCAGGCCTCCCTCCCTCATCTCCACCCTCACCTGCCGTGTTGTCTTCACGGCACTCAATACTCCCTGGTGTTGGGTCACGTGGTATCCTTGGGGTACTGGGGTAGTGTCCCCTTCCCTCCCACCAGCACAGCCAATCCCCCAGGACAGGATTTCATTCATTCACTGCCTGCATGCCCGTGCCTGCCGCACCTGGCATAGGGGAGGGCCACAGACACTAAAGGCAGGAGGACATGGCGCTCGAAGCAGAAACAGGGTGCTCGGTGCTCTGCATCCAAAGGCAGAACAGGTTGGCAGTGACCGAGAGCGGATCCAAGGGCCAGAGGTAGAGCACCCACGTTCCCTCGGAACCCTCTGTCCTCATTAAAAGGAGAACCACGAGGGGAATGTTAAGCTCTAAGGAGGAGGTTGAGTTTCCCAGGAGGTGGCCAGCCTTCCTTCTTGATCCCTCGTAATCCTTGGGGTTTGGTCAGTTAGGAAGGAGGGGCTGGCACGTGGCCGCATTCCTGGCTTCAGGCGGGATCCTGCTTGGAGAAGGCCACCTTTTGCCCCCCGGGAGCCATACTAGGTTCAGGAGTACAAGATGGCTGATCATCTAGTGAGAATCTGTGGTTTGGTTTCAGTGCCTCAGCCCACACTCAATGGGACATCTCTGAATGGCCAGAGAAAGAGGTGATGCATTCCTGAAAACCTAGACCTTCCCGGCAACAACTGTGGCATCACTGCCTTCATGGGACCCTGCTTTTGAGGCAGGTGAAATTTCTCGACTCCAGGAAGAAACTCGCGGCTCCCGTCCAGGGTCACACAACACTGGGCCGGCCAGCACCAGGACTCTCGGTGTGCAAGCAAGGGCTGTTCCTCTGCGCCCCATGGCATGGAGGATGCCAGGCTGGGTGGGGAGGCCCGGGGGGCAGGGCAGAGGCTCTGGAGGTGCAAGGGGCTCAGGCTGGACTCAAGGCACTGCCGCCCATGAGCTGAGTGACCGTGGACCAGGGAGGTGACTGCTGTGAGCCCCAGTGGCATCTTGTGTAGAAGGGAATGTACTCTTCCTTTTGGGCCTGCTGTGAGGGTTCAGGAGTGAACAGCCCCAGGAGGGTGTGCACGCAGTGAGAGGTGGGATAGCAAAGATGCCCACTGGGCCACACAACACTGATCTAGAACCAGAAATACCATCTGACCCAGCAATCCCATTACTAGGTATATGCCAAAAGGATTATAAATCATTGTGCTATAAAGTCACATGCACACATATGTTTATTGCCACACTAATCACAATAGCAAAGACTTGGAACCAGCCCAAATGCCCATCAATTATAGGCTGGATAAAGAAAATATGGCACATATACACCATGGAATACTATGTAGCCATACAAGGGAGTGAGTTCATGTCCTTTGCAGGGACATGGATGAAGCTGGAAGCCATCATCTTCAGCAAGCTAACACAGGAACAGAAAACCAACCACTGCATGTTCTCACTTATAAGTGGGAGCTGAACAGTGAGAACACATGGACAGAGGGAGGGCAACATCACACACCAGGGCCTGTCGGGGCAGTAGGGAAAGGGGAGGGAGAGCATTAAGACAAATAACTAATGCACGTGGGGCTTATAGCCTAGATGATGGGTTGATGGGTGCAGCAAACCACCATGGCACATGTATACCTATGTAAGCAACCTGCACATTCAGCCCATGTATCCTAGAACTTAAAGTAAAACTAAAAAAAAAAAAAAAATTAAGGAAAAAACAAAGAATGTTCAATTGCTTTGCACAGTAGTTTTAAGTTCTTCAATTATTGAGTGATATTTTGCTTTGTTTGTATCCTTTTAGGCTAGTTATTCCCAGCAATGCCTGCACATTGGAATCACCTGCCAAGCTTTAAAAAAAAAAAATACGGTAAAAGCTGTCAGGTCCCCCTCCTCTCCCATTATTGATAGAGTCACTTGACACCCATGCTTGGGGTGAGGCCTGGACACCAGGATTGGTTAAAGTTCCCCATGTCATTGTAAGGTGGAGAGCCCTGTTTTAGGCAGTCATGTATGTTCTCTAATTCACCACCTTTCAGAAATCTGTAGGAAACCCAAGATAGGTTATTTTAAAAATGGATGTAAGTTCTTAAAACAAATTTTGCCTTATTGTAGCGATTCAAACCTACCCTCTTTCCTGTTATTTAAAGTGTTGGTCAACTCCTCAGTGACACTCTGCATTCCTGTATATATATATAAACATACACATACACACATATAAATATATATCAGTGTGTGTGTATACACATATATACACATATATATCTATACGTGTATACATATGTATACATGCACCTGGGTTAATGTTGGCCTTTGGGGAAAAGTAATGTTGGAAATTATCATTATCATTTGATAATTATCCATTATCAAACATATGTATGTTTCTCTAGTTCTGAAGTCAGAACAGCCTTGCTCCACAACTTCCATCTCTGCCTTGTGCAAATCGGTTCACCTCTGTGAGCCTCAGTTTTCCTGTCTGTTCCATGGGATAATGGTAGTCTCTGCCTCATAGTTACTGTGAGGATTAAATGTGTTTAGTACACGTAAGGCACTTAGAACCGTGCTTTACATATAGTGAGTGCTTGGTTTGTGTCAGCTGATATTTTAGTACTAACATAGTACCAGGTTAAGCTCTTTAGTTACTGTATCTTCCTTAATCATTTAATGCTCCCACCCTATGAGGTCGGTAGAAGCAGAAACGAAAGGAAGAAAGGTCACTTGCCATTGGTGGTCATCAGAGCAAGAATTGGAACCTACATCCAAGCTGCCCCCTCCACAGGTCATGCCTTGACCACTTAACCTTACCTGGAAACAAAGGAATTGATAAGTCCTTGAATAATTCCAGGACTTATCAAAGTCATGGAAATCCATCCTAGAGAAAGTCTTGGAGAAAACTGCCAGGAAAAGTGGACCAGGGCTGCTTCTTGATGCTGGGGTTCTGCCAGGTCCTGTCCTGGGCACCCTGCCTTCCAGTGGCAGGCATAAGAATATAGCTCTTCTAGGCCATGGAGTTTCTTACTGTGGTATAAAGAGACCTGGATTTACAGTCAGAAAACCTGCACCACGGGACCTGCCTCTTCCCTCTCCAGCAGTGAGGCTGTTGGCTAGCTAGTATCTCTCAGCTTCAGTTCCTGATGCCCCTGCCTTGGGCCAGGCTCCCCTGGCCATGTGTGAACCCCTGAGTAGTCAGCCGGCTGCCTGCTCGCCTGACTCCCCAGCCCGTCATTTATATGGCTTCACATTCGTCTTCATAAGAGCAGGTGCATTCTTGTCACAGTCACATCTAAAGACCCTGGGGTCGGTGGCTCAAGCCTGTAATCCCAGCACTTTGGGAGGCCGAGATGGGCGGATCACGAGGTCAGGAGATCGAGACCATCCTGGCTAGCACAGTGAAACCCCGTCTCTACTAAAAAATACAAAAAAACTAGCCGGACGAGGTGGCGGGCGCCTGTAGTCCCAGCTACTTGGGAGGCTGAGGCAGGAGAATGGCGTGAACCCGGGAGGCGGAGCTTGCAGTGAGCTGAGATCCGGCCACTGCGCTCCAGCCTGGGTGACAGAGCAAGACTCCGTCTCAAAAAAAAAAAAAAAAAAGACCCTGGGGTCTTCATGGCAGAGAAGGAGACGTGATGTTTATTAAAGTCTAGCTGCAGCTGGAAGTGAGATATGGGACACCCCCCACTCTGCTCTCTGTCCTCGTTCTGTGCCCTCCCCTCCTGCATACCCCTCTGCACAGACCCTGGAGGGGACCGCGAGGCAGGAGGTTCAAATGTGGAATTGACAGGCCACATAAGTGCCACAGATGGAAGACAAAACACCTGAATGTCACAGACACTTTGCATGTGCTGCTCCCCTGCCTGGAGTGCCCTTCCTCTCTCTGCCTCAAGATGCATACCTGCCTAGCCTGTGAGGTGCAATGGAACCTCCCCTCCTTTGGAATATTGCCTGTCTGCACATCAGGCAGCATTGTGACCACTGCACTTAAATCCCCCACCGGCTGCAGCTCAAGCTAGTGCCAACATGCTTGCTTCCCATGCGGCCTCTCTTGCTAGACCAGGAACTTGCTGAGGGCAGAGAGAGACTATCAACCCTCCGAGTGGCCCTCCCTACCCCAGCAAGGTGACTGGCATGGAATGGGCTTGACTGTGAGTGTATGAATGTTCATGCAGAAGGTGAGAGATGCTTCCCAGACATCTACACGCCCTTGTCAGCCTCCTCCTCTGACCCCCTGTACACCCCCTGGGGCCTCTAGCTACAGTTGCACCTTCTTATCCACCCCCAGGACCCAGCATTTCCTTGGGAAGATCTTTAGTGGGTCCCGAGCTGTGCGCGGCTGGACCGCACTCCCTGTGGCAGGACAGCACGCTTTCAGCGGAGCAGAGCGGTTCTGAAATGTAAGCCAGAATTAGTCTGGAGCAAACCACTTAATGACTCCAGCTTGACTCAAATGAGATATGAACCAAGTAAACACCGAGCAAAATGAATTTTTGATTACCGCTTGGGCATTGTGAATATTTCTGTCTGCCTTGCCTGGTGGTTTTTATTCCCCCCAACTCAAGCATGAAATACACTCCACAGCTCCTCAGAAGAGCGCGGCGAACAGGGCCTTTGGGGTAAAGTAATGTTGGAAATTATCAGTATAAGAAAGGAAAATGACAGTCCTCCTCGGGCAGAGGTTTTAGCCTCTCTTCTGTAATTAAAATTTACTTTAAATTTCAGGCTGCATTGATCAAGAGTGAAGGGGAGGGGGTGTTGTGCATTACAGCATAAATCATGTTTTATGATTTATGTAATGCCCTGGTGTTTTTTCAGGGATGTCGAATGGAGCGGGAGTTTAGGGTCAATTCTGATTTCTAGAAACATTATCAGTGTGTGCATGGGGGCCTGCTCTGGGCCTGTGTTTGAGATGGGGGGTGGGGTGGGGAATTTGAAGTTGAATTGGCTAAGAAGGCTGCCCTCAAGCAGGTAGCTATACATTCAGTGTAAGGACAGGTAGAAATGTCTCGGGGCTCTAGGAAAAGGCAGCAAGTTTAGAGCCCCAACAGGTCAATCCTGGCTGGCTTCATGGAGGTGGCATTTTAGGCAGGTCTTGGAAGATACTGAGGCTTTAAACGTGCATTACCGTGGAGCTGTCAGAAGGTTGTTTGTAAGGGTTACTAAGTGACCCCACTGGTAGGATGCAAAGAAAGGAGGGATCTGGCTTCTCTCTACTGCCCTCCTCTTCTTCCCCTGACTTAAAACCTTGCTCAGGCTGGCCACTGCTAAGCAGAGCATAAGATTTAAGAAATGGAGCTCTATGAGGCATACTACCTGAGTCTGAATTCTGGCCCTTGCTCACACTAGCTGTGTGATTTCAGATGAGTGACTTAACCTCTCTGAGCCCCCATTCCCCTATCTGTAATGAAGTGGGATAAGGTTACATAAGAGATAAGGGAGTTATGAGGAATAAATGGAGCAACATATAAGAACTAGAACTATGCCTGACAAACAGCAAGCGCTTAATAAGCATCTGTTGCTGCTACAGTTGCCGTAGTTACCAGCTGATTGATCTTGCCCAGTTTGTATCTTGCCTTAACTCTTAGCACCTCTGCTAAGACACAGTGCCTACCCATGCCTTAGGTAGATTATCTTTTTACAAAAATCATGCCATCCAGGCGTGGTCGCTCGTACCTGTAATCCCAGCACTTTGGGAGGCCTAGGTGGGCGGATCACAAGGTCAGGAGATTGAGACCATCCTGGCCAACATGGTGAAACCCCATCTCTACTAAAAATGCAAAAATTAGCTGAGTGTGGTGGCAAGTGCCTGTAATCCCAGCTACTTGGGAGGCTGAAGCAGGAGAATCGCTGGAATCAGGGAGTTGGAGGTTGCAGTGAGCCCAGACTGCACCACTGCACTCCAGCCTGGCGACAGAGCGAGACTCTGTCTTAAAAAAAAAAAAAAAAGCCATATTATTTGTAATTATGTACAAAGATCTAACATATCACCCAGAAACCATTTCAGCCATTATTGCTCATAACATACCCCGGAGAGGGGCTGCCAGATAGTTTCCATTGCTGAAGAGGAGAGGCAGACTCGGCAGGAGGTGGCGTGGTCAGGGTTGCACAGCTGTGGGGCTCCGTTGAGATGCACACCGGGGCTTCTGAGCACCGGCTGTCTCCCCCCGCTGCCTGGGAAGAGTGATGAGCCCTTGTCCCATGAGGCTGAGCTGAGTGTCGCAAAGACAGCGTCTGCTCCTTCCACAATCCTTCCTCCCAGCCCCCCATCCCAGACCTTAATGCTTTTCTTGAATTTGATGTCGCACCTCCTGGGATGCGAGAGGAGAGGTAAAGTGAGTGGGCGGCACCGTGTCTGCCTCTGCAGCAGGCCAGGCCAGCAGTTGTGGAGGAGGAAGAGTTTCTGGATGGATGGCTCAATCGCAGGTTCTGGGAGCTTCAAGGCAGCTTGCCCCTGGCAGGGAACTGGGTCCTGTCCCTATCTGGAGGGCCATCCAAAGCAACTGCGGGATCCCTCAGAGGCACGATTTTCAGACTCCAAGACCCCATTCTTAGGAGTTTATTGGGTGTGTTTCCCCTCGCGGTTTAGTTTTTTTCCCCTTTTGATAGGTGGTTCTAGCTCGGAGGGAGGGGATGCTTTGGGAGGGGAGTTTGTGGTATAGAATATTGTGACAAGCATGGGAGTGATGTTGGTAAGAGGGGGGCCTGGGCTATTGACTCCTGCAACCCTGAGCAAGTCACCCACATTCTCTGTGCCTCAATTTTCTCAGCTGTAAAATGGGACCATAACAGACCTACCCTGAGGTCACAGTGCAGTTCAACTTATTAGAATGCACGTAAAGTGCTTGACATTCCTACATTCTCCAATTTCCCTGGAGTGCCTACAATCTGCAGGGTGCCGGGGGATCCAGCCAGGAGCAAGAGAGACCCTGCCCCATGGAGTCTCCTTTCTTCGGGATGATGGGGTGTTATCACAGTGCCTGACACATGGTAAGTTCTCAAATGATAAATCGTATCTGCTATTAACCAGAATTAGTATTTAAAGCCAACCTCATTCCCTCCTCTCACCCTAAAAGGCAGTTAAACCAGCAAAAATCAGAGAAGCATGTAGTTCACGACGTGAGCCCATCCTGCTAAGGGGTTTGTTTGACGTTTCTGCTAATCCGTGTTTAATGTGTAAGCAGATTATCTGAGCAGAACTAGGATTTTGTGCAGGATGATTTGCCTGGCTGTGGCCTGGGCTGCTGGCCTGTGAAGCTAACCTTGAGGCGGGGTTCCTTCTTTGTGTTGAAATTGCAGATGGTGAAATTTCGGGTCAAGGGAGGAGACTCCTGTAGCGGTGCAAGTGTGTTCCCAAGGTTGGCTCATGCACAAATGCACTTCATCCTTGACTTTCCAGAGGCCCCAGCAGGGTGCCCTGCTCTCACCCCCACACCTTGTAGCTTTGCATCCTGGCTTTCGTAAGAATCTGTCTTCAGTCCTGTAGACCCACCTCTGCCAGCCCTCCACTCCCCTAAAGAAAGGAAATAGCACCGTAGGAGTGGGGTGGGGGTGCCAAGGGGGCAACTGGGCAGGGGGTACAGTGGGGGTGACCTGACCCTGGAGAGGAGTATCTTTTTTGAGATGGAGTCTTGCTATGTCACCCAGGCTGGAGAGCAGTGGCATGATCTCAGCTCACTGCAACCTCCACCTCTCAGGTTCAAGTGATTCTCCTGCCTCAGCCTCCGAAGTAGCTGGGATTACAGGTGCACACCACCATGCCTGGCTAATTTTAATATTTTTAGTAGAGACAGGGTTTTGCCATGTTGGCCAGGCTGGTCTCGAACTCTTGGCTTCCTGTGATTCGCCCACCTCAGCCTCCCCAATTGCTGGGATTACAGGCATGAGCCACCACACCCGGCCAGGAGTATTTTTATCACTGATGTTTAAAATTGCCAATGGTGACCGTAAGTCATCTACTTTTATTGTGGTAAAATATATATATATAACATAAAATGCATCGTTTTACTCATTGTAAATGTGCAGTTCAGCGGCATTGAGTACATTCACATGGTTGTGCAACCATCACCACCATTGGTCTCCAGAACTTTCTCACCATCCCAAGCTGAACCTCTGTACCTGTGAACAGTACCTCCACATCCCCTCCTCAATCCAGCCCCTGGCAATCCCCAGTCTGCTTTCTGTCTCTATGAACTTGACTGCTCCAGGTACCTCCAAGAAGTGGACTCAGACAATATTTGTTCTTTTGTGACAGGCGTATTTCACTTAGCCTGAGTCACCCATGTTGTAGCCTGTGTTAGAATTTCCTTCCTTTTTAAGGCTGAATAATTCCACTGTATATGTGTACCACATTCTGTTGATCCATTCATCCATCCGTGGACATTCACACTGTTTCCACCTTTTGGCAATTGTGAATAATTGCTATGAATGTGAGTGTGCAAATGTCTGTTCAGGTCTCTGCTTGTGGCTCTTTGGGGCATATGCCCAGAAATAAAATTGCTAGATCACATGGTAATTCTGTTTGATTTTTTGTGGAACCTCCATACTGCTTCTAAACTCTTGAAACACAGCGTGCCCCTTTATTGCCTGAACCTGGGGTGGACACTCCCAGCGTCCCCTTGGCATTTGTCTTGTACTGTTTTCCTCTCTTAGGGCCCATTAAAGCCTGAGAGACCACAGAAGAATCTGTGTGTGAGATTTAAGCTGTGACGTATAAAGGAGATGCGTGAAGGGTGTCCCTTGGCGTCTCAAGATGGATTCCCGGTGGTGGGACTCAGGGTGGGTCTACCCCAGGACCCAGGAATGAGGTCTATGGTTCTGTGGCTGCCCATGCTCAGGCTGGGTTCCTTGCCACATCCTCCGTGGTTCTCCAAAGTTCCCAGTGGCCGACTCCCGATCTTCATTTTGGTTAATGAAGGCCCACAGGCATTGACAGCCTCCTTGGGTCTGGACTTAGCTGCCCACGGCCTGGTTCGCCACTCCCTCCTGGCTCTCACTGCCTCTGTTGGAATGGACTCTGCAGCTCTGCACTTGTGCAGTTGTGGAGCAGGAGGCTCTGCCTCCTGTTCCCCTCCGAGTACCAAATGAGTAGGAGGGAAGGGGACATCAGAGATGTCCTCACCCTTCTGTTTATTCAGGGCGGGTGGTACCTGTTCTAGGTGATGATTGCAGGACTCGCGTTATCAATCCTGAGGGATGTTGAGACTAGCAGGTATGCAGGTATTTGGGGCAAGGGCTTCAGACTCCAGAGTGGCCCCCAGACCAAAACTGGGGCCCAGGAGACATCTTGCTCCTGCCTCTGGGCAGCCTGCCTGCAGAGCAGAGAGGGCCTCTGGGGCCCTAGAACCCCAGTCCAGACTTTGCATTGAGTTTGCTCTAAAAACAAACACAAACAAACAAACCCACGTTGGGTATGTGCACTAGACCACTTAAGGCAGAACTAATATGACAACTGGGATTTTCTACAGAGTAAACTGGGTGGGGAGGCAGCCGAGCTGGCAGGTGAGTGAGTGAGGATGAGTGCCGTCAGCCTAGGGCTGGTCATGGTTGAACTTGGATGATGGATGCTGGAAGTTCACTGTGTGCTGTGTCTATTCCTAGGTATGTTCGGCATTCTCCATTTTAAAGCTTTCCTCTCCACCCCACTTGGAAGGAAGCGAATCTTTCCTGAATCTGCCTCTTGTGTGTGGGTGCCTCCCCTCTGTTTTCTTACTAAGTGCTCACAACACACATGCAGTGGGTGTTGTTATCCCCATTTCACAGGTGAGTAAACTGAGGCTCATTGACATTTCTGCTAGAAATTGGCTTAGCTGGAAAATGAACAAGATCTGATTCCCCCACCACTGTTTTTTCCCATGAACAGATTCTCCCAGCCCTGCCTTGTCAGCCAGGTGTCTGTGCAGCCTGGGCCAGGGCTCAGCCCCTGGAAACCCAGCCCTCTCCGGGGAATGGAGGGAGGTCCTGAACCTCTCACTGGGGCTTTGCTGTTCTCCCTTTCCTGTCCCCGATTAAGTCCTGCCTGCAAGGACCTAGCAATCATTATATGGAAGGGGACACAGACCTAGGGTGAAGGGTCTGATGACATGGCCCAGGTCACCTGGCTCCTTGGTGGCAAAGCCACATCCCCTCTGCTAAGCCAGTACACTTTCCCCCATTCTCCACACTTTCTGTCTCCCCAGAAGCCTGGCCTTGTCCCTGCCCTGAAGCCCCAGGGGCCCGCCTGGCCTCAATAGCAGGTCTCATTTCCTGTATCTTCTCTGGGTTCCTACACTTCACAGCTCAGACCTTCTCCCACCCTTGGGCTCCTGTGTTCCCTGCTGAGTCTTATTTCCGAGCATCCTCTGCAGCTTGTTCTCTTCCGTCTTGTTTGGTTTCTTGACTTGCACCTCTTCTGCTCAGTTCTGATGCCAGCTGGTCCCTCTGTAGGGCAGCGGTGTTTTCTCTTCCCCCATCTGCTTTGTAGAAACCCTGCCTCACATCACTCCTGCCCCTTCTCTCCTTCCTTAGCCCAGGTCTTCCCGGCTACCCCTGGGCCCGGCTTCCCAGTCTGGGTCATCCCTGCAGTCCCCAGGACTGTGTCCCCTCCAGATCCCAGTCGTCCCTGCTGCTGCTGTCTCCTGGTGTCTCCCCACCAGAGCTGACGGTTTTCTTTCTCCCTCGCAAAGGGAGAACATTTCTCTCCATCACGATGAGGCATGCCCACGCCATCTCGCCCGCATCGAGCCTTCCCCCAAGCAGAGGGCACAGCTACTCCCTAACAGGACCTGAATTCCCTGCCTCCCACTTGGTTTCATCAGCCTGTCAGCCCTTGTTACATTTAAGATATTTTTAAACACTCTGAACACTTTTGCCACAATTTTAACCCCTCCCCTAGTTAAAGCATGGCTCTCCTTCCAGTTAATTTTTCCCCGAGTTAAGATCTGACAATGTATTTTATTAAAATACTTTCTGAAATTTTATTCCTTCAAAGCCCTAAATTTGAAATGAGAGCAGTCACAGGAATGGGAAAACATCCTCTGTGACTGTACTCTGTCCCCTGCCCCAGAATGGGCTGGGGCCTCCTCCACCGACCCTGTAAGCCTTCTGGGGACTTTTTATGTTATTGCACTTACTTGTCACCAAACAGGCCAGCTGGCAGCTCTTTACCAAAGTGGCACGGGCACCAGGCCTACCAGGGGACATTATGATTCCTATTTTAGGAATCTTGAGTTGAATGTGACCAGGAAGGTGGTGTAGTATTGAACAGGATAATGCCAGCTGGTGCAGTAGGCCCTGTGGTTCAGGGCCTTAGCACAGTAAAGGTTTACACCTCATTTATGCAACACTCCAGCATGTGCTCCTGGTTGGCAGAGCATCTTCCATGTGGTCATTCAGGGATCCAGGCTCCTTCCATCTTGCAGCTTGCCTCCTCTCAGGCCCAGGGTCTTGGATGTGCATCCAATGGATGGAGAGAAAGAGGTGGAATAAAGGCACCTGCTGCTGGGCTCCCTGGGTCTGCAAGGGCACATGTCACTTCCACCGGTGAGAGCTGGCCACGGGACCCACCTACATGCAAGGGAGCCTGGGAAATGCCCCTGGCTGGACAGTAATTCCTCAGCCACCACTCTCCATGGGAAGAGAGAGCCATAGATCTTGGAGGGCAGCTAGCGACACCTGCCATCTGTGGGCATGGAGTGCAGGGAAGGTGCGAGTGGAAGAGATACTGGCCATTTCATTGAGCTCTGACCTTCTGCTCAGCATCTTTCCTTGGATTGAATCTCCAGGTTTTGTGTGTCCCAGCCCAACCCTTGTGCCAACCCCAGGGTCTGCAGGGTGGGTTGTTACCATGCTAAACACTGGGGTTCCCTAAAGTCTGTCCCAGCACCCATGCTGCATTGCTACTGGGAGGTAAGCCCCAGGAAAACAGCCTGTCTTACTTGCCACCATCCACACTCGCTTTCCCCATGTGCCTAAAATAGTATTTGCTGCAGGGTAGGTGCAGTTGATTGCAGTGTTCATGCTTGGAAAACACAGTATGTCCCATTCCACATGCTCTTCTGCAGTGTGACCTTGCTACTCCCCCATCCAGTCCCTGCCTGGGCTGCTCTTAGTGACTTTCTTGGTTAGTAGAATGTGGCAGAAGAGACATTCTGGACTTTTGAGAATAGATCATGAGAAGCCTTGCAGCTTTCATTTGTGTCTTGGGGACTCTCCCCCTGGGAACCCAGCAGCCATGCTCTGAGCAGCCCAGGTCATGTGGAGGTGTCCTGGTCGGCAGCCCCAGCTGGGTTCCCAGCCCACTGCCAGCACCAGCTGCCGGCCATGTGAGTGTGCCATGGTGAGCGTTCAGATGTTGGCAACCTCAGCCAGCACCTGGCTGCAGCTGCATGAGAGACTCCAAGTGATAACCCCGTTCCCGACCCCAGCTCCGCGTTCTCCCTCCTCCCCACACCACTTCCCTCGGAGCCCCTAGCCCAGGTGGCAACATTACCACCAGCCCTGGTTGCTTAAAGACACTCCAGGAGACACCTTTCTCAAACAACTCCTTCCTCCTTCCCAGGGCCCTATTGATGTTACTGACTCATCTCTTTCCACATTACCGGAAACTCATTGTAGACTATAGGTGTCTAGGGGTAAGGCAAGACTTCCGGATTTAAAGGTTAGTGTGGACAAACCTAGTATGTCCTGAGCTGGAAAACATATTGGGTGGTTATCTTCTCATTTATCATTTTAGAATCATTGAAAGAAAAGACAATAGCGGGCTGGGCGCAGTGGCTCAAGCCTGTAATCCCAGCACTTTGGGAGGCCGAGATGGGCGGATCACAAGGTCAGGAGATCGAGACCATCCTGGCTAACATGGTGAAACCCCGTCTCTACTAAAAAATACAAAAAACTAGCCGGGTGAGGTGGCGGGCGCCTGTAGTCCCAGCTACTCGTGAGGCTGAGGCAGGAGAATGGCGTGAACCCGGGAGGCGGAGCTTGCAGTGAGCTGAGATCCGGCCACTGCACTCCAGCCTGGGCGACAGAGGGAGACTCCGTCTCAAAAAAAAGAGAAAAGACAATAGCAAAAACTGTGTTTCCTTTTCTCCTTTTGTCAGCCTTACTTGGTTTCAGCCTGGTGTTTCAGCCTCAGAGTTTTTATCTGGTGTCCCCTCTACCTGTCACTTGCCTCGTGGAGGTCCAGGCCCTGATTGCTCTGTTGTATTCTGGGGCTGTTCTCAAGGTATGTATCGGGGTGACAGCTTCTCATCTCCGCATCGCGGGGGCCAGAATCAGCCTTGCTTCTGATGAGGGCTGTAGCGGCCAGTCGCTTGCTATGCGTGTTTAAGAACTGCTCTGCCAAGGTAGTCTTGGAGTGTGGAGTGCTGGATGCCTTGCCGTGGTCTGAAGGTTGGTGTCCCCCAAATCCAAATGTTGAGTCTTCATCCCCAGTGTGACAGTGTTGAGAGCGGGGCCTTTGGGGGAAGTGAGGGATTAGTGCCTCTGTAAAAGAAGCCCGGAGGAAGCCCGTTTGCCTCTTCCACTATGTGAGGTCACATAGGAGGCGTCATCCATGAGGAACACACTCTCATCAGACACCGAATCTGCTGGGGTTTTGCTCTTAGTCTTCCCCACCTCCAGAACTGTACACAAAAAATTTCTGTTTGTAAATCACCCAACCTAAGGTATTTGGTTAAAGCAGCGGGAACAGACCAGACACGCCTCAGTGATGGAATCACGAAACGGTCAGGTCAGGTTGACCTTCCTGTTCCGTCATTTGTAGACTCCAAGCTGTCAGTGAGCAGCTCCTCTTCTGGAGGTTTCTAAGGTACAGTTGCTGCCTGGAGGTCCTGGGAGTTCCCTTCATTGTCCTTAGCATGGTTACCAGCTGTCTCCCTCAGCATGAACAGTGCAGGGGAGCTGGCCGTGAGTGGATGGCGGCCGCCTTAACAGGCCTGGTCACACAACCAGGGAAATGGTCATGGCTTCCAGTTCCATCCAAGAAGACACACTCTTTTTTTTCTTTATTTTATTTTATTTTTTTTTGACGGAGTCTCGCTCTGTCACCCAGGATGGAGTACAGTGGTGATCACGGGTTACTGCAGCCTCAATCTCCCAGATTCAAGTGATCCTCCTGCCCCTGCCTTCTGAGTAGCTGGGACTATAGGCACATGCCATCACGCGCAGCTAATTAAAAAGAATTTTTTTGGGCTGGGTGCTGTGGCTCACACCTGTAATCCCAGCGCTTTAGGATGCCAAGGTGGGCAGATCACCTGAGGTCAGGGGTTCGAGACCAGCCTTTCCAGCCCAGTGAAACCCCGTCTCTACCAAAAATACAATAATTAGCCAGGTGTGGTGGCAGGCACCTGTAATCCCAGCTACTTAGGAGGCTGAGGGAGGAGAATCACTTGAACCCGGCAGGTGGAGATTGCAGTGAGCTGAGATTGCACCACTGAACTCCAACCTGGGTGACAGAGCGAGATTTGGTCTCAAAAAAAAAAAAAAAAAAAATTATAGAATGAGGTTTTGCTATGTTGCCCAGGCTGGTCTTGAACTCCTGGGCTGAAGTGATCCTCCCACCTCTGCCTCCCAAAATGCTGGGATTACAGGTGTGACCCACCATTCCAGATGACATACCGTTAATAGGGATAGATAGTGTTGTGACCTCTGATTTTTCCCTCATCTTTTATTCTCACAGTTTTGTTTTTTTATCATTTTTTTCCCTCTTCTTAGAAATTAGAATGCCTTCCTTGGTTTGGGGAAATCACAGTCATTTGTAATGTTTTTTAAATGCAGAAGAAATACAGGCCAGGCATGATGGCTCATGTCTATAATCTTAGTGCTTTGGGGGGCTGAGGCAGGAGGATTACTTGAGGCCAAGAGTCGAAGACCAGCCTGGGCAACATAGCAGGACCCCATCTCTAAAAAAAATTAAAAATTAAAAAAATTAGCTGGGTGTAGTGGTATCCACCTGTAGTCCCAGCCACCCAGGAGAGTGTGAGACTGCAATGAGCAATGGTTATAGCCTGGACAACAGAGTGAGACCCCCAACTCAAAAAATATATATAGACTTCTGCCAGCTGTGAAATGGCAATCCAGATGGGAAATTTCTGAAATTGCCATATTACTGTTTATACTGTAATACTCAATCTCATATAAAATTTTCTCCAAAACAACCATAAAGGAGCCAAGGACTAGGTACTGTTATTTCAGCAGAAACTCAGGTTATTCTCCAAATAACTTTGGAAACTACTCTGAAATGCCTTTTAAAACTACACATCGTATGGGGTATCAGCAGTGCCATTTGTGCGATCTCTGTCAATGTTAAGTTCTTGATGGTGGGTAGAGTACTAGAGGAAGTAGATGATGTTTAATTGACCCTGACTCTTCTGCTTCCGAGCATATTTCCCACCTTCCTCCAACCAAAGGACACCGGTTAAGGATGCAGTGAGACCCCAGCTGTTGGATAACTCACCAGCCAGAGTGGAATGTGACTGGACGGGATGAGTGGCATGGCAGCAGGAAAACAAGGGGATTCGGGGAGATAGGAAAGGGTCGGAGTGGCCTTTGGATGGATAAGGGACTTGGCTCAGAATGTGACCCCAGAGAGGTTTGTAAATTGTCATCTTGTTTTCTTTACAAGTGGTAAGACAGCCTGGGCCCATCTTTTTGCCTGACTTTTACATCCAGCCTTTCTGCCTGACCCACGTCTGCCTGACCCATGGTAGGGGCCCAGGCGCCTTGGGTTAAGAGTTAATCTGGGATGCACCCACGCTTGGTATGTGGAAGCCAAGCTCCCTAGTCCTGTTGCCTGGAGCATTGCAGTGTTACAGAAAGCCTCTCTAGCAGCCGTTCTCAGAGCAGTGTCTGGGGCTTAATCAAAAGCCTTAAGGAGCCTCCTTACAGGCCAGGGATGATTCAAAACAAAATACACACACAAAAAAAACTATCCCCCAAGCCCCTCTAGTTTTATGGACAAATGATGTACCTAAGGCTGGCTCCAAAAACTTCATTTGCCCCCCCCGCAAAAAAAAAAATCGAGAGTTCCTAAAGACTAAGGAGTAAGAGCTGCTTTGCTAATACTTTTTATTTATAAACTAAAATCAGGGAGTTTCCAGAGTGTGAGGGCCCTAATTCAGGATTCCATAAGAAGCCTGGCTTGCACTCAGTCATGGACAACACTGCCCAGTTCCAACTACACGTGTGTCCTTGCAGAGAGCTGGAATCTGCTTGACTTGGAGGAAGCATGCTTTCAGGGTGTTTTGCCATGAGATGGTCATGGCTTTTATATTTATTTATTTATTTATTTAATTTATTTTTTTGAGACAGAGTCTTGCTTTGTCGCCCAGGCTGGAGTGCAGTGGTGCAATCTCAGCTCACTGCAACCTCTGCCTCCTGGGTTCAAGCGATTCTCCTGCCTCAGCCTCCCGAGTAGCTGGGATTACAGACACGTGCCACCGCGCCAGCTAATTTTTGTATTTTTAGTAGAGACGGGGTTTCACCATGTTGGCCAGGCTGGTCTTGAACTCCTGACCTTGTGATCCACCCTCCTAGGCCTCCCAAAGTGCTGGGATTACAGGCTTGAGCCACTGCACCCGCCAGGTCGTGGTTTTTAATTGCTGCTCTTCTTGTCTTTCACTTATAAGCAAATCACGAATAGTTTAGCTGCATTGCCAGTCTAGTTTGGTGTGGGTTGTTTGCATCACAGGGTAAAGCAAGCCATATTTGCATATTTAGGCTTATCATTTTGCTAGAAACTAGACTGAGGCTTGTGTATATTTTAATTTCAGTAAATCCCAGTCCTGTCCAGCCCCCACTGCCTGCAATTTGCTGCGGAGTGATGCTTCTTTTCATCATGGACTCCTTTGATACCTGGGAAGTAGAAACAGATGAGGTTGGGTGAGCCCAAAGTGCTTTTGTTCCTCCTTTGTGGACCACAGTGTAAAAAGATAAATTAAAAGAATATATAAAAGGTTTGGGAACCCTTGTTTCTGATCAAAGACCAGAGTGTGGGAATCAGCATGAAAGGGAATGGGGACGGAACCTACGAATGTGACTTTCTGCATCACCCACAACTTCATGGCGTATTTCAAAATACACCTGCTGCTGCTTTGCTGCAACAGTTTACTTCTAGAGCATCTGTAGCTCTATTACCTGGGATTGGGTAGGTTTGATGCCCAGTGTGCCCAACTTTATACTCTACTTTTCCATTTATCTACTCTCTTCTTTTCTATATCTCTTTGGTAGTCTGAATTCTTTTTATGTTTGGGTGGCAGTCTGTTGAGTGGTGATGTAGTATTGACAGAGCTAATTGAAGCTCCTTTTCACCTGCTCTGCCCGCTACACTCCCTCCTCCAAGACTTGCTATACATATGGGGTTATAGGGCACCATGTCTATGCTGGACACAGTGCTACGGTGGAGATTCTGATGTGGACAACCCTTTGGTTCCTGCCTTCAAAGCACTGACGGCATTTTCTCTTCATCTGGCAAGCAACTTTGTAAAATAGAAAGTATACATTTTCTTCTTATTTATTTCTGGGTTTTGACTGCTTATAAAGTCTTATTATAAAGAAGCATTGTGTAGAAGAGAAAAAGCTTCACCCGTTTGGCTGTGGTAATTCATGCAATTAGTTCTCAGTTGCTCTGATGTTGGAGGGTGGTGTGATCTATCACAGTGGATAATCCGAAATTTGCATTTGGTATGCAGAAGTATCTGTTCTCAGGATCCCACGGAAAATTAGCCTCCTTCTGTCCCCAGCTCCTTCTGCTCCGGCTTGGCATCTGGCTGGGCAGCACTGGGAGGAGTCCCTGAGTCACCATGTGGAGCGACCATCTGTGACTAATTGAATGATCACGGCCTTGAGTTATTTGGGTTTGTGTCTTTGGCTTGAAAATGAATCTGTGATGAGCCAAGTGCAGCTTTCTTAACTCCTAGCCCAGTGCTCTTTCCCCTGTTACAGAAGGAGGAAGGAACTTTTTGCATGAAAATAGTTGCCAAAGCATCCTGGAGGGGGGGGGGCATCCTGTCTGGGTTCCAGGGAGATTTAAATTGGCACACAGCGGGAGGGGCAGTGGGTGCAACTGTGTAGAGGTCAGAGTGGACAGGGATGGTGTATGGGCTGGTGATGTGGCCAGTGTGAGGGCAGCTGTGGAGGAAAGTGAGAGACAAGGCTGGCCATAGCCAAGTTTTGGGAGGAACAAATAAGATTTCTGCAAGTTCTGTTTGTCATTACCTAGTGCTGCAAGTTGGGAATTAATAAAAGCAAAGTAAGAGCCCACCTGGCAGAAGGGCTTTTCCTACCTATATTATTTTTCTCACTCTAAAAATAGAAGCAAATGACATACTGATATTTAGCATTCACAGAATAAGCAGGATTTGGCTTCAAATCAGTCCTGAATTACACAGGTCAGCAGGAGCCCAGCCTGACCCCTCCCAGTGTCTTCACTGAGCACAAGCCATGCAACCAATAACAAGACTCTCCCCTATGCCAGGCCCTGTGCACATGTGACCTTCTCTGTCATAGCTCTTCATCCTCCACCTGGCCATTGGGCAGTGAGGATCTGGGGCCGTGACTGCCATCCCTTTAGGTCCACACACACAAAAGAGGCTTTGTTTTCATTTTTAAAATATGCCTGGTGTGTGCATACCTAAGTTGGTTGAAACATGCCCTTGTGGTTGGTAAATTGGTAGTCAGAAGCCATTTAGCAACAGGACAGTTGAGTGCTAGACTAAGGATGCCCTTATCTTTGGAGCAGTAGAGGTCACCCAGGGCTTCCGAGGGATGGTCTGGTGGAATTGCAGCAGGGTTAGAAAGGGAGGAGGCTGGCAACAGGCTGGTGGGCAGAGCAAGCATCCACACAGAGTGCTGGAGAAGTGGGCATGGGAGAACTGTTTGAGTGGAAGAATGGGTAAGACTATTGGAGGTGGGAAAGAGAGAAGGGAAAGCGTACAGAACAGGTCAGCCTCCAATGTCTGATGTTACTGACATCTCCTTCTCTTTCCTGAAGTTTTCCATGCCCTAAGAAAAAGCCCGCTAGCCTCAGCCCCTTGCTCCCAGGACCACACCTGGCCAGGGCTGCTGGGACAGGTTCCTTCACATCTGTCCCACCTGGCATGGCTCAGAACATACCCCTTCCTGGTGTTAGCCAAAGTGAGAAGGGGGGTTACTGCAGTTGCTTGGGCACACTGGGTTGCACAGGCCAGGGAATTACCAGCTTGTCCTCTCAAACCTCCTGCCCTCGGTGGAAACCCCGGAGAGATGGCTGCACTAGATGGAATCTCTACAGAAGGGACATGTTTCTTCCCTTTGGGGTGGCACCCTTCCTTAAATCATCAACTCAATGCCTCCTTCTTTCCCAGGATTGGATCTTCAAGGACAAGGACCGTGTTGATTTAAATCTGATGACACATTCTGTAACTCTCCAGTATTTGAGGATGATCAAGTATCCTACTTCGGGGGGATTCTAGCAAGATTTGGGATCTTAATTAACAATCTTAACAGCTTAATCCTATTAAGCCTTGTTAGACAACATTTAAATGCCAGCACTCTCAAGCAGTACCTGGGGAGAGCCCTGCTAATTTATTCAGGCCTCAATTGATCTTAAAATGCATTTTCAGTAGGATATAGAGTTCTCTGGACCCTGGGTTCTCAGAAAAGAACATGTTGTTAATTTCATGCACACCGAGTTAAAAATGTCACTCTGTGGGGTCTAAATTGCTATAAACTTGCTTATGCGGCCGAGTCTCACCTTGATTTTGGCACCTACTACATAGGGATAAAGATTTTCCATTTGGCACGATGAATGGAAACAGTTCAGATTAGCAGCTCCAAGATCAGGTTTTTTTTTTTTTTTTTTTTTTTTTTTTTTTTTTTTTCCAATAAGGGGTGAGTCAGATATATCTAGAAGAAACGAGGAAAAGCTGTCGGATTTTCACCAAACTTGGATAGGAAATAACTTCATATCACTGTTACTTTCCATATGCAAGGTGTTACCTAAGGGAGAAATCCATATTTCCTGGTGTTGACTTCTAAATTAAATATTGTCCCATGGTTTGATAAAAAGCTACATTATTGCTTTCTGGTTATGGCTGTGTCTTACATCTGCCTTCACATTGGTGATTTATTGGGGCTGAACTTCAGCTGGCTTTGCGATATGAAGGGCTGATCATTTGCTTCTCTGGTAACTCAGCGCATTATCCCAATGAGAGCTTTTGTCAGATTGGACAATTAAGCCAATTGCAGTGAAATTTAGTAATTGCAAAGGTAGTTAGAGAAGAGAGTTGAATATGACCTTTGCAGAGAAGGAGAATTTACCTTGTTTAAGCATTGGAGGGTGGGGTTAGGGAGGAGTGGATGGCAGGTGAAATACAGTTTTTGTTTCTTGGGGAGTTTTTTGAGACAGAGTTTTACTCTGTCATCCAGGCTGGAATGCTCATAGCTCACAGCAGCCTCCACCTTCTGGACTCAAGCAATCCTCCCACCTCAGCCTCCCAAAGTGCCGAGACTACAGGCATGAGCAACCATGCCTAGCCAGGGCACGATTTCAAATAAAGTACCAGTATATTAGAATTGGTTGTGTCCTGTTAATTTTCGGTAATTACAGTACCTTGATAAACTGGAAAAAATCAGAGTTGGAGGCCGAGCGCAGTGGCTCATGCCTGTAATCCCAGCACTGTGGGAGGCCAAGGCGGGCAGATCACGAGGTCAGGAGATCGAGACCATCCTGGCCAGCATGGTGAAACCCCATCTCTACTAAAAATACAAAAATTAGCTGGGCATGGTGGCATGTGCCTGTAGTTCCAGCTACTCGGGAGGCTGAGGCAGGAGAATTGCTTGAACATGGGAGGCGGAGGTTGCAGTGAGCCAAGATTGTGCCACTGTACTTCAGCCTGGTAACAGAGCGAGACTCAGTCTCAAAAAAAAAAAAAAAAAATCAGAGTTGGGGGAAAATACATACACACAGCCAGAGTGCAGCGAAACAAGGGAGAGAAGATCTATAAGGGATTAACTAAGAAGCTCTGGACACAATTGCTTTCTTTGGGGCGTGCAGAACTATGGTTCTTTTTACCCTTGACTTTGAACCCCAGTTAGGCATGCCCATCCCACCCTGGGAAAGTATTGAGTAATTATAACTGAGAACGTAATCCTCTTTCAGATGAGACCACGTCGTAATTAGCTGCAATGATAGGAAGTTAATTCATTTGGTTCCCTCTGACAGGTCTGAAACTAGCCTAAGCACGTGGGTCCCCTGTTATCTTTGGCTTTTCTTGTTTATTTCTGTGGGCATTGGTGTTTTGTGGGAGATGCATACTTTGCATATGCAAGATAGAAAGAGCTTTTGTCAACACTGTTGATGCCTGGTGTAAACAAGTGTGTTTGAAGAGTTACTGACGAAAGACAGAAGATAAATTTCAACATATGCTTTTGCTTGAGAGGAAAAATCAGGAAATGAGAGTGAAAGCTGAAGTGAAAGAGATTCTTTTGAAAATGTCTTCATTTCATGGAGGCGGGGGGAACACACACAAGGCGCCCAGTATCTGGCAGTCCTTGCTTCTCCACCAGCAAGGCAGGACACACAAAAAAAGAGAAAAGACTACAGCTCATCCCCTTGTCTCATAAGGAAGAGTCTGAAAACCCCTGCCTCTTAGAGTTGACTTAGCCAGCAACACTTGCAAATCAAGTCGATAAGAATTTTTTGCACCCTACTGTGTGCCTGCTGCTGTGCTGGGAGATAGGGGAGGGCACCAAATGGAAAAGCTGTGCAGGTTGTGCACTGCACAATCCTAGAAGGTGCTGTTCAAACCATAGACATTGTTTATTTGTCTCTTTAGTATGATAATATTCCAGCAAATGGAAGCAAAATGTCTTGAGGAAGACTTTTTCTAATTCTTCGCACCCTGTGGGCTAGTATGGCCTAAATGTGGAGATGAACAGAGAAACAGCCGTGGTACAACATGATAATGGCCAGAGTGCACGTGTGTGCAAAGCACAGAAGGACTTAGAAGGAACCCTCTGTGTGCCTAAGAGTCATGCAGTGGTTCACAAAGGGCCACTCTTTGGAAGACCATTCCCCTGAGCAGAGAGGCAGTGTTGTGGAGTGGCATTGAGATTGTGTTTTACACCCAGACTACCTGGGCTCAAATTGCGAATGTGCTCCTTCACATGTGACCTTGGGTGAGTTATCTAAGCTCTCTGTGCCCTACGTGAGTTGCTGCTGTTTCCGCAATACCCTGGGGTGTGTCTGCCCAGGCAGGCTGTAGTTTAGGAATGTAATGTGGGGGGCAGGGAAGCATCTCAGTCCCAGTACACTCACTCCCCTCCCCTACCAAATGCTCCAGCCTTTTCTTGGTGTCCAGACCAGACAAAGACCAAATACACCCACCAATAGCAAAATTCGTTCTTTGTTTTCCTCTGAACACCAGTGTCTGTAAGAGTAAAAGAAATACTGGCTGGGCGCGGTGGCTCACGCCTGTAATCCCAGCACTTTGGGAGGCCGAGACGGGTGGATCACGAGGTCAGGAGATGGAGACCATCTTGGCTAACACGGTGAAACCCCATCTCTACTAAAAAATACAAAAAACTAGCCGGGCGTGGTGGCGGGCGCCTGTAGTCCCAGCTACTCAGGACGCTGAGGCAGGAGAATGGCATGAACCCGGCAGGCGAAGCTTGCAGTGAGCCGAGATCCGGCCACTGCACTCCAGCCTGGGCAACAGAGCGAGACTCTGTCTCAAAAAAAAAAAAAAAAAAAAAAAGAAATACGAGACAAACATATTCAAATGTATCTAAGCCCGTTACCTGATTTCCTTGATGATGGGCTCATAAAAGTGATGGAATATATTAGTGTGCACTTTATAGCTTGCTGATTGCCATCCTCAGATAACATTTATCACCTTCTACTCTTGTTTCAAGTACAAGGGCAAAGCTGAACAATATTAATATTTGCTGGAAGGAGTAAGCCTCATGTCAAAAGCAAGACATAAAATTGGTTCCCCTGGTTTCTGAAAATACCTCTGTGGGGCAGGCAGGATTATTGAGTGCTAAGTGGGATTACAACTTAATTTAGGAAAGCCATCCACTTTCTAATTGTGATTGTCCTGAAATACATTGATTTGTATATCAATAGCCTAAAGTTTTCCTTTTCTTGGGTATATATTTTTGGTGACAGCCATGGAGATTGTCCTAGCTCCTTCAAGTCACCTAAAGTGATCCACATACTATGATCAAAACTTCCAGCCAGGTAATATAGGCAGCTGCTTCAACACCATTCTGAGAGCCTGAAAAATCAGAAAATGTTATTCCTTTGGAGATGAGTTAGAACAACCATCCTATATTAGTCAATTTTCGTGGTGCTGATAAAGACATACGCAAGACTGGGCAATTTACAAAGGAAAGAGGTTTAATTGAACTTACAGTTCCATATGGCTGGGGAAGCCTCACAATCATGGCGGAAGACAAGGAGGAGCAAGGCACTTGTTACATGGATGGCAGCAGGCAAAGACAGAGCTTGTGGAGGGAAACTCCACCTTATAAAGCCATCAGGTCTTGTGAGAATTATTCACGATCATGAGAACAGTGCAGCAAAGACCCACCCCAGTAATTCAATCACCTCCCACAGGGTCCCTCCTACAACACATGGGAATTCAAGATGAGATTTGGGTGGAGACACAGCCAAACCATATCACATCCCAACAGAAGCAGAGAAACCCTGAAATCTCAGTAGCTTCACCCAGTGAGAGTTTATTTTTCACTCCCACAGCCATCCAGCTTACATGTTCAGCAGAGATCCTCCCAGGTGGGGACCAGGGACCAAGGGACTCATGCTCCTTCTGTCTTGGGGCTCTGCCATCTTCAACAGGTGGCTTCCAGGTCCTGTGGAAGGGGACAGGGAGTTGACAAGACACACCTGCTTCTGAAGCACTGAGGCAGAGGTGATGCATGGCACTTGTGATCTGGTTGATGAAGTCCTCTGGGTGAGCAGCCTCTTCTCGGCAGTCAGTGAGGAAGGGCAGTGTGAATCTTTGGGGAGCAGCCTGCCTTCTTGGCCATGATACAGTCATCCATCCCCACACACAGAATTAGTTCAAGATGACAGACTTAAAGCTCTGAGGACTGGCCAGGTATGGTGGCTCATGCCTGTAATCTCAGCACTTTGGGAGGCTGAGGTGGGTGGATCACAAGGTCAGGAGATTGAGACCATCCTGGCTAACATGGTGAAACCCCATCTCTACTAAAAATACAAAAAAATTAGTTGGGCATGGTGGCAGGCACCTGTAATCCCAGCTACTCAGGAGGCTGATATAGGAGAATGGTGTGAACCCAGGAGGCAGAGTTTGCAGTGAGCTGAGATTGTGCCACTGCACTCCAGCCTGGGTGACAGAACGAGACCCCATTAAAAAACAAAAAACAAAAAACAAAAAAAAAACTCTGAGAGGACTGGCTGGGACTTGAGGTCTGTAACCTGGACCTCAGAAATCAGGGAGAATTGCCTTCCTTTCTTCTAGATAGAGTTAGGGCCAGCCTTTAGCCATATTTCAAAGTAGACATCTCTCATCTATTTATTCTTTCTTCTACATCTTTCTAATGCCTTTCCCTACAGATTCTGCTAAAAACCTCTCCTTGGGGACTGCCCGTCCCCCTATCCCACCCCCTGACACATACGCTGTGTTCCTACATTACATATTTTACATCTCTTCTGCCCAGTCACTCACTTCAGTGCTGCTGATGCCCAGTGTTAAGAGGTAAAGCTGATGGGGCTACTTTATACTCATATGTAATTGATTGACAGCTTTTTTCTCTGAGAAAAAATGCATTTTTAAAAGAAGATTTTTGAACAGGTTTCACTCTGGGCTCACCAGAGCCTCAATTTACAGACTGTGTTAGAAAAGAGTAAGTCTTACTGAATTAACAGTAGCATATGTAACCTCACCTCCCCACTGGTAAGAAGCTACAGCTCTGACTCCAAATCTACCCTAAATCTCGCTGGCATCTGTCACTATGATCTAATGCTGCCATCGTCTCTGGCTGGACTGTTGCATAGCCCAACTGGTCTTGCTTTCTTTTGCTCTTCCCTCACTACAGCCTCTTCTTATGACAGCCAGAGTGATCTTTCTAAAAGAGGAATCAAATCACACAACTTTTTTTGCTTAAACTGTCCAGACCTTTTGTAGCACAAATAGAACAAAATTTCAAGCTCCTCTTCGTGACCAACCATCCCCCATGCATAAAGGCCCAGCAGTCTACCTCTCCTGCCTCCCTGAGTCCACAGTCCCCATCCATCACAGTGTTCCAGCACACTGGCAGGAGATGTAGACTGCTGGGCCTCTTCCTCTTCTCCAACACAGCAGCACGTCAGCCCTGGCTGTTCCTTGTGCCTGACATCCTCCACCTACAGACTTCTGCATGGATTTCTTTTTCTGGTCATTCAGGTCCCTGTGCAAATAACACCTCCTAGTGAGGCCCTTCCTAACCACCCCATCTAAAGCATGCATCCCTTCATTCCCCTTCACTCCCCTGCCACACATATGTATCTCAATGCCAACTTTACTTTTTTCATAAGCTCTGGAAACTATCAGAATGGATCTTAAATATTTGTATGTTCTCTCCACTCCCACCCCTTACTTCATTATGTAATTTTTGTAACAGCAGGGATCACATCTCTCTTGTTCTCTCCTTTATTCCTATTATCTAGTCCTGGCACATAGTAGGTCCTCAGTAAATATCTACTAAATGAAAATAAAAATAAAAGAGTAAGTCTTATAAATTTAAATGTAAATCGAAAAGAAATAGATTTTAAAAAGATGCTATTCTTGGTGTTATAGGCGGGTACATATCTGCCTCCCTGAAAAGAGAGGCCGCACAGTGTAGTGTTGAAGTACTTGCTGACTGCCTGGGTACAAACCCCAACTTTGCCACTTGCTGTGCAACTTAGGGCAAGTTACCTAACCTCTCTGTGCCCTTGACTCATCTGTTGCAGACATTTCTTCACTGTCCCAGGAGTGGTGTCTGCCCAGCCAGGCAGACCAGGTAGATCAGTTAGCCCTCCAGCTGGGAGTCTATCTCCACCAGAGAAATGATGGGTAAATTTAAGAACAGGCCATAGGAGCTGTTTGTGTTTGTAACAAAGAGGTAAAACTGAACAATCAAGTAGAAACTTTTCCATCAGCTCCTGACTCTGAGTCATTAGGATAGCAAGGCGGGGGTTACCTGGTATGAGCCTCACTCCAGTAGTGGCATACAGTAGCAAAGGTTGATTATAGCATTAGAACTAGCTTGCAGGGTATATTAGTCTATTCTCACACTGCTATAACGAACCACCTGACACTGGATAATTTATGAAGAAAAGAGGTTTAGTTGACACACAGTTCTGCAGGCTTAACAGTAAGCATGACTGGGAGGCCTAAGGAAACTTACAATCATGGCAGAAGGTGAAGGAGAAGGAAGCACATCTCACCATGGTAGAGCAGGAGAGAGAGAGAGAAGGAGGAGGTTCCACACAGTTTTAAATGATCAGATCTCATGAGAACTCACTATCATGAGAACAGTAAGGGGGAAATCCGCCTCCATGCTCTGATAGCCTCCCAACAGGCCCCTACTCCAATTTGACATGAGATTTGGGCATGGACACTAATCCAAACCATATCATCCCACTCTTGACCCCTCCCAAATCTCATGTCCTTCTCATATTTCAAAACCAATCATGCCTTCCCAACAGTTCCCCAAAGTCTTAACTCATTTCAGTATTAACTGAAAAGTCCAAGTCCAAAGTCTCATCTGAGACAAGGTAAGTCCCTTCTGCCTATGAACCTGTAAAAAAAAAAAACAAGTTAGTTATTTCCAAGATACAATGGGGGTACAGGCATTGGGTAAATGCTCCCATTCCAAAAGGGAGGAATTGGCCAAAACAAGGGGGCTACAGACTCCATGCATGTCCAAAACTCAACAGGGCAGTCATTAAATCTTAAAACTCCAAAATAATCTCCTTTGACTCTATGTCTCACATCTAGAGCACACTAATGCAGGGGGCAGGCTCCCATGGCTTTGGGCAGCTCTGTCCCTCTGGCTCTGCAGGGTACAGCCCCCATGGCAGTTTTCACAGGCTGGTGTTGAATGCCTGTGGCTTTTCCAGGTACACCGTGCACACTCTCTGTGGATCTGCCATTCTGGGGTCTGGAGGACGGTGACCCTCTTCTCACTGCTCCACTAGGCAGTGCTCCAGTTTGGACTCTGTATGGGGGCTCCAACCCAACATTTCTCCTCTGCATGGCCCTAGTATAGGTTCTCCATGAGGGCTCTACCCCTGCAGCGGACTTCTGCCTGGACATCCAGGCATTTCCATACATCCTCTGAAATCTAGGTGGAGTCTCCAAAAGCTCAACTTTTGTCTTCTGTGTACCTACAGGCCCAACACCATGTGGAAGCTGCCTCAGGAAACTTACAATCATGGCAGAAGGCGAAGGGGAAGCAAGTACCTCTTACCATGGTGGAGCAGGAAAGAGAGAGAAGGGGGAGGTTCCACAGACTTTTAAATGATCAGATTTCCTGAGAACTCACTCACTATCCTGACAATAGCAAGGGGGAAATCCGCCCCTGTGATCCAATCACCCCCACCAAGCCCCCTCCTCTAATTCAACATGAGATTTGGGCAGGGGCACAAATCCAAACCATATCACAGGGTGATCAGATACACTGTCTACAGAGTGATTGTGTGTGTGTGTGTGTGTGTGTGTGTGTATTTTTTGGCCAGGTGTGTTTCCAGTGTGGATTCAGATAGAAATTATTTCCAATAACTCAAAGTGTTGAATTGTCATGGGATGCTCATATGGTTATATGTATGCTTGTTGCTACAACAGTGTGTGTGTGTGTGTGCGCGCGTGTGTGTGTGTGTGTGTTTCACATCCACAAGGGTGAATAAGTCAGGATAGAAGGGAAAAAAGGGGGTGACTAAATTGACCTGGAAATTGAATCTGTTATTGTGTTTGTTGTGGCTAAATTGAGTCTTCTGGGCCTATCTGTTTAAGGAAGTGGCTTACTTCATTATTTACTTGACCATCCCAGAATAGCAAGCAATAAGTGCCTGTGTGTTGGCAACGGCAGCTAAAGCTCTCCTATCTCTGCAAGCATGTGAGTTTATTTCACCTTGGAAGCCTTCATAGGTGGGCTGATTGTTTTAAGATGATGACTGTGAGGAGTGAGCCAAGGTAGAAAACCTCCGTGGATTGGAGCCAGGTCTTTGTGACTTGGGGATGGGTTCTGGCTGTCCTGTTTACAGGCTGAATGACCTCAGGCAAGTCACTTGGCTTTTTGCAGCCTCAGTTTTCTCATTTGCAAAATAGACATAATGAGATCTAACCTCTAGGTAGTAATTAGGATTAAATAAGATAATGACTTACAAATGTGGATTTTTTTTTTTTTAATTTCTCTACTGGAGTTCACCAGTATTTGTTTTTCTTTCTCCATTGTTCTGAAGCAGATTAATCTATAGTTTCTCCCCCAATAGAAAGTTTCCCTGCAGGAAAATTGAGGTAAGGCAGATTTATTTATGAATACCCTTTCCTCAGTGGTCATGGGGGACTTTCATTTCAGTATCTGTGAATTACAAGTTATGATTGTCCAGACTACATAGAACATCCTAGAGGCTGGAGTTTTCTGAGAGAGAAAAGGTGTGGGAAAGGAAATCTGGCCTGAGGATTGCCTGGCTGAGTCTGCAGGATGAAGGGAGTGAGCCATATATGTTGAGCTGGGCTTTGGCTGGGGTTTCTCTAGACAGAGGTGGGACTGGGTCAGGACGGCCTGTGGAAAATAGCTCCTCAGCCAACGCGGAGTCAAGTTCAGTCTCCTCAAGCCTTTCCAAGCTCAGTCATTCCAGTTGCTCTGGGTCTCTGAGGCCAGGAAGGAGTCCAGGAAGTTGATGTCACAACTCCAAAGAGGAAGAGATACTGAGCAACTGGATGGACAAGTGGACCTAGGGATGGGGGTGCAGAGGGAAGTGTCAGGGCCAAGTCCCAGTGACTGTGCTTCCTACAAAGCTAAGTGAAGCTGGAGGCTCTTTGAGTCTCTGAAGCACAGTGATGGTGGAGCTGCCTGGGAGCGAGGGATGGAAAAGGCAGCACATTCAGTGTTATTTCCATTAGGAGCTATGCAGCTGCTGCTGATGCTCTGTCTTTTGTATTCAACAGTTCCTTTGTTCTTAGAGCTTTTTATTGAAGGATAACATACCTACAGGAAAGAACACAGTACATTTTCACTAAGTGGACATGCCCATGTCACCAGCATCCAGGTCAAGAAACAAAATATTACCAGACTGGGAGTATCCCCAGTCTTCCCGAACATGCTTCCCAGGATAGGGTAACCACTGTCCTGTCTGGTGACAACACAGACTAGTTTTGGGATTGTTTGTTTTTTTTTTTTAAAGAGATGAGGTCTCACATGCACACAAATCTTCATTACAGCATCATTCACAATAGCAAAGACATGGAATCAACCTAAATGTCCATCAGTGACAGACTGGATAAAGAAAATGTGGAACACATACACCATGGAATACTATGCAGCCATGTCTAGGGAAAAAGAGAGAATCATGTCTTTTGTGGGAACATGAATGGAGCTGGAGGCCATTATCCTTAGTAAAATCACACAGGAACAGAAAGCCAAATACCACGTTTTCACTTATAAATGGGAGCTGAATGGTGAGAACTCATGAACACAAAGAAAGGAACAGACACTGGGGTCCACTTGAGGGGAAAAGGTGGGAGGAGCAGAAAAGGTAATTATTGGGTACTGGGCTTAATACCCAATATTACCTGGGTGATGAAATAGTCTGTACAACAAATCCCTGTGACGCAAGTTTACCTGTGTAACAAAGCTTCACATGTACCCCCAAACCTAAAATAAATGTTTAAAAAAAGAGAGATGAGGTCTCACTCTGTCACCCAGGCTGGAGTGCAGTGGTACAATCATAGCTCACTACAGCTTCAAACTCCTGGGCTCAAGCGATCCTCCTGCCTCAGCCTCCTGAGTAACTGGGACTACAGGTGTGCCACCATGCCTGACTGATTTTTAAATTTTTTGTAGAGGTGGAGTCTTATTATGTTGCCCAGGTTGGTCTCATTTTCTGGCTTCAGGAGATCCTCTCACCTTGGCCTTCCAAAGCACTGGGTTTACAGGCATGAACCACCGTATTTTGCCAGAGCCTAGTTTTATAAGGTACCCCTTTAAAAGCAAACATTACCACGGACGCCCATGAGAGAGTGTCATAGTTTTGGTATCATTGACCACATGGAATAGCAAACCCGTCCTGAGCCCTCACTGTGTGCCGGGCCCTCTCCCCCGCCCTTTACATAATCTACTCGCCTCGTCTTCTGAACAATTCTAAGAGGTAGATACTAATACAATGCCTGTTTTACAAAGAGAAAACAGACATGGCGCAGTGAAACACCTTGCCCAAGGCCACACCACTAGTAAGTGTAGAGCAAGAATTTGAACCCAGGCAGGGAAGGTCTGCCTTGCCTCTGCAGTCTCTGGATGAAGGTGTGGAGTGCCTCTCATCTGGGTATGGTGAATTGTACACAGATAAAGCAGAATACCCAGGCGTTATTGCAAGTTTAGTATTTGATTGATAACACAGAAATTCATCCAAAGACAAGTTTCTACACCTGCCTGATGGGTATACCCATGGGGAGTGTGTTCATGTCATGTGCTTTCCATTAGCATGGATTTGAGCACCTCTTGGACACAGTCTGAGCTCTCCCCTCAGAATGACAATCACACCTCTGGCCCAGCCCTGTCAGTTACAGATGAGGAAATCAGGTCCCAGAGAGGGAGGTCAGGCATTTGGTGAGGATGGGGGCTGGGACTCAGACCTCCTGTGTTGACTTCCCATGCAGTGCTCCCTTCACTCTGCCAGCAAGCCCTCCATTAATCAGCGTCTCTGTGTTCATAGTGCATGGAAACTCACCGTTGACTTGAATATCCTGGAGCCTCTGTTGAGGACACTGGCCTGGAATCCCAGCTGTCCATCTCCTTCCCCAGATCCTCCCACCTACCCCATGATCAGGGTTGAGAAGCCCAGCCAGAGCTCCAGTGCTCATTTTCTCTCTCTCCCAGTGAGTTGCTGCTAATAGCAAACATTTTCCATGCCCAGCGTGAGACCTGCCCCTTTTCTAACCATCTCTGAGACCAGGTAATTCCCTTCTTTCATTTAGGTTCTTACCTAAAAGCATCTATAGTTGGTGGCCCCAGGAGCCCACTGTCTCTCGGCCAGAGCTGTCTTGGTTGTTTGTATGAGATAGAACCGAGTCCCTGTAGCTCATGCTTTCCCTGACCCCTGGGCTGGTGGAGGAGGAAGAGAAATCCATATTGCCTCCTGATGCTTCTTTTTAGAGTTTCCTGTAGCTCAGTGAGTGAAGTTCCCTAGGATTATGTGCCTTCCTTCCCACACCAACAATGACTGAGCACCTGCTCGACATAAGAGGCCCTGTCTGGAGATAAATAAGGCAGATGCAAATGCTTTGGACAAGACTGTCAAATAATCTTCTAAGATAGGAACCGGGTCACACATGATTCCAAGGTTAAGACCTCTGCCCTGTGGGGCATGTTGTAACAGTGGCAGTGGCTGAGTGTGTTTGGACTTCTGGTTGCAAGTGACAAAAAAAAAAAAAAAAAAAAAACCTGGACTGAGCAAAAGATGAGAGGTGATCAGCTCCAGGACTGAGAAGTCCGGGGCCAGCTGTGGGCATGCCTGGCTCAGGATGGGCTCATCTCTCTTCCATGCTGTCTTCCTCCCCAGCCAGTCTCCCTCTACAAAGGGGCCTTGAGATGTGCAAGCCTACAGTTTACCACTTTGGGGGTTGGCAGAAAGAAAGCCTCACCTGTTCAAAAAGGTCTAGCAAAATTCCTGGGACTGACTCACATTGGACCATTTGTCTGTGGCTGAACCTGGGGTCAGGCACCCAGGCTCTTACCCGAAACGTATCTACAGTTGGTGGCCCCAAGAGCCTGTTGTCTCTCCACTGGAGCTGTCTTGATTGTTTGTGCAGGACCAGCCCCACTCAAATCATATGGATGAGAACAGGGGAAGGGCGATTTCCCTCCAGGAGAACCAGGGTTTTAGGGTGCTGGACAGGCAAAAACAGTAGGCAATGATGTTAACCCTGTCAACGCCCCGTATTCTGAGTAGCCGACTCTGGTGTGATCTGGCTCTGATCTGCATTTGGTGGGATGCTTCTGTCCTTTTGGGCACAGGGTGTGTGGCCATAGCCCACAGCCCTCCTGTCCCCTCCAGTGTCCTGTCCCCATCTCAGTTCATAGTGTCACCATGCCCTCATCCCCCTTGCTGGAGACCACAGGTTTCTCCTTCCACACCACGCCCATCCTCCATCCTGCGGGTCAGGGGGCTGTAGCATCTCTACATCGTCCCCTCCTCTCTATTTCCATGTTACTTCAATGGTTTCTACCTGAAGCTACTGTCCTGTTCGTTCCCACCTCCTCACCACCCTGCCTGATGTTTCTAAAATAAGGGCCAACCAACTACAGCCTGCGGGCCAAATTCAGCTCCCCACCTGTTTGGAATACATCCCGCGAGCCAAAAATGGTCTCTACGTTTTTCAATGATTGGACAAAGTTAAAAAGGAATACTATTTTTTGACACATGAGAATGATAGGGAATTCGGATTTTAGTGAACATAAATAAAGTTTTATTGGAACACAGCCATGCCGATGTGTTTATGTCTCAACTGCGGCTGCTTTCATGCTACAGCGGCAGCATTGGATAGTTGCGGCAGAGACCATATGGCCCGCAAAGCCTGAAATATTTACTGTCTGTCTGTTTCTTTCCAGGAAGACGTTTGCCAACTGTTGGTTTAAGATACTCTCATCCTGTCGTTCCTGTGCTCAGCAATCTGCTGCTGCTCTCCAATAAGGAGTGTCCTTATCCTGAAACTTGGTGTCCTCCAATCCTTCCAATCCCATGTTCCAGTCTTCCCATTGCAACCTTCCCACCTCCAGAAAACCTGCCCAGAATTCCCAGTCTCCTGGGCTCCCTCTTGCCCCCCTGCCTTAGCATCCAGTTCGTTCCTTTGCCTAGAAAGTGCCTGTCCTTCCACCTGGATGTCTCCCAGGAAATCCTGAGCCCATCTCCCAGCTCTTCCCTGAGTCATCTTTGCTGAGTTAGAAATTAATTGTTCCCTCTTCTGCGCTCCACTAAAGCTCCATTTAAACCTCTCCCCACGGCATGTGTCTTGTTACAGTCACCATTAGCTGCACATCTGTTTCCCCCTCCTCCGTAGGTTGCAAACATTGCCTGATTTATCCGTATTCCCTTGCAGCCCTCAGCACAAATCCTCCCAGTAGATGCCACACGCTCTGTGCTTGTTGCAAAAATTGAAAGTCAAAATCTGGGCTGGGAGCAGCTTCCGTTCCAGGGACAGACCTGCTGGTTGTATAGGAACACAGCACTGCAGAACCACAGATGGTGGAAGACAAATATTAAACTAAGGCAGAACGAACAGGGATTTGCTGTCATCCTGTAGTTTGTGGGTAGAGATAGGCAAAAGATATGCCATTGTTGGAAGAGGTGTATTTGAATCGACTGAATGAGACTTTAAGGAGAGGTCAGGACAGAGGAGAAGGGGTGAGAATCAGAGAATTTTCTTGCATGTTCTCAGCCACCCAGTTTTGGTAGAGAGTTCTTTGAGAGAGGAGAACATGTGCTTTGAGAGCATATGGACCAGTAGGTCCATGAAGGGAGAGTGTGAATGGCTTCATTACAAGCAGGCAGGCATCAGTGTTCAGTGGGCAAAGACAGCAGCCATCATTTTAACCATAGACCACAGTTTCTCACCTGGATGCGATTGGCATTGGGGACTGGATAATTCTTTGTTGTAGGGGGCTGTCCTGTGCTTTGAAGGATGTTTAACCACATCTCTGGCTCTACCCACTAAATGCCAGTAGCACCCGTCCCCTAGTTGTGACAACCAAAAATGTGGCCAGTATCATAGGCAAGGGCAGAGGGTAAGGGGGATAATCACCCCTGGCTGAGAACTGCTTCCCCACATGAGGGTTTCTCACACTACCTGTGGCGAAAGATTTGTTAACTTTATTTGACCAATATGCTTGTCAAATACTAGAAAAAGAAATCCCTAGAAAAAACTGCCATGGTGGCTCACTCCTGTAATCTCAGCATATTGGGAGGCCAAAGTGGGGGATCCCTTAAGTCCAAGAGTACGAGACCAGCCTGGGTGACACAGTGAGACCCAGCTCTACAAAAACAAACAAAATTAGCTGGGCATGAAGATGCATACCTGTAATCCCAGCTTCTTGGGAGGCTGAGGTGGGAGGATTGCTTGATCCCGGGAGGTTGAGGCTGCAGTGAGCCATGATCGCCCCACCACACTCCAGCCTGGGTGACAGAGCAAGAATCTGTCTCAAAAACAAAAAAAAGGAAAACAATCACGTGGTTGCCACAATCTCAAATTGCTTCACAAGTGTTTAGATGCCCATGCTTACTCTCTGTTCCTGTTCTGTCATGAGTGGGTGACAGAGTTCACAGGCCACACTTTAGCACAGCCCTAGACCCAGAATCATGGTAGAGAATGTTCTCTGCATGGGTGGAGGTCACCATGTGCTCTGGAATTGTGTCCCTGTGAGGCCCTTGCCACGATGCGTGGTACATCATCTTGGTCCAGTAGCCTTTCCTTTGGGTGTGCACCTGCAGGTGGGGGGATGGTGTTGGACTCATGGTTAAAAGGTGACGGTTCACCTTGTGCTGGCAGGTGTTTAATGGCCACTCTTTGACGCACCTCCATGGACGCCTGGCCTTGTTGAGAATTCTCCTGTGGAAGGGCTGGACTTGTTCTTTTCCATTGATCTTCTCATGAGTTGTTTCATTCCCTGATCATTTTCCAAAGCTAGGTGCTTTGAAACTGGAGGTCAGGCCTCCTGCCAGTGCATTCCTCTGGCAGGCTGTCCCAGGAAACAGGGTGGATGATGTTCCAAGGCTTCTCCATGGTGAGTGGTCAGTGTGGGAGGTTTGACCTCTTACCTTTGGTCCTGGGGCCCTGCCTCTGGTCATGAGCCAGAATAGACTCACAAATGGTGGGAGATGCACTGGGAAGAATGCGTGGATTTTATTTTTTATGTTTTTATTTTTATGTATTATTTATTTATTTATTTTTGAAATGGAATTTCACTCTTGTCACCCAGGCTGGAGTGCAATGGCGCGATCTCGGCTCATTGCAACCTCTGCCTCCTGTGTTCAAGTGATTCTCCTGCCTCAGCCTCCAGAGTAGCCGGGATTATAAGTGCCCACCACTACATCCAGCTAATTTTTGTATTTTTAGTAGAGATGGGGTTTCACCATATTGGCCAGGCTGGTCTCTAACTCCTGACCTCAGGTGATCTGCCCACCTTGGCCTCCCAAAGTGCTGGGATTACAGGCATGAACCACTGTGCCTGGCCTCTATTTTTTTTTTTTTTATTTCTGTAGGTTTTTGGGGAACAGGTGGTATTTGGTTAAGCAAGTAAGTTCTTTAGTGATGATTTGTGAGGTTTGGGTTCACCCATCACCCAAGCAGTATAACTGAACCCAATTTGTAACCTTTTATCCCTCACTCCTTTCGCACCTTTTCCCCCTGAGTCCCCAGATTCATCCTTATGCCTTTGCATCCTCATAGTTTAACTCCCACTTATAAGTGAAAACATATGATGTTTGGCTTTCCAATGCATGGGTTTTAAATTCTAAGCCAGAAACTTTGGAGATGTAGAGACATCCCCACCACCCATTCCAGGAAAGGAAAGTGTGTGTATTTGTGTGTGTGTGTGTGTTGGCCAGTGACTTTTGTGGTATCAGTGTTTCTAGCCTTCAGCTTAGATGTGAGGCCTAACGTGCCAGGTGAAGAATCCACTGCAGGTAAGCCGGGTGAGGGAGAGGCTGGTGGGAAGCAGAGACGCATTTCTCTATGTTGGCGATCAGGGTCTTTCCTGCCACGCTCTGTGTGCTCTACCCCAAGGGAACTTGTTACAAAGGAAATTGAGCTGAGATACCATGGTGATCAGGTGTCTTTGGATCATACTATGCTGTCCTCTTCCTGAGGAGGAAACTGAGGTCAGCACTGCCAAAATAACAGTGGCAGAACTGAACTTTCCAGACTTTTAATCCAGTGCACATTGTCAGATTCTTTACTGCCTCATTAATTTTGCTGGTGTTTTTGAAGAGAGTTGATGGGTCCAAACAGATGCCTAAGGAAGGAAAAGGCCACAGGCTGGAGGTTCAGTGAACTCATCTGGCTCAGCTCCTATTTTGTTCTGTGATCCTGATGAAGCTCTTGTTTGTAACAGGCTAAGAACCTCCTTAAACCTCACGGTGCTTTTGTGGAAACTAAGGAACGATGTAATTTTCCACAAGCTCACAAAGGAAAGCCAAGAATAAAATCCAGACCTTGCTGACTCTTCAGTGGAAATGTTTCTGACAGAGCCAAGGATAAGAATAAGCACCAAGCCTAGAAGGAATGAGGCAGACTTTTCTTGTTCTGAGATTTGAGGAAAAAGGGGTCATATGTCCAGGTTACACCTGTCAGTCATTCTACACATTAAGCACTTACTATATGTAAGACAGACCTGGAAATACATTAAGCCTGTCAGTTTCTTTTCTACCTACAATCTTTCTTCATCCTGTTAGTTGAACTGTAGTGCCTGGATGGTCTTGTTAGAATTGTAAATATTTACAAGGACCGTGTACAGTCATGCACCATGTAACAACATTCAAGTCAACAACAAACTGCATATGCGACATGGTCCCGTAAGATTATACAGATAGGGAGCTGAAGAGTCCCTATCACCTAGTGACGTCTTGTAGGCCTAGGCTAATGTGTGTGTTCCTGTCTTTATTTTTGATTTAAAAGTTTAAAAAAAAAAAAAAAAAAAAAAAGAAAAAAAGCTTATAGAATAAGAACATAAAGAAAATATTTTTGCGTGGCTGTAGAATGGGCTTGTGTTTTAAACTAAGTGTTATTAAAAGAGTCAAAAAACAGACTGGGCGTGGTGGCTCAAGCCTGTAATCTCAGCACTTTGGGAGGCTGAGACGGGCGGATCACGAGGTCAGGAGATCGAGACCATCTTGGCTAACACGGTGAAACCCTGTCTCTACTAAAAAATACAAAAAAACTAGCCGGGCGAGGTGGCGGGCGCCTGTAGTCCCAGCTACTTGAGAGGCTGAGGCAGGAGAATGGCGTAAACCCAGGAGGCGGAGCTTGCAGTGAGCTGAGATCCGGCCACTGCACTCCAGCCTGGGCGACAGAGCGAGACTCCGTCTCAAAAAAAAAAAAAAAAAAAAGAAACAGAGTCAAAAAGCCAAAAACAATTTAAAAGTTTATGAAGAAAAAAAGTTACAGTAAGCGAAGGTTATTATTGATGAAGCATATTTTTAAAATTAGTGTAGCCTAAGTGTCCAGTGTTGATAGACTTTTGTCTATAGTAGTGAACAGTAACATCCTGGGCCTTCCCATTCACTAACCACACACTCACTCACTCGCCCAGAGCAACGTCCACTCATGCAAGCTCCATTCATGGTAAGTGCCCTGAACAAGTGTACCATTTTTTATCTTTTAAACCATATTTTTTCTGTAGCTTTTCTATGTTTAGATACACAAATGCTTACCACTGTGTTACGACTGCCTGCGGTATTCAGTACAGTTACATTCTGCACAGGTGTGCGGCTTTGGAGCAGCAGGCTTTATCGTATAGCCTAGGTGTGTTGTAGGCTAGACCATCTAGGATCGTATTAGTGCACTCTAGGATGCTGGTGCAGCAGTGAACTGCCTAACACATTTCTCAGAATGTATCCCCATCATTAAGCAACACAGGACTACAGTTGCTGAAGCAGCACCCACTGAGGAACTGTCTGCAACTTTACAGAAGGAGAAGCTGTTTCTTCCTTTCCAGGGAGATCTCCTTGGGTCCTCCCAAATATAACGAATGGACTCAGGCCCTATTGCTAAATCCTGACCTGAGATTTCTTGCCTTGAGGTTACTCAGGGAACAGCAGGGATTTTGTCTAGGAAGAGAGGAAGGATGATGCCAAGGAGAAAGACTGCTCAACAGACAGGGAAGCCTGGGAGCAGGGGAGCAGGGGAGCAGGGGTGGGAGACAGGGCAGGAGCCAAGAGTGCTGAGGGGGTCCCTGGCTCACGGCTGTCAGGCTCCTCCTGGAACTCTACATGCTCGTCCTGCTGTCAGCCTGGCCTCCTGGTTCTGCCCATCTGGGAGCAGCTATGGCTCCTCACTGTTCCCATCCCAGCCCCAGGGTGCCATAGTCCAGTGTACTGGTCAGAGTTTTCCAGAGAAGCAGAACCCTCAGGAGGTGCACACATACACAAACACGCCTTGTATCTATCCTATATGTGTGTGTGTTGTGTATGTTCATAAAGAGATTTATTTTAAAGAATTAATTCATATGATGATAGGGGCTGACAAGTCCAAAATCTGTAGGCCAGGCCAGCAGATTCGAAACTCCCAGGCAAGAGCTAATGCTCTTGAGGACAAATTTCTTCTTCCCCAAGAAACCTCAGTTTTTGGGGGGTTTTGTTTGTTTGTTTGTTTGTTTTTTGAGACAGAGTCTCACTCTATCCCCCAGGCTGGAGTGCAGTGGCGTGATCTCGGCTCACCGCAACCTCCGCCTCCTGTGTTCAAGTGATTCTTGTGCCTCAGCCTCCTAAGTAGCTGGGATTACAGGCACCTGCCATCACGCCTGGCTAATATTTGTATTTTTAGTAGAGGCGGGGTTTTGCCATGTTGGCCAGGCTGGTCTCGAACTCCTGAACTCAGGTGATCCACCTGCCTTGGCCTCCCAAAGTGCTGGGATTACAGGCATAAGCCACCGTGTCCAGTCAATTTTTGTGTTCTTTAGGCCTTCAACTGATTGGGGTGGAGTTGAATTCATACCCACGTTATTGAGGGTAATCTTCACTTAAAGTCCATTGCTTGTAGATGTTAACCACCTCTATAAAATACCTTCACAGCAACCCCTAGATTTATGTTTGATTAAATAACTGGGTATGACTACGACTGCCCAGCCAAGTTGGCACATAGAACTCACCATCACATGTGACTGGCAACCCAGCCTGACCTCAGAACTGGAGCTTGCCAGAGGTGAAGGGAGGCACCATTCCAGCCTTCCTCCAGGTCCCTTCCCAGTTAGTGGCAAGCACAGACCGCTTGCTCTGGCAAGTCATCCACCCCCCTTTGGCTTTGGGTGGAGGTGCTTCTGAATCTAGGCACCATGCTGTAGCAGCTGCCTTCCCGCAGATGTTCTCTCTCGTTGAACTTGAGGCTGTCTAGAACGAGGAAGTACCGGGTGTCCGTGGTGGCAATGATTGAAGTCTCTCCTGGCATGTAGCCATGGGCTACTTTGACATCTCCTGGCTCATTGGTGTTCATTTTTATTCCAGGTCCTTGTACTCCTAATGAGGAGAGTGAATATGAAATTTGTCATCCAAACTGTGACACTTTTGAGAGAAGGGGATACTATTCATTATACTAGACAGCTGATGTGAATCACGACTGTCCTAGAGAAATCAGAGGATATGAACGATCCAATATTGACAACTGCTGTGTTATTCATAAGAGTTCACTCATACAGAAGTTGTTTTCATGCTTGTGTTTCATGAATAAAGGGTCAGTCAAGTCAACAAATATGAGGGCTGAGTTGTTTCTCCCCAAAAGATATAAGTCCTAACCTGGTATTTGTAAATGTGACCTTCATTGGAAATAGGGTCTTTGCAGATGTACTTGGTCAAGAAGAGGTTATACTGGATGAAGGTGGGCCCTAAATTCAGTCACTGGTGTCCTTAAAAAAGGCCATGTGAAGACACAGGGACAAAGAGGGGAAGGTCAGATAAAGATAGGGGCAGACATTGGGGCTATCTGGGCCCACAGGCCAAGGAATGCCAGGGACTGCCAGCTGTCACAGACACCGGGAGGAAGACGTGGAGCTGATTGCCCCTAAGTCTCCAGAAGGAACCAACCCTGTCAACACTTTGATATTGAATTTCCAGCCTACAGAACTGTGATAAAATACATTTCTGGGCTGGGTGCGGTGGCTCACACCTGTAATCCTAGCACATTGGGAGGCCCAGGCAGGCAGATCATGAGGTCAGGGGCTAGAGACCAGCCTGGCCAATATGGTGAAACCCCATTTCTACTAAAAATATAAAAATTAGCCAGGTGTGGTGGCGTGTGCCTGTAGTCCCAGCTACTCGGAAGGCTGAGGCAGAAGAATTTCTTGAGCCTGGGAGGCGGAGGTTGCGGTGAGCCAAGATCGCGCCACTGCACTCCAGCCTGGTGACAGAGTGAGACTCTGTCTCAAAAAAAAAAAAAAATTCTGTTACAGTTTTAAGTATATACTACTTTGTTAAGACAGTCCTAAGAAACTCTATTGTAAAAGCCTCGATATAAGTACCTGCTATGCGCGAGGCTCTGATCTGAGTGTTGGAGATGCATCATGATCAACAGCGGTAGCAGCTCATTCTCACGTCAAGGTGCATCCCTGGAACCTTTCACAGACCTACTGGCCATATGATCTAGTCAGACAACGAAAAATTGTTTCTGCAGATGGATCAGACAACACAAATGTACTTGCAGCTCCAATTTAAGTCTAGAGTCCACCTCTACCAGCTGAGAATCCCCACGGTGGGTGTGGGCATTTTTTCACAGGGGGGCCTGTCCCTGAGTAAATTGGTTTCTGTTCTTGTCATCAGCAATAGTGAGCTGGCTCAGGTGATACTGTAGTCTTGTTTCCTGGGATGCCGAGTGCCTGTTGTCATGAACCTACCTGAGAATGGGTCCCGGCATCAGAGCCCTCACTGCTTCTCACGCTTTTGTGGTTGAACTCCAGCCTCTGGAGATAAGCTCACATTCAAGCAGTGGCAGGAACCAGATCCGGCCTTGTCCCAAAGTTTCCTCCAGGGGAGGCACGGTGATGGCTGATGTGTGCTGTGTTCAGGTGCATGAACCGAGGGGCTTGTTACTTGTTCATCTTTGCCATGAACGGTGCGACAACGAGAAAACCAGTGGGGAGCCCTTAAAGTTTTTCAGTGGTAATATGCTTTCCTTTTCCTAGGGTGCATCAGACGTTCAACAGGTCTCTCCTCAATGAAGTGTAACTTGAGTACAATAAAATACACAACTTTGTAAGTGTAACTACCACTCCAGTCAAGATCTAGGACATTTTCATCATCCTAGAAAGTTCCTTGTGCCCTTTGCTGACTGATCCCTCCCCTACCCCCAGTGGTTCTGATTTCTGTCACTGACCTTGGTTTTGACTGTGCTTGGGCACCACGTCAATGGGATTATACCATTGGTACTCTTTTGTGTTGGATTCTTTCATACACCACAGTTTTTTTGTTTTTGTTTTTTGAGACACAGTTTTACTCTGTCGCCCAGCCTGGAGTGCAGTGGCGCAATCTTGGCTCACTGAAACCTCCGCCTCCCAGGTTCAAGCAATTCTCATGCTTCAGCCTCCCAAGTAGCTAGGACCGCAGGCACCTACCACCATGCCCGGCTAATTTTTATATTTTTAGTAGAGATGAGGTTTCACCATGTTGGCCAGGGTGATCTTGAACTCTTGACCTCACGTGACCTGCCTGCCTCTGCCTCCCAAAGTGCTAGAATTATAGACATGAGCCACCATGCCAGGCCCATACACCATGTTTTTAAACTTCATTCTTTTTTAAAAAATAAATCATAGCAAATTGACTAAAACATTTTTATGATAAAGCATTTGGAAAGGGGCCCTGGAAAGGGAAGCCGTTTAGAATTCCTCCACCCGCCATAACCGCTATAATGGTTTTGGTATACTTCCATCCAGTTCTTTTCATTTGCTGATTTGTGTATAGCTGCAAACAAACCATGAGTGATTTCGTATGTTGCTTTTTTCATTTATGATAAACATTTTTTCCACATCCAGTGTCTCTAATTATCCTTCTGGGTAGTACTCTATCTAAAATGCCCTGTGAGGGCAGACACTTTTGCCTGTCTTGTTCACAGATGTCTTGTTCACAGAATCTAGAACAGTGCTGGGGCCTGATGGGTAATGGTAAATATTTGTGGGAAGATTAGCCTTGACTTTCTGGGCTCAAGTGATCCTCCCACCTCAGCCTCCTGAGTTTAGCTCACAGGCATGCACCACCATGCCCAGATAATTTTTGTATTTTTTTAGAGACAGAGTTTTCCCATGTTGTCCAGTCCAGTCTTGAACTCCTGGACTCAAGCAATCCTCCCACCTCAGCCTCCCAAAGTGCTGGGCTTACAGGTGTGAGCTGCTGCACCCAGCCCCTAATTTGCTTAATTTAATTTAATTTAATTTAATTTAATTTAATTTAATTTAATTTAATTTTTTTTGGGAAAGAGTCTCACTTGCTCTGTTGCCTAGTCTGGAGTGCAGTGGCATGATCTCGGCTCACCGCAACCTCTGTCTCCCAGGTTCAAGCAATTCTCCTGCCTCAGCCTCCTGAGTAGCTGTGATTACAGGCACGTGCGACCATGCTCGGCTAATTTTTGTATTTTTAGTAGAGACGGGGTTTTGCCATGTTGAGCAGGCTGGTCTCGAACTCCTGGACTCAAGCAATCTGCCTGCCTCGGCCTCTCAAAGTGAGGCCTCCTGAAGTGCTGGGATTACAGGTGTGAGCTACCGTGCCCAGCTTAATTTACTTTAGGTATTAAGTATATGCCTTGTCTAGTAGAGGTAAAGACAATACAGGAAAAAATTGTCACCACAGCACTCTGAGAACACTTAACCTAGTGTAGGAGAAAGACAGTATAGATACAACTAAAGATTGCTGCTAATTGTGGAAATAAACAAAGACCACACAAATGAAAACAACCCAAGGTAGTTATTCAGTTTGCTATAGCAAAGGAGTCAGCTGTCATCACTTGTGTTTGGTAGGGACTCAAAGTCAGGCAAGGGAGCGGGGGAGGGGGGCTTCACAGCAGGAAAGAAAGGGCAGGCTTCAGGCGTGCCCTGGGTGGAGGCTATTGGCGTGAGGCAGCTAACTGGAAGCAGGGCATTGTGTGCATTGGTTTAGGGAATATTTTGCTTTCCCAGGGCTGCCATAACAAAGTAGAACACACCGGGTGACCTAAAACAACAAAAATTTATTCTCCCACAGTTCAGGAGGCCAAAAGTCTGATTTCAAGGTATCAGCAGGATTGATTCCTCCTGGAGTATCTGAGAAAATCTGTTCCAGGCCTTTCTCCTGGCTGCCAGCATTCCTTAGCTTGTAGACATACCACTCCAACCTCTGCCTTCGTCATCCCATGCCTTGTTCTCGGTATCTCTGTGTGTCCCCTACTCTTTTTTTTTTTTCTTCTTCTTGAGACGGAGTCTCGCTCTGTCGCCCAGGCTGGAGTGCAGTGGCCGGATCTCAGCTCACTGCAAGCTCCGCCTCCCGGGTTTGCGCCATTCTCCTGCCTCAGCCTCCCGAGTAGCTGGGACTACAGGCGCCCGCCACCTCGCCCGGCTAGTTTTTTGTATTTTTTAGTAGAGACAGGGTTTCACTGTGTTAGCCAGGATGGTCTCGATCTGCTGACCTCGTGATCCGCCCGTCTCGGCCTCCCAAAGTGCTGGGATTACAGGCTTGAGCCACCGCGCCCGGCCATGTCCCCTACTCTTATAAGACCACCAATCATTGGATTCGGGGTCCCCTGTAATCCAGTGTGACCACATTTCAACTTAACTACCTACTTCTGCAAAGACCTTTTGTCAAAGACTGAATTGTGTCTCCCCAAGTTCATGTGAAGTGATGGTATTTGGAGATAGGGCCTTTAGAGAGGTAATTAAGGTTAAATAAGGTCATAAGAGGGGGGCCCTAATCAAATAGGACGGGAGTCTTAGTCCTTTTAGTGTTGCTATAAAGTAACACCTGAGGCTGCGTAATGTGTGAAGAAAAAAGGTTTCTTTAGCTAATGATTCTGATGTCGGGAAAGTTCAAGAGTGGGCATCTGCCTCTGGTGAGGGCTTCAGGCTGCTCCCACTGATGGCAGAAGGTGAAGGGGAGCCAACCTGTGCAGAGATCACTTGGTGAGAGAGGAAGCAAGAGAGAGGGAGGGGAGAGATGCTCTGTTTAACAACCAGCTCTGGACAGGCATGGTGGCTGATGTTTATAATCCTAGCACTTTGGAGGGCCAAGGTGGGAGGGTTGCTTGAGGCCAGAAGTTTGAGACCAGCCTGGGCAACATAGTGAGACCCCATCTCTACAAAAAATTAAAAAAAAAAAAAAGGCAAAAAATATGTATAAGCTGGATGTGGGTATGGTGGCACATGCTTGTAGTTCCAGTTACTCAGGAAGATTAGGCAGGAGGATCGTTTGAGTCCAGCAGGTCAGGGCTGCAGAGAGCTATGATTATGTCACTGCACTCCAGCCTGGGTGACAGAGCAAGACTCCATCTCAAAAATAAAAACAAAAACAAAACCCAGCTCTCGCCAGAACTAATAGAATGAGAAGTCACTCACCACTTGCGCCCAGGGCATTAGTCTATTCATGAGGGACCTGTCCCCATGACCCGAACACCTCCTATGAGGCACTACCTCCCACACTGGGGATCACATTTGAACGTGAGATCTGGAGGAAGCAAACATCAGACTATAGCAATTGATGTTCTCATAAGAGGAGGAAGAGACACCAGCAGCGTGTGTGCAGAGAAGAGGCCGTGTGAGGACACGGGGAGAAGGTGGCTGTCTACAAGCTAGGAAGAGAATCTTCACCAGAAACCAACCCCGCAGGCACTTTGATCTTCCAGCCTCCAGAGCTGGGAGAAAGCAAATTTCCATTGTTGATGATGTCTAGGCTGTGGTATTTTGTTATGACAGCCCCTGCTGACTAATACGTCTTATTTCCAAATAAGGTCAATGCTAAAGATTCCGGTGGACATGAACTATTGGAGGGACAGGGAGCCTATTTGTTTTTCTCTGGTTGGTCTTGAGTTGGAAGCAGGAGAAAACAGTAGAGAAGGTGGTTGTCACTGGCAAAACATGACCATTTTGGGCCAATTGCTGCAGAGGCTGTGGTCTGACATCCCAGGCTAGTTGCTTTGGAGCTGTGGGTCAGAGTCCTGTTGTCCTGTATGGACCAGCCATTATCTGTTTGTATTAATTCAGGCTCTGGCAATTCTGTTGTTAACTAACTGTGATGCTGAACAAAGCATCTGACCTCATCGGATTTCAGGGTTCTCCTCTTTAAAATGGGGGGTTACACCTGTATGCAGTGGCTCACACCTGTAATCCCAGCACCTTTGGGAGGCTGAGGCAGGCAGATCACTTGAGCCCAGGAGTTCAAGATCAGTTTGGGAAATATAGTGATACCCAGTCTCTACCAAAAAAATACAAAAGTCACCTGGGCAAACCTGTAGTCCTAGCTGCTTGGGAAGATGTGATATGGGGGATCACCTGAGCCTGGGAGGTTGAGGCTGCAGTGGGCTGTGATTGCACCACTGCACTCCAGCCTGGGTGACAGTGTGAGACCCTGTTTCAATCAATCAATCAATCAGTCAATCAATCAATCAATAAAAATAGGGGGTTGAGTGACTCTCAGTGGGGTGGGACAGGATCTTCAGCATCAGGGCAGGGAGAGGGGTGGGGTTGACAAGGATGATGTCCTAAGAGTTGGGCCCTAACTCAGTCTGCTTAGTGTTACTATAAAGGAACACCTGAGGCTGGGTAATCAATAAAGAAGGTTTATTTGGCTCATGATTCTGATGTCTGGAAAAGTTCAAGAGTAGGTATTTGCATCTGATGAGGCCTCAGGCTGCTTCCACTCATGGTGGAAGGTGAAGAGGAGCCAGCGTGTGCGGAGATCACGTGGTGAGGGAGGAAGCAAGAGAGACGGGGAGAAGTACCAGGCTCTTTTGAAAACCACCTTAGGAAACATTGCCGTGTGACATTAACAAGTCCACTTCCCTTCCTGGGTGGAGAACAGCTGAACCACATAGTACCCGGACCCTTATCCAGCTGTAGAAATTCTATAGTGGTTGCTCCTGGAAAGAACATTCCTGTTGCTGAGTCTTCCAGGCATATTTCCTTTTTCATGGCACTGAATCTCTTTTGGAAGGTACGGAAAGAAAGATAGGATTTTAAACTCCTTCTCATGCTAGTTAAGTCAGTGACTTAATCTAATTATTTTTACTCCTGTTTGGGATACGAGGGTGATGGTAGAAAATCTTAGATGTTCCAATGGTTGCCCATGAAAGGCATAAAATTTTTAGCAAAGTTATTTTAAACTGTACAATTGGGGGGAAAATCACAATTTTTTTCCTTTTGGTTTCTGGCACTGGGATGGTTTCTAAAACATATACCTTATATAAGTTGAAACAATAAAAATTCGAGGCTATTTAAATTACATCCCAGCTTTCCAGTCTGGTTTTCATCGTTTCAGAATAAACGTCAAGGCTTAGAAGGTGGGGTTATTTTTAACAAGGGTAGAAAGCAAAGAGAGAGTGGCATGTTTTAAGGCAGTTTTTTTTTTTTTTCCTTTAAAAAAAATTCAATTCACAGTTTACATTCCCTAAAGAGAATTGACTAATTGAAAGGTTTAAGAAAAACGAGCGGCTCACAGAAAGCACATCTCTGTCAAAAATGATCTGCCTGGTAAGACTAGGTGTGCAGCATCCAAGAAGCAGTTTGGGAAGACAGGGGCTGAGGAGGCAGGGCCAGTACACCGTCTCCTGGGGAGCCATCCGGGCAGAGGTCACACTCGGGGCTCCTGAGTTTCTGTCAGAAGGGAGGGGCCCGATGTACATTCACTCCATAGGCGTTTCATGAACACCTACTTTGTGCCAGGTTTGTGCCAGGACCTGGCAGCACAGGCATGACCAGTGTGGCCGGAGTAGAGTGGACACCACGGGGAAGGTGGCATGAGTGAGGCTGGAAGGGTTGGCAGGGCCAGACGGTGCAGGGCCTGGAAGGCCAAAATGCAGTCTTTGACATTTATCCTAAGTGCTTGTTGAAAAGCTTGTCTGGCTGCCCTGTGGAAAACAGGAAGGAGCAGATTGAGAGAGGACCTGGGGGCACCGGTTAGGGGGACAGTGCAGTGGTCCAGCAAGAGAGGATGGGGGCAGAGGGACTCAAGAGCAGATCAGGGTAGGATTGCCAGGGCTTGTGCAGAATTGGCTGAAAAGGACGTGGGTGTATCGGTGAGTGTTCCCTGCAGGAAATAGAAGCCACGTTTAATATTTTCAACAGGAAGGAATTTAATTCAGGGAATGAGATGCTTACAAAATTACAGGGAAGGCTGAAGGAGCAGTGCTACAGTCTGCATGTTTGTATGTCCCCAGCATTACGTGGAAACCTAATTTCCAAGGTGATGTATTAGGAGGCGGGGACTTTGGAGGTGACTGGGTCATGGGGGTGGAGTCTTCATGGTTGGGCTTAGTGTCCTTATAAAAGAGACCGCAGAGAGCTACCTGGTCCCTTCCACCATGTGAGGATGCAGAGAGAAGGCACCACGTATGAACCAGGACACTGGCCCTCACCAGACACCGAATCTGCCAGTGCCTTCATCTTGGACCCTGCAGCCTCCAGAACTGTGATAAATAAATTTCTGTTGTTTTTAAGCTACCCCAGTTTATGATATTTTGTTATAGCAGAGTCTGAATGAACTGAGACAAGTGGGAAACGAAACGATCTAGTGTTCAGTAACTTCCTGTGCAGGAATAAGGACATCATTGCCAGGACAGCCTGTTGATGCTTAGGTCTCTGTAACCTTGGTTGCCAGTGGAAGTGGCAGCAGGAAGAACGCACTGCCTCTTTTCTGCCCTCTGAGTCCTCTAGGTTGGCAGAACCTACTTCACACCCTGAACCCTAGCTGCAAGGGAGCTAGGCTTCTCAGAACAGGAAGTAGGACTGGGCTGTGTGATCCTGTAGCACAGCCTGTGCACCCATATCTAGGGTCCCTGCGGGGAAGGTTCATGAAAGGAAATAGAAAAGGACATTGAGTGCCTATTGGCCTGTCTACCTATCACAACATATGCGGAAGGAGGCGGTATCAAGGACAACGGCAGGATTTGTTTTATGCAGACTCGGATGGATGGGAGGCCACGCACTGAGGCCAAGTTGAAGGTGTTTATAGGATGGCCGAGGAGTGATGTCCTGTTGTCTGCTGGGCATGTTAGGTTTTGAGCTCAGGAAAGATTGAAATTTGGGAGCTGGATGTGGAGATTAAAAAGTCAAAGGCAGGGAATGGTCACATGGGCAGAAGAGGGCCCAGGGTGAAGCCCCAAGACCACCAGCGTTCAGGAGACCTCGGGGGCAGGGGACCCTCTAGCGGAGACTGAGGTGAGTGAGGAGAGGTGAGGCCAAGGAAGCTAAGCAAGAAAGTTCCCAAAAGGTGGGATCACCCAACAATATGGACGAATCTTAAACCATTTTGTTAAGTGAAAGAAGCCAGACTAAGAAGGCTGCATATTACATGATTCCATCCATATGGTGCTCTGGAAAAGGCAAATGGGGAAAAGGGAATGTCAGTGGTATGGCGCACCAGATAGGGGTGTGTGTCCACTGGCAGTGGAGGTTACAGAGACCTAAGTGTCGAGAGGCTGTCCTGGCAATCGCGTCCACTTCCTTATTTCTGCACAAGACGTGATTGGATTTGATTATTCCATTTCCCATGTGTCTCAGTCCATTCAGGCTCCTATAACAAAACATGGTAAACTGGGAAGCTTAAACAACCAGGAGTGGGGGTGCGGGGAGGGGTGACTACAAAAAGCCAGCACAAGAGAATTTTAGGGGTGATGGAACTCTTCTGTCTGATGTATGGTGGTAGATACACAACTGTAGGCGTTTCTCAAAACCCATTGAACTTCACACCACGAAGAATGAATTTTAGTGTATGCAAGATAGATAAATAGATTGATCTGTTCATTTATGTACACATATGTCCATTCATATACAAATAGGAAGCAGTCACTTGTATTAAATGTTTCAAGATCAAGGAATATAAGTGACAGTTTTTCTCTGGATCCATTTAATAATGGCCTAGACCTCTGTATGGGTGAATTCTGGGCTGCAGGCAGAATTGACCTACAAAATCTAATGTATGTTTCAGAGCATGGCCTCTTGGCATGGCCCTTAGAGCTTCCAAGAACAGAGGGCCTACTCCTGGGATGGAGGAGACCTTAATCCTGAGATATGCATCTGTTGGGGGTAAAATACTCCAATAAAGAGAGCCTGGTATTAGTTGGGCTCCCAAGCTGGGTTCTTATCTGTGCCAGACTGTGTTGGTGTGACTGTAGGTGACTTTAGTCTCTCAGAGCCTCCACTTCCTCTCAATAAAATGAGAATAACGAGTTTCTCAGTATTGATTGCGAGCAGGCTTCAAGGCTTGATGTGGGCACCACCCTCTCCTGGGGCTGGCTGCACGTTCCCTAACAACTCCCCCAGGTCAGTGACTCCTGACTTACTCTACCCCGCACCATCGCAACAAGCTTCTCACTGTCTCTCGGTCGTTTGTTTACTTGTGCTACAGAGCAGGCACATCCATGAGGCTCCGTGCCTAATCCAGTGCCTGGCACAAAGTAAATGCTCAGGAAACATGCATCAATTCACATTCTTTCAGGATCAGGGCATTTCCCACCTCAATAACCTTCCACCTTCTGAGTAACTTTGCCTTTCCCTGAAAGTCGAGCCACCCTTTGAGAGGAAGAGCTGCCATGTCCGAGGGCGCTCAGGGTCCGTCAGGGTCTCATCCAGCCATTCCTAGACAGACCAGTGGCTACCAAGCGGGTACTCTGCACATGCTGTTGAATAAATCTATCCATTTTGAGAAGCAGGAGCAATGTTGATGAAAGTTTGGGTCCCGGAACGGGCAACACTAATTCAGAGTGTCACCCATGGAGCTTTTTGTGTGTAAAGAAAACAGCTCAGGTGTGCCTGGAGGCCTCCGAATGGTGGATTGTAGAGTGCTGAGGGCATTGGAGGTGCTTCTGTCCCCAAGGAGTTTGGAGTTTCCCCTCCAATGTTCAGGAAGGCAACCAGCAGGAAGGACCTCCTCCAGCTTCCCTGGGCCCTGCTCACAGTCGAGGATGGGTGCACAGGAGGGAGGCAGATGCCTGGGGCATGAGGACACCTGGCTGTGTCCAGGACCAAGAGTGATGGAAGCCACTTCTGGGCACCGAGGTCCAAAGGGGAGTGGGGAGCGGCTGCCTTCCCTCCTGTTCCCCTTTCCCTTCACCCCAGGGCAGCAGGGTGCTGGGATCATCCCTGGTTCCTTGAGCCCAGCTCCACCTACTGATATATCTCTCCCTTCCCTCCACCCTCCACCTCCAGATTTCTGCAGCTTAAAGGCTTAGGCGTGACCTCAAAAGCCATGTGTATGTTCCCTGCTGATCCCTCCCTCCTCCCTGGTGGGGATTTGAGCGGACAGAGCAGGTTCAGCCCCCTCAGACACGCAAGCATCACGCCCTTGAACGTGGCCCAGTGGCTCCTGATCCCAGGAAGCCCATGGGAGGAGAAGGAAGGCTTCCTCAGGAACCTGGGATTACACTGCTCCAGGCTTCAGATTCTCGTGTGGCCCAAATCATCTCTTACTTTCTTGTTCTCTTGCTCTTTCTCTCTTTTTGCAAGAAGCCTTTGTCTTCTGTTTAGCTTTCATACACCAAGGCTGTGTGTTCTGTGGAGGCGGGACAGAATGGATGTCAAGGAATGACTCTGTAAGTTAATGATGCTGAGTGACTGGCAGCCTGGCTGAGCTCAGTAGTATCACTTCTTACGGCCCAGTTTCTGCTGTGATCTGCATGCCTAGGTGAGGAAACAGCCCCCGAGGTGTTAGCCAACTTGCCCAGGTCCCACAGGTCATCAGGAGCAGAGGCACTTCCTGAAACCTAAGTCTATCGGCTACTAGAGACAGTGCACGGACCAGCTGTGTGGGACGTCTGCAGTTCCAAGTTGTTGCTGTCAGTGACAAGGGTGGGAGGCCACAGAGTCCTGGTCTATACCCACCCCCTTCACCATGCCAGTGTCTAGAGGATTTTAATCCTGAACTGTGGAGCAGACTGATCCCAGCTATCAGCAGACAGCTGGGGAGGATGGGGTGGATATCTGCCTGCTCGCAGCCTTTGATGTCCCCACCAGGGCATGCCACACATAAGGATGACTGATTCATCACCATAGAAGTCATTTGTTCTCCTCCACAGCGCCCCAGCATGCACACAGGGGTGCAAAGCAAAGCATGAGGCTGAACAAGTAGAAGTAGCATCAGATTGTCACTGAAGAGATAGAGGGTCAGAGAGGTTTCATGATGTGACCAGGGTCACACAAGCTCATGCGTAGTCAAGCTAGGACTCCAGTCGACAGTGTGGTGTGATTTCCACTCGGCCAGACCGTCTCATTGTTAGAGGTGGGGCTTAGCCTTGGACGAGGAACATCAGGTCCCACTGTGAGTGCTGGCATAGATGCCTGGGTGCTTTGAGCTGCTTACTTCCCTCTCTAAGCCTCATCTGAAAACAGGAACGTTGATGGCCCTAGTGCCTGCCTTGTGGGTTCAAGATGTGCCAGGAAGATGTGGATGAGTACAGAGGATGGTGGGGCACAGGCAGCCGGGAACTCTGCCAGTGACCACTGTCTTTGCTGGCAAAATTAAAGCCATAGATGCCATTCATTCTCCTTCGCAGCCCTCCAGGATACGCATGGGTGTGAGGCTGAGTAGAAGTCTGTTCCTACCAAGGGCAAAGTCATTTAGACTCCCCTCCCTGCTGGAGGCCAGGTGATATGTCCCCCGCAGCAGAAAGATGACATGACATTATTGTAATTTTCAAAACTTCTCATTTTTCGGCCGGGCGCGGTGGCTCAAGCCTGTAATCCCAGCACTTTGGGAGGCCGAGGCGGGCGGATCACGAGGTCAGGAGATCGAGACCATCCTGGCTAATATGGTGAAACCCTGTCTCTACTAAAAATACAAAAAACTAGCCGGGCGTGGTGGCGGGCACCTGTAGTCCCAGCTACTGGGAGGCTGAGGCAGGAGAATGGCGTGAACCTGGGAGGCGGAGCTTGGAGTGAGCCGAAATCGCGCTACTGCACTCCAGCCTGGGTGACACAGCGCGAGACTCCGTCTCAAAAAAAAAAAAAAAAAAAAAAAAAAACTTCTCATTTTTCAAAAATTTTTAAAGATGTTATTCTAATTCCCAGGATTGGATAAATCAATCAGCTCTCAAAACCCTGCTTTGGAGAATCAGGAAATGTCTCGAATTTTCATGGCAGAAATGTCTATTGATCTGCATTGAAATATCCTAGCAGCTGCATTTCTCCTGGAAGTAAGATCTTGGCCTCAAGAATGCCAAGTCTCTGCCTATATAATTCTCCATCTCTGAGCTGACAAACCTTGAAACCAGTCCGTGCCCTTGAACCGACAGCAGCAGCTCTATTAAAGAAGTTTGATTAGGAAAAAAGAGAGAGATGTGAGGGAAGTGAAAGAATCTGTTTTTCATTAAATGCTGCTTGTTTCAAAGTGGGAACATTTTCTGGGCGTCTGGGGAGCTGATGTTTTCTGTGGCTTGCCGGGAGAATCAGATCTTAAAAATCAGAAAAGTTTCCACATAAAGGAGAAAGCATCATTTTCAGAGCTTAGGGCCTAATTATATTTGCAGAGAAGGGATTTCTGTCCTGGAAGTTTATTTAACAAGCATTTATCAAGCACCCACAATGAACCAGGTGTCATTCCAGGTATTTAAGGGGTTTACAAGGGTAATAAAAGTATTCTAATAAGATGAGATGATACATATTGTTATTTTTGTTAATATTTTAACCTTTGTTTATTCAGTCGATTGCTAAGGTTGATTGAGAACTTACTGTGTGCCAGGCCTAGCCTAGGTACTGAGGGTGCAATGGTGACCAGGGAAGTGTGGATCCCTGCCTTCCAGAAGCTTCCAGTTAAGCTGGTGTGGTGAGAGTGGGTGGAGATCTGGGAGTGCCCTAAACAGGATCTGTGACAATGGAATTCATTCATGTATACGTCCATTCATGGGCGTGCTTATCCACTGATGATTTTGAACGTGTCAGTGGCAGGTGAGAAGGGATTATTTCTCTATTACTGAGCAGATGAGTTGTCAAAGCTGCCTGGGGGTGCAGGAATGATGCTCAAACCCCAAGCATTTGATTTGGACTTTTTCTACATCTTGGCTGTTATCAGCAATATGGCTATGAACATTGATGTGTAAGTTTTAGTGTGGACATATGCTTGCATTTCTCTTGGGTCTATACTTGCGAGTGGAATTGCTGAGTCATATGGTCTATGCTTAATCTTTTGAGGGACTGCTAGACTGTCTCCCAGGCTGTAGCATTTTACATTTCCACCAGCAGTGTTTGAGATTCCAGTACCTCCATATCCCTGTCAACACTTAACTACTATCTGTTCTGGGTTCTAGCCATCGTACATGTGTGAAGTGTTTCATACTGTTTTTTAAAATGCAAGACATATCTAAAACATGATCTACTCTAAGGGGCTGGAATATCTTTGCATAATCCAGTATCCAGCAACTATTTCCTGAGAGCACTGGTCTGCCCCTGGACTGAGAAATGGCTGACCTTCTTGCTGATCAGTCCAAAGCCAGGTGGGCTCTGCCATTCTTTAATGAACTCCCAGATGTCAAGTGAGGTTTGTCAGGAGGCCCACAGATAACTAACACTGCCATCTCTTCCTGTCTTCCAGCAATTCACGAGTTCCCCGCAGACCTGTTCTCCAATAAGGAGCGACAGCACGGAGCCGTCCTGCTGCACATCCTTGGTGTAAGTGGTCCTCCCAGAGTGGTCACAAAACTTCTAGCACGTGAAGCCTCTCTGCACAGCAGGGCAGAGCCGTGGCATGTCTGAGATCTGTTATTCTTGTAACAGCCCAGTGAGGAGAGTGGAGACTGGGCACGTTTCACTCACAAAGAAATGGTGACTTAAATGTATTAGGTGACTTACCCAGTGTCACACAGCTAGTGGCCCCAGAGCCAATACAGGAATGGAAGTCTTTCCTGTACCCCATTTTCTGCTTTTGTAAAACAGGGATGATGGTACCTATTACAGAGGATGAATATGAGTGAATACGGGTCAAGGGCATCAGCGTTGTGTGGCACATGATAACTCCTACAAATGCTTGCTGTCCTGATTCCCATGATGACCCCTAAATTTTAGTACCTTTACATCACTATGCAGACAGTCCCCAAGTTAGGATGGTTCCACTTACTATTTTTCAGTGTTACGACGTTGCAAAAGTGAGACATATTCAGTATCACTGTTCTGGAAGTATAAAGAAACTATACTGTGAATTTTGAAGTTTTATCTTTTTCTGGGCCAGTGATACTCTCTCCTCATGCTGGGCAGTAGCACCAGTTGCAGCTCCCAGTCAGTCACGTGGGCATGAGCATAAACAAGCAACCAGTACTTTACAGGGTACTGTGTTGCCAGATGAATTTGCCCAGCTGTAGGCTAATTAAGTATTCTGAGAACGTTTAAGGTAGGCTAGGCTAAGCGATGATGTTCAGTAGGTTAATTGGGTTAAATGCATTTTCCACTTATTTATTTATTTATTTATTTATTTATTTATTTATTTATTTTTGAGATGGAGTCTTGCTCTGTCGCCCAGGCTGGAGTGCAGTGGCGCGATCTTGGCTCACTGCAACCTCTGCCTCCTGGGTTCAAACGATTCTCCTGCCTCAGTCTCCCAAGTAGCTGGGATTACAGGCATGTGCCACCACACCCAGTTAATTTTTGTATGTTTAGTAGAGAAGGGGTTTAACCATGTTGGCCAGGCTGGCCTCGAACTGATCTCGGGTGATCCACCTGCCTCGGCCTCCCAAAGTGCTGGGACAACAGGTGTGAGCCACTGCCCCCAGCCCATTTAAAGTATTTTAAACTTAAAATGGGCTTATCAAGCTATAACCTCATTGTAAGTCTAGGAGCATCTGTAGTTTAAAACTTTGGTGTACTTCTCAAACTTCCCTCTATATTCAGATGGACCTTGATGACAAATGGCGGAAGAGGGGTTAGTAGTAATTGGAAAAGAAATAGGGGTTCACACCTAAGTTACAAGTTTGTAACTCTCTGTGCTGGAGTAGGCAAACTACAACCCTTGCCAAGTCTGGCTCAATGCCTGTTTTTGTAAATAAAGTTTTATTGGAACACAGACATTCCTATTCATTTCTATATTATCTTCTATAATATAATAATAAGTGCTATTTTTGCACTTCAGAGGCAGAGCTGAGTACATGCATCAGAGACAACCTGACCCACAAAGTCAAACATATTTTTTATCTGCCCCTTTACAGAAAAGGTTTGCTGACTCTGTTGTGTGGTATGGAGAAACGTAGCTGGTCAAGGTTTGCTTCTCTGCTTTGGATCAACCACAGCAAATTTTCCTCCTGATCAGCTTCCCTGACCATCCAGCACCATCTGCTTGTATATTTAAACCCAACCAAGTATTATTCTTTGCAAGAGATCATTAAGAAAGTGAAATCTGGAATTCCCACATAGATAGTAACAACCAGAAAATAATGAATGGGTAAAGTTTTAATTAAGAGGGTAAGCCATTCATGAAAATGAAGACTAGAATGAGGGCTATTGGCACATTTTGAGCAACAGACCTGTTTATTATTTCTATAATAAAGTTATTATCTTTCTAGTTTCTCTGGCTTTACACTCCCTCCCCTTTCACTAAGGGACTGTGGATGTGGCTAATTGGTCCCATAGTTCTGTGGTCCTGCCTCGTGAAAGTCTTGGCATAGCTGAAATAAAACCTCAGGTTTCTGCTGAACCTGAGTGCACCTTGTGAATTTCACAGGAACCCTTTAGAGGAGGGGTTACCAAGCTATGGCTGGAGAGCCAAATCCAGCTCACCAACTGTTTTTTTTTTTAAATAAATAAATAAAGAGAAGAGGTTTAACTGACTCACAGTTCCACAGGGATGGGGAGGCCTCAGGAAACTTACAATTATGGTGGAAGGGGAGGAGGCACATTTTACGTGGTGGCAGGGAAGAGAGAGCGTGCAAGAGCAGGGAAAACTGCCTTACAAAACCATCAGATCTCGTGAGAACTCACTCACTATCACGAGAACAGCATGAGAAAATCACCCCCATACCACCAATGGTTTTTATAAATAAAGTTTTATTGGAACACTGCCACACCCATTCTATGGCTTGTTCTTGTTTCACAACAGCAGAATAGTTGTGGAAGTGACTATTTGGCCAGCAAAGCCTAAAATATTACTATCTGACCCTTTACAGAAAAAGTTTGCTGACCTCTTGTTTTTTCTTTTTTTGATTTGAATGGGTAGATGAATGCTGACCTCTTCTTTAGAGCACAAAAAGGACCTAGCTTAGGGGCTGGTTTTGCCTGCAGTGCTCCGTGACCCAAGAGATGGAAATCGGGGCTCTATCTTGGCTCATCTTCTCCCCTCATTGTTTCTCAGGGCTCAGAAGAGAAAGGGGCCTTTTGGCCTCTCGGGAGGTGATGTTGGTGGGGATTGCTGTAAGTGAATTCAAGTCAGAATCCTAAGCTTTGTAGCAGGGTCTCCCCCACCAGCCTTCTCCCCTTTACCCACACCCCTGCTATTTGTTTCTTTTTACTCCTCTTCCCCAAAATGTTGACAATGAGTCAAATCCAGTAGACACATGCCTCAGATGCCCTGGATGCAGCTAATGTATCTTCTACTTTTTTAATCCCAATGAATGAATGGTGAAATTGATGAGTATCACACTGTTTTAGCTGAAGTAGCCCAGCCTTTCTCTTTTGCAAACAGGACATCCATAACACTTTTTCTTTTTTTTTTTTTTTATTTTTTTATTTTTTTTATTTTTTATTTTTTATTTTTTTTAATTTATTTATTATTATTATACTTTAAGTTGTAGGGTACATGTGCATAACGTGCAGGTTTGTTACATATGTATACTTGTGCCATGTTAGTCTGCTGCACCCATCAACTCGTCATTTACATCAGGTATAACTCCCAATGCAATCCCTCCCCCCTCCCCCCTCCCCATGATAGGCCCCGGTGTGTGATGTTCCCCTTCCTGAGTCCAAGTGATCTCGTTGTTCAGTTCCCACCTATGAGTGAGAACATGCGGTGTTTGGTTTTCTGTTCTTGTGATAGTTTGCTAAGAATGATGGTTTCCAGCTGAACACTTTTTCTTTGAAGAAAGAAATGGCTTTCCCCAGTGCTTAGAGCAAAACCCATGTCTTCTCCATGGGTCCTGGTCCTGGCCTCTCCCTCCAACCTCACATTCTCCATTTTCCACTGTCTCTATTCTATCTGTTGTTCCTCAAATGCTATCAAACACACTCCTACCTCAGGGCTTTTGCACTGCTGTTTCCTGGTAGATATTTTACTGGCCAGTGTGCTGCTTTGTTCCCCACTAAGGTAAGGTATGGGAGAGGGTTTTCCTGGCTTCCTCACCACTGTATCTCTGATCCCCTTGGTAGTTCCTGGCACATAGGATGAGCTCAGTGAAGCTGTGCTGGCTGCTGAGCAGAGGGATGGGCCAGAGAGAGATTCCAGATATAAAACCATTTTAAAACTGCTGATCTGTGCGTACTTCATCATGAGACAGATGCTGAAACCAAAACCTAGAAACGTTTCTTATCCAAAGTCACTTGGCAAGTCAGTTCCAGAACCAGCCTTAGAATCTGGGTTCTTTGCTCCATGAACTTCCAAATGTCAATGGCCTGTGTGTTTTAATGGTGCCAACATTATTAAGTAGCATCCCAGGAAATGCTGGATCTCAAGTTGCCATTTGTTTTGTCAGGGGATAGGCAGTCACTTTAGTGCCTTCCCTAAAAATAAAGGGTGCAAATCAGGATTGTTATTATTATTTTAAATTCTTAAAATGGTGGTTCTGAGTGCTTTCCTTTTTGGCCATTAGAGTTAAATCTTGCCTGTTGAGGGCAGACTCTGGTGCTGAGAGAGAGAGCTGCTGCTTTAAGAAGAGATGCTTGAGAGAGTAGAAAAAAATTGTTTTTCCTGTTCTCAAACTTGCTCACCACCTTCTGCTTCAACAAACACACAACAAAATGCGTGTGGGTTTTTTCCCCACATGCCAAGAATTCAGCAGACACCAGTTGGGTGTCCTCTAACTCAATTCAGTTCTGACACTGTACCTAGAGACAGTGGCAGCTCCCACCCGCCAAGGGCTCAGTCCCACAAGACTGCTTCTTCTTTAGACAGCAGATGCAACCCTCAAGTTGTTTTACCTGTGCTTCTGAACAACCTGCAAAATCAGGGTTCCCATGACCCCCTCCTTGCGCTCAATTAATTTGCTAGAGCGGCTCACAGAATTCAGGCAAACACTTTGACTTCCATTTACCAATTTATTATACAGGATATTACCAAGGATACAGGGCTGGGTGCCTTGGCTCACTCCTGTAATCCCAGCACTTTGGGAGGCTGAGGTCAGAGGAGCACTTGAGTCCAAGAGGTCAAAAGCAGCCTGGAAAACATAGTGAGACCCCCATCTCTACCAAAAAATAAATAAATAAATAGAATTAGCTGGCCGTGATGGTGCGCACCTGTAGTCCCAGCTACTTGGAAGGCTGAGGTGGGAGGATGATGAGCCCATGAGGTAGAGGCCTCAGTGAGCCAAGATGGCACTGCTGCACTCCAGCCTGGGTGGCAGAGACCCCGTCTCAAACAAAAAAGGATACGGATGAAGGGATGCGTAGGGCGAGGTATTGGGGAAGGGGTGCAGCGCTTCCACACCCTCCCTGAGCATACGACCCTCCAGGAGCCTCCATGTGTTCAGCTATCAGGGAAACTCCTTAAGCCCTGTCTTTTTGGGTTTCTATGGAGGCTTCATTACATAGGCGTGACTGATTACATCATTGGCCACTGGTGATCAGTTCAACCTCCAGCCTCTCTCTCCTCCCTGGAGGTTGGGGGCTGGGGCTTAAAGTCCCAACCTGCTCATACTGCCTTGGTCTTTCTGGTGACCTGCCCCCATCCTGAAGCTACCTAGATGCCCCCAGTCACCAGTCACCTCATTATCATGCAGAAGACATTCCTAGTATGCCCAAGGTTCCATGGGTTTCAGGAATTGTGTGCCAGAAACCAAGGGCAGAGAGCAAATACAACTTTCTTATTAGATCACACGAGGAGGGAGCCCCAGTGGCCTGAGTTTTCGTCCCCTCTGCTGCTCAGCATGTTATCGCCTCTGTGGGTCTCAGTTTCCCCATTTGCCAGTAAGGGGATTGAGGGAACGAAATCTACGGTGCTGGAGTCTTCCTGTGTGCCCCGCTCTGTCCGCCTGGCCTCTGCCCTGGCAGCCTGGTTTGGGGTGCGGTGGGCCCTCTGCAGCTGCGGCAGGGGCCCTCACGACCCTGCCTGTCTCCTCTCTCGTTTGCAGGCTCTGTATATGTTCTATGCCTTGGCCATAGTGTGCGATGACTTCTTCGTTCCATCTCTAGAGAAGATCTGTGAGGTACGTGGAAGGGACTTGGGACACCTTGGTGAAGCCTTGAAGACATGTGGTACATAAATGCCAGGCCGAGAAGGCCAGGGCTGGTGCGGGGAGCATGCTGGTGGTAACGGCTGTCACACCGAGCACTTAGTGTCTGCCCCATGGTGACGCCTCACCAGAAACCCTCGAATTAGCCTTGGTGGATGGCAGCCTCTCCCAGAACTTGGCAGAAGAAAACGCTCCCGGTGTGAGATCACTACCCAGAACCACTGGGTCCACAGCAGGCTGTTGGCATGTGTGTTCAACCTGGCTAAGTACAAAGCACAGGCAGGCCTGCCAGATGCAGTGGAGCATTGCCTGTCACCAGCTGCAATTGGCAGGTGCCAGGTGGGCCCACCCCACCCCCCCGCCAGGGGGATGCCAAGCTGCAGTGGCAGGAATTTCCCTTCCGTCCTCACCTTTGCATGCTGGTGTTTTCCCCCACAATTATTTTGTTAGTTTTTTACTTTCTTTCCTTATTTCTCCTCACATACAAGATCCTAGTGTATCTCTTTGCTCCACCTTACTCTTGGCTTCTAGTCAAGGAAGGAAATCGACTTCCGTTTGCAGCACCTCCTGTGTGCACAGTGCCCAGGGCTTTGCCAGCCTTCATCCCTGTGAAATCTCCCGTGTGTTTGAGGCCATGTCTTCATGGTGACATTTGCAGCTGGGAAGGCAGGTTGTTTGGGGCAGGTGCTTCCCTGTGACTTTCCCCCTTCGGGGCCCAGCTTGGGGAGCTCAGTGTCCTTGCAGAGTTGGGACTGGCTGCTTTGGACCTGGGCCTGCTAAGCAGTGACCTGGCAAACGTGCAAAGGCCTCGCCTTACCTCACACCCCCTCAGATGGAGCCTTGTGCTCGCCTCCATCCAGACGCTTGTCAGTGAGGGAACGGAGCCAGGGGAGGAGGGTGAGGAGCAGAGTCGGGAAATGCCCACTGGGATGACTGTGCAGGAGGGTCCACCCAGGGCCCCTGTGGAGTGTGCGCTGCAGCGATGGCAGTTATTAAAAGTGTTGCTGCTTCTGCCTTCCAGAGGGGGCCCTTGGGAAGGATGCAGGCAGCTGATCCTTACTGAATACACACCTAGGACCCACCACTAGGCTGAGAGCTTGGGGAGGCCATAGCAATGGGGTTGATGGGAGCCTGTGGAAGGTGAAAGGTGGGTGACTACAGTGTAGGGCCACATACAGTGGAGGTGCCATGCGCCCCGTAGGGTTACCAGTATCCCTAAGGATGGAAGTGAGCAAGGGTGGTGGTCGTAGCCATGTAGGTAAGACCAATGTCAAGGGCTCAGTGAGAGATATTAAAGGACCGGGGAGCCAAAGGGAGAAGGGGAGCATCTCTCTTGGGGGAGAAATCTGGGAAGGCTTTGTGGAGGAGGTGGCATTGGGTCCAGGTTTCAGAAGTGGGAAGGAGTTCAGCAAACAGAGAGGGAAGGGAAGGGCGTTCCAGGTAGAAGGAATGGCCCAGGCAAAGGCAGGGAGGAGGGAGGACAGGAGGCAGCATGCTTGGGTTCTGCTGAAAATTTTGGAGATCCTTTGGGAGCAGAGCCTCTTCTGTGGAACTCTGATTTTTGTCAGGGTTAAGGTAGCCGGCTTCTGTCCTGGAGACACTGCTGTGCCCCCACCCCAGACTCTGTCAAGCCCAGAGTGCTGACCCTTCTGAGGACCCCTCCAAGGATAGCTCATCAGTGGGTTCCTCAGTGGCCGCAGAGCCCAGGGCTGCTCAGGGATACTTTGGGAGGTGGGGCTGGTGGAGGTGAGTCCTGCCCTGAGGGGCCTTCTGAGAACCAGAGTGGGCGCCTCCAGATTGGTTTTCAGGCAGACCCTCAGTCTCCATGGTTTCTCCAAACATCCAAAGCCTCCAGCACTGCACTTTAGATCAGAGGATGGGCTCTGTGGCCAGATATGGCCTGGACAGGCAGAACAGGCCTCGACCATGAGTTCCCACCCTGTCCCGTGCCAGCTTAACCCTGAAACCAGTACCTCTGGGTCTTTGTGAGCCACCGGATGTCAGGCCTGCCGTGGAGAAGGCCTTCCAGAATGTAAGGCCCAGCTGCGGGCCAGAGGCCTCCAAATCCACAATGCTGACATTCTCACTGAGGCCCCCAGTACCCAAAACTGGCATGGGAGGGGATGGTCACTAGACTGGTGTGCGCCTGTGGAGCACCACTGTGTCCCAGACCCTGTACTAGGCACCAGGGATGCAAAGACGGGAAGACCAGCTGCTGCCCTCATCATCCGGTGAGGGAAGGCAAAGCTTGTGAACCACAAACCCTCATGTGAAATTCATGTTTCAGTAACAGCAGATAAAACATATCATATATCTGAGGGAAATGGCTGGCTCTGAGTGGATGCCTAGGAAGACTTCATCAGGGAGACATTATTTGGTCAGGGGCTTGGAGGACAAACAGAAAGGAGATAGGTAGGGGAGGGGGAAAGGGCTCTGAGTGGAATGCCTGGTGGAGGGTGGAGGGCAGATGGCAGAAGGCAGACAGCATGTCCCCGGGGTGAGAGGCTGCGGGCAGAGGGGTTTGGCTCTGGCTGCAGCACTGCTCTCCCGCATGCTCCTTGGCTGTGGAGCATCCAGTGATGTCCAGGGCCCCCACGTCACACCCTGAGGGTCTGTGGTCACTTCTGTTTCAGAGACTCCATCTGAGTGAAGATGTGGCTGGAGCCACCTTCATGGCTGCAGGAAGCTCAACGCCAGAGCTGTTTGCCTCTGTTATTGGTAAGAAATCCCCTCTAGCCTGAGACACAGGATCTAGAGAATCCGTTTGGTGCCCAGAGCAGTGGGGGCATTTGTCAGCTCTGAGCCTCACTTCTCATCTGTGAAATGGGAGAACTGGAGAGACAGTAAGTAGGTGGGTGGTTTCTTGGGGCATGGGGTGGAGTAGGGTGCTGAGGGGTGATAAAAATGTTCTTTTTAAGGTGATAAAAATAATCTAAAATTAGATTGTGGTTTTGGTTGCATGATTCTGTGAATATACTAAAACTACCGAATTGTATATTTAAATGAGTAAATTTTATAGCAGGCAAATTATATCTGAATAAAGCTGCTCAAAGGAAAAGGGAAGATTGGAGTAGCTGGTCCCCGGCGGCATTTCCATCTCCCTGGTTCTGCCACGGCTTCTGCCATTCTCTTCTGCTCCCCAGATGCTCTGTTTGATAGTAAAACAACCCACTTTCCTGTGAAAGGGGACACTGAGGAAGGGGCAGGCTGGGGTGCATGTCTGAGGCCCAGGGCCTGTGTGTTTCCTTTCCAGGGGTGTTCATCACCCACGGGGACGTCGGGGTGGGCACCATCGTGGGCTCCGCTGTGTTCAACATCCTGTGCATAATTGGAGTATGTGGACTGTTTGCTGGCCAGGTCAGTGGTTTCTCCCCGGGCCTGGCAGACGCATGCCCTGAAGTGTGGGGGAAGAGCCTCTATGACAAGAGGTTGGGGTAGCAGTGGGGACACCCACAGGACAGCTGAGCTGGATTCTGGATACATTTGGGGCCTGGTTTTGGCCTCCCCAACAGGGAGCATGAAGCTGGATTGTCGTTGATACCCCATTAGATATCCTCAGAGCCCCAGGGGAATGTTGGACTTGACCTCAGAGAGGCGGGTCGTGAGTGAGGCCCTGCCTTGCGGAGGGAGATGGAAGTGGGCAGCTGACTGTGCCTGAAGCTGCCAGGATCGGGTGGAGAGCGAGAGCCTCTGGCCTCTGCTGTGAAACACGCACTGTTCTGACCTCAGAGGAATAAGGGGCTGCTTTGCCATGGCTTGAGAACATTACTTGGTTTCATTCTGTTCCCCAAATATAACAAAGAACAAGTGTGGGCTGGAGTTAGGAGGAGGAGCCCTGTGGGTGTGCCCTGCACTGCGGAGGGGAGGAGGCCTGGGCAGTTGCACCCCCTCCTCATCCCCCTGCTCATAGCAGCCAACGGGGCTCTGCTGGCAGGTGGTCCGTCTGACGTGGTGGGCCGTGTGCCGAGACTCTGTGTACTACACCATCTCTGTCATCGTGCTCATCGTGGTGAGTCGCCCCTCCACCCCCAAGGTCAAGTTGCCCAGGACCCTGCGAAAGCCCAGGACCCCTGCCCATCTCTGCCTCAGTACTAGGACCAGAGAGGACTCACAGCACCCAGTAGTGGGGTGTGCCAGCCACTCACTGTGGTCGCAATGAACAGCCCCCCACCTCCAGCAGTATGCCACCCCCAGCACTGTGCCTCCCTTTCCCCAAAACCTCAGACCCCGCACCTTGGTTGTGGAGCAAATCCAGGGGCCATCTTGAAGACACAAAGGCCTCAGAAGCAGACGTCCCACAGCCTGTGCGGTTCAGCTAGGGCACTTTGCTCATCTGGGGCCCTTTTGCTCCCCACGTAGGCCCTGGTTACTCTTTGGTGGGCTTGGTTTTGAAATGCAGAGTTTCTGGCTCTGCTGCCTACAGGGTGGGAGAGGGAGCAGGCCAGCTCGGGGCAGGCAGAGGGAGCAGCTGTGAGCAAGAGAGGAGCCAAGAGGAGAGGAAGAAGAGGAGAGGAGCTCACAAGGGGGCCCTGGACCTGTTGGAGTGATGTGGAGTGTCCCATGTGGGTCCCAAGGGCTGGGGTGACATCATGGCACTTGATAGTGAGGTGGATGGCACAGCCAGATATAGCCAAGGAGCATGTCATCCACAGGGGAGCATTTTAAAACAAAAGAATTTTGAAGTGGAGGAAAGGGACACGTACACAGGGCACACTCAAACTTCATGGGTGGAATGTGCCTCTGAGTGACAGCTCTCAACCAGACCTAGAGTGAACTTTATATAGACAGTCATGTCCCCTGTATTAGTGCCCTATTGCTGCATAACAAATTTCCCCAAAACTCAGCAGTTTAAGACAAAGATTTATTATCTCTCACTTTCTGTGGGAAACCGGTCAAAAATGGTATAGCTGGGTCCTCTAGGCCAGGTCCTCTGCTAAGGCATTAGCCAGGGTAGCATCATCACAGAGCTTGGTGGGCGGGGCTGCTCTTGCAGGGTCACTCATGTGGCTGTGGGCAGGCCTTGGGCTGCTGGCTGTTCCACAGGGCAGCTCTCAGCTGGGTTGCGGGCTTCCCTCCGAGCAAGGGCCAGAGACACCAAGATGGAAGCCACAGCCTTTTCCTAACCTGCTTTCGGGAGTGATACCTGCCACGTGTGCAGTATTCTGTTTGTTAGAAGCAAGTCACCAGGGGCAGCCCACATGCTAGGGAAGCATGAATGTCATGCAGTGGGAGCATGGGGACCCCCTACAGGCTGCCTACCACACCCTCCAAAAAGTAGATGTCTGAGATGATTCTACAGATGAAACAATCTACGGATACACGATTTCAAAAAGGTCAACATATGCCCTAACTACAATATAAAGGAGAAATAAATGTAATTTATAATAAAAGAATACATCTTTCAGTATGTAAATGGTTTGGCATGAAGAAGCCAGGAGAGCCAATGAAGGGATTGGTTCCCTCCTACACAAAAACAATCTCTGAGACCGTCTAGTACAAATGCAGACTGATGCCCAAGTGTTGGGCTCTCTCCTAAACCCCGTGGGTGGTGCCGATGTTGATGATGTGATTTTCCACAATAATGAACGACTCCTGATAAAATTCCAAATAGAGCAAAGTATAATCATTCCTTAATTTGCATGACAGTTACCTTACTAGAAAATTAAGGATTCACTAAAATGATGTAAAAATTCTTTGATTTACAAAAATGAAGTGAAGGCCGGGTGTGGTGGCTCACGCCTGTAATCCCAGCACTTTGGAAGGCCGAGGCGGGCTGATCACTTGAGGTCAAGAATTTGAGACCAGCCTGGCCAACATGGTAAAACCTTGTCTCTACTAAAAGTACAAAAATTAGCCGAGTTTGGTGGTGCATGCCTGTAATTCCAGCTACTTGAGAGCCTGAGGCAGGAGAATTGCTTGAACCTGGGAGACGGAGGTTGCAGTGAGCCAAAATCACGCCACTGCACTTCAGCCTAGGTGACAGAGTGAGACTATGTCTCAAAAACAAAAAAAAGATACACCCTCCAACACACACTTGCACACCACATATACACATGCACACCCCATACACGCACAAACACCATGCACACACAAGCTATCTTTCAGTCTTTGAGATTTCTTGATTATAGCAATTCTGTTCCATGAATGAGGGGAGGCTTCTGCCAGATTAGCCCCCAGTAGCTACTTGGACTGTTATAAAGCACAGGACATATCTCTGAGGGTGGCTGTGCTAAGCTGGGGCTATGTAATACAGTACACTGCTGGCCTAGGCTACACTAAGGAAAGGCCTGTAGGTGAGCAGCTCAGAAATGGATCCATAACACATATAACAAGGCCAGTATACGTTGGCTCTGGGTGCCTGGGTGTCTGTGCTTGTTCTTGTTTGGAAATAAATATGTCCCACCCACCTCAACTCTGTTTCTTTTGCCTTACAGTTCATATATGATGAACAAATTGTGTGGTAAGTTTTTCAAGTGTATTTTTCATTGTTCTTTTTTGTTGTTGTTTCCAGTATCCTTGTTTGTTGGGTTCCTTGAATCTTTTTAAACATTATTTTCATAAACTTAAGCTTATCAACTTGTGAAAGTAGAAAAAGATATCATTCTAAGCAATCATGCCTTTCTTTATCCTGTCAAAGTGTGAAAAATTGTTTCCCTTAATAGTCCTGTCCTGCTAGGTGTCACGATGTGTTATAAAGTTAAAATTCTGAAAACAGTATGGTATTTTGCAAAGGGATAAGCATGGGCCAATATGGAATGTATTAATGTGCCTATTTCTGGAATGGGGGACATTGCAGAGATGTCATGATAAGGCAGTGAGTTAGGAATAGAGTCTTGAATGCTGCAGGGACAACTGGGAATCCACACAGAACAATACAACATCAGATCCCTACCTCACACCTTATACAAAGGTAAACTCCAGGTGATTTGAAGATATTACTGTAAAAATGAGACTTTTTAGAAAATGTCAAAAGAAAATATAGAGACTTATCTTTAAGACACCGAGGTAGGAATTAATTTCTTAATTAAGATACATAATCCAGCATGGTGGCTCACACCTGTAATTTCAGCTACTAAGGAGGCTGAGGTGGGAGGATGGCTTGAACCCAGGAGTTTGAGACCAGACTGAGCAACATAGTGAGACCCCATCCACCAAAACAGATACATAAATCACAAACTTCTGAGGAACAGGTTGATGTTTCCATTCTATTCGATAGCATGGGAATGCATCTGACATTCATAACTCATAAACATTTTCTTTTGATTGCCAACAATTCAGAATCTGCATGCATCCTGTATGATTTTTTTTTTTTTTTTCCCCAAGACCCAATCTTACTCTGTCGCCCAGGCTAGAGTGCAGTGGTGCCATCTTGGCTCACTGCAACCTCTGCCTCCTGGGTTCAAGTGATTCATGTGCCTCAGCTTCCTAAGTGGCTGGGACTACAGGTGCATGCCACCACACCTGGCTAATTTTTTAATTTTTTGTAGAGATGGGGTTTCACCATGTTGGCCAGGCTGGTCTTGAACTCCTGGGCTCAAGTGATCCACCTGCCTTGGCCTCCCAAAGTGTCTGGATTACAGGCTGCATCCTGTATGATTATTTATGGAAATAGAGTCAGACAATCAGGCTGAGGACATCAGCTACCTGCCCTGAGCAGGTGTGTGCTATGGGCCCCCAGAAACCTGGTTCTGGTCCTATCCTGGCCCCTAACCTGCTGTCTGGCCCCAGGAAAGCCTCTGAACTCCTGGGTCTCATTTTTGTCATCTGTAGACAGGGTTGGGATGGCAGTGGTTCCATGATCTGGAGGTCAGCAAAGGAAGAGCTCCCAAAACAACTGTAGCCCATGCTGGGCACATAATGGGCTTTGGTTTATACATGTCAAGTGGATGAACAAGCTAAAGCTTGTGTGCTCCGCCAGGGGCTTGTGGTCAGAGCTACGAAAATCCCCACTGCTAATGGGATTGGGTGGGGTGCACCAGAGGGTAGTAATGGTGCATCCCAGGAAGACCCCAACCCTTCCATGCCCAGCATAAGGCCCGGGAGGCTCCTGTGCCACCTGCCGCATATTCAGTCAGCTCTCAGGCCCTACTTCCAGGACTTGGGCCCCTTTCCACCCACACCCACAGCTTCTCTGGCTCCTGCCCAGAATCTTGGGTGACCACAGGGTCTCTCAGGGTCGAGTTTGCGTGACTTCAGGCCACTAGCCCCCATGAATCCTGGGACATGGTGGCCCTAGTCCCTCCCTTTTCTAGGAAGCTGGGGGAACCCCACCTCTCTCCTGCAGACCTCTATAGTTGAGAAGAGACCTCTCAGCTTTTCTTGCTTGATCATCAAGAGGGCTGCTGGTGGCAAGACAGCCACAGGCTGGGGGATCTCTCCCACATGCCCAGGTTCTGGGCCCGGCACTAGGGGCGGGGGAGGTAAAGACATCCCGCCCTCCTCCACTCCTGGACCCCTCAGTCCCAGCCTTCACCTGCCCCAGGCCCCGAGCTCTAACTGCAATCTCCTTTCTCTCTTTGAGGTGGGAAGGCCTGGTGCTCATCATCTTGTATGTGTTTTATATTCTGATCATGAAGTAAGTGCCCTTTCTCCTCCCCGGGGCTGCCGACGCCTTGCCCCGCTGCTTGCTGTAGCCTTTTGTGACAGCAGGGAGAAAAACATCTGTCAGATCTTCGTCCTTTTAGGCCAGCCCCAGCTGTCTGGGAGACGCCCTGCTGGGGCACAGCTGGAGTAGGGGAGGGGTGTTAGATGCTGTTCCGGGGGTGCCGTCCACACTGAGGCCAGGGGAGTCACGCAGGTGGCTGATGTGTGGACCACAGGGCTGCTCCCCAAACAAGTAGCATGCAAGGACCTCCTTCCCGCCCTGCTCTGGGCAGCTTCTCCATGCCCCAGGGTAACCACTCACTTGTGCTATCTCTAGAAGCCTTCTGATAATTTAATACCACTCTTTTCAAAAAGCCAGGCAGATTAACCTCTGCCCCAGGCTTCATAAAATGCCACTTTTCTGGGCCAGTGCTTTGCACAACTGCAGCCGCTGATAGTACTGAGGATGGAAACTCAGGCTATGCAACCTTGAGCCCCTCCAGAAACTACCCAGGTCAGAACCATCTCAAAACTACCCACGAGGAATACTATGCAGCCAGAAAAAGGAATAACGTTCTGACAGGCTACAACATGGATGAACCTGGAAAACATTATGCTCAGTGGACGAAGCCAGTCACAAAAGGACAAATATTGTCTGATTGCACTTACATGAGGGATCTAGAAGAGCCACATTCATAGAGGTGGATCAGAGGTCAGTGCAGGCGGCTGGGGAGCAAAGAAGGAGGAATTAATGATTAGCGGGAACAGTGTTGTTGTTTGGGATGATACAAATGTTTTGGGAACCGTGCTGATGGTTGTAGAACAATGCGAATGTAATTAACGTCACTGTATTGTGCACTTAAAAAGGGAAAGTAGTTAGAATGGTCAATTTTATGACATATATTTTTTTCCCACCACACACACACACACACACACACCCCTACTCATGAGCTGAGCCACGTTCAGGTTTATCTTCCTCCTCGTACCTGGATACGTAATTAAAAAGAAAGACAACACTCTGAGTTTTATGAGGATATAAATCCCACATTTATATAAAACATTTATAATGTTTTATAAAAATGGGTGATAAACTGTCAGACTGCAAGAGCATTATCCTTAAATGATCTCCAATCTGAGTGCCTTTCAGTGAGGAGCCCGCCTGAGGTTCTTTGAGATGGAGAGACTCTTCCCTCAGGGGTGATGGCAGTGCTGGCTGTGAGTGGTGCAGGGGCTGCCCGTGAGCATCCTGGGAGCAAGATCTGCTGCTGGGGGAGAGAGGACAGGTCTGGTAATGCCCCCTGCGAGCCTGCTCAGAGGCGAGGTCGAGCTTCCTTTATTAGGACAGGCTCCATTAAGTAAGCCTCAGTCATCTTCTTGGCTGAAAGGTTTCTCATGCCCCCGGGAAGCCCACCACCAGCTCAATAGGAGCAGGTGCCCCCAGACAACACAGTGTTCCCAGGTCCCTGTCAGGAAACTGTCAGCCCGGTTGAAAAGCCGAGGCTTCACACCTCCCCTGCCACCCGCCACTCCTGCTCTGTGCTGACTGCGCGCAGGGATGGGGTGTGATCCCTCACTGCCCAGTCCGTGGGAATCCTCTCCACTGCCCTGACCTCCTGCCTCCCTCACTTCCAGGTACAATGTGAAGATGCAAGCCTTTTTCACAATCAAACAAAAGAGCATTGCAAACGGCAACCCGGTCAACAGTGAGCTGGAGGCTGGTAATGATTTCTATGACGGTAGCTATGATGACCCTTCCGTGCCATTGCTGAGGCAAGGTAAGGCTGAGCAGACAGGAGTGGGCAGAAATGTGTCCTGGAAGCCACTCTCTCCTTCTCTTTTGTGTACACACACACACACACACACACACACACAGCCTCTCACAATGTCGCCCCTCTAAATTGTCACTCTCTTCCAACTTTGACCGCAGGTGCCCTAAGTGAGGAGCGAGAGTCAGTATGGGAGATGGGGTTTTGCTTAGGTGGGGCAGGGGTAGAGGGAAGTACAGCAGGAAAGAGAAAAACCACAGCCACGTTTCTGGGAGCTTTCCCACGCCTTCTGGGGAAGGCGCAAGGCCTGTTTGGCTCTTCAGAATGCTGTGGGGTCCCTGACCCATGTGCGGGCCCACGACAGGAAGCTGAGGAGCTGGGGCGGCAGAGCCAGCCTGGGCCTCCCTACAGTTTCTCAAATGCCAGGCCCAGTCCTGGATGGAGAAGGGCTCTGGACAAAGCACCGGTTCTCAGGCTGGGAACTGTCACCCGGAGCAAGAACAAGGCCAGTAAAAGGCAGACACGAAGCTGAGCAGGCATCCCCAGGCCAGCCTCAGAGAGCCCTGCCAGGGAGCCCCTTCCCCTGGGGGCAGCAACCTTGTCTCATCTGCAGCTCTTTGGCCTTCTTGTCTGGGAACGGGGGGTCTGGGCCTCCAGAGCCATCTCCTGTCATGTCTTACCGAATTCTCTGAATCATCTGCACCTAACTGACGGCCTCTTTGGAAACTTGAATAATCCAAGGCCAGTGACCAGGTGGCTCCCTTTGTGGAGGCAGCTGCCGGGAAGGAGAGAGCGTTCACTCTAGCCCAGACCAGTGGCAGAGCCTGGGCCGGTTCTTGCAATCAGTATGGAAAAACAGGTCTGAGCGCCACCCTCGGTGTTGGGCAAGGCCTTCACCAGGTGAGCGCCTTGCACTGGTGTCTGGGGGCTCTTTCCCCCCCATTCTCCATGGCCTGGGGCTAATCAGGTGAACTCTTTTGTGATGTCACTGGTGGGACCAGGTGGTCTCAGATGTGTCTGGGACATCTGGGGGTGGAAGCTGTATTTCTGGGCCCCTTCTCCAGTCATCTTCCTGGGGCCGATGAGGGCATGGCTTCCTCCCATGTGCATTTTGGGAGTCTGTTCTGCCCTGTCTCAGGCAACCCCCAAGAGGGAGGAGTCTCTCCATATAGAAGGAGGAAGCCTGCTAGGGTGGCGGGCTGCGGTCCAGGCCGCAGCCTGGCTGCGGAGGCCTACCCACAAAGGGCAAAGCTGAGGAGCTGATGAGCGTGGACTTTGGTTCGTGTGTTGAGTTTCGTAAATGCCGAGCAGGCTACCCCAGGGGAAGCCCGTTTCCAGGACAACCTCAGAAGGGGAAGGAGCCATGCGGGCTGCTATGTCGGATTTTAACTCTATGGGCGTAGTGGCCCCAAGGTGGTCCCCACACACAGGCTGGCAGGACAGAGGCTGGTTGCTGCCCTGTCGTATATATAGTGCTCCTGGGTCCTCTGGGCCTTCGTGGCGAGGAAGAGAAGTACTGTGTGCTGAGTTACTCAGCCTGGTGGGAGATGCCCACCCAAGAGCCGCCTACCACCTTGTGGCCAACCCAGGAGACCCCCCAGGACCCTGCAGGAAGCACTTCTCATTCGCAGCATGGGGGCCTCAGCTCCTCAGCTTCTCAGGGTGACCCAGGCTCCCAGAGGCCACTGCCCACACGGTGCCTTTTCTGGCACTGCTGTGACTGTCTCCGCCACTCTGTGCCTGTGACAGTAGCACTTCCTTGCAAGTTTATTTCCTCCCAAATCTCTTTAAGTCCAGGACATTTTCTGGAAAACTGGAAGATTGGACACGGGACTGCCCCCAAGCACTGGGGAAGGAGGCAGAATCCCATCTTCCTGCAGCTTTTATCAGAGGGAATGTATTTGGATAAGGGCCCAGGGAGAAAGTCCTCAGAGAGGGTGAAGGGAAGTGGGGTGCGGGCCTGGACGTCTGGAATTGGAGAAAGGGGAGACCTGGAGAGGCAGACGTGGGGATTTCTTCACACCACTTTTTACTGCCCCTCTCCTAAGAGGTTCCCAGAGGGCCATGTGTGAGTCACTGCTCTGCACTGTCCCCTGCGTAGACTCAACTGAAGCAGGAGGAAGGAGCCCCCGGTAACACCCCGGGCGGGACTGGGGAGGCCAAGGCTTTGGGGCCTTTCCTAAGGGCGGTGTCATGGACTCTTAGCTGGAGATGACATCGGAGTTTCTCTCCCTGTGCCCAGCTCCAGGCAGGTCGCCGTGTGGCCACCCCACCCAAAGGAATGCACAGGGTGCTGCCTGGGAGATTCTCTCAAGAGCACACACTCTCTCAGGCCCGAGCGAGCTGTTCTCAGTTTTTGTGTTTCCCACCGAAAACCCGAAGTTTTATCCTCCAACTCCTTGATGGGAAAAGTGGGGAGAAAGCTTTTTCCCCATCACACTGATAAAAGGCCTTTGAGTACTGAAACGTTCTTAAAGGCTGTGTGGCTCAGCTCACCCAAGCAGCCTCCTGGTGCTTCTCAGGTGGCCTGGAACACAGCCTGGGCCACCTGCCTGCCAGCCTCGCCTGAGAGGCGCACTGTGGACCCCTCCAGGCTGCCCCGGCCCTGGGCACAGCCTTGGTTTATAGTGGGGAGAGTTGGGGGTGATGCCTGACCTTGGGCTGAACTGCTGGAAGAATGTGCTGTCATTGAGTTTTTTTCTGGGCAGCCACCCTGGGCGTGGGCACACACCCTTGTTCTGTCGTTGGTCGGGGGCACCAGGACAAGGTGTCCTGGGAGCCAGGCATCCTGGGGAAGGAAGGAGAATCCCATCTTCCCGTAGCTTTTATCAAAGTGAACGCATTTAGACAAGGGCCAAGGGAGAAAACTGCCTAGAGAGTGTGGAAGGAATTGGGGGTGCAGGCCTGGACTCCTGGAATTGGAGAAGGGGGAGGCCTGACTCTTGTCTCACAGACTCCAGGCTCCCTCCTTCTGAGCCCACTTGTTCCCCGAGCAGTACCTGGCATGGGGCGGGTTCTGTAGGATGGAACCTGAAGCCTGCGGTTTCTGTGGGTTCCACCTCCCTCTGGGATGGAGGCTTCTGAGCAGGGAGGGATTCGAGCTTTTATGCAGCAGTGAGGGGCTAAGGGCATGAGCTGTCGGGGGTCTCCTGCTTCTCAAAGTGGAAGCAGAGCCATCGAATCAGCCAGGACAGGAGCCGTCCCGAAGGCCAGAGGCCCCGAGGATTGAAGCTCCCATAGAAGGAGCCCGCTACTAACACCCTCCAGCACATAACCCCTGGCATCTTCGCCACCACCAAGAGTGCTGCCCCAGACTCTCGGCATCCACCGCACGCTAATCATCTCTGGCAGTCTCTGTTGGCCTTTGTCTCCTTAACTCTTCTCCTCTTCTAAATTGTAAGTAGTCAGCTTTCGTCCACGCGATAACACCTGCATTTCAAGCAAAACAAACAACCATAAGCCCGGCCCACCGATGCGCCGCGTGCCTCGTTAGAGGTTAGCGTCCGTCTCTGACGAATGCATGTTCTCCTGGCTTTGTTTTCTAACCCACATGCCTCCTGTCTGCTGAGCCTTGCTGCCTGTTTGGTGAGGAGTGTGTGTGTGTCTGGTGTGCATTTCTGCATTTTTGTGCTATTAACTCTTGCACGGGTTTGCTCTCCGGACATATTCCCTGGTTACCCCATGACCCATAAAGGACACACCGGGAGCTGGTAACCAGTGCAGAGGGACAGTCATACCCATTTTTATAGCCCTTTGGAGGAGAACACTCTGCCTGCTTCTGCATGCTGTGTTCATGAGCGGTTTTGTAACTAGACCCTCCTAGGGATCTGGAGTCAAATGTTAAATTCCCAAGGATACCAGCACGGTGCAGGTTTATGAAGATGGCAAGGAAGAGGTCTGGGGACAGGGAGTTTTGTTCCTCCCCATTGTGAGGGGAAGGAAAGGGTCAGAGAGACCAGCCTCCCTCCGGAGGGTGTCAGGGTTTATAGTCACTGGGCTCAGCCAGCAGCTCACTGTGCACCCTCAAACAAGCAGGCTCCTCTCAGTTGCCTGTCTAGGTCCCATGATCTAAATCTTTGACCTCACTACTTGCCCTGTACAGAACAAAGTTACAAGCATCCTCTCCTGCAGACAGAGCAGGTGGCCTCGTAGGAAGTTCAGAGCCAGTGCCCGCTGCTCTGCAACATTTTCCACCCCGGGGACCCTTGTCAGTTTGCAAAATTTCATCGGAGCCTCTGTAAACGGGGGAAAGAGAGGTCCCCTCATAGTCGTGGGTGCAAAGTGGTAGGCCCCTGTCTGTATTGTAGGTTGGCTGCCCTGGTAAGGCTTAGATAAGGAACTGAAAGACCCTCGTAATTAGCCAAGACTGGGTCCCGGAAAAGAGGGGAGAAGAGTATCGGTTGCCCATGAGTGGTCCTGGAGCAAGGCGAACCACTGGGCTTCACACACTAGGTCAGCAGGTGTTTCAAAGCCAGTGATCCACTTTGCCTGACATGAGGAGTTGAAGCCAGGCATCCAGACTTCCAGGTGGCTGCCAGCTGCCAGGACCACAGCCTAGGGCAGCTCACAAGGCAAGGGGAAGTCAGTGCCCCAGCACTTGGGTGTTGTCCTCAGAGAGATCAGCACTAATCACAGTGTTGTGCTCAATAGTGAAGGAGAAGCCACAGTATGGCAAGAACCCCGTGGTGATGGTGGACGAGATCATGAGCTCCAGCCCTCCCAAGTTCACCTTCCCCGAAGCTGGCTTACGAATCATGATCACCAACAAGTTTGGACCCAGGACCCGACTACGGATGGCCAGCAGGATCATCATTAATGAGGTGAGTTTGCTTGAAGGACCATAAAAGTGAACAGCCTTGAATGCAGGAGGCCCTGGCTTGTTAGGGCTCTTCCTGGTGTCATTGATCACTGCACCTGTTTAAGGAAGGATGCCCTGGGGCTTCCAGAAGCCTGCCCATCACCCACAGGCAGCAGATTATCCTTTGAAGAGATATTTTAAAGCCTGCAGCAATCGAATACCATGCCTGAGATATTTCACTAAGTATTTTGTCAGGCACTAAAGTAGAACTAATTGGAGAAAGGCCAGCCTGAAGTATGGATTGTTTCTTTAAAATGTTATTTAGAGCAAAACAAAAAAGATGAGTTCACACCTGTTCTCTGTGGACAGAACAACTCCAGAAGAAAACCTGAGACACTAATGAGCAGCAGTGACCTCTGAGGCTTCCTTTTCACTCTTGCTGTGTTTAAATGGGGTGCTTTTACTTCTCATTTGCAGAGATAATAATTTTAATATTATTTAATGTATAAACAGTATAGCAAAGATAGGGTCATTGCTCACCAACTTTTCCAGGCTTTGTTGCATGTATCATTTTGGAATTTTAAGTCCTTACTCTGAGAAGCAGATGGGTTGGTAGACTTCAAACTGTGAGTGCTGATAATTAATAGTTAACACATAGGATTGTATGAAAGAACGATATTTCACAGTGCCTACAGGTTCTATATTGTAAACATTTGTCTTTGATTTCATGTGTACTGTGCCCTCTCTGTAGAAAGTATATTAAGAAAAGGAAACACCTTTCCAAAGCTTTGAATCATTGCGAATCATTTTGGTCCAATTCAGTGAGATTTGAATCAATGAAATTTGACTGAATCCAGGGCGTCTTTCATGTATGTGTTAATTGTACCCACTGGGTGCTGAGGGCAGGGAGGGTTGAATAACTTTTAAGGATTTAGAGATTGGGGTTTATAGAATATTTTTCATGGCATATATAGCCGGGAAAGGAATAGTTTTGGTAAGTTGCTGAGATACTGGTTATTATGCCCTAAATGTGCCAAGCTGCTGGGAAGACTTTATCTTCCACCATGTTGTGATTGAACTACCTGGAAGGCAGCATGGAGAGCTGGAGAAGCCGGGTCCAGAGGAAGGAATTCTGAGCTTTAATCTCACATCAGCCACTAGCCCACTTAATGTGAGGGTATTGAACAGGATACTTTTAGCTCTAAAAATTTCAGTGACACACACTGAAAGGGTGTATGTCCACAAAAGACATGTACACAAACGTGCATAGCTGCAGTCTTCATAACAACCAAAAAGGGGAGACTATCTAAATGCCCATCAATAGGCAAAGCCATATCATGGGTTATTCATATAATAGAATACTACACAGTCATGAAAAATAACAAGCTGCTGACTCTTGCGACAAGCTGGGTGAATCTCATGGCTACTGGTTGCCTGAAAGAAGCCAGTCATAAAATACACATTAATACTTGAATCCATTTATATGAAGTTCAAGCTCAGGGAAAACTAATCAATGTTTACAAAAGTCAGCATAGTGGTTGCCTTGGTTACCTCTGGAGTAGGGGTATATAGACTAGAAGGTGCCTGGGGGGAGTCTTTGAAGGGGCTGGAAATGTTATACATCTTGATGTAAAACATCATTAAGTTGTGCACTTAGTGTAAGTGTACTTTTTTTTTTTTTGGACAGAGTCTTGCTCTTGTTGCCCAGGCTGGAGTACAGTGGCATGATCTCAGCTCACTGCAACCTCCACCTCCCGGGTTCAAACGATTCTCCTGCCTCAGCCTCCTGAGTAGCTGGGATTATGGGCGCTCACCACCTCACCCAGCTAGTTTTTGTATTTTTAGTAGAGACAGAGTTTCACCATGTTGGTCAGGCTGGTCTTGAACTCCTGACGTCAAGTGATCTGCCCACCTTGGCCTCCCAAAGTGCTGGGATTACAAGCATGAGCCACCACACCCGGCAGTGAGTGTACATTTTGTATAATGTGCCTAAAAAATTAAAAATTACAAAATGCATGCAGGGCCTTTCCTGTGGCCATCTTCAGGCAGCTATGAACGTCGCCAAGGAGAGCCCTGAATCATGGCTGTTACCAGTGTCATGGGCTGGGCTGTCTAGCTGGCACTAGGAAGGGGTGGCCCAGGCCCTCTGATAAATCCTCAAAGGCTTCCTGGTAACCATACAAATGGAAATGACCACACTTAGAAGGATTCCAAGGTCCTGGGGCTGATTCTCAGGCAAACCTGTCCCCAGGGATGTTGTTCTAGGCACCTGTAAGAGCAGGGTGCATGTGAGGAACCCAGCGTATAGCAATAGCATGATGCTTTATCACACGCCTTGCCTCCTGTCCACACAGCGGCAGAGACTGATCAACTCGGCCAACGGTGTAAGCAGCAAGCCGCTTCAAAACGGGAGACACGAGAACATTGAGAACGGGAATGTTCCTGTGGAAAACCCCGAAGACCCTCAGCAGAATCAGGAGCAACAGCCGCCGCCACAGCCACCACCCCCGGAGCCAGAGCCGGTGGAGGCTGCCTTCCTGTCCCCCTTCTCCATGCCGGGTATGTTCTGGGAGTGCTGGACTCTCGGGCTACTTTTTGGGGTCTCCATTAGGACCAAGCCCAGGTCTTCAGCGTGGAGGCATGGACCTGTAAGGGCGGCACAGGGCTGGTGCAAAGGATCGCTATTAGGTCACTGGAATGCTTAGGAGGCGAATCTGTCCTCAGTACTGAACTGTGGATTGGAGCTGCAATGAGGTGCTGGCACTATCAAGTTCAGCAAGAACCTTGGGCCAGAGAGCAGGGCGGCTAGAGGCCTGGGGAGCACCAGTGACCCCTAGTGACCACATTGAAATGTTCAGGGCAGTCGATCTTTCGTGCTAAGGAAAAGCAGTCTACAATGTTATTTTTAGGGACATTCTTGCTCTCTCTTGGCCCTTGCAGCAGGCCATTTTGACTATGCATCTCTTTATTTGCTGGGACAGGAGATTCTAAGGCCACAAATGATCCTTAGACAGTCATACCTTGTGTATTTGAAGATATCTCCTACCCATAAATAAGTCCAATCAGACTGAGGCTCTGCAGCAAGCCCTCCAGGATCCTCCCGTCTCACTTGGAGTCTGAACTGCGAGGCCCATGTCATCTGACTGCCTACTCCTGCTGACCTCAGCTCCTGTTCTTCTCCCTCTCCTGGCCCCTGCTGCAGTCACAGCGGCCTCCTCACTGTCATTCCTAGAACACACCAGGTGTGCACCTGCCCCAGGACCTTTGCACCTGCCCTTTGCTGGAACGCAGTTTCCCCAGGTATCCACATGCTCACTTCCTCACCTTCTTCAGGTCTCTGCTTAAATGTCACTTTTTCACTGTGACCTTCCCTGACTACCACATTTAAAATATTTTATCTGTTTCTTGTGTCTCTTGCCCCCACTAAACTGTCAGCTCCACAAAGCAGGTACCTCTGTCTGCTGCATTTATCTGCATCCCCAGTACCCAAGACTGGCCACATAGTAGGGGCTTAGTAGGTATCTGTCAAATGAATGAATCCAGGTATTCATGTGCAAGAGGATCCCAGGACCCACTCCGTCTGCCTTCGTCTTTAACTAAGTCTTCCGTGAGGTCCTCTGAAGTCCTCAGTGGGAAACAAAGGCCTGAGCTAAGCTGTTTGGCCCCATTCTTGGAGGTGTTTTTCCTGGTGTCCACCAACCTGAAAGGAGGCGAGATTCCAGAACTTTCAAGTCTAGAATTTGATGTTTTCTGAAAAGAATTCTGTGTTTAACATCAGGCTCACCGACTACCTGATTTGAGAGGTGACTCTGGAGGGCCAGAGGCTGTCCTGCCTCTTGTTCCATCTCGATGGGACACCTGCCTGCAGTAGATTGCATGGGCCTGGCAGGCTAGGATGCCCTGTCCCCTGCTTTCATGCTTCGGCATGAAGATGCAGGCTTCGTTTAGGATCACGGAGCTTCCCTGCAGTTTCTGAGTTAGAGAGATTCTCTGGGTTACAGAGATTCCAGGGCATGCTCATTGCAGCTACCCAGGGGCTCTTCCCAAAATGCCAGGCCTGGTTCTCAATGTGAACATTCCGGAGCCTGGAGCAGGACCTGGGGATCTGCATTTTCAATCCCTCTCCCTTTGCTCCCTGGGACCTGGCTGGGTTCAGAATTGTTGGCCAACACCTCCCAGGCTTTATTCACATTCAGGGCAGGCTCAGAAAATGAAATGTGTTCCCTAACTGAGGTCACAGAGGAGCCCAGCCCCGGGGTTCAGGCCTCCCAGGCCTCCTCTGCTGACCAGAAGGCCGAGGGGATTGGTGTCTCAGCCCATCTCAAACGCTTCCCTGGCATGCCCGCACAGCTGCCCACATGCTCTGTGGGGAAGAAAGGCCCTGCTCAGCCAGTCTGGCTGGTAGGGAGAGAGGTCACGCCATGCTTGGGTCAACTCAGCCACCAGGGCTGTGTGTGGGACATGGAGAGCAGGAGGGGTGGTCTCCAGATCCCAGATCCCCTTCCCAATTACCTGTTTGGATGCACCAAGTGAGGGAAGATTTCTACATGGCAGGGCACTGGGAGGGCAATGTGTCCACCCATAGAACCAGCTCATGGTGATGAACCAGGACGGGCCCTGTCTTCATAGAAGGTCCAGGCACAGGCCATGATTCGAGCCTTGGGTACCCATTACATTCGCAAGTGATTGCACCCCCAGCTCACTTTCCCTCCTGTGTCCCCCAGGGGCTGGGGAAAGGTCAGAGCTGCAGTCACTGAAGGAATTTCGGTTCTTTTGGGCCTGGAGACCAGATGTCAGGGAGGACCAGAGTGCCAGAGCAGGCTGCATTGAGGGAGATGCAACCACAGTCCAGGAAACAGCCAAGCTTATGAGGGGTGGGGCGAGGAGGAGCGACTTGCCGTCTGGAGAGTTCTATGTGCCCCTTCTCCACCCCATGAAGTGGGTGGCAGAATCCCCATTTTGCAGATGTTGGGCCTGAGGGGGCCACAGCTACCACTGCCCCACACTGGCCACTTCACCTGAATCCTGGTATCGAGGCTGTCCACTATCCAGGCGCTGCAGGAAAACCAGGGGAAGGGATGTGCCCTTTTTGGTCATCCTTACCTAAGCAGGTCAGCCATGGGTAAGGATGCCTCATCTTCCTATTCCTTAAGCCCAGAGTTTGACAGGATTGTGCAGGGAGGACCCCGGACCAGCCACGCCTTCGCCTTGTCCTTGTACTGGGAGCTGCTGCTCTGTAGAGAAGTGGCTGTGCAGACTCTGGACAGGTCACTTCCCAGGGTCCGGGGCTTAGAATGCAGCTGTCTTGCAAGGGCTGGAACCAGATGGCTCCTGGGTCCTCCCTCCCGGCTCCCAGGTTCTCTGCACCCCTGAGTCCTCCTCTGAGGGGCTCTGCCCTTGCTTGGGGGCAGGACTTCCTGCTATATAGTGGCCCGCCTTCTTCCTCAAGCCAGAGGTTCCAGGCTATTCCCCTGGGCTCAGTGCATCCCTGAGCCAAGTTCAGCACGCTTCCTCTAAGCGAGTGTCCTCCCTGCCCTCAGGAACAGGCCTCAGCTTCCTGCATCCCAGGAGAAACCTCTTTTGTGCGTCTGCGGATGTGTTTCCAGTTGTTGTCCCTGGAAACCACAAGTGGCTTCCTTTTCTTCTTCCTCCCTTTCCCCTGTGAGGAGCAGAGGGTAGGAACGGAGTTGTACAGCTGCTGCTCGTTTAGGTGTGTACAGCTGCCTAGGAAAATTGAGGCCCGGGGTGGGCAGAGGTTAACAGGAAATTGGAAAAAGTCAGTGAGACTCCGCCCCCGACAGAAATGCCCTGTATCCAGCTCCCGGCCCTGCCACCACCCACCTCACCCCACCCATCCCTTGTTCAGGTTTCACAGTGGCTGCAGGATGGCTTTGAGGGTGTTTCTTAAGGGTGGATGGAGTTAGCGTTTTCCAAAGCTGGGGCACTGGAAGGAATCACAGGACCAGGGGAGGAATCACAGGGCCAGGGGCCACCGGAAGAGGGAGAAGCCACCCTGCTGGGGAGCTCAGAACCAGCATAGCTTTGGGTGTCAAGGAATGAGTCTAGCCTCGTGCCGATGTGCGGCTCTTGTGTGTTGCGAAGGACAAGCTGGGAGTCCAGCTGTGGAGTCCAGCAGTCCGGGGTTCAAATCTCAGTTCTGCCACTCACCAGCAGGGTGAGTCTGGGCAAGCTCCTTCACCTCCCTAAACCTCCATTCCTCATCCACAAAGTGGTGGGTGATGGCATCTACCTCCCGGGGTTGATCTGAGTAGCAAATCAGATACTTTAGTCAACTGTGCACCATGTTTGGCACACAGTAGGTGCTCAGCAAATGTTAGTGTGAATCCTAGTGTGCTTTAATCATGTGGCTTCTGTTAACCTCTCCTTTTGGGACTACGGGGTTCTAGAAAGATCATAGGTTCCAGAATCCCTGGGGGCCTGGGACGATCGGTCATTCCAGGGCTCAAGGCGAGGGAATTACCGTGTACCAAGCACCTATTATGTCCCAGGTCTGAGCTTCAGGCAGTTTGCAGACAAGATGATCCTCTCAGTCAGTAAATAGTTGGGGCCCAGGCTCTATCCTGGGCTTTGGGGATCTGGTAGGAAGAGGACAGCCATGGTCCCTGCCCTCTGGGAGCTTCCAGGCTTGCAGAGCAAATCTGAGCAGATGACCACACGAAGTGCTGTATATGTTGTCTCCGCCCCTAGCGTACAGCTGATAAGTGGGGAGGTGGGAGGCCACAGCCTGCTCCCTCCTCGCGCGCCCCAGATGAGGGGTTGCTGGGATTGCCAGGGTAGAGGCCAACAGCATCAGTGGGACCTGGCTTCGGTGCCCACCTGGCCTGATAGTGGATTTACAGGTGGACACCCAATATAGGCAAACTCTTCCCACTTTAGACCACAGAGGCTGGTAATTAGGCCTCCCAGGGGTGGGTGTGGGTGGGGAGAAAAAGAGGAAGAGGAGGTTTCTCCCATGGAAACCGTGGTCTGCAGTGCTGGCACCGCCGTGAAATGGTCAGCAATGACCCTGAGCTGCAGCCCAGCTGGGAAAGGCTCCTGGTACAGCTTGTCTGCTTGTTCTGGCACATAGTCTGGGGGATCTTGCAAGCCTGCTGAGGCTGCACCCTGGCCCGCGAACAGGGCTCCCTCTTGCCCCCATAAGGGTAAGGAAATCACATTGTTCTTACCAGGACGCTGGCCTTTGTGGCCACTTTTGTTATAGCAGTCAACAAACAGCTACTGGGGACTTGCCATATGTCAGGCACTAAGCAGGAAATGGGGAATTCTTCTATGCTCTGTAATTCTTATATTAGTCAGCTCGGGCTGTCCTAACAGAATGCCACCGACAAAGCAGCTTAAACAACGGAAATGTATTTTCTCACATTTCTAGAGGCTGCAAATCCGAGATCAGGGTGCCAGCATGGTTGGGTTCTGTGTCCCTCTTCCTGACTTGCAGACAGCTGCCATTTTGTTCACGTGGCCTTGTTTGTTTGTTTGTTTGGTGCATGCATGTGGAGAGAGATCTCTCTCTTCCTCTTCTTCTGAGGCCACTGTTGAATTAGGACCCCACTCTTAGGACCTTAATTACCTCCTAAAAGCTGTATCTTCAAATACAGTCATATTGGGAGTTAGGACTGCAACATATGAATTTGGAAGCGAGTAGGGGAGGAATGATTCAGTTCATGGCAGTATCTCACAGGACGTCTGTGTGCCATGCCCTGTTCTAAGAGCTTTACATGTATCCCCTCATTCATGGCTTGCCACAGAACAGGGTAGGGATGCAACATATGAATTTGGAGGTGAATAGGGGAGGAATGATTCAGTTCATGGCAGTATCTCACAGGACGTCTGTGTGCCATGCCCTGTTCTAAGAGCTTTACATGTATCCCCTCATTCATGGCTTGCCACAGAACGAGGTAGGGATGCTTATTATCTCCACTTTACAGAGAAGGAAGGGGAAGCACAGAGCGGTAAGTGATTGCCCATGGTCACCCAGCGGCTCTGTGGGTGCAACGAGCCGGGTTTCTACCCTGAGCACCAGACACTATCCACTGAATACTGCCTCTTCATTCTGGGCACTTTCACTTAATCTTCACAGTTGCTTTGTGAGGGAGGAATATTATCCTCATTCATAGAGGTGGAAACTGAGGCTCAGAGAGGCTGTGCAGCTTCCCGAGTCACACAGCCATTGTGTAGGGAGCCGCTTTTCCACTCTATGCTTCCCAAGCTGTGAATACCCTCAAGATCGGGTCCATCCAGAAGCAGAGTCCCAAACCACCAGCCCAGAGCTGTCATGAAGCCAGCACATGGCCTTAGAGATGTACTCTCGGCCTACAGTGCAATTTGGCTCCTCTCAGTGAAGAAACCACGGGATAAGTGTGTGTTTCACAAAAGTCCAGACTCTTGGAAGTTCTTAGAAGAGTAACAGGAAGTAAAATGCACTAAGTACTTACCCTGGGCCAGACAGGGTGCTTTATTTTGCATTTATTTATTTAGTTATTTATTTAGTTATTTATTTTTGAGATGGACTCTCGCCCTGTCTTCCAGGCTGGAGTGCAGTGGCGCAGTCTCAGCTCGCTGCAACCTCCACTTCCCGGGTTGAAGTGATTCTTCCGCCTCAGCCTCCCGAGTAGTTGGGATTACAGACGCACACCACCACACCTGGCTAATGTTTGTATTTTTAGTAGAGATAGGGTTTCACCATGTTGGCCAGGCTAGTCTCAAACTCCTGACCTCAAGTGATCCACCCACCTCAGCCTCCCAAAATGCTGCGATTACAGGCATGAGCCACCAAGCCCAGCCGAGACAGGGTACTTTATATATATTAAGTCATTAAACCCATTAAAACCCTAGGGAGGTGGATAATGTTATTGTTCCCATTTCACAGGTGAAGAAACTGAGGCACAGAGAGGCTGAGTTGCCCAGGGTCATACAGGAAGAAGGGGCAGAGCTGGGATTTACACAATGGCCTTCTGACCCCAGACCCCAGATGTGCTTAGGGGACAACACTATCACGCAACCAAGGGACTCTTTGCTGCTCTCTTCTTGGGAGCTCGTAAGGGAATTGGTTGCCTCTGTCTGGGCTGCTAGTGTCTTCTAGTGTGTGGGCAGGGTGCCAAGTAATTTGTGTGGTGTTGAGTAAACCGTGTTGAATTGGGTTGAATTAAGGGCCTTTGGGATCTCACATGCTGTCCTCAGGGCTTGGATGATACCACCCAGCCTTCTCTTCTGTTATTATAGCAAAACCCAGAACAGGCAATCGGAAGATTTCAGGAAGCTTTTAGAGCTTTTCTCCCCATCCACCCCCTATCTTCTTCAGTTCTAAATAGCTCTTGAGAGGGCTCCACTGGTTGGGAGGAGAGAGGTCTGTGTGGTCCTTTTAAGCTCAGAAGGCGGCACTGAAGAAATGGAACTCTCTAACACTCCGCCTTCCTGTCCTTTCCTCTTAGCGTCTGAGCACATTGGTGAAAGCAGTGCAGGAACTGGAGATGCTGTGAGCTCATTTACATGTGCAGTTCCACACACAGTTCTCGTCTGTTCCAGGGCCCCAGAGACACACAGCACTTTATAGGGAAAATGATTTTGTTCTTACCTTGGTCTCGGAAGCCACCAGAGAAATTGCACATTCAGTTGACTGTCTCATAAGTCAAGGTCAGAATTTTAAAGGAGCTTCCTTCTCAGTCACTCTGCATGCAGAGGTATCAGTTCTCAGACAAATTAGAACGAAACCTAGCTAAGTGTCCTTATTTTTTCATATGACAAGTCTTTTTCACTTACCATAATATTCATACCTTTAAAGTATACAATTCAGCGGCTTTTAGTATATTCAGAAAATTGTGGAATCATCATTATCATCGACATCAGTTTTAGAACATTTCCACCACTCCAAAAGGTACCCCTTACCCATAACTGCCCTTCCCACCTCCCGCGACCCCCTAGCAACCACTAACCAACTTCTTATGTCTTTGGACTTATCGTTTCTGAATATTTCATATAAAGAGGATCATGCAATATGTGGCCTTTTGTGACTGGCTTCCTTCACCTAACATGATGTTTTCAAGGTCCATCCACGTTGTAATATGTGTTGGTACTTTATTCCTTTTTATGGCTAAATATTCCAATGTATGGATAATGAATGCCACATTTTATCCATTCATCAGTTGATGGGCATTTCAGTGGTTTCTACTTTTTGGCTATGAGTGGGTTTTTTTAAAAGACCAAATAGAGCATCGTAGAAAAGAAAGCTCAGTATTTTTTATCGAAATGAAAGCAGTGTTCTTTTAAGTTTTCTTTGGTTAGCAGTAAACAGTCTCTGAATACTACAGGGATCTTGGGAATTTTTAGACTGGCCTTCTTATATTCCAAAGTGGGAAACTGAGAACCGGAGAGGACCAGCAGCTTGCCCAAGGGACAGTCTTGACCAGACAGAACCAGGCATCCAGGCCACCTGCCCTGGAAATCCACTTCATGCCACCCCTCCAGCCAGGCCAATATAGTACATGCTGGGAGTGGGGAGATAAAGGCCTGCCCAGGACCACGTGTCAGGGTCCTGAACAAGAATGCCAGCAACAAAAGCCCACCCAACAGATCTTCACGTGCCAGCAACAGAAGCCCACACAAGCCTCCTTCTGCTAAAAGGGGAACTTTTAAAAATAAGTTTACAGGGGTGTGCTGATGCTACAGCAAAACCCAGCATCCCCCAGCCCTGCTGGACAGTAGCAGGAAGGTGGTCGGTCCAGCCTCACCGCAATTCTGCTTTTCAAATCAGAGACCTAATTTGAATCCAGAACTTTAACTTCTGGGAGATGTCACCTTTAGCTTTCCAGCCTCTGCAGATACACTGGAAGGAGGCTGGAAGATGGGGCTGCCGAGGATGTCACTCCACACGTCCCCTTACACGGGCATTGTAGTGAAGCTGAAGAAAAGCAGTGAAGCCATCTTAATGATGTCTTCACATGGACCAGACCCAAGAGTTGCCAAGAAACCTGTGCAGTTTTTAGAGCCCCTCCTGGGGGAAGCAAAGAAGGGCAAGGCCCCAGCCAACAGCTACACAGCAGTGTCCCCCAGCAAGCACCTGCTTTGGCCCCAGCACCGTGCCTGGCATCTTCTATTCAGTACTTAGAGTGTCCATGACAGCCCTGCTGAGTAGCTGGTATTTATGGTATTCCCATTTCCCAGATGAGAAAACTGGGCCTCAAGAAGCCTCCCAAAGGTGAATAGGTACCACGATCAGGGCTGGCACCCCAGGTCTGCCAGACCCCAAGGAGCTGTTCTCTGACTGCTTCCTTTGTTGACTTTGGCCAAGAGGGCCGGGTCCTGAGTTGGGGCGTCTGCGCTGGAATGCACGGGGCAGCCGGAAGGAAAGGGAGGGAGGAGGCTGGCTGCTGGGGCTGTGTGGTGTGCAAATACAGGGAACCCGGATGGCTTCACCCTGCCATTGGTGGTTTTCCTGAAGGCTTAGCAGGGAAGGCTTGCCAGCAGGGTGGAGTACCAATACCGTGTTCCCTGATTCTGTTGGTGTCTCTCTGATGCAGCCTCAATTTAATGCTCCCCAGGGCCTCCAAATTCAAGGTGAGGCCTTCAGAGGCAGGGCAGTATGCTTGGTGCTTTTTGCATTTCTTTCATCTGTCCAGGAGTCCTTGAAGTGGGTGGGCAGGGACAGTTATCACTGTCTCACAGGTGAGGACGTGGAGGCCCGGAGAGATTAATGGCCCCCCTGCTGCCACATGGTCAAGAGTGATGGGACAGGACAACTTTGTCAGAAGCCTTGAGATCCCTACAGTGAGATGCCAAGCAGGCCTTAACCTTCAGGTCATCTTTAGAATGAGGGAGCTTGTGCACCAACCCTGACATCCTTCCAGCTCTGGGACCCATTTACATCCAGTTCTGAAGCAGCCACAGAGCCTCAGAGTGGGGGCTGTGGGAGTGTTTGCAGTGCTGGGCTGAGGGTCCCTGGGATGGGGTCCCTGGGATCGGTACCAGCTGAGGGAACTCTGGGCCTGGCTTCTCCCTTGACTGACAGAGCCTGGTCTGTAGCTCCACTCCTTCCCTCCCCATGAGGGCAGCTGCTTCAATGAGGAGGCATACACAGGGTTCCCGTGTCACTTGACTGTGCCTGTGTGAGAGGGACAGCCAAGGCTGCCTCCCCTGGGAAGGCCCCCCACAACCCCTGAGAGCTCTCCAGGCCTTTATGCAGTGCTGCCAGGGAGGTGTCTCTTCCTGGGCCTTTGGTATCTCTGCACCACCCCCAGCCCAGACAGCCTACACCTGTGTGTGACACTCAGCTGGGCCTGCCTCTGACTTTGCTGATACCTGATGTTTTCCCTCACATCATCCCTTTCTTTCTTCCCCTTCCCCACAAACCTCAGTGTGACAGCTCAGTTCAACAGCAGGACTTGACCTCTTCTGCTTTCTCCTGGGCTTGTCTTTGCCCCTCTAATGCCCTGAGGGTCATCAAAACCTGCCCTGCAGGAGGTAGGACAGTGTCGCTAAGAGGCCTTAGCATTGGACACCCATAGAATTGAGTCCTGAGTCTGCCACTTCTAGCTGTGTGACCTTGGACAAGTTACCTGACCTCTCTGAGTTTTTCTAGTCTCTGTAAAACAACGTAACCCAGTGCTGACAATAATAGGTACTCAGCAAGCGGAAGTTAACAAGGTTAATATCAGCAGTAGCTAGAATCAGAGTGCTGACTCTGCACCAAGCACTATTCTAAACACTTCATGTTTGTTGGCTCATTTTCAATCTCACAGTAGCAGAGTGGGGTGGAGATTCTTGTTATCCCTATTTTATGGATGAGAAAACTGAGATACAGAGAGACTAAGTGCTTTCCTAGGCATCCTAATGCTGGCATATGTCAGAGCTGGGATTTGAACCTGGGTACCTAGCTTACTGTTTACCACAAAGCTGCAGTACCCTTTAAAAGGCAACCAATTTAATAAATCTGAATTTAATGGTACAAAAAAAATAATAAAAATACCAAAAATTACTGATTCTAAAGCTTATTCACCCCAAGGAAGAAGAGACTGGAAAAACTTCAGTGGTTCACATAACCATAGGAGGATTTTTCTGTTTAGATCAAATCTATGAGCTAAAAGTATGGGGCTTTAATCTGAAAGTTGACACCTGCCCACTGGTAAGTAGCAGAGGAACTTCCATGGGCCCTGAAATCATAAAGTTCAGAGGGCAAACAAGCTGTACAGAGGACCCAGGATTTAGACTCTGAAAACCTGCATTCGAGACCTGGTACTATCTCCCATTGTCTATGATGCTTCAGTTAGTCACTGAATTTCACCAAACTTTAGTTTATTTACCTGTGAAATAGGAAAAATACCCCCCAATGCTCATATGAGGAACAAAGAGAGTATTTGTGAAAACAACCTCTGAGATGTGAGGCACAACACAAATGTTGGTCAATGGTGAGGTGGTCATTCATAATACAGTCTTGATGGTACTCTGACATCCACCTGCATCTCTCTCCCTCCCCACAAAGGCCAGCACAGAGGCCCCTGACTGAGGCAGCAGGGTCTGTTTGTGGCTCTGCCATTAATCTTATGTGGGATTTTGGGTAGTTCATTAACCTTCATGGGACTTGGTTTTCCTTCTTATAAAATGGAATTCACCAAGTGGGATTTATTGCAAGAATGCAAGGTTGGTTCAACATACAAAGACCAATTAATGTGATATATACTACATTGTTAGAGTAAAGGATAAAAGCACATGATCATCCCAATAGACACAGAAAAAGCACTTGACAAAATCCAACACATTTTGTTGACGAAAAAACACTCACAAATTTAGGAATAGAAGGAAACTTCATCAACCTGACTAATGGCCTCAACAAAAACCCCAAAGCTAACATCATACTTACTGGCGAAAGACTAAAATCTTTCCCCTAAGATCAGGAGCAAAACAAGAGTTAAAAGTGGGTCTTGGGAATTTTTAGACTAGTTTTCTTATATTCCAAGGTGGGAAGCTGAGGGACAGAGAGGGGCAGTGACTTGCTCAAGGGACAGTGTCGACCAAACAGAACCATCCAGGGCACTTGCCCTAGAAATTCACTCCATGTTGCCCCTCCAGCCAGGCCAGTGCAGTGCCGCATGTGCTGGGAGGAGAAGTAGAAGGTAAAGGCCTGCCTAGGACCATGTATCAGGGTCCTGAACAGAATACCAGCGACAGAAGCCCACCCAGTGGATCTTCGTAGGCCAGCACAGAAGCCCACGCAAAAGATCTTCACATGCCAGCACAGAAGCCCACCCAACAGATCTTCACAGGCCAGCACAGAAGCCCACCCAATGGATCTTCACAGGCCAGCACAGAAGCCCACACAAGCTTCCTTATGCTATAAGGGGAGCTTTTAAAAATAAGTTTACGGGGTGTGCTGATGCTGCAGCAAAACCCATCATCCCCCAGCCCTGCTGAACGTAGTGCCTCGTCGCTTCTATTCAGCAATATGCTGAAGATTCTAGCCAGGGCAAATAGGCAGGAAAAGGAAACAGGCACCCAGATGAGAAAGGAAGCAGTAAAACTTTCTGAATTCATGGATGACATAATCTTCTGTATAGAAAATCCTAAGGAACCCACACAAAAATAACACTATTAGAGTTAATAAACATGCAGGATACAAGATCAATATATACAATTCAGTTGTATTTTAACACCTTAGTCATTAACAATCTGAAAATGATATTAAACAATCCCATTTACAATAGCATTTAAAAGAATAAAATACTTAGGAGTAAATTTAGCAAAAGCAGTACAAGACTTGTATACTGAATTACAAAACATCATAGAAAGAAATTAAAGACAATCAAATAAATGGGAAGATGTCCTGTGTTCAAGGGTTAGAAGACTTAACGTTTTAAAAATGATAATAGTCCTCAGATCGATCAGATTTAATGCAATCCTTATCAAAACCCCAGCTGACTTTTTTGCAGAAACTGACAAGCTGATCCTAAAATTCATATGGAAATACAGGGGACCCAGAATAGCCAAAACAGTCTTTAAAAAGAACAAAGTTGGAGAATTCATACTTCTGCCTTCAAACTTACTACAAAGATAGAGTAATCAAGATTGTCTGGCACTGGCATAAGGATAGACATATAGATTAATGAAATACAAATGGAAGTCCTGAAGTGCACCTTTACATTTCAGGCCAATTAGCTTTTGACAAGAGTAATGACAATTCACTAGGGGAAATAATAGTCTTTTCAACAAATGGTGCTAGGACAACTGGATAACCACACTGAAAAGAAGACTGACCCCTACTGCTCACCATATACAAAAGTTAACTCGATATGAAACAAAAACCTAAATATAATAGCTAAAAATATAAAACTCTTAGAGGAAAACATAAGTATACATATTTATGACCTTGCATTAGCCAACAGTTTCTAACCACAGAATGGGAGAAAACATTTGCAAATCATGTAGTGTGTGTGTGTGTGTGTGTGTGTGTGTGTATGTGTGTGTGTGTGTGTGTGACTTAAAACTCAACAATAAAAGACAATTCAGTTTGAAAATGGACAAAAGATTTGAATAGACATTTCTCCAAAGCAGATTATACAAATGGCTAATAAGGGTATGCAAAGATGCTCACATCATTAGTCATTAGAGAAATGCAAATCTAAATGAGATATCATGATAAGATGCCATTTCACACCCACTAGAATGGGGATAATCCAGAAAAGGTAGACAATAACAAATATTGGTGAGGAGATAGGAAAATTGGAGCCCTCATACATTGCTGGTGGAAATGTAAATAGTGCTGCTGCTTTGGAAAACAGCCTGACAATTCCTCAAAAAGTTAAATGTAGGCCGGGCGCGGTGGCTCACGCCTGTAATCCCAGCACTTTGGGAGTCCGAGGCGGGCAGCTCCCGAGGTCAGGAGATCAAGACCATTCTGGCTAACACAGTGAAACCCCATCTCAACTAAAAATACAAAAAAATTATCTGGGCGTGGTGGCGGGCACCTGTAGTCCCAGCTACTTGGGAGGCTGAGGCAGGAGAATGGCGTGAACCCGGGAGGTGGAGCTTGCAGTGAGCTGAGATCATGCCACTGCACTCTAGCCTGGGTGACAGAGCGAGACTGCATCTCAAAAAAAAAAAAAAAAGTTAAACATAGAGTCACCATATGACCCAACAACTCCTCTCTTAGTTCTGTATTTAAGAGGGATGAAAATATATGTCCACACACAAACTTATACACAAGAGTTCAAAGCAGCATTATTCATAATTGCCAAAAAGTAGAACAATTCAAATATCCATTAAGTGAAGAATGGATAAATGAAATGTGGTATATCCATGTAATAGAATATTATTCAGCCCTAAAAAGGAATGGCGTACTGATAGATGCTACAATATGGATGAGCCTAGGAAATATATAGTCAGTGAAAGCCAGACACAAAAGCCCACATGTTACAATTCCATTTATATGGAATGCCCAAAATAAATCTATAGAGACAAAAAATTAATTAGTGGTTACCAGAGGCTGGAGGAGATGAGGAATGGGAATGACCGCTAATGGCTCAGGGTTTCCACTGGGGCAATGAAAATCTTCTGGACTTATATAGTCATAGTTACACAACTTTCTAATATGCTAAAACCTGCCTGCTTGCACATTCTAAATGGGTGAATTTTATGATATGTTAATTATATCTCAATTGCTTTTAACTGGAGTTATTCTAGAGTGGTGGTTCTCAAAGTGTGGTCCTGGGACTGTTAGCATCAGCTGCACCTGGGAACTTGTTAGAAACACAAATTCTTGGAACTCCCTTCTCCTCTAGTCTTGCCAAATCATTGTGAGTGTGGTGATCTAACAGGCTTTCCGGGGATTCTGACTTACACTCAAATTTGAGAACCATTGCTTCGGAATCTCTGCTGTCCAGGTCATATAAGTGCTTTGAGCTCCCAGGCCCATGCAAATCTACTCTACATCATCCAGTGATGCATGCATCCCCGCAAACCATAGGTTAACCACTCCCTTAATTGGAATATGGAATTCGTTTACTGTCCACATTAATTTGCTTGAGGTTTTTCATCAGCAACTGCATCTATTCTTAATTTTTTTCTCCAGTCTGATTAGCCATCTGTTTTGTTACAGTTTGTTTCAAGACTTTTTTTTCACATAATTAAATTGTAATTTTCTACTTCAAAAGAGAAATCTGAGAGCTTAGTAAAAGAAATGACGGCAGCCCTCCTTTCTCTTGTTGATGTTTGCATGTCAGTCGGAGTCTGTGATGAACATTTCACTCCAATATTGCACCCAACGAGATGGAAGTGGGGGGCCAGGAGGGGTTCCCAATAGTGTAGGGAGGAATGTCCATCAGTGTAGACATTGTCTCATCACCTCTGCAGCTCCCAAAACTCTATTGTTTCACACATGAATTAGTCCAGACCCCTAATGTTAAAGAACCCCTATTCAGGCTGGTTTAAGCCAAAAAGTTCACATGGTGGCAGGTTCCCTGAGAAAGTCTGCTTTCTGGCAAGGCTGGACCCAGGGTTCAGAGGAAACGACAAGACACCATCCATCTCAGCATTGCTTTCCCCTGGGTTGGCTTTATCCCTGTGTTGGCTTTCCTCCATCTAAGCTTACATCCCATTGGGTTAGCCCCATGCACAGATGGTGCCTCTGTCTCTTAAGTTAAGGATTGCATTCAGCTGCATGTAACAGAATACTCAAGTGACAGAGCCTTACACTCAAGGATTTTATTTTTCTCATGTAACAAGAAGTCCTGAGAGTAGGGAATCCCGCAGCTCTGTCATCAGTATCCCATTACTGTTGTCCATACTCAGTTGGAGGCTTTTGTCCCCGAGGTTGCCCACTGGCCTCTGCAACTCCAGTGACTCCCTACTCCTGGCAGGCACAAGGAGGACAAAGGGCAGGAGCCTCATACTACTGGGCCTCCTTCTCCTTATCCAGAAGAGAATAACTTTCCTGGAAGCTCCACCAAGTAGACTTTAATTTGCATCTCATGGTCCAGAACTGTCCATAGCCACCCCTACCTGCAAGGAAGCCTAGGATATTAAGATTTTTAGCTGGGAACCTATGGTCTCAAGGAAAAGAGAGTTCTGTTAGTAAGGAGGAAAGGGCAATGGGTATTAGAGGTAGTGATTCTTGGCAGAATTCTGAAGGTTGACCCTTGTTTAATTACACACCCAACCCAGAGCCTATGTAACCCCATAATACCAGGAGGTCTAGAAGTCCTGTGTCGGAGTGCCAGTACCTACAATAGTTGCTAGCATGGGGAATGAACACACTAAATATTATGGCATACGTGGTTAGCCAACTTGACTCTCATACCCACCCAGACATCAAGGAGGGGAGTCCACCCTGTCTAAACTACATGAATTTAATGTGGAATAGAGGGTTGGTTCCCTAAAGGAAAATTGGCATGCTGTTACCATTAAAGGGGAATGGATGCTAGCCAGATGAGAACAATGAATGCCTCTACGACCTAGAATTGCCCAAAATCTTGAGAGACCAATTCACATTAGCAAAGCTCTCAGTTGGCTGATGTATAGACCTGAAAGTCGCTTTATGAAGTTAACAGTAGGTTTTAAGTCTATGTTCTTATTTTCTGTATTCTTGATGCTCTGGTATCTGAGGCCTCCCTGCCTGGGGAGAAACTGCCCTTCCCAGGGCCCTTCAGTTCTTATAGATAGCAAACGGCTGCCTGCTGGGAGCATGAATTTCATGTGCAAACCAATCAATACAAAGCCCTACTCTGAACTGCCTCCTCCATCTGGCTCTTACACTCTAGGAGGCAACATTCCTCTCTGCCTTAGTCATCCCAGGGCAAGGTACAGACAACCAGGTTCAGCCCCAGAGCTCCCTGAAGTTATTCAGTTCTCTTTTTAAAAATGTTTCATTTCCATAAGTTGTGGGGGAACAGGTGGTATTTGGTTACATGAGAAAGTTCTTTAGTAGTGATTTGTGAGATTTTGGTGCACCCATCACCCACGCAGTATATACTGAACCCAATTTGTCATCTTTTATCCCTCACCCCTTCCCACCCTTTCCCCCCGAGGCCCCAAAGTCCACTGTATCATTCTTATGCCTTTGGATCCTCACAGCTTAGCTCCCACTTATGAGTGAGAACATACGATGTTTGGTTTCCATTCCTGAGTTACTTCACTTAGAATAATAGTCCCCAATCCCATCCAGGTTGCTGTGAATGCCATTAATTCATTCTTTTTTTATGGCTGAGTAGTATTCCATCATATATATATATGTATACACATATATAGATACATATATATATGTGTATGTGTGTGTGTATATATATATACACCACAATTTCTTTATCCACCCATTAATTGATGAGCATTTGGGCTGATTCCACATTTTTGCAATTGCAAATTGTGCTGCCATAAACATGCAAGTAGCTTTTTCATATAATGACTTCTTTTCCTCTGAGTAGATACCCAGGAGTGGGATTGCTGGATGAAATGGTAGATCTACTTTTTGTTCTTTAAGGAATCTCCACACTGTTTTCTGTAGTGATTGTCCTAGTTGACATTCCCACCAGCCTGTAGAAGTTACTCAGTTCTAAGGCTGCATACTCACCCTCCCTTGCCCCGTGGAAGCCACAATAAAGGCTTTTGCCCACGCTTGCCTCTCACTCCTTGTGCCTTCTCACCAGCACTGGTGCTTCCTCATGTGGCCCCATGCGGCACACCTTGCCTCCTGTTTCTAGTTTTTGTGAGTACAAAACCTTTTTTTTTTCTTCCATGACCATCATTTCTATACCTCTGTGTCTTACCATACCCGATTAAAACAAATTCTGGCTGCATTTAAAAACACGTTAGATGTGGGTTTGGCAAAGAGTGTGCATTTGAGCATGAACTTAGGACTTGAAGACTTGAAAGCAGAACCTTCAGGATGTTGCTAGGACTCAGAAATCTGTGTGTGAACAAGCCCCTCAGGTGATGTGGCTGTTCAGTTGGTTTTGAGAACAACTGGTTTAGTCTCAGTCTCTCATTTGGAGGATGAGGAGGCCAAGGCCCAGCCTGGTGGGCAAGTCTGCTAGGGAGACCGAATCCTGGGGCAGGAGATTGCATGATGAGCTCAGAATTAAACCAAGGAGCAAGATGCTCTTGGCTAGCGTGGATTGAAAAGCCTCTCCCTGCTGCCTTGCTGTTTCTGTCTTCATAACTCTATTGCTTAGGACTCTCTGGTTACAAGTATCAAAAATTAGCTAGATCTTGGTTTCAGTAGGAAAGGGGACTTTATGAGAAAGATACAGAGGTGTTTCCTGGAGCCAGGGCAGAGGTGTGGATGAGTCTGAGGACAACTGGAACCAGGAAACGTGATTGGACAGCCCCTATCTCCCCATGCTCATCTCTGTCCCTCATTCATCTCCTGCCCCTCAGACCTGCTGCCTCTGCCTCTCCTCTCCTGATTTCACAGTTTTAGCCACATGCACATGTTGAAATTGGTTCCAATTTCTGCATCCTCAGGGACAGGCTCTGACTGACTCAGTCTGATTAGAACTACCCTTGGGCTAGTCACAGGCAGGAGCACAAACGTGCCTGGGAGAAAATATCCCCTCATCAGGGGAGCTGGGCTGGTTCTGCCAGAGGTGTCCTGGGATTCTTACTGAATTAGGACTCTGGTACCCAGGCACCTCTGTAGGCACCATCAAAGCCTGGGACAGTTTTCAAGGCTGTCCATACCTCTTTACCTTGATCGAGTGCAACTGGGTTCTCTAACTTTTCCATTCCAGTCATGCTTCCTGGTCATCTGGTCCCTTGGCATAAGTTCAGGAAATATCTAACTTTATCAGCATAGTATTTGGAGCTTCCTTGCTGCTAATGAGCTTTCAAATGGTGATGATCACATTCATTATGTGGGGTTTTAAAAACATGTTATGTTCAGATGATCTTTTCCTGATTCTGAGGGAGCCCTTGTAGCCTCCCATGCATTTAATATGTGTTGAGTTCTGCCATGGGTCAGGGGCTGGGCTGGGGGCTCTGCTGTCTTCCACAGCTGTGCAAGAATCCAGCAGGCGCTTGCCTACAAGGGGCTTCCAGTCTAGCTTCAGAACTCATACAAGTGACTTTCTTCCAAGCCAGACATTGAGAGCTTTGGGCTGACAACTCCATGCCATATTTGTTTTGTTGTTGTTTTCTTTTGAGACAGAGTCTCGCTCTATCGCCCAGGCTGGAGTGCAATGGTGTGATCTCGGCTCACTGCAACCTCCACCTCCTGGGTTCAAGAGATTCTCCTGCCTCAGCCTCCCAAGTAGCTGGGATTACAGGCACCTGCCACCACGCCCAGCTAATTTTTGTGTATATGTATATGTATATGTATATGTGTATGTGTATGTGTGTATGTGTGTGTGTATATATATATATATATATTTTTTTTTTTGAGATGGAGTTTTGCTCTTGTTGCTCAGGCTGGAGTGCAATGGCGCGATCTCGGCTCACCACAACCTCTGCCTCCCAGGTTCAAGCGATTCTCCTGCCTCAGCCTTCCCAAGTAGCTGGGATTATAGGCATGCGCCACCAAGCCCAGCTAATTCTGTATTTTTAGTAGAGATGGGGTTTCTTCCTGTGGGTCAGGCTGGTCTCAAACTCCCAACCTCAGGTGATCCACCCACCTCGGCCTTCCAAAGTGTTGGGATTACAGGCGTGAGCCACCACACCCGGCCTACATATATATATATAAATATTTTTTTTTTTTTTTTTTTAGTAGAGACGGGATTTCACCAGTTGGCCAGGCTGGTCTCAAACTCCTGACCTCAAGTGATCCACCTGCCTCGGCCTCCCAAAGCACTAGGATTACAGGTGTGAGCCACTGCACCCAGCCTATATCTGAAACTGTGTCTGTATTGATATATGGCCCTGATAGTAATGGTAAGATGTGCCATTTACTGAGACTCTTCTGTGACCTCCTATTGACAAATAGTATCATATTCCCAAGTCCCCAGTGTACTGTTGTCACCCCCCATTTTACAGTAAGGAAATGAGTTTCATGGGGACTGCTGGCCCAGTGACCCACAGCTGATGAGCTAGTCAACTGGATTTGAACCAGATCAGATGCCAGAGCTTTACCATTGCTTGCCTTGTCTTCAGCCTTTGAGCACTGGGCTTCAAAATGCAGAACAATTAGGTAACATGGCAGTAAACAAAACACCCAGTTATGCAGAGCAGGCGGTTAGAATACCACCTCCTGCTAATTGTATGGTCCACACTGGTGCAGAAGGCACCAGGAGCTGTTACCAGCTATGTTTGCAACCCAGCCAGGAGAGGTAGAGATGGCAGATTCAAGCAGTAAGGCTATGGGTCAACTTGGGAAGAGTTTCAATCATTCATAAATTCTTAAAAAGCAAAGAATTTACAGAAGGGAGAGGTCACCATGGGCTGGTGGGATTAATGGCTTTTCAGAAGAGTCAGAACATTGGGGAGGCTGAAGAGAGACCAAATGGATGGAAGGCTGAGGGTTGAGAGGATTGCACAGCACTAGCAATGAAACAGAGACCAGCACGAGCACCATGGAAGGTTTCCACACCGTGACCGTGACCTACAGGAATATTTTATACACATACCTGGAAATATAAAAAGGAAACCAGTTTCCCAGAATAATATTGAACTCTCACTATGTACAGGAACTCTATTTTCTACTTTTTTTAAAAAAAGAAAATGCTAGTTGCCCTTCACTAAATTGATTTCACCATCCTCTCCTGGATCTCATCCAACAATTGAAAAGCACAGCAATAGAATGGGTCAGTTGAAGCATTGTTTCTTAGGGAACAATGGTGGGCCATGACACTGGCCACTTGGGTGGGGCCAGATGGGGGTGGATGTTGAAACCGATGCAAAACCCATACCAGGCAAGAAAAAGACAAACACCTCATGCAATTTGGTGTCTGGGAACATGAGAGCATTATCCTTCTGCTGTGGCATTTGTATATACCCTCAAAGACGTTCCTGGGCACTGAAGTGTCCAGGGTTACAATTCCCCAAAGCGAATTCTTCCTCTACATATGGAGTTTTCGGTCAATTCTAGAAATGCTCTAGGCCTTCCTCAGCAACCTAGATGAGTTGGGATGTGGACTCACAGGAGAAGAGCCTGGAATTTTGGACAAACCAATCAAGGCAGGAAAACTTTTGGCCATTTGTACAGGGACTGTAAGCTACAGAAAGGTGTATATAGAGAAAGATCTAGAAAGAGATCGATGGATTTGCTGATTTCAAGCTAACCATATTCTCTTGGCTAATTATTATAAGCAGCTGATTTTTTTTTTTTTTTTTAGTAAAGTACTTTCAATGATTGAGGAAGATTCTAGCACAAATATTACAGAGCAAACACAGCTAGTGCCAGTCTACTTTGCAAATTTTAAAATTGAGATATAATGTATATGCCATAAAATTCACCCTCATAAACTGTAATTCATGGTTTTTGCTATATTCACAGAGCTGCACAGCCATCACCAATATATAATTCTAGAATATTTTTATTATCCCACTTTCATAGTCCCACAAGCATGATTGCCCGTTCCTCTTCTCTTCTATCCCCTGGCAACCACTAATCTACTTTCCGTCTCTATGAATTTCCTATTCTTGACATTTTATATAAATGGAATCTAACAATATATGGCCTTTTGTGTCTGACTTCTTTCACTTTGTGTAGTGTTTACAAGATTTGTCCATGTGGTATCATGTATCAGTACTGTGTTCCTTTTTATGGCTGAATAATATTCCTTTGTATTTATATACCACATTTTGTTTATCCATTCATCACTTGGTTAATATTTGGGTTGTTTTCATTTTTTGCTATTATAAATAATACTGCTGTGAACATTTGAGTAAAAGTTTTTGTGTGGACATATGTTTTCATTCCTTTTGGGTAGAACTAAGAGTAGAATTTCTGGGTCAAACTCTTTGAGAAACTGTCAGACTGTTTTCCAAAGCAGCTGAACCATTTTACATTCCTATCAGCAATGTATGAAGGTCCCTATTTTCCCACACCCTCACCAATGCTTGTTATTTATCTTTTTTATTCTAGTAATACTTGTGGCTGTGAAATCATCTTGAGTTACATTTTCCTAATGACCATTTTCTTTGGAGAACTGTCCAAACACTTTGCCTTTTTTAAGAAAATTGGGTTTTTTAAATTGTCGAGTAGTAAGAGTTCTTTATATATTTTGTACAATAGACCCTTATCAGATATATTATTTGCAAATTAAGTTTTTTCCGTTTAATAGATAGTATTTTCACAGTCTATCTTTTCCTTTTTTTCGTTGTTGTTGTTGTTGTTTTGTTTTTCCAGACAAGACCATACTCTGTTGCCCAGTGCAATGGCAATCACAGCTCACTGCAGCCTCTAACTCCCAGGCTAGAGCAGTCCTCCCACCTCAGCCTCCCAAGTAGCTGAGACTAAAAGGCCATCATGCCCAGCTAGTTTTTGTATTTTTGTAGAGATGAGGTCTCACTATGTTGCCCAGGCTGGTCTTGAACTCCTGGCCTCAACCAGTCCTCCTGCCTTGGCCTCCCAAAGCGCAGGATTATAGGCATGAGCCACTGTGCCCAGCTTTTCTCTTTCTTTCCTCCCTTCCTCCCTTCCTCCCTTTCTCTCTTTCTCTCTTTCTTTCTTTCTTCTTTCTTGACACAGCCTTGCTCTGTCTCCCAGGCTGGAGTGCAGTGGTGTGATCTCAGCTCACTATGACCTCTGCCTTCTGGGTTCAAGTGATTATCCTTCTTCAACCTCCCAAGTACCTGGGATTACAGGTGTGCACCACCACACCCAGCTAATTTTTGTATTTTTAGTAGAGACAGGGTTTCACCATGTTGGCCAGGCTGGTCTTGAACTCCCAACCTCAGGTGATCTGCCCATCTTGGCCTTCCAAAGTGCTGAGATTACAGACATAAGCCACTACGCCCAGCCCCAGCCTCACTTTCTTAATAGTATTCTGTGAATCACAAAAGTTTTTAATTTTGATAAAATATAATTTACTTATTCTTTTGTTGCTTGTGATTTTGGTGTCATTTAAGAAATCATTGCCCAATCCAAGGCCATAAAGAGTTGTGCTCATGTTGTTTTATAGTTGTTGCTCTTATATTTAGGTCTTAATCCTTTCTTATTTAATTTTTGTGCATGGTATAAGATAAAGCACCAGTTTCATTCTTTTGCCTATGGGTATCCTGCTGTCTCTGCATCATTTGTTGAAAAGATTATTGTTTTCCTATTGAATTGTCTTGATACTCTTGTCAAATATCAAGATATTAAATGCCTGGGTTTATTTCTGGATTCAAAATTTTATTCCATTCTTATGCCAGTAAATGTCGAGTCCATAAATAAACACTTAAATATCTGGGTTTATTTCTGGACTCAGAATTTTATTTCATTCTTCCAGTAGCAGTCTCTCCTGATTACTGTAGCTTTGTACTAAGTTTTAAAATCACAGTGTGTAAATTTCCCAGCTTTGATTTTTTTCTTCAAGATTGCTTTGGCTATTTGGGGTTTCATATGTTTTCTTATGTTTTCATATGAATTTTAGGCTCAGCTTGTCAATTTCTGCTCAGCTACCTGGGATTTTGATAGGGATTGCATTGAATGTATACATAAGTTTGGGGAATATTACCGTCTTTACCATTTTAAGCCTTCCAATTCATAAACAGAATTTCTTCTCATTTATTTAGGTCTTCTTTAATTTCTTCCAGCGATGTTTGGTAGTTTTCAGCATACAAATCCTCTACTACTTTTGTTGCATAAATGTTAGGTCTTTACAATTTTTGATGGCATTGTACGTGGAATTGCTTTCTTAATTTTATTTTTGGATTGTTAATATATAAAACACAACTGAATTTTGTGTATTTATTACATATCTTACAAATTGGCTGAACTTGTTTATTCGTTCTAATAGTTTTCTATGGGTTCCTTAGAGTTTTCTCTATGCAAGATCATGTCATCTACAAATAGGGATAGTTTTACTTCTTCCTTTCCAATCGGAATCACTTTTACTTATTTTTCTTGCCTAATTTTCTTGGCTATAATCTCTAGTTCCGTGTTGAAGGAGTAAGAGCAGACATCTTCATCTTGTTCCTGATTTTGCAGTGAGGTGGGGAGGGGAGGGTTGTAATAGCTTTCAATCTTAATTGTTAAGTAAAATTTTAAATTGCTGCTTCAATCTTGTTTTAAGTCTCTTCAGATTTTCTTTTCCTTTCTGGGTCAGTTTTGGTAATTTGTACCTTTGTAGAATTTTGTCTGTTAGAATTGTTTGCAGTATTCCGTGATCGTTTGTTTTATTTCTGTCATGTTTATAGTGGTGTCCTTGTTTTGTTCCTGATTTTGGTAATGTGAGTCTTCTCTCTTTTTTTCTTGGTCAGTCTAGCTAAAGGTTTGTCAATTGTATTGATCTTTTCAAAGAGGCAACTTTCAATTTCGTTGATTCTTTGTATTGTTTTTTATTTTCTATTTCATGTATTTTCACTCTAACCTTGATTTTCTGTTCCTTCCCTCTGCTTTCTTTGGACTTCATTTTCTGCTCTTCTTTTATTTTTCTTAAGGAGAAAGGTTTGGTCATTGATTTGAGATCTTTCCCTTTTTTAATATAGGTATTTTACAGCTATACATTCCTCTCTAAGTACTGTTTGCACTATATCCCATAAGTTTTAGTATGTTACTTTTTTTGATTCATCTCAAAGTATTTTCTAATTTTTTTGTGCTTTCTTCTTTGACGCTTTATTTAGGAGTGTGTTATTTCATTTCTCATGTATTAGTGAATTTTCCAGTTTTCCTTCTGTTATTGGTTTCTAATTCTGTTCCATTGTGGTTGGAGAACAGGAGATTGTCTCCCGTTCTAGGGTTTGTGGTTGTTACTCTTTATTATTATTGCTTGTTTAGTGACTTTTCTAAACTAATTGTGTAAAATTCATGTTCTTTGTTGTGTGTGGCCACTGAAGTCTCTGCTAGGTTAGCCTAGAGGTCAGCTAATGATTAGACAGAGACTTCCCTAGGTTCCTGGATCCAATCATTCTCTCAGTCTTTGCCAAGGGACTCTGTGTGTTTTGGGGCATGCCTCCAACACTTGGGCAGGTAGTTCACAACTCTGCAGTAGCCTTTCCTTCTTATTTGCACAGAGCCTCAGTTAGGCAGAGGTGAAAGCTTACAGCAGTCTCGAGTCTTTCCTGAGCATGTGAAGAACCCTGGGCACAGCCCTGTGCATGCTCATGGTCTGTTAGATTCCCAGAGATATCTAGGGGCTTTTCAAAGCCCACTGTGGATGTCTCGTTCCCCAGCTTTTCCTTTTATGCTTTTTGGTTAACCTATTACTTGTCCCAGCTGTCATCTGCCACTTCCAGCAACATGATTTAATAATTGCCTCTAATTGTTTTCGACAAACACATCCAAGAAAAAAGTTATTCACGCTGGGTAAGCTCAGATTCTGGTAAAATAAAGGCAGCCTTGAAAGTGGAGTCTTCTAGGAAAGCATCAGACAGGTCAAATAATAACAATTCTATGGTAATGAACTTGGGAGGTCCTCCAACCTTGTTCTGCCTCCTCTGGTGGCTGCTAGCCTGCTGTTTTTCAATGTGGTTGCATGCTGCTAGATTTCAAGGCTACTCCAGACCTGGCAAGAAGGAGTAAAAATAGGGAAAGTTAAAACTCCACAGAGTTCCCTGTTCTTACTAAGGTCCAACTGATTTTTTTAAAAATAGACATTCCCTGGATTGCTGCAAACCTTAGGTTAATTCCAGAGCTCTGAAAAAGTTGATTCTGACAATTTTTTGCTGTTGTTCTCAAGGCTTCTATAAAAAATAAAAATTGCAGAAGTCCTTCCTCCACCATTTCATTGACGAGCAGGCCAGTTTTTAACCTGCATGTGCACACCTATATTCAGTGGCTTATTAAGGAAACTATGCTTACACTCAATGGCTTATGAGGCCTCTTTTCCTCCATTGAATTGTTTCTGGATTCCCTTGGTAGGAGCCAGTGAGATCTGGACTGCCAGCCAGGGCACACGTTTAGTCTTGCACCAGTCTTGACTACATGACCTTGGGACAAAGGAGCTGAGATTTCCAAAGCACCTGCTGTGTGTCAGGCCCCGTGTGCTGGGTATTTTATGTACACTCTGTCACATCATTCTTGCAACAACCAAGAGATAACTTTCTCATTTAACACATGAAGAAACCAATAAGATGCAAAACACTTAGCACTGTGCCCGCAGCACATGGCAAATGCTGAATGTGTTGATTATTGCTGCCCCATTGTTGTTACGTGTAAGCTATTACTGTCAGAGGAGGAAGTAGAGTTGGGATTCTCAAGGTCCTTTGGCTTCCAGTCCAGGGCTGTCTGATTCCAAAGCCCAACCATAACTTACATCCCCATTCCAGCTCCTCTGAGTGAGTCTGTTCCCACTCTGGGCCTCACTTTCCTTGTCCTGTCAAATGAAGGATTTTGAATGACTTAAGTTATTCAAGCAACAAGCACTTACTAAATTGTCTTGCCACTTCCAGGGTAACATTATGGAGTTCTGGGATTCTGCGAGGTTAGTTGCCTAGAGTCATATCGGTGGCATTCTCTTATTTAGCTTGAAGACTAAACCGACAGGTAGACTGGCAGGTGTGTTACCCAGTGTGTTTCTCTCCCCCTCCTTTCTCGCTCTGCTCCTTCCCCCTGCAGAGGCCAGAGGGGACAAGGTCAAGTGGGTGTTCACCTGGCCCCTCATCTTCCTCCTGTGCGTCACCATTCCCAACTGCAGCAAGCCCCGCTGGGAGAAGTTCTTCATGGTCACCTTCATCACCGCCACGCTGTGGATTGCTGTGTTCTCCTATATCATGGTGTGGCTGGTAAGTGGCGGGAGCAGGGGGTGGACAGTGTGCACAGCCAGGGAGAGGTGGGGAACTGAGTTCAAGGCTAACCACAGGTACTGCTATGCCACCTTTGGGCAAGTCACTGGCCTCACTGACCACAGCGTATTTCTCAGTAGAAAAGGGTTTGAATGACGTGTATGACTCTGAGCCAGGTACCCGGGATGCAGACACACAGCACAGTGCCTGCCTTTGAGTGTGAGGGAAGGAGACCAACCTTCACACAGGCAGCCTAAATCACAGTGCTAATTTAGGCAGCCTAAATCACTCTGGTGTTACAGGCAGAGCAGTATGACAGGTGGATGATCACCAAGTCCCCTTGGTTTCCAGGGTCCTGAGGGAATGTGAAGGAAGGAGACTGGAGTCAAGGGAGATGAGGTTGAACACAAGACAGCTTGTTCCATGCTCCTGCCCAGGAATGCTCCTCCCTGCACTGATGTGCTGGATGCTGGTTTAAGTCCTTCACATAAAATCTTCCTTATCCTCATAACAACCCCAAGGGATGGGTGTTATTATCCCCATCTAACAAATGGGGGAAATTGAGGCATAGAGAAATTGAGTAATTTCCCCAAGGTTACACAGTTAGTGAGTGCTAGAGTTAGGATTAGGACCCAGGTATTGATCTCCTAAGCCTATGATCTCAGCTACTACCGTAAGCTGCCTCTCAGTTTGCTACTGGACTTTTCACATTTCATTGGATGGGAGTTTTACAGGCAGAGAGACATTGGTGTGGCTCCTCATAAGCTCCTATGGTCACACAGGACAGGTTCCCATATAAACCTTTCATCAGCTGGGCTGGGCTGGGTCAGGTCACACAGGAGCCTCCCTCCTCACTTTCTGTGTACCACCTAATGGGGTCCCCACTTCTCCTCCTCATTCCCAGGAGCAAAGAGAGGGAAGCAGTTCCAGCATGGCTGCAGTTCTGTTGATTGTGAAACTCACTCTCAGCCCGTTACACCCTAGTAATTAGCATCAAGTCCCTTTGTTCTCCTCCTAATGCCTGACACCAGCAGCAGAGAAGGCAAGAAATCTTGATGTGAGAGACAGCAGGGGCAGTAAATGTTCCATGCTGGCCAAGGGGCCACCTTTCCCTTAACTCCAGAGAAACCGTGTCGTTTAGCGGGGAACAAAGGATCCTGGATCACATGAGAACAGTGCTGAATCCTAGTCCTACCTCTTGCAAACCACAGAAGCTGGCGACTCCCTCTATGAAGTGGGGTGATCATCGCTCTCACAAGGCCATTGGGAGAATGAAAAGAGAGCCCAGCACTTTCTAGGCATTTGGCCAATCCTGTCTCTTCCCTCCCCGCAACCCAATCACACCTTCCCCCATCCCTCCCAGAGCATTACTGGGATTCCGAACAGTGTATGGGAGCCATTTTGCCTGTGCTTTCCTGAAATCCTACCCTTTGGCCGCCTCCCTCATCTCAGATGCTTCCTCAGGCTGATCAGAGACCTGCCCCAGCCTCTGTGAGTGTCCTTACACCTACTCGTGCAGCAGCCCTCCTGTCCCTGTGGCAGAGCCTCCCCAAGACACCAGCTGGTGGAAGGCACTGCCCCTAGCCTGCTCCCTTTCTCCCTTTCTCCTGGTACCCGCTTAGAGTTCTGTATCCCAAAAGAAAGCCCACGATGGACTCTGATTGTGTTTTAGTCAATGAAACAAGTCATGTAACTCAGGAGGGGCAGAACAACTCCAAGCCTTCAGGACCCCAGCATCTGCCCCAGCCCCAGACACACACACTTGGAACACCTTGGCCTTGGTTCAGCTGAATGCGGGACATGGGAACACTTGAATATTCAAGTCCCCCAGGACCTCATTCATGTCCCTGCTGACTACTCCCTTTCATACACTACTCCCAGCCCAGAACAGTTTGGTTAGAACGTGTCAGAAGCATCCAGTAGTTAGCCACTTATTGAAACCAACAGCCAATTAGGGGTGATTACCTGGTAACAGTTGGATGATCATGAGCATCACGGAATAATACACAGTTTGGCCACTAAGCAGTGTGATTTCTTATAGTGCCTTTCTTGTGTTGAATTAGTGTTGCGTACACTATACCCAATTTCAACCTAATCTTACTTCGTCTTGTTCAGGTATTGTGATTTGAGTTTGCAGCATGGCTGATTGCTCATAACAGTAAATATTAGCCATTTTCACCATGAGATACAGCAATGCTGTTTCCATGCTTCCATGATGAAGATTAAAGTCTCCATAGCCCACTCCATATGAGGGATGAGGAAGAAGAGTTGGAATTAGTTACTATCTAAACTCCCTAGAGGCTGGGTGTGGTGGCTTACACACCTGTAATCCCAGCACTTTGGGAGGCCAAGGCAGGAGGATCACTTGAGCTCAGGAGTTCGAGACCAACCTGGGCAACATAGTGAGACCCTGTGTCTACAAAAAATTAAAAAATTAGCCAGGCGTGGTGGCATGCACCTGTAGTTGCAGCTACTCAGGAGGCTGAGATGGGAGGATTGCTTAAACCTGAGAGGTTGAGGCCACAGTGAGCCGTGGTCAATCCACTGCACTCCAGCCTGGGCTATGGAGCAGAGCAAGATCCTGTCAAAAAAAAAAAAAAAAAAAAAAAACCTCCCTAGAAAAAGATGACAATCAGAGAATGAAAACTGTGCCTTAAGTGAGTCGGATTTGCAATTTTTAAATTTTCTGAATAGAATTAAAGGCCAGTTCATCTTCAGATTTTAAGGAAAGGATCCAGTGATTTCTCTTACTGAAGTGTATTCCCAAAACAATATTACAAGTGAAAAAAAAAAAAAAGCATTTCATGACATTTGAGTGGGTGTGAGACTCAGGAAGATCAAATTAATGAATATGTGAATTTATTCTCTAGTTATAGAAAACAACCATGTGATTAAATCAGTTCTGCTAATTATCACTGAGACAGGACACCACCTTGATGTATAAACCCCACCCATGTTTCTTAAACCAGGGTCCTGGGGTCACAGGAACCACTTTACTGGGGCACTCTTACCTATGGGTTTGAACTTCAGATAGCCTCAGTTTGGGGGAATAGAATGGCCTTGACAGTAAAAGTCTGTAAAGAAGGCAGTGCCCATGGTAGCCTTGATCTCTGCCTATGCAAGGCGTACCCGCCTGAGCACCCTGCGCTTACTTTCACTATGTCCTGGCAAGGCTCCAGCAAGCAGTGAAGGCCCACCTGTCCATCCCCTACACCCCCACCTTTTATTAATACATCTCTCACCCCCAAGGCTTTGGAAGAATGATTCTTGAATGTCAGTATCAAAAGGGAGAGGCCTTGGAAATGGATTGTCTATTTCCCCAGAACACTTGTGCAGTTGGAGAAACTGAGGACTAAAGAGAAGAAATGACTTCTGTAAAGTCATGCAGATAGGGCAGAGCCAAAACCAGCCCCCAGGGCCCTGGACTTGAATCTGCTTCCCTGTCTGAAGCCTGAGTGTCAGAGGGCTCAGAGGGCCTGGGCATGGAGTCCAGGGTAAAGCAGGGTTCATGTGGCATCCCTGGTCCTGAGCACTCTGAATGGTATGTGCACACTCAAGACCTTCCTTCCTTCCATCCTTCTGTCTTTTGGCTTCTTAGCCTCGTAGTTCAGTGTTGTTTTGTTTTGTTTTGTTTTTAAAAGAGGCAGCCCCAGTAATTCCAAAATCACCATTTCCTACGCTTACAGTGTCTCCAATACTAGGAATATTTCTTCAGTCCACACACTGTTGTTTGAGAGTTCGTGTCTCCAACCCCCATTCTGCAGGTGACTATTATTGGATACACACTTGGGATCCCAGATGTCATCATGGGCATTACTTTCCTGGCAGCAGGGACAAGTGTTCCAGACTGCATGGCCAGCTTAATTGTCGCGAGACAAGGTATGGATTATGCCCCAGCCCTCACAGTCATGCAGTGCAGGCCGCTGCATCCTCATCCCTGCCTGACTTATAGTTGACCAAGTTGTGGCTCTTATGACTGGCAGTTGTCAAGTCCTACTATGGAGAAAAACTGTGACATCTAGAAAGCATCATTTATTAGATTCCATCCACGGAGAGAATGCTACCAAGATGAACTCCAGACCTCTATCTAGAAGCTTTTGCTAGAGTGGTTGTTTAAAAGCAAAAATGTTCTGAGGTCAGCAGTCAATGTGAGATTCAACAGAGGCCAAGCCCAAACTTTATACAGCGAATGAGCTAATAACAAGAAACATTCTGGTCCAAGAAAGGCAAAGCATGGGCATCCTATATATCCAACTTCCCCATTCTTCTTCTGACCTCTAGAACATGTGTAATGTTTTGGTTTGTTTGGTGGTTTTTGTTTTGGGCTTACTACGTGGCATGGGCTGAGCAACACAAGGAGTGAGTGTATGAGCTTTGATGGTGGAACAAAAGAGCTGTAACAAGAGCAGGTTTTACTGACTTCTCCTTTTCTGCTAGCAAGGTAGCATCCCAGCATGGACATCCACAGATCTTCCTCGCAGCGCAGAGTTTGAAAGTATAGGGATGGGGATGGGTGAATAATGGCGTAAAATCTCCCGAGTAACCAGGACTACAGGACAATGCGCCACCACACCCAGCTAACGTTTTGTATTTTTAGTAAGAGGGACAGGAGATTTCATTCCTCCATGTTGAAGCCTTGATTGGCTGGTCTAGCAAACTCCTGTGCCTCAAGTGATCCACCTGTCATCAGCCTCCCGGAAGAGTGCTGGAGTATGTATTCTGGTAGGCATGAGCCACTGCACCCAGCAGACTTCCTCCTCCTTATAAGGACACCAGTCATCAGATTAGAACCCACCCTAATTCAGTATGACCTTACCTTAATTTGAGTACATCCTCAAAGACCCTATTTCCAAATAAAGTCACATTCACAGGTTCCAGATGGACGTGAATGGGGACAGGGTACTCAGCCGAGTACAGTGAGTACAAGGAAAGCTGGTGAGCACCAGGGACCCAGCCGACGTTCAGCGACATGAACTTGGTGAGGTTCAGTCATGCCGGCTTCCAGCAGTGCACAGATGACAAGTTCATCCCTAGCCAGAGTCAGCTGGGTGGACACAGTGGAAGGTCAAGGGACAAGGGAATGTGCAGTTTAAACAACTGGCCCTGGAGTTCAGGCTAGGGAGGGATGTCAGGATGCTGGAAGTTTAAGGGCTTGCAGGAATGGGGAGTGTCCCAATAAGGTCAACAAAGGGTCTCTTTTAGGACCAAGGGACAGATGGGTCTCTGAAGCAGCACATCATTTCAGAGTGGCTACAGTGAAATGTAGAAGTACAGAAACTTCTGTACTTCTCTGAGGACTCCCAGCCGCAGCGCCTCACTTCATGCTCCCAGCTACCCTGGGCTGGGAAGAGGAAGAGTGAGGCCAGGAGTGGGGGTGTGTAATTGTCCTCAGGGTAACATTGATATGATTGACAGGGACTCCAACAAACATGGTTAAAAATAGCTTCCTGTCTGGGCGTGGTGGCTCATGCCTGTAATCCCAGCACTTTGGGAGGCCAAGGTGGACGGATCACCTGAGGTCAGGAGTTCGAGACCAGCCTGGCCAACATGGTGAAACCCTGCCCCTACCGAAAATAAAAGAAATTAGCCAGGCGTGGTGGCGCACGCCTATAATCCCAGCTACTCGGAAGGCTGAGGCAGGAGAATCGCTTTAACCCAGGAGGTGGATGTTGCAGTGAACCACTGCATTCCAGCCTAGGTGACAGAGGGAGATTCTGTCTCAAAAAGAAAAAGAAAATAGCTTCCTGATGACAAAAGATCCAGGAACCCCTGTTCAGAGCCTTCTGCACAAACCAGGAGGCTGTGCAGCATGTGCTCTAACCACAGGCACCATATCCTGGCCTCCCTCCAGGCCCCCTGCACAAAGCGTGGTCCTAGCCCAGAGCATCAGTTTGACCTGGGAGTTTATGAGAAACGCAGACTCCAAAGCCCTGCTCTAGATCCACCGAATGAGAATCTGCATATTCACAAGACCTCCAGGTGATTCCTGCGCTCACTAAAGTTTGAGTCGCACTGCCCTAGAAGTCCTCCAAGGCTCACACAGCTGCCGGCAGCCCCGTTTGTGCAGAGCGGGAAGTCCACCAAACCTGAGACCCACTCATCCCCTCCTCTGCAAACTCAGGCACCTTTCTACCCTCCTGACCTGCTGGAGTGCCTGCCTCTTCACCAGGTGCAACTAACTGGGCCACAACAGTTGCTGCACGTTCCTGCATCTTACCAGACACTGAGATACCAGATGGCCAGTTTCCCAGAGACGCCACCCCTAACAGGACTAAGCTGCCGAGATTTTGAAGTCACTCAAAACAGTGCCTGGGGCAGGCTGGGAGGAGGATTGTAAGGGGTCAACAGATGACAGCAACAAGCAGGGGAGGAAGAGGTGACCTAGCTGTGCAACATAGGTGGGCTGGCGGTCAAACAGAGATGGGCCGCCTGTGTGGGTGCTGATCTGAGTTGGCTGCCATACGTCCCAGCTACCAAAGCAATGTTGTGGTTCTAGGCATTTGTGTTTCAGGTTTGTTCATTCCAAAAACATGCGTATGTGTGCCAGGTTGGGACAGTGGTGTGGAAGTATGGCTTAATGGCCGGGTTAGGGCAGATTCCAGCCAGTATGAATCTTACTTATAAAAGTTTGCTTTCTTAATTATATGCCTCTCCAGTTACTAACTTCCTGATTGTGTGGCTAGCTGGACACTGGACAGTTGGACAGGAAGGGGAAGGATGAGGACATGAACCCCTGCCTCTGATGTGCTTCTAGCCTCGTTGGGGAAAGAGAGCTCACCCTTCAGAAACTACCAGGGCATAAAATCCGACATCCTATGATCCCAGCCTGGGTCGTGGGTGCTGTTGCCTGGGTCCCAAATATGTTTCAAGGCTTGGTAAAAAGGATGCTGGACCGGGTGACCTTGGGCACATCCCAAGCCTGTTTCATCTTCTGTCACGTGAGGTGATGCCCCACTCTGACCTCCAGCCCAGGGCAGCTGGGAGCATGAAGTGAGACACAGCAGCCGGGAGTCCTCAGAGAACATCAGCTGATGAGCCCGGCAGGAGAGATCATAAAGGGCCCCGCATGCATCTGCTGGGCTGTCGTTCCCACAAACCGGGTGCAGTACACAACGGAAGTGTATTGTCTTGTGGTTCCGGAGGCCAGAAGCCTGAAGGAGAATCTGTTCCAGGCCCCTCTTGCCTCTCTGTCCTTGGCTGTCTTCATCTTTGCCGAGGTTCTCCCTGTGTGTCCAAATTTCTCCTTTTTATAAGGACACCAGTCGTATTGGATTAAGACCCTAAAGACCTAATTTTAACCTGTTACCTCTATAAAGACCCGATCTCCAAATAAAGCCACATTCTTAGGTACTGAGGGTTAGAACTTCAACATATGAATTTGGAGGGTTACGGTCAACCCATAATTGTCCCCTTTAGGCTTGAGGAAGGGCATGGATCTTAGGCCTTACGAAAAGGTTTAGAAATGTAAGGTCCTTGCAGAAGGAATTCCTTTCCAAGGAATGGCACTGATCGAACAGTTAGGAGAAAGAATACAGGCTTCTGCTGACCTGCTCTTATAAAATAAATGTGTTGTTGTCCCCTGCAGGCCTTGGGGACATGGCAGTCTCCAACACCATAGGAAGCAATGTGTTCGACATCCTGGTAGGACTTGGCGTACCGTGGGGCCTGCAGACCATGGTTGTTAATTACGGATCAACAGTAAGTTCCTCTCACCTTGAACCGATGTGTTTTACCCAGAAGGACAGTGGTGTTGGCCCAGTTCCAGCCAGAGGCTCTGGGAGACGACCTCCTCTTCTCCTTGGCACTCAGACACCCATTTTCCATGGCAGCTTCTAGAGCACCTTAGGGATGTCTGAACTTCCACTCCTCATCTCAGCCCGCTGGCGTGCCTGTCCCCATCCCAGGCTGTCTCCTCAGATGAGCAGGGTTGTGACTTGATTCCATATTTCCCTGACCCTCCATGACCATGTGGTCACCTGTAAACATCTGTGTTTTCCTGACGAGGGAATGCATTGGCCCAGGCAATCAAAGCCCAGGCCCGCTGGGATTTCAGGATAGATTGGCTCTGAGCAGTCAAGAGACTCAGGACACGTGTGTTTGATTTTCCAGGTGAAGATCAACAGCCGGGGGCTGGTCTATTCCGTGGTCCTGTTGCTGGGCTCTGTCGCTCTCACTGTGAGTCTTTAAAATTCCAAAACAGATACCTCATGCATACTTGATTTCATCTGATTCCGCCTCGTCACTTACGTGACTCTGAACACCCCTGTCACTTCCCTTGGTAATGAAAGATAAAGGCAAGAAAACAGAGACATTCATAGACACGCCAAGTCCAGTCTTTGCCAAGAACATCGGCACCCTTCCTGTGCTTTTCCTGAGTACATAAGAAGTCCCCAGAGGAAGCGAATTCCATTTCCTTTCTTGCTGCCTGGTCCAGTCCCTCTCTAGTGCCAGCAGGAGCGAGATCCTCCCCTGCACATCTGAGCTGACAAATGGGAGACATGACATCCCTCAGGATAGCACATCAGAATTATCGAGGCCTCCCTACCCCACGTGCCCAGGTCTGTGCTGAGCACTTGACTTCAGCATCACTTTATTGTATCCTTACAACCATCCAGTGAGGGAGGTGCTGTTATTCCCATTGCAGAAGAAATCGGGGCTCAGGGGTTAACTTTCCCAAGGTCACAGAATTGGGCAATGGCAAAGCTAGGATTTGAACTCAGGTTGGTCTGTCCTTAGGGAACTCATGACTTTTTACCTGCAATGCTCCAGTGAGGTCCTGGGATCCATCCCTAGGAAGCCTTGATTGAGGGACAAGGAGGAAGGCAGTGGAAGGAAGGGTAGAAGGGTCAAGGAGAAATGTAAGATAATTCTCTGCTTTAACCCTCTACCCCAAACACACACACACACACACACACACACACGCACACGCAAAGAGAAAGGTGGCTCAAGCAGACATTTGCCCAGCCAGGGGTCCATAGGAGCCTTGGAAATTGTGCTAAGAAGACAAGGGAAAAGACCGTGGTGCCATGCTCTGAAGCACAGGGGTCATCCAGCTAAAGCCCCCGTTTGTCTCTAGAGGAGGCCTGGGCAAGGAGGACCACACGCCTATGACCAGCTGGGAGGAAGTGATGTGCCTGCCTGGGGAGGGCCGGTCCCACGAGGGCAGCTGCTGTGTGTCCCTGAGTCAATGCGGCCAGGCCAGAGACTCGCCCTTTCGTGGGGCAAGTCAAAGCATTCTAGGGCTTATTCTGGTCAAACTGAGGATCGTCCTGCAGCACCCCCCCCCCCCCCGGTTGCCCACATTCTGCAGAATGTTCTAGGCTTCTTCGTTTAGGTATCGCTTTCCAGTAGAAATGCCTTTTGTATTTCTTTGCCCTGCAAGCCCAGTTCCTGCACTCTGTCCTCCCAGGTCCTTGGCATCCACCTAAACAAGTGGCAACTGGACCGGAAGCTGGGTGTCTACGTGCTGGTTCTCTACGCCATCTTCTTGTGCTTCTCCATAATGATAGAGTTTAACGTCTTTACCTTCGTCAACTTGCCGATGTGCCGGGAAGACGATTAGCGCTGAGTCGCGGCCCCTGGGAGCTGATCTGGACACCCTGTGACACTGGCGTCCTCCTCTCCCCTCCTTCCCCTACCACAGGTCTCTCCTGCATAGGCAGCCACTGTCCGTTCTTTCACACACTGGAAGGAAGAGTCATCGTGGTATTTGTCTGGTCACAGGCCAGGCTGCTGGGCATCCTCCTCCTTGGAGTTCCACTCCTGCAAGGCTGGATTCAGGGGCCATTATCTGAGCAGCTTCGAAGATCCCTAGCTGCCAACCACGGAGATGTGTCGAGCATCTCATCTCTCCTGCACACTTTAGTCAGAAGGACTTCTGCATGCAGTTTGTCTTTCTGTTCTGCAGGCAGCCTCGGAAATGAGGTCATTTGCAAGCACGAGATCACATAGGGCAGGTGCAAAATAGGAATGTTGTTCTTAGGTGTCACCTCCGGCCCAGAGGCAGTTCCTTAGGCAGCATGTGCTCCTGGGAGCCTCCAACTTTTGCTGGAAGCACCCATAGTTTGGAAGGGGCAAGACCTCAACCTGTTGGGGTTTAGGGCCCATGATGGCAGACATTCTACCCCTTTTCCTGGAAAAACTGGAAGAATGAAAATAATTTTTTTTCTGCAGAAGAGAGGAAATGAGTGAATATTCTTCTCACTTTTATTGATGCATTCAGAGAATAAGCAATGAAATATTAAACAATGAAACATCATATAGGTCATCATACTTGAAAACTATCATTCCATATGAAAGGATCATGATACACACCAAAAAGGTAATGATCGTAGAGACACAAATCCTCTGTGCGCCATCTTGCGTTGGCACTGAGGTGTTTGGTTTGGAATAGGGAAAAAGGTAAGAGACTAATGTGGAAAGGTGCTAACTCAGAGACTGGAGATTACAGTTTACAGCTGTACTTTCCAGATCTTCTATGTGACACAATGCACTGTCCTTGTGGGTTTGTCATTTATTTGTTAATGCTGTAGTTTCAAAACCACCCTGTTGAAAGGTCCAGTTGTTTATATGCCCAACAAATTTCATAACCTGCTGAACTGGACTGAGTGTGTCAGAAGTGCTGGTTAATTATGCAAGAGAGATTGCCTGAAAAACAACAAATTGCTTTCTGGTTAGCTGAAGGCAAGTGTGAAAATCAGAATTTAGAATATTTAGAGCTAAGCTTCTGGAACCACGTAGTTTACTATACGTGAAAGGCCAAGAATGGGAGGCTGACTCAAAATTAGATAGAAAAATATAAAATAATTTTCGATCACTTCATAGCTCTCAAATATATATTTAAAAGATTTATGAATACAAACCATTTATGGTTTATGGTTTCTAAAAAAGAAAGCACAATTAATTTTATAGAGAGGTTTTTTATTTTTTTAATATTTCTATTGCAAAAGTCTATCCGATTTGATGCACTTTGAATATTGAGATATTTTGCACGGATGAATGTATGGGAACTACCCATGATGATGTAAGAGGAAAGAACATTTTTTTGTGATTCACCAGACATCGCTTTAAACTTGGTGATGAGTTTAAATCCAGTAGCTAATCCCTTCCTGAGACTCAAAGATCATGACCTGGTTGGAATTTCTGACTGTGCTCTTTAGGGCCTCCGAGTTTCAAAAGGAGGAAGTGTTCGTCCTTGTGTCCCTTAAGTTCCCTGTTGCATGAGCCTGCGACAGGACCTCACCCCCACCACCAGTCTTCTATTTGGGATTCACATCAGTATTAGTATCGTAGCTCCACCAAGTTCAGGCTTCTCTTTTTGTTTTTTTTTTTTTAACCTAGAAATTGGGCTCATGGTCTTCAACTTGAGGACAAGGGTGATTTTCCTAAGGAATCAGCCAAGTGGGAAGGCAGGGACCCTGTAGATTCACCAGTATCAACTTTAGCTGCAGGGATGCCAGAGCCCTCGGGACCACTCAGTCCCCTTAATAGCTTAGTTCTCCTGGTTCCTCCCATCTTACAGGCTCATCCGGGTTCCAAAGAGCTTCTGTCTCTGTTTTGATTCTCCAAACTGCCCTGTGATGTTCGTAGGGATTATTCTCCCCACTTAACAGAAAGTAGTGTCTTGGAGAGGTCAAGGATCTGTAGTTCAACGGCCAGTTATAGCAGAAGAGAGGCCAAGCACCAGTCCATCACCCCTCCCAGGCCAGCCTCTGTAAGTTGGCCACACTTGGGGAGTGAATGTGGGTATGACTTTACCCTCCTGGTTGGTTCTTACTGTTTGAGTCAAAACCTCATCAATATATCATTGACTCCTGGGTTCCTCAGGTCATTTCCTAATATCTGTCCCTATCCAATGCCTCTATTTTTTCTTGAAAAAAAGACCACAAAATTATTTTTAGCTATAACAAGGCACAGGCCACATGGCCCCTGATGGCGTCCCTGCTGGTTTTCAATTCTCTGAAGCCTTGTGTAGCTTTCAGAGCATGTGTATCCTAATTACCCTCCTCTTCCTCAGCAGAACCCATTTGAGATTCTAAATGGATACGCCTAGTCTCTAAAGTTGCAGTTAGAAACTAAAATAATGTTTTTTAATATGTAATATGCTCCTCTTGGCTAATTTTCTTTTGACTTTAATGTGCCAATGTAACTTCCTTTAAAGGATCTATGCATTTATTAAATCTAGAAAACTATATGTACACTGTAGGTGGAAAATTCTCTTTTTTAACTAAATATTTTTGCATCACAAGTTTAAAGAATTGCATGATTAATTAGGCCTTCATTTTTAAATTACGCTTTCATCACTACGCAGGATTACTTTAGTTTATTCCCAAAGCTCATTAGCATGGGGTAATTACTCTGCTACAGAAATAGGCAATTTAAAAAAATGAATTTCGCTCTTCTCATTGGGGGCAGAAAAGAAAAAAAAAATTATACTCAGATGGAAAATGTCTATAGAGACAGGAGCAGGTGGTTCCTGTGGACCTCTGGTTTGGAATTTTGACTCACCAGGTCAAGCGTGGTTAGAGTGGAAGGTGTCCAGTATCTTGAGAGCCTGGCCCTGGAGGAGGGTTCTGGGTCAGCTGCATTGAGAGACTGGTAATTAAGGGCACCGTGGGCAGGACAGAGTCCTCGCCTTACCCACCCCATCTTTCCTGTTACCCACAATCTGCTGGCCCTTGTGCCTCTTCTCCTTGTCACCTGTGTCTCCTCCTTATGCACAGAACTGGCTGCCCTTATGAATTTTCTCTTTTTCTTTTCTTTCTTTTCTTTTTTTTCTTTTTTCTTTTTTTTTTTTTTGAGACAGCATCTCACTGTGTCGCCCAGGCTGGAGTGCAGTGGCACCATTTTGGCTCCCTGCAACCTCTGCCTCCCGGGTTGAAGTGATTCTCATGCCTCAGCCTCCCAAGGCTGTAGCTGGGATTACAGGTGTGCGCCACCACACCCAGCTAATTTTTGTATTTTTTAGTAGAGACAGGGTTTTACCATGTTGGCCAGGCTAGTCTCGAACTCCTGACCTCAGGTGATCCACTGATGCCTCAGTTTCCCAAAGTGCTGGGATTACAGGTGTAAGCCACTGCGCCCAGCCTGCCCTTGTGAATTTTCGTCTGCCCCTTACCCCTCACCTGTTAGGACTGTTTCTTGCTTTGCCCCTGTCGGTCCCCTGCCTTGACAGACCCAAGCAGCTGATAAGGCACCAAGCTTCCCTGACCAGGTGGGGTGTGTGTATCACCCCAGGGCAGTCCTGCAGACCCTGACCAAAGCCCGTTCCTGGGCAGCCCAGGGTCCAGGTTTCTTCCACTTGCTCTTCCCTGTTAATGGAGATTTGCAAGCCTAGTTGCATCAGCAGTAGCTCACCTCTCAGAGAACCCCGACTCCCCAAGCAGACCAGGATTTCGGGAAGGGTGTGGGTGGTGTCATTGCTGGATACCTGTCTTTCTGCCTATCCTTTCTCCTCTCTGAATCCTGGGGCCCCTCCTCCTCCTTAAAGCTGGGGTGGACAGAGGGACAGAAGAGGATCAGAGTTCATCCCCCCTGGGAAAAAGCAAGAGCGAATGAATCCCAGTGCCAGCGGCTGAGGCTACCTTCCGTGCCTTCCCTCCATGGGAGACAGGCGAGTTGGGCTTAGGAAACTGGAACTGGAAAGGTTCTGTTGCCACACTTTGGAACTTTCCCCCTGGAATTCAGCAATTGAGAAGCAGAGACCGGGGTCGGGCGCGGTGGCTCAAGCCTGTAATCCCAGCACTTTGGGAGGCCGAGACGGGCGGATCACGAGGTCAGGAGATCGAAACCATCCTGGCTAACACGGTGAAACGCCGTCTCTACTAAAAAATACAAAAAAACTAGCCGGTCGAGGTGGCGGGCGCCTGTAGTCCCAGCTACTCGGGAGGCTGAGGCAGGAGAATGGCGTAAACCCGGGAGGCGGAGCTTGCAGTGAACTGAGATCCGGCCACTGCACTCCAGCCTGGGCGACAGAGCGAGACTCCGTCTCAAAAAAAAAAAAAAAAAAAAAGAGAAGCAGAGACCTTTCTGCCCTGGGTGAATGGGTCCTTGCGGGAGGGGTTGGTGTTTTGTCTCGCATTACCGTCTTTCCTTTCCTTCCGGACCATGCTTCTTCCTGGCTAGAAAAAGGTGGCTGTGCTGTTCCTGTGATCCACTCTCAGCAAATGCGTGTGGCTCAAATAAACAAAGAACTTACTTGTCAGAGTGAAAATCCTCAGGAGATTGTACCCAAATGCCATGCTTTACATATTTATGGTCTCTCTAATGCCCTCCAGACGTGATTTCCAGGGAGCCATCCTCCCCTGGGGGCAGTTAGCAGGAGTACCTGGGGCACCTGAGGTGGTCCTCCTCTCCGCAGCTTTGGTGCCACACTGTGCCCATAGAAACTTCTAGAAATTTCTGAAAATGCTCTGTGGGCAGCTCTTGGGTGGCAGTAAGTCTGTCAACCCCTACCTAACCCTGGGCCTGAAGCACTGCCCTTGCTCTCTCTTTATGTGTGTGCACCCAAAGGATTTCTGGTCTCTGGAGCTCATCCTGTGAGCCCTTCAAGCATGAAGCCTCCCTCGGGGCTTCTCAAAGCATGGAGAGGGGCCCTTCCTGTCCTTCGGGAAAATCTTCCCCACTGTGTCAGTTATATGGGAACAGGAGTGAGGGGGTCTTTCTCTAGGCCTGTGCCATAGGACAGAGAACACGGGATTCTGCTGTTCACTTTGAGCCACAACCTTTGCCAGCCTGGCTTGTGTAGGGGGAACCTTCGCCTTGCTGCAAAGAGCTGTTCCCCAAAGGGCATATCCACAGGGTACAAGTTCTAAAAAGGCCTTTTTTTTTTTTTTTTTTTTGAGACAGAGTCTCACTCTGTCGCCTAGGCTGGAGTGCAGTGGCGCCATCTTGGCTCGTTGCAACCTCCCAGGTTCAAGTGATTCTCCCACCTCAGCTTCCCCAGTAACTGGGACTACAGGCATGCGCTGCCACGCCCACCTAATTTTTGGATTTTTAGTAGAGAAGGAGTTCCACCATGTTGGCCAGGCTGTTTTCAAACTCCTGACCTCAAGTGATCCACCCGTCTCGGCCTCCCAGAGTGCTGAGATTACAGGCGTGAACCACCGCACCTGGCCAAAAAAAAGCATTTTGATTTAGGTTGCTGTATTTGTTTGTTGATAAAGAAAACCAAATTGGGACACTAGTTTTGTGCTCAGCTTTAGGCTGGGTAGCTAATGAGAGGATGTCCAGCCTATCACTGTGCTCCCAATGCAAAGAAATGGGTGCTCGTCCAGAATCAAGAGAAGAGGCACTTCCCTCCCATTCTGTGACCGGGGTGGCGCTATCTTTCCAGGGAAGCCAGCTGAGAGGTTTTAGGACTTTGGTTATTTGATGGGGGTTTTAAAACTCCTGACTTTTCAATGACAAATGGCTCCCAGGTGCCATTGTCTCCGTTAAATCCTGAAACATTCCCAAGCACGTACTGCCAGGGGCACGGGTCGTCTTTCGCCTGCATGTTTCTAAGGCTCTTTATTCAGTCTCACGGTGTCAGTGTCCAGCTGTCCAAGTTGTGAATCTTCCTCCCACTTCTTAACAGGGCTGACAATATACTCTCATCAGGTCTAGGAACACGTCTGCTGCCGGGATACCCTGGTACCAGGATTTGAGGGCCACGGGCGGCATCTCTGAGAGCTGAAAATCCACACTGTGCCTATGGGAAAGTCAAGCCCTTGGCTGTGTGGCTTTTCGATCCCTTGGATTTACAGGTCTGAGAACTGGCTGTTCGTTAGTTATAACTCCAGTGACAAATGCCGGCTTAAGCCACACCTATTCCCACTTTGCTAGAATTCAAACAGTTGCTTTTTTTTTTTTTTTTTTTCTTTTTGAGAAAGGATCTCACTCTGTTGCCCAGGCTGGAGTGCAGTGGCTCGATCACAGCTCACGAAAGCCTCAAACTCCTAGGCTCAAGTGATCCTCCTGCCTTGGCCTGAAAAGTAGATAGGACTACAGGCACATGCCACTACACCCAGCTAATTTGTTTTCATTTTTTTTTAGAGACAGGATCTCACTGTGTTGCCCAGGTAGGTCTTGAACTCCTGGCCTCAAGTAATCCTCCTGCCTTGACCTCCCAAAGTGCTGGATTACAAGCATGAGCCACTGTACCTGGCCCAAGCAGTTGCTTCTTATGCAATATGTTGGTTGGGACTCGTCCATGGACCAGGCCAATAAAATTCTTAATCCTGCAGAGAGTCGGTACCCTCATCACCCCATCACTGGAAAACAAATGTTTTAAGCTATCAAGAGAGGGAATGTGCAGCTTTTGGTTTCTAGATGCATGGTTTGGTGTGATCTGCCTTTGTGCCTAAAGGGAATGTCCCAAACAACAGAGCCTTCTTTGCGGTCACTCCAGAATTCTCTACACAGAATTTCTCAAGTCCGTTCAGGACAGACACGCAGTCCTCTTTCTTTCAATGGAAGAAGAGAGGACTTTCCCCCTCCCGAAAAATGACTGGAGTGCAAACAAGGCAGCTCTGTTTTTCCAAATAAGTTGTTCTTGTGATTTTTTTCTGGGCACTGGGCATCTCCACCCTCACCTTTCATCCCTGCCCTCTAAGCTGCAGACCCCATGACCACACTGTCTGCTTCCTTGAGCTTCCTGCACAAGGCTTGGACCTGAGGGACCTGGAGACCCTGCGGACAGAACTGTGGCTGAGCGACTGTGGCCAACTCTTGGAGAGCTCCACAGTGGGGGTTGCTGGTCTGTGAGGCTGAGTCTCCATTTCAGAGTAGACACTCCCTGGCAGGGCGCCTCTGCCTGTGTCTCCTGCCCAGCAGCCGCCAGCAGGGAGTAGTTGCTGGTGTCTGAGCACAAAGAGAGCTTTGATTACCTAGAGAGGAAAAAGGCTGTCAGCCAGATGCAGCCAGACCCATGGGTGGATGCAGGAGTTGCTAAGGAAGGGGCTGAGTCAGGAGAGGCCAGGCGGATCCACAATGCCCACGGGGATGCAGGCTGGGCGTGGTTTCTGAGGGAACCTACCAAATAGCAGGTAGATGGAATCAGAGGACTCTTGTGTCCTGAAAGAACCTCCTTAAAAACAACTAAAACCAAGAACTTCTGGGGCTGTTCACACGTTGTTCGAGTCCCCCCAGGATCGTTCTGGCACGCTGAGCTGAACACCACCATCTTTGTTCATTCTCTCTCTAACGGGCAAAGCAGGATCATCGAGTTGAAAAGTTGTAAATAATGAGTATATTTATCCCCCTATTTATTTTTTCAATAACTGTGACCTCCTGCACTGTGAATGCTCTGTGACATGAGATTCTTAGTTTAATAAAACTGTCATTAAATTTGAATGAATTGATATTATTGGTTACTGAACACTGGCATGAGTCTATTTTTATTGTGAAGAAAAAAATCTACAGTAAATCTAAAGTAAACCTTTCTAAGAAATCTAGCAGTCAGTATTGTAATGCAATATATCACAATCTGTACACTATCAATAAAATAAATGAGCACAAGTATCTTTCCCTAAATAGAGCTTCTATTCACGTTTTAATAGACACACACATATTTGTATTTTTGAAAGAATTCTATACAGTGGAATAACAGCCATTCAAAACCATTTCTATTTGCATATCAAGAAAAAATAAACTTCAAAAAGGATAAGGGGTTGGAGCTTTTTAATGACAATGGTCAGTAATAGATGGAAACACAGCAGAATTCTCATCACTTACCTTGGCTAGCATGAGTGGGTCCAGAATGACCCAGTCGAACCTCAGCAGCTTCCTAGGGCGGGACCTGTGCAGTCACATATGGCCCCACATTGGAAGGACCCAGCTTGGTTGTCACCACCTTAGAAACCCTCAATGATTTTTTTAAAGGAGCCCCACCTTTTCCTTTTGCAGTGGGCTCTGCAAATTACATAGTTGGTCCTGCTCATCAGAAAGAAGGTCGATGTTACTGGTTCTTATGTCATGGGAAATTGAGGTTTGGGAGTAGAAGTTTTGGTTAATTCCTTCATTCTGCAAAACATTCCTGAGTCCTAGCTGCCATGGGTGTCACCACAAACTTTAACATGCACACGAATCAGTTGGGTATCTTGTCAAAAAAGCAGGTTCTGGTTCAGCAGAAATGGGATGAGGCCCAAGAGGCTAGAGTCCTAGCACGTTCCCAGGTGATGTCCATGCAACCAACCGGTCGACACTGAGCAGTGAGAAGATAGATCAACCCTACTCACACCCAAGCCTGCTCACGCATGGGGCTTCTCATCAGTCTGCAGCAAGATGAGTACAGAAATCAAGAGAGAATATAAACATTGATGGAAATGTGATGAGTCATTTTGTTGGAATCTGGTTTTTTATTGCATCTTTCCAGTAATTTCTTTATATTGCATTACAAAAATATCCGTCCACAGTGGACTAAAATTGTTTTAAAATATTGTTTGAATCTTGCCCACAGATAGTTCAAGAAGTTCTACTTTAGATGGGCTAGAAACCCTTTTCATTTTAACTCATTCCAATTCATCTATGAGGTAGGAGGTCAATTACGAAGTAGGAAGGACCCTGTCTTGGTCATTCCAGTGAGTGGGCTTTGTGGGTTCTGTAAGGCTTGTACTCAAGGCTCTGGGCATCCCAGTGTCCCCCTTGCTATCTGGCACTTCATCGCTTACAAAGCCAATGAAACAGAATGGGTGTCATTCCCCATTTACAAAGGGGTCTCTAGGCTAGTGACTGTGAGAACCAGCCTGAGAAGCCACAGCCCCTTCCATTGCCAGGGCTGCCTGAAACAGACGAGGGAGCAGGAGTTCAGTTGAATCTGATCTACCTGGGATCTCGTCCCCTCAGCTGCCTTCACAGCCACAGCTCAGTCTCTGTCAGCTTGGTTTCTTTGTTTTTTGGTTTGGATTTTCTGTTTGTTTGTTTCAGAGACAGGGTCTTGCTGTGTTGCCCAGGCTAGAATTGAACTCCTGGGCCCGAGGGATCCTCCTGTCTCAGCCTCCCAAGGACCGGGGACGACATGCCTGGGCTACCACACCAGCCTCTCTCAGGTTGTTTTTGATGTTTCCTAAAAGTTGCTCCAGGCAATTGCACGTTCACACAGGTCCTGGTGCGGGTGGTCTGCTGGCCCTCTGGTTCCAGAAGCAGGCCTTTCCCAGGCTTCTGTCACCTGCATTTGCTTGCTGGTGTCCACCAGGAAGAGCAAAGTGGTAGAGTGGGGAGGAGACATGGGAGTGGATTCTGACCTCTCTCTGTCCCCACCAACGGACTCTCTCCCACGACTCAGTCTCCACTCACTGCCTGTGAGGTCTGAACGTCCTGTCCTCTGCCTTGAATGTCAGATCATGATAACCCTGGGCTTCTGCTCTCCTTGGTCATTCTGTAGGTTTTAACACTGTAGATAGTGCCCTCCCAAATAAACACATTCTCTCTTCTGATTCTCCTCTGCTTCTGCTGCTTCTTTTTTTTTTTTTTTTTTTGAGATAAGTTTTTGTTCTATCACCCAGGCTGGAATGCAGTGGCATGATCATAGCTCATTGCAGCCTTGACCTCCCAGGCTCAAGTGATCCTGCCATCTCAGCCTCTTGAGTAGTTGGGACCAGAGGCGCATACCACCTCCTTCGCCTCTTTCACTTCATCATTTCTTCATCTCCTCACCTGGCTTCTGCTCCACCTGCTCCTTATGTGAAAGTGTTTCCCTGCATTCCAACCTGGAGCCTCTTTCTCCTGCCCGGCGGTTTTCCATCCTGGCTGTCCACTGGAGTCATCTCTAGACTTGAAAACACACAGACACAGAAACATTTGTTGACTTCCGATGGCCTCAGTGGATGACCTGAGGTGACCTGTCTCATATTGCTAACATCATCACCCAGGAATGTCCCTTCTCCCTCTTTATCTTGCATGACTCTGTGCCTGTCTTCCTACTACTCCCTCTCCCTCTACTTGAAACAGCTTCCCCAGTCCTCTGTCCTGCAGAGTAGAGCCCATACTTCCTTCAAGGCCTTCCCAGACCCCCAGGCCAGAATGAATCACCTGCCTCTGGTTTTTATGATCTTTTGTTTGTAAGCTTGCTTCTATTATTATTTAGTAATCATTCATTTGGAATGTTCTTTAACAAACTCAGTCTGAAATATTCTCACCTGTGGCCCCCACCTAACATAGGTACCAATCTGAGGATATCTAAACTCATCTCTCATATTGGTCTTTGAAACCTAGAAGCAGCACAAAGGTACTTTTTCACACATTGATTCATTCAACAAACGTGTACTGAGGGCCTACTCTGTACCAAGCGTCATGCCAACTGCTGGCTGCAGAGATGGAGGGAGCTAAGTGTCCCTCAATTCTGGGAGGAGCTGAGCTCAGCGGGGCTGCAGGAGCCCAGAGAATGGGCACCCAATCATCTCAGCAATCAAGGAAGACATGGACTCAAGCCAAGGCTTAAAGAATGAAGGGCGTCAAGGGGGATGAAGGGGAGTCATGCACACAGACATACATTTAAATCACAGCAAACATTTTGTGATTTAAAAGGAGGCAATGAATAACCAGGAAAAAGTATGATATAGAGATTATGAAAGAATTCCAAGTAGCTTAAACCAGAAACCTCATGGGGGCTACAGTGGGCTGAATAATGCGCCCCAGAGATGTCCACATCCTAATCCGCATAAGCTGTGACTATGCTTTCTTACATGACAGAGGGGAATTTGCAGGTGTGATTAAGTGAGGGATGTTGAGATGGGGAGATAATTTTAGATTATATGGGTGGGTTCGAGGTCATCACACTGTGCTCATAAGAGGTGGCCAGGAGGGTCAGAGAGAGGAGATGAGCTGATGGAAGCAGAGGTCAGAATAATGTGGGGTCCATGAGCCAAGGAATGCAGGAAGCTTCTAGAAGCTGGGAAAGGCAAGAAATGGTCTCCCCAAGTCTCCAGAAGGAAAGCACCCCTGCTGACACCTTGATTTTAGCCCAGGGAAACTCATTTTTGGACTTTTGACCTTCTGAACTGTAAGATTATAAATGTGTGATGTTTTAAGCCACTAAATGTATGGTGATCGTTAAATCACCCACAGGACATAGCACAGGGCCCAAGAGTGAGAGGGGGAAGAGAGAGATGCTGGTGAGGGTGCATCTGAGAGTGGGAGGAGGTGAGGGTGCATCTGAAAGTGGGAGGGCCATGAGGGGCAGCCAGTATGGAGCCACTGAAGGCGGCTTCCCAGAGCAGTGGCTGCTTTGGATTCCAATTTCTGAAGGGCCACCCGATTCAGTGTGGAGAATGGCTGGGATGAGGGAATGGTAACAAGACCAGAATAACAGCCATCAGCCAGGAGCCAGAAGCCCAGAAATGAGGTGAGGCCATTTGCAGAGAGGAGAGGTCGTCTCAGGGCAGGTGTTCAGTGTTTGCAGGGTGACTTGTAGGTGCATGTGGAGATACTGTCACCCACAGGATTTGGGAACTGATTATTGAGAGAAGAGGGAGAGAGGAGGAGAGCAAAGCTCCCAGCCCTCTGACAGGGAAGCCCAGGGGAGGAGCAGGTTTGGGGCATGGGAGATGATGAGTCCCATTTAGATCATGGCATCTGGGAAGTCTTTGGGATTTGGGCTGCATGATTTGACCTCTCAGAGACCCTCATCACATCCTCTGCAAAACTAGGATGGTGAACTTCCTGCAAAACCCATTATATGAATAATGCATTCCTGTTGCCTGGCCTGGTGCCTTCAACTTAGCCAACACCTATGCGTGGCCGCCATGATGGCAGGCAGAACGCAGACACCGTGCAACAAAGAGGAACTGCTCCCCTCAAAGCTTCCACTCTTGTTCCCTTGCTGCCTTCTCTCCAGAAGGCTGGTCTCCCCAGGGCAAAGGAGAGCATGATCTGGACTTCTTCAGGTTTGATCACTGGGTTTGGGCATGGAGGGGATTCTGGAGCCTGGTGAGTGCCTCAAGCCTGGGTGCCTGGGATGGAGGTTTCTCCTGCAATGTGAGAGATGGCTGCCCACCTTGAGGCTCAGCCCTGGAGCTTGGGGATGGAAGAGGAGATGGGATGGGAGGCTCTCAAACTGCCTCCTCCGGGATTTCGGCTGTGGAAGGAAGAGCGTGTGAGAGAAAAGCTGTGGGAAACAAAGGGGGGCCAGAGCTCTTGCCATGCTGCCCCTTGGGCCTCTGGACAAAGCGCTGGGCATGGTGGTCAAAGCCAGCTGGGCTGGCCCATAGAGTCCAAGGGAGGGCAGCATTGCCAGGCATGCAGGGAGTCAGCTCCCCATGTGTGGGGCTGCTGACCTGCAAGCAGGGGCTGACTTGGGCCTTCTGGGTCAGAGAGCTGGATGTGGCAGAGAGGTCTGTAGGTCCAGTGAGTCGCTGGAGGCTGAGCTGGCACAGTGCAGCTGCTGGGCTGTGACCAAGCTGGGACTGAACTTCTTGGGTCCCCGGAAACCCCTGAGGCTGGGGCAAACTAAAATAGTCAGTCACCCCAGGCCAGGGCTGACTTCTTGGGGATGTGACTCATGCAGTTGCACAGAGCTTGTGCTTAGAGGGGGCCCACACTTCGAAGTGTCCTGTGCTAGGCTTAATGCTCTGCTGTTGCAATCTGTAATTCTTGAAATCTGTACTTTTTTTTCAGGAGGGGGTTTTTATTTTGCACTGGGTCCCAAACATTTCGTAGCACATCTTCCCATAGGCCAAGGTCACCCATGAGGACCACACCCTGCATGTCAGAATCTGCAGCTTCTCTCAACGAGACCCTTGGGAGGTGGGGACATTGAGTATCCCTATTTGGTCCTCAACATCACCTTGTCCAAGGCTTCACTAATTAATGGCAGCTGAATTGAACCCAAACTTCCCCGAACACACCTCTTGGCACCCCTGTCAGGGGCAGGGCACCAGGCAGAAGGCATTGAAGACCCACCAAACTAGACATCTGTTCTACTCTTATAAAAATCAATAAAGGAAAAAATAAAAAATAATAAAGGGAAACTGACATGTGTCATGAACTTACAATGTGACAGACACTGTTAGCCACTTTCCATACAATCCTCACAAGCAGCCGTGGGATAGGTATAGCTCTACCCATCTTCCAGAAGAGAAAACTTGGGCCAGGAGAGGGTAAGAAGAAACTTTCCCAAGATCACACAGCCAGCAACAGTGGGGCTGAGACAGGAACCTGGGCTGTGTGGTTCCAAAGCAGCCAGAGCTTCTGCCCCTCCCTGCCCCGCCCCGGCACCCAGCCGACCTCAACAGCTCTTTAAGAAAGTGAGTCCCGCTTTGGGAATGTTCTTACCTGAAGTCCCAGAAGCCTCCTGCTGAGGGCACACCTGTCTGCAGACTCTCACCTGGGAGGACAGCAGAAGCCCAGGCTGGGACTGTGGCTGAGAAGACCAGTGTGGGATCAGATTTCCCCTCAAACTGACTGGCTTGTTGCCAAACCATGATTTCAAATGAACCACCCTGGTTTATTACACTGAAGAACACTTGAGAACACATTTGATTTTCAGAGGAAGTAAATATCCCCAAAAAGGAGAAGTGAAATAAAAACAAATCACATCCTTACCCCCAAGTAGTTATGGAACGTCTTTTTTGCTAAGCACACTATACAAGGAAGTGTCACAGGCAGTCCTGGTCCTCCAAGCAAAAGGCAGGCGAGCAGGATTAACAATGATTAGCAATTGCAGCACCTCTCAATGGTAGGCACTTAAGCTTTCCTAGGCAGTACAGGCATACCTTGGAGACATTGCAGGTTCGATGGTGGTTCAGTTCCAGACCACTTCAATACAGCGAATATCACTTCATTGTGCAAGTTATATGTATTTTTTTTTTTTGTTTCCCAGTACATATAAAAGTTATGTTTATACTGTAGTCTATTAAGTGTGCAATAGCAGTATATCTATTATGAGAAACAAATGTGCATACCTTATAATTAAGGTATGCAATATGCTTTATTGCTAAAAATTGCTGATGATCATCTGAGTCTTTTTGCTGGTAGAGGGTCTTGCCTTGATGTTGATGGCTGCTGACAGATCAGGGTGGTGGTTGCTAAAGGCTATGGCAATTTCCTAAAATTAGACCAGAATAACGTTTGCTGCATCGAATGACTCTTCCTTTCATAAAAGATTTCTCTGTAGCGTGCAATGCTGCTTGATGGCATTTTACCCACTGCAGAACTTGTGTCAAAATTAGAGTCCATTCTCTCAAACCCAGCTGCTGCTTCATCAACTAAGTTTATGGAATATTATAAATCTTTTGTTGTCATTTCAACAATGTTCACAGTGTCTTCACCAGGAGTAGATTCTATCTCAAGAAACCACTTTCTTTGCTCATTCATAAGAAGCAACTCCTCATCCATTCGTTTTATGAGATTGCAGCAATTCGCTCACATCTTCAGGATGCCCATGTAATTCTAGTTCTCTTGCTATTCCCACCACATCTGCAATGACTTCCTCCACTGAAGTCTTGAACCCCTCAAAGTCATCTACGAGGGTTGGAATCAACTTCTTTCACACTCCTGTTAGTATTGGTATTTTGACCTTCTCCCATGAATCACAAATGTTCTTAATGGCATCTAGAATGGTGCGTCCTTTCCAGAAGGTTTTCAATTTACTTTGCCCAGATCCATCAGAGGAATCACTATATGTGGCAGCTATAGCCTTAGGAAATGTATTTCTTAAATTATAAGACTTGAAAGTCTAAATTACTCCTTGGTCCATGGGCTGCAGAATGAATGTTGGTGTTAGCAGGCATGAAAACAACATTAATCTCCTTGTATATCTTCATCAGAGCTCATAGGTGATCAGGTGCATTGTCAATGAGCAGTCATATTTTGAGAAGAATCTTTTTCTTCTCTGCAGTAGGTCTCAACAGTGGGTTTAAATTTTCAGTAAACCAGATGTGCTGTCATTCAAGCCTTGTTATTTCATTTACAGAAATAATGAAGTGTTATTTCATTTCTAGGAAAAGTTGATTTAGCATAATTCTTAAGAGCCTGAGGATTTAAAAAATGGCAAATGAGCATTGGCTTCAACTTAAAGTGACCAGTTGCATTAGCCCTTAACAAGAGAGTTCAGCCTGTCCTCTGAAGCTTTGAAACCAGGCATTGACTTCTCTCCAGCTATGAAAGTCCTAGATAGCATTTTCTTCCACTAGAAAGCTGTTGTGTCTCCACTGAAAACCTGTTGTTTAGTGTAGCTGCCTTCCTCAGTGATCTTAGCTAGATCTTCTGGATAACTTGCTGCAACTTCTATATCAGCACATGCTCTTTCACCTTGTACTTTATTTTGTATTTATTTGTTTTTTTTTCCCCAATACCCCTTGGTGATCTGCACACCTTGTACTTTTATGTTATAGAGATGATTTCTTTCCTTAAACCTCATGAACTAACCTCTGCTAGCTTCAAACTTCTCTTCTGCAGCTTCCTTGCCTCTCTCAGGCTTCAGAGAATAGAAGAGAGTGAAGACCTTGCTCTGGACTAGGCTTTGGCTGAAGGGATTGTTATGGCTGGTTTGATCTTCTATCCAGACCACTCAAACTTTTTTCCAACTCAGCAATAAGGCCGTTTTGCTTTCTTATCATTCATGTGTTCCCTGAAGTAGCACTTTAATTTCCTTCAAGAACTTTTCCTTTGCACATTCACAACTTGACCATTCAAGGGCCACCTCCTCCCTCCTTCAGGCCTCCCTGACTGTCCTTCACAGAATGGGAGGAAGCAAAGAAAACCATGAAAAATGACTCTCTTATGCCGAATGTTTGTGAACGGTATTATCAGAGCAACTGAAATTATCTCTATAACTCATGGCCTCGTTTTTTTAAATAATAAAATATGTAATACTCTTTACTATAAATTCCACATAGCCAACTGGTTTTCACAGAATGCTTTCACTGATTTTTGCCAAACTCTTGTATCTCTAACCAACCTATGGTTGCAATTGATGAATAACATTAATGTTGTAAATGAAGACATTTTTGTTTATACTAACTGGGTGCAATCAAAGGGAAACAATAAAGATATAAGTCAGAGAACTTCATTCATTCATCAACAACATGAATGACTTCACTGCAGAATAAGACAATAGTTTTTGAAAACTGGAAGAAAATATTCTTAGTTTTTTATGCTTTTTACAACATAATGACTAAAGACATGACATACTTTTAAAAAGCAGCTTCTTTGAAGTATAATTGACACACGATAATTGTCCAAGTTTAAAGGGTACAATCTACTAAGTCTTGATCTATGTATAGACCCACGAAACCATTACCATGATCAAGATAATGAAGATATCAGTCAACCCCAAAAGTTTCCTCATGTGCATCCCGGTTGTCACTGTAAGTTATCTTGGAACCATAGGAGAACTGGCCTTAGGATGAAGTCAGCACTGAAGGGGTCAGAATAGAAAGAGGGACTAAATCAATCACTGAGTGATTGATGGCAACATTAAGTCTCTGATTGATTTGCACCTGGAGCCTGCCTATAGCCGGCAGCTGTATAGGCAGCTCCTAAGAGGGCTGCCAATTATTCCTGCCTCCTGGTCTTCAGGCCTTTGATAATCCCCTTCCCTTGAGTATGGACAACACCTGTAACTTGCTCCTAACCAATAGAACTGGGATGTCATGTCTGTGATATGGTTATATAGACTGAGACTTGCATGTTGCACTCTCTCTTTTGCCTTCTCAGCCTGCACACTTTCATGAAGGAAGTGGTCATGTTGGAGATTTCCACATGGCAAGGAGGTGAGGGTGGCCTCAAGACAATAGCCAGCAAGGAACTGAGGCCCTCAGTCCAGCAGCCCTTAAGGAACTGAATCCTTCCAACAACCGTGTGAGTTTGGAAGCAGATCCTTCCCCAGCTGAGCATTCAGATGAGACTCCAGCCCTTGCCAGCAACTTGATTGCAGTTCTGTGAGAGAGCCTGAAGCAGTGGCAAACATCAACTGTGCCAAGTCTCCTAACTTACAGAGACTGTGAGATAATAAATGTGTGTTAAGGCCGGGTGCCATGGCTTACACCTGTAATCCCAGCACTTTGGAAGGCCAAGATGGGAGGATCACTTGAGGTCAAGAGTTTGAGACCAGCCTGGCCAACATGGTGAAACCTCATCTCTACTTAGAAAATACAAAAATTAGCTGGGTGTGGTGACATACACCTGTAGTCCCAGATACTTGGGAGACTGAGGCAGGAGAATTGCTTGAATTCAGGAGCTGGAGGTTGCAGTAAGCCAAGATTGTACCACTGCACTCCAGCCTACGCAACAGAGTGAGATTCTGTCTCAAAAAAAAAAAAAAAAAGTGTGTTATTGTAAGCTACGAAAGTTGGGGTTAATTTGTTACACAGCAATAGATAATGAATATACCACCCTGTCTCTAGGCTTTGAGTTAAATGAGGTAATCCATTTCCTATGTATTCAGTCCACTTGGAGTTAGGATTTTCTGTCACTTAATACCCAAGAGCGTCTTCCTATGGCATATTCATCCCACTAGCATCTAAACTGCTCAAGAGCAGGACTTCATGACCTCCTAATGCCTCAGTGGTGTCAGTAACTTTGTAGACTGTATGAATTAAGAACATTGTTGGCCCTGATTTCGCTTCTCTTCTGACAGCACAATCCAGCAACAATCAGAATGGAACAAAACTCAGAAATGGAGAAGCCTTTGTCCTTAGTCACAAGTCATTTTTATTTAGCCAGCAAGAGGTTATGACTGTTTACAGAACCCTCTACTTGATATTGGAGGGGGGTGAGAAATGTATTCCCTGCCCCCAAGGAGCTTGCACCCATGCTAAGGACAATTGAAGTATGAGAATCCTACAGTGTCTAGCAATGTGTAACATGTGCAGGTTAATAGGGCACTTCAGTTGGGACAGGCTTCAGGGACAGAACCCGGAGTCACATGAGCAAATGCAGCTGATTGTCTGGGCAGGGAAAAGTTCCCTGAGAAAGAACTTGGAAGCCTCCAGTTCCTGCCTCCAGTGATGGGTAGGGCTAGCCAAGGAGGAATGGGATGCCGGGACACCAGACAAGAAGCTTCCCCAATAATATAGTTTGGGGGCTGTTTGGAAAGCTGTTTGTCTTCTCATCAACTTAGTACCCTATCTCTGAGTTTGCCCACCCCTCACAGCCAAGATGGGTCCATGAGATTACCCCTCCTGAGAACTGGGAATTGGGGCTGAGGTGCTGGTCAGTTTCTACACAGCTGCAATGGAAACATGTACTCTTGGGAGCTGCAGGATGGTCTCTCAGTAGAGAAGGGAAAGAGGCCTGGGACCTGCAGAGGCGGGACAATGAGGCAGAATCCCAGAGAGCCATGCTGAAGAAGGTCTCTATTGTCCCATAGGAGAGACCCCCAGCATGTCTGTCTGGGCCCCCCTCCCTTCCAGAACTGGGGGAGTCCCTGACCAGCCGTGGGGACCACAAGGCACACCTACACCTGTGTCAGATTCACTTCCTGCCACACAGAATCTCAGAACAGGAAGAGGCAAGAGATCCAGGCAGATGCCAGGCCAGTCCCCATGGGGCAACCTGGCTCTCAGAGGTGCTTCTTTAGCTAGTACAATGTTTAGAAATCGGGGCCAGGCACAGTGGTGCAGTGGCTCACGTCTATAATCCCAGCACTTTGGGAGGCAGAGGTGGGTTGATCACCTGAGGTCAGGAGTTTGAGACCATCCTAGCCAAGAGAGGGAAGCCCCGTCTCTACTAAAAATACAAAAATCAGCTGGGCCTGGTGGCAGGTGCCTGTAATCCCAGCTACTCGGGAGGCTGAGGCAGGAGAATCACTTGAACCTGGGAGGCAGAGGTTGCAGTGAGCTGATATGCACTCCAGCCTGGGCAACACAGTAAAACTCCGTCTCAAAAAAAAAAAAAAAAAAAAAAGTTTAGAAATCAGAAACTTTCCTATTAAAAATTCCAGATTTTTTAAATTGTAAGGGCTTGGGTGCTCAGGCCCTCATTCTTGTTGGATAGCTGTTGGTGAGAACAGAGAAGAGGCTGTCCCTTTTGCCTAGTTCCCAGTTGACCCCAACCCTGTCCGGTCAGGGCACACGGTTTTATTACCATCTGGCCTGAGGACACTAATTGATTTTGCAATAATAGAGCTTGTCTCTGTCTGTCTCTCTTTTAAAGATTTCTCCAAATCTTTAAAATGGAGGGAATGGACACGTAGAACCTTGTTGGGGGGTCAGAAGAAGATGAAACCCTCGCAAGATGAGCTGTTTTCTGATGATCTACTTTTGCCAAACAAAATATCCCAAACAGCAACCATTTTATTGGTCAGGAATTCAGAGCATGAGAACTTGGGAATGAAAAGAGAACCCAGGAAGAGAGCAGAGGGCAATCTTGGCCGTGGTGCACCATGGGCCACAACCTAAAGAGGCTGCTCAGATTCTTGGTCTCCACTATGGTCATTTATCAGCAACAGGGTCACGGTGGGTCCCCATCTGCTGTCCACCTGAGGAATTCTGGCTTCTCAGAGCAGGTGAGCACTGGGGCTAGGCCCATGGAAGCCAGGCTTTGAGAGACTTGTCCTGCGTTTCCCAGCAGTGGTCCAGGGAGCTGAAGGAAACCTTTCAGATCAGCCTGGGCGGGGATGAAGGATTGTTCTAGGTGCAGTAGTTATATAGACCACTTCCCTGGGGTCCAGGGAGGCCTGAGAGTGGCCTGCAGACTTGTTTTAGAAACAACTAAGGAATAATAATGGGGCCCTGGAGGCAGGGGTCTTCTTGTCCATCTCATTTGTACTCATTGCTTATAGATGAGCAAGATGAGCCTTTGGGAACAGACTTGCTGAAGGCCACCCAGAAGCCGCATGGGTCTGTCCTCAAAGCCCATGTTTTCAAACAGGGCTTTGAAATCCTTGGAAACATGTTCAGCCCTGTTGAGGGAGATGGTGGAGAAGATGACTCATTCCCATCCAGGAGGAAATAATTTAGCCTCTGGAGGAAGAGGAAAAGTCAGTGGGGGGTGGTTATGACCTAAAGAAGGGAACCTGTAGGAATCTGGGCAGAGGGGAAAGGGGTATGAGCTGGAGCAGTCAGGGTGGCCTCCTGGAGGCTGTACTTTTTCCCCCTTTAAAAAAAAAAACAGCTTTATTGAAATATAATTTATATACTGTACAATTCCCCCACTTACAGCATACAATTCAATGGTTTTTACTGTAGCCAGTTGTGCAACCATCACTACAATCAATTTTAGAACATTTTCATCACCCCATAACTCTTAGCAGTCATTCCTCATGGTCTTCTGTTCCCCCAGCCTCTGACAACCACTAGAGTACTTTCTGTCTCTCTGGACTTGCCTATACTGGACATTTCATATAAATGGAATGTGGTCCTTCGTGACCAGCTTTTTTCAATGAGCATAATGTTTTTGAGGTTTATGCATGGTGTAGCATGTGTCAGTACTTCATTCCTTTTCATGGCCTAATAATATTCCACTGTATGGATGTACCACATTGTGTTTATACATTTGTCAACTGATGACATTAGATTGTTTCCATCTTTTGGCTAGTATGAACAATACTACTATGAACACTCATGTATAAGTTTTTGCATGAACACGTTTTCATTTTTCTTGGCTACATAACTAGGAATGCAATTACTGGGCCATATGCTTAACTTGATGTTTAACTTTTTGAGTAACTGCCAGACTCTTTTCCTAAGTGGCTGCACCATTTTACATCCCACGGGGGAGGCTAGACTTTTCGTGTATGCTCAGATGTGGATTCTTTTCTTTCTAACTTCTGGCAGGCTGATTTGGTGGAAATCCAGGGAAGATGGGAGAGGAGGGTGTGACGAGAGAGCAGCAGGGCAGAGAGGCCTGAGGATCTTTTCACCAGAGCCCTGGGCTCAGTACTGTCTGGTCCTCACTTGCCATGTGGCCTTGAGCAAGTCACCTCCACTCTCTAGGCCTCAGTTTCCTTATCTCTAAAATGAAGGTATTAGATCTGGAAGATTTTGCCCCCCGAGGACACTTGTGATATCTAGAGACATTTCTGGTCATTACAGAGAGAGGCTGATGCTATGGGTATTTATGGATCATGGAGAGGCCATGGATAGCGTTAAACCTCCTGCAGTGCAGAAGGCAACCCCAATAACAAAGCATTAGCCTGCCCCAAATGTCAATAGTGGCCAGGTAAAGAAATCCTGCATGAGACTGAGGTGACCTAATAGGGTCCAGTCCTGCTCACTCTGGGAAATGCTCTGGGAAAAGACTGGGCTTGGGAGGCATTTTTGAGCACCCAGGCACTTAGAAGAGAGGCCTCACGGTCCCACCTGGGGTTGCTGTGGGTCTTGCATTTGTGTAAGCTGGCCGGTGTTCTCCATCTGCGGTACCCGGCACAGGTGAATTAGACGCCAGGCTTGGTGGATGAGCAGCCCGCCTTGTTGAAGAGTGAGCTCCTTGTCACGGGAAGCATCCAAGAGGGGGCGCGTGCAGATCTGTCAGGAATGTGGAGGAAGCGCCCTGGCTCTGGTCTGAGGCTGCCCTTGAACGATTTCCAGGCTCCCTTGGGCAAGGCTGTGGCTCCGTGTGGGGCGAGCTCCCTGCCAGCTCTGGGCCTCCCCACCTGCCCGCCCGCGGTCGGCACTGGCACAAGCGGAGGCCGTCTTCCTTCCCCCGCCGCCCCACGCCGAGTGGAAGACTTTCCTCTAAGTTTCCCTCTCCGAAGCCCCGCGGACCTCCCGCGCCCCAGCCCCAGCCCGCGGAGGCAGCACCCCGAAGCTGGGCGCCCGCGCGGCGCCTCGGCCCCGGCACCCCCCGCCCCCAGGCCCGGCCCCGGGGGCGCGGCCGCCGGGTCCTCGGTGTGCCCCAGGGGGCTCTGGGCCGCGAGCCGCTGCCGAATGGCTTTTGACAAAAAAACCCTTGACCACCAAGGCCAGCCTCTTCCTGAAAGCCCCGCTCGCTCTCATACAGGAAGTAGAAGGGAGCGAGCGCCCCAGAGCGCGGCGGCAGCTGCGGCCCGGCCCTTCCCGAGGGCCAGAGCCAGGGACATGCGGGCGCCCGGGACTCCGCGTTCCGCTCGGCCCGGCGCCTGAGCTCCTCCGTTCCCCGTCCCGGAGCTGCCGGCGGCATGATCCGACACGCCGGGGCACCCACGTGCGGGGACCCCACGGGGTAAGTCCGGGCAGCCGCCCACTCCTCCCTTGCGGTCTCCACGGCCCCCATCCTGGCCGCCCCACTCCACTTCTTGTCCCCGAGAGTTCTCCGGGCGCGGGACCTCGGGGGCGTCGGGCTGAGACGGGTCCCCCACCGTGGCCGAGGCCAGATCCCAGTTCTGCGGGGCAGGGGGCGGCCCTGGTGACTCCGCTGGACCCGACGACTCGGCTAAACTTTCAAGGCCAGGCATTTCACTGGGAACCCAGTGCACACTTTAGGCTGCTGGTGGACGGATTACGAGGGAGTGCGTCTCTACCTGTCAGAGCCGGGGCTCCCCGCGTGGACGCGGGCCCCTCCCCGGCTTCTGCCCCGCCTGAACTTTGCAAACAAATTCGCTGTCCCGGCCCCGCCAGCCTGCTGCACCCGCTGCTCTGCGAGTCCCAGCGCGCGCCCTCGGGCACTGGAGCCCGGCCGGGTGTGGGGTCGGAGACCCGGACCCCCGCAACTTTGGGCGCCCGCGGCCCAACAACCGACGGGCCCTCTTGGACCGAGGGTCCACTGGGCCCTTTTCCCCCGCCCCTCTGTCCTGGCCATAGACAGTGACCTTCGCACCGGCCGTGGCCGAGCCTGGTGCTTGGGTAGGGTCCAGGGCGCACGGGCTGCGCGCGGGCTGTGGGATCCCGAGGGAGAAGGCGCAGCGTGGAATGCATGACGCCGAACGGTTTGGGAACTGACTTGGAGAGGAGTCCCTGGTGGCTAAGTCCCCGCTCCGCCTCCATGTCGCCCCCAGCCCCACCTCGCGAGCTGGGGCATTGCTCCGGGCTGGGCTCTGAGAGAAAGTCTTCTCGCCTTGCCCAGCTCAGAGGGCGTCCTGAGAAGCTTCAGGTGTTGTAGAGACGCCAGGTCGGAGGCGGATTCCCGGGGAAAGCCTATCTCTGGGTGCCCAGGGGCGCGTCTGGGGAAGCCATCCCCAGCTTTTTGGTTTAAAAGTCCCGGGCCTACTTCTCTGATGGACACCCTGCCGCTCCCTGGCCTGGCCGTGTGACCTCATCTCCCAGGCCCTCAGTTCTCTGCTCTGTGAAACAGGAGAGTTGGGCGGATCTTGTGTAGTCCTGAACCGGGGGACAGCTGGAGGTGATGGGCTCCCACTCAGCTGGGAGAGACTGCGAGGGGGCCTTAAGCTCATCTAGATCTGAACGTCTCCCTTCTTCTCCCTCCCTCCTGCCAGCCCTGAAATTCTGGATGCTGGTTTCTCTGTAAAGACAAATGCCGTCCGGTGGGAGGAACTGGGAATTCGTTGGGGGAAGAACCCCCCCAGCCTCACACCCACTTGCAAGTATCTGCCACACCCAAGATGGCAGGGTGAAGCCGGAGAGAAGTTTCTCAGGGAGGAAGAGGAGGTGAGGGGCCAGGGATGCTGACCTCACCGACTTCTCATTTTCCCCAGAGATGATCTGGTGTGACCCACTTCCCCTTGTCTTTTTTGGTTCATTACTGGGTCAGTTATTTAAACTCTCTGTATCTCGGTTCACTTATCAATAAAACGATAAATAATAGTAACTACCCCTTAGAGTTGTTCTGAGGACTAAATGCACGGAAAGGGTTGAATGCATTAGCCTATAGGGTAAACCCTTAATCATAATTATCACCATTATTATCATTTGTTAGGTATGATCCCTCCATTTGCCAACTGTGTAACCTCAGACAAGTGACCCGGCCCCTGCCTCACCTGTAAACTGGGGGTACTAGCAACACACACCACGTAGAATTGTTTCATGGACTGGCTGAGTTCATAGCTAAGCAGCTGCCCCCAGGCAGCTTAGGGGAAGCCCATCTGTTCAGGCCTGCTTAGAACTGTGCTTGGTACATTCTAGCGCTATATGAATATTGGTTTGTTGCTAAAAATATGGCTTTGTTTTGGAGGACCTTTTGGGTTGGAAGGGCTTTGAAGGGTAGAGGATTTGCTGGTGGATTGGAGGGAAGGAGGAGTGGAGGATGACTCTGGTGGGGCTCTGTCTGCCCAGGGTCCAGTGCTCCAGGGACAGATGCCGAACTGTGTGTAGTCTGCTGAGAGTGGGTTCTCAGAGTCCACTCAGGCCAGTAGCTTTCAGGGGGTAGGGAGAGACCTAGCAGGCACCCCCATGCAGCCCCACCATGGCAAGTAGACCGGTCACCTTTTCACATCTTTGCCATGTTAAAGGTCTGCTTAAGATTTCATTTGAAAAAGGATTCCACTGCCGGAAAAAATGTGGCTGTCACTGACCTAATCAATCCCCTAATTCAACAATGAGGAACCGGAGACTCAGAAAGGGGAAATGGGCTCCCTGGTATTGGGGGAGGTGGTGGTAACTCACGGCTCCTGAGCCTTGGCCTGATCTAATGCAAGGGTCCTGCTAGAGCCCTAAAGGAGCCCCTTACCCAGTCCAGGTTGAGACAGGGGGCTCTTCTGGGTGGGGCCCACCTAGAGCAGGGCCAGTGATGGATTCAGGGTGTGAGCTCGCAGCTCCAGCTCTGTCCTGAGGAGGACAGAGGAGCTTGTCCTCTGACCTTGGCTTCCTGGATTCAAAGAGCTAATGTTCCTGGAGGTCCTGACTGGCACTTAGGAGACCTAGCCCTTGCCAGATCCTAACAGAGGCTCTGGTGCACAAGAGCAAAGGGTCACTTCACCAGCTCAAGCCTGCACTCCTGCCCCCACCCCGCGAGAAGCCCCAGTACATCCTCTGAGAAGCAGCAGGGAGTGCAAGGGTCTGGGGGTGTAGGGTCCCCTTGGGATGAAGGAGTCGCAGCACATTTATCCCTGAGGCCCTCCTTATCTCCCCTACCCCCTTGGTGCCCCTCTATCCTGGCTCTGGGTCCCTGATCCGTGATCTTCACTGAAGCAGCAAGTATGAAAAGCTTAAAATGCCCCAGGGCTCCTGCATTTTAACCCAGGAGATACAGAAATCAAAACTGGAAACCTACCAGGAACTTATCTCAGCTGGAAGCAGAGAGAGGCGTGATATTTGAAGGAGGACACCCAGATCCTTCACCATCCCCTTAGGCCTCCCTGGAGCTCCATTTTGGAGACAGGAGTCTGAGGTGGTCTGTGTTGCCTCCCAGTCCCTTGCCAGAGCACAGACAGGGAAAGAATGGGTGACAGATGGCCACAAACTCTGTCTCTGTGACCCCCTGGAAGATTCCACCTGTCATGGCAAGACATGGCAAGCTGTGTCATCTAGGTAGTGATGAGTGAGCACAGTTGGGTGGGCAGCAAGGAAGAGGGGAGGCAGCTTGGAGGAGGGGAGTGCCTGAGCAAAGGCTTGGGCGGTGGGAAAGTGTGGTGGAGGGGCTTGTGGGGCGGGGAGTGCACCCTTCAAAACCCAGAAGTGCATGACACACGTTGCTTTATGAAGTGACTGTTATCAGATAACAGGGGTTGAGGAAACGGAAGACAAATTTTGGCTGGGGAGAGATTGACAGAAGAGGGGCAAAAGTATAAAGAGGTCTGCCCACAGAACCCCATCCTTGGGGGGCCTGGGTCATCTAGGGGATTGGGGGGCATCTGTGTGTTCAGAAAGAGCCTTAACATGGGGTAAATGACGCCCAAGGCCTCTTAACTTCCTGTTGGCCCCCTGCTCTCTGATCCTATTAGGGAGTAACCTTTAGAAGAGAGTGGAGGGCCGTGTGTTATCATCTTGTTATTGGGTAATTGGTTGGTGCTGCTCTAATGGACAACTCCAGAATGTCCTGTTGATACAACCATTGCCCCGAACCAGCATTTATTCTGAGAACCAGGAAGTCGAACTTCTCCTGCCCACCAGGAGTGTCTGAAACATGGATATTTTCCCCCAAGATTGGAGCCAAAAATGAAAATCACAGCTTTAATGACTTTACCAAACTGGATCTCCCCCTCCATCCTACCCCACAATGGGCCCTTCTCGTGGTTTGCTTGTTGCCAATCAATCTAGAGGGACTCTCAGGCCGGGCAGGGAAAGCGGTGTGTCCCCCAGTAGCCCCCTAATTGCCCTCAGGTGACATGCTGTCCTATTTAAAAGGTCCCTCAAGAAAGTCCTGCCCTCCGTGCCGCAGCCCAGCCCTGCTGGAAGCCGGTGCACAGCTTCATGTCTCCTGTCCTCCCCGACGTGCCGAGCTGGTCTGTGGTCTTGTGCCTTTGCCCGTGAGGTTCTTTCTGCCCTTTTTACAGGGCTCACCTCTTCCATGCAGCCTTCCATCCGTGCCAGCTCACAGAGATTCCTGCCTTTTGAATATTCATAGCCTTTTTCACATGAACCGCATGTTTGCCTAGCAATTTGAAAGAAGCCAAAACCTCTTTAATCTTATGACTTCCTACTTCAGTTACAAACTTCCAAAGAAAGGGGTCAGGTCTTTTTGTTCCATATCCTTGTGTCCTACACGCACTTGGCACTCAACAAATGCTTGAGGCCAACGATACACTGATTGAAGGCTGCACAGCCTTATCTTTTGTGTCCCTGGAGCCCCTGAATTTCTGGAGGTGTTTACAAGGTGACCCAGATCACAGGGTGGGGCTAAGTAGGGGGAGACCCAGGGCTTGGGGGCTTGGAGCCCAACTCCATTCTGCAGCAGCTGGTGACCCCCACCACAAGGCTACCATACTCCTCTCCAAGTCTGGAAAGAGGAGGCCACCCAGGCAATTGAGTAGGGACCCTGCTTGGCCCCGACTCACCTAATTTTATCCTCCCCAGCTGTGCTCCTGATACTTGTCAGGGAGAAAGGATGGGAGAAGGAGAGGCCAGCCCTGGATACTGTGTCTCAGCTGGAAAAATGGAGAATAGCTTGGTGTACAGACTTGGGGGAGCCCTGGGGTGCCGGTGGGTTCCAAATGCGGGTCTCTGGACCACTGAGAAACTAGGAAAATAAGGGTGGCCTGTGTGTGTGTGTGCTGTGTGTGTGTGTGTTGGTGGGGTCTGTGTGTGTGTGTTGGGGGCGGGGGTCAGCATCAGCGTCAGCCACGGCTGCCAACATGTCTTTTCTTAGGCAGAACTGTCCTTTGCTGGTTTGGAAGAGGCGTGGGGACTTGCATGTTGTAGGTCATCAGTAGGGCTAGAGAATCTGGGGTCCTGTCTCCTCTAGTGTTTTAGGATTTTATTCTAGGAAGCCACTCCCTTCTCTCTGGACCTCATTTTCCCATCTGAGAAAAGAGCTCCATGTTGTTAAGGTCCCTGCTTGCTCTGACAGTCAGCAGCTACCCGAGTTACCAGCTAGCAGGCAGCAGAAGCTGGTGTCCTAGAATAATAGCGTTCAGGGGATCGAAGTGCCCATTGGAGCCGAAGTGGCCCATGGAACATGCAGGCACTTTCACGAGAAACAAAGACCCATCCAAGAGACTTCTGGCTCATTACCCTGACCAAGCTACCTGGAAGGAAATGGTTTTTCTTTTTCTTTTTGCTATTGCTATGGTTTTATTTTGAAAAACCTAGTCTTGAAAAAAGTACATTTGGTTTTGGGAGCCCACTTTGGGGCAGGACCCATGGCTTCTTGCCAAGTGGACAGTAAGCTGGGAAGGTTTCTCAGGTGGGGAGCCTTGGAGAGCTGGAGTAGCCTCTCGAGGGTGGCTGGGCCGGTGAGGTGGAGCCTGCCTGGCCATCGGCTGTGGGAGCTGTGGAGGTGCTGAGGAGATCACAGGCAGCTGGGGGTGGGGGGCCTGGCTGTTTAGAGGTCGTCTGTGAAACTGCCCCTGTCAGGGTTGGAGTCTGAGGGGCGGCCCTACCAAGGGAGGTTGAGGCAGGTGCCAGGCTGAGGGAGCTCTCTGCCAGGCCTCAGGCTTCCTGCCCAGGGCTGCCCAGAGATAGCCAACACGTCCCTGTGCAGGTGAGGGCAGCCCTGATGCTGTGTGCCTCCCTCCCCACACACAGTGTAGTACGGTGAAGCCAGTCCCTCCCTCCTGCCAGCGTGGCCTTGATGGAGAAGAGAGGAGTGATGGGTACACGGGAGGCCTTCCCTCACAGTGGCATCCACAGGGCAGTGGGAAGGCCTTACTATCTGTGTGGCATCAGCATTTATAGAAGAATCTGGAAGCCACAACCATGTCCTCTCCTGTCACTTTTCTGCCGGTAGGGCCTCTGTGTGGCCTTGGCATGTCTCCTCTCCACGGGGGTAGTGGTTGGAGGGGCTGCCTCCAAAGCAGAAACAGAGCTGATGGTCAGAAGCTTTGAACATGGCTGCAGAGCGCCCTGCCCCAATTTGACCTCAGTAATACCCAGGGGTGCCCCCATCTCAACCAGTACATGTTTAATGGAATGAACGAGGCTGCAATGAAATGTCGGTTCTCTTTTTAGCAGAAATGGCCTAGGCCGTGGTTGTGGTCAAGGGCTGTTGTCTGTATTTGATGTGACGGCACACACTCAGGCCACATCCTATGGGGTAATGGCGCTTGCATCCCCACCTTCAGGGACTGAGAGAGCCCCAGAGCCTGGCTCTGCACACAGGCCTGGAGCTGTGGGGAAGCAAGGATTCCAGTAGAGGGGTGTGGGAGTGGGGCCCATCCTTGAGGGGCTGCCCTAAGGGGGGCTCTCCTAGAAGGTGGCCTCCATTTTGCCCCTGAATCTGGGGTCTTTATCAAAGCTGAGAACTTTTTATTCCCTAGTTAAGAGATGCTAAACGTCACCTTACCTTCCAACTGACGTTCAACACGGGGTGTCAGGGACTGATGCGAAAACCTGTTTTCTGAAAGACAAGCTGGAGAGAGGGGTGGACAGAGGGCACCCCAACAGTAGCAGAGACGCCTTCCCCTCCTCCAAAGCTTCCCAGAGCTAAATTGTTCTGTGGGTCAATACGTGTGCTTCTTCATCCGCCTCCATGGACTGAAGAAATAAAGGGCTTTGCATCTGAAATTCACAATCTGATGATCTCTGGCTAAAGGGAACAAGTTGTCAAGAAAGAAGTCACCAGGGACGTTTTCCCCAACCTCCGTGTTCCCAGCTTCCTTAATCTCAGTCAATGTCACAGACTGTAAATTTCTCTAGGGATGTAGCAGTTCAAAGCAAGGACTTATCTGTCTACCGATGGCACCTGGTGACAGCATTTATTATCCTTGCTTCTTTCTGTTCTTGACATTTTTGACAGAGCATCCATCTAAAATATATTCAAGGATTCTTCTCACAATGGATGTCTTCTCATTTATCTTCACCCATCCTCCTAATCATCATCCAGACATCCACCTATCCATTCTATTCACCATCCATCCATCTATCCATCTACTTATCCACCCATCCACCTATTCACCCACCCACCCTTCCATCCATCCACCCACCCACCCACGAACCAACCTACCCTTCATCCATCCATCCATCTACCTATCCGCCCATCGACCTATCAACCCTCCCACCCTTCTATCCATCCATCATCCATCCACCCACGCACCTACCCTTCCATCCTTCCATCCTTCCATCCATCAATCCATCTATTTACTGAACACCTGAACACCTAGGAGTTTCCAGTTTATCTACTAAGGAAAATGATTTGATTTGGATGTTTGTCCCCTCCAAATCTCATGTTGAAATGTGATCCTGAGTGTTGGAGGTGGGGCCTGGTGGGAGGTGTTTGGGTCATGGGGGCAGATCCATCATGAATGACTTGGTGCCATCCTCACAGTAATGAGTGAGTTCTCAGTTCACATGAGATCTGGTTGTTTAAAAGAGCCTTGCACCTCCCAGCTCTCTCCCTCTTGCTCTGTCTTGCCATATGACACACCTGTTCCCCCTTCCCCTTCCACCATTATTGGAGGCTTCCTGAGACCTCACCAGGAGTGGATGCTGGCACCATACTTCTCATACAGCCTGCAGAACCATGAGCCAAAATAAACCTCTTTTCTTTTCTTTTTCTTTTTTTTTTTTTTTTTTTTTGAGATGGAGTCTCGCTCTATCACCCAGGCTAGAGTGCAGTGGTGCGATCTCAGCTCACTGCAAGCTCCGCCTCCCAGGTTCACGCCATTCTCCTGCCTCAGCCTTCCAAGTAGCTCGGACTACAGGTGCCCGCCACCACACCTGGCTAATTTTTTGTATTTTTAGTAGAGATGGGGTTTCACCGTGTTAGCAAGAATGGTCTCGATCTCCTGACCTCATGATCTGCCCACCTCAGCCTCCCAAAGTGCTGGGATTACAGGTGTGAACTACCGAGCCTGCCAATAAACCTCTTTTCTTTATAAATTACCCAGCCTCAGGTATTCCTTTATAGTGACGCAAACTGAACTAACACAGAAAGTAAGAGAAATATGTGCGTATTTAAAGCACAGGGTACTATATAAAAAGCTGCCGAGGTTCTGTTACAGTTGGCTGTGCAGAGTGAGTAGGGAGGACTCCCTGACAGAGGTGGCATTTGAATTGGATATGCAGGATTTTAACCACTGAAATCAAGCATATGCAGAGAAGCATATTGCAGATAGGAGAAACGCCCTGAGTGGGAAAGGACACGTTGTGTGTGGCAGCCCTAAGAATCTGGGGTGGGGGCAGGGAGAAGATTCCATGTGTGATGGGCCTGGAAAGGTGGTTGGGGCCCCCTTGGCTATGGGTGGGCAAGTTTGACTTTTACCATGGCGGTGAAGACCACAGTTCTGTTCTTCCGGGCAAGACACTGAAACGGAACCTGCCAGAGCACCTTCTTCCCCCTCCTCTGTTAGGCAAAAGTCGATCTCTAGCGCCCGCTGTTGTTGCCAGGGTTACCTGAGATGATGATGTTCTTGACTCTGGGTTGTGAGACCAGTGGGGGACTCTTCCCTGTATGTATGTGGGGGGTGTGTGTGTGTGTGCACACATGCTATTGATTTTCCAAAAAATGTATTATAGACTTTAAAAGTTCATACACAGACATACCCAAAATAGGGAAATTTAAAGCATCAAACATTTTTATCTGAGTCTGCACCCGGTGCAAGTACGTGTTAACTTGTGTTCTTTTTTCACTGAGTGTTACCTCTGGTACACATTGCTACGTGCTGTGTGGTGGACCTATGTTGCCTACCTGCCATCTTCGATGGTCTCATCATCTTATGATCATTTTAATGGTCAGAGTTATTTCATGTGCCTATCTTGACTTCTTTCCAAGTCCCCTCTGTTTTAAATGAAGCTCCTGAAAACTTCCTTGGGTCTAGGGTTTAGGGACCATTTTCTTGAGATCTGTCACCATCCTGGAGCCTTTGAGTCCAGGAGTGAAGCAGAGCCTGCTGATTGGCCCCTGAATTTTTGCTAGGTGTAAGTTTTAGCTGAACATTTCCCAATTTTCTTGCAGCTAGGTGTGGCCATATGACTAAGTTCAGGACAGTGAGATGTAAGTGGGGAGTATAATCTGCTTGGAAAACCCCTTAAGTGGAGTGTCCTTCTCTCCTTTCCTCTTTCCTGTTGCCTGAAATGCAGACGTGATGGCTGGAGTTGAAGCAGCCATCTTGGATTCTGAGGCACACTTAAGCATGGAAGCTATGCAGGATAGAACAACAATACATTACAGTAAGGGTCCTAAACATGTTAGACCATCATCCCAGCTACAGACTGCTTACCAGTTTTTTTATGAGAAGAATACATACTATCTTGTTTGTTTGTTTGTTTGTTTATTTTTTAGATGTAGTTTTGCTCTTGTCCCCCAGGCTGGAGTGCAGTGGTGATCTCGGCTTACTGCAACCTCTGCCTCCCAGGTTCAAGTGATTCTCCTGCCTCAGCCTCTCGAGTAGTTGGGATTACAGGTGCCTGCCGCCACTCCTGGCTCGTTTTTTTATTTCTAGTAGAGATGGCGTTTCACCATGTTGGCCAGGCTGGTCTTGAACTCCTATCCTCAGGTGATCCACCTATCCCGGCCTCCCAAAGTGCTGGGATTACAGGCATGAGCCACCGTGCCCAGCCATACTATCTTGCTTATTTTAATTTCTTATTTTAGATTTTCTATCACTTACAAGCTTAGTTCTAATGAACACAAAGAGCTTTCTATCTCTGTCACGTAGCACCAGATTATATGCCCGAAGTACTCAGCTGCCTTGCAGGGCGACCTGCAAGTCCCCATTTCCTAGTAGAGGCAAGAATGAGGAAGAGGGAGGACAGAGGAAAGGCAGCTTTGCACCCACTAAGGCTCTTGTTTCAAGGACTAGATTGCAAACATTTTTTCTTTTCATATTAAGTGTTTATGAGTTTTAGCTTTTGCCAGAAGCTTTAGACTGTTTATTCTGGTTTGTGTCTCTGACTCTCAAATCCTTGTTCTTTGACAGGGCTAGGTTTCCTGATCAAGGCAGCCATGCCTCTTCCCCCACCTCAGTTCTGTGCTTTAGGCCGAGAACTCACTTAGGTTAACCCTCTCCGCGCCAGTGTTCTCCAGCGCCTCCTGAGAGTTGGTGTCCCTGCCACACCAGCACAAGAAAGGCCTGGAGACCAGGTGCAATGGCTCATGCCTGTAATCCCAGTGCTTTGGGAGGCTGAGCTGGGAGGATCTCTTGAGGCCAGGAATTCAAGACCAGACTGGGCAACACAGCAAGACCCAGTCCCTACAGAAAATGTTATAAATGAGCTGGGCATGGTGGCGTGTACTTGTAGTCACAGCTACTTGGGAGGCTGAGGCAGGGGGATCACTCGAGCCTTGGAGTTCAAGGTTACAGTAAGCTATGATCACACCACTGCACTTCTGCCTGGGTGATAGAGTGAGATCCTATCTGCATACAAAAAACTAAACTAAAATAAGGACCTGGGGCCCAGTCTCAACAATGCCTGCGTCCTTGCCGGATGCTGCCGTCACTCATTCATTCACTGTCTCTTTGTTGAGACGGTCTTGGGGTCTCTTGGGCCGTATCTTGGCACTTGCTGAGTGTTAAGCTGGGTTTGTGCTGACCACTGGCCACTGGGAGCCTTCAGTGGCCACTTCACCTCTTTGCCCAGCCTTGGGAAAGGTTTGTCCTGAAACGGCTGGGACTTGAATTCCCCTTTCCAGGCACAGCACAGGCCTCTTCTGAGCCTGTAAGAACCTGCCCGGAGCTGCTCAACAACAGCCTAAGACCACTCCTGGGACATAAGAGGCCCCAAGAATGGCCTGGGAGTTAGCTGGGGGGCTGTCTGGAGAGCTGGGCCAGAGCCCGCTGAAGTGGCCTGAAGGACAGTGAGGGTCTTGTTTCCACTGGGCAAGGCCGCCCCAGCCCTGGCTCTGCAGTCCTCAGGCGTCAGAGCTTCGTGTCACTCTGGAAACTCTTCATCCAGCCCCTGCTTACAGATGAATTGGTGGCTCGGAGAGGGGAAGTGGTTTCCCCAAGGTCTCCGGACCTGTGGGCTGTCTCCCACCAAGGCTGTCTCCAAGGCTCTGTGCGGCACCCAGGCCGCTCCGTGGCACGAGGCCCCAGAGACGGAATGTGGGCACATCTGCCTTCACTAGCCGCCTCCCTCTCTAGCCTCTGGAAGGGGCTGAGCTCTTTCCTGCCTCTGGGCCTAAGTGCAAGTGGCCCACCTCTACCTCTTGCAAGAAGCCTCCCAGGCTGTATGAGGCCTGCAGGGCCTCTGTACACCGTGGTACAGGTTGTTTACCGCTCATGTGTTCCTGGCTGAGGCAAAGCTGGGTAGGGGCTGAAATTTCATTCTCTTGTCAAGCTTTGTGTCACGACAGGTATGTGTGAGGGTGGGGTGGGGGCTGGCCTGCACCCATGGGCAGCAAGGAGCACCCTTTTCTAATTTATGCAGAGGCACCCTATAGGCTACCAAGGACCCCAGCCACAGAAGAGCCGGCAGCACGCTGGGTGCTCGCCCCGATGCCTGTGGCAGCTCATTCTGTGTGTAGCCCCACTAGACTGTAAGCTCCCGCCAGCAGGGCCAGTGGCTCTTCCTGGCAGGGTGTGGGGTGGTATTGCCGAGTCAGCACCATGTAGGGTACAGAATACTCCCCCAGGAACACTGGTGCTGAGCGAGAGTTTAAGGGGAGGGAAGGAGGATCTAGTGCAGGGCTCGATAAGTGTTTGATGAATTAATATATGGTGGGTTGATGCCAAAGAGAGGGGTGAAGGGGAATTGCCCAGGACAGAGGGCCTCTGGGAGAGGGAATGGAGCCCGCTGGGAGGCCTGCCAGGAGTGGAGGGGGCTGTGAGCTGTGAACATCTGAGAAATAGGGTGGGCAGCCAAGGGAGAGGATCCAGCCACAAGAGCAGGTTGGGGCTGGCCACAGTGCTGGGAGGGGCCAAAGCCCCCAAATTCCCCTCAGCCATAGACTTTCAGGCAGCACCATGCCCTGGACCCCTGCTTTGGCCTGCACGGCACTACGCCAGCCAGGATGTGATCACCCGTCCTTGTCTCAGGGACCCTCAGTCTTGTGGGGATGCAGGAGTGACATGCAGTGCTGTAGCCACAGGGTGCAGGATGGTCCTGTGGAGTGCCGGGGGTCCCCGGCTGGCTGAAGGGCATCCTGCTCAGACTGGGGTGGCATCCGGGGGAACTTTTCCTGCGGCATGAGAGCCAGGCAAAGCCGTGCCTGGGAGTTTCCCAGGTAAACTCATGGTGGGGGTGGAGGAGCTGTTGCAGGCTCCATGTGCCTTTCATTGACAATCTGTTGGATGGACAGGGGAGGGGACCACACAGTAGAGGCTCTTGGGCCATATCCTGAGGGCAATGGAGACTATAGGCAGGAATTTTCCCCCCATTTAAAAAAACTGAGCTATTGCCCGGGCGTGGTGGCTCATGCCTGTAATCCCAGCACTTTGGGAGGCCAAGGCAAGTGGATCACTTGAGCTCAGGAGTTCGAGACCAGCCTGGGCAACATGGCGAAACCCCATCTCTACTAAAACTTTTGTAAAAATCAGCTGGGCGTGGTGGTGCATGCCTCTAGTCCCAGCTACTTGGGAGGCTGATGCGGGAAGATCAGTTGAGTCCGGGAGGCAGAGGTTGCAGTGAGCCAAGATCATGCCACTGCACTCCAGCCTGAGCGACAGGGTGAGACCCTGTCTCTAAATAAATAAATAAATAAATAAATAAATAAATGGGCCAGGCGCGGTGGCTCACATCTGTAATTCCAGCACTTTGGGAGGCCAAGACAGGTGGATCATGAGGTCAAGAGATTGAGACTATCCTGGCCAACATGATGAAACCCTGTCTCTACTAAAAATACAAAAATTAGCTGGGCGTGGTGGCATGTGCCTGTAGTTCCAGCTACTCGGGAGGCTGAGGCAGGAGAATCACTTGAACCTGGGAGGCAGAGGTTGCAGTGAGCCAAGATTGTGCCACTGCACTCCAGCCTGGCAACAGAGCAAGACTCTGTCTCATAAATAAATTAATTAATTAATAAAAACTGAGCTGTGTCTCAGTTTCCTGGGACTACCATAACAAAGTGCCACAAACTGCGTGGCTTAAAACAATATAAATTTATTCTCTCAAAGTCTTGGAGGCCAGAAGTCTGAAATCAAGTTATAGCCATTCTCCCTCCAAAGGCCTTCTGGAAGGATCCTTCAAGCTTCTGATGGCCCAGGCAATCCCTGGGGTCCCTTGGCTCGTGGCCGTACCTCTCCATTCTCGGCCTCCATTGTCACCTGGCTGTGTTCTCTGTGTCTTTCAGTGTTTCTCCCCATCTTTTTTTTTTTTTTTTTTTTTTTTTTTTTGAGACAGAGTCTTGCTCCATCGCCCAGGCTGGAGTGCAGTGGCACGATCTCGGCTCACTGCAAGCTCTGCCTACTGGGTTCATGCCATTCTCCTGCCTTAGCCTCCCGAGTAGCTGGGACTAGAGGCACCTGCCACCATGCCTGGCTAATGTTTTTTTGTATTTTTAGTAGAGACGGGGTTTCACCATGTTAGCCAGGATGGTCTCGATCTCCTGACCTCATGATCCACCCATCTCGGCCTCCCAAAGTGCTGGGATTACAGGTGTGAGCCACCGTGCCCGGCTGTTTCTCCCTTTCTTATAAGGACATCAGTCGGTTTGGATTTAGGGCCCAGCTTACTCCAACAGGACCTCATCTTAGCATTACATCTGCAACAAACCTATTTCCAAATAAGGTCACTTTCTGGGGTGCTATAGGACTCTATCTTTTTGGGGGATGTGATGGGACCTGTAACAAACTCTAATTTACACGGAGTAAAATTCACTCTCTTTAGTGTATGTTTCTGCACGTTCTGACAAACAGCCATGCAACTGCCCCTGCAGTCAAGACAGAAAATTCCATCACCCTCCAAAAGCCCCCTGGGCCCTTTTGTAGTCAGGGTCTCTTCCTCCCCAGACCTCCTCGTTTCTGCTCCATCCCTACGTTCTGCCCTTTCGAGAACATCCTGTGAATGGAATCACGGTGTGTCGTCACGTGCCTCTTTCTCAGCCGCATGCGTTGGGGTCTGCCTGGGTTGTCGTGTGACTCGGGAGTCCTTCTTTGTTGCTGAGGGTATTTTGTTGTGTGAGTCTACCCATGTGTTTATCCCTTCCCTGTTGAGGCCTGTTTGGGTTGTTTCCAGTTTTGGGCGATGACAAATATAGGCACTAACAAATGTTTGCATATAGATTTTTTTATAGTGGAGCCACGCTGGCAGGCCTGCATTTGAGTTGCTATGTGAAGAAGGACGTGGGGGCAGCTCAGGGAGGGGGACATGGAAGGGGGCTGCTGGGGGGTCCAGGTCAGGGCTGGTGCCTGGACTAGGGCCTCAGCACCAAGGAGGGGAAAGGTGGGCTCAGGGACAGGAGGGCTCACTGGAGTGTATTGAGGAGGCTAAGTGGATGGAGCCTGGCGGGAGATGGGTGTGCGCTGTGGGGGCAGGGAGGTCGCCTTTATTCCCTCCCGCCGCCTTCCGCCCAGGGATATGACCATCGTGGCTGAGTGTAGCTGTCTGGACATGTGGACATTGAGTGGTAGAACAGTACTGTGTGGTGGTCAGGGCTGTGAACCCAGGAGCAAACTGCTGGGGTTCATGTTCCACTCTCTGCCTCGGTTTCCTTATCTGTAAAATGACAGGCTCTAATTCAGAGTTGCTGTGTATTACATGACTGGACATATGTAAGGATCTAGAGCAGAGTCAGGAACGTAGTAGCCATGGTCTTCTGAAGGGCCCTGATTCCACACCCCCTTGTCCGCTCCACTCACAGTTTGCACTGCTTCTTGTGACCCCCGTGGGGGCATGGATGGCATCCTCATCTAGAAACTGGGGAGCAGGTCCCCAGAGCCAGGTCTGCCCTGGCTTACTGTGAGACCTCTCTGATCATTGCTTCTTCCATTCACGCAGCGTGGAGATACAGGGCTGCACTGTGTCCCGGGTGATGTGTGAGCAGTGTGTGGCACAGCAGCCTGTGCACAGTAGGCACTTCGCAGTAGGCACGAAAATGTACAGCCTCATAATATGTGCATGACATGATGGGGAGAGGCCTCGGTGAGCAGTTCATGGGACACACTCCAGTTTTGGGGCTGACAGAGACTCCCCGTGCACCTGCCACAAATAGCCCCTTTTCCTCCCAAATTTGTCCTCTGCCTCCGATGGAAGCTGACGGAGGTGGTGGTCCAGCAGCCTCTGAGCTACACGGCCCATGGTGAGCTGGTGCCTGGCCTGGGCTCCAAGGAGGGAGGTGTAGTGGGTCCTGGTTCAAATGTCACAGCAGTCCCCAGAATCCAGGCTGGCTGGTGGAGATCCCCCTGCTCTGAGATAGGGTTCATGTCCAGGTTGTCTATGATTGATACCAGCCTAACAAAGGGATGTTTACAGTCAATTCTCATTGTTCACAGATTCTGTATTTGCAAATCAGCCTACTTGCTAAAATGCATTTGTAAGCCCCAGATCAATACTTTTGAAGCCATTCAAGGACATAGGCCAAGTGATGAAATATTCGAGTTGTCCGACGGGCACATTCCCAGCTGAGGTTGAACAGAGCAACCCTGTTTTCCTTCAGCTCCCGTGCTGCAAGCAAGTGTCTTTGTCAAGGTCTATTTTGTGTCATGTTTTCTCATTTTCATGCTTTTTTTGGTGGTTTCACTTTTTAGGCTCCAACACATAGTGTTCAAGGGCTGCCTCATGTTCCTAAGTGAAAGAAGGCTGTGATATGTCTTACAGAGAAAACACGTGTGTTAGATAAGCTTTATTCAGGCATGAGTTAGTTCTGTTGCGTGAGTTTAGTGTCAGTGAATCAAGATTATATATTCAATAAGGTGCCCTTCAACAGAGATGCACATAAAACAAGGTTATGTGTTGATTGGTTGATAAAAATGTTGTGACCAGAGGCTCGTAGGAACCTAACCTTGTATTTCCCCTAGGAGCAACGATTCAGCATTCGCTTAGTGTTCATGGTGACTTTATAAAACAAAACCACCATGAATGATGAGAATCAACTGTATCTACCTCGTGTAGATAAATCTGCCCCTAACCTCTCCCATGCACTGTGCACACTTCTACCATCAGCAGCTCATGCCTCTGGCTTAAGAAGTGCCCAGTCTTAGCTATGGTCTTTCTTGAAAATGCACAAATTCTTGGGATATGCACTATCCCTCCAGTCTTGGGGCCTTGGTCCCCTCTCACCTTCAGTGATATTGAAAGGTTGGAAAGGACAGTTTCCAAGAAAGGTAGTGGTCAATGCTAATATTTTATTTTCTGTGCTTCTAACAGAAAGACTCTTGTAGGGAGTAGTGTATCAATAAAAGCAAATAAAAAGCAGGGGTTTTTGACTTTCACAGATTTGACACTAATAATCACAGCGATTATGTCTTGAGCACTTACTCAGGGTTGAGGGTTTTTTTTGTTTTTTTTTTTTTTTAAATCAGTTAATAGTCATAGCCCCCTGAAGCTCAGACTACAATGCCCAGTTTACAGGCAAGGAAACTGAGACACAGCAAGTGACTTAATCAAAGCTCTTAACTATAGCAGAGCTGTGGCCACTTCTCAGTGGATTCAGCCACCTGAACCCAAGTTTCTCTGAGTCCAGAACCTCTGCCCTAGCCCCTGAACTCCCTGCATCTCTGTGCTTTATCCCAAGGTTCTGGGACCCTACTGCCCTTTCTACACTCACGTGTGCCTGGATCCTGGAAGGGATGCCGCCAGAACCTCTGCAGCCTTCCAAGCCCCACTGAGGGGATGACCTCCCCATGCTCTCCCCAGGTTGGTCCTATGTGGACAACCCAGGTGAAGAACCTGGGAGGCGCATAAAGGTGCACCCAGCCCCACCCACCGGTCTCTCTCTTGTCATCTACTGGCAAAGTCCCACCCTATAGTCACTGTCCTTGGAGCCTTTGGGGGTCATTGTAACCTGGGTGGGATGGGTGTGCCTGTCATGCCTCAGGACTCCTCCTTGAAACATCTTGCCTCCTCATTGCCTCCCTATTGTCCCCAAAGTTAATTCACCAGTGTCTTCATCAGCTTGGGCTACTGTAACAAAATACCACAGATGGGGTGGCTTACAAACAGTGGCTCTGGAGGCTGGGAAGTCCAAGATGAAGGCAGCAGCAGATTCTGTGTCTGGCGAGGCCCAGTCACTAGACACCAAACCCTGTCATAGATGGAATATCTGTGTCCCCCCAAAATGTATATGTTGACATCCGATCCTCTCAGGGGACACGAACATTCAGTCTATGACAGCCAGTGTCCTCAGCTTCTTCTAACCTCTCACTCTTGAAAACTTACCCACAGTGACTTCATTCCTTAGCACAAGGGACTTTGCACTCTTTAAAATCTGATGGGGGCAGGTGGACATATATGTTAACAGGGAACAAAAACCTGGTGGTGGAATTTCTAGCTGGGGGTGCCGAATCCACTTGGCTTTGCAAGGGCGCCTGGGCCTGGCAGGTGGCCCCTGTCAAGAAGCGTCAGGACTGTAGTCTGCCTGGGGTGGGTACATGACACGCTTATTCCCCAGCAGAGGAAATGTGGTCACAGCAACTGTTAGGTGGGTTGCAGGGTGACTCAGTGTCACCAGGGGGTGGGAGTAATATGACACTGATGTAGTTTCCTGCAACAGGCGTGTTAGGGCTGCTGTCCTTGGCCTGCACCCTCACAACACTGGCACTGCCTGTGGAAGGGCAGCTATGGAGAATCAACAGTGTCTTCTGATCTCCTCCCTAGTGTAGAAATAGTGGTTCACTCTGCCAAAGCACATCTCCCGCCCCCTCTAGTTATTTTAAACCCCTCCCCCGAGTAAGTCCATGAAGTAAGTGGAGGCAAGTTTCCCTTCTCTTATCTTTTTTTTTTTTTGAGACCGAATCTCACTCTGTTACCCAGGCTGGAGTGCAGTGGCGCGATCTCGGCTCACTGCAACCTCTGCCTCCCGGGTTCAAGCAATTCTCCTGCCTCAGCCTCCTGAGTAGCTGGGACTGCAGGCACAGGCCACCATGCCTGGCTCATTTTTGTATTTTTAGTAGAGATGAGGTTTCACCCTGTTGGCTGGGCTATTCTTGAACTCTTGACCTCAAGTGATCCACCCGCTTTGGCCTCCCAAAGTGCTGGGATTACAGGCGTGACTGTCTTATCTTACTGCTAAGAGAACCTAGGCTCAGAGAGGGAGGGAGACTTGGTTAAGGTCACACAGCAAGCTAACAGCAACAGGCTAGAATAGACCCCAGCTACCTTTCCAGGATACAGTGCTTTCTGCACCACCCAGAGCTGCCCAGGATGAGTAATGTCCACAGCCACTCTATTGGGCCATTGTTAAGATGTAGATGCCTTCGTCCTTCTGGTCCTCACAGCTAATGCTACGGGGTCATGTCATTTTAGACACTGAAAGGCCAGCCTCAGAGTGGAAGGCAGGGCACCCAGGCTCCTTGTCTCCCCTTCTGGGGGAAGTCGTGTCTACCATGGTACAACTCCTCCCCTCTCCCTCTCCCTCCTCAGCCTCAGCAGGAGAGGGGGAGGCTGCCATCTCCTCCCTAATGTCCCCAACTCAATCCCAGATGATGAGGAACTGCTGAGTAAGCAGCAGGCAGGACAGAGGCAGGGGTCACAGGGCCACGGTGGAACGTGTGGGCTGCCACAGGTTGCAGGTGCTCCTAGAGCAGGGGTGGTCTCCGCAGAGCCGTCTGAGCCTCCTGCCCTCTTGCTCACTTTCCCAGCCTAGTCCATCACTGTGCAGGAGAAGGCAGCCAAAGAGAGGTGGGCATGGGAGCTGGGAGGCTCTTGAAGGCCAGGGAGCTTGCAGAGGACGAGACTCAGGAGGCTCATTTCAGGCAAAGACCTGGTCCAGGAAGTGGCCTTGACATGTACCAGCCTCCCGTGGAAGCTCCCAGGAGGAGGGGCCGGCAAACACTGCAACAGACAGCACAGGACTGGATTTGCTTTCTGGAACTTTCCAAACAGGGTGGTGGCCAAAGGTACTAACACTCAACACACATATAGTTTTCCTCTTTATTTCCTTTTTCCTTCTATTTGAAAACAAATCCCACAAATAACACATGAATTCACATATACACTGAAAAGATGTAAACTTTAGAAAAGTCTAGATCTGCATTGTTCAGTGTGATAGCCACTAGTCACATGTAGCTATTTTACAGGTTAAATTAATTAAAATGTGGCAGTAGCACAACCATTATGGAAAACAGTGTGCAGATTCCTTAAAGAAAAGTAGAACTACCATTTGATCCAGCAATTCCACTACTGGGTATCTACCCAGAGGAAGAGAAGTCATTATACAAAAAAGATATTTGCACACGCAAGTTTATAGCAGCACAGTTCACAATTGCAAAAATATGGAACTAGCCCAAATGCCTATCAGTCAACAAGTAGATAAAGAAATTGTGGTTTCTCTCTGTATATATGATGGAATATTACTCAGCTATAAAAAGAAATGAATTAATGGCATTCACAGCTATAAAAAGAAACGAATTAATGGCATTCGCGCAACCTGGATGGAACTGGAGACCATTGTTCTAAGTGAAGTAACTCAGGAACGGAAAACCAAACATTGTATGTTCTCACTCCTAAGTGGGAGCTAAGCCATGAGGATGCAAAGGCTTAAGAATAATACAATGGACTCTGGGAACTTAGGGGAAAGGGAGGGAGGGGAGTGAGGAATAAAAGGCTACAAATTGGGTATAGTGTATACCGCTCAGGTGATGGGTGCACCAAAATCTCAGAAATCACTACTAAAGAACTTAGGTAACCAAATACCACCTGTTCCCCAAAAACTTATGGAAATAAAAATTTTTTTTTAAAATGTGGCAGTAGCCTCACTTCAAGTGCTTAATAACCACATATGGCTTGTGGTGACCATACTGGATGATACAGGTTAAGAGAATTTCCAGCAATGACAACATTCTATTGGATAGCACTGGCTAGACCAGAAGCTAGGAAAACCCCACCAGCCAAAAAATAATGTTTGGAATCAGTTTGGTTCCTTTGGGCTTGTTTTATATATATTTACGTATGTGTGGCTATCCAAAGAGATAGCCTTCTTGAGTTTATAAAACCCCTCCACAAAACGATTGTATCTGATCTGCCCAGCATCTCAGCCCTATGGGTATGAGAATGATGTTCCCCATTTAAAAAAATTATATCCTTTGAGTCATGTCATTTTTTTTCTTTTTTTTTTTTTACAAATGAGGAATCTTAGGCTCATAGAAAGTAAATGGGGCTGGGTGCGGTGGCTCACACCTATAATCCTAAAACTTTGGGAGAATGAGATGGGCGGATCACTTGAGGTCAGGAGTTCGAAACCAGCGTGGCCATCACGGTGAAACCCTGTCTCTACTAAAAACACAAAAATTAGCTGGGCATGGTGTCAGGCACCTGTAATCCCAGCTACTCGGGAGGCTGAGGCAGGAGAATCGCTTGAGCCTGGGAGGCAGAGGTTGCAGTGAGCCAAGATCGTGCCACTGCACTCCAGCCTGGGTGACAGAGTGAGACTCAATCTCAAAAATAATAATAATAATAAAGTATATGGACAAGTGAAGAGAGGTTGGAATAGGTTTCTTCATTAGGGACAGAGGTCCTTTCCCTGAGTTGGTCCAGGGCAGCCGAGGGGCAGCCAGGCAGGAGGGCTTTGGTGGTCTTCTCAAATCCCTACCCCTTCCACTATCTTGTATGTGAGAGAGACGCTCCGACAAGCACATTGATCTGGGAAGATTCATGCCTGGGTATCTATTCTCCCATTTTTATTGTTCCCCCTGAAGTCTTCACCTGTTATTTTTTTATTGTCATCATAATACACATTTATTGTAAAATTTGGAGTGTACAAAAAAGTGCAAAGAAGGAGAAAGAAATCACTTCATCTTAGGATGAACTGCCACCGTTGTGCCAGTTTCCACTCACACCTGCAGAATAGGAGAGCTCCGGTTCTTCCACATCCTCCCCAGGCCTTAGTAGTGTCAGCCTTCATCGTGACACCCATGGGGATGGGCTCTTGTTGTTCAGTTTACGATTCCCTGATCCTCATGCTGTTGAGAATCTTTTCATACGATCACAGCCATGTGGAGATCCACCGTAAGAAGCGCCAGGTCAAGCCTCTTGCTTATTTCCATATTCATTGTCTTGTCTTTTCCTTATCGGTGTGTACAACGTGCTTATGAGCCCTTTGTTGGGTGTGCGTGTAAAAATATCTTCTCCCATTCAGGGCTAGTGCTCTCTTCTCTTCTCTTTTTTTTTTCTTTTCTTTTTTTTTTGAGACAGGGTCTTGCTCTGTCGCCCAGGCTGGAGTGCAGTGGTGTGGTCTTGGCTCACTGCAGCCTCCACCTCCTGGGCGAGCTTTCATTCTCCTAATGATGTCTTGATGAACAGGAAGTCTTTGTTTTACTGCATTCAATTTTATCAGTCCTTTCTTTTAAGATTGGCGGGTGTGTGTGTGTGCGTGCACGCACGTGCATACTGTTTAAGAAGTCTCTCTACCATCAGATTATGAAGACACTCTTTACTTTCTTCTAGAAGCTTTTTTGTTTTACCTTCTACCTTTAAGTTAGGATACAGTCTCCCTGGAACTGATTTTTATTTTATTTTATTTATTTATTTTGAGACAGAGTCTCGCTCTGTCGCCCAGGCAGGATTTCAGTGGCGTGACCTTGGCTCACTGCAACCTCCGTCTCCTGGTTCAAGCAATTCTCCTGCCTCAGCCTCCTGAGTAGCTGGGATTACAGGAACGTGCCACCACGTCCAGCTACTTTTTTTTTTGTATTTTTTAGTAGAGACTGGGTTTCACCATGTTGGTCAGGCTGGAACTGATTTTTTAAGTTGTGAAGAAGGGACCAGGCTTCATTTTTCCCTCAGATGGATACCCAGTTGTTCAACACCCTTTATTGATAAGACTGTCCTTTCCTCATGTGCTACTATTTCAGCCATGCAGAAAGCAGGTGATTGTATATGCACAGCTCTGTTTCTGGACTTTTCTGTCCCACTGACCTGTGTGTCTATCCCTGCACTAATGCCACACCATCTTAATCACTCCGGCTTTATCATAAGCCTTGATATCCTGCAGAACAACTCCTACCCCCTCTTCAAGTGAGGCCTGGATCTTCTCAGCCCCTTTCATCTCCCTCTGCCTTTTCACACACCTTTGGGATTCTAACTGGGATCGCACTGATTCTGTAGACCTGTTTGTGTAGAATTGGCACCTTGATAGTATTGTCTTCCACACCATGGACAAGATCTGTCTTTCCATTCTCTTCATTCTCCTATTGTGTATCTATGATGTGTAATGTTTATATCATAAGCAGGCATCAGTAGGAATTTGGCAGTGATTAGAAACAGACTATTGACTCAAAAAAACTGCCAGGGTTCGGCCGGGCGCAGTGACTCACACCTGTAATCCCAGCACTTTGGGAGGCCGAGGTGGGCAGATCATGAGGTTGAGAGATCGAGACCATCCTGAGCACCATGATGAAACCCTGTCTCTACTAAAACTACAAAAATTAGCTAGGCGTGGTAGCGTGTGCCTGTGGTCCCAGCTACTCAAGAGGCTGAAGCAGGAGAATCACTTGAACCCAGGAGGAGGAAGTTGCAGTGAGCCGAGATCGTGCCACTGCACTCCAGCCTGGCAACAGAGCAAGACTCTGTCTCAGAAAAAAAAAAAAAAAAAAGAACTACCAGTGTTCATATCCCAGCTCTGCCATTTGCTAATTCTGTAGCCCTAATGACTATGTCTTGGTTTCTTCCTCTCTAAAATGAGAATGATAACCAGAGTAACCTTCTAGCATTCTTTTAAAGGATTAAATTGGTTTGTATATGTTAACCAGGAACACCACACAGTAAATGGTAAACTCTGGAAACAGAATTTATTTCTGAGTAGGTAATATGCTCATAGGATTTAAAAAATACATTTGTAATGGAAGATGTACAGTGGAGTCTTCCCACCTGGTCCCCTTCCTGACACTAATTTCCTATATCTTCTTCCAGAGTTTCTTTATGCAAATATAAATAATAATTCTCTTTTTTTCCAACAAGGGAGTACAGTATACATACTGTTCTATATGTATGTAAGTGGTTAATATTTCCTTAACCACTTAGTGGTTGGGTTGTTTCATATGGTACTAATATTTCCTACATTGCTTTTGTCCTTCAACCACACGCCCATCCTAGGAATCTTTCCACGTCAGTACACAGAAGGTATTCTCATGATTCTTCTTACAGTTGGATAGTATTCCATTCATTTCCCTGGTCCCTTATTGATGGACATTTAGGTTGTTTCCAGTCTTTTCTCCATTACAGACAATGCTCCCCTGAATCCAGTGAGTACTTTTGTCTGTACATCATTTTGCATATATGCAACTGTAAGTATACGTTCCCACAATTGCTGGGTCAAAGGGCCTATGTGTTTGCAATTGTGATAGAAGTTACTGAATTGCCCTCCATGAAGGCTGTACTAATTTATGCTTCCACCAGCTATAAGTGAGTGCCTTAGGGACTTTTTTTTTTTTTTTTTTTTTTTGAGACAGAGTCTTGCTGTGTCGTCCAGGCTGGAGTGCAGTGGCACAATCTCGGCTCACTGCAGCCTCTGCCTCCCCTCAACCAGGTTTCAGCGATTCTCCTGCCTCAGCCTCTTGGGTAGCTGGGATTACAGGCGCCCGCCACCACACCTGGCTAAATTGTGTGTTTTTAGTAGAGAGAGACAGAGTTTTGCCATGTTGGCCAGGCTGGTCTCGAACTCCTGACCTAGGTGATCCTCCCGCCTTGACCTCCCAAAGTGATGGGATTACAGGCATGAGCCACCATGCCCAGCCCTTAGGGACTATTTTTAATGGCTGTATATTATTCCAGTGTTTGTATGAGGTTGAACATCCCAAATTGCTTTCTTTATAGGTCAAAAATGGTTGGATGTTGCCAGTTTCATATGGTACTAATATTTCCTTAACCACTCCATTGTTGAACACTTTTTCTTGAGACCTTATTCTGTGCAGGCTTGGGCACACAGTGGTAGATGGGCCAGACACTGGAACACAAAGCTTGAGTTTGGGGGAGACCAGCATGTTACAGGCAGTATTGTTTGATTGTTTCTAGTTTTCCACAACTGCAAGTCACGTAGCAGTGAACATCTTTGTCATTAAGCTTCATTTGCATTTTAAAAGTATCTCTTTGAGATCTATTATAGAAGGGAAATGGCCTACACTGTGTGGTCTTAGCCGGAACAAGAGCACAGAGTTCTCTAAATATGCCTGTACACAGCCCAGCTCAGTGCTACATACGAATACTCTTAAGGGAAACTTTATTTTTCAGAGTTTCAAGTTGTTTAATTGTTTTTTGAGTAGGCGATATAGTCGCACGGATCAAATTCCAAAGGTACAAAAGGGTTCATATGCCAGCTCTGCCACTGGCTAATTCTGTAGCCCTAGTGACTGTGTCTCGGTTTCTTCTTTTCTCCATTACAGACAATGCTCCCCTATACAGGGGAGGGCCCCCCTCCCACTCTGTCCCCCAGCCTCCCAAGCCCCCTCCCGGGGATGCCACCTGATCACTCTCAGGTCTGTCCTTGCAGAGATGGCCTCAGCTCATCCCAATATACGTGACAGGTGTGCTCAGGGCCTGCCCGTTGCACTTGGTGACCTGGTTCTTATGTCCTTGCTTCCTCCAGCTTCAGTCCCAGCCAAGACATTGGCCCCTAGATCCTATCTTCTCCAGTAACTCTCTCCATGTTCAGTGAAGTTTCTGGGGATCTTGGGGTGGGGGGATGTCAGCTGCTTTTTCATGTGACTGTTACTGTAATTATTATTACGTTAAGCCCAGAGTGGGATCTGGGCCCGTAGTAAGTGCTGAATAAATACTTACTGGCTGAATGAATGGTGGATACTAACATCACTGAAAGCTTGCTGGACTCCGGGCACTATCCTGAACTCTTTATAGCAAGCTCATCAGGTAGTCATGCTTGTCTTTCCCATTTTAAATACACGCAAATTGAGGCAAAGAGAGGCTGAGTCACTTGTGAAGCCACTGAGCTGGGACTCTAACCCAGGCTGCCTGGTTCTCAAGCCCATGCCTAAACCACAAGGCTGCATAGCTCTGGTTGATGACTGAAGGCCAAATTGCATGCAGCACCGGGGACAGGATTGGTACTGTCACCTGTGAGCTCGGGTCTGGTGGGAATGGACAGATCTGCCCAGGACAGGGTCAGCAGGACAGGCAGGCTGAGTCAGCTGAGGCCTGGATGACCCAGATAGGCAAAGTGGCTAGGACCTTTGAACCAGAGAAGATTCTAGAGGGAGGGAGGGTGGAGGAACTCAGTCCAGGTTCCTAGGAGGCTGGGAGTATACAGGGTTCGCAAGAGCAGAGCCCAAGGAGAAGACAGAGCAGCTGGGACTAGAATCTCAACAGAGCAAAGCCATGAGCCGTCAACCACAGTGGCTGAGCAGGGGCCTGGGGCTGAAGCTGGCTGCCTCTGCCGGCTCCACCAGGCCTCCACACGTTGGAGTCATTGTGGGCAGGTGGAGCCCAGTAGGGACAGCAGGGCACCTGGCTGGAGTCAAGAAGGCAAGACTGGTAGCTGGAGAGTGCTGGACACACACTAAGTGACAGAAGGCCTGCAGCACACGCAGATGTGGAAAGTTTGAAGGCCTTTGACCTGCCAGACCCCTTGATGTGGGCTGTGACGTGTGAGCTGAGGCAGTCTGGCCTGCTCTCAGCGCTTCCGAGGTCCGGAAGACCTGCCTAAACTGACTTCCCCTGCTAGAGGCTGTGGGCAGGGGCCCCCAGAGCCTGTCCCCTGTTCCTGGGGCTGACCCACCGAGGGTCGGGGGCCTTAGGCTGCACTCTATTCCCCACCTCCTAATAAAAGGTCTTTTGGTTTCCCAAGGGAGAAGAAACCCAGGGAACTTTTTCAAAAGATTTTCCAGGCACTGTTCTTGGAGCCACAAGCACCTATGGGAACCCGTCAGGGCCCTGTACAGTTATTTAGCCCCTGGAAATAGGCTGGAGGCATTTGTTGAGTGTTTGTGTTTTGTGCATGTGTGAGAGATCCTAGTTCTGAAACTGCTACTTCTCTTCCATCCCCACGGGACCTCCATGGTCAGCCTGGAACTATGTTTTTATTTCTGTATGCACCAAAGCCTGGGCCAGAGGTGGAACGAGGAAGCAGCTGTGACTCAGCTTCACACACGTCTGTGAAGAAGGATCTGGCAGACACAAAGCCATGGAGAAGCCAGCCTGGCCGCCTGCCTTCTCCCAGGCTGTTCACTGGGGCAGGGCCAGCCTGGCTTGGAAGAGAAGCCTTCAGGTGGCAGCTAGCCAAGGGTCGGTTGAGTCACAGAATTGTGGAATTCATAATGCTGGAAGGAACCTTAGTCCTTGGTCTGATCCATGCTCAGGAAATACATAGCACAGCTGCTGCTCCTCTTCCAGGCAGAGCCCGTGGCAGACATCACTAGTAGATCCCTGCATTCTTTCAGTTGAGCCTTCAGCATAACAGTCTAGGCAGCTGCTGTCAGTCAACTGGGGTTCACATGGGAAGTTCAACCTACTTGCCATCCCAGATCTGATCCAGCCTACTATTTTGTATTAAGAGACTGCTGAACCTGGAGAAGGAAAGTCAGTTGCCCAAAGTCACATAGTAAACAACAGAACCAGATAGTGTCATTTCCTTTATATCATACCCATTCTTCTAATGGTGACAGCATTTGCCGTGCTACTACCCATCTGATAAACCCTTGTTATCTCCATTCATCTCCACAATGTGATTCCACTCTCCAAATCCAAATTAATTTCCCAGAAGCATTGTGGAGCTACAGAAAAACCGAGTTAGGTCATGTTAACACAAGTGGAGTATCTAGTTTGAGAGAGGTGATGGTCACACTCCTTTCTGTGCTGCTCAGGGCACACCTAGGTATTGTTTCTATTTGGGGACTCCACATTTCAGAAGTGTGAAGAAGGAACGATACTCATTATACTCAGAAGGATAGAAGCAGTATGATGAGGAGGCTCAGAACCACTCCATATTTTATGTTCAACTGATTTTTGACAAGGCTGCCAAAACAATTCAGTGGAGAAAGAATCATCTTTCAACAAATGGTCCTGGAACAATGTGGGATATCCACATGCAAAAGAATAAAGTCAGACCCCTACCTCATGCCATATATCAAAACTAACTCAAAATGGGACAAAGACCTAAATGTAAGAGCTGAAATGATGGGCCAATTTTCATGATCTAAGACTAGGTAATGGTTTCTTAGGTATGACACCAAAACCACAAGCAACAAAAGAAAAACTAGACAAATTGGACTTCTTAGATTAAAACTTTTATGTTTCAAAGGACACCCTCAAGAAAGTAGAAATGCAGTCCATAGAATAGGAGAAAATATTTGCAAATCATATATCTGATAAGGGACTTATATCCAGAATATATTAAAAATTTACAACTCAGTAATAGAAGACCCAATTCAAAAATAGGTAAAGGATCAGAATAAACATTTCTCCAGAGAAGATATACAAATGGCCAGTAATGGGCCAGGCATGGTGGCTTATGCCTGTAATCCCAAAACTTTGGAAAGCTGAGGCAGGAGGATTGCTTGAGTCTAGGAGTTTGAGAACAGCCTGGGCATCATAGACCCTGTCTGTACAAAAAGTAAAAAATTAGTCAGGTGTGGTGGCACATGCATGTGGTCCCAGCTGCTTGGGAGGCTAAGGTGGGAGGATCACTTGAGCCTGGGAGGTTGAGGCTGCAGTGAGCCATGATCACACCATTGTACTCCAGCCTAGCTGACAGAGCGAGACCCCGTCTCAAAAAAAAAAAAAAGACCAAAAATGAACAGATGCTCAACATCAATAGCCACCGTAGAATTGCAAATCAAAACCACAATGAGATAACTACTTCACAACCAATAGGATGGCTGTAATCAAAAAGACAATAACAAATGTTGGAAAGGTGCTGGAGAAATTAGAACCCTCATATGCTGCTGGTGGGAGTGTAAAATGGCGTAGCCACTTTGGAACATAGTCTGGTAGCTCCTCAAAATACTAAACACAGAATTACCATGTAATCCAGCAATTCCATACCTAGATACATACCCAAGAGAACTGAAAACATATGTTCCATACAAAAACTTGCACATGAATATTAGCAGCATTATTTGTAATGTCCCCAAATTGGAAACTACTCAAATGTTAGCTGATGAATAGATCAGTCAAATGTGGCATCTTCATACAATGGGATATTGCTTGGCAATAAAAAGAAATGAAACATTGATATAGAAGTACTGATAAATTCCACTAGCTGCTACTACATGGATGAACCTTGAAAACACGATGCCAAGTGAAAGCCAGACACAAAAGACCACATATGTATGACTCTGTAGGAAATATCCAGAATAGGCAAATCTATAAAGACAGAAAGATTAGTGGTTGTCTCAGGCTAGAGGGAAGGGGGCAGGGCCGGGGAGGAGTGACTGCTTGTGAGTAAGGGGTTTCTTTGTAGGGTGATGAGTAGGTACTAAAATTGATTGTGGTGGTGGTTGCACAACTCTGTGACTATGTTAAAAAACCACTGAATTGGATTCTTTAAATGCTGTTAAAAAAATGAACCACCCTATCTGGAAATTCTTGGAGACACCCAGCTCAGGGTCAACCACAGTTGACAAACCTTCCCTCTGGGTTGCTGCGTGGAAGCCTGGGGCTGTTCCAGCTGGAAAACAGAGACTCTAGGGTCGTGGATGTACAAGCCATCTTCACATAGTTTAGAGGCTTTATGGGGGTGGGAGAGTTGTCCTCATGGCCCTATAAAGTGTAGAAAAAGCAACAAGAGGAAACACTTCAGGGGAACAGATTTCATCTCAATAGAAATTGAGAATTACTTCTCAGAATGGGTCGCCTGGTGAGGTAGCTAGCTCATGTGATTCAAGGTCTTCAAACAGATACAACTGCTGCTTGCTAGGGATGGTAGAGAGGGAACTGAAGTGTTAGGGTTAGGCTCTCAAAAGCCTATTGTTAACCATCCAGAAATTTTGCTAGCCAGGTGTAAACCTTTAGAGAGCTTGACCTCAGCAATGGTGGGAGCGTTTACTCCCTACACCCTGGAAACTGGCAATTGCTACACATCAAGGGTTTTGCTTTTTTTTTTTTTTTTTTTTAAATCTTGGCTCACTGCAACCTACTCCTCCTGGGTTCAAGAGATTTTCCTCCCTCAGTCTCTCAAGTAGCTGGGATTACAGGTGCCCGCCACCACGCCCGGCTAATTTTTAAATTTTTAGTAGAGATGGGGTTTCACTATGTTGGCCCAGTTGGAAGGCTTTTGCTCTTCATTTACTTATTCATTGTCCTAGACAGGTGTTTTTTTTGCACACTTCTGATCCAAAGCAGATACTCCAACAGGTATCTCTGCATGCTCACCTCCTTCCTAACGGTCTGAGATCCACCTCCCTGCCCAGTGGGAATTCCTTCTCCGCTCTGTTCCATGTCTAATTCAGCCCTAGCTTTCTCCATGAACTGTAAGTGAAGCCCCCCCGCCCCATCTCATTTGGTGGTTACCACTTGCTAAAAGTCAGCTGTGGGCTGGATTCTTTAGTTACACTGTCCCATTCAATCCTCATGCAATCCTTGAGTTGGGTGGCAGAGTCTCCCTGCTTTCCACAAGAGGACTCTGGGCTCAAAGAGGTAGAGGAGCTCACCAGGATCACAGGCCCTACCGAGCCTGAAGCCTGTATCTGTTCATCACAGCATGGAATGAGGAGTGAGGAGTTCTCCCAGCCCCAAATGCCTGCAGCCCACACTGCACTCTTCCCGCCTACAGGTCTATAGGTGAAGACCTGGAACCAGGAAATTCAGAGTAAGATGTCCTCTGGCATCAGCTGTTCTTTGGCCCCAATGACCTTCTCTGGCTTCTGCTCTGGTGGCTTGTGATAGCTGTCAGAGTGGGGTCCCAAAAAGTTCCCTGGCGCTGATTCTGTGGCTGGCCAGTTGAATCTATTCCCGAGGCTAGACTCATCTTGATGACCTTCCTTGATGGGACTCTCGAGCTTCTGAGCTGACTTTAAAATGCCAAGAAAAAACAGTTGGAGTGGTCATGGGGACATGGCGCTGGCAGAAGGAACAGTCCTGGGTGCCTGGGCTCTGCTCCACTCCACATTTCCTCGACTTGTGGCATGCTGTGGGACCTGGGGGTAGGTGTGTGTGTATACATGTGAGCTTTTTTTTTTTTTTTTTTTTAAATTAAATATCTCAAGTGTAGAGAAGTCTAAAGAAAAACATTGCAATGCCCTATGCATTCAGCTTTGTTAATTCCTATCACTTTGCCATGTTTGCTGCAGATCTTTTTGTTTGGTTTAATAAATAAATCATTGCAGAACTGGTTGAAACCTCCTTCGCACCCCTCCCTGATGCTATTTTTCTCCTCAGCGCAAGGGCAGCCATCCTCCTTAGTTTGGTGTGTGCATGTATCCACAAACAGGATATAGAACTGTGGTGCATGTTTTTTTATACTTTACATACATGTTTTCATTCCTTCCGTAATTTGCTTATTTCACGCATTAGGGTTGTTTCTTTGTTTGATTACTTTTAAAACGTTTTCTTTTCACTTTCCATTTTGACATGATTTCAGACTTGCAGAACAGTTACAGGAATAGTACCGTGAATTCTTGTTTGTACACTCCTTTTGCCAGATTCACCAATTATTAACATTTTGTCACATTTGCTTGTTTGCACTTTCTTTCTTCCTCTCTCATTTTTTTTCTTTTTCTTTTTGTTTTTTGAGATGGGGTCTCACTCTGTCACTGAGGCTGGAGTGCAGTGGTGCGATCACTGCTCACTGCAGCCTCAATCTCCCCGGGCTCAGGTGATCCTCCCACCTCAGCCTCCCAAATAGCTGGGACTACAGGCATGCACCAGCACACCTGGCTTCTAATTTTTTTCTAAACAGTTTGAGAGTAAGTTGCACACATTTTATCTCTTTATCCCACATACTTCAGTGGATATTTCTCAAGGACAAGGATCAAAATCAAGAAATTAACATGCATGCAATAAACAGAATTTTGCGATTTAACCATCTATGTAGCATTGATTCTGGCCCTTTTCTTTTCTTTTTTGTTTTTTGTTTGTTTGTTTGTTTGTTTTATTGAGATGTAGTCTTGCTTTGTCCCCCAGGCTGGAGTGCAGTGGCGTAATCTCGGCTCACTGCAACCTCTGCTTGCTGGGTTTAAGCGATTCTCCTGCCTCAGCCTCCCTAGTAGCTGGGATTACAGGCACCCGCCACCACAACTGGCTAATTTTTATATTTTTAGTAGAGACGGGGTTTCACCATGTTGGCCAGGCCGGGCTCGAACTCCTGACCTCAAATGATCCACCTACCTCGGCTTCCCAAAGTGCTGGGATTACAGGCCTGAGCCACTGCGCCTGGCCCCTGGCCCTTTTCTTTTATTGATAAATAATAGGTGTACATATTTTGGGGGTACATATGAGCTTCTGACACATTCATATAATGTATCAGAATCAAATCAGGGAATTGGGATATCCATCATCTTAAATATTTATCTTTTCTTTATGTTGGGAACATTCGAATTCTTCTCTACTTGCTGTTTTGAAATATACAATAGATTAATGTTTACTATAGCCACTCCACTGATTTATTGCATTTCCTGCCTTTTAACAGCTGTGTGATTGTCCAGAGTGGACTGAGTCACAGCTTTGTTTATCCATTCTCCTGTGGCGGCCCTTGACTTTCCCCATTTTCTCCTTGTAGTAAATGCTGTAGCAGCAGTGGCCATCTGTAAACATGTAAACGCGGGTGTCCGGGGAGTGGGGCTGCTGGAATCTGGGCTCCAGCATTTCTTCTCTTTTAAATTTTGATAGATTGTCATGATAGTGGGCGCACCTGTTTTCATTCTCTGGGGAGCTTTGCCCCCCGCCCCCAGCCTCAGACCATCCCTCCTGCCATAGCGAGGGAGAACAGTTGGGGTGAGTAGGGCCTGTTTGGGGGAATGAGATGTCCCTGGTGGACTAGGTTGGCCAGTGTCCCCAAAGCAACAGGTGTCCCTGGGAGAGACAGGGCATGACCACATGTGTGGTTGCTACGTCCAGAAAAATGTGACCTATTAGAAGTATTATAATGGACCAGGTATTACCAGCTCCATTGTACAGATAAGAAAACTATTTAAGTGATTTTTATTTATTTTACTATTATTACTATTGAGACAGGGTCTTGCTCTGTCACCCAGGCTGGAGTGCAGTGGCGTGAACACAGCTCACTGCAGCCTCGACCTCCTAGGCTCAAGTGATCCTCCTGCCTCAGCCTTCTGAGTAGCTGGGACCATAGGTGCACACCACTGTGCCTGATTATTTTAATTTTTAAAATTTTTATTTAAAATTATTTGAATAATTATTTTAATTAATTATTTTAATTAATTGATTATTTTACTTTTTTGTAGAGATAGTGTCTCACTACATTGCCCACGCTGGTCTCAAACTCCTCAACTCTAGCAGTCCTCCCACCTCAGCCTCCCAAAGTGCTGGGATTACAGGCGTGAGTCACTGTGCCTGGCCTATTTAAGATGATTTTTTTATTTTTTGAGAGAGAGTCTCGCTGTGTCACCCAGGCTGAAGTTCAGTGGCACGATCTTAGCTCACTGCAACCTCTGCCTCTCTGGTTCAAGTATTTCTACTGCCTCAGCCTTCTAAGTAGCTGGGATTACAGGCATGTGCAGCCATACCCAGCTATATTTTTTTTATTTTTAGTAGAGACAGGGTTTCACCATGTTGGCCAGGCTGGTCTCAAACTCCTGACCTCAGGTGATGCACCCGCCTCGGCCTCCCAAAGTGCTGGGATTACAGGCATGAGTCACTGTGCCTGGCCTATTTAAGATGATTTTAAATCATGTTAACAATGCGTAATTATTATAAAAATTTGAAACAAACCCCCTTAGCTTCTCTGAAATAAGTCTAATGACATCTTACATAGCCTTCTGGAAATTATTTCTATGTATATTTCTATGTCACTGTGTGTGTTTGTATTCCCAAGTGGAATAATGAACATTATTGAACACCCTTTCTATGCCAGGATATGTACACATGAGATTTTTTTTTAAACTTTCAAGAGCCGGAAGAGTAAAGTGGTTAGAAGCATAGACTCTGGAGCCAGATTGCCAGGGTTTGAATCCCAGTTCTGCCACTTGTTGGCGTGTGACCTTTGGTGAATTATTTAACCTCTCTGTGCCTCTGTGTCTTCGTCTTTACATGAGACCACTAGGGGTAGGGTAGGTATATTCGGTTCCTAGGGCTGCAGTAGCAAGTTACCACTAACTTTGCAGCTTAAAGCAGCAGAAATTTATTTTCTTGTGGTTCTCAAGGGCAGAAATCCAAAACCAAGGTTTCAGCTGGAAAGGCTCCATCTGGAGGCTCTAAGGGGAGGATCCATCCCAGGCCTCTCCCCTGGCTCCTGGTAGTGGCTGTCTACCTCTGGCACTCCTTGGCTTGAGGCATCATAACTCCAGTCTCTGCCTCTGCCTTCACACAGATCTCATCTGTGTCTCTCTGTCTTTCCTTCTTACAGGGATACCTCTCATTGGAGTCTCACTCTACATTTAGGAGGATCTCATCTCAGTCGCCTAAATTATATCTGCAAAGATCCTTTTCCCAAATAAGGTCACATGTACAAGTACTGGGGTTAGGATTTGGACACATCTTCTCGTGGGACACAATTCAACCTCTGAGGTTGAATCAGGCAGGTGTGAGGGTGACTGAATTAACAGGATTTGGGGGCCCGCAGTGGGCACGGTATGGCGTGGACTATGAATACATGAAACAGGCAAGTTGCTGCCCTGGCTGGCGTCACCAGGGCTCCCTCCCACGCCGGCCCCTGCACTCCCTCTGTGTTCTCATGGTGCTTTGTCCAGAGGGACCTGGCCATCCTGTAACATTTATCACCAGAGCCACACTGGCTTCTACTGACCCGAGAGCCCTCTAAGCCCAGGGACCAGGCCTCTCCATTCCTATAGACCCGCTTTGTCTTGTTGAAGCTGGGAGGCCACCCGGCCTTGGGTCAGGATGGTAGGTGGGGTAGTAACGGCCTTTTCCGGTCCTCCCTTTCCGTCCCCCTCCCACCCCCTGGCATGTCCTGGCCAAGTCTACACAGGAAGGCCTCGGTTCCCACCGTGAGGCTGCATTGGAACTCTCTGAGCTGCTTCCTGGGGCTGACATAGGCAGCCCGAAGCCGGCACCCTGTGAAACTTCTGCGCCTTTCCCCTACCCCTAATAGGCAGCATGCAGCCAGGGCCCCACACCCCAAGCTGCCATGCTCACCGCTCTGTCCCCACACTCGGTCAGCCCCTTGGGCCAGCTCTCCACCCTGGAGCGGAGCTTCCCTCTGCTGCTCCCCCGGCTGAATAGGCCTGGATGTAGACACAGGCACCATGCCCAGGAGCTGGGCACACTCAAGGCAATTCCCGCCCTCCTTTAGGGAGCTGGTGAGAAAAGCCCCATAGAAGCTGAGAGGCTGAGTCCTCCAGCCCAGGGGCTGGGTTTTCCTGAGTGTCTGCTGGCACTGCGTCTGGCAGGGTGGTCTGGGTGGGTGTCCGGCGGCAGCCGTAGGATCAGAAGCCTGTGGGCCTGCTGCTCTGAGCTCACTGCTCTGTTCTCCGTGAGTGGGAGAACAACCCGTTGTGGAGCAATTTCTCTCTCTGGTGGAGCTGCTGCAAAGCTTCCAAGGCTCTAACAACGCCTTTCATTACCCAGGGTCCCTGGTTCTGCCTTTGCAGGGTCCTTAGCGGAGCTGGAGTTCAGCTGGTAAGAGGGAGAGCGTGGGTGTCGAAGTAGCCGGCTCTGCCAGCAGGTGGCTGATCCGATACTGGGTGGGCTTAGCGACGGTTCCTGGCAGTTGGAGCTGCTGTGGCCAGGCCAGTTGATAAGAGTCATCATAGCTGTAAAACAAAGCCTGTGTGTCACCCACTCTGGGCACTTCCATCTTTGCCATCCTGCCCCAAGCGCCGTCCTTGGCACGGACATTTTCCAGTCGGAAATGGACACCCAGGAACTCCAGTGACCTGTGGCAGCTGCCTGGCTCTGCCACCCTTCTTAGGCCTGGACAGAGAAGATGCCATGTCACTTTGTCCCTTAAGAGCCCTGTTACTTCTGGGACCCAGTTCAAGGTCCATACTTCCCTAACTCCAGCCGTTTCTTCTCTAACTTCTAGACATTGCTCGAAGCCAAGGGGCTGCAGCCTTTGACCTTTTACAGATTCCTCTCCACCCTGAGATCCTTGCTTCTGCCTACCCTCCTGGGGGCCCTCAGCAGGTCTCTGGGAGGGCCCTTTGTTCCAGCCACACTGGACCACCCAGAGGGGAAGGAGAGCATCACAAGGGTTGGGCAATTCCTGGAAAGCTGAGGCTTAGGGGCCTTTGTCCTCACTGGTGTTTGAGTCTGAGCCCCCAGGCTGGCACCTTCAGCTCTCAGTGCTCCGAGGGGCCTGGAGGTGCCTGGGATGATCCTAGGCCTTGTTGTCTTTGCACAGGGTGGGAAAGGGATCCTTCTAGTGGTTTGTTTCTCTGTCTGTGCCAAGCCGTGTGGTTCCCAGGCGCTTGAAATTGTGGGTTACCCTGAGGACAGATGTTCGGCACAAGACAAGCAACACACAGAGGTGGGCCACAGTCACGTCAATCAAATGTGCTTAGTCCCAAAATCAAGGCTTTAAAGTGAGAGAACTGTAGCAGAAGAGGAAGAAGCGTTTGTAACTTGGGGGTTGGAGGGTTGGAAAAACTGTAACATTTACTGAATAGTGTGTCAGGCACTGTGCTACCTAGTTGACAACTCATGAAATTTTCCCAGTAACTCTCTTAAATAAAGACAATTGCATTGTTTTTACTTCTTTTTATTTTTGTTTAATTTTATTTATTTATTTATTTATTCATTCATTCATTTTGAGACAGGGTCTCGTTCTGTTACCCAGGCTGGAATGCAGTGAGGCGATCTCAGCTCGATGCAGCCTCCACCTCCAGGCTCAAGCAGTCCTCCTACCTTAGCCTCCTGAGTATCTGGGACTACATGGGGCACGTGCCATCATGCCTGGCTGAGTTTTCAAAAAATTTTTTGTAGAGATGTGGTCTCACCGGATTTCCCAGGCTGCTCTCAAACTCCTGGGCTCAGACAACCTTCCTGCCTTAGCCTTAATCCCAAAATGTTTGGATTACAGGTGTGAGCCACAGCGCCCAACTTATTATGTTTTCACAGGTGATTAAACTGAAGCCCAGAGAGGTAAAGTATTAATAACTGGCCAGAGGTCACACAGCCTGCATTCAAACCCAAGGCTTCTAATACAGCTGGCAGGCTTCATCTGAAGCGGACTTAAAGGATGGGAAGAATTGTTTTCCCAGTAGTTCACTATTAAAAATTTAGAAGATATAGAAGCCTTGAAAGAACTTTGCAGTAAACACCCATACACCCACCAGTAACCCTCAATGTTTTTCTCTGTTTCGTTACATATCTTTACCCATCCATGAATGTACCTTACTTTTTAATGTATTTCATAGAAAGTTGCAGACCACCCCCTGAATGTTAGCATGACTAACTAGAGTTAACTAGAGTTTAGTATTTAGTTAGGATTATCTTTTATTCTTTTGGTGTAAAATTTGCATGTGGTAAAAGTGAATGCACACATCTAAGTATACTGTTTGAACTTCATATAAATGGATTCATGCCGTATGTACTTTTTTGCATTTGGCTTCTTTGACTCAGCATAATGCTTCTGAGATTCATTCATGTGGTTGTGCGTATGGATAATTCCTTTTCATTGCTGACTGCTGGCCCGTTGTGTGGACATGCCAGTTTCTTTATCCATTCTGCCGCTGATGGACACTGGAACCAGGTGGTATTGAGGTATTAGGAGGAGAGCTGCTTTGACATTCGTGTGCAAGTCTTTCTGAACATATACTTTCATGTCCCTCTGGTGTATACCCAGGAGTGGAATTGCTGGGCTACAGGGTAGGTATCTGTTTAGGTTTATTTAAAAGTGCCATATCTTTGTCTAAAGTGCTTGTACCAATGTACGTTCTCCCCAAGAGTACACTAGCATTGTGATTACTTCCCATTCTCACCACTGTGTGATGTTGTCAGTCATTTTAATTTTAGCCATTCTAGTGGTTGTGCCGTGGTATTGCATTGTGGTTTTAATTTGCATTTCCCTAATGACTAATGACTTTGAGCTCTTTTTCACCTGCTTGTTGTCCGTTTGTATGTCTTCGTCTTTGAAGTATCTGTTCAAATCTCTTGCCCATTTTGAAAATTGATTTGCTTGCTCTCTGTTGGATATATGTTTTGCAAATATTTTTCCCCCAGCCTGAGGGGCAGAAGTTTTAAATTGTGATGCAGTCTAACTTATCTATTTTTTCTTTTACGATCATTGCTTTCTGTGTCTGGTCTAATACTTTCGCCTACCAGTTGGAAATAATCTTGGGAGGAAGAAATAGACCCTGAAGGAGGTGCAGGTGGACAGAGCAGCATGAGTGTGGGCTCCAGTGGAGAAGTGCACATTCTGTTGGGTGATGGAGAGGAGCCCTTTGTAGGGGGTGTCTGGGGTTGAGGGGCAGAGGCTCAGAAAGGGAATGCCTTAAACATGAGAGGACTGGACTGGATTCTTTAGACAGTGGAATCCATTGCAAGTTTTAGAGTGGGAAGAGACATGATCACAAGACAGTGAAATGGACAGTCCTCGTGATGTTGGAGCCTGGGGCAGAGTTTCCACTCGGTCACCCTGAGAGCAGCAGCCTCATGCTTCCGGATGCAAGTGGGACTGCCGGGCTGGGAAGCAGGTTTATCTCTGTGGATTCCTGCAGGCCCTCCTGGGCCTTGAGACCACCCAGGTCCCCCCAGATCTCCATGGGCCTATTTATTCTTGCCAAGGAAGCCTGAGCGCTGGGCTAGGCATGTAGCTAGCTGGAAGTCCAGCCCATTCCCCCAGCCTTGGGGAGTGCTTACACATGTGGATTTAGAGCCAATGCTCCCCGTGGCTCCAGATGCTTATGGGACCCTCCCCCTGCCCCCTCTGCCCTCACCTCCTCCCACTCTCACCCTTCTCTCACTGTCCCTCCTTGCATTTGCTCCAGCAGCAGGAACTGGAGGCTTGGAAGTTTGCTTTTCCTCCTACCCAGAAATCTCTTCCCCAGATACTTGCAGCCAGGCATTTATTCCACAATCACCTTTTCCAGGCATCTTCCCTGGCCACCCAGTTTGGAACTGTCCCCCGTCCCCAGGACCCTTTCCTCTTCTTCTTTGGCGGTATTACCATCTAACATCCTCTAGTCACCCATTTGCCTTGTTTATTGCCCATCTCTTCCCCTAGAATGTAAATACCATGAAGGTTTCGGGGTTGTTTTTTAACTCTTTTGTTCACTGCCCTAACCTGTGCCTGCAACAGCATTTGACATTGGCAGGTCCACAGAAACTAAGCATGGCCCGAGTGAATGAGAGGCCCACCCTCTCCTTACTCCCAGAACCTCTCTGTTTGATCACAGCTTTGGTTCTGCAGGTAAAAAAAGAAAAAAAGGGGGGATGAGGCCAGGTCACACCTAGGGCCACCCAGCAAATAGAGGAAGCTTCCTTCTCCCAGTCCCCATCGCACAGATGAGGAAACAGACTTTGAGAGGGAAAGGACTTGGCCAAGTGCTAAGCCATAGTTCGTGGCAAAGAAGAAATGAAACCAATTGCCCTGACTCCCTGCTATTGAAAGTCCTAATTGGCCTGGGGGAGGCTGGGGCCCAAGCAGGGATGTTTAAGGATGATTATAGCGTCTTTTGGTGCCAGAACATATCTTTGTGTTTCCAAGTGGGGTTGGAGAAGCTTGCAGCCCAAGGGGTTTCTTTTCTTTTCTGGGAAATTCAGACCTCCATCATTTTAACTTTTCCCAGACGAGATGCTGGGACCACACTCAGGGCCTGGGAAGTGGTTACATCAGTATCAGCCAGGCCGCCCTGGCCTTGAGCTCCAAGTGAGACTGTTCGGCCCCAATTCCACAGCCTGTGGACTTCCACAGAGCCGTCCTACCCCGCCCCCACCAGCCCCAGGATTCCTGCCATTCCCCGGGACACTTACGTTTTCCTGGTGACCTGGCTCCTCCTTCTATGTAGGCTGCAGGCTATGGACCAAGGGGAGAAATCCATAGGCAGCCAGGAGCACACACAACATTCATGAGAGTCAGGGCTCCCCGGAGGATGTGGGAGGGAATTTTCTCCCCAGGTACAGACAACTTCACACTGACCTTCACACACCTCTCCTCATGACAGGCAGTCCCAGTCAGTTCTCTCGAAAACCCACTGCTCAAAATTCACAACACTGCTGCGCCTGTTTAATCTAGCGCTGCCTGACCCCTCCACCACCCTGAGAACCCCCAGGAGCCCCAGAGCTCCGCCCACAGGGGTAGTTCCACTTTCCTGTGCCCTTTTACAGGGCCTCATCCCCCGCCTCCTCCGAGAGGCTCCTGACAGCACATGCCCTGGATGCTTCTGGAACCAATGCCAACCTTGATCCCTGGTACCCCCGGGCAGCATCACAGAGACACAGGGCAAGATGGAAGGCACCACCCACACCTTCGTGGCTTTCTGAGTACCCTCGTCTGTCTGATTAAGGTTTTCACCCCTGCAGGTACCTTGAGAGACCTGGTGCCTTAGGTAGAAAGTAGACAGACCTTCCGGCCCACCCGACTCAGGATGTGAGGCTCCGAGATGTTGTTCCTGCTTGCTGGAATCAAAACCAGCCTGTGTGTGTTGGGATGGGGAAGGCACACGTGAGGGTCTCGGGGAGGGTCTGGGATCTCTTAAACCAGACAGAACCGTAAACAGTAGGCAGAGCCCATTTCCCAGCGAAGCCCTCAGTTTGATTTTGCTGTTTCTTGGGTCTGTGATCCTCCTTCCCCTACTGTGCTGTGTTGACACATCCTCAGGTACTGTTGACTGGGAAGGGGTAAGAAGGAACTTTCTAGAACTGTCCTATATCAGCACCACCCAATGGAAATCGAATGCAAGCCACATATGTCATTCTAAATGTCCTACCAGCCATATTAAAACAGGCAAGGTAATTTTAATAATGTTTTATTTAATCTGACACATTTAAAATATCTTGCTGGGTGCGATGGTTCATACCTGTAATCCCAGCACGTTGGGAGACCAAGGTGGGTGGGTCACTTGAGGTCAGGAGTTCAAGACCAGTCTGGCCAACATGGTGAAACCCCATTTCTACTAAAAAAAATACAAAACTTAGCTGGGCGTGGTGGTGCACACCTGTAATTCCAGCTACTTGGGAGGTTGAAGTAGGAGAATCACTTGACCCCAGGAGGCAGAGGCTGCAGTGAGCTGAGATCACGCCACTGCATTCTAGCCTGGGCAACAGAGCAAGAATCTGTCTTAAAAAAAGATTATCTTGACATGTAAACAATAAAAATATTAATGAGCTATTTTACATTCTTTTTGTCTTTGAAATCCTGTGTATATCTTGAGCTTACAGCCCTTGTCAATTCAGACAAGCCACTTTTAAGAGCTCAATAATCACTTCTGGCTAGTGGCTATGGCAGCGCAGATCTCGCTATCTTGATCTGGGTGGTAGTTACACAGGTGTAGACGTATGTAAAAATGTGGCTAGCTGTACACTCACGATGTGTGCATTTCACTGTGTGTGTTACTCTTTAAAAGTTTTTAAAAATCCTCTTCAAGGCTCTGCTCAAATGCCACCCATTTTCCTCAACCCACCCTGGGTTGCAATTAGCTACTTCTGTTGCACTGTGCTTCTGTTAGATGTAGACTTGTACTCTAGCTGTGTCTCGCTGTTTCCTCACAGACTGAAGTCTTGGCTCTCACAGACCCAAGAAACAGCAAAATCAAACTGAGGGGTTCGCTGGGAAATGGGCATTGCCTACTGTTGACAGTTCTGTCTGGTTTAAGAGATCCCAGACTCTCCCCAAGACCCTGATGTTTGCCTTCCCCATCCCAACACACACAGGCTGGTTCTGATTCCAGAAAAGGAGAAACAGCATCTTGGAGCCTCACATCCTGAGTCAGGTGGGCTGATGTGTGTTTCCTAGATAAGCGCCCTAAGGTGAAGACCGTGGTTTGTTGATTTTTTTTTTTAATTCCCCAGAGGGCCACAGACTTCCCAATGCTGAATAAGTAAGCATGGCTGAATGGAATCCCCAGGTGTTGTAAACCCTCTCTGGGTTGGCTGCAGGATGCCTGATCATTTGATTCTGTTTTTCAGTCCCGTTCCAGCTGTTGGCAAAGGAGAGGAAGAGGAAGAGGAAGATGGCGTGGGGCTTTGTCTGCCAGCCACCCCGAAGAACTGCCTTCCTCGCCGCCGGGGCATCAGCATCCTGGAGAAGCTCATCAAAACATGCCCGGTGTGGCTACAGCTGAGTCTGGGCCAGGCAGAGGTGGCCAGGATCCTGCACCGGGTGGCGGCCGGGGTGAGTGGGGCTGTCTCCCATTGGTAGGCACACACACCTGTGAGGAGCTCAGGCGTGCTCCACACCTGCCCTGGCTCCCACATGGAAACAGCTACCACACAGATGGCTACCTGTTTATTTCCCTTTCCTACATTTGTCAGCTTTTTGACCACAATTTTTTCCCAGAATACAGACATGGGGGGCTGGTGCGAGGCCTGGTTTCTGCTTTGGGGAGCAGGTGTTCATGGCTGGAGAGCAGGCAGTGGGTGGCTTGCAGGCTCTCTGGGCATTTGGGCACCTGAGAGGCGGGACTGATGCAGTCAGGAGGACCATGCTGGCCTGCTCTGACTTGGAGAGCTCAGCCAGGCATCCAGGGTCTGGAGAGTGTCAATCAGAACTAGGGTAAAAAAATGGCTTTATGCTCCCTGTTTTACATATGCAAATAAGGGGCTGTGTGATGGAGTCAAAAGATGTTTTGGAGGTCAGGCTCTGTGAGTTGGGCATGCGGCTTAAATTTTCTAAGCCTCACTTTTGTTGCTTTGAAATAGGGGCATTCACACGGCCCCCAAGGCTCTTGTTCATATTGCATGGGAAGACAGATGGATGAACAGATGGATGGATGGACAGATGGACGGACAGACAGATGCACAGATAGATGGATAGACATATGGACGTACAGACAGATAGATAGACAACATATAAGCAGGTGATAGATGATGAAATATGAGTCAGAGCTCATCATATGTTCCTTTCGCCTCCCACACACATTTTCTCCTATACGATGCTTCCTTTTAAAAACAACTTGAATTTGTTTAATTACCAAAGTGATACACATATGTGTTCATCATTTAACAAAAACCCAAGCTGGACAGAAATGTAAAAAGTAAAGATCTTTTCCACCTACTCTAACCAAACTCACTCCCCAGAAGTTTTTCTTTTTTTAATTGAGATGAAATTCATATAACATAAAATTAGCCATTTAAAAGTATACAGTTCAGTGGCATTTAGTACAGACACAATGTGGTACAACCACCACCTCATCTATTTAGTTCCAAAACATCTCATCATTCAAAACAAAGCCCCACGCTCCCTCCCCCTCCTCCCCTCCTGCAGCCCCGTAACCACCAATCTGCCTCTGAAGTCACATTGCATGCGGTATGTCTGTCCGCACATTTTCCATGCATATTAATGCCTCTATAGCAGCAAGCATTCACTGAGTACTTGCTTTGCTTCAGGCAGTCTTGCAAGTTCTTCATGTGAATCTGCCCATTTAACCTCACAGCAGCCCTAGGAGGTAGACGTTGCCACCTTGCCCATTTTATAGATGAGGTAACTGCAGTACAAAGACATCGAGTGCCCTCCCCCAGGGGACACAGTGAGTAAATAGCAGAGTGGGAATCTGGACCCAGGCAGTCTGGGTGCCCTGTGCAATGCTGAGCATACAAGTTTTATTTGGCTTAGCTGGACTCATGTCCCCCAGCCACCGTATACTTTTGATGGTCTCTCCCCTGCTGTGGTTGCGGAACTTGTCTGCCTCCCAGGAAGAGTCCAGACGTATAAGTACAGGGCTCAGATGGCGAATGGACTCGTTCGCCTCAGACTAGCTAAAATGCATCAAGTCGCCAGTTGGACCTGAAAATCGGAATCACTAGAACTTATCGGGCCTTCTGCCAAGTCCCAACCTCCCCTTGCCACAGAGGCCCCTGTCACAGGGAGTGGGGACTGTGGTGGCCGGGAAGCACAGCAGTGTTCTGCCAAGACCAGGTGGACCACTGGCCTGGCAAGGACTGGTAGAAAATAAAACCAGGGTCTCCTGGCAGTGGGTGTTCAGCCGGCACCCTCTCTGATCCCCAGCTCCCCCGACAGGTGCTCAGGAATGAGCTTCCCACCCTTGCTGGGAGGATGCAGCTCAAAACCAGCCCAAGGGGAAAATGTTTGATGCCAAGGGATGGCCATGTTCTGGATTTTTCTTGGTCATCAAGAAGGGCATGTCCAGGGCAAGTGTGTGGATAGGAATTACCAGACAGTGGGGGGTGGTCCCAAGAGAAGGTGCTGGCTCTCCAGAGCAAGCTGGGTGGGACATAGTCATGACTGCTCCGTCAAAAGATTCAGTCTTCTCTTCAGAAACTTAGCCTGGGCGAGGTGGCTCATGCCACCTCACTTTAGGAGCAGCACTTTAGGAGGCCACAGCAGGGAAATTCCTCGAGCCCAGGAGTTCAAGACCAGCCTGGGCAACATGGTGAGACCCCATCTCTACAAAAAATACAAAAATTAGCCAGGCACGATGGCACGCACCTGTAATCCCAGCTACTCGGGAGGCTGAGGTGGGAGAATCACTTGAACCTGGGAGGTGGAAGTTGCAGTGGGCCCAGATCATGCCACTGCACTCCAGCCCAGGTGATAGAGTGAGACTCTGTCAAAAAAAAAAAAAAAAAAAAAGAAAAAGAAAAGATTAAAAAGTTTAAAATAATCACAACTGAAAATAACTGTTGTGGTTCCTTTTGGAGAATGCTTAGTAATTCCAGGCTCTGTGCTTTGCAGATACCATCTTGCAGTCATCCTGTGAGGTCAACTTGGCCATTATACCCATTTTACAGATAATGAAACTGAGGCTAAGAGGAGTGCTTTAGTTTGGGTTTCCCCAGAAGCAGACCCTGAGACAAGGATTTGAGTGCAAGTGGATTATTTGGGTAGTAACCCCAGGAAGCACCAGTAGGGGAACCAAGCCAGGGGAAGGGACTGATGCCAATAAAAGGTACATTGTCATGAGAGTTACCCTTAGGGGCAACTGGAGCTGAATCCTGCTGGGCAACTCTGGGAGCCAGTGTGGAACACACATCTCATGGTTATCCCACCCGAGGGGTGATGGAGCTCATATTATTCACCAACTCCTGATAGTCGTGAGCTGTGAGGATGCATCTTCCAGCACTTTCTCTCTTCCTTTTATTTTCTTTTTCTTTTTCTTTTTCTTTCTTTCTTTTTTTTTTTTTTTTTTTTTTTTTTTTGGTGAAACAGAGTCTTGCTCTGTTGCCCAGGCTGCAGTGCAGTGGCACAATCTCAGTTCACTGCAACCTCCACCTCCTGGGTTCAAGCGATTCTCCTGCCTCAGCCTCCTGAGTAGCTGAGACTACAGGCATGTGCCACCATACCTGGCTAATTTTGTATTTTTAGTAGAGATAGGGTTTCACCATGTTGGCCAGGCTGGTCTTGAACTCCTGACCTCAGGGGATCCTCCCGCCTTGGCCTCCCAAAGTGCTGGGATTACAGGTGTGAGCCATCACGCCCGGCCCCCTTCTCTCTTCCTTGACTGTAAGATCTGACTCTTGCCAGAAACGGTCCTTGGGTGAAGAGATGCAGAGCTGGCTAGTGGAAAGAGGGCTGGAGTCAACTAAAAAGATAAGGCTCCACCGGGATGGGTGGGACACCAGCCGTACCTACCACTAGAGTGGGCTAACTTTCCCAGAGATCACACAGCTAGTGAGGTACAGGGCTGAGGTTTGAACCGAGGCCTAGCAAGGCTCAAGCCCATCCCTCCAGAATTGAGTAGCAGGAAAGACATGAAAGTAATTTTCTGAGATCAACCAGTACTGGATGGGTTTGGATATGAGCCACGTTTATAAAGATGGGTAAGATACAGTCTTACCACTGTCTTCTCCAAGGGTCTGGTGGGGACTCCATGCACAAATATGAATTGTAAAGGCACCAGGAGGGGATAGCTAAGTGCTTTGTGAAGGGCAGTGCAGCGAGTTACCTGGAGCAGGAAGAGAGCACATCCAGGTGGGGTGATCTGGGCAGACTTCCTGGAGGAGGCAGACACCAAGCTGGGCCATGAAGGATGGATCGGCAGGATGGGATGGGGGAGCTGACAGAGTCTGCTGGAGAGTAGCGGGTGATGGAACAGCAAGGGCCAAGGCCCAGAGGTGGACGTGAGCCTGGCTGGGGCCCTTGAGGATGAAAGAGAGTGGAGGGATTGGAGCCTACTGGAACCCTGGAGAGCAGGACCGTGTTGCATTCATCTACCTGTGACACCATTGACTGATTCGCGTCTGGGAGCACAGAGTGAGCCTGGCACTGATTGTTCACTGGAACAAATGAATGAGGACAGCAGGTGTGCAGGTCTACTTCTTCCAAACGGACAAAGCCAGGCTAGGTTGCTCAGGGCCTGTGGCAAAAGGCAAAGGCCATGGGACTTAGTTCATTTTCTAGGTGAGCACAAGTTAAAGCAAGACCTTAGGCCTTAATCCCAGCCTCAGTGGTGCAAGAAGCCCGGACACTCCTTCAGCCCCGGCAGGGGGAGGCACCCAGGCAGCCGAGGCCCAGAGAACGCTGCTACAATCCAGGTGCTGAGAATAGAAGATGTTGAGACCGCAGGTGACTGCACTAAATGAATCAACCATTCCCTTCCCACTGCCACCCATTCTCCACCTGCTCCTGAGGGCGCAGCAGCTGGGTCAGCCCTGAGAACAACAGAGTGGAGGAACTGTGCCATCTGTTGCCTTCCCTGCTGTCTGTCTTTACGCCCCACTCCTCCCGTGCACCTCTATATTTTCAAGCATAAGGAAGGCCCTGAGTGCATGTGCTGGTACAAAGACTGGCAACTTTTACCCAGTTGCTATGTGCGTGATCTTACTTGATCCTCAGCAATTTCTATCAGGCGTTAGTGTTCCCATTTTCAGATGAGGAAACAGAGGCACAGAGAAGTCAACTCATTTGCCTGAAGTCACACAGCTGGTGAAAGCAGAGTCTGTGTGGTGTGATCTTCAGCTGGCAAGGCCCTTTGCTGCACAATAGCGCTCCCATGGAACTGGCATCCATGCGATGATGTCATTGTTTCTAAAGATACAGACACTAGGCTGGGCGCGGTGGCTCATGCCTATAATCCCAGCCCTTTGGGGAGGCCAAGGCGGGTGGATCACCTGAGGTCAGGAGTTTGAGACCAGCCTGGCCAACATGATGAAACCACGTCTCTACTAAAAATACAAAAAATTAGCCAGGCATGGTGCTGGGCGCCTGTAATCCCAGCTACTCAGGAGGCTGAGGCAGGAGAATCACTTGAACCTGGGAAGGCAGAGGTTGCAGTGAGCCAAGATTGCGCCACTGCACTCCAGCCTGAGCAACAAGAGTGAAACTCTGTCTCAAAAAAAAAAAAAAAAAAAAAAGATTCAGACACCGTAGGTGGTCCCCAGGCTGTGGGAACTCAAAAGGTCTTCAGAGACCACCTAGGTCTACCCCTGCTGGCACCGATGAGACACAGTGCTTCATTGTATCTGGCGCTGGTGCTCAGGAGGCTGGAGATCCAGGCCCTTTGTTCCCAGTATCTGTATGACCTTGACCACATCCCTCCCCTTCCCTGCTATCCACCTCCCCTCCCTGCAGCCTGCTTCTCTGATAAGGTTTTGGGAACATATTGGCCCATTTTTTGATTTGTGTGTATCCAGAAGCAAGGCAACCAACAGCCACCTTTATTCTGCATTCAGGCTGATGTTTTAAAAATTTTTATTTTAGAATAGTTTTAGATTTACAGAAAAGTTGCAAAGATGGTACAAGGAGTTCCCATATACTCCATACCAGTTTCCCCCGTTGTTAACATCTAGCATTAGTGTGGTACATTCACCACAATTAAGAAACTGGTCTTGATACATTAGTATTAACTAAAGCCCGCACTTTATTTAGATTTCCTGAATTTTGTTTTGTTTTGTTTTTGAGACAGGTCTTGCTCTGTCACCCAAGCTAGAGTGCAGTGGTGCAATCACGGCTCACTGCAGCCTACCTCCTAGGCTCAAGTGATTCTCCTTCCTCAGCTTCCTGAGTAGCTGGGATTACAGGCATACACTACCATGCCCAGCTAATTTAGTTTTTACTTTTTGTAGACACGAGATCTCCCTATGTTGCCCAGGCTGGTCTTGAACTTCTGGGCTCAAGCAATCCTCCCACCTCAGCCTCCCATACTGCTGGAATTACAGGCATAAGCCACTATGCCTGGCCATCTTTTACCTAACATTTTTTCTCTGCTCCTGGATCACATCCCATGTTACATTTAGTCATCTTATCTCCTTAGGCTTCTCTTGGCTGTGACATTTGCTCAGGCTTCCTCTGTTTTTGATGATCTTGGCAGTTTTGAGGAACAGTGATGAGGTATTTTGTAGAATGTTCCTCAACCAGGACTTGTCTGATGGTTAGACTGGGGTTAGGGATTTGGGGAAGACCACAGTGGTAAAATATTCTAATCACATCATATGAAGGCAACAGACTCTCAGAATGACTTACCACTGGTGATGTTGACCTTGATCAACTGCTGAGGTTCTGTTCGCAGGGTTTCTGCACTTCAAAGTGACTCTTTCCCCCACTGCCTCTCTAGACTGTACTTTCTGGAAGGCAGTCGGCGTGCTCAGCCCGCCTTTAAGGAATGGGGAATTATACTCCACCTCCTTGATTTGCTATCTAATATACTATTTGGAGTTTGTCTGTGCAAGAGATTTGCCTCTTCTCTCCCATTTATTTATTAAGCCATTTACTTACATCATTGTGGAATCAGGGGTACTTTTATACTTTGGACTATAATCCAATATTACTTGAATTATTTTGTTGTTCAAAGTGTTCCAGCTTTGGCCCCTGGGAGTCTTTCGGTTGGCTCCTGTATGCCTTTGACACACCACCCTCACTGTGCATGTGGGTGTGTGTTTTGTTTTTTGGAACACGTCGTTATTTCCTGGCAATACAGGACACTCCACGCTCGTCTTATATATTTCCTGCGCCAGTCCTAGAATCAGCCATTTCTCCAAGAAGCCCTCGTTCCTTTGATAGAGAATGATATTAGGAACCAAGATCTGGGCACCGTGAGTGTTTGTTGCTACTGGAAAGTCAGCTGCTTCTAGGCCAAGGTGGTTAACAAAAGAAACCTCTTTTAAGGTTGCTTTTGGTGGTGAAGGAGGTGAAGGGTTGGCTTAAAAGTTGTAGTAACCTGAGTTGTGATATGGACCAGCCATCTAGGTGGTTCAAAGCACCCTCCCTAGGTATGAACCCAAGAAGTACCAATTCTGTTCAGTATTAGTTTGGTAAAAACCTTCAGTGGGCCAGGTGCAGTGGCTCATGCCTGTAATCCTGGCACTTTGGGAGGCCGAGGCAGGTGGATCACCTGAGGTCAGGAGTTCAAGACTAGCCTGGCCAACATGGTGAAACCCCATCTCTGCTTAAAATAGAAAAAAATAGCCAGGAGTGGTGGCAGGCATCTGTAATCCCAGCTACTTGGGAGGCTGAGGCAGGAGAATCGCTTGAACCCGGGAAGCTGCAGTGAGAAAAGATCGTACCACTATACTCCAGCCCGGGCAACAAGAGCAAAACTCTGTCTTAAAAAAAAAAAAAAAAAAAAAACTTCAGTGAAGTGCCTCTGTTGTGAGACCAGGGGAAAAGGCATAACCATCAATCATTGCAGGATTACTTTGGACTAAGCACCATCTCTCATTTTTCCAACAACCCTGCAAAACGGGGGTGTGATCTCTATTCTGTAAGTGAGGAAACTCAGCTCTGAGAAGGAAAGAAGCCTGCCTGAGTCATATGGCTACCAAGTTGTGGAACTTGATTTAAACCCACAACTGACTGTCTCTAAAAGCTTTAAAAAAAAAAAAAAAAAACAGTGTCTTGGCCTCACCCCCAGAAATGCTTGTCTCTTTGTTTTGGAGTGAGCCTCAGCCATCGGCATGTTTTAAAAGCTTCCTGGGTAATTCTGCCGTGTAGCCAGAGTTGAGAATTGCTGCTCTGTGCTACGCTAATGGGAAAGGCGGGCCTCAGTTTCCCCCTATGTAAAATAAAGATATTGGACAATATGTACCTTTATTCCATTTCCAGTCCTCAGTGGTTCTGATGATTTGTGGCTTGACTTTCTTACAACTCTGTACACACACACACACACCCCTACACCCCTAAGCTCTGTCAGAGTAAGGACTGAGGATATGAGGACCTTTGTCCAGGATGGGCCCCAGCCACTGGACTGCCAACCTCCACAGGCACAACCCCTGTGGACGTAGCCTCTCAGAAGAGCCAGCTACTTCTGTTTCTGTCCTAATGGGCATGATTGGAAATTTTCCCCAAGCAGCTGGAAAATAATCCTAAAATAACAAAAGTGGAAAAGCAGATAGCTCTGAATTGTCCAGGCCAAAAATGAATAGTAAAAACAAAACCCCTTATGGTGCATTTAGCTTTGGATTTTTATGTATTTTTTTGGAGAGGAAGAGGGGAGTGTGGTGGCTGCATAATTCTCTTCCTAAGCATATTCTGTCCCAGCTGTTAGTGAAATAAGTTGGTCTTTCCAAAACTCACCCTGGCTGAAGGTAGACAGGAAGAGGGTCTGAAGACTGGCGGTACTATTTCCTGGATTGAATTAATTTACCATGAAACTCACCCTCTTGCAAGACTCTTAGGGACTGGGAAAGAACCCCAGGGCACTGATGCTAGAAGAGTATCTTCTAGAAGAAAGGAGTCCTGGAATTGTTCAGCCTGCCTCCCTCGTTATGGACTGGAAAAAGCCAGCTCAGAAAGGGGAAGTGACTTGCTCAAGGACACAGAGAAAACCAATGTCAGAACTAGGAAGGACACAAGTGTCTGACCACAGCCCAGTGCTCTCACCACTGCCCGCTGTTGTTTTGGCGGGGGGTTGTGTGGGGGAATGCTAACTCTTCAAAGAAAGTTGGACTCTCACAGTGGCAAGAGCCCAGCAGTTTGTACAATTGATGGAAAAGGATTTTTCTGTTTTCTGAGGATCCCCAATGCAATGCAGTGAGGGATGAAAAATGAAGGAAAAACACACACACACACACACACACACACACACACACACACACAGCTGACTCAGCAAGGTGTCAGACCAGGCTTGTTCCCAGAGAGGAGAGAGGTTGAGTAAGGACACTGGGCCTAGGAAGTTTTGTTAATGGCTAATCAGGGAAGGCTTTCAGGAGCAGTGGCAGATGGAGGGTACTATCGTGGGCATGAAGTGAACTGCTCTGTTTGTAGGAACCCTGGGCAGCCCCCTGTGAGTGTCCTGGAGGTGGACAAAGGTGGCCCTGGCACCAGCACTTGCCTTCCTGTGTTCCCTCACTGCTCCATCTGGCTCATCTGCTCTGCCTGGCTCTTCTTCCCATCGAGGTTGAGCCCTGAAGTCCAGAGCTGCCCATCAGGATGCCTTTCCCTGTCCAGGGTGCCCCATGTCCTGCCCTGTTGCCCTTTTGATTCATGGAGCCATCCATGAACACTGACATCAGGAATGCTAGGGGCTTTGTGACATTCATTCTCAGGGTCAGGAGGCAGGTAGAGGGGGTCTGGGGAAGGAAGTGTTACCAGAAAGGGGTCCCAAGACGGACCCTAAGAAAGGGTTCTTGGACCTTAGGCAAGAAAGAATCAGGGGCAAGTCCACAGCGTAAAGTGAAAGCAAGTTTATTAGGAAAGTAAGGGGATAAAGAATAGCTACTCCACGGGCAGAGCAGCAGCATGGGCTGCTCGAATGAATGTGCTTAGAGTTATTTATTGATCAAACACGGGGTGGATTATTCATGAGTTTTCTGGGAAAAGGGTAGGCATTTCCTGGAACTAAGGGTTTCCCCCCTTTTTAGACTACATAGGGTAACTTCTGGACTGCCATGGCATTTGTAAACGGTCATAGTGCTGGTGAGAGTGTCTTTTAGCTTGCTAATGCATTATAATGTGTTAACATCATGAGCAGCGAGGATGACCAGAGGCCACTTTCATTGCCATCTTGGTTTTGATGGGTTTGGGCCAGCTTCTTTACCACATCTTGTTTTATTGTGACCTGTGACTGAGAATGCCTAACCTCCTGGGAATGCAGCCCAGCCGGTCTCAGCTGCCCCAGCCCCTATTTCAAGATGGCGCTTCTCTTGAGCTGTAAGAAAGATGCTCTGGAGCTATAAGAAAATCAAGATGGATCACCTCTGACAGAAGTACCACATATTGACTGCTTACTATGTAGCAGGCACTCTGCTGATACCACCTGTGCAGCCTTTTCAACGATCCTTTGAGGCACTGGGTTAGTGGTGAATACTTTCAACTTCAAGTGACAGCAAGCCCAGCTATGGTAGCTTCAGCCATAAGGATGCTATTGTTTATCTAGTGGGAAGAAGTCTGGAGGTTGGAGTCCAGGGCTAGTTTAGCAGCTCTTTGATGCCTTCAGTTCCCACTGTGTTCCCTCAGTGCTTCACCTGGGCTTCTCTCTACCCTTCTATTCCTCTGTCTTCAAGGTGCTGGCTTTTGGTCCTCACCTCATGGTTGCAGAATGGCAGCTGCAGCTCCAGACACCTCACCCATTCAAAGGCAGGAGGTCACAGGCAAATGGCTTTCTCCTCCTAGGCTCTGCATTGTTGGTAGGGAACACGTGTTGTTGCAAATGCTTTACTGATCACCTGTGATATGACGAAGGCTAGGAAAGGGGGTGAATGGCCAAGGACAGCAGTATGGTCAAGATCAGCTCTGACCAAATGTGATACATCTCCTGAGTCAGGGCACTTTGCCACCGGAACCGGAATCAGAGTCTGTTAGCAAGGAAGGGGAGAGGGGACTGGTTCTTGGGGAGCTAACTCAGTAAGTATCACAGGCAGGGACTATTATGACCCCATTTCACAGAAAAAGAAGCCACCCAGAGAGTTCACATAGCTCCAAGTGGCTAACTAAGGACTAAACTTGGAAAGCTCGGCTCCAGAGCATGCGGGCAGAAGGTCTTACATGAAAGGGTTCAAGGTCCGACACTCTGGACCTGCCGCTTGAATGCCCATCCCCTTTCTCGTCTCCTTACCAACCTGTACCTCACACTATTTTCTCATCTGTATAGAGGGTGTGATATTCAGAGCCTCAGGGAAGGAGCTGTTGCAGGTATCTAAAATCCCTAGCCTGGTGCCTGGCATGGAGTACATGCTTATTTACCACCAGTGGGTTGGTTGGGCTGGACGTTATGTATTGTAGTGGTCACAAATGTGGCCTGGAGGTCACGTGTCTTGCATTCTTGTTCTGGCTTTGACACTAACAAGTGATGTGACCTCAGGAGGTCATTTCACTTCTCCGGGTTTCTTTGGCTGTAGAGTGAGGGGCTGGACCACATCACTGACTTTGAAACTTTCCCACTGAGCTGTGTGTATTCATCAGCAATGCCTGATGGAAGAGAGTAGGGGGATACCCAAAGGTGGAGGCCCCACGTCTGTATACCTCATGGCTATATCATTACCTACTTTACATAACAAGCCAACCCAACATTCAGTGACTTACAACAGTCACTATTTTATATTTGCTCATATTTCTATGGGTCAGCAATTTAGGCTGGGTTCAGCTGAGCAGTTCTTCTGCTGGTCTTTTCTGGGGTCAGTCATGCAGCTGCAATCATCTGGCAGCTTGACCAGAGGAGGATGGTCTATGATGGCCTCACTCATGTGTCTTGTGGTGGGTGCTGGCTGTTGGCTGGGCCACACAACTCCAGCTGGCTAGCTCAGGCTTCTTTACATGACAGCATAGTCCAAAGGGTGACATGGAAGCTGCATGCCTCTTGAAGCCCAAGCTCAGAACTCCACAGTATCTCTTCTGCTGCATTTTTTGGTCAATGCCAGTCCCAAGGCCATGCTGTTTTCACCAGGAGGTGAAAATAGACTCCATCTCTTGATAGGGGGAGCAGCAAAGACTTTGTGGCTCTTTTTAATCTACTGTGGAGGTGAATGCTCTTTGAGTCCTTTTTCCTGTCCCTGTGGTCCAGCTGCAAGCATAGTAACAATCCTATTAATAGTTGTCATTTATTTGTCTAATGATATTAGGCACTTAAAATCATAGCATGTGATTTGGATCAGTAAATGAGAGCAATCTATAATAATAATTAATATTAATAATTAGGATTATAAGTTATTAAGTACATTTTCTGTGCCAGGCATTTTATATACATGATCAGCAATTCTCACAGCAACCCCGAATGATGTATCTTATTGTCCTCATGTTCAAATGAGGACACTGAGACCCCAAGAAGTAAAAGTAACTTGCCCACAGCTGGTGAGGGGCAGAGGTAGTATTTGTGTTTCACTGTGTCTCTAAACAGCTGGCTGCAGGGGGCAGAAAGGGGGGTGGGCTTTGAGACTTTTCACATGGAAACCCCAAAGGTGTTGGAGAAAGGGCTCTGGGTGGTCCTTCGGCTCTCCACCCCACCATGTACTCACCTGTAACAGCCATCATGGGCAACATCCCGTTGAAGTATGACCTGGGGACACCCAATCAGGGTGTGGGCAGGGGGGCGATGTGGATATGAACAACTCATGAAGATGGCTGCTGCCTGACACTGACCTGGGCCAAACTCTGCCAGGTTTCAGCTGAGATAATTCACCATAATATAATCTAAAATGTTCTTCGGGTGTCACTGCAGCACAGTGATGCTGTTTTTGAGGTGCTGCCTGTGAATACCTTTTAGAAGGGTCTCCATGACTAGCTCAGCAGCTAAACCTCCCCAGAGAGGAACAGAACAGACCCTCTTATTCCAGTTGGCCAGAGCAGACCACTGACCTGGGCTCTTGCCCACAGCAGGTACCTGTCAGTGTCACCCTCACCCATGACCACGTGGGCAGGAAACATCAGAGGACTCCTGGAGCCACACCAAACTCAGAGTCCCTCCCTGCCCCACTCTCCATTGTGAACTCACAGCCTCCAGCCTCCTCTGCCCCCCCAGGCCAGCGCCTTATCATGGTTTTCAGTCAGAAGACAAGAGCCACACGAGAGCCCTGTGGCCATGCTGAAAGGGTGGGTGAGGGGTTCAGAACTGGGGAGCTGGCAGAGTCCAACCTTGGGGACTTTCCAGCCCTGTCGACACACTGTGTAGATAACACAGCCCAACAGCGAGAGGGGAGCGAGATGCTTCACCATGTGGTGGGGATGCCTGACCCTAGTCCTGCTCTGGCAGTTGCCACCTGTGTGGCTCTGGGGAGGACTGAGTGATACCAGTCCTGGCACCTGTAAGGCTCCTGGCCCAGTGTGCACACTAGCTGCCGTTTTAACTTCTGCCTCCGTGCTATGGACTTGAACCACTCTCTCTTTAGTTTATAATCTTGCATTCGCCTCCTCTTGCCCTGGATCTGTAAGTTTCATCTCTTCTGGGGTCAGGCAGTCCCTTCTGATTCTTTTTCACAGTAAACACACATGGTGGACAGACTCCCAGGTCTAGGTGGAGCCTGAGACCAGGAGACAGAAGCTCAAAACCAGCTGTGGGTGGGGTGAGTGGAGCATGGTCCTCAGTGAGCGTCCTGTTGGATGCTTTCCTCTGCAACTTTTCCATACATCTTCCAACCAGAGAGGCAGGGCCTTGGTTTCATTTTTTGTTTCTGCTGCGTGGTGGCAGGTGTTGCCACCCCCATTTATGGACAAGAACACGGAGGCTCAGAGAAACCATACAATCACCCAGGGTCCCAGGGCTGGTAACTGGCTGCTCAGGGCTGTCTGAGAGCCCAGAAAGAAATATAGTTTGTGGGCCTGTCCCCAGCTGGAGGAGCTCCCTCTGAGAGCTCCTGCCTCTTTTTTTTTTTTCTTTCTTTCTTGGAATGTGAGGATGGAGAACAGGGTCCGTGTCTGAACAAAGTGAGGAAACCTAGAAATAGCTATGGGCTGGGTGTGAAAGAGCTGATTCAATGCAGAGCAGCATCGAAGGACAGCCTAGTTGAAGCCAGCACCCAGGATTTGTCACGCCAGTCACCCTAGGGAGAGATGAGTGGGGACTAAGCACATCAAAATAGTTAGGGGAGAAAGTAGCCATCAGTAGAGTAAAAATATAGATGTTGTACTGTGACCCTGGCCCGCGTAGACCTGTACCCTCCAACAGGAAGTCGACCCTTATTATAGGCAAGGGTCTTCTGTTTTATTTTCTTCTGTTTCATTCTGGAAAAAGAAATTTTGGGTGGCATTAGCACTAATGGGTCATGACCTGCAGTTTGAAAAGCACTGCCTTTCCTTCCTGTGCCATCCCTGCCCCTAAAGGTGGGGCAGCCCTGCCATGTGCCTGTGCTTCTAACCAGTGACCTGGGGTGTGTCCCCTACACGTGCACCACAAAGAGAGCACTTTCCCAGTGCGGACAGAAATCTACAGTTTGGTTGCAATTTTGGAGGGCTCCAGCCTCAGCTCCCACCCTGACTCGGGGTCAGGGGTCAAAGTTTGCCTTCCCAGTGGCACCACTGGCTCCTGCTCTGCCTTTCTTGCCATGTCCTACTCAGCAGAGAGGCCCTGAGGGCACCCCAGAGTTCCCTCATGGTAGATACACACCCACATACACACACACACACACACACACTCTCACACACACTGTCCACCTTAACTAATGACATTCAGGCCAGGCACGGTGGCTCACGCCTGTAATCCCAGCACTTTGGGAGGCCAAGGTGGGCGGATCACTTGAAATCAGGAGTTGGAGACCAGCCTGGCCAACATGATGAAGCCCCATCTCCACAAAAATACAAAAATTAGCCAGGCATGGTAGTGCACGCCTGTAATCCCAGCTAGTCGGAAGGCTGAGGCAGGAGAATCACTTGAACTCTGGTGGCAGAGGTTGCAGTGGGCTGAGATCATGCCATTGTGCTCCAGCCTCAGCGACAAAGTGAGACTCGGTCTCAAAAAAAAAAAAAAAAAAGTGACATTCAGAAAATGTGATTAATTATGGAGTTTATTCTAGCACAAAACTCGAGAGTAGCCACCCAGGAGACACCGACTCCAAATGAACAAGGCCAGCGTTGAAGGTGAAGTTAAGGTTTTATACAGATAGAGACAGAGAAGTTTTAGCAGAATGACATTTTCCATATGAGACCACTGCATGCCCCAGTGATCTGATTGGTTACAGATTGCTACATCCTGGGAAGATTACTTTATTACTCCTGTTAAATTAAGTTTAGCCTAATGCTGCCTCCTTACATATTTTAAGTTCTGCTTAAAGGTTTTTCTGGACATAGTGAACTGTAACCTAACTGCAGGTGTAAACAGATGTAAATTACTCTCGTGACAATCACTGAGTCTTGGCCAGTCAAAGGTGGCCAACTGGTCAAACAGTGTTCAAATAAGGCAAATGCCGAGCTGTAACCAATCCAACTGTTTCTGTACCTCACTTCCAGTTTTTGTCCATTACTTTCCTTTTACTGTTCATAAATCTTCCACTACGTGGCTGCTATGCTGGAGTCTCTCTGAACCTATGCTGGTTCAAGAGTTGCCCGATTTGTGAATCGTTCTTTGCTCAACTAAATTCTGTGAAATTTAATTGGTCTAAGGTTTTTCTTTTAATACTCCATAAGAAGGGGAGTGTTCTGAGGGGGTCTTATCTCCGCTGCTGTTTGGTCTTCAATATTTACAGGAAATCAGCTGCAGAAGTTGCAGTTGCATGCAGCGGTGTTGACTCAGGCTACAAAGTCACATTCCTCTCAAGGCTCTAAAGAATTTGAAGTTCCAACAGCTTTAAGTCCCAATTATTTTAAGTTTGAATTTAATTTCACAGCACTCACCCACACTCACACACATACACTCACTCACAATTGTCTGACACCAGCTGGGTGTCCAACAATTTGGACACTACCCAGAGTGAGTGCAGACTCCAGGGGTGGCTCCTCCTTCCCACGCCGGCCACAAGTGGGCTTCCCAGGCTACCTGCACTTCTGTCCAATTTGGCTTCAAATTCAGGAATTCTCATGGTCCCCATTCAGGTTTGATAATCCGATAGGACAACTCAAGGCTCACAAAGTGTTATACTTCCAATTACAGTTTTGTATAAAGGATACAGCACAGGAACTACCAAACAGAAAAGGCACATAGGGTGAGGTCTGGGCGGGGCAGCCACAGAGTCCCCATCACCTCTCCTCCTATTCGCAGGGGGGGTCCAGACAGGTCTGCAGCATCCTCAGTTCTTGCCTCCTCAGAAGAAAGAATTTGACAAAGTGGGCATAAGGCAGAGTGAGAGACCCAGGCAAGTCTAAAGCTTTACTAAAGCTTTCCAGCAGGAACAAAAGGAAGGAAACTACACTTGGAAGAGGGCCAGGCAGGTGGCTTGAGACATCTAGTGCACGGTTTGACCTTTGACTTAGGGTTTTCTGTGTTGGCATGCTCCCGGGGTCTTGCGTCCCTTCTGCCCTGAGTCTCGGAGCGGGCTTCTTCTCTTGGGGTGGGCTGTCCGCATGTGCAGTGATCCGCCAGCACTCGGGAGGGGCCACGTGCGCAGTGTGGTTACTGGAGTTGTGCGCATGCTCAGTTGAGGCGTTCTTCCTGTACCGGTCCAGTGTTTCTAGAAGAAGGTCCTATACCAGTTATGCTCCGCCATTTTGCCTCTTAGTGCTCATGCTTGAGCCCACGGGCACACTTTGTGAGATATTATTGAGAAGATGCTGATCACCAGTTTTCAGGTTTTTTCTATCTCTTGGGAGACTGTGTTTCCCTGGTGTGCAAGCTGCAACCAATTATTATTTTAGCGAGACAGCTAACAACTGCCTGCCCATCATTTGATGGTCACCTGACATTCCTGGTGGGGGAGGGGACTCTCCTGCCCTGCTCATGCCTGACTACCTACTGTAACATTTCCCCCTCAAGAGTCTAAGACCCCAATTCCTTGGGGAAAATGGATGGTCAGTCTTTTGTAACTGCTTCCTGCAGTTATAGAGAGGGGCGGTGGTGGTGGGTCTGTGGGTCTTGGCCTCTGCTAGCTGTCCAGGCAGGGTGGCTCCGTGGGTTGGTGAAAGTAGTATCCAGCTAGGTCAAAGGGAAATGGGCAGAACTTTGCCTCTGTCATGTCCCACTGATGGGAAGTCTAGTGGTCTCCTGTAGAAGGGTGACCCTTTTTTTTTTTTTTTTTTTTTTGAGATGGAGTCTTGCTGTGTCACCCAGGCTGGAGTACAGTGGTGCAATCTTGGCTCAGTGCCACCTCTGCCTCCCAGATTGAAGCTATTCTCTTGCCTCAGCTTCCCAAATAGTTGGGATTACAGCGTGCACCACTATACCTGACTAATTTTTGTATTTTTAGTAGAAACGGAGTTTCACCTTGTTGGCCAGGCTGGTCTCGAACTCCTGACCTCAAGTGATCCACCTGCCTCAGCCTCCCAAAGGGCTGGAATTACAGGCATGAGCCACTGTGCCTGGCCAGAAGGGTGACTTTTGAATATTGAGGGGATGGCATCTCTCACTGAGGATCAGCTGGAGACAAATCAGGTTATTAGATTTAGAAGAATGTCAAAACAAAGTAAGGGGGTAAGGACAGCTCCAAAAAATCCCAAGGTTGGTGACACTCCCAAGTAGCTGACACTCCTAGAAGCTGGGTGCATCTTCCTCCCAGCACAGCCAGAAAGTCCAGAGATTTTATTTCAGAGACATGATTGATTAAATCATTGGCCATGTAATTGAACTCAGTCTCCAGTCCCCTTCTGGGGGTCACACGTGGGGCCGAAGGTTCCAACCCTCTAAGCAAGTGCTTAGTCTTTCTGTGGCCAGCCCCTCCCTTGAATCTAAGGTCCCACCAGGAGTCCCTGTTTAATAGCAGAAACTCAGGTTAGGTCAAAACGGGCTCATTATGAATAATAAAAAACACTCTCATCTCTCAGGAAATTCCAAGGGTTTTTGAAGCTCTGTGCCAGGATTGGGTACAAAGACTGGCGATGTGTTTCTGTCTTACTATATACCACACTCACCCCCACACACACTCACGTTCCTTCACACACTCACATTGCCTTACACACTGCTGGTTCTCATGGGCCTGGTGACCAAGGAGGCAGCTCCATCTTGAACCTCCATAGAGGCAAAGCACCCTCATTTCTTTGAAAGACTCCACGTCCTGGGGTCAGTTCAACTTCAGGGGAATGCACTAGTTCAGAGATGCTGCAGCTCCAAGTAGGGTGACGATTTGGCAGCAGCCAAGGCTTGTCTGTAAGCCTCTGAGCAGAGAGCCGGGCCTGGCGGAGGCATCTAGAGGTAAGCCAATGTCCAGTAGGAACACCCTGTGGGCAGGCACCACCTCCTCCCCCTTCCCCCCCCTCCCGTGTGAAGCAGCGTCATTTGTCTGGGGTAATACCCGAGGTTCGTTGCCTCACACCAAGGAAATAAAGGTTACGAACACACAAGGAATGAGGTTAAGAGCAGAGGTTTAAAAGATGAAAGAAAGAGAAAAGCTCTTTCCTGCAGAGAGAGGGTGTCCTGAACAGGTCTTCCGGTCCATGGTGAAGTGCAGGAGGTCTTATAGGTGAGCTTGAGGAGGAAGTATCTGATTTACATAGAGTACCAGAGATTGGCTGGACAGGTGTGCCATTTGCATTGCACGAGAAGAAGATGGCTGCCCCACCCTAATCTTTTATTATGTAGATGGATTCTCTACATGGCCGGGGCTATGTTGCCTACTTTTCCACTGTACACGTGACAAAGAAAAGGGAAGGTGGAGCCTCCATGTTGAACATACCTGGCTTCCAGGTAACCCTTTTCTATTGGCACAGCTGCCGGCATTCACCCGTGCAAACTTCCAGGTTGCTTGTCTATGTTTGCAGCTTGAGTTTTTCAGACTGTTCTTTGTTATAGAAGAAATTATTTGGGGGCTGCTTTTTGTTAAAAGGGAAGCTCAGCAGAGGACCCTGTTACCCTCACTCTCTGCCTAAATACTTTCTTTTTAGCTCCTGTATCACCGGAGTACCCCTTCCATCGCCCCCTGTTGCTCCTGGTTCTAATTATCTCTTCATCCTGCTCTGCTGGAGGGGAGGGGCTGCGAAAAACTCATTTCCAACCTCAGTTTGGTAACTAGTGATTCATCGCGCTGCTGCTCTGGAAGGGCCGTACGCTCTCACGGAGACCAGGATCTTAAGCCGCAGGGCCACCCTCTGCAAGCCAAGTGGAGACGAAATTGAGCACTCAGGATCTAGAGTCGAAGGTCCTGAGTTTCAGGTCTCAGCTCCACCACTTACAACCCTGTGATCATGAGCATTACTTGCCTCTCTCTGCCTCAGTTTTCTCATCTATAAAATGGGGATAACCATAATGTTTCCCCCATAGGTTTAATAGGAGAATTAAGTGAGATCATAGAATCTAATTAATGCACTAGTATTTGGATTTAGACCAGACTAGGGAGGCCATTAATCATTAATAGTAATACGGTTCTAGTATTTTTTTTAACAATTATATATAACAACTATAGAATAACAATGATTATGATGATACAGCAATATAGTAATATTAGTAATCAATACAATAGCAGCAGAATTTAGGATATCACCAGAGCAGGGTCAGGACAGAGGACTCCTCAGGAGCCTCCTGTGCTTGGGGCTGTATCCTCGTGTCACCAGAAAGGGTTCCGGATCCAGACCCCAAGAGTAGGTTCTTGGATCTGACACAAGAAAGAATTTGGGGCGAGCCCACAGAATAAAGTGAAAGCAAGTTTATTAGAGAAGTGAAGAAGCAAAAGAATGGCTGCTCTATCCTGGTGCACTGTCTCATACTCATGCTTGACTGAATATGCTTATGGTTTCTTCTTGAGTATTTGCTAAACAAAGGGTAGATTATTCATGAGTATTCAAGGAAAGGGGCAGGCAATTCCTGGAACTAAGAGTCCCTCCCCTTTTTAGATATAGGGTAACTTCCTGACGTTGCCATGACACCTGTAAACTGTCATGGCGCTGGTGGGAGTGTCTTTTAGCATGCCGATGCATTATAATTAGCACATAATGAGCAGTGAGAACGACCAGAGGTCACTTTGGTCGCCATCTTGGTTTTGGTGGGTTTGGGCCGGCTTCTTTACCACATCCTGTTTTATCAGCAGGGTCTTTGTGACCTGTATCTTGTGCCCACCTCCTGTCTCATCCTGTGACTTAGAATGCCCTAACCTCCTGGGAATGCAGCCCAGCAGGTCTCAGCCTTATTTTACCCAGCCCCCATTCAAGATGGGGGTCACTCTGGTTCAAATGGACACTCAGATATCCCAGTGTCCCTGCTCTGCAGCCTTTCTTCAGCAACCTTGGCCAGACACCTAGTTTTCCAAACTCTAACCCAGAAGCTTGGGGCTGGAGTAGGAGAGGCTTAAGCTCCAGGGGTGGGGTCAAGACCAGAGCCGGGAGGGGAAGACACAGACCAAGTCCTTCCCCTATCCAGGGATGCCCCCACGCCCTTCCTGGGAAAGCTGTGCCACAGGAGGTTGGGGAGATTCCAGAAGGTGTCACCTGGAAAGGAGGGATGAGCTTGCTGGGGCCTGCCAAGATTCAAAGGACATTTTAAAACAGCAGAGTCTGTGAAAGGCAGCAGAATCCCGCTCCCCATGTTTGCCCTCGGGACCCTCACTGAAGCAGAACCATTGCTCAGAGCGTGAGAAGGAGAAGCAAGTGTCTGTGAACATGCTGGCTCCGGGTGAGACCTCAGCTAGTGTTTGGTTTCTAGAGCACAGCTGCGTCCTCAGGGCCTAGAGCCATGGTTTTATCAGAAGAGAGTAAACCCACAGCAGAAGCAAGTCTTCCTGCTCACGACTTGGGGTCTGCATGCAGAGGCCTCGTGGCATGGAGGTCCCAAGCGTTGACACCAGTGTCTGGAGGCCAAATCCAGTTCTTCCCTTACAGCTGTGAGACCTCGGCCAGGATCACCTTCCAGAGCATGTCCTGTGGGCCAAGCCCTAACAGGTATTAACTCAGTCATCACACCAGCTTGAGGAGGGGGCATCCTGTTATAATCAGAGAGTACCTCAGTTCCTTCATCTGTGAAATGGGGATAATAATAAAACTCATGGGGTGATGGAGAGGATGGAGCAAGTTACTATATGTGGAGTGTCCTGATGGGTCTTGTCACAGCGAGAGCTCTATATTAAGTATTAGCTATTTTTATTTTTTCAGAGGAAAAAAAGGTGTGAATTGACCAATATCTGTGATTGTTTCCAGCAGCCTCCCCCAGAGCATACGTGCTGGGGTGAGAGTTGAAATTCAACCTGACTCCCGTACATTAGAGCTTTTCTGAGTGTAGACTCAGGACCACTCACATAAGAGCCAGCCAATTCCAGCCCCCCTTACACAACCAGCATCTCGGGGTAGGGGCATAGGAATCTTAAGACCTCCCCCCGCCATGGACTCTGTGCCTCCAATAGCCTTACAGAAACATTGATTTCATTGAACCCTTCAGTGGGCAAATGAGAAACTGAGCATGCAGGATCGATCCTAGTGTGGACATGGGCCAGGTGACACAAGACTCTTGGGGCAGAACCTCTAGTGTCCCCGAGGCATCCTTGACCTCCCTAGCCTGCCTCCTCATTTCAGGAACCTTCCAGATGACTTCCATCTCATGGTTGTCCTCCTCACCTTCACCCAAATCTTTGATTCACAGAGCTCCCTCCCCTTCTTTGGTTTCAGATGTTCCTGGTCCGCCGGGACAGCAGCTCGAAGCAGCTGGTGCTCTGTGTCCACTTTCCTTCCCTGAACGAGAGCTCGGCCGAGGTGCTCGAATACACCATTAAGGAAGAAAAATCGAGTAAGTGCCCGTCTTCTCTGTTTTCACTTTGACCACACGGCAGCAGCAGCAGCAGCAGCAGCAGCGAGGCTGCACCTTCTAGCCACAGACTCTCCCATACGCACTGATGGTGTTTAAAATTAGAAAGAGGAAAAGCTTTCAGTCACTGAAGTTACTTAGCCAGACTTGTTCTGAACTCAGTTCATCATCCAAAGTCAGTGTGAATTTCTGCTCACCCTCGTCGCAGCTGGTTGGCTTTGCATTCTTGTGGCCACAGTGAAGTTTCCTCTTGTTAGCTCAATGCAGGGATGCTGGAGAAAGGGAGGAAAAGAAAAAGAAATGTCTGCACCCTTGGTTCCTAGTGTCAGCTCAGCACACACTCAATCCATGATTGCAGACAAGTCACTTAATCTTTCTGAGCCTCAGTTTTCTCTTCTGTCAAATGCACGTAATAGTCACAGAGCTTTTGTGAGGGTCAAACTGACAAACACTTTGAAAGACAAAAATCTGGACCAGACTGGATGGCTCACACCTATAATCCCAACACTTCGGAAGGTAGAGGCTGGAGGATTCCTTGAGCCCGGGATCTGGAGACTAGCCTGAGCAACATAGAAAGACCCCATCTCTACAAAAGATAAAAATAAATAAGCCAGGTGTGATAGAATGCACCTGTGGCCCCAGCTACTTGGGAGGCCGAGGTGGAAGGATGGCTTGAGCTAGGGAGGGTGAGGCTGCAGTGAACTATAATTGTGCCACTGCATTCCATCCTGGGTAACAGAAGGAGATTTAAAAAAAAAAAAAAAAAAAAAGACAGAAATCCTGTGTGTGTGTAGTGCTGCTAGAAGTAGGCATGGGCCTCAGTGGGAAAATGTTTCGGGCCCCCTCCCTAGGGCGGGTTTGTTCTGATAATATGGTGTCACTGGGTTTGGGGCCCTTGTGGACTGCTGGGCACCCATCTGTGCCAGCTTCCCCTCCTCGCATGGTACAACCACTCAGTGGGTGCTTCTTCCCCTCTGCCCAGATAGACCCAATTTATCAAGACGGAAATTGCAACAGAGAAAGAGTTTGATGTACATAAAGCCAACTAAACAGGAGATGGAGTTTTATTATTACTCAAATCAGCCTCCCTGAAAATTTGGAGGCTAGGGTTTTTTTTTTTTTTTTTTTTTTTTTGAGACGGAGTCTCGCTCTGTCACCCAGGCTGGAGTGCAGTGGCCGGATCTCAGCTCACTGCAAGCTCCGCCTCCTGGGTTTACGCCATTCTCCTGCCTCAGCCTCCCGAGTAGCTGGGACTACAGGCGCCTGCCACCTCGCCCGGCTAAGTTTTTGTATTTTTAGTGGAGACGGGGTTTCACTGTGTTAGCCAGGATGGTCTCGATCTCCTGACCTCGTGATCCGCCCGTCTCGGCCTCCCAAAGTGCTGGGATTACAGGCTTGAGCCACCGCGCCCGGCCGAGGCTAGGGTTTTTTAAAGACAGTTTGGCGGGTAGGAGGGGCATGGAGGGGGAAAGCTGATTGGTTGGGTCAGGGATGGAATCACAGGGAGTTGAATCCGTCTTCTTGCACTGAGTCAGTTCCTGGGTGAGGGCCACAAGACCAAATGAGCCAGTTTACTGGTCTGGGTGGCGGGCACCAGCAGATCCGTAAGAAAGAATGCAGACCTCAAAAGCCAATCTTAGGTTTTATGATAGTAACGTTATCTACAGGAGCAACTGAGGACATTAGTGATCTTGTGGCCTCTGGCTACATGACTCCTGAGCTATAATTTCATTTTTCTTTTTTTCTTTTTTTTTTTTTTTGAGACAGAGTTTTGCTCTTGTTGCCTAGGCTGGAGTACAATGGCATGATCTTGGCTCACCACAACCTCCGCCTCCCAGGTTCAAGTGATTCTCCTGCCTCAGCCTCCCTAGTAGCTGGGATTACAGGCATGTGCCACCACACCCGGCTAATTTTTGTATTTTTAGTAGAGACGGAGTTTCTCCACATTGGTCAGGCTGGTCTCGAACTTCCCACCTCAGGTGATCTGCCCACCTTGGCCTCCCGAAGTGCTGGGATTACAGGCGTGAGCCACCGTGTCTGGCCCTGAGCCATAATTTCTAATCTTGTGGCTAATTTGTTAGTTTTTCAAAGGTGGTCTGGTCTCCAGGCGAGGAAGAGGTTTGTTTCAGGGAGAGGCTGTTACTATCTTTGTTTCAAAGTTAATTCTAAACTAAATTCCTCCCAGAGTTAGTTCGGCCTATGCCTAGGAATGAACAAGGGTAGTTTGGAGGTTAATGGCAAGATGGAATTGGTTAGGTCAGATCTCTTTCATTATCATTTCCTCGTCATAATTTTTGCAGAAGCAGTTTCAATGGCTATGTGTATACGTGCCAGGCATTCAGATCCAAACAGCCTGTTAGAAGAATCTGTAGAATATTCCAAGCACTGGTTTACATCTCTTGTAAATGGATCCAGGGTGTTGAGGGAAGCCTTTTACCCTCGGCTAGTAGCAGAGTGACAACAGTTAAGAAGACTCATTAAATATTCTCAAGCCTTTGTTTCTCAAGAAACATGTGTGCCTGACACTGGGAAGATGCAAAGACGAAGCAAACAGAGTTCCTGGCCTCAGGGGCCTCCAAATCTGGTTGGAGGGTGAGGACACACTGGCATGGGGGACAGACATCACTTGCTGTGCAGTATAGCAGGCATTACTGCAAAGGGACCTCTGGCTAGGGGCACAGAGGATACAGGTCACTGTGGGAAGGATTCAGGAGGGTGTCAAAAAGGAAGAAGCCTCAGACTGGGTCCCGAAGGTGAGTATATTAGTTCAATTCAAGGTTAATCTTCTAGCCCTAGAAGTGGACTAGGAAGGGAACGCAGAAGCAGATTACCTTTCTTGCTTTAAGGAGATCTTTCCGCAGAGACCCAGAGCCCCACAGAATGGATAAAACAAAACTTGCTGGGTGCGGTGGCTCATGCCTGTAATCCCAGCACTTTGGAAGGCGGAGGCAGGCGGATCACGAGGTCAAGAGATCGAGACCATCTTAGCCAACATGGTGAAACACCATCTCTACTAAAAATACAGAAATTAGCTGGGTGTGGTGGCACGCGCCTGTAGTTCCAGCTACTTGGGAGGCTGAGGCAGGAGAATTACTTGAACCTGGGAGATGAAGGTTGCAGTGAGCTGAGATCGCACTCCTGCACTCCAGCCTGGCGACAGAGCGAGACTCCATCTCAACAACAACAAAAACAAAACACAACCCACACATTCATGTGTTCAGCAGAGTTATGGAGTGCCCATTCTGTGCCAGGCACTGTTCACTGCCTCTCGGAGCTCACTTCAGGTGGAGGGAGGGAATAAAGAGTAACCATCCAGGATGACTGGCAGATGGAGAGGTGTGCTATGGGGAACATGTGAGCATGGATAATTAGCTAGCTCCTGCAAGAACCAGCATAATGGCTTAAACCCAGAAGCTGGTTTCCCACTCATAGGCAAGGTTCCTGGCCAGTGGGGAAGGAACAGGGACCCCAGTGGAAGAAGAGGCTCTGCCACCTTCAGCGTGCAGCCTCCAGTTTCCTAGGACTGACTCCAAGCCAGTAGGCTGGAAGGGGGAAAGAGCATGGAGAAGGCTTGTGGTCGGGTCTTCCTGCGAAGGCCTAGGAGTGGGTGTGTCACCTGTGCCGCATTCCATTGACTAGAACTTGGTCACATGATCACAGCTAACTGCAAGGGAAACTGGGTCCAACCATGTGCCCAGGAAAAAGAACAGCACCTGGGTTTTGAACTACTAGAAGCCTGATCCATGGGTAGTAAGGATAGCGAGTGTGGGGTTGGGGCAAATCATTTATATAGCAAACTTGATTGACCCCTCCATCCTGTGAAGTCCAGCGCGGAAGAAAATGTGAGGTTCTCAAAGGAGGAGAGTGTTATGGTTTTCCCAGACCAAGTGTACAGCACCCTCTGATGACAGCAGAAGAGGTAGGGCTCTTCGGGGCATCCACTGCTCTCCAAGAACCTGAGTCCCTTCTCATTTGGCCAGGGCCAGGCCGCCTTAGCAGGTGCCCCTGAGGCCACACAGCCCCTGGGTGTGCTTATGGTCTCCTGGGAGGTAGAGAGGACCATCCCCTATCTATTAGTAGATAACAGATACAAGGAGGGTTCTGACCTGTCTCTTACTAAGAGCAGCCAGGCTTTCAGGGACTCGGCTGCCACCTGCGAGTTACCTACAACTTTTAGAAACCCAAGAGCCGGCTGTGCTCTTGAATTTCCACAGGAACATTGGGAAAGTAGCAGAGGTTGGAGGTTGCGATGAGCTGAGCTGATCAGCCTGTGCTCTAGGAGCCTGAGGAGGGAGTGCTCTTCACGGGCAGGGTGGCCAGAAAGGCTTCCTGGAGGAAAGGCACATCAGGCTGGATCAGCAGACTGTCTGAAAGTTCTGCTGACGTCCTTTGCGCCGTACTCCTTCCCGACCTCCCTGCCCAGCCTCCAGGGTCACCACTCCACTGTCTCTCCAACCCATTGACACCCCTGGAAACCAGGACATTGTGTCTGGTTTCATGTCTCATTTCCCATTAGTCACCAATGAAAAACCAAAACTGGATGGCAGTTAAACAGCAGTAAAAACAGGATTTGCTCAGAACCATTGCATTAAGGACGAAGAGACCTCCGTATAGAACTGGGCTCAACTCCAAATAGAGCATGGGCAGGTGGGGGTTATAGCCAGGAAGCAGGGTGGGGGCAGTGGATGGAAAATCACTAAGGGGAAACATTAGGGGTAGGGAGGATTCTGGTGAAACTGACCCAACAGGATTCTTGCTGAAGGCAGGCAGGGTGATCAGACAGCACCCCGGGGGATGGTGGAGGTCGAAGAAACTGATCAGATATTGACAGTGATCAGATATCAAGGGGGAGGGGTTTTTCTAAACCAGTGAAGCAGGATTCTTGCTAAAACGGGATTTTAGTAGGCACAGATGAGCCTAGGAGAAGGTTCAGGAGCCTGGCTAAAGTTTGGTCAAGCAACTAATTTTTTCAAGCCTAAGGGACAAATCAGGTCACTCAGAGACAGAGACGGCCAGCTTACTTCTGTGGGTTCTTTCTTCCTCCCAGGGCCATGTGGCCAAATCTCACTTTCCATTTTTATTTTATTTTATTATTATTTTTTATTATACTTTAAGTTCTAGGGTACATGTGCACAACGTGCAGGTTTGTTACATATGCATACATGTGCCATGTTGGTGTGCTGCACCCATTAACTCGTCATTTACATTAGATATATCTCCTAATGCTATCCCTCCCCCCACCCCCTCCCCACAATAGGACCCGGTGTGTGATACTCCTCTTCCTGTGTCCAAGTGACCTCACTGTTCAATTCCCACCTATGAGTGAGAACATGCGGCATTTGGTTTTCTGTTCTTGCGATAATTTGCTGAGAATGATGGTTTCCAGCTGCATCCATGTCCCTACAAAGGACACGAACTCATCCTTTTTTATGGCTGCATAGTATTCCATGGTGTGTATGTGCCACATTTTCTTAATCCAGTCTGTCACTGATGGACATTTGGGTTGATTTCAAGTCTTTGCTATTGTGAATAGTGCCGCAATAAACATACGTGTGCATGTGTCTTTATAGCAGCATGATTTATAATCCTTTGGGTATATCCCCAGTAATGGGATGGCTGGGTCGAATGGTATTTCTAGTTCTAGATCCTTGAGGAATCGCCACACTGTTTTCCACAATGGTTGAACTAGTTTACAGTCCGACCAACAATGTAAAAGTGTTCCTATTTCTCCACATCCTCTCCAGCACCTGTTGTTTCCTGATTTTTTTTAATGATTGCCATTCTAACTGGTGTGAGATGGTATCTCATTGTGGTTTTGATTTGCGTTTCTCTGATGGTGAATGATGAGCATTTTTTCATGTGTCTGTTGACTGTATGAATGTCTTCTTTTGAGAAGTGTCTGTTCATATCCTTTGCCCACTTTTTGATGGGGTTGTTTGTTTTTTCTTGTAAATTTGTTTGAGTTCTTTGTAGGTTCTGGATATTAGCCCTTTGTCAGATGAGTAGATTGCAAAAATTTTCTCCCATTCTGTAGGTTGCCTGTTCACTCTGATGGTAGTTTCTTTTGCTGTGCAGAAGCTCTTTAGTTTAATTAGATCCCATTTGTCAATTTTGGTTTTTGTTGCCATTGCTTTTGGTGTTTTAGCCATGTCCTGAATTGTATTACCTAGGTTTTCCTCTAGGGTTTTTATGGTTTTAGGTCTAACATTTAAGGCTCTAATCCATCTTGAATTAATTTTCATATAAGGAGTAAGGAAAGGATCCAGTTTCAGCTTTCTACTTATGGCTAGCCAATTTTCCCAGCACCATTTATTAAGTAGGGAATCCTTTCCCCATTTCTTGTTTTTGTAAGGTTTGTCAAACATCAGACGGCTGTAGATGTGTGGTATTATTTCTGAGGGCTCTGTTCTGTTCCATTGGTCTATGTCTCTGTTTTGGTACCATTACCATGCTGTTTTGGTTAGTGTAGCCTTGTAGTATAGTTTGAAGTCAGGTAGCGTGATGCCTCCAGCTTTGTTCTTTTGGCTTAGGATTGTCTTGGCAATGCGGGGTCTTTTTTGGTTCCATATGAACTTTAAAGCAGTTTTTTTCCAATTCTGTGAAGAAAGTCATTGGTAGCTTAATGGGGATGGCATTGAATCTATAAATTACCTTGGGCAGTATGGCCATTTTCACAATATTGATTCTTCCTATCCATGAGCATGATATGTTCTTCCATTTGTTTATGTCCTCTTTTATTTCACTGAGCAGTGGTTTGTAGTTCTCCTTGAAAGAGGTCCTTTATATCTCTTGCAAGTTGGATTCCTAGGTATTTTATTCTCTTTGAAGCTATTGTGAATGGGAGTTCATTCATGATTTGACTCTCTGTTTGTCTGTTACTGGTGTATAAGAATGCTTGTGATTTTTGCACATTGATTTTGTATCCTGAGACTTCGCTGAAGTTGCTTATCAGCTTAAGGAGATTTTGGGCTGAGACAATGGGGTTTTCTAAATATACAATCATGTCATCTGCAAAGAGGGACAATTTGACTTCTTCTTTTCCTAACTGAATACCCTTGATTTCTTTCTCCTGCCTGATTGCCCTGGCCAGAACTTCCAACACTATGTTGAATAGGAGTGGTGAGAGAGGGCATCCCTGTCTTGTGCCAGTTTTCAAAGGGAATGCTTCTAGTTTTTGCCCATTCAGTATGATATTGGCTGTGGGTTTGTCATAAATAGCTCTTATTATTTTGAGATACGTTCCATCAATACCGAATTTATGGAGAGTTTTTAGCATGAAGGGCTGTTGAATTTTGTCAAAGGCCTTTTCTTCATCTATTGAGATAATCATGCGGTTTTTGTCTTTGATTCTGTTTATATGCTGGATTACGTTTATTGATCTGCATATGTTGAACCAGCCTTGCACCCCAGGGATGAAGCCCACTTGATCCTGGTGGATAAGCTTTTTGATGTGCTGCTGGATTCAGTTTGCCAGTATTTTATTGAGGATTTTTGCATCGATGTTCATCAGGGATATTGGTCTATAATTACCTTTTTTTGTTGTATCTCTGTCAGGCTTTGGTATCAGGATGATGTTGGCCTTGTAAAATGAGTTAGGGAGGATTCCCTCTTTTTCTATTGATTGGAATAGTTTCAGAAGGAATGGTACCAACTCCTCCTCGTACCTCCGATAGAATTCGGCTGTGAATCTGTCTGGTCCTGGACTTTTTTTGGTTGGTAGGCTATTAATTATTGCCTCAATTTCAGAGCCTGCTATTGGTCTATTCAGGGATTCAACTTCTTCCTGGTTTAGTCTTGGGAGAGTGTAAGTGTCCAGGAAATTATCCATTTCTTCTAGGTTTTCTAGTTTATTTGCATAGAGGTATTTATAGTATTCTCTGATGGCAGTTTGTATTTCTGTGGGGTCGGTGGTGATATCCCCTTTATCATTTTTTATTGCATCTGTTTGATTCTTCTCTCTTTTCTTCTTTATTAGTCTTGCTAGCGGTCTATCAATTTTGTTGATCTTTTCAAAAAACCAGCTCCTGGATTCATTGATTTTTTGGAGGGTTTTTTGTGTCTCTATCTCCTTCAGTTCTGCTCTGATCTTAGTTATTTCTTGCCTTCTGCTAGCTTTTGAATGTGTTTACTCTTGCTTCTCTAGTTCTTTTACTTGTGATGTTAGGGTGTCAATTTTAGATCTTTCCTGCTTTCTCTTTTGAGCATTTAGTGCTATAAATTTCCCTTTACACACTGCTTTAATGTGTCCCAGAGATTCTGGTATGTTATATCTTTGTTCTCATTGGTTTCAAAGAACATCTTTATTTCTGCCTTCATTTCGTTATGTACCCAGTAGTCATTCAGGAGCAGGTTGTTCAGTGTCCATGTAGTTGAGCAGTTTTGATTGAGTTTCTTAGTCCTGAGTTCTAGTTTAATTGCACTGTGGTCTGAGAGACAGTTTGTTATAATTTCTGTTCTTGTACATTTGCTGAGGAGTGCTTTACTCCCAACTATGTGGTCAATTTTGGAATAAGTGCGATGTGGTGCTGAGAAGAATGTATATTCTGTTGATTTGGGGTGGAGAGTTCTGTAGATGTCTAGTAGGTCTGCTTGGTGCAGAGTTGAGTTCAATTCCTGGATATCCTTGTTAACTTTCTGTCTCGTTGATCTGTCTAATGTTGACAGTGGGGTGTTGAAGTCTCCCATTATTATTGTATGGGAGTCTAAGTCTCTTTGTAAGTCTCTGAGGACTTGCTTTATGAATCTGGGTGCTCCTGTATTGGGTGCATATATATTTAGGATAGTTATCTCTTCCTGATGAATTGAGCCCTTTACCATTATGTAATGGCCTTCTTTGTCTCTTTTGATCTTTGATGGTTTAAAGTCTGTTTTATCAGAGACTAGGATTGCAACCCCTGCTTTTTTTTGTTCTCCATTTGCTTGGTAGATCTTCCTCCATCCGTTTATTTTGAGCCTATGTGTGTCTCTGCATGTGAGATGGGTCTCCTGAATACAGCAAGCTGATGGGTCTTGACTCTTTATCCAATTTGCCAGTCTGTATTTTTTAATTGGACCATTTAGTCCATTTATATTTAAGGTTAATATTGTTATGTGTGAACTTGATCCTGTCATTATGTTATTAGCTGGTTATTTTGCTCGCTAGTTGATGCAGTTTCTTCCTAGCATCAATGGACTTTACATTTTGACATGTTTTTGCAATGGCTGGTACCTGGTGTTCCTTTCCATGTTTAGTGCTTCCTTCAGGATCTCTTGTAGGGCAGGCCTGGTGGTGACAAAATCTCTAAGCATTTGCTTGTCTGTAAATAATTTTATTTCTCCTTCACTTATGAAACTTAGTTTGGCTGGATATGAAATTCCGGGTTGAAAATTCTTTTCTTTAAGAATGTTGAATATTGGCCCCCACTCTCTTCTGGCTTGGAGAGTTTCTGCCGAGAGATCTGCTGTGAGTCTGATGGGCTTCCCTTTGTGGGTAACCCGACCTTTCTCTCTGGCTGCCCTTAACATTTTTTCCTTCATTTCAACTTTGGTGAATCTGACAATTATGTGTCTTGGAGTTGCTCTTCTCGAGGAGTATCATTGTGGCATTCTCTGTATTTCCTGAATTTGAATGTTGGCCTGCCTTACTAGGTTGGGGAAGTTCTCCTGGATGATATCCTGCAAAATATTTTCCAACTTGGTTCGATTTTCCCCATCACTTTCAGGCACCCCAGTCAGACGTAGATTTGGTCTTTTCACATAATCCCATACTTCCTGGAGGCTTTCTTCATTTCTTTTTACTCTTTTTTCTCCATGCTTCTCTTCTCATTTCATTTCATTCATTTGATCTTCAATCACTGATACTCTTTCTCCCAGTTGATCGAGTCGGTTACTGAAGCTTGTGCATTTGTCACGTAGTTCTCTTGTTATGGTTTTCATCTCTACCAGTTCTTTTAAGGTCTTCTCTGCATTGATTATTCTAGTTATCCATTCATCCATTCTTTTTCCAAGGTTTTTAGTTTCTTTGCACTGGTTACACAGTTCCTCCTTTAGCTCTAGAAATTTGATCGACTGAAGCCTTCTTCTCTCAACTCGTCAAAGTCATTCTCCGTCCAGCTTTGCTCCGTTGCTGGCGAGGAGCTGCATTCCTTTGGAGGGGGGAGATGCGCTCTGATTTTTTGAATTTCCAGCTTTTCTGCACTGCTTTTTCCCCATCTTTGTGATTTTATCTGCCTTTGGTCTTTGATGATGGTGATGTACTGATGGGGTTTTGGTGTGGGTGTCCTTTCTGTTTGTTAGTTTTCCTTCTAACAGTCAGGACCCTCAGCTGTAGGTCTGTTGAAATTTGCCTGAGGTCCACTCCAGACCCTGTTTGCCTGGGTATCAGCAGCGGAAGCTGCAGAAGATAGAATATTGCTGAACAGCAAGTGTTGCTGTCTGATTCTTGCTCTGGAAGCTTCGTCTCAGGGGTGTACCCCACCATGTGAGGCACGTGAGGTGTGAAGTGTAGGTCTGCACCCAATTTTCCAGGTGTTGTGTGTCTCAGTTTCCCTTGGCTAGGAAAAGGGATTCCCTTCCCCCTTGCGCTTCCCAGGTTAGGCGATGCCTCGCCCTGCTTCAGCTCTCACTGGTTGGGCTGCACCAGCTGACCAGCACCGATTGTCCGGCACTCCCCGGTGAGATGAACCCGGTACCTCAGTTTAAAATGCAGAAATCACCCATCTTGTGTGTCACTCACGCTGGGAGCTAGAGGCTGGAGCTGTTCCTATTTGGCCATCTTGGGCATGCCACCTCTCCATTTTTAAACTTTTACAAATTTAGTGCTCAATTTGCTGAAAATATGATGAAAACCAAAAATATTTCATGTAACCTAACATTTCCATCATCATTCATGTGCATTCACTATAAATACACAGGTGTCATCCGTAAGTTTGTGTGTGTGTGATTTTGCTGTTTCCTTTTTTGCTTTTTTTTTTTTTTTTCCCCCCTGAGATGGAGTCTTGCTCTATCGCCCAGGCTGGAGTGCAGTGGTGTGGTGTGATCTTGGCTTACTGCAACCTCTGCTTCCCGAGTTCAAGCAATTCTCCAGCCTCAGCCTACTGAGTAGCTGGGACTACAGGCATGCACCATCACGTCCAGATAATTTTTGTATTTTTAGTAGAAACCAGGTTTGACCATGTTGGCCAGGCTAGTCTCGGACTCCTGACCTCAGGTGATCCGCCTGCCTCAGCCTGCCAAAGCGCTGGGATTACAGGTGTGAGCCACCCGGCCTGGCCTGCCGTTTCCTTGTATTACTCCATTGCTCCCCAAACCTCACTCCCCTGAGGTCAGCCACTAGGGTGCACCCAGACAACATTAAGAAAGCAGCAGGTAACTTGTTTCTTTGCCGAGTTGATATGCCACTCCTGCCTCTTTGCTCTCTTCCTGTTTGATGCCCTCCTCCTTGGCATAGCAATTGAGACAGACCATGGAAGCCACACAGCTTTTTGAATCCCAGCTGTTTTCTCCTGCCTGTGTGACCTTGTGCAAGTTACTTTACCTCTCCAGGCCTCAGTTGCTTTGCCTGTAAAATGGGGATAATGATGATGCTGCCAGCACAGGGTACTGGGAGGGGTTTGTGTGTCTACACTGCTTAGGACTTTAGACACTGTGGCCACGGTGACTGCAGTGGGGGGTGATCTGAGGCGGAAGTGGTCAAAGGAAAGGCCCAGGCCTGGAACTGGGGCCTTTTGTTGGGGTTCCCCACACAGAGCTGAGGCAAGGGAAGGAGACGTGGGGATGCCCCAAAAGGAGTAGCCAGCTTGATCTGTGACCCTGCTGTGTTTGAAGAAGAAACACTCGCTCTGACCACTTCCGTTTCCTTGTGCCTGGATTGTCCTCTAGTTTCTTGTTAAGTGTTTCCTTGAAACTCCCTGAAGCAGTCAGCTTGGGCTAGTCTTATGTGATAACAAACAACCCTAACCTCAGTTGCTTGCCACACACATGGGTGTGCACACAAAGTAATGAGTGTGCAGTTGGCCCTCCAACATGTGGTTTCCACATCCATGGATTTAATCCAACATGGATCAAAAATATTCAAAGGAAAAAAAAAACAAAAAATAACACAATAATAAAAAATAATATAAATTAAAATATAGTATAACAACTATGTATATAGCATTTACATTGTATTAGGTATTATAAGTAACCTAGAAATTATTTAAAGCAGAGCTCCCCAACCTTTTTGGCACCAGCTTCATTCATGTCCCTGCAAAGAACATGATCTAATTCCTTTTAATGGCTGCATAGTATTCCATGGTGTATATGCACCATATTTTTCCACGGATGGGATGGGGATGGTTTCTGGGTGAAAGTGTTCCACTTCAGATCATCAGGCATTAGATTCTTATAAGGAGCCTGCAACCTAGATCCCTTCCATGCGCAGTTCACAATAGGGTTCCTGCTCTTATGAGAATCTAATGCCCACACTGATCTGGCAGGAGGAAGAGCTCCGGTGGTGAAGCTCGCCCTCCTGCTGCTCACCCCCTGCTGTGTGCCCCAGTTCCTACCAGTTCCCTGGCCCAGGAGTTGGGGACCCCTGATTTAAAGTATACAGGAGGACATGCATACTTTATAGGCAGATACTATGCCATTTCATATCAAGGACTGGAGCATCCTCAGATTTTGGTTTCTGAGTTGGGGGGGGGATCTTGAAACGAACCCCCCACAGACACCAAGGGACAATTGTATTTCTCGCTCAGGCGACATGCCATCTGAGGCTCTTTGCAACAATTTGTGTGTATTGCAATGCAGACCTGAAGGAGCAGCACCCATCTGGGGCATTGAGGTGGGAAGAGAAAGCAGAATCCATGATGGTTCCCAAAGGTTCCACTCAGAGAAGGCAGGTGTCACTTCCCTTCACATCTCATTGGCTGAAACAGGTCACATGGCCAGGCCAGCCTCCAATAGGATGGATAGTCTAATCTTCCAGTAAGCATGTGACTCACAGGGCGGGGTAGCCACCATTTTGAACAAGCACTATTTTAAACAACCATCTCCTGCATCCCCAGTCCTCCTCTCTGCTGCACAAAGGTAATAAGAGATGTCTTGGTCACCACTTGGCCTCACTGGGGACCCTCAGAGGCCCGATGTGTGTGGAGAGAGAGGAGACCAGCAGAAGAGGCATGGGGGCAGGGGATATATGGGATGAAGGGCCGAGACCCAGGATGGAAGGGAGGCTAGCACAGCTGCTGAGCTGCAGCCTGCCTGTTTATGGCTGAAACGAGCCACCTGGCCAGGAGGACACTAGCTACTTTTTCATTCATGGGCTTTGAAGATGGTGACAATGACAGATTCAGGTGATGGCATCTTTCTACTGGCTGCTTTAAAAAGAAGGCCAGTTGGCCCCATCTCCAAAAGAGGAACCATGAGACAGTGACAAATGCCCATACAGGAAGTGAGCTGCCCAGCACTCTTAATCTGAGCCCTTTGCCCCGTGTTTCCCACGTAGCCCTGCTTCATTCCCTGCCTATTCCCCTGGCTTATTTATTTATTTATTTATGAGACAGAGTCGTGTTCTGTTGCCCGGGCTACAGTGCAGTGGTGCAGTCATAGCTCATTGCAGCTGCAGCTGCAACTCCCTGGGCTCAAGCGATCCTCCTGCCTTAGCCTCCCAAGTAGCTGGGACGACAGGTGTGTGCCACTGTGTCTGGGTAATTTTTTCATTTTTTGTAGAGATGGGATCTCTCTCTGTTGTCCAGGCTGGTCTCAAACTGGCCTCCCGAAGTGCTTTATTTACATTTTGATTTAAATCCAGGTCAAATCTCTTTCTAGGATAATGGGTCAACTGGTGAAAGGGTCAAACCTAAGAGCAGAACTCAAAGGCATTCTGGGTGACGCTGACACCCATGCACATGGATGTCCACTGCCCAGGAGGACTCATCTAGAATTTCTCCTTTCCTGAATTTAAAAGGTCCCCACAGTCCACTGGTGATAACCACCAATGCCAATTAGCACAAGGGTTCACCACATTTGCCCATGAGATGGGCTCCCTGACCAGGGACAGATGTATCAGCTTCAACTACTTAACCTAAGAGCACATGCCTTAGAGTGGGAGATTTGTTCAGTGCAATCCTACCTGAGCTAGTCCAGCAGGTCTTTTGTTGTTGTTGTTTTCTTTTCTTTTCTTTTCTTTTTTTTTCACGGTCTCGCTCTGTCAAGCTCTGGAGTGCAGTAGTGTGATCACAGCTCACTGCAACCTCGACCTCCTGGGCTCAAGTGATCCTGAAGCTGGGACTACAGGTACACACCACTGTGCCTGGCTAATTTTTGTATTTTCTGTAGAGACAGGGTTTCATCATGTTGTGCAGATGCCGTCCATAAAAAGTAAGGAGTGACTATTATTAAAAAGAGAGATTGGTATTGAGAAGACAGCCTCTTGGTATTTCAGTGGCGAGGAAGTACTGATTGCATCGTGGTGATCTTGCACTCTTGTTTATGCAACCTCTTTTGAGAGCATAAGCTTTAGAAAGGCTGGCAGTTCTGGGTTTTAATTCTCTGTCACCTTGTGACATCAGACATGTTACTTAATTTCTCTGCTTCGCTTTCCTCATCTGCAACATGGGAACATCTGCAACACAGCTATTGGGAGGACTGATGAGCAAATCAGTCGATGGCTACACGTAGGGGCTTGGGACCATGTTGCCTGGCACATAGGACACGCTCCACAACTTCGTCTCCTGGATGAAATGGGGACATTTATGGGAAAAAGCCTGCCTGTAGTAAGCACACCATAAATACTAGCAGCTATAATTAGCTGTGGAGTTTGAGCAGCATGCAGTTCATACCACAAAACCCATCATTTCCTGCAACACTTTGCTCTTGGAGAACTCCTGTAAGATGTTGATTCGTTCTTCTTATCTCACATTGGTTATTAGTCATAGAGGTTTTGGCTAAAATAACCACAGTTTATTTCTTTCTGTTTTCAGCATTCCCCTTTTCAGCCTCCAACTCTGGAGTTGGGCCAGGAAAAAAATACGTCATGAGATAATTTAACTCCAAGAACTTTATTGTAAAACTTCAGTGGTGACTTTCTTTTTTAAAAAAAATAGATCTTGAATCATAGTGGTGTATTCTTAGCCTCCTTTTTTTTCACTTAGACATTTTATTATGAGCTTTCTCTGTGTTATTGAACATTTCAAAGACTTTGCAACCAATTAAATATGTGTTGGATGGCTTCTGAAGGAAGACAGTTATAACAGGCTCAAAGACAGGGTTCTTGGCATTGAACCAGTGGGAGAGACAGACTCATGCATACGTAACCAGAAATACAAGTCCTTCAAACTGTCCTAAATGATAGAATGTAAGCATGTACTCTGGGTCATCAAAACCAATGACAATCAGGGAAATCCACCCAGGCCTACTTTGGGCCTTGGAAGATGGAAAATATTTGTGAAAAAGAGAAATTGAGGAACAGATGCGTTAAGTTGAGACCATAGCCTGCATCAGGGCTCAGGGGCAGGAAAAAAAATCAGGAAAGGGTAGAACTCTGTTGGGGGAGAGGTGGATTGGAAGTAGAGTCACAGTTGAGGCTAGAGGGTGGGATTCGGCCAGGTCATGAAAGACCTTGACAACCACCCCAGGGTGTTAGAGATTTGGTTTGTAGTGTTATCGGAAGCCACACAAAGGTTTTGAGCAGGAAGTAGCCCTATGAGATTGGTGCTTCAGAGTAGAGCATGACTGTGTGGGAGCTGAACAGGACAGTAACTCTGCCAGGACAGAGGAAGAGGAGGAAGGTGCTTGAGACACCAGTCTCAGGTAATGGCCTTCATGGCTGCCTAGGAACTGGGACTGGGGAGCTAAGATAAGGGACAGGCCCTGGGGCTGCCATTACCCACAAGCAGGGAAGCCCTTTCAGTGGGTTGGGGCCTGCGAGGGGCTGCGGTACAGTAATGCCTCTCCGGGAAACGGGAACATAGGAACAGTGGAGGAGTTTGTTTTGCACCAAGAGAACTGGACACAGGAAGAAGTTTTGACAGAGATGGAGAAAGATCTAGAACACATGGCCTTAGAGGCAAGAGAAAAGGGAAAGAAGAGGGAAATGGGTTAGTATTGTGGGAAGCCAAGCCTGAGTGTACATGGGCTGCCACCTTCAGGGGCCTTGCAGCTTCAGAAAATACATCTAAGCTGGGAAAGCAGCCCAGCTCAACTGTCTTGAGGGGCCAGGAACCACGGCACAGACACCACTTTTTTGGAAGTGACTACAGGAGGGGTCAGGGCCCAGGCCACAGTGCTTCCTGGGCTTCCTGTCACAAGAGAGCACTGGGTGTGGATAATCTTGGCTCAGTATGTCTTAGTCTATTTGTGCTGCTTTAACAAAATACCAAGACTGGGTAATTTATAAAGAATGAAGATTTATTTCTCACAGTTTGGGAGACTGGGGAAGTCGAAGATCAAGACACTGGCAGGTTCTCTTGTCTGGTGAGGGCTGCTCTCTGATCCAAGACAGCACCTTGAAGCTGCGTTCTCTGGAGAGGAGGGATGCTGTGTCCTCACTTGGCCAAAGGCGGAAGGGCAAAAGAACTGAATACTGTGTGAAGGCTCTTTTATCAGAGTCTTAATCCCATCCACAAGGGAGGAGCCCTCATGGCCTAGTCACATCTTAAAGGCCCCAACTCCTCATACCGTCATGTTGGCCATTAAGTTTCAACACCTGAATTTTGGAGGGGACCCAGTCAAGCCATAGCACTTTTATAAGGGCACTAATCCATTCATGAGGGTGGATCCCTCACGACTCCACCCTCTTGACTTAATCAATATCCTAATGACCCTACCCCTTAATACTCTTGCATCAGGAGTTAGGTTCCATCATAGGAATTTGGGGGGACACCAGTATTCAGATCATAGCAGCGTGAAAGGAGGCAACATTTGCATCTGGGCAATCACTTTCCTTTGAGGTTGTGTCTGCCTCCCTCTCCCACCCTCCCTGGAAACTTCTCTGGAAATTCTCTACTCAGCAACCGTACTAGCACTAGCACGTGCAAGACTAAAACCACCATAAAGCAGCGCTCTCTGCCAGGGCAGTGTGCGTCTTAGCAGGAATAAAAGCTCTCATACTGTTGTTATCATGGAATGTCAGTTATTAGGCAATGAAGTGTGGGAGTTAGTTTGTCCTGGCCATCCTGAAATAGCAGAGGAGCAGGAACCTGTGTGTAAGGTTCTTTCTGACTGACAGCACCCTCCCCATGCCCACATTCATCCAGACCCTCTGACTTCCCTGCAAGGCCACTTAGGTGCACAGTGGAGTTTCTTGGTTTCTTGCCTATTCTTGCCTGTTCAGAGCAATTTCTCCAGGTTATCACAGTGCAAAACCCCCGGGAAGAGTAACAGTCCCTACAGCCTCCTCCAGAACCACCCTGCTTCATTTCTCTCCTCTCTTTTGCATGTATTGTGTTAACTCCCACCTCTGAGCCTTTGCTTGTGCCATTTCCTCTGCTTGGGTTGGTCTCCCCACTCCTCTCAGCTCATCAGGTGTTCCCTCTCCTTCATTGTCTGTTTCATATTGTCACATTTTCTTTCCCCAGCTGGGCTGGAAGCTTTGCGTCTCATACAACATCTGTAGTCCATTGTCCAGCAGAGGGCAGAGCCTGTTGCAAGTGTTCAGCAAATACTGGTCGACTGGCTAATAACAACTCACACTAGTGCAGGGAGACGGCCTAATCTGGATGGACTGAGAGGGTGGGCTTTGGAACCCAGTGGATCCAAATTATAATCCCACCCCTTTGCTTTCATCAGTTATGAGATCTTAACAATGCCGCTCAAACCTCTACCTCACTAAGCCTTGGCTTTCTCAACTGTGAAATGGGCTCATAATCATAGTGGTGCCTAACTGAAACTTTGTGCAATAATAGTGCCTGGCACACAGTAGGTGCTCATAAAAAGTTAGTTGTCTCTCCTCCATTCCTGATTGCCCCCGCTTCCCACATGACGTGGGTGTTTAGGATTAGAAAACCTGAGTTCTGTCCGGTCTGGCATGTTAGAAACTTGAAGTCACCACTTGGTCCTAATAAGTAAAACCCTGACCAAACTGAAAAGTCAACTCTTCTTCGATCTGCCATAAAGGTGGGGTCACAGGCCAAGTCACTGCCCCCAAAATTGGAGAGACTAGTAGGCAAATGCAGAGAACTGCAGCTTGCCAGAGCAGGAACCCACAGGCACAAACTCACATGGGAACCAGTGCTGAGACAGGGAAACCCCATGTGTACTGATGAACTAGTGGATGTTCACTGTGGACAAGCCTGAGTTAAAACCCCAGGGAACCCAGTCATCTAAGGGCCTCCACACTTTTGTGAGTTTTACCACCAGTAGCTTGACCAGGTTCCTGCAGTGAATATCAAAGATCTCATGCTTCCTGCAGGGGAGAGGGAAAAGGAAGAGTTTGGAATATGCCAGAGCACTCTGTTCTTCTCAGTAAGGTATCCTTTCAGAGCTGATATAGTTTGGATCTGGGTCTCTGCTCAAATTACTTGTTGAATTGCAATCCTCAGTGCTGGAGGTGGGGCCTGGTGGGAGGTGTTTGGGTCACAGGGGTGGATCTCTCACGGCTTAGTACTATCTTCCCAGTAATGAGTTCTGGTGAGATCTGGCTGTTTAAAAGTGTATGGCACCCTCCTGCACAACCTAACTTGCTCCTGCTTTTCATGTGAAGTGCCTGCTCCCACTTCATCTTCCGCCATAATTGAAAGCTCCCCAAGGTTTCACCAGAAGCTGAGCTGATACGAGCACCATGCTTCCTGTAAAGCCTGTAGAACCATGAGCCAATTAAACCTCTTTTCATTGTAAATTACCCAGTCTCAGATGTTTCTTTATAGCAGCGCCAGAATGGTCCAATACAAGAGCCTAACCTACCTGGGAAAGGGAAATACCCAACTTCAGCCCATTTTAGCCATCCCACCCTACTTAAATGGGGAAAAAACTGAGACATACTTTTGAAGTTAACAGTCCAGAGGCACAGGCTCAGGGAAAGACTGAGACTTACCCATAGGATTTAGAACTCTCCCCCTCCCCAACACCTTCTCATCATATCACTAAAGGCCTGTTTATAGCAGTTTCTTTTATCTAGTACATTACATTTGGCCAACAAGAAAAACTTACAAGACATATTAAAAGGCATTAAACACTGTTCAAAGAGTTAGGACCAGCATGAGAACAGACTCGCATATGGTAGAGAGGTTGGAATGGTCAGACCAGTAATTTCAAGCAACTCTGATTAAGATGCTGAGGACTCTAATGGCTAAAGTAGATGACAGCATGCAAGAACAAATGGGGAATGCAAGCGGAGAGATGGAAGTTCCAAGAAAGAACCAAAAAGAAATGCTAGAGACCAAAAACACTGTAACAGAAATGCAGAATGCCTTAGATGGGCTTAATAGACTGGACATGGCTGAGAAAAGAATCTCTGAGCATGACAATATCTTGGTAGAAACCATCAAAACCGAAAAAACAAAGAGAAAAAATACTGAACAAAAACACAGCACAGAGTATCTAAGAACTGAGGGACAACTACAAAAGGTGTAACAGATATACAATGGGAATTCCAGAAGGAGAAAAAAGAAAGGCACAGAAAAAATATTTGAAACAATAATGACTGAGAACTTCCTCAAATTAATACCAGATGCCTAACCACAGGCTAGGAAGGTCAGTAAACACTGAGCAAGATCAATGCCAAAACAACTAACCTAGGCATACCATTTTCAAACTACAGAAATTCAAAGAAAAAGTCTTGAAAAGAAGCCAGAGGGGGGGGGGGAAAAACACCTTGCCTATAGAGGAACAAAGATAAGAATTACATCTGACTTCTCAGAAATCATGCAAGCAAGAAGATAGTGGAGTGAACTATTTAGTGTTGAGGAAAAAAAAAAAAAAAAAAAAAACACCAAGATTTCTGTACCCTGTGAAATTGTCCTTCAAAAGGGAAGGAAAAATAAAGACTTTCTCAAACAAACAAAAAGTCAGGGGATTTGTTGCTATTAGACCTGCCCTGCAAATGTTAAAATTTCTTTAGAGAGAAAGAAAATGATAAAGGTCAGAAACTCAGGTCCATATAAAGAAAGGAAGAGCATCAGAGAAGGAATAAGCGAAGGCAAAAGAAAAGTGTTTACTTTCCTTATTCTTAATTGACCTAACAGATAACAGCTTGTTGGAAATAATGGCAACAGTATATTCTATTACTTATGCTTATGTGTGTGTGTGTATCTATATATAAGCAAAATGATGGCCCAGCAATGATATAAGGAATGGGAGGAAGAAATTAAGATTGTTTGTTATTAGAAAGTACTGTTGCCCGGGCGCAGTGGCTCACACCTGTAATCCCAACACTTTAGGAGGCTGAGGCGGGTGGATCACCTGAGGTCAGGAGTTTGAGACCAGCCTGGCCAATATGGTGAAACCACGTCTCTACTAAAAATACAAAAAATTAGCTGGGCATGGTGGTGTGTGCCTGTAATCCCAGCTACTCGGAAGGCTGAGACAAGAGAATTGCTTGAACCCAGGAAGCAGAGGTTGCAGTGAGCCAGGATCATGCCATTGCACTCCAGCCTGGGCGACAGAGTGAGACTGTCTCAAAAAAACAAACAAACAAAAAAAAAAATGGAAAAAGAAAAGAAAGAAAAAAAGTACAGTTGTTCCTTGGTGTCTGTGGGAGATTGATTCCAGGACCACCTTCACAATTCCAAAATCAATAGGTGCTTAAGTCTCTAATGAAAAATGGTGTAGTGTTAGCATATAACCTATGCACACCCTCCTGTATAGTTTAAATCACCCCCAGATTGCTTGTAATACCCAATACAATGTAAGTGCTATGTAAATAGTTGTTATGCTGTATTGCTTTTAAATTTTGTATTATTATTATTTTGAGACAGAGTCTCACTCTGTCACCCAGGCTGGAGTGCAGTGGTGTGATCTTGGCTCACTGTAACCTCTGCCTCTTGGGTTGAAGAGATTCTCCTGCCTCAGCTTCCTGAGTAACTGGCATGACAGGCCTGCACCACCACGCCCAGCTATTTTTTTGTGTTTTTAGAGATGGGGTTTCGCCATGTTGGCCAGGCTGGTCTCAAACTCCTGACCTCAGGTGATCCACCTGCCTTGACCTCCCAAAGTGCTGGGATTACAGGCATGAGCCACCATCTACAGCCAAAATTTGTATTATCTTTTTTCCTGAATATTTTCAATCCATGGTTGGTTGAATCTATATGTGTGAAAACTGCAGATATGGAGGGCCAACCGTTCTCACCACCTGTGAAGCAGCGTAGTGTTATTTGAAAATGGACTTGGATTGGTTGTAAATGTATATTGCAAACTCTAGGACAACCACTAAAAAAAAATTAAAAAACAAATATAACTAATAAAGGAGAGAAAATAGAATCATATAATAAAAAATCATTAAAAAATCATATAAAATGCCAATTAAAACTACAAAAGGCAGAAAAAGAGTGGAAGACAAAAGAGGGACCGAAGAACAGGACAACAAATAGAAAACAGTAACAAATATGGTAGATGTCTATCCAGCAATGTCAATATCACTGTGAATTTTAATGGTCCAGGAGATCGAGACCATCCTGGCTAACATGGTGAGAACCCCGTCTCTACTAAAGTAGATACAAAAAACTAGACCGGGCATGGTGCGCGGTGGCTCAAGCCTGTAGTCCCAGCTACTCTGGGAGGCTGAGGCAGGAGAATGGCCTGAACCTGGGAGGCGGAGCTTGCAGTGAGCCGAGATCGCGCCACTGCACTCCAGCCTGGGTGACACAGCGCGAGACTCCGTCTCAAAAAAAAAAAAAAAAAAAAAAGAAACAAGACCCACTCTATGCTGTCTACAAGAAACCCACTTTAAATATAAAGACACATATAGATTAACAGTAAATGGATAGAGAAAGGTATACCATGCTAACACTAATAAAAAAAAAAGCTGAGGCAACTTTATTAATTTCAGTCAGGGTAGACTTCAGACCGAGGAAAGTAAGGGATAAAGAGGGGCATTAAAATGGAGCAGTACTCCAAGAAGATCTAATAGTCCTTTATGTGTGTGTGCCTAACAACAGAACATCAAAATACTTAAGGCAAAAGCTGATAGAACTACAAAGAGAAATAGATTAATCTACTATCATAGTTGGAGACTTCAGCACCCCTCCATCAGACATGGGCAGATATAGCAGGTGGAAAATCAGTAAGAACATAGTTGAATTCAGCAGCACCATGATCAACTGGATATGATGGACATCTATCTATAGACTATTTTATCCAACAATAACAGAATGCACATTCTTTTGAAGCCCAACTGGAACATTCACCAAGATAGACCACATGCTGGGCTGTAATACACACCTTAAAAAAATTTAAAAGAATTGCAATCAGGCCGGGCATAGTGGCTCATGCCTGTAATCCCAGCACTTTGGGAGGCCAAGACAGGTGGATCCCCTGAGGTCGGGAGTTTGAGACCACCCTGACCAACATGGGGAAACCCCGTTTCTACTAAAAATACAAAATTACCTGGGCATAGTGGTGGGTGCCTGTAATCCCAGCTACTCAGGAGGCTGAGGCAGGAGAATCACTTGAACCTGGGAGGCAGAGGTTGCAGTGAGTCGAGATCATGCCATTGCACTCCAGCCTGGGCAACAAGAGCAAAACTCTGTCTCAAAAAAAAAAAAAAAAAAAAAAGAATTGCAATCATACAATGTCTTCTCTCAAACCACAAGGGAATTAAACTAGAAATCAATAACATAAAGATAGCTGGAAAATCCAAAAGTGCTTGGAGATTTAACAACACACTTCTAACCAACATACAGTCAAAGAAGGAATCTCAAAAGAAATTTAAAAATACTTTGACGTAAATTAAAATGAAAACACAACTTACCGAACTTTGTAGGATGCAGTGAAAACAGTGCTTAGAGGGAAATTCATAGCATTGAATGCATATATTACAAAGGAAGAAAACCTGGTTTTATATTTACTTCTCCCACTTAACTAGCTCTGTGAACTAAAGCAAGTTATTTGACTTCTGATCCTCATTTTCACCAACCACATGATGGGATTAATGATACCTCTAGGTCTCATGTCCGACTGCTTCCTTAAATAGTTTAGGCGGAAAGAAGTTGGTGAGACAAGCATAAGAACGTGGCTTCCTCCGGGCCAGGTGGGCTGCCTGGACACTGAGCAACATGTATTTTCCTTTATAATCCAGGTGCTTGGGATTATATTGTTGTTATGAGGAGCAGACAAGAAAATATATGTGAACATACCTAAAATCTGACAGAAATCCAAGAGTGAGCTGAGTACTGCTGCATTCATTGATAACATATTCATGCATATAGGTAACTAGCATCTATTGAACCCTGGATCACGATAAGACGGTGTCTCTCTCCTCAAGGAGCTCAAATTTAGTCAAGGAGCCAGAGTTGTCAATTGCAACACAGTGTAATCAGGGCTCTTGTGATCAAAATGAGCCAAGGGAGAAGGAAAAAAGAGAGGGTTGCAGGAATGGCGTTACAGGCAAAGGGATGAAGGTGGACCAGCTTCTTCTCTCAAAAGGATCACTTGGATAGCTGAGTGGATTGGGGCAAGAGTGGAAGAAACAAGACAAAGAGCCTTCGCAAGTGCTTTATTGTTCTCACAGCATCCTGTGTGGACGCTCAGCTTGCCCTGGGCAGATCACATCATACAGAGGACTTCTAAAGAGATGTTTCTAGGGGAACTTGACTTTCAGGGGGTTTTCACAAAAGAGAAAGTTGATTATTACCTCTGAGCACCTCTGAACCCACCTCCCAGATTTGCTTTGCTCTGGGAGTTCCTAGGCGGCCTCATCTCTAGAAAGTGTGAGCAGTGTTAGAGCCAAGGTGAGCTTGTGCAAAGCCATGGGAGTGTGTCAGTAACCCGGGTTGTAATCAGGCTTCCCCAGTAACTTGCTATGTGGCCTTAGGCAAGTCACTCAACATCTCTGAGCCTGTCTTCACTTGGCAAGAGATGGATACAAAACGCCTTGAAAAGATAAAGCCCCACACAGACAGAAGGCGCCGTTCTTCTTTTGCCTAACCCCAGATGTCCCAAGCACCTGGATGGTAAAGGAAAATACATGTTGCTCAGTGTCCAGGCAGCCCACCTGGCCCGGAGGAAGCCACATTCTTATGCCTGTCTCACCAACTTCTTTCTGCCTAAACTATTTAAGGAAGCAGTCAGACATGAGACTTTCTGGAAAGTTCCATAGAAAAAAACTGATGTTTTCTGTGTCTCTCTGTGTTCATCTCCCCTTATCTGCTCAGGATCAATGAGTAGTTTGCACTGCTTTTGTCATCAGTCCTGATCCTATTACATGTTTTATTGTGCTTATTGTTGTCTCAGTCTTAGTTTTCACATTGGAAACTTTTAGGGAACTTGCCCCAGAGGAATTTCCCCTGCTGGAATGTTCCTTTAATGTAGTTCCCAGTGCAAAGCTGCCCTTTATACCTACAAAAGTAGGATCCCCCAAGTGAGACCCAGTTCCCCGATAACTAGGCCATAAAATCTTACTTTTCTTCAGCCTTTAGCCCCAGTTATTGGGGAGTTGCTGTCTACCAGGTACCATGGGGGTATTCATAGACATTGGCCCCTCTGTCTTCATAACACTATGAAACAGGTGGTAGGATCTCTAGTCTGCAGCTGAAGTGTGCCCCCAGATGTAACTGGGATTAAACCTGGGTCTGTAGATGCCATGTGCAAGCTCTTTCACCTTAGCCAGGTTGTTTCCTGTCTTATCTCCCATATTCCTCATCCAGATGACTCTCCAAGACAGGGGAAGGTGGAGGATTCCAGAGAGGAAGTAGAGGAGTTCATAATCAAATCCTTTATACTCTTTGTATGGTTGTATCTTATCCTTTCCTCTGTTAGCAGGGGATTTATTTAACAAAGAACATTGGAATTTCCCTTGGAGTCTGAAGCCTAAGCCGAGAAGAGTATACTAAAGTGCTTATGTTCATTGCAAAGTACCAGAGTTGGGCAGAAAGGGGGCAGACTGGGACTAGATGGCTTCAACAAGGGCAGCCATGGTGAGGAAGGGTCACTTAACTTCCAGGCCTGGCTCTCCCTCGTAACAACTGAGTGGAGGTGAGTTTGTGCCTGAGCTGTGTTTTTGGTGGCATGCGGGAGCCGACTCATATCAACGGGTGAGAGCTGACTGTGTGAATCTCTTCCCAACTTGGTAGTAAGTACCTTATGGAAACTGGCAAAATGCTATAAATCAGGGGTTTTCTCCCCCCTCCTGGAGAGCTGGACTTACGCACTTACCAGCACACCACTGCTCATTTTCCTCATCTAGAAAATGCAGGGAGTAATACCCATATCATAGAACCATGGGGAGGTGTTATATATGTGAGCATTTTGCAAAAAGCATGACATGTATGTGGGGTCAATAGGATGATGTGTGTTTATAGATAATTTTTTTAAATTCTTACATGAAAAGCTGTGTCTTTTTTTTTAGCTGTATCTTTGCAGAAACAGGAAATAAATTTCCATCAGGGTGTGATAGGACAGGTGTAGCACAGATTCCCAGAGAAATCAGATGGATAATGTGAGACTATTAGCTGATCATGGGATGACCTTTGAAATCATCAAGTATTTCCTTGTGAAAGCCTGAGGGGCTTCTTCTCATTGGCTTCAGGGTCCTGAGGACCAAAGCCCTGTCATTCATTGAGATGATCTGGTCAAGCGTTTTCCATGGTTTTCTTTGAGGAACGCCAGTGGCACTGGCTGTGGTGAAAGAAGTCAACAGACAAGCAGACCTAGATTTGAAACCTGGTTTCTCACTTACTACCTGGTTGAACTTGGGCAAATTCCTGAGCCTCTTCAATCTCAGTTTCCTCATCTGTAAAATGTGCTACCTCCCAAATAGAGTTTTGGGAGACCCTTGGAGTGGGGGAGATTCTGCTGGATTTCTGTTAGTTCTGTTCTCTCTCCTGGGCTTCTTCAGAATTCTGTACTTATATCATGGTCTTAGGACTCCAGTTGGATCCCTAGTTTGCAGAATGTGGCTCCAGATTGGTACAAGAAGCCTGCTCTTTATAGCCCAACCTGGAATGTTCTCTATGTGCCTCTTCTCCTACTGAGTTGTGACACAAAGTATTTATTGAGACTTTGCTGGGTGCTCAGGCCTTAAGGAAGTAGAATCATAATAGCAGTTACTTGTTAAGCATTCTATATGAATTAATTTAATCTGCATGTCAGCCCTAAGAGAGAAAAGTACAGTGTGGCAGAATAAAGATGATCATGCATTCTTTGACAATTCTCCCATCAAGAGTCTATTGCCTCTCTCCTTGGATCTGGGCTAGCCTGTTACTTCTTTGACCAATGAATGAAATAAAGCAGAAGTGACACTATGCCAGTCGCAGATGTAGCTTTTAGGAGAACTGACAGCTTCTGCCTGGACTCTGGGAGCTCTGAGTTGTCATGTAAGAAATCTAATGACTGACACCGCCATACTGGAGAGACCATGTGGAGAGGCCTGGACACTATATAAGGAGGGAGAGAGGCCCAAGAAGAAGACAGGCCTGGGTGAATCCAGCCTTCCAGGTATTCCTGCCAAGGCACCAGGCATAAGCAAAAGTGTCTTGTACCCTCCAGACCAGACCAGCCCACAGCTGAATACCACTAAGTGCCCTAGTCAGTGCCACAAAGAGCAGGAGAATCACCCAGCTGAGCCCTGCCAGATTCCTGACCCACAAATTGTGAGCTACAATAAGATAGCTGTTATTCTAAGCCACTAAATTTGTAAATGATTTGTTACAAAGCAATAGATAACTGGAACCATGATCACCCTCCTTTTACAAATGAAGAAACGGAGGCACAGAGAGTTGAAGTGGCTTAGTTAAGATCACACATTTATTAGTAAGTGGTGAGGACATGATTTAAACCCCAGAAACCTGGTTCCCAACATGAGTTGTTAACATTGTATTGTGCTGCTCTGGAGTTGAAAACATGTCTCTGCTTGCAAGGAGGCTTCTGTTTACTTTGGGATGCAAGAATCAGTCATGCTACAGAAATAGCAGTTATCGCAGAAATAGAGAATTATAGAAGACATTCATTTATTCAGTTTAAAGACACTAGGCCCTAGAGATACAGGGATGATTATATTAAAATGATGTTAGGATTTTACTTCTGTCAGAGGAAGGACCTGCACTGCTCCACAACACTGACTGGTGAGTGAGACCCCAGGGGAACAACTCTGAGGGGTGAGGACATTTGAGTTGTGTCCTGAAGGATGAATAGAAATTGCCTGTTTGGAAGAGCACACGAGGTGGCAAGATAGCCCACGCAAGGGCACAGAGTGGCAGAATGGTGGGGTGCATCCAGGGAGAGTCCAGTGTGGCCGGTGTGGAAGGGAGGGAAAGCCGAGAACAGGAGCATCAGCTGGAGCCACTCGCAGGGCAATGTGCGTCCAGGCCTTGGAGCTTAGCCTCTGTCTAAGTGGCTCTGGGGAACACCAGCAAAGGACATTAAGTGTGGGGTCACGATCTGATATGCCTGCTAAACAGAAGCCCCCCGCCCTTGGGGGTGTGAAGGCTGGAGTGCAGGGGGTGCTGCTGGGGATGAAGACCAGAGGAAGATCCATGGCAGCAGTCTGGTGACAGTATGGTGGGGCCAGACCAGGCAGTTATGGCAGGCATGGAGGGGAGGGGACACACCCCAGAGTATTTAGGAGGAGGACTCTTGGGCCTGGTTGGCAGAAATGGCATGATGAAGAAAGAGAAGCTGGTGGTGCCTTAGGGGCACCTGGTGTCAGGGACTGTGGGACAGCATCACCCTGGGCCTAGGGAAGAACAGTTAGAGGGTAACAGCAAGGGACGCAGTGAGAGTTGTCGCCTGGGAGAAAGGGAGCACCCCCCTAGGGCCTGTGATAGAGTGGGTGCTCAGCAAATACTTGACAAGGAAGATCGAATGGACCCCTGGGTCTGGGTCTCTGGAAGGAAGGTAGAGTGCAAGGTAGAGATTTGAGCATCACCAGCACAAGGGCGGCCGGAGGGGTGAGATGCTAAACCACACCACATCCTTCCTTTGTGTTCTTGACCTTTGGACTGAAGAGACCTGTTTCTACCTCAGTTCTTAGAGACAAGTCTACTCTGTTCCTACAGGGCTATACAACTCCCATCTTGTCGCTAAAATAGGGATTTGAGTTAGATGACCAGTTACAGAAATCTATAACTCTGTGGATATAATTGCCTGGGAGCATTGAGCCCTGACCCCGGGCAGTCACAAGGAACGTCCCCATGCCAACTGAGAAGCCTCTCTTTGCAGCCACAGTGATGTCACCATCCCTGACCTGATTCATTTATAGTGATTCAGAGAGCCTCCAGTTCTATGCCTGTGGTGGACTTAGGGATAGGGGCAGTGCTCTAAGTAACACCCCTTGCTTCACCACCTGCGCTCAGAACCAGTAAGGAAATAGACAAAGGTGAGGAAGATGCAGATCAGGGTCAGTTTTCTTAGCAATGGGCTGAGCTGAAGGGTGCAGTCTGGGGACATGATAAAAAGGAAAATGAATAAGGAAATTGAGAGGAAGCCTCACAGTTAGAAGGGGATGTAGTTGTGGGATGCAGTTAGGGCACAATCGAGTGCCCTAACACGCACCCTCCTTGACTCTGCTCCCCGGAGCTACAGGCCTCCCTGTCCCAAGGCCTGGGGCTGCCCCAGGATGCCTAAGGGGAGTGGGAAGAAAGCTGCACCCTGACCCCAGCAGGTTGGATATTTACAATCTTGGTTCAGTAGCATCTTGAAGCAAGTGAACTATCAGTTGCATTGAGACTGATCCCTTGTTCTTGATTTCACGACGCATTTCCTGGCTCTTGGTGTCTCTGCACTGCTGGTGAAGAGGATGGAGCATGATTCCTCTGAGACAGAGTCATGGGCCTTGCTGTCTTCCATTGAATTCAGTTCCAAGCACTGATTTCGGGTACCCACTATGCGCCGGGCAGCACGCTAGGTGCTGGGGTCCATGGCACTCCTAGGCTCCTGCCGGTTCACTCAAGGAGCGCAAACTGGTTCTCTCTCGAGAGCAGGGTGCGTGAAACACGGCACTGTTGGCATTTAGAGCTGGGTCATTCTGTGTTGTGTGGACTGTCTTGGGCATTGGAGAATGTTAGTGGCATCCCTGGCCTCTGTCCACTAGATCCCAGTAGCATCACCCTCCGAGTAGTAACAATCAAAAGTATCTTTACATATCATCAAATGTCCCCCTGGGGGATCAGTTTGCTCCTGGTTGAGAACCACGTCTCTAGGGCTATGCCACCCAGTATGGTAGCCAGGGGCCACGTGTGGCTAGTGAGCTCCTGAGACGTGGCTCGAATATATTGAGATGAACTGTGAGTGTAATATACACACTGGACTTTGAGCACTTAGTATGAAAAAAATGGGAAATGTCCTATTAGTAATTTTTAATATATTGATGGTGTCTTAAAATGACAATATTTTGGATCTATTGGGTTAAATAAAATATAGTATTGGGATTAATTTTACCTGTTTCTGTTTACTATTTCTAATGTGGCTATGAGAAAATTTATATTGCACACATGGCTCGCATTCTCTCTGTCTTGGGTCTAGAGCCACACCAGCCCCATGTGGTGGGTGAAGGCTCAGACTGCAGAGTCAGACCCACTCAAGGCCATGTCCTAGCCTCGTCGCTTCCTAGCTCTGTGATCTTTGGTGAGCTACTGAGCTTCTCTGGGTCTCACAGTGGCAGTCACTTTCTCCAAGACCTCAGATCAAAGTTTCCAAACTTGGGGGGAGATGGTGAACTTTGTACGATTCTGATGTTGAAGCTGGTATTTTCTGGACATTCTTGGGGGGTCCTTCTGTGGCACTCAGGGGTGTTATCACTATCAAGGCGTTACCCACCTCCCTTCCCCCATCCCCTCTGTTCCCAGAGAGAACAAAGTGTTTTTTTCTCAATGGGTCCAGTCAAAGACATCTCCGCAGCCCTGCAGTGTGAGCAGGGAGCAGGTGAGATTGCTTTCCCCGACATGCACCTCTTTCCAGGGTGGCGACCTTACCCAGCATCTCCCACCACTCCTTCCACCTCGCCTTCTCCCAGTAATCTCCCCAGGCCTGGTTTCTCTTTATTTAGCCTTTCCTGACACTTGGCAATTTGCAAATCTGTCCAACGTCTCCCCTTCAGTTTTGGCCTCTGAACCTATAAATAGCTCCCAGTCGAAGTCCTGGCTGCATTGTGACAGTTTGTACGCTTGCACTGTATTCCTTTTCTCAGACTTTTAAAAAGTCTCATCTACGCACTTGCTCAATACAGAAGAGCAGCTTCCAAAAAAAGGAATCTTTTATTACAGCGTGAACAATGTAGTTGGGAGTTGCCTCAGCGTGACATACTGCTTGCAGCAACGACGAGCCCCGTGAAGCATGTGAGATGGTCCAGGCGAGATCCTGGACCCAGGATGGTGAAAAGAAATGAAGTCTGGGCTCTGCTCTCTCTGGAAGCTTCATCCTGGGCCAGAGCTGGGCCTGTAAATAAATCACGATGTGCTGTCATCAGCTGTAAAGTCAGCTGTGTGCCTAGTGCTCGAGCCGTTGGGAGGGGCCAGAAGTTCTGCCCAAGAAGGCCTCACCAAGGGATCACCCGGGGGCTGCCCGACGACAGGGCAGATGGTGGCCCACAGGAAAGGCATTGCTGCTAATAGCGAGGCAGCGACACACCGATTGCATTCCTGTAGGAGGCACCGGGACACCCTCCCTCCAGCCTGTGCCTCCTCTCTCAACAAAAGGCACCTGCTATACTGGCTGGCGGGCCATGGTCACAACTTGGCCACAGCCTTAGGCCAGTCACTGAGCCTTCCTGAGCCTCAGTTTCCTCACTTATTAAAGGTAGATAATGGAGTTGTCATGATGATTAGAAGTACAGAGCCTGGCACAGTGAGCACTTATTAAATGGAAGATGACATTATTATTATGAAAACTTTGAAAACGGTAACCCTCCATGACTCCTCAGGAGGCTTGAATCTGTGCAAAGCCCAGTGCTGGGAATTTGGGAGAAGGAAGCAAACAATGACAGTTGCCACTGAATCAGAATCTGGATTCCAGAGAGCTCTAGAATCCAACTCTGGAAAATACTCGGGCCGATCCCCTCTCTCAAGCTGATGATGTGCCACCCTGGACCTCAGTTTCCCCATCTGTGCCATGGGAAGGGTGCAGAGCTACCTCTTAGAACCCTTCCGTTCTGGCTTTCAGTGGTTCCCTGTCCAGGGCTGTAACCTGGGGCATTTGGAAGCAGCCTTGCTTGACCATGGCTGCTGGGTGCTCCCCATCCCTTTCCCGTTGGCCTCCAGCCAAAGGCCAACTCAGGCAAACTCACTATGCCCTACTCTGCACTGCAAGCCTGCAGCGCACTTGGCCCAGGGCCCTGGTGGGTGGAGACCAGGGCTAAGGAGGGATGATCTTACACTGAGAGCTGCGGACTGGACAGGTGTTGGAGCCTTACAGAGGGAGGCTCAGGCAGGCTGGAAACATACAAGCTCCAGGGCCAGCTCCAGAGGCAAAGGTGCCACCCCAGATCATCAGTAACAGCCAGCAAAAGAGAAAGGATGCTTTTTTCAGCACATTTTCCCAATCGGCATCCTCTTCCAGCTCCCTGAACCCTAACTCATCCTTTGCCCTCCCCACCCTTCAGCACCCCCGCCCAGGTCTTGGAGATCTCTGTGCTGTCTTTTGTGGAGTGGCTGCTGTCTTGCACTCAGAGCCTCTGTCAGGTAGGCCTTCAGCCTTTGCACAACAACCCAGAGGGTGTGGGAGGGGCTCAGTTACTCTTCTCACCTGGCACTTAGAGAAAATAAGTTTCAGAGTCTCATGGTATGTGGTTGGTGGACCCAGGGACCTGCGCCTGGTCAGTGCTGTCCAGGTTTGGGCTCTGCCTGGAGCAAAAACAAGAGCTTGCCCATGCCATGTTGCGGTCCTTACATGGTAGCAAATCTCAGAGAACAGAGGAGCCACTCAGGCTGGCATGGGATTGTTTGCTCTTTCTCACTTTTGGCAGCTTCTCCCCTCTGCTGGTACCAGCAGTGCTGGCAGTTCTGGTCTAGCAGCACCCTTCCCTAAGGCAGGAAAGGGTGGTTCTCCAGCATCACCTCGAAGCCAGTGGGTGCCAGGGCTGGGCCTGGAACCAGCGGGTCCCCAGGGCTCCAAAGAAATTGCTGTCTTCCCCACTTCTACCCCTGGGAACACAAAGTGATTTCCATCTGTTTCAGAAAATTGTGCCTTTGGATAGTAAGCCCTGTGATGGTAGCAAACACTCCTTTCTCCCCTCAGCCACAAACTGACCAAGTGGTGGTTCCCATGGCAACTGTGGTGTTGCTGGGCAGCCATGGACCCTGGCCAAAATGCAACGGTGTCCTTCAAAATGGGGAAGGAGCCTGCCCCTTGCAGGGGCCTGCATGATGGTCCACAGGCTGGCCAAGGTGGGTAGGGGTCCATGGAAGAGTGGGCATGGCCCTGAAGGGCCTCACTTCCCCGCTCCCAGCCCATAGGGCCCTGCATGTACCCCTCCCTCCTGCTCCCCAGCTGGGAACCACGCCCCAGTCCCTTGTCACTTTGACTTTTTATCCTCAGGGTCTGTGCCCCTGGCCTTTCCTGTCAGGGACCCAGCTCAGTGATCTAGTGCCCCTTTTAGGAAAGAGGATCAGAATCCATTAGGATTGAATTCTCTAACCGATCTGGGTGATAGGAAGATTCAGAGTAGGTTGGCTCAGTAGTGTCACATAAGGACCTGGGGTTAAAGCCACCTCCAGGGTCCACCCAAAGGTCCTCTCCTAGCCAGGTGTGAGGGCATTTTTTTCTCCAAGTATTGAGCCCTCCAAAAAGTCAGAAACTCCCCTCTCCTATAGGAGTGGTGTCCAAGCGTTCCTTGCATCCCCAGGTGACAATTTCCTCCAGGGGCAATCCTAATCTATCCATTGAATCCATCCAGTGCTCATTCCATAAGCATGCATATTGAGGCCTTGCTGCATGCCAGGTTTTCCTTAGATAAAAACAGTCAACATCTCTCTCTCCCTACCCAACCAAATGTTCAATCATTGAAAGAGAATGAGCTGATTGCTTTTGAATCTCTACCCACCCCTCCCCACCAAGAAAGAATTACAGATAGGTCCCAGGGCCCATACCACCGGCAGGTTCCCTGTTACCCTTCTAACTGTGAGGCTTCCTCTCAATTTCCTTATCCATTTTCCTTTTTTTTTTTTTTTTTTTTTGAGATGGAGGGAGTCTCCGTCTGTGGCCCAGGCTGGACCTCATTACAGCCTCCACCTCCTAGGCTCAAACGATCCTCCTGCCTTAGCCTCCCAAGGTAGCTGGGACTGCAGATGTGAGCCGCCATGGCTGGCTAATTTTTGTATTTTTGGTAGAGATAGCGTTTTACCATGTTGCCCAGGCTGGTCTCGAACACCTGAGCTCAAGGGAACCGCCCACCTCGGCCTCCCAAAGTGCTAGGATTACAGGAGTGAGCCACCACTCCCTGCCCCATTTACTCTTTATTTCTACATACTATGAGCACAATAAGTCCTTGTTGATGAGTAAATACATAATGAAAAATGTCCTAGCCAAAGAGAAACTCTGACCAAGCCCTTCAAATGGGGATCAGAACTGGAAAATTTATTGACAACTCCTATTGTCAATCGAAATGTGTTAGAAGTGGGATCTCTAGGGTTAACAAAGCTGTCTGCTAAAAATGAAAGATTGGGTTTGTGTTTCACAACTATGTATATACTTCAAAAACAATGATCCTTGGCAAGGTACATCCTCATTCCGTGCTTTCATATCATGATCTGTTCCTTCTCAAAGCAAGGATCCGGCTTGGATTAACAAACGCTCACACTTCATTTGTTAGCAAAGATAAATGAGACTGTAATGAAGGCATGTGTCAATAGGCTTTCTTTCCCTAGAGTCAGTGTGATGAAGAACAAGTTTTCATTTGTTGAATGCATTAGCCTCAATTGCTGGGAACTTGTAGTAATTAAAACTGTCATATCTGAAATTTACCTTTGCACCATCTGTGAAGAAAGCATCTATGAAGGGAAATAATAGTGTCAATAAAATTACAGAGAGGACTTTGGTCTAGATAAGAATAATAACTGGTTAGAGGTCCACAATTCATTAATGATATCAATAGAGAGAAGAATTGACCGTTAATTAAAGCAGATTGGGAATGGCCCTACTGAATCATTTATATAACACCCATTGTGTGCCTACTATTTTCTGGACAAGCTTGGACAGCATTGTTTTATTCTTAAATTTGGAAAGACCCTGTTAAGGGGATGAAAAGACAAGGCCAGATGCAGTGGCATGCACCTGTAATATCAGCTACTTGGGAGGCTGCAGTGAGAGCATCCCTTGAGCCCTAGAGTTCAGGACAAGCCTGGGCAGCAGAGGGAACCCCAGAGCCAGTCTCAAAAAAAAAAAAAAGAAAAAAAAGGTGGAGGACAAAAAGACAAACTACAGAATGGGAGAAAACATTTGCAAATCACGTATCTGACAAAAATATGTGCATCTAGAATATATAAAGAACTCTCTGCCGGGTGCAGTGGCTCATACCTCTAATCCCAACACTTTGGGAAGACAAAGTGGAAGGATTGCTTGAGCCCAGGAGTTCAAGATCAGCCTGAGCAACATATTGAGACCCCATATCTCCAACAACAACAACAAAAATTAGCTGGGCATAGTTGTGCGTGCCTGTAGTCCCAGCTACTTGGGAGACTTAGCTGGGAGGATTGCTTGAACCCAGGATGTTCAGGCTACAGTTAGCCATGATCGCACCACTGCATTCTAGTCTGGGTAACAGAGCAAGACCCTGTCTCAAAAAATAAGTAAATAAATAAAGACAAGTAACCCAATCAAAAATGGGCAAAGGATCTGAGTAGACATTTTTGCCAAGAATATATGGAAATAACCAAGAAACACATGAACAGACTCTCAACAGCACTAATCATCAGACATGCAAATCAAAAAACCACCATGAGATACACTTCATACCCACTAGGGTGACTATCATAAAAAAAGATGGACAATAATTGTTGACAAGGGCATGGAGAAATTAGAATCCTCATACCTTGCTGGTGGGAATATAAAATGGTGCTGTCACTTTGGAAAACAGTATGACAGTTTCTTAAACATACAGAATTGCCATATGACTGAGCAATTCCACTTCTAGGTTTATACCCAAGAGAAGTAAAAACATATCCACACAAAAACTTGTACACAAATGTTCACAGCAGCATTACTTGTAGTAGCCAAAATGTGGAAACTACCCAAATGTCCATCAACTGATGAGTGGAAAAATACAATGTGATATATCCATACAGTAGAATATTATTCAGCCATAAAGAAAAATATTCAATTAGAAAATGGGCAAAACACATGAACAGACATTTCACCAAACAGGATACACAGATGGCAAACAATCACACGAAAGGATGTTCAACATCATTAATTATTTGAGAAATGCAAATCAAAACCACAATGAGATATCACTCTTCACCTATTGGAATGGTTAAAATAAAAAGTAGGAATAATACTAAAGGCTGGTGAGGATGGGAAGAAACTGAATCACCCCTGCATTCTTGGTGGGAATGTCAAATGGTGCGGCCTCTCTGGAAAGGAGTTTGGCAGTTCCTTTGAAAACTAGAGGCTGGATATGGTAGCTCATGCCGGTAATTTCAACATTTTGGGAGAACAAGGTGGGAGGATTGCTTAAGGCTAGGAGTTCCTCATCTCTACCAAAAATTTAAAAATTAGCTGGGTGTGGTGGTGCATGCCTGTGGTCCCAGGTACTTGGGAGGCTGAGGAACACTTGAGTATGGGAGGTTGAGTTTGCAGTGAGCCATGATGGCACCACTGCACTCCAGCCTTGGCAACAGAGTGAGACTCCTTCTTCAAAAAATGATAGGAAATTACAGATGACCTTACCACATGACCCAGCAATTTCACTATTGGGCATATATCCCAGAGAGATGAAAACACATTTTTCACACAGAAACTTGTACGTCAATGTTTACAGAAGTTTCGTGCATAGTAACTAAAAGCTGGAAACCATCCAAATGTCCTTCAGTGGATGAATGGCTAAACAAACCCATGGTATATCCGTGCTACAGAATATTACTCAGCAATAAAAGGCAATGAACTATTGATTCACGGAACAACTTGGATGAACCACAAGGAAGTTACACTGAAAAAGCCAGTCTCCAAAAGATATATACTTTGTGATTCAACTTATATGACATTCGTGAAATAATACGGTCATAGAGACAGGAACAGATTAGTTGTCAGGGCTAGTGATGGGGAGGGGCTAGATGTGGCTATGAAGGGATAGCACAAGGGAGCTCTATGGTGTTGAATGAACCAAATATGTTGATTGTGGTGACTGCGCGAAGCTACCTATGTAATAAAATTGCCAAATGTTGTACAAACACACGCACACACAAATGAGTGCATATAAAACTGCTGACATCTGAATAGCGTCTGGGGATTGTGTCGAGGTCAGTTTCCAGGTTTTGACATTGTGCTCTAATTATTACCGATATTACCACTGGGGGGAACTGGGTGAAGGGTACACAGGACTTCCCTATTCATTTATTTGCAACTTCTTGTAAGTCTGTAAGCATTCCAAAATAAACCATTTTATGAATACAGTTATTTATTTTATTAATGCAATTAAATAAATATTTGAGAACTGGCAATGTACCAACCACCATGGTATATGCTGGGGGTTCTGTGCAAAACAAGATGCACACGCAACCTCTGCTCTTGACAGTTCATTTGCATTACTGAATGATATAACTGAATTTCTTTCTCTCTTTTTTCGCATTTTTTTTTTTTTTTTTGAGACAGAGTCTCACTCTGTTGCCCAAGCTAGAGTGCAGTGGTACAATCTTGGCTCACTACAACCTCTGTCTCCTGGGTTCAAATGATCCTCCTGCCTCAGCATCTCAAGTAGCTGGGATTACAGGCACCTGCCACAACGCTCAGCTAATTTTTGTATTTTTGGCAGAGACGGTGTTTCATCACATTGGCCAGGCTGATCTCAAACTCCTGACCGCAAGTGATCCACTTGCCTCAGCCTCCTAAAGTGCTGGGATTACAGGCGTGAGCCACTGTGCCCAGTCTCTCTTTCTTAGCATTTTTAAAGTTGTTTATTAAATTATACAAAAAACTTGCATTTAAAAAATGTATTTTAATTTGAGGGTACAAGTGGGTTTTGGTTACATAAGCTCTTTAGTGATGATTTCTGAGATTTTGGTGCACCTATCACCTAAGCAGTGTACACTATACTCAACTTGTAGTCTTTTATCCCTCACCCCACACGCAGCTTTCCCATCCCACTCCCCAAAGTCCATTCTATCACTCTTATGCCTTTGCATCCTCATAGCTTAGCTCCCACTTATAAGTAACAACATGTGACATACAGTTTTCCATTCCTGAAAAACTGAGCCTCTTTAAAAACAAAAACACCTGATCGCTTTCAGCTCTTCATGGATGTTCTGTTTTGATGTTGAGATTGTGAGTGCCAGGGGCTGGGCTGGCATGCATGTACCCAGCATCTCTACCTGCCCCTGACCCAGCCTTGAGGGTGAGTCACCAGTGAAAGTTTTCCTTTCTTCTGAGCCAGGGCAGAGTCTGATTGTTGTCACCTGCTGTCACCTTGGAGCACACTGGGTTCTGTCTGGTGCCTGTTCTCACATCTCACCTCTTGAGAAGGTTTAGACAGGGTCTGGTATGTTTCCCCTGAGGCTTTTGCTGAGGGATATGGGAGAATGTACTCAGTGTGACAAGTCTTGGGAACTGCTGGAGCTGGCAATTTTGTTGGGAGGAGCGGGCTGGCGGGCTCCCTGCCCAGGGCAGAAGCAGGTGCTGGATGGCCTGAGGCTCTGTCAGAACTGTCTTGGCAGGTTCATGGGTGACATGGTCTCCTGGGCAGTAGGTGGCATGGGGGCTTGTCAGCTGTATTAGTAGGGTTTTGATCTGCTACTGAAAGCAGCATGAGCTGAGAGGACACTGGAAACCACGGGTTTTAGAGAAAAATCTTAACTATGTCTCCGCTTACAAAAGTCGTATATGCTTATTATAAAAACTCGCAGGAAAACAGAATGCAGGAAGTGAAATTCAGTCCCTGTATATGTGTGTGTGTGTGTGTGTGTGTGTCTGTGTGTGTATCTGGTTTTAATAACAGCTTTATTCAGATATGTTTATTTAATGTATCAGTATCTTTTTACTAGATAACAGCTTTATTCAGATGTGTTTATTTAATGTATTCAGTATCTTCCAAGATCAAGGCGCTGGCGCAGAAAAAAAAATTTTTAAGTATTAAATATCATACAATTAAGCATTTAAGGCATACAATTCAATGGCTTTTAGTGTATCACAGAGTTGTGCAACCATCATCACAGTCAATTAAGAACATTTCATCACCTCAAAAAAGAAACCTTGTGTTGCGTAACAGCGTGAATGTACTCAATGCCACTGAACTGTACACTTAAAAATGATTAAAATGCTAAATTGTGTGTTATTTATAGTTTACCATTATAAAAAAGAAAGAAAGAATGAAACCCATACCCTTTAGCTAGCATCCCCCTATCTCCCCCAACCCCAGCCCTAAGCAACCACTAATATCCTTTCTGTCTCTGTTTATTTGGCCTGCTCTGGATCTTAACACCTGAAGGCCCCTTTTGCCCGACTGTTCTTTATGGGTCCTCACTGTGTGGCAGGCATGGTGTTGGGCTCAGTGCAGGGGACAGGGAAAAGTGAGACCTGTTCCTGCCCCGGCTATAGTCCAAGAGCCCCTGCCTCTCACTCACAGTAAAACACACCGGTGGCATTTCCCTGATGGGCATTTTGGGCAGCACATCCTGTGTGTGGCTTTCCGATGAGAGAGGGTGGAATCCCTGGGAAATGAAGGCTTTGAGGTAGAAGGTGGATCTAGAACTGGACTCTGGAGGTACAGGGATTCTCTGTGTGGGACAAAGAGCATGAGCAGAGGCAAGGAGTTGGGAGTGAGGACTGTAGAAACAGGAGAGAGGGAAGAAAAAGCCCAGCCAACAGACAGGATTACTGTTGAAGAGCAATAGGAAATGAGATCCAGTGGGTCTGCAAAACCCTTTCCCTGCACCCCTGCCTCACACCACATTGCCTTGCATGTGTAAAATGACCGTTCAGTAATATCCCCATTAACTGAACACACGGGCACTGTTCCAAGCCACTCCCATGGCATAATTTATTTCATGCTCACAGTGATGTTTATTTGGTGGTGTAGTCGCTTCTTATGGCTGCCACTGCAAATTACACAAACTGGGAGCCGTAGAACAACATAAACTCATTCTCTCACAGTTCTGGAGGCCAGAAATCGGAAATCAAGGTGTGGACAGGCTTGGTTCCTTCTGGAGACTCTAGAAGCATCTGTTTCATGCCTCCCTCCTGGATTCCAGTGGTTGCTGCCAATCTTTGGCATTCCTTGGCTGGCATTCCTTGCATCACTGCAATCTCCATCTCCAGCTTCCCATGGCATTCCCATCTCTGGGTCTGTGTCCCATGCCCTCACATGGCCTTCTTTTTTTTGGAGACAGAGTCTCGCTCTATCCTCCAGGCTGGAGTGCAGTGGCACAATCTCACCTCTGCCTCCCGGGTTCAAGCGATTCTCATGCCTCAGCCTCCCGAGGCACCCACTACCACTCCTGGCTAATTTTTTTATTTCTAGTAGAGACAGGTTTCACAGTGCTGGCCAGCCTGGTCTCAAACTCCTGACCTTAGGTGATCCACCTGCTTCGGCCTCCCAAAGTGCTTGGATTACATGCGTGAGCCGTCGCACCCAGCCCATGTGGCCTTCTGACAAGAACACCAGCCATTGGATTTAGGGCCCACTCTAATGCAGTATGAGGTCAGCTTCGTTACATCTACAAAGACCCTATTTCCAAATAAGTTCACATTCACATGTATTAGAGATTCACATGTATTCACATGTATCACATTCACATATCTTTTGCAGGAACACAGGTCAATCCTCAACAGGTGGGTACTTTACTACCCCTGTTGTGTTCGTCTGTTCTTGCATTGCTATAAAGAAAGAGATTGAGTAATTTATAAGAAAATAAGTTTAACTGGGTATAGTTCTGCAAGCTGTACAGGAAGCATGATGCTGGCATCTGCTCAGCTTCTGAGGAGGCCTCAGGAAACTTACAATCATGATGGAAGGCAAAGGGGGAACAAGGTGTCTCACATGGTGGGAGCAGAGCAAGGTGGGGGGCAGGTGCCACACACTCTTAAACAAGCAAATTTCATGAGAACTCTATCAGAGAACAGCACTAAGCGGGTGGTGCTAAACCATTCATGAAGGACCCACCCTCATGATCCTATCACCTCCCACCAGGTCCCACCTCCAACACTGGGGATCACAATTGCACATGAGATTTGGGTGGGAAAACAGATCCAAACCATATCACCTGTTTTATAGGTGAAGAAACTGAGGCACAGAAAGGAGAAGCAACAACCTCGGAACATGCTCACGTGCAGGTGGCGTGGCCTGGGAACCCACATGCAAGACACTGGCCAGTGCGGTATAGGACAGGGGACAGTCTAGAAGCTAAACCCACCACCCATCAGAACAAAGGATTGTTTGTCTTGTGCCAATTTGCACTCACCCGTGTTCTAGAAAGGTGTGAGGCTGTTTGTTGGGACTTCCTCAAGTCTGAGGTGTTCCTTTGGGGCCCTAGAGGGAAGGGCCATCAATCACATGGTAAGTGGTCCAAGACCCTGTCCATGATGCCCCTGTGGCCTTTACCCCTCTGGGGTATCTTTCCCAGGCAGACTTAGCAAACATTCATCAATCTCCCATGCACTGTGCTGGACACTAAGGGAGATTCAAAGATGGACCAAACCCTGCCCCAGCATGCAGGACCTCCCCGTGTGTGGCCTTGGTGTGAAGGGATGCTGTTTGCATAGTCAGGAATGGAAAGGTGGCAGAAGGGCCGGGGGCTGGGGCCAGGGGAGAGGTTTCATTGCAAAGAAACAAGCATGAGTCTTAAGCATTGCTTATGATTTTACAAATCTGGGGTTTTAACAGTAAAACAGTAATCGGGCCTCTGCATATAGCACCGTGCTGGGCCCTGGCTGCCAAAGCGAGTAAGCCCTAGTTCCTGCACTAACGGCTAACCTATTATCTAGTGGACTAACTACCAAAGCCTCGTAGGGATGCTGTTTCAGGAAGGGAGTCCAGGGCTTTGTGTAAAGTGCCAGCAGGCACAGAAGGGGGCGTGACTGACTTTATCTTCAAAGTTTATCTGTGTTCTGCAAAAATCAGGCCTTGCCTCAATGGGAAGGAAAGCTACTGATTGTTGAGTATGCCTGGTATGTAGGCTGGGCTTTTTGTGTGCATTACCACTAACCCACTCCAGGCATTCCTGAGGAAGGTGCTTCCTTCCGTTCCTATCTTATATATATGGAGCCTCTGTCTCCCCTCCCTGCTGCTGGAAGTCTTTTGGCCCCAGCCTCCCTTGGCCACACCTGTGCTGCCCCTTGTGGAAGGAGTCGGCAGTGCACCACATGCGGGCACTAGGTGGCACTGGGACGCCCGGGCCATCCTGTGAATTCCAACACCACCAGCCAGGGTCTCTCAGACTTAAGTCATTTGTAGGCATCCTCCAAATGCCTCCTGTACCACCATCTAGTTAATATTTTACTTAAATTCTCTTTTAAAATGTTGTCTCTGTCCCAGTGGGAAACCATGATCTCCTTGCCATAGACAAATACATATTTTTTAAATTATGTGAACCGTTAAGAACAGTGTTTGATATGCAGAAAGAAGGCAAATATAAAAATGAAGTTAATTGAACACAACATGTTGGTTTGTGTATCGCTATAAGCATCTCACAGACCTCTAATGCTGTGGAGTGCTGTCCTGGGCTTTGAAAACAGGACCACAAACTGACGTCACCTATGTGCGTGTGGCTTTAGGGAAGAACTCCTTTCCCTTTACAGGTGGAAGGACAGAGGCACTGAGCGGGGAAAGGGCACACTTGAGGCCTCATTGTCCGTTCCAGGCTCAGAGCCAGACCTGGAAGCTGGGTCCTGCCTTCCCTCTCCATCACATGGAAACTAGAACCTTGGGAGACCAGGACCACAGTGGGACATGCACGTGTTTCTTGGCCCCTCTGGAGCCAGAGGGCACTCATGTGGGGCTCCCACGTGCAGGGAGCATGACCGTGGGTGTGGGGAGTGTGAGGATGAGTCAAGAGTTTGGGGGCAGGTGCCTGCAGGGCACTGATGAACAGTGGAACCTCCAACAACCTGCTGAACCTCTCTGGTTCCTTCGCCCTAGCTCTCCCAAGCAGGGCAGAGCATGGTGCCGTGTTCTCCACTGGTCAGTCTGGCCCCAGCTGCAGGCACTGACGGCGGCATCCTGGCACCCTGTCCCTCCGAGGAGCCCTATCCACCTTGGCATGGATTTTGAACAAATGCTTTGATCCCTCTTCCTTGTCAGAGCTGTAAAACATCAGGGTAGCCCTCGCCCTTGGGTGAGCTGTGCAGCCAATCAGGTTAGGTTCTGAGAGGCCCTGGAGATCTGGGTGACAGACCAGTGGCCCCACTTCAGTGCCCCAGACCCATGTTCCTCCTGGAGGCTGAGGCAGAACTGGGCAACACCCTTCCTCCTGGCCTTTCCTGGGCCTCACAATTGCCAAGTTCTGAGACTGTTGCTTGGGATGACTGTGATCTATTAAATGTTTAATTCTGCGTTTACAGTCTAGAACCTTCTCTGTTATTTTGTCCAAAATTATGAGTGTATATTAACACCAGCTATCCTAATAGTGATATGGTTTGGCTGTGTCCTCACCCAAATCTCATCTTGAATTATAGCTCCCATAATTCCCACGTGTTGTGGGAGGGACCTGGTGGGAGATAATTGAGTTACAGAGGCAGTTTCCCCCATACTGTTCTCCTGATAGTGAATAAGGCTTACGAGATGTGATGGCTTTGTAAGGGGAAACCCCTTTTGCTTGGCTGTCATTCTCTGTCTGCCACCATGAAGACGTGCCTTTTGCCTTCCACCATAAGTATGAGGCCTCACCAGCCACATAGAACTGTGAGTCCATTAAACCTCTTTTTTTAAGTAAATTATCCAGTCTCCGGTGTGTCTTTTTTTTTTTTTTTTTCTAATTGAGACAGAGTCTCACTCTGTTGTCCAGGCTGGAATGCTGTGGTACGGTCTTGGCTCTCTGCAGCCTCCGCCTCCCAGGTTCAAATGATTCTCCTGCCTCAGCCTCCCAAGTAGCTGGGATTATAGGCAACACGTCTGGCTAATTTTTTGTATTTTTAGTAGAGACAGGTTTCACCCTGTTGGCCAGGCTGGTCTTGAACTCCTGATCTTGTGATTCGCCCACCTCGGCCTCCCAAAGTGCTGGGATTACACACGTGAGCCACTGCGCCTGGCCCGGGTATGTCTTTATCAGCAGCGTGAAAATGGACTAATTACAAATAGGTAATCCTCTGAAATCTCAGTGGATTGACAAGGAAGTCCCTTTCTCACTTAAGGTCCTGTTGACAGCTGATGTGTATGGAGCCACATGCAGCCCAGCATGGGGCCCAGAATGAGTGTGGCACACATGCCCCCCCACCCAGTCCCTGCCGCCTCCTTCCCCCTTTTCCTTGGCGGGATACTTACCTTACCCAGGGCCCTTCTTCTCTCTCCCCAGTTTTGTACCTGGAAGGCTCAGCTCTTGTGTTTGAGGACATCTTCAGACTGATTGCGTTCTACTGTGTCAGTAGGTGAGTAGACCCGGCCCTGCAGGAGGTTGTCTGGTTGCAGCAAACATCCCATGCAACCCTGGATGGGTACAGGAAACTTCACAAGGAAGCCCCAGAGAGAGGGGTGCGGCTCAGAGGATGCAGAGAGAGGGCACAGGCCCCTCTGGGAACCACAGGGAACTTGTTGGCTCTGAGGCTTTCTCACACTATCTGATAAGAACCCCTCCCTTCCACACCTGCCCCTCTGGCTCACTGCCTGTCTCCCGGCTTCCTGTGTTATCAGCTTCAAGGACAGCCTGGAGTCCTGCGTGTACCAGGCCTCCCATTGCAGGGGTTCTAGAAGGAACTTCCTGTAGGGGCAGCAACAGGGGCTGATCCCCCTTTATGGGAGGTAGCTTGTGATTATGAAGCAGCTGCTGGGTGGAGCGGGTGTCTGCTGACCACCCTGAGAACTGCCTGTTTATTCAAAACTGGTTTTGGGTCAGTAAGAATTTAAAAGTACACTTTGGTGCCATAAGCCAATGACTTAAGCTACAGGACCTTGACAAGGGCTGGTTAGAAACAGGGTGGGATGTGTTGGGGTCCAGCAGTGGGCTCCAGGCCCACAACTCCCTGCTGCCTCTGAAGAAAACCATGCTGAACCTAGAGCATCCCTCCCACCTACCACGACCCTCCTGAGTCCAGATGGGCAGGAAAAGTGAGGCTGATAATGTCACCGGTGGAGGATGTCCAGGTTTTTGGCGTCTTGAACAAAGAATTGGACAAAACACACAAAGTAAGGAAGGAATGAAGGGGTTTATTGAAAATGAAAGTACACTCCAGAGTGTGGGAGCGGGCCCAAGCATAGGGCCTCAAGGGTACCGTTACAGAATTTTGGGAATATTAAATACCCTCTAGAGGATTCCACTGGTTACTTGGGGTGTGTCCTATGCAAATGAAGAGGATGAAGTAAAGTTACAAAGTCTTTTACTTGTCCTACGCCCTATGGAGAGGACATTTCCTGTTACAGCTGAAGTGTGAATCGGCCTTATGTTCCCTGCCTCCAGACCCTATTTTCCTGCCTCATCTCTTCCCTGAGAGGTGATCTCCATAAATCTTTATGGGAGGCAGAGAGACCAATAGTCTTCTTTTTTCTTTAACTGCTTCATGCTGGCTTGGGGCGTAGTCCCTACCTATTGGGGATCAAGGAACTCTCACCCTGCTCTGTATAATGGAGGCAGGGTAGCTTCTTGATGGCCAGGGGTGGTGTCTTCACCTGCAACTGGCTGGAACCTTTGTTGCTTTTTTATCTGAAGCTTGATGGTCTCTATGCGAGAGGAAATGAATTTGGTTAAAAGATTTAATGGGAACTTCAGGGGGTGGATACCTATGTTGTCAAGAATGTTTGTTATAGAGATTTGCAGGAGAAAAAAAAAAAAAAACCTGGTCTGTTCTAGAATCTATGTGATTCCTTAAAGTCTTAGCAAAAGCGACACCATTTTGGTTTGGTTTGTTGGGGCCTAGTGCATGAGCTTAGTCCAAAACAATGGCCTCCCAGAATTTTGTTTAACAAATTCCTGGCCAGGCTTGGTGGCCCACACCTGTAATCCCAGCACCTTGGGAGGCTGAGGCTGGTGTATCACTTGAGGTTGGGAGTTCGGGACCAGCCTGGCCAACATGGTGAAACCCCACCTCTACTAAAAACACCAAAAATTAGCCGGGCGTAGTGGCGGGTGCCTGTAATCCCAGCTACTCAGAAGGCTGAAACAGGAGAATTGCTTGAACCTGAGAGGCGGAGGTTGCAGTGAACTAAGATTGTACCATTGCACCCCAGCCTGGGCAACAAGAGCAAAACTCCATCTCAAAAATAAATAAATACATAAATAAATAAACAGACAAATAAATAAATTTAAAAATTCCCCCTTCTTGGTCACGTTCTCACTTAGGTTCTCACCTTAGTGAGAACTTAGGGCCTTAGTGCCACTCTCTGTTACCCTCATTTTGGGTTTCTGGTCTTACTTAGCCCATCATTCATAGGTTATGGTGTCCTCAAGGTCGCGTATTTCTTTCAGCTCCTGTCATTCCAGCTGGAGAGAGACCATGTGACATTCTAGAGATGGCTGCAAGCAAGCATTCAAAACCTTTGAGAGAATACAGCCCAATAGGAAGACTATTACTATGACTATTGGGAGGATAATAGTAAGAAATTGGAGTATGCTCCTTGCCCAAGGTCCCCACAAGCCAAACCTCCTAAAATCAAAGAGACCAAAGAATGACTTAACTAAGCAGTTTCTTTGTTAATCCACTAGCACTGAATTCCTATAATCTTCATTTGATGTATTTCTCCGTAGGCCACATGTGCCAGCAGCTGCACAGATACGTCTTTGTTCAGCCAATTCTATCATACTTTTACAAGAAAATTTAAAGTCTGTTGTGTAACTGTAGCCTTTACAGTAGAATTTGCTGTAGAGCCTATCATGAGGGATATATTGCTAATCATTGCTTCTTTTACTTTAAACCACTATTATTATATTGCTAATCATTGCTTCTTTTACTTCTTTTACTTTAAACCATGGAAAAAGGACCTAATAAATGATGCCCTTCTAGAAGAGTGAAGGCCTCCTGGCAGTGTTATCTTTAACCCATGATGTGGGTTAAGACAAATGAACCAATGTTTTGTTTCTGACTGATTATGAGGCGACCATAATGAGGTACCATCAAAGTTTTTTTAAACCTACATTGGGCCTTTGTCCTTTGTCCTTTATCAAAGTATAATGTTCTCCATGTATAAGGCTGGCTGCAAACTCCTTCGTGAATAAAAATACACCCCATAAGTGCACAAAACAGACCCCTTTTTCACTTCTATTATTCATAGAGGCATAAGCAAGGGAAAATGTTCAAAGATAAGAGTTTCATGATAGCAGAGGCCTTAATCTGTGAACTTGGGAAAAGCTGTTCACATCAAGGATGCCATCCTCTTCTGGGGAGAAACCTCCCTGGGTAGCCTTACCCCAAGGGTTCCAATGGGTATATAGTTCCAAGAGTATGGAGGGACCCTTCACAGTTTTGAGATTATGAACCCAAAGTTCTAGGTCCTGAAGTTTTGTTGCATGTGGATGGCAATGACAGTCTTTCTCTGATGTTCTCAGAAGATCTAAACTATAAAAAGCTTTTTTACCTGGTGAAAATACACTATAGCATAATAATCTACTGTTATAACATCAGCCCTCTTGCATGGGAAAGCTTTTATACAACCAGACACATGCATTGAAAATAACAATTGAATGAAATCCCTTTGTAAAATGTTTAAGTGTCCTACCAGGTGACCAATTGAACCTGAAGCTTTAATTGTTTTCCCAGGAATATGGGATCAAACATTGGTTATAAACTATGTTAGTAATTTGTAAGTCACTACATCAATGTGTTCAATTTGGATCATTTTATCTTTTCCATGTTGAGTCATGGAATGCAGAACTCTTAATAATAAAAGCTTTAAGGACTCAGGAAGGACAAGGTGGCCATCCTGGTTCTCCATGAGGCCATGCTTAATTAACATTAGACTTATATTATCTTGGATACTAGTTATTTTTCCAAATTAGGTACATAGCACGGACAAGAAAAAATTTTTTGTGGTTTACAATAACTTAGCATAATAATCATGATTATAATTGATAGCATATACTTAGACATTAACATTTTAGAAATCCCATACAATTTTGTAACACATATTAGTATTATTCACAAAAATATAACCTAAAGAAGACTGAACATCATTTTTGCAATCCCATGTACTTAAACATGTCAAATAATCCTGTTTACTTCCTTTCTGGATGTTTTCAGGGGCCCTCTCATCTATCCAAAATATCAGGCATTAGGAAAGACAATTTTGAAACTGAAGTTTGATTTTGAAATTCCAGAGCACCATAAATTATTTATTTTGCCAAAATGACTCAGAAATTTAAAAAAAAAAAAAAAAAACCTTTTATAACCTTTTACAAAACAAACACACACACACACACACACACACACACATTCTACTGTTCTTACTGTTCTTATATACCTTGCATGTAAAACTGTTTTTTTTTTTTTTTTTGAGACGAAGTCTTACTCTGTCGCCCAGGCCGGAGTGCAGTGGCGAGATCTCGGCTCACTGCAAGCTCCGCCTCCCAGGTTCATGCCATTCTCCTGCCTCAGCCTCCCGAGTAGCTGGGACTACAGTTGCCCGCCACCACGCCAGCTAATTTTTTGTATTTTTTAGTACAGATGGGATTTCACCATGTTAGCCAGGATGGTCTCAATCTCCTGACCTTGTGATCTGCCCGTCTCGGCCTCCCAAAGTGCTGGGATTACAAGCATGAGCCACCATGCCTGGCCTCTAGTAGTCTTAATTGCATGTTATAATTTTAAAGTGCGAATTTTAAAGTAAAACTTGGTAAGTTATGTTCTCATAAGGTTTGACTGTTTCCAGCATAGCTAGAAGCATGGCCAACTCCACATGTTCCCAGGCCTTACCTAGCTGGAAAGCAGGCAGGTTAAACAATTTTCAAAAGCCAAAGAAGCAGCTTATGACCTTCAAGCATTTAGCAAACCCAATATTTGAACATAATTTGGGCCACTTGTTTACGTTTTGAAGACCTTTGTATTTTACTGATAGTCTTTAAAACTGTCTTTATTACCCAAAGATTACTCAAGTCACATGAACTAAATAAAAGGCATTACGTTTTTCACTTTTCCAACAAAATATTTGACTTAAGCTTTTATTATTAAACCAATTAATTTAAAACTTTACAGGGGAGATAAACCATGAATTTTCCTTTATATTTAACCAGTTTGCACAGAGAGAGAGAAGCCAGAGACTGACTAGTAAGAAACTCTTACCCTTTCGCTGGCTTGCCAGGTTTCTGGGTTCTCTCTCGCTGAGTGGTCCTAGCGACCCTGCTTGACCATATGCAAACAAACACATGGCCATGGTAAGAATATTCACAAATAGTTTACAAATTTTGGAGACATTAGGCAGAGAGAGAGAAATATGACTTAAATTCTATTTACGATAGTATACTCAAGACACTTAAATTATCAGGAAGCCTAAAATCCAAAAAGTTAGTTTAAAGATAGAAAGCTGATGTGCTCCATTAATTCCTGTGGGCCCGACAAAGGTAGCTTTGGAATTCCAGATGAATGGAATGAATGATGACTTACTAGAAATACACGGGAAACAAAATAACTATTCACAGAACCAAATAAAAGCCTTGCACTAGGAACTAAAAAAAAAAAAAAAAAAAAATCATAGTTTTATACATATGGATACACAAGCAAAGCCAGAGGAGAATAAACAGCAAGTGAATGAAAACTAGAAGCCAAAAACAAACAAACAGAAAACCAACCCTAAATTTTCCTACTCAATTTACCCTGGAGGCTACAGTGTTACCTAGGACCCCCCAAAAACCCACATAATGAATATTTTAATCCTGACACATAATTCAGTATCCTTAAATTCACCAATATTTTCATACAGCCTGCGCAATTAAGAAATTCACTTTAGACACATGGCCAATAAGTACTACAGCACTATCCATGCAAAACAGTAAACATAGTGTGAAGCAACACAAGCATGTATGTGAGATTTGGCTTTGCACTAAACCCAGCTTCATGCTTAACTGTATTAAAAAAAGAATTGCCAGGCCGGGCACGGTGGCTCATGCCTGTAATCCTAGCACTTTGGGAGACCGAGGCAGGTAGATCACGAGGTCAGGAGATGGAGACCATGCTGGTTAACATGGTGAAACCCCATCTCTACTAAAAATACAAAAATTAACCAGGTGTGGTGGCACATGCCTATAGTCCCAGCTACTCAGGAGGCTGAGGCAGGAGAATGGCATGAACCTGGGAGGCGGAGCTTGCAGTGAGCCGAGATCATGCCACTGCACTCCAGCCCGGGCGACGGAGCGAGACTCCATCTCAAAAAAAAAAAAGAATTGCCAAACTTCTGATGCATTTTTTACAATACTTCTTGTTTTACTGTCGATGAAAAGAGTCAAACTCTGTAAAATATTTTAAGAGATTTATTCTGAGCCAAATATGAGTAGCCATGGCCCGTGACCCAGCCCTCAGGAGGTCCTGAGAACATGTGCCCAAGGTGCTTGGGGTGCAGCTTGGTTTTACAGATTTTAGGGAGGCATGAGACATCAATCAAATACGATTAAGGAATACATGAATACGTTGGTTTGTTTCAGAAAGGCAGGACAACTTGAAAACTGTGGGGATGGGGAGCAGTGTTCCAGGCTATAGGTAAATGTAAACATTTTCTGGTTGACAATTGATTGAGTCTTTTTCTAAGGACCTGGGATCAATAGAAAGGAAATGTTCATAAAAGATGTGAAAAACCAAGGTTCTTTCAAAGTCTCATAGTGGCTGCCCTTAGAAACAATAGATGACAAATGTTTCCTATTCAGACCCTTTAAAAGGTGCTAGACTCTGCCAGTTTTGGTAGACAACATATAACAGTAAGTGTACATACAAATAAACACATCTAGATGTGTATACACACACATACATGAAAATCCAGTAGCTTGGAACCTTAGCCAAGAGATAGCAATACAAGCTTACTGGTTTTACTTTGCTCCAATAGATAAGCCAATGAAGGCTGTGAACCAAAATTTCGGGTAAAGCGGTCTCTATGGCAGTTTGCTTTTTAAAGGCCAGACCTCCCCAGACTCCAAAGAGTCCTGGAGCCAAACAGCACCAAAGGAGGGCATCACACATTAACCAGGCTTCCTGCTTAGAACAGCAGCACAAGTGGGATCCATGCAATGCCATCCCACTTTCCCAGTAGACAGTAAACTCCAGATTCTAAACAATTTGGGGGCCAAGCAGCATTGCAACTGCAAGAGAAAATTCTAAGGAGGGCTTTAGTACTAGACCTCAGAACCTCTGCCAAGAGCATCCCCTTTGAGGAGGTTGAGGTCTGCAGGATCCCCCAGAGCATCCTCCTGTGGGCTCCAATCTTAGAGTGTCAGACGTCTCTGACCTTAGGTGGGCACTGGTACCACTCTACATGTGTTCCCTCCAGAGCCTGCTATGAGCTTTCCTTTGGTACCTGGGTGTAATCCCTGACTTTTAGCATCCTTATAATTTGATAAGGCCACGCCTTCCCATGCTTCCTGTTCTGTTAGAAACAAATTTTTGGTGCCGCAAAGTGAACCCAGCACTCAGGCAAAAGTTTTCTCAGCAAGGCAATTTACTTCTGTAGAAAGGCACTTCTTGCATGCAAGGCAGAGGCAAGGGGGAGCGTACAAAACAAAGGAGAACAGGAGTTTCTTTTCCCTAACGCAGACCCTGTTCCTGTGTCTTCCCCCTGTGGGCTGGGGTCGGACCGCACAATCTAGGCTAATTCCGATTGGGTACTGTTGACATCATCAAAGGAGGCGAGGTGGGCCTTTGACAGGAAGGACAGGTACATCTTGGGGTGCATCTTGGGGTGTTTGGGCACAGCAGAGAGAGGGAGGGCTGATAGATGAATGGGTACGATTACCTTTTAGAATAGAACAAAGAACCAGGAACAGAAACTCTTTGAAGAGGAACTATTAGTTCTTAACAACAATTTCCTCCTCTGAATTTATACATTTCCCTCTTTAAACTTATCTAACATGGCTTGGATTTGTTGATCTTTCAAGGGAAATAATTTATTACTATAGGATTTGGAAGAACTAGAGAAGGTTCGGTTAATAGCTGTCTCTGTAAGTCTTTGGACTAGTCCACGAATGCAGGGTATGATGCAGCATGCAACAACCATAAGCACAGCTATTGCGATTGCGAGAGAGGTAACAATAGAGGCCATGAGTCCTTTCCATTTACCAAACCAAGTTCCTAACCATCCTGTGAAAGGGTCACTTATCCCAGAATTTGTGGCTAATTCATCTGATAGGGAGGTAAGACCTTGTAAAGCTTTTGTAATTGTTCCATCAGGGGCTGTATTGTTGGGAATGTAGGTGCAGCATTGGGTTCCTATCATAACACAAACTCCACCTTTTTCTGCTAACATCATATCTAAGACCATCCTGTTTTCCCAAGCCATTTGGCTAGTAGGCCCTAATTGTTCAGCTATTCCTTTGATAGCGTCCCTAGTGTAATTAATAAATCGCTGCTGGTTATAATAGATGTAATTTATCCAAGCTACATTTTTATTAATAGCTACTATTGGAAGTAATGATTCAAATCCTGCAGCTATTGGGTTTCGGGCTTTGAATCTATCAGGTACCCCCCGTGGGACTCCAATTGCATCTATATAGACACGAGAGTCAAAAGATCCCTGAGGGGCCCCTCTTGGTTTACGGTGTTGTGGTTTCTCTTTTTCTCGTTGTTGAAATGCCAGGGTGAAAGGGATGGCCAATTGAATTAGAGCACAAGTGCCACCCCAGTTACTTGGCAGGGTGGTCAGTAGGGGTCCACCACAATACCACCATACATCAGCTCGGGGATGAATAAGGGGAGACTGATTGGTAAGCTCTTGGAAAGACTTAACCTCACTGCATCCCTTTAGGTCCCCAAGAAACTCCAAATTTTTTCCCCGTCGTGAGAGACAGGAAGTAAAATTGGCATCTGGAGATGGAGGCTGGATCGCCCTCGGGAGCGGACCCTCATTGTGTGGAATTTCAGGGAATAGCACAGACAGAACTCGACAGAATTTGCTATTCCAGGCTGTGGGGTGTTGGAAAAGAGCCACCATGCAGCCCATGCCTGGTTTGTCGGAAGACCATCCAACTGGAAAGGGGACAACTTGGGCCTCTGGCCTGCCTTGCGCACAAGCATAACAGTCGCTTTTGTTTAGAGTGCGAACGGAATATTCAATCCATTCCATCCAGGCATTTGCATCTTTGTATCCTCTTTCAATTGTCAGTGTTTGTTTTAAATTTTTCACCTCTACAATAGCTACTTTGGTTTTGTCATTAGGTGGAGAAGAGAAAGTGGTCTGGTCAGCAGGTGTAGAAGAGTATAGAAGTGGAGATGTGGGGGACGGAGATGTAATGAGGTGCAACTCGAAGAATCCTATGGGGTCTCTCCCTGTTACATCTGCTCCCATCCCATAGAAGCGGTTTAGGGTGGGGGAGGAATCTTGGAGAGTTGGGATGGTGATGGAAATTTGCACCGGGTTACATTGGTTATATTGACAATTGGGAGGGGCACTTCCTTTAGTAAAATGGATATAGGGCCTTAGAACCGCTAGCGAGAAATCCGTTGAGGGGACCCAATCTTGGCGTTGAGTGACCCAAATGACTTCGTCCCAAGTTGAACAAAACGGAAACCTAGACAAGCTAGAAGCATCTGCTTTAGAGGGGCAGAGATATTTATCCGCTGCTGTAAGCTGTCTCTGGCTTTGGAGATCCCCACAAGGCATAACTAAACAAGCATCAAAGGTAATCGTCTGGGGTGAGTCTGATCTAGTTACATTAATAATGAGGTGGCTAGCTAGAGAACAAGGAAAGAAGAAGGAGTAACAGAATAGATGAAAGAGAATTAAACTTTCCTTGGCTTTAGTTTGGTAGGATTTTCCCCTGGGACCATGGCCCATGACCCTGGAGAGGGCGACGCTTTTTTGACTCGGCTGTGATGGGTCCATCCTTTCTTGGCGGTTCGCACTGCAGTTTCAGTTGTTAGGAGCACTAGATATGGTCCCTCCCAGGACAGTTCAAGTTGCTCTTCTTCCCAGCTCTTATTGAGGACGTAGTCTCCGGGCCAGTGCTGATCAACTGGAAATTCAAGAGGCCGGGTTTGCGCTAAGAGACCTTTAGTCCTGAGGGAAGATAAAGTAGAAGATAGACCAAGTATGGAATTCCTACGGAATTGATCTTTGGTCTCAAAAGTGGGAATGTCACTAGTGGAACTTAAGTATGGTAACCCACAGAGCATTTCATAAGGGGATAGGCCAATGTCTGTCCGAGGGGCAGTTCGGATCCTGAGTAGAAGGACGGAGAGACACTTAGTCCAGGGTAATGGAGTTTCTAAAATTAACTTAGATGATTTTTTAGAGTCTGATTCATCCTTTCTACTCTTCCTGATGAGGATGGATGCCAGGGGGCATGATACTCCCATTTGATTCCTAAAGCTTGAGTAAGCGCTTTAATGATATTTGCAGTAAAGTGAGTCCCATTGTCTGAGTCCATGTTTTCTACTGGCCTGAACTGAGGTATTATGTTCTCTAGTAATATTTTAACCACATTATTAGCTGTTGCACTGGGGAAGGGAATGGCTTCAACCCAATGAGTGAGGTGGTCTAATATTACTGTTAGGTATTTAAGGCAACCTAGTGGGGGCATTTCAGTATAGTCAACTTGAATGCTTTGAAATGGCCTTAATCCTGAGCTTCTGCCCCCAAAAGGTTGTTTCCTTGGGGCTGGTTTGTTTTCTTACATGTTAGGCAGCTGGCCACAACTTGTTTTGCAAAGGTGTAAATTGCATCCATAGACTCTGAGAACTGCATCACACATAGCTTGAGGTCCCCAGTAAGTCCCTTGGTGTAGTTGGGACAGGATTTCTCTCATAAGTGGTTTGGAAAGCATTTCCCTTGGGTCTGGAAAAACCCACTTCCCTTCTGAGTTTTCCTTAGCCCCTAGTTTCTCTAACTTCTCCTTTTCGGTGAGAAAAAAGATAGGATTGCAACTGGGGGAAAGAGACAGGGAGTCAGGTGGAAGATAGGCGCTTTTTGAGAGATGGCAGATTGTTTTGAATTTGATCCGCAAGGTTATTCCCTTGGCTTTCAAAGGCAGAACTTTTCAGTGCCCTGGGACATGCACAGTAGCTATTTCTTCTGGTCATTGTAAGCTCTTTAAAACTTGAGTGATTAACTATTTGTGGACAAAGTCCTGACCTTTGCTGTTAATTAGGCCCTGCCCAGTCCAAATTTTTCCAAAGGTGTGTACTACCCCAAAGGCATACTTGGAGTCGGTATAGATGATACCTTCCTGCTTTTGTAAATATTTTAGAGCCCGATTAACATGAACAATTCACAAGTCCGAGCAGACCAATTATTTGGCAGTCTTCCAGATTCTATTTCAGCAAGAACTTCTCCATCTATGACAGACTATCCATTCTGTCTTTTTCCTTCAACCACCCGGGACGCACCATCTATAAAAAGATGACGTCCTGTTTTAAAAGATTTCTCTTAAATCAGGTCTAACCTTAGAATGGTAATCAATGAGATCTAGGCAGCCACGTTCAGGATCTTTGTGGTTTGGATTCCCAGTTAGGAAAGCAGCAGGGTTAAAGGCACTGTCAGTGGTGACAGTGAGGTCATCTTTTTCTAATAGAATGGCTTCATATTTTAGAATTCTTGAGTCAGTAAGCCATCTACCCGCCTTTTGGTTTAATATTGTTGTAACTTGATGAGGTGTGCTAACAATTAATTTACCCCCAAAGGTTAGCTTTTTACTTTCCTCAGTCAACAAAGCAGTGGCTGCTATAGATTGAATACATCCGGGCCATCCACAGGTTACTGGGTCTAGAATTTTTGATAAAAAGGCCATGGGCTGCAGGTGGCCCCCATGTTCTTGGGTGAGCACCCCTAAAGCTAATCCCTGATTTACACTGACAAAGAGGTGAAATGGTTGTTCGAGGGAAGGCAAAGTTAAAACAGGGGCAGTTTTGAGTAAGTGTTTTAATGCTTTAAAATCATTGACTTCCTCTGGGGCCCAAATGAGGGTCAGGTTTTTCTTGGGTAAGCTTGGAGTACAGAGACTTGACTTTTAGAGCATAGGAATCAATCCGCAAGTGGCCATATCCAACTAGCCCTAAACATTTTCTAAGCTCTTGTTTTGTACTAGGCAGGGGTGAGGACACAATTCCTTTGACTCTTTCAGGTCTTATTTTTCTCCTGCCCACACTTATCAGGTACCCTAAGTACTTGACTTCTGACTCCACAAATCGGAGCTTCCCCTTTGATACCCGTAATCCCTTCCCTTGCAGGTGATTGAGGAGACTGATGGAGAAATCAGATACTTGTTCCATGACTTTCCCAGACACAAGTATGTCATCTGTATATTGGAGCATGCATATAGACTCTGGACAGATATTTTCCCTAAAACTTGTTCAAGAATTTGGCCAAACAGGTTAGGAGAGCCTGTAAATCCTCGGGGCAGGACCGCCCAGCAGTGTTGTTGTTTCTGCCCTGAATGAGGATCTTCCCATTCAAAAGCGAATATGTCTCGGCTGTCTTCAGCTAAGGGACATGCCCAAAAGGCATCCTTTAAATCTATTACTGTACACCAGGTCACATGGAATCTTGCTGAGGATAGTGTATGGATTGGGGGCAACAAGGTGAGTGGTTTGGACTATTTGGTTAATGGCCCGGAGGTCTTGTACTAGTGAATATGATCCATCAGATTTCTTTACAGATACTATAGGGGTATTATATGGAGACATACAGGGTTCAAATAACTTATCCTAAATAAGAGCTTCAGTCACAGTTTTCAAGCCTATCCTACCTTCTAGAAGAATTGGATGTTGCCTTCTCCTTACTATTTCCCCAGGAGTTTTCAACTTCATATGAATGGGGGGAGATTCATAGTTTCCCTCTGTTCCCTTCTTTTGACCACACATTGGGATGAATGTAACTTTCTGCTGCGACGGTGAGCAGGTTTAATGAAGTGACAAATCCTTCAGGGCAGGCATGCAAGCCTGTGTCTAGTTTTAACACTGGTCTCTTTCTAACAGGTTTGTTCCTGCTTCAGGGATTAGCAGGAATTTAATACTAGCTGATCGATTTTTGTGTTTAACTTCTGTTTCTTCTAAAACTTTGGCTTTAAATCCTTCCCCTTTTGTCCCTGAGACAAGAAGTTCCTCTAATATAAAATTAGAGGGCTGATAGCAAACAGAGGAGCTAGCAGCCCCTGAATCTATTAGAAAAGTAATAAGCTCATGTTTGTGTCCTACCCCTAAATTTATCAAGGGTTCTTATTGTGACTCGAGATAGAAAAGACAGAGCCCCTAACTTCCCTATTCCTCCTCAAATGCCATGAGCAGAACAATTTCTTTTTCCTTCCCCTACTCGGGGCATTCTCTTTTGAAGTGGCCTTCTTTTCCACATAAAGCACCTATCCTGTCCTCCCTCTCCCTCTGTCCTTAGGATTCTTTGACCTTCCTCCCCGATACTCTTTAGAGGGCCTGGTAGCTGAGGGTCTGGGTCCCGTAGTTGGAGGCTTGGGTCTGTTGGAAGGTGGATAGCATAAGTTTCGCTTTTTGTTTTTGCTTTTCTTCATCTCTCCTCACATATACTTTTTGGGCTTCTCCTAGGGATTCCTCTGTGGACTGGTTTTTCGTTTTCTAGTTTCTGCAACTTCTTCGCTATGTCTGGCCAGCTATTTGTGACAAAATGTAGCTTTAATATTCCTTACCCAAGAGGGTCTTCTGGATCTAAATCTGCATATTTCCTTATCTGTTCCCTTAGCCTTTCTAGAACTTTCATGGGCCCTTCATCTTTTTCCTGTTGTATGTCAAATGTTCGGGAAAGATTCTGAGCCTGGGGCACTGACTCCTGAATTCCTTTAATTATCATTTCCCTAAGATCTTTCATGTTTTCCCAGTGGACTGCGTTATTTTCCCACTGAGGATCTTGGGCTGGGAATTTCTGGTCTGCTGCAGGAACGTTTTGGCCAGGAGAATATTCACATTCCCAAATTGTCATAGCAGCCCTGCAAATCATCCCCCTTTCTTCCCCTGAGAAGAGGACACCCAGGATGGACATTAATTTGGCCCAGGTATATAACTGGGGGCCTAGGAATTGATCTGCTACCCCGTATGGGTCATCTAGCAGTGGCTTAAGTTCTTTCTTTAAACCTTGAACCTCTGAACTAGTCAAAGGAGCATTTACAAAGCCAACAGCTCCTCCTCCCTGGGGCGCCTCTCTCAAAGGGAAGTGAGTCGGAGCTGATTCCTTAGAGGTAGAGGGGAAAGGAGGATTTTGAATATCCTTCTTACATGGTAGTCCCTTTAGGGAAGGATACTTAGGGTCACAAGGAACAGACTCGTGGGGTGGCGGTAATTCCCAAGAGTCAGAGTATAAGGGGGAGGAATAATAGGAGTAGCAGAAGGATCTGGGACCGAGTCCAGGGTGGCAGCAGCTGCCTGTGAAGGGGGCAGGTCAAGTGGGGGGGAATTAAATGGGGAAAGGTGGTTTAGAGGGTTCCAGGCATTGGGATCCCTCTGCCTAGGGGTTGGTTTTACTATGCCTACTTTGGGGAGTGTGAAATCTGATCCTTCCCCTGCATTCTTTAGGGGAAAGAGGAGAACAGGTTGTTTTCTCCAGCAGAGAGCATAGTCTCTTTCTTCCTGTGAGACCAGACTTTTGTCATTCACATACTGAATTAAAAGTTAACAGACCCAATCCTCATCTGATCCATATTTTGGCAAGAAGACAGTTTGAGGATGGGTTCCTTGGCCCAAATGAAACAACAATATTTTATCATCTGTTGCTTTTTCTTGTGCCTAGTTCTCTCATTCTCCTTCTAATATTTTAGCATGAGACCTAAAGAACTATCAGAGGGGATCTGACTATCCCCGTCCTTACCTTTTCCTGTTGTACTAGGAGTGTTTCCCATCTTGGAGGTCTTGGATGCCCCCTTGAGTGTGTGTGTGGCCCAATCTCTTACTAGAGATCTCTTGCCTTCCCTTTTCTCTAGAGGCTCAACCCCCATTAATGGAGGTTTCTTGCACTCCTTTCCATTTGCCTCATCCTATCTGGCCACTTCCCTCATGGGAAATTAGGTCCCTCTTAGCATTGGCATGCTGGCATAAGCCCCATGGCAGGATCTGTCCTAAGCCATATGAAGATAAGGTGACCACAGAACCACAGATAGGACCCACTCACCCCAGACAGCAGTAATGCCTATCACCATTCACACAAGCAGCACCGCAAGCAGTAGTGCCTGTGATCATTCACGTACTTTCAACCTCCGAGATATTCCAACCACCAAGGAAATACTTCACCGCCCCCACGGCTTTTCTTACTTTGGTCTTGTGTGCAAACTTACCTGGTCGCCACGGTATTTGTAGGCAAGCCTTTCCTTCCCGCGTTGCCGAGAGTCCGGGTTTATTCGTCACAGCAGGTGGGGTCCCGATCTCTAGCCCCTGAGGCCACCTCAGTGAGGCAGTGGGATGCGTCTCCCCCTGGGAGATGACCAGAGACCCCTTCCCCAGAGGAGAATGGGAATCCTGGGCAAGGCGCCAGATTGTTAGAAACAAATTGTCAGTGCTGCGAAGTGAACCCAGCATTCAGGCAGAAGTTTTCTCAGCAAGGCAATTTACTTCTATAGAAGGTCACTTCCTGCATGCAAAGCAGAGGCAAGGGAGAGTGTGCAAAACAAAGGAGACCAGGAGTTTTTATCCCTGAAGCAGACCCTGTTCCTGTGTCCTCCCACTGTGGGCTGGGGTCGGACCACACAATCTAGGCTAATTCTGATTGGCTACTGTTGACATCATCAAAGGAGGCGAGGGTAGGCGTTTGACAGGGAGGACAGGTACAGTATATCTTGGGTGTGTTTGGGCACCTCAGAGATAGGGAGGGTTGATAGATGAATGGGTAAGATTACCTTTTAGAATAGAACAAAGAACCAAGAACCAAAACCCTTTGAAGAGGAACTATTTGTTCTTAACAACAGCAGCACAAGTGGGATCCATGCAGCGCCATCCCACTTTCCCAGTAGACAGTAAACTCCAGATTCTAAACAATTTGGGGGCCAAGCAGCATTGCAACTGCAAGAGAAAATTCTAAGGAGGGCTTAGTATTAGACCTCAGAACCTCTGCCAAGAGCATCCCCTTTGGGGAGGTTGAGGTCTGCAGGATCCCCCAGAGCATCCTCCCGTGGGCTCCAATCTTAGAGTGTCAGACGTCTCTGACCTTAGGTGGGCACTGGTACCACTCTACATGTGTTCCCTCCAGAGCCTGCTATGAGCTTTCCTTTGGTACCTGGGTGTAATCCCTGACTTTTAGCATCCTTATGATTTGATAAGGCCACGCTTTCCCATGCTTCCTGTTCTGTGAATTTTAATGACAGGAACTGGAGGCTGGGTGGGTTTCTTTTGCCCTTAGCCAGTTGAATAGGAGAAGGGAAGAATTTAGCATAAGAAAAGAAAGTTTAAGTCCTGAAACATGCGAGTTTGCTCTGAGCTGTGCCACACGTAGGGATCAGGGACCACACTCAGAAAAGTTTTTTAAAAAAGAATCCTTTCCCATTCTGGACAGGCAATTATTCCCATTCATTCCTAGGCCTTCAGGCAATACTGGGGAGTGACCCCAGCCAATTACCCTCGATTTCCAAGGAGCTACTGGGAAACAGCCACTGAAAGACTGAAAAAGAAAGAGAGGGGAAGAAAAATGAAAAGACCCTGGTCCCTTAAGTGAACCGGGCGGTGACATTTAGGCTTCTCCACATGGAAACCCCTTTGTTTCACTGGCCATGGCCAGAAACCTGCAGTTGCTTTTGTGTTTAGGCGCTGCCTGCCAAGGATCCTGAGTTGGAAAGAAAAAGACAGAGAGTGAGAGAGACAGATGGGGGGGCGGGGGGGAGAGAGAGAGAGAGAGTGATTGATTCTCCTCTATGGAGCAGAAAGGAAAAGGAGAAAAAGAAATCCCAAACTTTGGACTTACCTCTTCCTCCCCACCTGCTCGCTAAAATATGTCACCAGTGGAGGGTGTCCGGGTTCTTGGCGCCTTGAACAAAGAATTGGACAAAACGCATGAACAAAACAAGGAAGGAATGAAGGAGTTCCCCGAAAATGAAAGTACACTCCACAGTGTGGGAGCGGGCCCAAGCATAGGGCCTCAAGGGCACTGTTATGGAATTTGGGGGAGTTTAAATACCCTCTAGAGGATTCCATTGGTTACTTGGGGTACACCCTATGTAAATGAAGAGGATGAAGTAAAGTTACAAAATCATTTACTTGGCCTGAGCCCTATGGAGAGGATATTTCCTGTTGTAGCTGAAGTGAGAACTGGCCTTATCTTCCCTGCCTCGAGACCCTATTTTCCTGCCCCAGTAATAGTTGATGCTAACAGCTGCTGCCTCTTAAGGGCACACCAGGTACCTGGCACTGTGCTAAGGGCTTTTATAGCCATTCTCTTTTTAAATTTTGCAAACAATTTCAGATGGTAAATGCTCTCGTTATCCCCATTCTACAGATGAGAAAACTGAGACTGAGAGAAGTCACTTGCCCAGCTGGTAAATGGCAAGGCAGGGTTTCAAACCAGACACATCTCCAAAGTCCACACTGTCTGCTCCAGAGGCCTCACTGTGTGCATCCTGCAATAATTCTGATGCCTGTAGGCCCACAAGGCAAAACATCCGAGGCCTCCTGGCCCTTGGTACCAGCCTGACATGTTAGGGTCTCAGAGAGGCGGGTTCCAAGCTCCTAGCCATAGTGGAAGAAGCTTTACAGTGTTTGGCACATGTTAGGTGCTGTGAATAAACGAATGATGACATAATTGCAAAGCCCAGAACTTGAGCTTATTATTTAATTTCTCTGAGCCTCAACTTGCTCTTCTGTTAAATAGGAATGATAATATCGTTATGTTGGTGTTGAAGGAGAGAATAAGAAGCACATGTAAAGAGACAGCACCGACCCAGCGCAGTGGATCACACCTGTAATCCCAGCACTTTGGGAGGCTGAGGCGGGTGGATCACTTGAGGTCAGTTCTCAAGACCAGCCTGGGCAACTTGGTAAAACCCCATCTCTACTAAAAATGGAAAAATTAGCCGGATGTGATGGCACTTGCCTGTAATCCCAGCTACTCAGGAGGCTGAGGTAGGAGAATGGCTTGAACCCAGGAGGCTGAGGTTGCAGTGAATTGAGACTGTGCCACTGCACTCCAGCCTGAGTGACAAAGCATGACCCTGTCTAAAAAAGAAACAGCACCCAGCCCCCAAAAGAAACAGCACCCTGTCCCACACCCAGTCAGTGCCCTTGTTCTACTTCCATGAATTGGGCCATAGCGGTTTGCTGGAGCAGTGACTTCATCTATGTCCAGGGAGCTCTGGAGCCACGGTCACCAAGCTCACTTCTGTCACCTCTCAGCCTTTCCTCCATGTTCCAGAAAAGCAGGTGCCCCTGGGCCTACCCTCAAACTCCCAGGGTACCCTTAAGGAGGCCACAGGGCACAGAGCCTGCCATCACCGTATTTTGGGGGACATCAGCTCCAAGGCCTGAGTTTGTGAGTAGCTCAGAAGTGAGATGCTGTGGGAGGGAGAGCCCCAGGCTGGGAGTTCGAGACCCATCACTCAGAAGCTTGTGACCTGGGCAAGTCACCTGACCTCTCGTGGCCCCAGTTGTCTCCCCCATCAAGGGGATGTTAGCCAAGATGGAACATCAAAGTTCTAGACCTCTGTGGTTGCGCAATTCTAAAATCCTGCCCTACAGACTCCTCCAGAGCCTAACTCCTGGAGGTCGCAGGTGATGTCGCAGAGGCATATCAGATGCCTTGTGTCACCTCCAGGACATGGCACAGAGGGGTGTTGCAGTGGATACTTGTCAGTCCTGGCATTTAATTAGACATGTGTCCCCAGCATCATGCTGAACCACAGGCCTGGTCCTGAGCAAGCCTACCCAGGCCCCTTCCCCTTCCCAGAGCCTCTTGGGGCCCAGGGGCTGGGCTGGGAGTCTGCTCCTGGAGCTCATTCCCCATGGCAGCATGGCAGCCCCCAGAGGGCCAAGCTGCACAGTGAAGATTCCCCAGAGCAGGACACCCCCGTCCCTCTCAATCCAGGAAGCACATTCTGTGCTCTGTCTGCGGCCTCTGCCCCCAGACATAAAAAAGGAGACAGGTTCTGCTTCAAGGTGCTCACGCCAAAGTAATGCAAAGCCTAAGCGGACTGGCGTAAGGGCTCTAGAGGGTTTCCAGACCTGGCTGGGTCCCACAGTCACCGAAGAGCGGGTTAAAAATACAGACTCCTCCCAGGAGATCCTGATTCAGTGGGTCTGGGGTGGGACACAGGAATCTGCATTTTTTGGGGGGGTGGGGGGTTGAAGTCTCACTCTGTCACCAGGCTGGAGTGCAGTGGCATGATCTGGGCTCACTGCATCCTCCACCTCACGAGTTCAAGCGATTCTCCTGCCTCAGCCTCCCGGGTAGCTGAGATTACAGGCACACACCACTACCCCCAGCTAATTTTTTTTGTATTTTTAGTAGACAAAGGGTTTCACCATGTTGGTCAGGCTGGTCTTGAACTCCTGACCTCAAATGTTCTGCCCATCTCAGCCTCCCAAAGTAGGAATCTGCATTTATTTATTTATTTATTTATTTATTTATTTATTTTGAGACAGAGTCCCGCTCTGTTGCCCAGGCTGGAGTAAAGTGGCCAGATCTCAGCTCACTGCAAGCTCCACCTCCCAGGTTTACGCCATTCTCTTGCCTCAGCCTCCCGAGTAGCTGGGACTACAAGTGCCTGCCACCTCGCCTGGCTAGTTTTTTTTTTTTTTTGTATTTTTTAGTAGAGTCGGGGTTTCACCGTGTTAGCTAGGATGGTCTCGATCTCCTGACCTCATGATCCGCCCGTCTCGGCCTCCCAAAGTGCTGGGATTACAGTCTTGAGCCATGGCACCCGGCCGGAATCTGCTTTTATAATGAGCCTATCTCAGACCAGGGTTTGAGAACTGCTTTCAGGTGAATGATACCAATTCCTTAGCTGGAAGTCTCCTAGGGGCAGACTTTGGGACGGGATTCATATGAAAGGGGTGTTTCAGGACTGCTCTGGAGGAGAAAGCAGGAGGGAGTAGGGGAGCAGGACTGGGAGTGGGAAAAGCCCAGTGAGGGTGTGACTGCAGGGTGACCCCAACCTCAACCTGGCCCTGTGGGCGACTCTGGAGCATAAAGGAAACCTGGGGCCACTTCTAGGCATGTGTGAGGCTCCAGCACCAGGACAATCCCTGATGGTCCTAAGGGCCAGCACTTAAGGCAAACCCCACTGAGGCTAGGGGATGGGTGTGTAGAGCTGGTAAAGCCATGAGGGTGGGTGGGGTGTCAGCAGTGATTTCATGACTGGCTGCTGCTGATGGGGCATCTGTCCTGAGTGAGCCTTTGTGCTGTGACTGCCCACAGAGCTCCCTCTAACCGCTACAGCAATAACACCTTTAGGGATTACCACTTCAGTGACTCCAGCCCCCAGGGCTGTGCTGAGGATCAGACTCCATGATCCTTGGAAGGGGTTTAGCAGAGCACCTGGTGTGAAATAAGGGCTCAAAAAACAATCAAGCATGTTCTTATTGCTGTTGCAGATAAAGAAACTGAGGCTGGGGATGTGACCTGCCTTGGTGTCACAGCCAAGTGCTGAGCCGATTTGAACCCAAGTGTGTGTGACCCGCAAGCCCCAGCTGCTTCTGCCCAGGAGATTGACTGCCAGGCCTGTGGCTGGGAGGATGCCTGTGCTGCTGCCTTCCAGCCACTCCCTCCACATATGGGAGACATGAGGCCCTCTTTATGGAAGAGTGATGTTGGGAGCCAGGCAAGGAAGGGCAGGAAGGGAACTTAAGGCAGAGGAGACAGCACGGGCAAACGCCTGGCAGTGGGAAAGCTATGGGCAGCCTCAGGAGTGGCTTCATGGGCAGAACCGCATCATGGGTGGGAGGTAAGATGCTTGGAAAGCCTTGAACGCTGTGCCTGGGGATTGCAGGCACTTCCTTCCGCAGGTGCTGTGAGCCTGTTGCTGATATCAGACTGCTCTTCAGCGAGCAACCTGGCCATAGCAGGTGGTGGGATTGAAGGAAGGGGAGAGCAGAGACCAGCAAGGGGCTGCTGCAGCCATGCTAGCCCTGTGTGGAGGTGACTGCCCCAGGCAATGCCTAGGGGAATCAGAGGGGTGAGGGCAGCCACTGAGGGTGGGAGCAGGGGGAGAGCTGGAGTTTCCATCCTTGATGACAGGAGGATGAACATGCTTGATGGTTTCCTATTTACTTGGTGCCAGGTGCTCTGCTCAGCACCTTGCAAGGATCATGGGGCCTGATCCCCAGCACAGCCCTGGGCACTGCAGTCATTAGCCTCAAGAAGTGGGCGCCATTACCCAAAATGAGGAAGGAAGAGAGGAGCCTCTCAGGTCTGCCCCACCCTAGGATGTGCCCAGTGTTGTGACTAAGCTGCCACCCTCCTGTCCCAGAGGAGGAGATGGCAAGAGGAGGGGATGGCTGGCTGGGCATCCTTGCCCTAGGAGAAATCTCGTCACTGTGCCTGGGAAGCTCTGATCTATAGCCGGCCAGTCAGAAGCCCGCTGGTGGCCTGAGACGCAACTGCATCTGAGGTGGGGCAGTCTTGGGGGACGGAAGCCTTAAGTCTACAGAATCTAACTCTACATCCAGGTAATTAGTGTCAGAATTGAGCTGAATTGTTGTGTCCCCAGTTGGTGTCTGGAGAATTGGAGAATTGATTGCTAAGTGTGGAAAACACTTCAGAGGGGGTTATAAAATCAGTTTAGTGGGTCATGACTGGCTTTTTTCTTTTTACTGAAAAAGTAAACTGGACTAGAAACTATCAGAATCTCGTGTAACTGGAATAAATGTCGTTTTGCTAAACTTTTGTTTTAGTGGTGTGTGGGGTGGGTGTGTGTATGTGTGTGGGTGCACATATGCTGTGTCATGATGTCAAAGGTATTTCTCTCTGGTTACAAAGGTTTGGAAAGCACCAGCTAAAACAGAGACCTCCAGAGAGAGGCGCTGGCTCCCTGGGAGTACACAAGCTGACCTTCCAGAGTGTGGGGGAAATGTCAGAATATTTATTCTAAAAATCTCTTTTTATTTTTTTGAGACGAATTTTCACTATTGTTGCCCAGGCTGGAGTGCAATGGTATGATCTCGGCTCACTGCAACCTCCACCTCCTGGGTTCAAGCTATTCTCCTGCCTCAGCCTCCCGCATAAGTGGGATTACACGCGCCTGCCACCACGCCCTCCTAATTTTTTTATGTATTTTTAGTAGAGATTGAGGTTTCACCATGTTGGCCAGGCTGGTCTCAAACTCCTGACCTTCAGGCTATCCACCCGCCTCGGCCTCCCGAAGTGCTGAGATTACAGGGGCATGAGCCACTGCACCCAGCCAGCTAAAAATCCCATTTTAAAAATTCCTATTATTGTGAATGCTTTTTAGTGGATTTCCTAGTTTATGAGGAAACACACACATCAGGAAGGTTGCTTAATTTTTATATTTTTTTAGTAGCCCTGACCTTGGGGACCTGTGATTCCCACCGAAGGCTGCATGCACCAGGATCCGCTCAGGAGTTGTTTAAAAATGTGGATTATTGGCTGGGCATGGTGGCTTACACCTGTAATCCCAGTACTTTGAGAGGCCACATCACTGAAGGTCAGGAGTTCAAGACCAGCCTGGACAACATAGTGAAACCCCAGTCTCTACTAAAAATGCAAACATTAGCCGGGGGTGGTTGCAGGCACCTGTAATACCAGCTGCTTGGGAGGTTGAAGCAGGAGAACTGCTTGAACCCAGCACCTGTAATCCCAGCTGCTTGGGAGGTTGAAACAGGAGAATTGCTTGAACCCAGCACGCAGAGGTTGCGGTGAGCCGAGATCGCACCACTGCACTCCAGCCTGGTTGCCAGAAAGAGAGAGAAAAAAAAAATGGATTCTCAGCCTACCCCCAGACCCGATGCTAGGCACCCTTGGTTGGGAACCTTGGGAACCTAGCAATCTGCATTTCTAGCAGCTCCCTAGACGATTCTGATCCAGGCAGTCTGCAGAGTATAAATGGGTGTGGCGGCCCCAGTGGAGTCCCTCACAAGTGTCTAGTTCCCTTTTGGTCTTTTGTTGTCAGTGAGTGTTCAGGCGGTGGCCCCACCACCCCAGCACCCTGTCTGGAGGTTTTTCTTGGCATTTTCCAAGAACTAAGGACTCGGCATTTGGAGATAAATAAGCCGTGCATGGCAGCAATAGTTTCAAATGCCTGCCTTCCCCATCTTCACACCCTGCTAATGTTTACTGAGGCATGAAACTGGCTTGCCCTCCAGACCCCAAACTGGGCAATTTTTCCAGGCTCCACCTTTGTCACAGAGCAGGAGGGCACCATGAGGACACACTGAAGCTGAGGTTGGAGGACTGGAGTATTTAGTTACTGTCTTTTATTATAGAATTGGAAGGAACCAGCACAGGCTGTTCCAGAAGCTTGGACCATTTACTTCTCAGCCCATCATAGGCGTTGATGGAGTGTAAATGGGAGCAAGCTTGGGAAAAGGGGATCAGTTTGGTAAATTCTGTCATTTCTCCAAATATATCTACCTATGGCCCAGCAGACTCACTCACATCTAGGAAGTTATTCAGCAGAAATACTAGCTTGAGGCCAGGTGTGGTGGCTCACACCTGTAATCCCAGCACTTCGGGAGGCTGAGGCAGGCAGATCACTTGAGGTTAGGAGTTTGAGACCAGCCTGGCCAACATAGAAAAAGCCCGTCTCTACTAAAAAAATACAAAAATTAGCCGGGCATTGGTGGCGCACACCTGTAGTCCCAGCTACTCAGGAGACTGAGGCAGGAGAATTGCTTGAACCCAGGAGGCGGAGGTTGCAATGAGCCGAGATCACACCACTGCACTCCAGCCTGGGCAACAGAGTGAGAGTCCGTCTCAAAAAAGAAAAAAGGAATACTAGCTTGAGGGCAGAAAGATGATGTGCTCAATTTGTTCTGTGCAGCACAATTGGATCCAGTGGCAATTAGGAAATAATTTTTTGCTGAAAACAAGTAGTCTAGGGGTTACAAGCCTGAACCCTCCATTCAGATGCAGGCTTTGTCACTTACAAGCTGTAGGAGAGGGGCAAGCCACTTAGTCTGTCTGTGCCCCAGTCTTCGGAGCTGTGAGACAAGCATAAGGAAAGTGCCTGCTTCGTGGAGTTGGGAGGAGGATTTAAAGAGGTAATATATGTAAAGTGCTTAAAACTGCTCCTGGACACTCAGTAAACTCTGTAATGGTTAGCATTAATGAAAGAGAGAGAGAGAGAAAGACAGGAAGAGAGAGAGGGAGGGAGGGAGAGAGAGAAAGAAAGCAAGCTTAGATGACCATCAAAAGAAGAAAAATAGTGGCTGGGCACAGCGTCTCACACCTGTAATCCTAGCACTTTGGGAGGCCACCGTGTGGATCACCTGAGGTCAGGAGTTCGAGACCAGCTTGGCCAACGTGTTGAAAACCCATCTACACTAAAAATACAAAATTAGCTGGACGCAGTGGCACATGCCTACAATCCCAGCTACTCAGGAGGCTGAGGCAGGAGAATTGCTTGAACCTGGGAGGTAGAGGTTACAGTGAGCCAAGATCGTGCCATTGAACTCCAGCCTGGGCGACAGAGCGAGACTCCATCTCAAAAAAAAAAAAAAAATTAAATAAATGACGGTTATCCCACGGGATACTCTTCAGCAGAGAAAAAGAAAGACGCCAGTATACATGTATGGACTTGCTCACTATATAGATCACTTTACTGTTCAGTAAAGAAAGCAAGCTGCAGAGCAATAGATGGAACATAGTGCCATTTTCATTTTTAAAATACGTGATGTGGGCCAGGTGCGGTGGCTCACGCCTGTAATCCGAGCACTTTGGGAGGCAGAGGCAGGAGGATCGCTTGAGGCAAGGAGTTCAAGACAGGTCTGGACAATATAGTGTGACCCTATCTCTACAAAACAATTAAAAATATATAAGAACTAGTAAAATAAATGGTGTGTGTACATGTGTGCTTGGGCACGCATATGTGTGCATTAAAGAAGGGCCAGCAAGGTTATTCTCCAGAGTGTAGACCAGCAGTCCCCAACCTTTTTGGCACCAGGGACCACTTCCGTAGAAGACAGTTTTTCCATGGGCCAGGGATGGGGTGGGGATGGTTTCGGGAAGATTCAAGCACATTACATTCATTGTGCACTTTATTTCTTTCACTATTACATTGAAATATATAATGAAATAATTGTGCAACTCACCATGATGTAGTACCAGTGGGAGCCTGAGCTCGTTCTTCTGCAACTAGATGGTCCCATTTGGAGGTGATGGGAGACAAAGACAGATCATCAGGCACTAGAGTCTCAGAAGGAGCACAAAACCTACACCCCTCACTCACATAGTTCACAGAAGGAGCACAAAACCTAGACCCCTCACTCACATAGTTCACAGAAGGAGCACAAAACCTAGACCCCTCACTCACATAGTTCACAGTAGAGTTTGCGCTCCTATGAGAATCAAATGCTGCCGCTGATCTGGCAGGAGGTGGAGCTCAGGCAGTAATGCGAGGATGGGGAGCGGCTGTCAAGACAGATGCAGCTTTGCTCACTGGCCCGCTGCTCACCTCCTGCTGTGCAACTCAGTTCCTAACAGGCCATGGCCTGATACCAGTCTGTGGCCTGGCCCCTGGGGTAGACAGCAGGATCCTCTGGAGAATGGAGGACCTGCACATTTTAAGCACTTTTGTATTGTATGACTTTGACTACAGTAAATCTGTTTTTCTTTTCTAATTAAAAAAAAAAAAATCCAACATTTTAACAAATGTTACAATAGCACTTACATCACAGGATTGCTTCAAGGGTTAAGTAGGATAACAGGGAAAGCTCTTGGTGAGTGATTGATAAAGCTTAACAAGTGATAGTTCCTTTTCCTTAAAAAAAAAAAATGTAGTAGGTGATTTGTGATACTGATTGAAAGTTTTGCCCTGTAGATAATCAAATTTTATATTGGTATAGATTTTTAAATGTTTCAATGTTTCTGTCAGAAACTTACTACTGGCTGGGGGGTCTTGGGCGAGTCCCTTAACCTCCCTGAGCCACTGTGTCCCCTGTAAAACAGAGGTACTGATGCCTGCCCTCAGGGTGCCTGTGATTTAGTAAGAATATCACTTAAAGCCTCCAAAACACCTAGCCCCACACCTGACACATAGTAGATGCCCAGCAAACACCCACATCCTGTGTGTGCTTTCCTCTGGACGGAAGAGGCTGCCTCTGGGTGCAGTGGCGAATTGGATGGGATGTGGAGAAGCAGAGACGCATGAGACCCTTGAACCCCAGGTCATGGAGGAAGAAGAGTCCATGGTGTGGCCTTGAAGGATGTATAGAATCGTAGATGTAGGTGGTGGGGATGAGGGACTGTTCCCTCTATGTGTAAACTCAGAGACGGGAAATGAGTGGGGAACACCCACCGGAGGAACTTGAGTGTGATCATTTGGGAGCCAGCAGGAGGCCCCCGAGTGCGGGGAAGGGACTGTGGAGAGCAGATGTTGGGGAGCAAGCCAGAAAGGCAGAGCAAGGCCAGACCGGGGGAGACCTTGGATGCTGGGATTCGAGTCTGGGGTGTGACTGCAGCTGCAACTGCAGCAGACTGAGTAGAATGATGAGGTGGCAGGAGGCTGTCCTGGCAGTCACGGGGTGGGCACAGATGAGCAGAGCAGCCTCTGCTGGCCATTGTGATACTCACGGCGATGGAGGAACCATTGGAAACCCCACTGATAGGCCACCAGGTAACCGAAGTAAACTGAGGCAACTTGGGATGAATGTTGCTACCCTTCAGAATTCGAGCTGAGGTTAGTGGTGGCGGGGCAGGGCCTGAGATGGGAGTGCAGCACTGAGGGCCCATCCAGTCTGGCCATCAGAAGACCTCGGGTTGCAGCAGAATCACACAACAATGACAGAAGATGCCAACGTCAGCTGGCTGGTCCCCAGCCCATTTGACAGTGGAGAAGCCCAAGGCCACCCTCAAGACCTGAGAAAAGGTCCAGAACCTGTGCCACAGCCTGCCCTGTCCTCCTCTTCTGTAAACACAAGTGTCCCAGCGCCATCGAAGCGCTTCCCAAGAGGCCATGGGGGCACCTGGGAGGCCACAGAAGCTGACATCGCTGAGCAGAGGTGCCCCAGCAGGGCCAGCCCCATCCCAGGCCATCTCTGTTCTGCTATGCCTCCGGCTCAGCTCCTGAGTTTGGCTGGGTCCATTCAGCAAATGGCATTGGAGCCTCATGGAGAGTGCTAAGCACTGCGGGGCTTCGGAAACCCGGAAGGCAGCCCCCACCCGTTCCAGGAGCTCCCAGGGCTCCCAGCCTCATGTCGCCAGGAAGATGAGTTGCAGACAGCAAAGCCATGAAGACCCCGGGGAGGGGGTACCTCTGGCCGAGGCCGTGGCGGGAGGCTCAGCAAATGATGGACGATGGGATTTCAGTGGGCATCAGGATTTGGGGAGAAAGTGGACGAAGCATGAGCAAGGGAGGGTAGAACAGGTTGTGAAGAAAATAGTGGTGGCTGCCAGGTCTTGATAACCACGCTGGGCACCCTCTCATCCATTCCTGTCTTCACAGAGGAGGAAATGGCCTCAGAGAACAGGGCAGGTGGGATAATGAGGAAGGAGCGGGAGACATGGCTGGAAAGGGGGTCCCCAGGCCTTAAACACTAGGAAGAAACATAGAATCGGGACCACCCATCCTGGGGCCCTGGCAGTGCCACACTCCCCTTCCTGACCCTGTGAAACAGCCCTGGGCCAAAAGTCAGGAGCCCTGGGCTCAACACACAGTGTCTTCAACTACCATGTGGCCTGGCCATCCCTTTTCCTTTCCTGGCCCCTGTTTCCCATCAGTCCAAACTCCTTCTGGAAGATCTCTGGAGGGAATCCTGAACAGTTCCCTATTGTGACCAAAGCCATGAGATGAACCTGCCTGACTGTGCGTTTGCAGGGAGATGCCTGACTGTGCGTTTGTCGGGGGCTGCCCGACTGTGCGTTTGCGGGGAGATGCCTGACCGTGTGTTCGTCGGGGGCTGCCTGACTGTGCGTTTGCTGGAAGATGCCTGACTGTGTTCGTCAGGGGCTGCCTGACTGTGCATTTGCTGGGAGATGCCTGACTGTGTGTTCGTCGTGTTCTTCCGGGACTGCCTGACTGCATGTTTGCTGGGAGATGCCTGACTGTGCGTTCATCGGGGGCTGCCTGACTGTGCATTTGCAGGGAGATGCCTGACCGTGCGTTCGTCGGGGGGGCTTCCTGACTCTGCGTTTGTTGGGAGATGCCTGACCGTGTGTTCGTCAGGGGCTGCCTGACTGTACATTTGCAGGGAGATGCCTGACCGTGTGTTCGTCAGGGGCTGCCTGACTGTGCATTTGCTGGGAGATGCCTGACTGTGTGCTCGCTGCACATCTCAGTGTGCACCAGCAAAGTCAGAGGGCAGGAGGAGTGGGCCACTCACTTTACCCTAAAGAATGCCTTTAGAGGAGCTGGCCTGGGCTCAGCAGGCCAGGAAAACTAAGAAGCAGTGACTCCGCCCCCCAACTCCTGAGGAGGGTCTCCACCTCTCTGGGTCCCTGGTGCTGGCTCAGGACCTAGAGTTGACTGGATGCTCCTTCCACCTCAGAGTCTGACCCTCAGCTCCAGGGAAGCTTCCAGGATGTATGGAGACCCCGGCAGCCAGCAGAGATTGCCAGGGCTCTTCCTTTGTGGAGGCTGGGAATGGACACAGTGGCCCCAGACATGACTTCCGCCCCTCGTGTCTTCACAGAGACTTACTGCCCTTCACACTGCGGCTGCCCCAGGCCATCCTCGAGGCCAGCAGCTTCACGGACCTTGAGACCATCGCCAACCTGGGTCTGGGTGAGTCCTCTCCAAGGGGCCAGGGGAGCTGGTGGGGCATTAGGAACTGGGGCCCTAGGACTGCCCCAGGGGCCGCCTGTGCAGAAGGACAGCCTGAGTCCCAGCTCCCATGGGACCACCCACACCCCTGCCTCAGGCTGCTGAGCCGCGTGACAGGGAGATCTACAGAGGCGTTTCTAAAGAGTCGCTCGCCTCTATCAGCTGCCCAGGACGCCCTGAGGCCCAGTCACGTTTGTTCTAAGGGAGCAGGGCCTGGTTAGGACCAGAGAGGCTGGTGTGGTCCTGGGAGAAGCCGAGCTCAACCCCAGGGCCCTTCTGAGTGGGGGCCAGAGAGCTGGGTCTGGCAGCCATCACAGCCCTGGCCCCTCATCGGTTGGAAAAGCAGCATGAATGTGACCATGAACTTGGGTGTGGCCCTCATGGGGGCCTGTCCTGTGCCCAAACAACTGACCCTAAGCATGCCCCACCCCACCCTTCCGAGTTCCTGAGGGATAAACAGGGGAGAGGAAAAGAAGAAGGGGAGAGAGGACAGGGTGTGTCTGACCCCAGCCCTTTCACATAATTATAAAAAGAACTCACATTTAGTGAGCTCTTCCCATGTACAGGCGATGCCAAGCACCCTACAAGGATGCAGTCAGCAGGTGCCCACCTAGAACTAGGGCCTCACCTCGCTGGCCCTCAGGAAGCCCAAGCATGCCAAGTTTGTAGCTGCTGGGAGGCCAGGCTACCTGCCTCTTTCAGAGTGTGTTAGGAGCAGATAATTTTTTTTTCTTTTTTTTTCTTTTTTTTTCTTTTTTTTTTTTTGAAACAGAGTCTCACTCTGTTGCCCAGGTTGGAGTGCAGTGGCATGATCATGGCTCAGCCCAGCCCCAACTTCCCAGGCTCAGGTGATCCTCCCACCTTCACCTCCTGAGGAGCTGGGACTATAGGCGCACACCACCATGCCTGGTTAATTTCTTATGTTTTGACACGGTCTCTCCATGTTGCCCAGGCTGGTCTCAAACTCCTGGCCTCAAGCAATCCTCCCACCTTGGCCTCCCAAAGTGCTGGAATGACAGGTGTGAGCCACTGTGCCCGGCCCTGAGAATTTCTTACAGGGAAAGGGAGAGCGTGTTCCACACAGTGGCTCAGGAGCCACTGCAGGCCCCAGAGCCTTAACCTGGGGCCGCCAGGTCACATTTACGAGCAAAGCAGTTCATCAACAATCTTTAGTAAAAGTCAACCATGCATAGGACACTGTGCTCCATGGGGCTGAGCACAGTGTCCAGAACATTGGTGCCTTGTTCACCAGTGTTGATGGAATGGAAGAAACAGTGACCCAGAGGGCAGAACCAGGTCACAGTGGAAGTGAGGGGCAGACCTGAGATCAAAGAAGACACCCCTTGGTTCCCAAGCCAGGCCACTGTTCACCACTCAGAGGGGCCCATCAGGGGCAGCAATGCAAGAGACGCCACAAGGCAGCCATGGTCAGGGGCCGGGAAGCAGGAGGAGTTCTGGTCCTTGGGTGTTCGCGCTCCATGAGCAATGACTGCGTTTTAACCCCTTTAGCTGCCATTGGCTCCGCGCAGCTTCAAACAATCCTATAAAGTAAGTACTATTATTATAATTCCCCTTCTATGGCAGAGGAAACTGAGGCACAAGAGGTTAAGTCATGTCCAGTGTCACACAGCACATGGCAGAGCTGGGATGAACCCAGGCCATTTAGCTTCCACACCTGCCATCGTGTCATGGTGCCTCTTAACTTTTTTTTTTTTTTTTTTTTTTTTTTTTTTTTTGAGATGGAATCTTACTCTGTCCCTCAGGCTGGAATGCAGTGGTGCGATCTTGGCTCACTGCAACCTCCGCCTCCCGGGTTCAAGCAATTCTCCTGCCTCAGGCTCCCAAGTAGCTGGGACTACAGGCGCGTGCCACCATGCCTGGCTAATTTTTGTATTTTTAGTAGAGACGGGGTTTCACCATATTGGTCAGGCTGATCTTGAACTCCTGACCTCATGATCCACCTGCCTCGGCCTCCCAAAGTGCTGGGATTACAGGCATGAGCCACCACACTCAGCCGCCTCTTAACTCTATCCAAATTCTTCTAGGTCTAATTTACCCAGTTATAACCCTAAGGGCAAGTTTTCAGTTGCTATTGGGAATAAACTTGCTATTAAACTTTGCTTCCTAGAATTTAGTTGTTGGGCTCTTACCCTCCCAGGATCTTGGATGTGGGACAGGTGACAGTTTTGTAATTTGCACTTTTGTAAGGTGCAGATGACCTCCCCCTAGGGGTTTGATGACACCGACCATTGCAGAGCACTTGGCATTGTCTTATGTCATTTTTGTGCATTTTAAAGATAGAACACTGACCGGGCGCGGTGGCTCATGCCTGTAATCTTGGCACTTTGGGAGACCAAGGCGGGTGGATCACCTGAAGTCAGGAGTTCAAGATCAGCCTGGCCAATATGGTGAAACCTCATCTCTACTAAAAATACAAAAATTAGCTGGGCGTAATGGCGTGTGCCTGTAATCCCAGCTACTCCGGAGGCTGAGGCAGGAGAATTGCTTGAACCTGGGAGGTGGAGGTTGCAGTCAGCTGAGATTGCCCCACTGCACTCCAGCCTAGGCAACACACTGAGACTCTGCCTCAAAAAAAAAAAAAAAAAAAAAGTTAGAACACCAAGTTTTAGCCCCGCTGGGAACCTTGTCTAACATGCCCCAGACAAGATTTGCACCAAAGGCTTTCTGTCCTCAGCGGTTCTTGAGCAGCTGTGTGAAACATGCTCCACTTTTCCCTGAAGAAATCCTCAGGACTGGGCATGGTGGCTCACACCTGTAAAGTGCCCCAGACAGGATTGGCATGGAGGGCTTTCTGTCTCTGAGCACAGCTTTTCTAGTGCTCCTCAGCTGCACCTCCCCACCTTCTCTGTTGCTTTTGCAACGAGCAGTCAGTGGCCAGTTTGCAGGCCATGTTGATAGAGTAAGTGGGATGCATGGCCTCAGTCTATGACACATTGCTGCACCTCTTGACCCCGCTATGGGGTTTAGGCGTCCCTAGGACTGACTGCCGGGAGACTCCCTACAGGTTCCTCTCACCTGCAAGAGTGCAGCTTCTCCTAAGGCCTAGGAACATGGTTTTTCGTTAAGGGAGATGTTCCTCCTGGAAGAACTGCATTCCTTTCTGGAATAGACAAGGCCTTCTCTCCTCGGAGAATTTGATCTCAGGCACAAGGAGGAAGTGGAGAAGGGAGATTTCCATTTGGGAAGCCAACAGTAGTTCAGATTCATCGTCAGCACTTACTTCCTTGAGAACAGGATTTAAATGGAAGCTGAGTATGTTGCAGCTTAAGAGCTCAAGGGATCTGTGTAGACCTGGTGTCCCCGAGTGCTGAAAGACATGAAGCCAGGCTCACCACAATCATTTTTCCCTGCAGCCAAGGAAAGGTTCACTTTACAGTCATCTCCCGAACGGCTGGAGACCCAGAGCCGAAGGAGCACATCCTATCAAAGGCCAGAGACCTTGGCCCTGGCATGGGCAGGCTTGGGCCCTGCCAACCTTCATATGAAATAGTGATAATAAATATGGAAAGTGCAGCATTTGTCAAGGGCCCTGACACACCAGGCATTGTGCCTGGCATGTCACACATTGTTCTAGGAAGGGACTTTGGTGGAAAAGAAGTGAAACCCACTCAAACTAGCATAAAAAAGAGACTCAGAGAAAGGACACCAGGGACCCTCTGAGAAATGGAGATGGAGGGTTAGCCGGGCTTTGTGGGTGACCGCAGATGCTCTGTCACACATGCCAGCCCCTTGCTCCCTGTACATGGCCTCCTTGCTGACTCAGATTCCTACTCCCCTGCTTCCCTGACCAGCAGGGCTCTGACTCAGCTCACAGCCCTACCTGACCACTGTTCTTCATTCAGACTGTCCAAGGAGAATCCAGATGATCCCTGGCCAGCCTAGTGCTGAGGCCCTGTGAGCCAGGGGTTACCTTGTATAGTCAGCATTTCAGGGAAGACCAAAAGGACAATGGGAGGCAAATTCATTGCCACATGCCCACACATACGTTATCTCATTTATTCACATAAAAGCCCGTTTTACAGATAAGGAAATGGAAAGTTAAGGAGTCTGAAGTGTTTATTCAGCTATAAAAAGGAATGAAGTGCAGGGACTGACACATGGTGCCGCATGGAATAACCTGGAAAACATGCTAAGTGAAGGGAGCTGATACCAAAGACCACATATGCTACAGTTCCATTTGAATAAAATGTCTAGAATAGGCAAATCCGTAGAGACAGAAAGCAGATTAGCGATTGCCAGGGGCTGGGTGGAAAGGGGAATGGAGAGTGACTGCTTAATAGGCATAGGGTTTCTTTTGGGGTGATACAAAATGCTCTAAAGGCCGGGTGCAGTGGCTCATGCCTATAATCCCAGAACTTTGGGAGGTCAAGGCAGGTGGATCACGAGGTCAGGAGTTCGAGATCAGCCTGGACAACATGATAAAACCCCATCTTTACTAAAAATATAAAAATTAGCCGGGTGTGGTGGCTGGTGCCTATAATCCCAGCTACTCAGGAGGCTCAGGCAGGAGAATCACTTGAACTCAGGAAGTGGAGGTTGCAATGAGCCAAGATCATGCCATTGCACTCCAGCCTAGGTGACAGAACGAGACTCTGTCTTAAAAAAAGAAAAAAAAAAGTGCTGTAAAATTGATTGTGGTGAGAGTCGCACAACTTGATGAATATACTGAAAAACACAGGCGTGTTTTTTAAATGAGTGAACTCTGTGGTGTGTGAGTGATATCTCAACAAAGCTGTTATCCAGAGAGAGAAAGAGAGATCAACTAAAGGGCTTTCCTCATTTTGGGATGTAAACAAAAGCTGAATTCACACTCAGGGCTTGCTGAGTTTGAACTCCGTGCTCTGCCTGCGCTATGCCCTGATTCTCAGCCAGCCTTGCTCACCACTTCCCGCCCCTCAACCCTTTCTTCTACTTGCTGTGCCTCCAGTGGAAAACAGCATGGCGCCCTTTTGCCAAGGAAGCCTGGATTTGGCATTGGAATAGGCAGGGTAGTGGGCCCCACCCTCTGCACCATGCCCTCCACATGCCCGCCATGTGCTGCTTTTTCTTATGACACCTTTTCGTCTTATAATAAAAGTCAAGCATGTTGTGTCTGTTTGTTTGTGGTCTGAGATGGAGTCTCACTCTTTTTGTCCAGGCTGGAGTGCAGTGGCACGATCTCAGCTCACTGCTACCTCCGCCTCACGGTTTTAAGCGATTCTCCTGCCTTAGCCTCCCGAGTAGCTGGGATTATAGGCACCGGCCACCACGCCTGGCTAATTTTTGTATTTTTAGTAGAGATAGGTTTTCACCATGTTGTCCAGGCTGGTCTCAAACTCCTGACCTCAGATGATCTGGCCCGCCTCGGCCTCCCAAAGTGCTGGGATTACAGGCATGAGCCATCGCGCCCAGCGGTGTGTGTTTGTTTTTAACGGACAAGACCAGAAAAGGCTGAGGATGAAAACCACGCATAAACTCACCACTCGTGCAAGTTCGGGCTGTGTTTCTTCCAGTTTCTTTTCCTTGATACACCTAGACGCAACTGAAAATACAGTTTTGGTTTCTCGCCTTCTGATGTTGTGCGAATATATTTGTGACTTCCACTTTTTTCCCTAGAGCCCAGAGCCAAGGATTGTCTAGTTAAGGCTAAAGATTTCCTGGGTTTCCAGTCCGCTGGACGATCTGGTTGTTCTAGGAAGTTCATGAGGCATATGTGTTTCTTGTCATTAGTGTCATCAGTTTTATTTTTTTGGCATGCCACTCATTTTCCTATGAGAAGAGTTGCACCAGGCCTGCTGTTGAGATAGGGATGATGTTGCTGAAACTCAGCTATTGATTTGCGGGCCGAGTGCCATGTGATGGCTCACAGTGTGCCTTCGTGAGCCGACGTAAGAAAGTCCAAATTCGGACTTGGAAAAGCCAGCGTTCGAAAGTGCAGGCTATATAAGGTGTAATCTTGGACTTTAAAAGGTTACCGGTTAGTCGAGGCCAGAAAACGAACATAAGGAGGAACAATTCAGCACTCAGCTGTATTCAGCAGTTGATTACAAGTGTCAAAGGAATTTAGAGAATAGGGATTACTCACAGTGGTTTTCAAACATGTTACAGTGTGTATGTGTTTAATACTTTAAAAATATGTTTAGGAAAGGCGTCTGTTCTGTGACTCTTCTAAGTTTGCTTGTAACTTGCTTTTTCCTTTACATCAGATGATGAGCATTTTCCTAGTTATTAATAATTCATTGAAAACTTGACTTTGACTGTATGTACAACAGCCTCTGTCTTTGGGATGCCACATGAATATTTATTCACTGACCTCATTGGATTCTTTAGTGTTTCTGTGGCACTTTGCTGCCTTTACTCCTCCCCTTCCTGTCCTGCTGCTAGCCCCAAGCTCCCCAGGGGTAGAGTCTGAATTTGCCCTCAGGACCTGCAGCCCAGCCTGTGACGTGGCCCAGGTTGTCTGAGGATAGAAAGAGCGGGCATCTGGCAAGAGGTGTCCCCAGCCAACGCTCAACAGGCCTCGGGGCCAGCAAAATCGTGGCCTCAGTCTGAGGCCAGGGCAAGGATGGGCCCTTCTTTAGGGGAACTGCCGCAGCAGAGCCAAGGCTTGGTATGGCGCCCCTGGGGATTGGACCCCACAGCTTTGCCGACCAAACCACTAGGATTGCATGACACAGGGTTCCGTTTCTCCCCTGGCCTTGGGGTTCTGCAGGCTGCAGAGAAAGTTACTCACTTCCTTTTTTTTTTTTTGGAGCATAAAGCCCCGTCATGCCACTGTGGTTCCCTAACAGGCCCCAAGACCCTAGGATGCAGCCCTTTAGCTCCTGGCTTCCCCCACTCCTTGGAGTCACATTGGCTTTGAGACCTTTGCCCTGACATGGCGCAAACCCCAGGCCTGTCTTGGGTCAGGGAAGCTGTGTCCCAGGTACCCAGGCCGAGAGCCTATTTGCCTGAACCCATATCTGCTCTGTTCCTGCCAAAATCCACACCTGAGCAATGGGAAATGTACTCTTGTGTTCTGTGCCTAATGGACCCATCCTGTCCCGTGGCAGCTGCCCGGCTGGTGGCCCATCTGCTTATGGGGCTCCTCTGCCCCCCTTCCTGCCTTCCTCCTCTCACTGTCTCGTCTTTACACATCCTCCCGTGGTTCAGGTTGTCCTTATCTTGCCATTGAAACTAACCTTGCCTGTGTGCCCTTCCTCAGAGGCCTGACTCTCCACTCCGGCTAAGCTAATCCACTCATGGGTGCCAAGGGGCTGACACTGGGCCCCCGCTCTGGGCCAAGCACTGTCAGGTGCTGGGAATACTCAGATAGCTGAAGCATTTGACTGCCTTCTGGAAGCTCTGAGTCTGGTGAGAAAGTCCGGCAAAAACACAGAATTACGGTCCCAGTGATGGTCACTGCAGGAACACAGGCGGGGCGGGCAGGGCCTGAGCGCATCGGGGAGGCACTACCAGACAGGTCGCACTTGACCTGAGCCTTGAAGGACAAGTAAGTGTGTGCCAGCTGGAGAGGGTGGGAAAAGAATTCCACGCAGAGGGAATAGCATTAGCCAAGGCCTGCTGGTGGGGCAGCGTGTGGCACATTGAGGAAGAAGTGAACGGCAGATAGAGTGGAGTAAAGACTCGGTAGATGATGCCAGAGAAAATGTTCAGGGACCAGGTCCTGCAGCCTCAAATGCCAGGCTAAAGGGTTGAAAGCGATTCTCAACAGAGAGCCTCCAAGGGCCTGCTGTATGCCCAGCCTAGGACCACAGGAAGAGAATGAAGCGGAGGGAGCGGCTACAGCCGTGATCTGGGTGAGCAGTGATGGGGTGTCCCAGCATCAGTAGGCAGTTCTGTATGTTATCTACCCTCATGATGCCACCTTCGCCCACAGGAAGAGTCTAGAGGTGGGCACCGGGGGTCTCAGCTCACATGTGGGGCTGCTGCCCAGTTACCGTGGGGTTAGTCTGGCTGCCTGCTTCTCCTTGCTAGGAAGACTCCCAAACAGGCAACTTTGTTGGACCTGTGTAGACATGGGCAGAGTGCTTCAAACACTCACTCCAGGGGCCAGGACATGTATGTACTCGAGGCAAGGTGCCTGGGAGAGTGAGGCATACATGGAGGAGCCATGAGCTGCCCAAGAAAGCAAAGGGCCCTGGCAGTCACAAAGAGCAGCTCATCCAGGCCCTGGGAGAGGCCACTCTGGACACCATGTCCTTGGTGACTGTGATGGGCACAGAGCTTTGCACATTGGAAAGAGTCACAGAAAAGATTGTCATGCTTGTTAGTGTGGTGACAGCTGGCCTGTCTCCATTGGCTGTGATATTCAGGCAGCCAGACACAGGGTATCTGCCCAGGACAGGGCTGGGGGGTGCACCTCAGAGGGATGCACAGAGCTGGTGGGTCGCAGCTCACTTCTGGTCTGTTTCTTCAGTCCCTTTGTCCTGGGAAGGCACCTGCTTACCCTGATTGCATTGGTGACCCCAGCCAGCAAGATGGCAAATGCCTACATCCCTGATAGTGCCCCCCTCTTAGAGCGAGCACACGGTTGGCTGCTCCAGGCCATCTTGTGAGGTCTCCTTTCAACATCAAGAGCCTGTTGTGCTGTTGCCACATCCTGAGTTCTGGGCTGCAAGCCACCCTGCTACTCACCGATGCCGGGACAGCAACCGATCTGGGAAGTGTTGCAAGTTCCTATGAAGGAAGGCCACCTAACACAGAGGCTAAACACACAGGCTGTAGAACCAGCCCGACGTGGTCAAATCCCAGTGCCTCACTCCCCAGCCCGGTGACCCAGGGAGAGTGCTTTCATGTTTCTGAGCCTCCTACCCTCATCTGTGAACTGGGGGCAAGGCCTATGATCAGGGGTCGGCGAGATAACCCAGGTAAAGCAAGTAGCCTGTGGGCTCATGCGCGGCAAGAACGCCATGAATGTTTGCTCCTGTGATTATCGTTGATGTTACTTTCCATAGTTTTCTTAAGAGTGGATTCCTCCCAGGAGTAAAGAGCCCTGGGTGAAAGGCTGGCCGCACCAATTCACAAGGAACTCTGCACCTGCCTGGGTAATCCTCTATCCAGCTCCAAACCTAGCAGGCTGAACAAGACCTGGGACCCATGTTCCTCTCCAAGAGGAAGCTTGAGTGAGCACAGGGTGGCCTATGCGCCGACTGCAATTGTTCCCAGGATGTAGCATCCCTGTGCGCTCTTTGGAGGGTCCTGAGCCTCCGTCAGATGCTTGCCAGGGTGTAGACCCCACAGATCAAGAATGCCTTGTCCCTAGCCTGCTTCAGTAGCCACAGCCATGGCTGAGCCCCTGGGGACTGGGTCAGTAGAGAGGCATGCACTGGAACTCAGCTCCATGCTGCAAGAGCCTTGGCTTCCCCTGACTATGGCAGAGGACCAGCTTCTTATTTTAAGCTCAAGATTGACCGGAGTCAGAATCACTTTGTGGTGGGTGGCTGCTCCCGCTTGGACAGCCAGGTCTGATCTCGCTGGCCACAATCCATAGATGCGTCCTTCTCGCATATAAGAACCATGGAGGCCAGGCCTGGTGGCTCACGCCTGTAATCCCAGTACTTTGGGAGGCCGAGGCGGGCGGATCACCAGGTCAGGAGATTGAGACCATCCTGGCTGACACGGTGAAACCCCGTCTCTACTAAAAATACAAAAAATTAGCCAGGCATGGTGGAGGGCATCTGTAGTCCCAGCTACTCGGGAGGCTGAGGCAGGAGAATGGCGTGAACCCGGGAGGCGGAGCTGGCAGTGAGCCAAGATCGCACCACTGCACTCCAGCCTGGGCGAGAGGGTGAGACTCTGTCTCAAAAAATAAAAATAAAAATAAAAATAAAAAAATAACCATGGGGGCCAAAATAGGCCTAGTGTTCCTTACTCCTTGCACGCCTGTGTTGTGTGCACCATTGTGACCCCATTTTAGGGATGACTAGACTGAGGCCCAGGAAGGTCAAGCCACCTGCCCCAGAGCACCCAGCCGGTTGGCCGCAGGAACTCCAGGCCTTCCATCCCTGGTGCCCTCACCATGCCTTCTCCACGGCTCCAGAGCACCGTGTTGTCACCCCACACCCTGTGTCATCAATGCCCTCCGAGGTGGGCTGTCACACCAAGGAAGAGAACTGAAGCTGAGCCTGTCACATTACCCCCGGCCCCACCCCACACTGCTGGGGAGGACCGAGTGGGGCTTCCCCTCTCGAGGCAGGAAGTGGTGGGAGAGGTTTAAAAGCGTCCAAGAGGGGAAAACAACTCGGAGTAGTGAAGCGAATGCCTTGAACAGCCCTCCCACGGCCCTGCCCCGCCCCACCGGCGGACCCCGCCCACAGACCCTGCCCAGCACAGCAACACCTAGTCCCTGGCACAGACTGACCACCTGCCCCTCTCTTGCTTCCACAGGTTTCTGGGACTCCTCGCTGAATCCTCCACAAGAAAGAGGGAAGCCAGCCGAGCCTCCAAGAGACCAGGCCCCCGGATTCCCGCAAGTCTCCAGCCTCAGGCCCACAGCCCATGACGCAAACTGTGCCTGTGAAATCGAGCTGTCGGTGGGAAATGACCGCCTGTGGTTTGTGAATCCTATTTTCATCGAGGACTGCAGCAGCGCCCTGCCCAGCGACCAACCACCTCTTGGAAGCTGCCCTGCACGCCCCTTGCCACCCACCTCTGATACTACCTCGCCCACCTCCAGGTGGGCCCCACGCCGCCCACCACCTCCTCCCCCAGTGCTGCCCCTGCAGCCCTCCAGCCCAGCCCAGCCCCCTCTGCTCCCTGCTTCTGCACCCGCCCCTGCCTGTCCTTTGCCCACCTCTCCCCCAGTGCCTGCCCCCGTCACACCCCATGCCCCAGGTCCCCCAGACCATCCGAGCCAGCCGCCTATGACGGCCTGTGAGAGACTCCCATGCCCCACTGCAGGCCTGGGCCCCCTCAGGGAGGAAGCGATGAAACCAGGGGCGGCCTCCAGTCCCTTGCAGCAGGCCTCCCCGCCGCCACTGCCTACGAAGAAGAACCTTCCCACTGCCCCTCCCAGACGCCGCGTTTCTGAGAGGGTGTCCTTAGAAGACCAAAGTCCGGGGATGGCAGCAGAGGGGGACCAGCTCAGCCTGCCTCCCCAAGGGACCTCAGACAGCCCTGAGGACACGCCCCCGGGGAGCACGGAGCAAGGCCAGGACACAGAGGTGAAAGCCAGCGATCCTGACAGCATGCCGGAGCTGCCCAGGAAGGCCAAACAACCCCCAGTCCCACCCCCCAGGAAAAAACGGATCTCTCGACAACTGGCCTCGACCCTCCCAGCTCCCTTAGAGAACGCTGAGCTCTGCACACAGGCGATGGCCTTGGAGACACCCACGCCAGGTCCACCCAGAGAGGGCCAAAGCCCTGCTTCTCAGGCTGGGACTCAGCACCCTCAGGCCCAGGCCACTGCCCATTCCCAGAGCTCTGCAGAGTTCAAGGGCTCCCTGGCCTCCCTCTCAGATAGCTTGGGGGCGTCTGTCATGGCCACCGACCAGGACTCCTACTCCACTAGCAGCACGGAGGAGGAGCTGGAGCAGTTCAGCAGCCCCAGCGTGAAGAAGAAGCCCTCCATGATCCTGGGCAAGGCCCGGCACCGGCTGAGCTTTGCCAGTTTCAGCAGCATGTTCCACGCTTTCCTCTCCAACAACCGCAAGCTGTACAAGAAGGTGGTGGAGCTGGCGCAGGACAAGGCCTCGTACTTTGGCAGCCTGGTGCAGGACTATAAGGTGTACAGCCTGGAGATGATGGCGCGCCAGACCTCCAGCACGGAGATGCTGCAGGAGATTCGCACCATGATGACCCAGCTCAAGAGCTACCTGCTGCAGAGCACCGAGCTCAAGGCCCTGGTGGACCCCGCCCTGCACTCTGAGGAGGAGCTCGGTCAGTGCCCTGGGAGGAGGTGGCAGGGAGGAGAGGGCGGTGGGGCTTACAGACTCAGGAACCCCTTAGGACAAAAGAGGCCTATGCAGTGGACGCTGTTGGTGCCCACCCCCCATCCCTTCCTGGGCACCAGCAACTTTCTCCAGCTGCTGCAAGGTAGGCTGCTAATGGTGCCCAGCTCCCCTCTTTCCTAGAGAATTGACCTTGACTGTATAGGATCTATATTATCTGCACCCTCTCTTACATCATCAGTGGCCCACTGCCAATTACTCCCTGCCATGGGGGGGATGAAGACTGGCCCCTTGGCCTCAAGCAGGACCACTGTGTGATGCAGTTTATGCTCCAGGGCCCGGCGAGATCTGGCTGAGGCTGAGAGTTCATCCTTGCTTAAGCTTGCTCTGCCTCTTCCCACTGCTCTCACTCCCTGTCTTCTGAGTCTCCTCAGTGAAATCACATGCATCCAGATCCCTCTTTCAGGCTCTGCTTTCAGAGAACCAACACAAAACAGCTCACTCCTCTGACCACCCCTTCTAAAGTAGCCCCCAGCCTTCCCCACCCTCACCAACCTTGAATCCAAAGCTTTTTATCAATTAATTATCAAAGCTTTTTCCGATTGTGGTTCACGGTGAGAAGTAGCTGTGAACAACCACACACCTACATATATTAAAAATATCAAGGCCTGGCGCACTGGTTCAAGCCTATAATCCCAGCACTCTGGGAGGCCAAGGCAGGAGGATTGCTTGAGTCCAGGAGTTTAAGACCAGCCTGGCAACATGGCAAAACCACGTCTCTACAAAAAATACAAAAATTAGCCAGGCATGGAGGCGTGCTCCTGTGGTCCCAGGAGGCAGGAGGACTGCTTGAGCCCTGAAGGCCAAGGCTGCAAAGAACCAACGTCCCACCACTGTGCTCCAGTCTGGGGGACAGAGTGAAACCCTATCTCAAAAAGAAAATAACAGCTGGGCATGGTGGCTCACGCCTGTAATCTCAGCACTTTGGGAGGCTGAGGTGGGTAGATCACTTGAAGTCGGGAGTTCGAGACCAGCCTGGCCAACATGGTGAAACCCCGTCTCTACTAAAAATACAAAAATTAGCCAGGTGTGGTGGCACATGCCTGTAATCCCAGCTACTTGGGAGGCTGAGGCAGGAGAATCGCTTGAACCTGGAAGGCAGAGGTTGCAGTGAGCTGAGTTTGTGCCATTGCACTCCAGCCTGGGCAACAAGAGCAAAACTCTGTCTGAAAAAAAAAAAAGAAAGAAAAGAAAAAAATACATTCTGTCAGTTCACACTGCTGTGGCCAAAGTGGTTGCTAAACACTGAGCTGCTTCTGAGCTAGTTGGTAAATAGTTACTGCCCCAGCCGTCCCCTGGTATCTCTAAGCCTCTCTTTCCCCACCCAATAATGAAAGAGTTAGTGCTGGGTACGTAAGGGACACATGAGCCTCTAAACACAGTAGATTCGTAGTGAATGTTTCTTAGAAAAGGAGCTTCAGATGTTCCTTTCCCAGGGCTACTGGATTTTGCTAGCGGACTCCTGAAAACAAATAGGTTTTCGAGGCCACAAGATTCATGATGGCATTTCAGGTGTGATGAGGGGTGATAGGATTGAGATCTGAAGCCAGTGCTGTGTGTGTGTCTGCACAGGGCCCTGTAAGCAGATAGTCGACAAAGAGTTATTGGGCACCCAACTCCGCATCAGGTACTGGCTCAGATATAGAGACAGAAGTGAACAAAGCACTCAAAAAGTTTCAGCCTGTGGGGAGCTTACGGTCTAGCAGGGGTGACAGGCAAGAAGGATGAGTAGGGTTGGGTGCGGTGGCTCACGCCTGTAATCCCAGCATGTTGGGAGGTCGAGGCGGGTGGATCACCTAAGGTCAGGAGTTTGAGGCCAGCCTGGCCAACATGGTGAAACCCCGTTTCTACTAAAAATACAAAAAGTAGCTGGGTGTGGTGGCACGTACCTGTAATCCCAGCTACTCAAGAGGCTGAGGCAGGAGAATCACTTGAACCTGGGAGGCAGAGGTTGCAGTGAGCCCAGATTGTGCCACTGCACTCCAGCCTGGGCGGCAGAGCAAGACTTTGTCTCAAAAAAATCAAAGTTAAAAAAAATAGAAAAATTAGCTGGGCACGGTGGCATGTGCCTGTAGTCCCAGTTACTCAGGTGGCTGAGGCACAAGAATTGCTTGAACCCAGGAGGCAGAGATTGCAATGAGCCAAGATCGTGCCACTGCACTCCAGCCTGGGCAACAGAGGGAGACTCTGTCTCAAGAAGAAAGAGAGAGAGAGAGAAAGACAGAGAGAGAGGAGTAAAGTATAAAGTGTAAGGAGACACATAAGTGAGCACATGTGGATGGAAGCGAGGTCAGGAGGCTGTTGGGGGGCAGGACCCCAAGGGCCTTGTGAGCCTCTCTATGGACCTCACGTCCAAGGGTGAGTGACCTCACTCACATGTGAACATCACTCTGGCCATCACGCCGAGTGGGAGCAGAGAGACTCAGACTTGGTATGAGGCTACTGTCACAGCCGAGGTGAGCAGTGAAGGTGGCTGGGACCAGGACGGAGGCAGCACAGATGGGGAGACATGGTTGGACTCTGGGTCTGTTGTGAAGCTGGAGCCACAGGACTGACTGGAAGCTGGATGCGGGAGTGGGAGAGGGGAAGTAGGATGTGGACATGTGGACAAGCATTGTTGTCCCTGGGAGGCCGCAGTGTCCATCCTGCGGCAGGCACTGGGGAGGAGTCGAGGAGCTCAGTCTGGGACATGTGACACTGGAGATGCTTATTAGACACCAGGTGGGGAGGTCAAGTGGGTCATTGAGGGCTGAGTCTGCAGTTCTGGGGCTAAAGAGAGATGTCTGGGAACTGTCAGCACAAAAGGAGCCATGAGACTGGATGAGATCATCCGGGTCTGAGACTGAGCCACAGGCACCGTGCAGACAGGAGGGCATAGAAGGGCACGGAAGGACATGGAAGGACATGGAAAACTCCAAGTGGCCCAGAGGAAGCTGTGGCCAGCCCTGCCTTCCAGAGTTGGGGGAGTGTAAGAGCTGAGGCCCAAAGGGTCAGGAGTGCTAAGCTGTGGAAAGGGTGGTGGATGGACTTTCCTTCTGGAAAGGGATGACAGCGTGGACGAAGGCCAAGAGGTGGGGAATGAGGCTGGAGGATCACGGGCCATTCACACAGGCAGTGAAAGTCAGCCTGAGGATTTGGCCCAGAGGTGATGGAGCCCCTGAAGGGTGTGTGTGGAGGGCAGAGCAGAGGGGACAAAACAGGGGGACGGCTCAGGAGACTGCGGCCATGCAAGGCCTGTACCTGGTGGCCTTCAGCAGAGCAAAGGAGGTGGAGCACAGGCTGGACCTCTGCTGGAAACAGCAGGAATGACTCCAGCCTCAGGGCAGCTGGCTGGCAGGATGCAGACACGCCATGGCTCCTGTTAAGGCCAGATCTGCCTCGGGCACCAAGATGCCAAGAGGTACTAGACTTGGAGTCTATCCTGGCAGGTGATATGGCAGAGTGTCACCAGAGCCTGCCGTGGGCACTAATGTGTGGGGCAGAGAGGTTTCCAGGCAGTGAGAGGTGGCAGCTGAGCTGAGCCACCAAGGACGGGAGGGCTGGAGCTACAGAGAGGAGAGAAGGGCCCTCCAGCAGGTGGGAACAGGGTCAGCATCCACAGCAACGGTGCCATTCCAGACACTGCACATGTCAGCCTCATGACTGCAAACCAGACCAGATGGGTTTGGCCATTGTCATGCCCAAGAAGCCACAGCTCAGAGAGGTCCAGTGACCTGGCCATGAAGACAGAGCTGGTAGTAGAGCTGGACTTCAGACCCAGGCAGCCCAGCCCTTTCCATGAGCTGAGTCCTCTGCCTCTGCCTCTTCCTTCCGAGCTCTGCCCATGTGTGTGGCCAGTCAGACGGTGAAGGAACTTAAACCACATAAAAAGGCCAGACAGGGTGGGGCATGGTGCCTCATACCTGTAGTCCCAGCACTTTGGGAGGCCAAGGAGGGCAGATCACCTGAGGTCAGGAGTTCAAGACCAGCCTGACCAACATGGTGAAACCCCATCTCTACAAAAAATACAAAAATTAGCCAGGCGTGGTGGTGGGCACCTGTAATCCCAGCTACTCAGGAGACTGAGGCAGGAGAATTGCTCGAAACCTGGGAGGTGGAGGTTGCAGTGAGCCAAGATCACCCCACTACACTCCAGCCTAGACAACAGAACAAGACTCTGTCTCAAAAAAAAAGAAAAAAAAAAAAAAGGCCAACAGAACTCCACACTTAGGGTGCTTCTGGTTTTATTAGGGAGACAAATCACAAGAAACAATTGGATACAAAACAGTCCTAATGTGAAGCTGCGGAGGGCCTGAGTCTGGAGAGGAGGTGCCGGGAAGAGATCCTGCAGCTCTCAGATGTGAAGGGGCTGGGAGGGCGTAGGCACAGCCCTCTCATTTTGCAGTTCAGGAAACGGGCCCTGGGAGGGGAAGGGACATGGCCGAGGTCATGCAGAAGCCCAGGACAGTGGGGAAGTGCAAGTCCCTGCTCCCAGGTCAATGCCCATCTGCACCCATCTCTACCTGCGGAGGCTCCAATGAGGTGGGGAGGTGGGGGGGAAGGAAGGTCAGGAACGGGGTGAGGGAGGTGAGGGCAGCCCTGTGTTCTGCTAAAGGGGAAGAGGGAGGCAGCAGCAAGGGACCCAGGATGGCCATGGGCCAGCCCCCAGGCCTGCGTGGCAGGGAAGGGCTGTCCGGGCCTCTATTGAGACCCAGCCCCGTGGGAGCATGAGTCCCTCCCTCCTCTCTCAGGGCTAGGGCAGCACAGGTGTCTCCCTACAGGAACAGGGCTTGGGACCTCCCCTTACTGAGCCTGTAACCAAGACCCACGCCCTGGAGACAGAGGAGAGCCAAAACAGCTTCCTAAGAATATGTTCCTCCAGTCACCCAAAGCAACTGGGCATCCCCTCGGTGTCAAGAAGACATGAGTTCAAGTCCTTGTTCAACCCCCCAACGCACCCTATGAGAGCCTAAGTTGGTCTGTCCTCAGAGTGGGGATCAGAGCACATGTGCCTCAGAGCAGCTACAAGATCAGGGCACCAACTCCTGCTCTGAGAGCTGATTGGGAATGCCTCTCTGATAGGACGACATTCGAACAGTGAAGGAACCAGTCATGTGGATGACTGCGAGGTGACTGCGCCACACAAAGGGAACTGCAGGAGCAAAGGCCCTGGGGCAGGAGTAGGCCTGGCAGTTGGTAGAGCAGCCTGAGCATGGGGAGCAAGCAAAGCAGTGAATGAGAGGTTACAGGGCCCGATCACAGCGGGGCCTCATAGGCTGTGAGGAGGCTCTGGCTTTGATTTGATTGCATGGGAGATGGGGGCCATTGGAGGTTTCCAAACAGAAGAATGTTATGATCAAAGATGTCATAACAGGACAGCACCAGCTGCTGTGTTGACAAGAGACTATAAGGGCCAGGGCAAAAGCTGACTGACATAACCCCAGCAAGAGATAATGGTGGTACCCTGACCAACCCAGGTCAAGGTAGTAGCCATGGAAGTGATAAAAAAGTAAGGTTCTGGATATACTGTATTTTTGAGACTAGAGTCAAGTGGGTGTGGGAATTGGAAGGGAGATATTAAGAATAATTCCACCAATCATTTACTGGACATTCAGGCCATCAGCATACAGCTGCCCAGGTTGTACACTGTACAACTCCAGTGTGAGTATCGCCCTCTGAAGTTACGTACTCATAGTCAGCCCTGTGAAAGTTTGCTCTCTGCCAGGCCCTGTGAAAAGCATCAGGATGCAACGACTGGCTCCTGTGCCAGTGCCTTTCCAGTGTGGCTTTCTGTTGAATAAACTGTGCTCTCTCATGTGCCAGAACCACAGGGTATAACTTTTGGGGCTGTGAGTGTCCTTGCAGGTGCTGGAGCTGTGAATGTCCTCCCAGGGGTCAGGGGATGGGGATGGCTGTGCTGTTGGGCAACAGAACCAGGTGGCAGGATCCCAGCATCTGGTTTCCTCACCCTCGCTCTCTTGTTTACCTGCAGAAGCAATTGTAGAGTCCGCCTTGTACAAATGTGTCCTGAAGCCCCTGAAGGAAGCCATCAACTCATGCCTGCATGAGATCCACAGCAAGGACGGTTCACTGCAGCAGCTCAAGGAGAACCAGCTAGTGATTCTGGCCACCACCACCACTGACCTAGGTGTGACCACCAGCGTGCCGGAGGTACCCATGATGGAGAAGATCCTGCAGAAGTTCGCCGGCATGCACAAGGCCTACTCACCTGAGAAGAAGATCTCCATCCTGCTCAAGACCTGCAAACTCATCTACGACTCCATGGCCCTTGGCAACCCAGGTCAGCGGGCAGCCGGGAGGGGCCTAGGCGAGGAGCTCTCTTTTTATGGGTCCATGACCCCACCCTGACAAGGACTCTGGAGCCCTTGGAAGGCCCCAGACTTTCCAGATTCAGAGCCCCCCTGGGGAGGAACTGGGTGTAGGTGGGGTGTAACTCCTGCGCCCTCTTGGAGTTACCTGGGGCCTGGGAGGAGAGCCATGATTGGCTGCTGCCTTGGAGGCAAGCGAGGAAGCCAGCCCACAGTTAACTTTGTGTGAATTAGGAAAAGCACTGTGTTAGTTTGCTAGGGCTGCAGAAACAATACCACAAGCTGAGTGGCTTAGCCAGCAGAAATATATATTGTCTCACAGTTTTGGAGGCTGGAAGGTTCAAGATCAAGGTGTGGGCATGGCTGTGCTCCCACTAAAGATGCCAGGGAAGGTTATTTTCCTTCCGAGCTTCTGGTAGTTCCTTGGCTTGTGGCCACAGAACTCTGATCTTCACATGGCATGCTTCCTGTGTGCATGTCTGTGTCCCAATTTCCTCTTTTTGTAAGAATGCCAGTCAGACTGGATTAGGGGCCCACCCTACTCCAGTATGACTTCATCTCAGCTAGTTACAGCTGCAACAACCCTGTTTCCAAATAAGGTCAGAGTCCTAGGTGCTGAGGGTTAAGACTTCAACATACAAATTTTGAAGGGACACAAGTCAACCCCTAACAGGTGCCTTAAACAATTAGCATTGATTTGATGCCTAAGTCCACGGGGCATGGACAACTCTCTGATCTGGGTCAGGTGTGCCTGAGCTTGGGTGGGCTTATTCATGGATCTGTGCCCACATGCTGGGTGAGTTGGTTGGCTGTTGGCTGGTCTGGGACGGCCTTGTTCATGTGCTGAGTGGTTGATTGAGCTGTTGGCTGGTCTGGGATGGACTTGCCCACATGCTGGGTGGTTGGTTGGCTGTTGGCTGGTCTGGGATGGCCTTGTTCACGTGCTGAGTGGTTGATGAGCTGTTGGCTGGTCTGGGATGGCCTTGCTCACGTGCTGAGTGGTTGATGAGCTGTTGGCTGGTCTGGGATGGGGATGACTGAGCCATGAGTTTCTCATCCTCCAGCAGGTTAGCACAGGTATGTACCCATGGCAGTAGCTGGGGCCCCAGAGAACAAGCAAAGCCTGCAAGGCCCAGTGAGGCCTGGCCCTGAACTGGCATGATGTTGCTCTGACACCTTTCATTGACTTGTTTAGGCACAAGAGACCATCCCAGACTCGAGGAGTGAGGAACATTTCCCCTCTGATGGAAACAGTACAAAGGCATATTGTAAAGGGTGTGGATGTGGGAGAGGAATCCGTGGGACTATTTGTAATCATTTGACTGCAGTCCTCCAGGCAGACAAGAATAGGCATCACTGCACGATGGGGCACAGCTCAATGAAGAGAAAGCTGGCAGGATTCATCCCTTCAGCTGGTGCCCTTGTGCAGTGAGCAAACTGTGTACCTGGACACGGCTGCCATGGCAATAGAGTGGATGGATAGCCACCTCTGTAGACTCACAGACGTGGGTTCGAATTCCTGGTCTGTCAGTTACTACCTATTTAAGCTTGAATGATTTACTTAACTCTTTAGAGCCCAATTTCCTCACCTGAGGAAGCTGCTTTACAGAGAGAGTAAAAGACCCTAAGACCCCTAATGGCTCGGAAGCCATACTCAGTCACTTGTGAGTATTAGAAACAATGTGTGTAAAATGGTGGCCTCCACACACAGCACCTGGCAGGCTCAACAAATGTGGCTGTGTTAAGAGAGGGATTCTCTTCATCTCCCCTGGAGAAGGGCAGGCCAGTTTGGCCATAGACCAACAGAAAGCAATTATGGGAGTGTGATTGGGGTATGGTGCCAGATCCCCTCACCCTAGAAACCTTTCCTCTCAGATCTGTACAGGCCACAATTCCGGGTTAGTCACATTTTTGTGGTAAACTGATTTGTGTCTTGCGACCGTGTGTTAGAATTGTGCTCCCCAGGCCAGGTGCGGTGGCTCATGCCTGTCATCCCAGCACTTTGGGAGGCTGAGGTGGGGGGATCACGAGGTCAGGAGTTCGAGACCAGCCTGGCCAACATGGTGAAACCCTGCCTCTACTAAAAATACAAAAATTAGCCGGGTGTGGTGGCACAGGCCTGTAATCCCAGCTACTCAGGAGGCTGAGGCAGGAGAATGGCTTGAACCCGGGAGGCAGAGGTTGCAGTGAGCCGAGATCGTGCCACAGCATTCCAGCCTGGGTGACAGAGCGAGACTCCGTCACACACACACACACACACACACATAGAATTGTGTTCCCCAAAAGCAGACACCACGCCAGGGTGAACTCTGTATTAAGACTTTATCCTGATATTGGAGATATGATGGGAAGAGAGAGGGTTGTAGTAGAAGCAGGATGTAGTGAAGGGTTTGTTTTCATAGAGTGGACATTAGCCTCGGAGGGAGGTCGGGTGTCTTGTGCAGCCTGGGGCCCAGAGAACAAGCCCAGGATGTAAACTCCGCAACTGAGTAACCTCCAGGAAAATCCCCAAAGAAGTAGGTGGGGGACAGTGGACAGCCTGCAGAGCCCAGCGCTCTCGGTGAGTTTGACCTGGTCAGCCCCAGAGGGCTGGGACTCAGGGAAAGAATCGAGTATGCCCTGCCAGGCGACATGAGACCAAGGGTTAAGACCCCCTCGTGGCCTGGCAAAGGGTGTCCAAGAATGAGCGGGGCCTTCTCAAGCCTTCTCGGAGAGAGGCAGTCCTGGCTCTCTCTGCAGCAGCAGGCGTTGGAGAGGGAGGCAAGCTCAGAGGCGTCCTACACGGCATGCAGGGAAGCAGCAGTCAGACTGGATCAAGGCAGAAAGGAGACAGAGCCCCGGGGACCCTTTGCTGGGAACAGCCTCGGGGAGAGCAGGCAGGCTGGCCCTGGACCCTGCAGGGATCATGGAAGAGCAAGGACCAGGCTTCCTTGCCGGCTCTGCCGCTTCTCAGCTTGTGGCTGTGTTAAAATGACTTAGGTGCTCAGCCACAGTTTTCTCTTATGTTCAACAGGCACAGCCACAACCACCTTACAGGCCTGTCTTGAGGCTTAGAGGAGTCTGAAGTTTGCATGTTGCCCAGCAGTTGGCACTTAGTCACAATAGCTATTGATTGGTTTTGGTGCTGAATTTCTAATTAGGGAAATCGTTGACCCTGGATTTGCTGGGCTTGGTGGTAAAGTCAGAGCCAAGGGTTTTATAGACCCTGAGACATGATCAGGGCGACAGCTTTGGGCTGGAAGGGGCAATTCCATTCTCGATGAGTCCCAGTTTATCCAGAAACCCCTAGCCTCCTGGAATTCTTTTTAAAACCCCGTGACTGAGGAGCAACATTCAAACACCATGATTTTTTTTTTTTAAACAGGGTCTCTTTCTGTTGCTCAGGCTTAAGTACAGTGGCACCACGCCCCAGGCTCAGGCAATCCTCCCACCTCAGCCTCCTGAGTAGCTGGGACTACAGGCATGCGCCACCAGACCCAGCTAATTTTTGTATTTTTTGTAGAGACGGGGTTTCACCATGTTGCCCAGGCTGGTCTCAAACTCCTGAGCTCAAGCAATTTGCCTGCCTCGGCCTCCTGAAGTGCTGAGATTACAGGTGTGAGCCACCACATCCAGCCTGACTTTTTTAAATTGACAGATAAAATTGTATGTATTTACTGTGTACAACATGATGCTTTCAATATCTACATTGTGGAATGACTAAATCTATCTAATTAACATAGGCATCACCTCACATAGTTATCATCCTTGTGGTGAGAATCAAACACCGTGATTTTTGCTAACAATGAATTTGCTTTCTAAAAACTTACCAGAGAGCAGGGACTCGAGGAAGGAATGGCTAATTTTGAGGAGGGAGGAGGAGCAAGAAAGGCAGCCGCTGGAAAGGGCATGGCTGGTGTCACATGTGGTTGAATGGAGCAGAACCAGGTGCCTGCCATTTTCCATCCTCAGCAGGCAAGAGGGAGGGAGGCCGGAATCTCTGCAGATCCAGAAGCCAGGCTCAGTCGGGGAGACTCTGAGACATGAAGGTCAGGCCAGGGTTTCCCCCAGACACCAATGGGTTTCTTCTCAAGGAACAGAAAGAATGTTTCCCTCCCACCACTGGGTGAGCACTGGACTGGGAGCACCGTGACTCCCAATTTCATCTCAGAACCGGGCAGGTCAGGGCTGTTCCATTCAGAGCCTCAGCATCTTCATCTGGGTGGAATTAGGTTCTGCTCAAATGGGTTTGGGATTTGTCAACCCCAAATCCAAAGAGCAGAGGATTTGGGGTTCATCCACAGTCCTGGGTTTGAACCCCAGCTTTGGTGCTATAGCCTTGAACATTAATCTCCCTGGACTTTTGTTTGTGTACAAAATGAGGGCGAAACGCTTGTCATGTTGCAATGCAGGAGCTGGGACAGCACATGGGACAGCCTAGGTACTCAAGGAGTTACTTCCCAAGACTCAGTTTTCCCACTCTTTAAATGGGGCTAGGAACGCCTCTCTCTGGGCTGTTGTGGGGATCAAAGTTTATGAATGAGTGTTTAGATATTAGGATGCAGGAACAGCTGCCTCCCAGCCACGTTCCCAAAAATACAGAAGCTGAACGCAGTGGTTTTCAAGACAGATTCCACAAGGCACCCCAGGGGCCACCAAGGGGTCGAAAGACAAGCTGGGCCCCAAGCCAGCTCCACCCCAGACAACCCTGCTTGTACCTGTTTTACACGTGGGGTTCTGCAGGGGATTTTGTTTCAAAAAAAAGAGTTCTATTTTTTTACGTTTCATTTGGAAATAATTTCAAACTTCAAAAACTCTAAGAATAGAAACAGTACATAGAAACAGGAACACCTGCAGACCCTTTGTGAATTGTTAACATCGGACCCCCTCCGCTTCATCATTTTCTTTCTCTGTCTACATACATAATGTTTTTTCTGAATTGTGTCAGGGTAAGTTACATACATCTGGGTCCTTTACCCCTAAACGCTTTCCTAGGTATTTTGTTGGTGTGCATATGTAAGATTACATAACTCTTACACAGCCACGGTGGAGTTGTCCATTGTGTACATTTATGTTAATACAATGTTTTTATCTAAACTTCCAGGTTGTCACTTGACTTAAGAAGGTCCTTTTTAGAATTTACCCCTCATGTTCAGGATCTGGTGAAGGGTTAGATGTTGCGTGTGCTTGTCATGTGTCTTTAACCTCCTTTAATCTGGAATATCTCATATTTGTTGCTGAATGATGGAAATACAATCTGAGGAATGCGTCATTAGGGAATTTCATTGTTGTGCAAACATTTTAGAGTGTACTCACACAAACCTAGATAGCACAGCCTACTATACCCCTGGGCTATATGGTATGGCCCATTGCCCCCAGGCTACCACCCTGTACAGCATGTGACTGTGCTGAAAACTGCAGGCGGTTGTAGCTCAGTGGCAAGTATTTGTGTATCTGAACATATCTAAACGTAGAAAAGGTGCCGTAAAAGTCCAGCATTATGATCTTATGGAACCACTGTCATATATGTGGTCCATCGTTGACCAAAACTTCGTTATGCATTGCGTGACTGTATTTCCACAGCCTTTGTCTTTTTTTTTTTTTTTTTTTTTTGAGACGGAGTCTCGCTCTGTCACCCAGGCTGGAGTGCAGTGGCGCTATCTCGACTCACTGCAAGCTCCGCCTCCCGGGGTCCCACTATTCTCCTGCCTCAGCCTCCTGAGTAGCTGGGACTACAGGTGCCCACCACTACACTCAGCTAATTTTTTTTTGTATTTTTAGTAGAGACAGGGTTTCACCGTGTTAGCCAGGATGGTCTTGATCTCCTGACCTCGTGATCCGCCCGCCTCAGTCTCCCAAAGTGCTGGGATTACAAGCGTTAGCCACCACGCCCAGCCTCTTTGTCTTTAATGACATTGATGTTTTTGAGGGATACTGGTTTTTTCCACCACCCCCACATTTTCTTAATGAAAGTTCCTCATTCTGTGTTTGTCAGATGTTTCCTGATGATTAGATTGAGGTTATGCATTCTCAGCCAGATCCCAACTGACTTCAATTCTGACTTTGACATTCAGTAATTTTAGAACGAGGTCCCAGGCATTCAACTCACACCTCCCTCTGGCAGGTGATCCAGGCAACTGTGTAGTCTGTGGCCTTGCTACCCGAAGTGTGATCTGCAGCCCAGCAGCTCTTCATTGAGCCCTGGGAGCTGCGAGTGACCCCACAGAGAGGCAGACTCCAGCCCGAGTCCCACCTACCTCCACCACTGACCTACTTCCTCCACCACTGACTGCTTTAAGCAAAAAACAGCCCTCCGTGTCCACCACTCCTGACTTCCACCCTGCCCTAGCCTTGCCTCTAGCCTTCCCAGCTCCCTCACCTCCAGGGAAGATTCCTCACCCACCTGCCTCATTGCTGTGCTGCAGGCAACAGTAGCTTGATGTGGTACCTTCATGGCCCACTTGAAAGGGGAGTAAAATAGGGTGGGCCGCTGGCAAGACCTGTTGGAACAGTGAGGAAAGGGGTAAACATGGAGACACAAGATCTGAGTTAACTGGCTATGCTATCTTCTCCAGAAAGACAGGGCCAGGATTAAACCTAGTATTAGCTCCCTCTAAAGCCTGTGCTCCTATCACCATGCCAGTGGCTGGCCTAGGAATGAACCCCAAGTTTCAGAATCCTGGTCGAATGTGTTTTCTCCTATCACAAATTTAGGGTCCTGAGTTAGGCAGATTGGGGAGTTCATGGAAGCAAATGGCTTTGGATAAACTGGCCCTCCATCCTGGAATCAGGAGCAGACCGATTCTTCATGGACTTCATGAGGCTTGGTGAGAGCGGCCAGAACTTCTAGATTCATTTCTTCTATCACTTTGACAAAGAAGTCATTCCCACCTATTTGATGTCTAAGACTAGTCATTCAGAGCTGGTTCTGCTGCTGGGGAGAAACAGATTCAAGTCCAAGAAACCCTCCTTAAGATGGGAGGGGGAGAAAGAGGGTAGGGGTGCAGTTCGGGAACCTTCTAATGCGAATGCCGAGCAGGAGGCATCCCAAAGGGTACTGACGGCCTGAGGCTGCCTTTTCAGTTCCTTGAGTAGTCTGTGTAAACACCCTGATACCACCCATGTGACCTTCTGGAAACAGGGCCTGGCTCCTAACCCCAGGGGGATGGAGCACACTACTGACCACGTGGTGGGATGTGGGGGCCAACGGGGTGGTGATAGAGTCCCAGGTCCCTTGCCATCCACTTCCCTGGCAGAGACCACAAAGTCAAGAGTTCACAGCTAGTTTAGGCAAGGGCAGCCACAGAGGAATTAGATGGCAGGAGGGCTCTTGATGGGGACCCCAGGAGTATGGAATAATGGGCCTTGTGACATTGACTGGGGGTAGAGAGGACAGGCAGGGAGGTCAGGCTGTTGGTTTTTTTAAATCTATGTTTAAAAAAATTAAACTGGGTTAGGCGCGGTGCCTCACGCCTGTAATCCCAGCACTTTGGGAGGCCGAGGTGGGCGGATCATGAGGTCAGGAGTTGGAGACCAGCCTGACCAACATGGTGAAATCCCGTCTCTACTAAAAATACAAAACTTAGCCGGGCATGGTGGCGCACACCTGCAATCCCAGCTACTCAGGAGGCTGAGGCAGGAGAATCACTTGAACCCAGGAGGCAGAGGTTGCAGTGAGCCAAAATCGCACCATTGCACTCCAGCCTGGGTGACAGAACAAGACTCCATCTCAAAAAAAAAAAAAAATTAAACTGACTTTTGATGATCAAAGTCACTCGTGCTTATTGTTGCAAATTGATCAATAGTATGTTGGTGAATTTCTTCTTAGTCTTTTTGAAATAACTACAGATAGGTAGATAGATAATTGGTTAAGAAAACATTTGCTGCTATAAACATTTGCTGCTATTTGATTAGCTAGATAAGCCCTCTCATCTCTAACTCAATAGAAGTGTATTTCTCACTCATATAAGTCTAATACATGGAAGAGGGTTGGAGGTGGAGGGCCATGCTCCATATGGTCATTCAGGGATCCATGCATAGGAAGACTTCCTAGGTCTCCCTAGAGATTGACATCCAGGTGACAGTAAGGGGGTGGGCATCTGAAAGAGAGCTTTCCTTCTCCAAAAGGTTGTGACTCACAACCTTGCTTTTTTACCCCACAACACAAATGGAGTGCAGGTCCCCTAAGATGTCATGTTCTGAGGCTTATAGGACACACTCCCCTCCTGTCTTTCATAATAATTGTGTCTGGCATTTACTGCTCCATGCTAATTACCTTCCATCTGTCTTGTCGTGTCATCCTCACAACCACTCCAGGGGATGTGGACACTGTGATTATCCCCGTTTTACAGCTGAGGAAGCTAAGGCTCAGTGAAGTTAAGTAGCACGCTTACAGTCACACCTGATGAGCAGGTGAGTGGTTGACCTGAGACTTGAACCCGCGTCCTTTGCTGAAACCCGGGACCCTCTGGCCTCTCCAGGGCATCCTGAGGTAAGAGATGACCTCAGAAAGGACAGACACAAGTCATGGCTGAGTTTTGCAGTGCCTCCAACCTCATACCTTTTCAAGCCAGAGTGGGATTTCGTGTCTTCAGGCCTCAGAGCCCACAGCCTGCGTAGCTGACTGGCTTGCGGGCTGAGCTCTCTGAAGAGGAACCCAGGGAGCTGGAGTGTTTTCCTCAGGGACACAGTGTAGCTCAGAGCAGAACTGAGACTTAAGCAGCATCTGTGCAAAGTGCAAGCAACCAAACAGGGTCGCTTCAAGGAGCTCAGTGGGAGAGAGGGGGCTGGGTTCTAATCTCATGACAGCCACAGACTTTACAAGTGACCTCCAGCCAACCATTTCTCTGCCGAGGCGTCAGTTCTTTCATCTGTGCAGCTGAAAGTTCAGACTAGATCAGTAGTTTTCAAACTATTTCCAGGAAACTCTCTAGGGGCCACAGACATAGCTGGGGGCCACCTTGGAACAGTGGAGGGGCGTAGTTAAAAGGAGATGAGCAGGCCAGCCCTGCTGCCCCACCCTGAGTCAACCAGAGAAGCTGAACTGTGCATAAGGTACCCATTACCAAAGGCTTCCATTGCAAACACAGATTTGAAGTCTACTGTTCTAAATGGCCTCTACTTCCTGCTGTCATATGTTTTTATCAAATAAATTCATTCATTCAACAGTTCAACAAACTTTTCTTGATAATTTTTTTTTTTTTTTTTTTTTTTTCCTGAGATGGAGTTTCACTCTGTCACCCAGGCTGGAGTTCAGTGGCGCCATCTCGGCTCACTGCAAGCTCCGCCTCCCGGGTTCACGCCATTCTCCTGCCTCGGCCTTCCGAGTAGCTGGGACTACAGGCACCTGCCACCATTCCCGGCTAATTTTTTTTTTTAATTTTTATTTTTAGTAGAGACAGGGTTTCACCACATTAGCCAGGATGGTCTCGATCTCCTGACCTCGTGATCTGCCCACCTCAGCCTCCCAAAGTGCTGGGATTACAGGCATGAGCCACCGCGCCCAGCTGACAATGCAGATGTTAAGAGCAAAACCCAGGAAGACCCAGCCCATGTTTTTAAGATGTTCATAATTCAAGCTAAAAACAAGCATTAAACAAGCAAGCATCTTGCAGTGTGATAACTGATATTCATTCATGCTTTTGGCAAATATGTTTATTAAATACTTACTATAGACCAGGTACCATTGAGGTTTCAGATATAAACAGTGAACAAGATAAGGTACCTGCCCGAGTAAAACTTTCATTCGAGGAGGAGAGATAGGCAATAACAAGTAAACAGAAATGCAAAATATATCCTCCAAGGTGAAACGTGCAACTGGGGTGGATAAAGCAGGGTAGGGGGTCTGAGGAGGGTTGGAGGAGTTTGCTGTCCTGGGACTGGGTGGTCAGGGAAGGCCTCTCTGAGTTAACATGTGATATGGACTTTCCTACTCTGCAATGCCAGGACTGGGGAGAACCATTACAAGGGCATTGGGCCTAGCTAAGGAGGTCTTCAAGGAAGACTTCTGGGAGGAAAAAAGTGGCTTTAAGTGGGAATCTTGGTGGAAAGCTAGGGCCAGGGCAGGGCATAGTCATGAGCCTCCTGCTGCCCCAGGGTTGCAGCATCAGCCACTGGCCTTCACTAAGAGCCCAGTGAACAAATGGGGGCCCTGGGTGGGGGGTGGGGTAGGAAGTAGTTTTGATAAGATGCTCAATCCTTTCCTCTCCCTCAGGGTCTGCAAACTGTGGCCCTCCCAGCCAACTCTGTCCTACCACCTGATTTTGCAAATAAAGTTGTATTAGAACACAACCCATATCCATACTCAGCATCTAGGGCTGCTTGTGTTCTAAGGGCCGAGTTGAATAGTTAGGACAGAGACCGTGTGGCCCATGAAACTAAAAATATGTACTTTCTGGCCTTTTACAGAAAAAAGTTTGCTAGCTCCTCTTTTAGACAATGCTTCCTCGCCCTATCACCCAGGCTGGAGTGCAGTGGCACAATCATAGCTTACTGCAGCCTCAACCTCCCGAGTTCAAGCACGTCCTCCTACCTCAGCCTCCAGAGTAGCAGGGACTACAGATGCATGCCACCACACCCAGCTGATTTTTTTTTTTTTAAGTAAAGACAAAGTCTCACTATGTTGCCCAGGCTGGAGTTAGGGCCTTTCTAATCCTCATTGTCTGTGTGATCCAGCTGAGCACCCCTTCAGCTCATTTTGATCTTAAAGAGAGCTTTCCTTCTCCAAAAATCTCCCAGCAGATGAAATATGCATAAAACCCCAGCCAGCTTTTTGAAATGTGATCAGCTACCTACAGATGGCAAACAGATGTGACCTGGCAAAAAAGAAAGCAGAAATCACCAGGAAGTGGAGGCTGCAACCAGCAGGGCGTTTGGATGCACAGCCAAATGGACGTGATCTCTGGTCCACCCAAGACAGATGTTCAGCTCACAGGAGAAGGATTTCGCAGCTAACATCCCAGTGGCACTTCCTGAGGCCCCTGTGTGCTCAGGGCTGAGCCCCGAGCCTGGGGTTCCAGGCTGCTCAGGAAGGAGCGTGCAGCCCTAACTGCCAAAAGGTTGGGCTGGGACCCAGTACGTGTAAACAATGTTTGAAGCTTGTGTTGGTCCATGAGGAGCTATCATGCCTGTATGGATACTGTCTCACCAACATCAACAGCCAGAGACCCAGATTCTAGTCCCAGCTCTGCTACTGACCAGCTGTAGGGCTTTGAGCAAATTTCTCCCATCTCTGAGCCTCAATTTCCTCACAGCATGGTTGGACGTGATAAACTAAGGCCAATGGTGTGCTGGAGTCAGCTCACATCAGCTCGTGGGAACTGACTGTGTGCATCTCTTCCCAGCTCTGTGTTCTCGTTGGTAGCTTGAAGTTGGAAATTGTGGAAATATTTAGATCGTGGAAATTGGCAAATGCTACAAATCAAGGTTGATTTTTTTTCCTTCAGAGAGCCAGTTGTTAAGCATTTCCCAGGACACCACTGTCTAAGGCCCACAGGACATCTCAGTATCTATGACCATGACCCTACCCCTGGCGGGACAGTGGTACCCAGTAAGAACACACATGGGACATAGTTCAGTCCATTGTCAGCAGCCTACGTCCCAAGCCTATGCAGGGGGCTGGAAAGGCAGTGATGCGAGAGAGGCTCAGAGAGGGTTAGTGACTCACTCTGGCTCACACAGCCTCCATCCCTGCCCTCAGCATACTCACAATGTGAAGAAGGGGGCAGGCTCTGAATCAGTCAAGGCATATGGGAGCCAGAGCAGGAACGGTCCAGCTGTGCTGGAGGATGTGGGAGAGCACAAGGAGAAGTTGATAACGGGAAGGTAGGGAGGGGCTCCCAGGCAGGGGAAACTGTGTGTGCAAAGGCCTGGAGAGGGGAGAGTGCATTCAGAGTTCAGGGAATGGGCTGTGGTGCAACCTAGTGGGATGTTATGTGGGAGGGTGATGGAGGCAGAATGTCATCTCAAATTGGAAGATGGAAAGTAGAGTAGGCACCTGCAACCCCAGGGCAGCCCAGGAGGGCTTCTTGGAGTTGGAGGAGGCAGATCTTGAAGGATGAGTCAATTAGTAGGAACATGGGATTGTTGGTCAAGATTCCTCAAGGAAAACATGGGAAGAAGAGCAGGTAAAGGACCTTCCATAGCCAGGGAGTACAAAGCCACAGTCCTGGGCCCCCTCCCTTCCTGTCCCCTTCATACCCACATGGCCCGCCCTGAAGTCCTCAGACCTAGGGCCCCAGTTGGGCCATCCTTTGGCTGAAAGTCATTACTTCCTCAAGCAGGGTTTCTCACCTGTGGCCCTGCAGACATTTGGGGTGTCCTCTGCATCCCAGTTGCTGGCCCATTTTGCAGATGTAGAAATGGAGTGTGGCCAGAAAGGCAGGTCACACGGGGCCGCATTGTCTAAAAAATTAACCAAGGATGGGCCATGAGCAGAATCCACATTCACTGGACAAAAACGACTGGAGGCCTCCATGGTTGCAGTGGTATACTGCAGGAGCCAGGACTTAGAGACGAGGCCGCCCAGGCTATGCGGGAAGATGGGAAATGGAGTCTTTATTTGGGGTGGCCTTATCCTGGCTAAAAGTCAGGAGTTCTGTTACTTTGAAAATAGAGACTGGAGCCAAGTGTGCGGTGGCTTATGCCTGTAAGCTCAGCACTTTGGGAAGCTGAGGCGAGCGGATCACTTGAGGTCAGGAGTTCGAGACCAGCCTGGCCAACATGGCAAAATCCCATCTCTACTTAAAAAAAAAAAAAAAGTAGCCAGGCGTGGTGGTGAGCACCTATAATCCCAGCTAGTCAGGAGGCTGAGACGAGAGAATTGCCTGAACCTGGGAGGCGAAGGTTGCAGTGAGCCGAGATCGCACCACTGCACTCCAGTCTGGGCGACAAGAGTGAGACCCCATCTACAGAAAAGAAAAAGAAAATAGAGACTGGACAATGCAGAAGGAAGGAAAGCAACCACTAGTCTCCGGTGCTCACACCAGGCTAGAACAGACTACGCAGGCAAGGAACACGAGACCCCCCTGGTCAGCTGAATGTGACCCTGAAATCACAACCCCTGGCAAGACCATGGGCTTCAGCCTGGGAGGGTCCTAAGGGCAGGAACCACCTCTGACTCACGTCTTCTGTCTCCCTGTGTGCAGGGCCCACACCCGTACCCACTCATACTGGCGGTCCTTGACCAAGTCCTCATTTTGTGCCAGCCTCTGCCCTAAGAATTACCTGCAGGGCCAGGGTTTGTGGGAGGTGAGGGAGACACTCGCCTTAGGGGCAAAATGCAGGGGGATGGCCAAGAAACTCAACCACAAAGATAAATTTTTTATATATGTGTGTGTATGTATATATACACATAATTTTTTAAACAATTCAGTGGTTTTCAGTATATTTGCAAGGTCATATGACTAAAACTACTCCAATTCCAAAACATTTTTATCACCCCAAAAAGAAACTCATTAAAAATCACTCCCTATTCTCTTTTCTGCCAACTCCAGGCAACCACTCATCTGCTTTCTGTCTCTGTGGATTTGCTTATTCTGGACGTTGCATACAGATGGAATCCTATCATACGTACAATATGCAGTCTTCCATGGCTGACTTCTTTCACTTAGCATAATATCATCACGGTCTATCAATATCACAGCGGCCAGGCGCGGTAGCTCACGCCTTTAATCCGGCACTTTGAGAGGACGAGGCCGGTGGATCATTGAGCCCAGGACTTCGAGACCAGCCTGGGCAACATGGCAAAACCCTGTCTCTAACAAAAATACAAAAAGAAAAAAAAAAATAGCCAGTCTCATAACCCGGTCTCAAAAAAATGAACAAATATCAGTATTACAGCATGTATGAGTAGCTTGTTCCTTTTCATTCCCAAAGACTTCCATGGTATGCATGCACATTTTGCCGTGTATCCACAAGTGATGGACAAGTAGCCATCTCCACTTCTTGGCTATTATGGCCAATACTGCCATGAACATTTGTGTGCAGGTCTCTGTGTGGAAATATGTTTTTGTTTCTCTCAGGTGTATATATAACTAGGAGTGGAACTTTGGGCTCATGTGACAAGATAAGTACTATTTTAATGCAGTATTTTTTTAAAAAAAATAAAAATTAATGAAAAAGCCATGATGAACAAAATATCCACTTTTTTTTAGAGACAGAGTTTCACTTTGTTGCCCAGGCTGGAGTACAGTGGCACAATGTTGGCTCACTGCAACCTCCGCCTCCCAGGTTCAAGTGATTCTCGTGCCTCAGCCTCCGGAGTAGCTGGGATTACAGGCTTATGCCGCCATGCCTTGCTAATTTTTGTATTTTTAGTAGAGATGGCGTTTCCCCACATTGGCCAGGTTGGTCTCGAACTCCTGACCTCAGGTGATCCGCCTGCCTGGGCCTCCCAGAGTCCTGGAATTAGAGACATGAGCTACCACGCCTGGCCGCCACATTTTCAATGAAGTCAGGCTGTTGTCTGTTTTATGATCCTGCGTTACTGTGCTATGGAACAGTCATTTCCAATCAGCCTGCGGTTTCCAGGCCCACATACTTTTGTGATGGCTGACAGTAGAAAGCGAACATATTGGCAACCAGATTTTAGATACAGTCGTTGTTTCTTGAGTGTAGCACGTTTGTTAACTTTTTCCACCTGGTTCAAACTATGAGAGGCTGTTTTGATAAACACATATGGGGCACACAGTTTTCTTTCTGCCTCGGGCTTTGCTACGGCTGTGACCAGCTGCACCATTTCAGTTAATCCTCAAACATCCTCGGGCACCTCGTTCTCCAACCTCCCCGCTGAGGTGAGAGGAGGGAAGGAGCTTGCTACAGTCCACAGCTGGTGAGTAGGAGTGCTGGGATTTGAACCCAGGTCTGGGCTTGGAAACTCGGCCTTCACACCGTGCCTCTCAGCAGTGTAGCCTGCAGTTGCCCAGGAGAGTCACTTTAGCTCTCTGAAGTATTTTATTCAGGCAGGGGGCAGCCTCATTGTTACGAGGACAGATGTGAATGTGCAGAATTCACTATGAAATCTGACAACCTGGGCAACATGGCAAAACCCCATCTCTACAAAAAAATACATACATACAAAAATTAGCTGAGCATGGTGGTATGTGCCTGTAGTCCCAGCTACTCAGGAGGCTGAGGTGGGAAGATTGCTTGAGCTCAGGAAGTCGAGGTTGCAAGTGAGCTGATATTAAGCCACCATACTCCAGCCTGGGCGACAGAGTGAAACCCTGTCTCAAAGGCCGGGCGCTGTGGCTCACACCTATAATCCCAGCACTTTAGGAGGCTGAGGCAGGTGGATCACTTGAGGTCAGGAGTTCCAGACTAGCCTGGCCAACATGGTGAAACCCCGTCTCTACTAAAAATACAAAAATTAGCTGGGTATGGCAGCGCACGCCTGTAATCCCAGCTACTCGGGAGGCTGAGGCAGGAGAATTGCTTGAACCCGGGAGGTGGAGGTTGCAGTGAGCCGAGATGGCGCCACTGCACTCCAGCCTGGGCAACAAGAGCAAAACTCTGTCTCAAAAAAAAAAAAAAAAAAAAAAAAAACAAGGGAAAAGAAAAGTTGCTTCCTGCCCTGGAAGTGCTTGCCATGAGCCACACCTGACACAATGGGAGGACCATCACCAGTCAAACATCCGTGTGTGCGATAGGAACTTGCCAGTCATGTCTCTCCATGTCCCCAGATGAAGCCACATGTGAAAATTTTATTTTAGAGCTAAGAGTTAGAAAAATAATTTGATTCCCCCAAGAAATAGGTATATTTTTTCTTCATGGACAGTGAGAATATAACTGATTGTGTTTTCCCTCTTTGCTTTGGCCAGCAGGAAACTCAAAGCCAAATTTGCTGCTGTAAAAGAGTAGTTGTGTAGGTTCTTGCTTATTTGTATTTTTATGTTTCCTATAGTATCATCCCTCTGGTAATTTATATTTGTCCTGATGGTTTTCAAATTTTGATTGAGATGTTGCTGTTTTATCAGGTATATTTCCTGATGGTCCCCTAAATCCTTTGTAAACATGTCAAGTAGAAATACACTTTTTGCGAGAGCTATAAATTGCTTAGCATGTGCTTGGATGGATGATTAATCTCACCCAAAACACAAAGGTAGCAGCACTGGCATGGGTTATTCTGGGACTCACATCCAGACCTGGTAACCCCCAGCTGAGTCTGAAGACCTTTGCCTGAGCCCTGGACTCCATTTGGTTAGAGGAAGTGAGAAGGTGGGCTGGGGACCAGGTGTGGCCATTCCCACCATGCAGAACTGCTCACCCAAGCTTCATTTCTCCAGTGCACTTGCAGAGTCTGGCCAGAAGATCAGCCAAGGACCTGCAGGAAGATTCTATTCTGGTCAGAATTCTCCGCCCACAGTTCCAGCCTTGGGCTTTGCATTGCCAAATAGGCAATCTTCAGAGCCAGCCGGGAGCCACACTGGGGAGACGCCTTTCAGACCCACCTTCCACCCTGCTTTCTGCCACTGTTCCTTTACAGAGCGCCTTCCATCTGGCGCGCAAGGTGTCTGTTGCTGTCAGGATGCTCTGAGATCTGTGAACATCTCCTTCAAAGGCAGTAGTGATGAGATGATACTTCCAGGGGTCTTTACATGTTAAAAGAAGGCCTTAGGAAAGGGCACGGTTTAACCCAAAAAAGGAAGAAGGCTGAATGGTGACATTTCAGGTCTCGTAGTGTCTGGGTGAGGAAGAGGTTTCTGTTTCACAGGTGGGAGGGAGATGTGTGATTAGTGGGGACAGGGAACCTTGCCAGGAGCCATAAATGCTTCTGGGTGGGTCTGCAAATAAATGTGATGTGAATTTGACTGTCAAGCAAGCGGCAAGGGGTGGTCATGGAGAGGGAGGACTAGGAAAGGGGAAGGGGTCAGGGTCTTGCTCCTCCCAGCCGAGGGCACTTTCTCAGTTCCTTCTTCCTAAACCTGGACTGTTTCTCAGGCCTCCCGAGGAGGCTGCTCCCTGGGTCCTCTCTGTCATGAGAGTAAGAGCATTCCTCTTCCAGGGATCGCCATCCACGCTCAGCAAACCACTGTCCCCTACCCTGGGCAGAGAGCATCTCACAAGGAGAGCCTGGAACTCATCTCCCTCTGCCTCCTTCTTCTTCCCAGGGAAGCCCTATGGGGCGGATGACTTCCTGCCTGTGCTCATGTATGTGCTGGCCCGCAGCAACCTCACGGAGATGCTTCTCAATGTGGAGTACATGATGGAGCTCATGGACCCCGCCCTGCAGCTGGGGGAGGGTGAGTCACCACCCCCTGCCCATCAGGTGCATTGCACACCCCCAACTCAGCCATACCACGGGCACGCTAGTGGTCCAACAAGCACCTCCTGGATACCAGACTCCCGCTGAGCTCTGGACCCATGGATGCAAATGTGAATCCTACACAGGTCCTGTCCTGCGGGAGCTCACAGATTAGGGGGAGAGATGAGCCAGTGAAGAGACTGTGCCACCTCCACGTAACAAGTGCTGGAATAGTTGGAATCCCAGAAGGCATAGGAGCATGTTACCCAGACTGTGCAGTCAGCTTCCTGGAGGAGGTGACATCTGAGCTGAGCAATGAAAGAAAAATACAGGCAGCTGATTAAAAAAAGGGGGAAAGGCAGTCTTTGTAGCAGGAACAGCAGGAGATAGTAGTGTAAAAGAAGTGGCTGAAGTGGCAGGCAGTGCTCACAGTAAGAGTCTGAGAGACAGTGACAATCGGTTCTTAGACAGGGGTGACCCCCAGGGACTCTCGGCCCCTTGCTCATAAGCCCTGGGTCAGGACCTCCATCAGTGGGAAGTTAATGATATGAGTAAGAAGCCCTGCACTCCCCAATAGGATGAAGGCAGAGATGTGGTTTGGTCCACCCCATGCTCAGTTTCCCTTCCCCTTTCCCCCTTCCCACCACATCCTTCCACCCACTTAGCCTCAGCCACCCATCCACCAAGAATTTCCTGAGGGGCAGCCAGTCCAGATATCAGCTCTGACGGAGCCCTGACTTCCCCTCTGAGACATCAGCCTCAAAGGAGGGAACCATCCTCCCAGGCCCTGAGGGTCCCCCTTGGGCTTTGTGGTTCTTGAGATGAGCAGACACTCTTTGCATCTGTTTGCATTTTTTTTTGCATGTTCCAGTCTCTGGGGTGATAGTTTGATGAGATAGTTCTGTGAGTTGTTGACAGCTCAGGGGAGCATGTTAAAGCCATGACGTTCACTGTCATATATAACTGGCTTGTGGCACTGGGACCTCTATATCTACTTTTTTTTTCCTCTGTGGTTAAAAATGTCCTGTAATGGGAACAAGTTATCTTCCAGGAGGTCCAGGAATTCAAGAGAAGCCAAAGTTTCTTCAGCAATGGTTATCTGCTGCCCAGTGTAGCCATCTATCCATCCATCTATTTAAATGCAATCATCCCATGTGGTCATCCATCCCACCATCATCCATCCATCCATGCATCCATCCACCACCATCCACCTCTCCATCTATCCATCTATCCATCCATCCACCCATCCATCATCCCATGATCTATCCATGCATCCATCCGGTTTCCCTACCCATCCATTCCACCACCATTCCTCCACCATCCATATTCATCCACCCATCCACATACCATCTACCCATCCACCCATCCATCCATCCACCAACCCATCCGTCCATCCATCCATTCTATCCATCCATCCATCCATCCATCCATCCATCTATGCACTCATCCACATATTCACCCAGCCATCTACATATCCATCTGCCCATCCACCCATCCATCCATCCACCCACCTATCCGTCATCCATCCATCCATTCACCCGTCCACCTACCCACCTATCCAACCATCCATCCATCTATACACTCATCCTGCCCATCCGTGGCCATTCGCGGGTCGTCCGCACATGACGTCTGCCCATCCAATCCATCCATCCATCCATTCACCATCCATCCATTCCATCCATCCACCACCATCCATCCATCCATCCATCCGTCCATCCATCCATTCCACTATCCATTCCATCCATCCATCCATCCATCCATCCATCCATCCATGTGTCCATCCATTCCATCCATCCATCCGTCCACCACCCACCGCCGTTCATTGCACCATCCATCCGTCCACTCCGTCCACCTTCAACCGCCCACCCGTCACTGCCTGTCCGTCCGTCCGATCCGTGCGCCCGCCGTCTGCCCCGTCCACGTGTTGCCCGCCGCCACATCATTCGTCTGCCCCTGTCCGTGTCAAATCACCAATCCGTCCACTTGCACGTCTGTGATTCCATCCGCCCACCCGTCCACATGTTTGCCCGCCCATCACGTATCACCATCCATATTCCCCATCCCTTCCACCCCTTCCACCATATCCATCCCTACCATCCACCCCAATCCACCACCCATTCATCCATCCATCCATCCATCCACCCATCCACTCACCCATCTACCCCTCCACTCATCCACCCACCCATTTATCCATGCCAGACACATGGGCTGTGGTGTAGAACAAGACAAGTAAGGCTGATAGCCTTGTGTGAATGAATTAATCCTTCATTCTGCATCCCACATTTTGGGACTTCTACCTCATCAGGCCCTCGTGGGCCTTCTTCCTTGGTTTCCCCAAGGAAGGGAAGCTCTCAGCATGCACACAGAAGAACCACAGGCACGGTTGCTGAGCAGGAAAAGGGCAGGGACATCCTTGGGCTAGCAGCCCTCTCCTATGGACTTGCATCACCCACCCCAATCCTGCCATGGCCTCCTGGGATCCTTCTTCCTGTTCCTAGAAGCCTAGGGGATTTGGGTGAGAAAGAGAGAAGTTCTTGAGACCTGACAGCATGTCAATTCTGGGCTACTTCAAGTATTTGGAGGACAAGTCAAAGTACGAAAAAAGTTCATAAAGGTCCTAAATAGTTCCTGACCAAGGCTGCCTGCATGCCCTGCATCCAGCCCTTTTGCCAGACTTGAGTAGGCAGAGTCCTCCACCCCACCTCTGGCCCCATAGGGAGGGCAGGGGGCACAGTGTCCCTCCTGGCAGCCCTGTCTGACCAGGGCAGTGTCACACCTTACCCATGGCAGCTCCAAGGGCCAGAGGACAAACCCACACCACACTGTGCACACCACCAGGGTTGGGGGGAGCGGCGTGGCACGGACACATCCCTGCACCTCTCTCTGCCCTACTTCAATAGTCAGGGTGTGGGAGGTACAGCACCTAGGACAGCCAGCCTTGCAGGCGTTTACCTGTGGCATCGAGATGACCTTGGGGCTCTCCAGCGAGGGCAGGGGTTTCCACCTTTCAACAGCCTGGACCCTTCATCTCAATGGATCTGGGTCCCAGGGCAGAGGGGCACGGGTGAGGTGGTGTTTCTGAGTTTCCCTGGCTTAGCCCTCCTGGCTTAGTGGGGTGGTGATGCAGAGGTACCTGATTGCCTCAACCTCTGCAGTGCAGGTTGGGAGGGAGCCTGAGCCCTGACAGAGCTCAGAGATGCTTAGGGTGGGAGATGGGGGTTCCCAGAATCCCCAGACTCTTGGGAACTTAAGTTGCTAGAATCTGAGAGAACTAACACAAAGTGGAGTAAAGAGCAGTCTGGAGGCTGGATTTGGGGCTCGGTTCTGCCTCTGACTGTCTGGAAACCCTGGGCAAGTCACCTAACCTCTCTGGCTCGCGGAAGTGAAGACATCAGGCTAGATTGGTAGTTTTCAAACTGTCTGGGTGCTCTTGTATTCTGCAGAGGTGGCTGGGTGTTAGTTTGTTTGGGATGCTTATTAAAATACCATAAACTGGATAACTCTGGAACCATGGAAATGTATGTCTCTCAGTTCTGGAGGCTGGGAAGTCCAAGATCAAGGCACCAGCAGACTCAGTGTCTGGTGAGAACCCCAGTTTCTGGCTCATAGATGGTGGGTTCTTGTTGTATCTTCACATGGCAGAAGGGACAAGGCAGCTCTCTGGTACTTTTTTTTTTTTTTTTTTTTGAGACAGAGTCTCTGTCTGTCACCCGGACAGGAGTGCAGTGCTGTGATCTTGGCTCACTGCAACCTCTGCCTCCCAGGGTCAAGCAATTCACCTGCCTCAGCCTCCCAAGTAGCTGGGCTTATAGGCCCACGCCACCATACCTGGCTAATTTTTGTATTTCAGTACAGACAGGGCTTCACCATGTTGGCCAGGCTGGTCTCGAACTCCTGATCTCAAGTGATCTGCCTGCCTCAGCCTCCCAAAGTGCTAGGATTACAGGTGTGAGCCACCATGCCCAGCTGGCACTTCTTCTATAAGGGCACTAATCCCATTTATGAGGGCTCCACCCTCATGACCTAATGACCTCCCAAAGGCCCCACCTCCTAACGCCATCACATTGGAGGTTAGGATTTCAACATAGGATTTGGGAGTAGGGGGACCCGAACATTCAGACCTTAGCACATGGGGCAGGATGAGAGATGGAGCTGGGCCCTGTCTTCCTGTGTTTCGCAGTTCAGGTGAGCAAGCCATTCTGTGTTCAACAGAAAGCCTGCAAGTCGGATTCTGTGCACCTTGGGACCTTCAAATTCTCTCAGCCTGTTCCATGTGCTGCAGTTTAGCAAAAGGATCCCACTTTCCTTGCAGCAGGCATCTGGGGCAGGAGACATCAGGGACTTGTGCAAGGAAGGGCCTGAGTGCCGGCTTGCTGGGACCCCTGCCCCCTTTCTAGCCTCTCTCTTGTGTTCCCACTCCCCCCACCCCCCCACCCCCTGCCCCCGTGAAGTCATGGGGCAGACAGGTGACCCAGGCGGCTGCTGGGCACCTGGCTGGAGCCAGCCCAGAATCCTAGCCTCTCCTAAAATCCTGGCCAGGCTGGTCCCAAAAGTGCCCTCATGGACCCCTTTGCCCATGTCCCTTCCCTAGTCTGCCTGAGAGCTGGCCATGCCAGGCTGGTATCTTTCCAGGGGCAGTGGGTTTTTCTAATCAATGCATTCGCCCGGGAGAGAACAGCCTGCTCCAAAACTCACGGTGGGGCCGCCTGCCACCTAGTGGTCCTGGCAGGCATTTCATGGCCCCGAGTCAAAGAGGGAAGTTGGCAGAGAGAGCGGCCTCACAAAGAAGCCGGGGTCCAGCAGGCAAACGTGCAGCGGCAGGGCTTGACTGCTCCCCTTTCACCCATGAGGGTGAGACACCCCCAGAGCACCTCCCTGAGGCCTCGTAGCCACCATGCGTTATTCACGCATTCCGAGGCCCTGTACTTCACACATAATCATTTCCTTTTCACAACGTTATGGCATTTGCAGATGAGGAAACTGAGGCATAGAGAGACCATTAGCTCACCTGAGTTACAGGGCTGGCTGCTACGGTACAAAGACCTAGATCCTGTTCTCTGACTCCAAAACTGAAGGTTTACAGTCAGCACACTGCACTCACCTCTCCATTCCCAGCCAGGAAGACATAAGCCAGACAGGAAACAGGACGACTGAGGGATGCCAGGTAGAGGACATGGACTCGGCGCAGCTAGGGCTGGGGGCACCAGAGCTGACTTCCTGGCCTGGGGCTTTAAACCCAACTTAAAATGGAGATAAATAAGTAGTTTAGTGGTTCTTCTTATTAGGGACACCAAGCCAACCTCCATGGTAGCTTTAATTTAGTTTTTTCAAAAATGTCTCTTATTTATTTTTATTTTTTTTTTAATTTGAGATGGAATCTCACTCTGTCACCCAGGCTGGAGTGCAATGGCATGATCTCGGCTCACTGCAACTTCCATCTCTTAGGTTCAAGCGATTCCCCTGTCTCAGCCTCCAGAGTAGCTGGGATTACAGGCATGCGCCACCATGCCCAGCTAATTTTTGTACTTTTGGTAGAGACCGGGTTTCATCATGTTGGCCAGCCTGGTCTGGAACTCCTGACCTCAAGTGATCCACCTGCCTCGGCCTCCCAAAGTGCTGAGATTACAGGCGTGAGCCACTGCGCCCAGCCATCTCTTTTCTATGCTGCTATGAAAGGATGGGTGATCCTGTGGCCATAAACCCTTTTATCTTACCCCCCCCCCTTACCACCTACTGAACCGGGGTGTGAACTTGTCCCATATTGGCTGTAGAATTGGTGCAGATGTGTGGGCCAGCTTCACCCAGTGTAACAGTTAGGAATGCTTTGGGCTGCACGTAACTCACAAAAGTAACTAATAGTGGCTTAAGTCAGAGCAAGGAATTGGTTTGTCTCTTGCATCAAGAAGTCCAGGCTAAGCACCTGGTAAGGATGGCATTTTGCATCCAGGGAACTATGGACCCAGCTCTTTCCATCTTTCCTTAGCATGTGGGCCTTTGGCTTTGTGTCTGTCACCTCTGATCAGAAGACAGCTGCAGTGACCCCACTACCTCTGGGTTCTAGGCAGAAGGAAGGGTGACAGGCAAAAACCCTAAGGGATATATCTACTGAGTCTGTCTCTTTCAAAGACTTTCCTGGAAGCCCCACCCAGCCTTCCACTTACATCTAAGGCACCACAGCAGAGTCTCCTGCCTCTACCCAAGCTGCAAGGGAGTCTGGGAAGTGAGCATTTCAGCTGATGTTACTTCCCCAAATAAAAGCACAGTTCAGTTAGGTAGAAGGGGGAGATGTGATTTAAGTGGGGCACTAGCAGAATCTGCCTTGTGTCAAAAATCATCATCCTGGCCAGGCACGGTGGCTCACACCTGTAATCCCAGCACTTTGGGAGGCCAAGGCAGGTGGATCACTTGAGGTAAGGAGTTCAAGACTAGCCTGGCCAACATGGTGAAACCCCATGTCTACTAAAAATACAAAAAGTTAGCCGGGCGTGGTGGTGTGTGCCTGTAATCCCAGCTACTCAGGAGACTGAGGCAGGAGAATCGCTTGAACCTGGGAGGCGGAGGTTGCGGTGTGCCAAGATCACATCATTGCACTGCAGCCTGGGCAACAAGAGCGAAACTCCATCTAAAAAAAAAAAAGAAAAAAATCATCATCCTGGCACTGGAAGGGCTGGGCAGAAAGGCCTGTCCAGTGGCAGGAAAGCCCAAGGAAGCACCATGGAGGTGGGCGGCGCTGGAGACCAGAGAGACCAGGGTATCCAGGGTCTCCTCACCCTCCTCTGGGCCCTTGATCTCTCTATGACCTTGGCCAAGCCACCTTCCCTCTCTGGGACTCAGTTTTCTCTCTCTAGAATGAGGGGGCTTAACAAAGTTAGTATTTCTCAAACCTTTTAACCAAAGTCCCAAACAAGCTCAGGAGAATGAATTTGTAAGCATCGTGTAAAATATTGCCTTTTATCTTAAAAGTTCATGAAAATGTTGCAGTCTGAAGTATCTCAAAGCTTAAATTACTTTAGGAAACACTGTGTATTAAGAATATGTGTGAGGCCAAGGCAGGAGGATCATCTGAGGCCAGAAGTTCAAAACCAGCCTGGGCAACATCGCTAGACCCCTTCTCTACAGAAAATTTAAAAATCAGCCTGCAATCGCTTGAGTCCAGGAGTTGGAGGCTCCAGTGAGTTATATGTGAATTAACTTAAGAAATGGATACATAAATGATTCAAATTTTATACTTATTTAAAATCTTTAAAAATTGCATGTAATGGTATAACCATAATTAAAATTTCCTCTCCATCTTTTTAAAAATTACTTTAGAACAGATAATGCATTCACATGGCTCAAAATTCTAAAGCATATCAAAAGCTCCTTAATTTATAATGAGGTGGTGTCCTAATAAACCCACCGTAAATTGAAAATATCTTAAGTTGAAATGCATTTAATCCACCTAACCTACTGAACATCATAGACTAGCCTACCTTAAACATTCTCAAAACACTTACATTAGCCTACAGTTGGGCAAAAATCATCAAAAAGCCTATTGTGTGTGTGTCAAAAATCAATCACACAAGCTGGGCGTGGTGGCTCATGTCTGTAATCCCAGCACTTTGGGAGGCTGAGATGGGTGGATCACCTGAGGTCAGGCATTCAAGACCAACATGGTTAACATGGCAAAACCCCGTCTCTACTGAAAATACAAAACTTAGCTGGGCGTGGTGGCAGGCACCTGTAATCCCAGCTACTTGGGAGGCTGAAGCAGGAGAATCACTTGAACCCAAGCGGTGCAGGTTGCAGTAAGCTGAGATCGCACCACTGCACTCCAGCCTGGGCGACAGAGCAACAGAGCCAGACTTAGTCAAAAAAAAAAAAAAACCACCTCACACAAAGCATATTTTATAATAAAGTGTTGAATATCTCATGTAATGTATTGAATACTGTACTGAAAGTAAAAAACAGGATGGTTGTATGGGTTCTGGAAGCATGGTTTCTACTGAATGTATATCACTTTCACACCATCATGAAGTCAAAAAATCATAAATGGAAGCATCGTAACTCACAGACCATCTATATGTGATACACACACAGTGAGAAGTCTCCTGCCCACCCTGTCTCCTGACCCCCCCTTTCCCCACACTGAAGGTATTCTGTTTCTGTCTCTTGTGTATCCTTTAAATTTTTTAATGTTTTAAAAATCATTTTTTAAATAAGCAAGAGTTTTGTCCCCAAGGGGAGCCAATGAAAAGTTTTGAGCAGGGCCCAGACAGCTCAGGGCTGGACTTTCTGAGAGTGGAGGGTGGGCATGCAGTTGAGCTCAGCTGTTGAAGCAGGTGACCCAGGCAGTGGTGGTGGGCGGGGCTTGGAGGAGGTGGGTGGGGCAGGCCAAGCTCCTTGCCTCTGGTGGGTGGAGGCCGTCCTAGCTCAGGTTCCACACCCTTGTCCACGCAGGTTCCTACTATCTGACCACCACCTACGGGGCCCTGGAGCACATCAAGAACTACGACAAGATCACGGTGACCCGGCAGCTGAGCGTGGAGGTGCAGGACTCCATCCATCGCTGGGAGCGCCGGCGTACGCTCAACAAAGCCCGGGCCTCCCGCTCCTCCGTGCAGGTGAGGCCTGGGACTGAGAGTGGGAGGGGCCCGATGGGACCATGTCCCAGACACCATCCCTGCGGCCTAAGGAGCCGTGACATCGCCTGGCTGTGCCAGCCGCCCAGCCCTGCCTTAGGGGAGCAGTGAGACTCCCCACACCAGAGGAAGGGCCCCCAGCCCCTGCTGCCAGCGTGTGTCCAGGACTTGGGTGCGTCTGGAAACGTATCAGCAGGCGTCGGTGTTCTCGCTGGGCAAGCAGGAAGGGTGTGGGAGGAATGAGACACACCCATAAGTCCTTAGCGCCTCCTACAACCCAGCACCCTGCAAGGGCTGGAGATGGGGACTTGTCATCGCAGTCCCTGCCTTTAAGGAGCCCACAGGCTGATCTACAGCCTTATCCCTTAGTCCCTGGACACATGCAGCAGCTGTCAAGGGTCTGCGTAACCCCCACCAACCCAGTGACCCACCCCTCCCCATATCTCTCTCTATACAGGTTCAGTATTCAAACCAGTCCTGCCCCTCCCCAAGTCCATCACCCCACCCACCCCCCAGGCTGTATCAAATCCAGCTGCCCCCAGTTCCCCAAACATGCCCAGCCCAGTTCACTGGCTGCTCAGCCTCTGCCCTCGCTGGTCAATCTCCCCTTCTTCACTGGCTGTCACTGCCCATCCTTTAAGACGACTCCATTTCTCTTCCGATAAGCCTTCCCTGATACACACACACACACACACACACACCGTTTCCCACAGGCTGGGTGGGGTGCCCTCCTCTGGGCTTCCTGCAGTCTCCCCCTTTACAGTGCGTATCACATCCTATCATCCTCTGCATATGAAGCCATCACCTCTGGGAGGGCACAGCCCATGGTTCACATGCCTCAGGGGCCCAAGCCCAAGGCCTGGGACAGAGCGGGACTGGGTGTGTAAAAAAAGGAGAGAGTTGGACCAGTGAGCCAGGCACATTCAGAGCTGGGAGCAGCTATGCAGACTCACTCCCCTGACACCCAGAGCACACCAGTCCTGAGCCCCACTCCTGGCTTTCAAGATGATGCATCTACAATAAGCAGAGCCCAGGCCTGGGAGGCAGGAGGCTTGAGTTCTGGACCTGGCCCTGTACTAACTTGCTGTGTGACCCTCAGCAATCCCTGCCCCACTCTGGGACTCAGTTTCCCTGCCCAATGGCTAATCAATTTAATACCTGACTCTCTGGGGAGAAAACAAAAGTTCTGATTTTAGTTTCTGTCCATTTCCATGGTGTGAGCCCTCCATGGCCAACTTCAACTTGGCATCACTGAATGTGGAGCTGGAAAGAAATGTATGCGATTGGCTCTCCCCGGCGGGTGTGAACCAGCTCCAGCACACCTCTGTTCCCATCCCGTCCCAACACCCCGGCCTCCCACGGACTGTAGGGACACGGATGTTCTTGATCCAAGCCTGGCCCAGGCATCCCGTACTTCCTGCTTCCACCTTAGGGGTTCCTGATGCTGAGTCAGGCAGAGCATGGGTGAAACGGACCCATGTTGGGGAGACGGAAGCTTTGGGGGGGGGACCCTCAGCACCACATCTGGGATCTGGGGAGGGCACTACCCTCTGCCCCCTCCCAGTGCCTCCTCTGCACCCCATGCCTTGAGGGGTGGGCACCCTTCCCTGGGGAGGGAAGCCCAGAGCCGGACAGTCACCAGCAGGTGGATAGTGCCCTGGGAGGCCTAATGGAGGACAAGGAGCCCTAAGGTAGCCACTAAGACGGAGGGAGTGGGCCGGGCTTTTCCCCTCCTGGAAGAAATGGGCGGTCCCCGTGAAGCTCTTGACAGGAGCCCGGCCCCGCCTAAGCCCTAGCCACCATTGGCCATCACGGTCTCTGCGATGCTGGATCCTCAGCCGCTTCCCGCGCAAGTCTGCTGTTCCCAAGCCGGCCACAAGGGGGCAGCCCCGCGCGCAGCGTCCCTGCCTGCAGCCCTGAGCCCCGGGGAAGGCGAGGCCGCTCCGGGCTGGAGCTTCCAGCACCTGCTCACCCATTTCTGGTAGGCGGCCGCTATCCCCACTTTACAGCCGAGGCTCGAGGAACCAAGGCCACACAGGCAGTGGGAGCGGATTCAAAGCCCGGCAGGTGTGGGGCTGGGTCCCCAGGGGTGGAGGACGGCGGGCGGGCGCCCTGCTCGTGCTGTGAGTGCCGAGCCCCAGCCCGCAGGCATCGCCTCGGCCTTCCCGTCCTGCACTATGGGTGGGGCCTTCCCCACCCGACTGCGCCCAGCCTCCTTCACCCGGTCCCCTCCCGCTTTACCAAGCCCTACCCCACGCAGCTCCTCAGAGCCCCAGGGCCCTTGCAGCCCTACGGGGCTGGACTGTGCTGCCCGCCCGCACTATGGGATGCCCGGGGGGGGGGGGGGGGCTCGCGTCTCCCTTCTTGTCTGTGCTGCCCTCCGTGCCCAGCATTGCGCCTGGGGTGCAGGGAACTCACCTGGAGTGGGGGAGGGAATGTATGAGTGAATGAATGGTGGGGAGCCTGTGGACCAGCAGCCAGGGGGCGCGCTGGCTCCTTGTTGGAGGGACCCCAAGTCGCCTCTTCATTCATCTCCCAGAACGGTCGGCCCAGCTGGGAAGCCAGGCAGGGAAGCCTCTGCAGGCTCACGGCAGAGACTGGAAAGGCGCAGGTGCCAGACTCACAGCCCCTTCGGCGCCCGCCACCCGCTATCCATCCAGGGAGGGGCCTGGGCCGGAAGAGGGTGCCTGGGGACACAGGGCCCCGCCGTGACCGCAGGCCCTGCGTGTCTCCGCAGGACTTCATCTGCGTGTCGTACCTGGAGCCCGAGCAGCAGGCGCGGACGCTGGCGTCGCGGGCGGACACCCCAGCCCAGGCGCTGTGCGAGCAGTGCGCGGAGAAGTTCGCGGTGGCTCGGCCGCAGGCGCACCGGCTGTTCGTGCTGGTGGACGGGCGCTGCTTCCAGCTGGCGGACGACGCGCTGCCGCACCGCATCAAGGGCTACCTGCTGCGCAGCGAGCCCAAGCGCGACTTCCATTTTGTCTACCGGCCCCTGGACGGTGGCGGCGGCGGCTGGAGCCCACCCTACCTGGTGGTGCGGGAGCCCAACTTCCTGTGAGTCCCTCCCGGGGCGCCTTCCCTCACCCCCAGGCGCACATCTGGCTCCGGCTCTGGCTGCGCACTCCCGACAGCGACGTCCACGCAGCACAGGGACATGGGCCATTCCATGACGTGCCCAGGCCAACGTCGCAGGACAGTTGTGAAAATAACATGATGCGCGGCCAAGACCACTTCCTGAGGGCAAGTCATAGCACTGAGACACTGAGAGGCCATGTTCTTCATGAGACAGAAAGGGAAACTGACTCAGAGAGGAGAGAGGCGCTCCAGGCCGCTGCAGCCAACAAACCCGCGCCCTCTTCACACGCAGCTCCGCAGGCCATTCCCCATGAGTCCCCCACACCCACCCCATCCTCGGTCTCTGCAAAGACGGGCCCGAGCTTAGTTTCCCCAGGACTGGCCGAGGAAGGGGCACTGGCCACAGCTGCTCCCCGCGCCCCTCAGAGTGGACCCAGCATCTCAGGAGCACCTCAGGGTGTGGGTTAAGAGACAGGCCTCCACCCCTGCACCAGAGCCTGTCCTTAGCTCCCAGTGCCCCCAGACCCCGCAGCTCTGTGCCCCCCAAGAAGTAGCCAGACACACGTCGGGGCGCCAAGCAGGGCCAGCTCCATGGACCCATGGACAAGCCCAGCCCTGCCTCAGGGAAAACAGGGCCTTTCCCTACAGGACACGCCCCAGAGCTGTGGCAGATTGCAGGAGCCATTGTGTGGGGAGAATTTAATAAAAATCCCTTTTGAAAATGACCTTTCCTTTTCTGAAGGGTCTGGAGCTCTGCACAGCCAGCCCTGCATTCACAGCCTCACCTCCTTCCCAGGTGGCTTCAGAAGACCCTCTCTTTGCCATGGGGATCCTGTCCTCTGCCAGAACCTGTGGCATACTCTTAGCCACCCTCAGCCCTTGGGACCCTGGGCCCTGTCTGCCCCTCAGCCTCCCACCATCCTTGGTTCCCATCATTCCCAGCTTAGGATCAGAACCATCTGTCACCTCTCCCAGAGATGCCATTCCCTGTAGTCTTTGCCTGGTCAGCTCCTATACATCCTCCTCCAGGAAGCCTTTTTTTTTTTTTTTTTTTTCCCCGAGATGGGGTCTCGTCTCATTCTGCTGCCCTGGTGGGAGTACAGTGGTGTGATGAGAGCTCACTGCAGCCTCAACCTCCTGGGCTCAGGAGGTCCTCCCACCTCAGCCCCCCAAGTAGCTGGGACTACAGGCAGGTACCACCACACCTGGCTAATTTTTGGTATTTTTTGTAGAGACAGGGTTTCACCACGTTGCCCAGGCTGGTAGGAAGCCTTTCCTAATTCCCCAGGTTGGACCAGACAGTCCTCCCATGGTCTCTCTGGCCCAACCGTGCTCCCACAGCCCTCTGGACTTGGACTTGTCTGTCTCACAAGAGAGACCATCAAACTTTACTATCTACCGATGCCTCTGCTTTCTTCTTTTTTTTTTTTAGACGGAGTCTTGCTCTGTCGCCCAGGCTGGAGTGCAGTGGTGCGATCTTGGCTCACTGCAAGCTCCACCTCCCGGGTTCATGCCATTCTCCTGTCTCAGCCTCCCGAGTAGCTGGGACTACAGGCGCCCGCCACCACACCTGGCTAATTTTTTGTATTTTCAGTAGAGACGGGGTTTCACTGTATTAGCCGGAATGGTCTCAATCTCCTGACCTCGTGATCCGCCCGCCTCAGCCTCCCAAAGTCCTGGGATTACCGGCTTGAGCTACCGCGCCCAGCTTTTTTTTTTTTTTTTTTTTGACAGAGTCTTGCTCTGTCACCCAGGCTGGAGTGCAGTGGCTCAATCTCAGCTCGCTGTGCAACTTCTGCCTCCTGAGTTCAAGCAATTCTCGTGCCTCAGCTTCTCGAGTAACTGGGATTACAGGCACCTGCCACCACCCCTGGCTAATTTTGTATTTTTAGTAGAGATGGAGTTTTGCCATATTGGCCAAGCTGGTCTCAAACTCCTGACCTCAAGTGATCCGGCCGCCTTGGCCTCCCAAAGTGCTGGGATTACAGGCGTGCGCCACCACACCCGGCTGAGGCCTCTGTTTTCTCCACCAGATTTGCACCATTTGTGTCTGTCCTCAGCATTGATTGGAAATAGGTATTCATGAGTGCTTTCCACATGTCAGCGCTTTGCTAGGCCCTGGGAACCTGCACAGAACTCATGCAGAGCCACAGCATGAGTGGTCCTGAGCTGGGCATCCAGGGAATGGCAACTGGAATGGGCTGAGTTAAATTCCTGGGCACCAACCAGTTCACTCATCCAGTCAACAAACACCTGTTAGACTGGACCTGGGCCAGCACGATGGGAGCTGGAAGGGGTACTCCCAGATGCAGCCTGGTCCTGGAGGTTGGTGTCACCGATGTTGAATAAAAGGCAAATACCCAGACGGTGAGGGCACCCAGCCATGATCCCAGATTGCCCCCCACCACCCTCACCCCAATCCCTGCCAATGCAGACACCATTCTCTTCCTCTGCTTCCAAGCTCCCGTTGGTCCTGGGCTGGCCTAGGCAACACAGCCTCGTGCCCCAGCTCTCAGGCCATCAGCACCCTGCCACTCGCTAGGCCCGTGCAATCTCACAGATGCTGACAGATGCCCATACATTCTTCAAAATCCATCTTCAGGCTCATAAGCCTGGTGGGAAAGGTTAGGGGATTCTGTTTCCCCAACCACCCTGTGGGCCAGGTATGGCCCAGGCTTGGGGTGGAGCTGGGGTTCAGAGGGTAAAAGGGCACCTGCCCTGCTCTGGGTTCTGATGCCTGCTTCCCAGGAATGGGACGGAGCTTGCCAGTGGCCTGGACTGAGGGAGTCGCTGTAAGAACATGTGTATGTGTGCATGCGTGTGTGTCAATGTGTGTTTGCACGTGTGGGCCAGGCCCTCCATTCTGAGGCCAATGCTGGAATCCACCTTTCAGGAGAGGCTGGCGAGTCCCCATGAGCCCCCAGACAGCAGGAGAGGGGTTACCTGGAGCACTTGCCATCTGGATGCCTGTGCCCCCAGGGAGCTGTGACTGGGAAAACTGGGGGGCCTGACCCAAAGCCAGGAGACAACATAATGTGAGCTTCAGGAGTACCTGGCACTGGTTAGCGATTCCCCTGCATCATTTTATTTAATCCACGAAACAGCCTCTTAGTGGGACGTATTTATGGATGAAGCCATGAAGGCCCAAAGAAAGATGTATTGGTCTGTTAGGGCTGCCACAGCAAAGTGCCACAGAATGGGGAGCTTAACAGACACTCATTTTCTCACAGTTTGGAAGGCTGGAAGTTCAAGACCAAGGTGTTGCAGGGTTGGTTTTTCCTGAGACCTCCCTCCTGAGCTGGCAGAGGCCACCTTTTCTCAGCGCCCTCACTCAGTCTCCTCCCTGGTCACACATCCCTGGTGTCTCTTCTTATAAGGACATCAGTTGTATTGGATTGGGGCCCACCTGAGTGGCCTTATTTAACTTTATTTATTTATTTATTCTTGTTTTGTTTTGTTTTATTTTTTTCTGAGACAGAGTCTCGCTCTGTTGCCAGGCTGGAGTGCAGTGGCATGATCTCGGCTCACTGTAACCTTTGCCTCCCGGGTTCAAGCAATTCTCCTGCCTCAGCCTCCGGAGTAGCTGGGATTATAGATGCCCGGCACCATGCCCAGCTGATTTTTGTGCTTTTAGTAGAGATGGAGTTTCGCCATGTTGGCCGAGCTGGTCTTGGACTGCTGACCTTGAGTGATCCGTTACCTCGGCCTCCCAAAGTGCTGGGGTTATGGGCATGAGCCACGGTGCCCGGCCTAACTTTAATCATCTCTTCAAAGGCTCTGTCTCCAAACGCAGTCACCTTCCCATTTTCTCAATCACAGCTCCCTGGGGGCAGAGGCATCCAGATGAAAAGGCTCCAGGTAACCCCTCTCTTGTGCTCTGGGGGCTCACGAGGGCTCCCTGGCCTCTCCTGACAGGTGGACCCCAGCATTAGCCTCAGGGCAGTCACACACACACGCGCATGCCCTGGGGTGCTAGGGGTTAGGGCTGCGACCTACACATTTTTGGAGGGACACTATTTAGTCTATAGCTGGGGGTGACTTGTCCTGCCCAGTTCATGCCAGCAAAATGAGTCTGACCCTCAACCTGCGGCTCTCTATCCTGCCCTCATGCCGCATCCCAAGTGACATATCTGTAGAAAACCAAAGTTGGACACGCCTTGGCTGTCAAACCCCAGTTCCTGGGGACCCTGCCTGAGGCAGTGGCCATTGTCATCTGACTGCCGGGCCCGGGATGCAAGTGATGAGCCCGGGCATCTCCGCAGCCCCAAGCGAGGGCTGAGGAGTCCAGAGCTGGGCGTGTGTGTGTCCAAGGGTGACCTGGCCACAGGCTGTGATGTGTGACAGGGTCTGCCTGTGTCTCCTCCCTGGCATTTGTCCCTCTCCCCATGGCCGGCTGGCTCCCTCCTTCCTGTGCTTTTACACGTCACAGCCTGTGGGTGGGACTGGGCCAGCAGTGCTGGGAGAAGCCACCCAGGGTTTTCACAGAGAGACCGGGCATGCCTGGCCCTGTGCCTCCCCATCCCCTTGGCCCTCCCATGATGGCTGGGCACAATGTCCTGCCTGCCATGAAATGTCCCAAACTGACACTGAAGAGGCCTGGCCTTGGATGGCCCCACAACCCCTTAATGGGGTGTACTGCCTTCTCCTCAGGAATAAGCAAGTTTCTTCTGTCAGGGTCCAGACCCACAGATGAGGTGGGTAGAAAGAAACAGAAACCCGGGGGCGGGGGACAGCCAGAGGAGCAGTTGGGGGGGGTCCCCTGGTGCAGGGTAGACACCCCTTCCCTCACCCCACATACACTCACAGATGAGCCTCCCCCCCCCCACTCAGCAGGCCCGAGGCCGTGTCTGCAAAGCCGGGCACACATTTGTGAGTCTGGTTGCCAGGTACCCGCTCAGCTGGCCGGGATCCAGGACTCAGATGCCTCCTGCTAAGAGGGATCGTCAGGTGGAGGAGAGGGAGCAGCTGTGGCTGGCAGCAGGCCCTACCGTCACAGGAAGGTCACGTGGAGCAGGGCCTTGGAGAGAAAAGTGCCACCTCCCAGTGGCGGCTTTTCTCCTCCCGTTTGCTGGGAAATGCTAGCTTCCAGGAAAGCTGTACAGGAACCTCATCTTTGCAGCCCACGCAGCCCTAAGCCAGCAGGAAACTGAGATGTTTGACTTCAGGGTCAGAAAACCTACTCAGCAATACAGTGGGGAAAACTGAACTAGAGCCAGAAGACCTGGACTCCAGGCCAGCTGCAAGCCCTGTGCACGTCCTCAATGGCTTTGTGCCTCGGTTTCCCCCTTCTTAAAATGACAATGCATATTATATCCTAACCTTCCAGGCTAGTTGCAGGGATCCTCCAAGTTCCTGGGTGGGGGCAGGCAGGGGAAGTCTCAGATCTTCTTGAAATGGTAAATCAACTCAAGGCTAGCACATATGGGCACGGAGGGTGTTCACTGCCAAAGTTGCATGGCTGAGGGGACAAGTGGGGCTGAAATCAGAGCCTGCACCCTGTCTTTGGGCCCATGTCCACTCAGAGGAAGGGACATCTTTTCCAAATCTGTGTGAAGGGATTTTATGGTCTAGAGTGAGTACAGGACTCAAATCTGGGGGTTGCTGAGCAATGGGGCTACTTTCTGTTCAATGTGACCAGCAGAAGGCACAGCACGTTACGGGTCCTGCAGAATGGATGGCGTGTAACCAGCCTGGAGCAAGGAAAGAGGGCATCCTGGAGACAGGGGTGTCTGCACTACGTCTTGAAAGATAAGAGGTTGGCCAGAGCAGACGGGAACCGAAGAACCCCTTCTAGACTATTTGAAGACAGTTTTCCATGGGTCACTTGCATTTCTGCATGTATAGTGAAAAGTCGTTGACAGCTTTTATTCCAGACTGTGTTTTTAAGATTACTTGAGTATCTCGGAAGATCCGGATCGTTTCTCCCTCCTAGGAAGACAGCAGATTTTTTCTCCTGACGAGGATGATAAAATCATACTTCTCACTTTGGAGAATAATGTCTCCTTCCAGGGCAAAACGTGGGCAGGAGTGCTAGCCACCTTCTCTAAATGATTGAGTTTCCCAAGGTTGAGATTTCTGAGCCGTGACACGGACCCATTGTGTGCTGAGCATCCACCCGGGTCCACCTCTGTAACACTCAGGGGACCTGACAGGTAGGAGTCGTCAAAGCAACATGAGGCTCGTGCACCCTGCTGCGCCGTGTCTCATAGAGTCCTTTGTCTTTGACACTGGAGTCTCTTATCTGCCAGCACCTATGAGACTGCACAGGCTGCCTTGCTGGCCTGCAAGTGGGTAAAACCCCAGACTCCCGGCAGTTCTTGACAATGAAGAAGGAAGACAGTGAAAAATCATGGAAAAAGTAATGAGACTATGCGGTATGCAGGGGAACCAGCCACTTCAAGATGGCTTAAACATAAAGCCTGAGACGAGAAGTGGGAGATGGGCCTGAGTGAGCAGGTTGGACCAGGCCCTGAATGGTCTTGACTGGCAGCAGACGGAGTCTGGAAATCCTCTGCCCATAATTAGGAACCGGATTGGAGGGGCCAGGTTGAGGCAGGGGAGGCTCTGCTGAATCCTGCCCTGGCACTCTGGCCAGGAGGGGAGGTATGAACGGGGAAAGGGCTGTGGGATGGGAGGCAGAGTTAAGTTTGGGAAATGTTGAACATGGAAAATCAGCAGAATGTGGTGGCCGACTGGAATGTGTGAAAGGAGAGAAAGGATCCTAGAGAAAACTTCCAGATTTCTGGCTTGGATGCTGTGATGAGGGGCGGTGCTATCAGCTCAGTGAGCGGGGAATGCAGGCTGGAGGGCAAACAAAATGCATCAGCTTTGGGTGTGTGGAGTGTGAGGGGCACGCAGGACACCAAGTAGATGTGGGGTCAACAGGGGCCTCTGTCCCTGTTAAGGGTCAAATATTCTGCAGAGCAGAGGGCGCTCCTGCCTCCAGGAAGTCCTTGCTTGTCTCATAGCAAGCACCCAGGCCCTACTTCCAGTCCTCCTGGCTGGCTTGGTGACCATCTCCCGTGAAAGGCTGCAGCCACCTCAGCTGACTTCATGACTTGTCCTCGGTGAAATGCAGTGACCAGTTCTCCTGGGGACAATGAAAACATACTACAAAGATGTGGCCCCTAAACAGCTAAAAAATGCAATCTGCTGTGTCAAAAAGAGCTAAGAAACATGAAAAAAATTGATACAAGATGTGCGGTGCAGTGGCGCGTGTCTATAATCCCAGCTACTTGGGAGTCTGAAACAGGAGGATCACCTGAGCCCAGGAGTTCAAGACCAGCCTGGGCAACATAACAAGACCCTATCTCAATAATTAATAAATAATGTTAAAGACATGAAAGAATAACCTAAATTGGAATTAGGAAAACTTAGATAATAGAACTGAGGAAAAAATTAGAATCATTTCAGAAATAAAAACTGAGAAGAACACAAGATCATAGAAACACAACTAAAAATGCATCATTTGGAAAAGAGGATTTTTTTCTTATTTTCTTATTTTAGTTTTTTTTTTTTTTAAAGACAGGATCTTGCTCTGTTGCCCACTGCAGCCTCCAACTCCTGGGCTCAAGGGGTCTTCCTGCCTTAGCCTCCCAGGTAGCTCAGACTACAGGTGTGCACCACCATGCCCAGCGAATTCCTTTCCTCCTTTCTTCTTTCTTTCTTCCTTCCTTCCTTTTTCTTCCTTTTTTTTCTTTTTTCTTTCTTTCCTTCTTTCTTTTTTTCTGTATCTCTCCCTCCCTCTCTCCCTCTTTCTTTCTTCTTTCTCTCTCTTTTCCTTCCTTCCTCTTTCTTTTTTCTCTTTTTTCTCTTTCTTCTTTCCTTTTTCTCTCTCCTTTCTTTCTTTCTTTCTTTCCTTTGTTTCTTTTTCTCTGTCTCTCCCTCCCTCCCTCTCTCTCCCTCTTTCTTTCTTTTTTCTCTCTCTCTCTTTTCTTTTCCTTCTCCCCTTCCGTCCTTCCCTTCCTCCCTCCCTCCCTCACTCTCTCTTTTTCTCTCTCTCTCTCTCACTCTTTTCTTTTCTTTTTTTCTTTCATTGACAGGTCTCACTGTGTTGTTGCCCAGACAGGCCTTGAACTCCTGGCCTCAAGTAATACACCTAATAGGAGGTGTGTAGCTGGGATCATAGACGTGAGTCATCAAGATGGCTGATAAAATATTTTTCAATACAAAAGAAATAGGGCCAGGCACCCTAGCTCACACCTGTAATCCTTGCACTTTGGGAGGACGAGGCAGGCAAATCACCTGAGGTCAGGAGTTTTGAGACCAGCCTGGCCAACATGACGAAACCCTGTCTCTACTAAAAATACAAAAATTAGCCGAGCATGGTGGTACATGCCTGTAATCCCATCTACTCAGGAGGCTGATGTGGTAGAATCACTTGAGCCTGGGAGGTGGAGGTTGCAGTGAGCCGAGATCGCACCACTGTACTCCAGCCTGGGCTGCAGAGTGAGACTCTGTCCTGCTAAGAGAGGAGGAGGAAATGGGTGCCGCATGCTCACTGCAACCCTAAAATCCAGGAAAGGCTGAGGGGGGAGGATCCCTTGAGCCCAGGAATTCGAGGTTGCAGTGAGCTGTGATGGTGCCACTGCACTCCAGGCCTAGGTGACAGAGTGAGATCCTGTCTCTTTAATACAAAAGAAGAAAAGAAAAGAAAGAAGAGAGGATGAAAGGAAAGCAGAGAACAGAAAGAGGAAACAAGTGGGAAGGAAGGGAAGGGTACAGCGAGCAGCGCTTACGCAAGTGGCCTGCGCCTTTAATCCCAGCGCTTTGGGAGGCCAAGGTGGGCAGATCACCCAAGGTCAGTAGTTCAAGACCAGCCTGGCCAACATGGTGAATCCATCTTTACTAAAAAATACAAAAATTAGCCGGGTGTGGTGGCACGTGCCTGTAATCCCAGCTACTCAGGAGGCTGAGGCAGGAGAATCGCTTGAACCCTGGAGGTGGAGGCTGCAACGAGTCAAGATCACGCCACTGCACTCCAGCCTGGCACAGAAAGCAGACCCATCCAAAAAAAAGAAAAGGAAAAAGGAAAAAAAAGTAAGGGAGGGAGAGAGAAAGGGAAGGGAAAGAAATCAAAGATACCAAAAACATAATCCATGAAGGAAAAAGTAAATTGGCCTTTATTAAAATTAAAAACTTCTGATCTGCAAAAGACACAGTTAGAGAAACGAAGAGACAAGCCACAAATTGAAAGAACATATTTGCAAAACACATATCTGATAAAGGACTTGGATCCAAAGAATACAAAAAACTCTTAAACCTCAACAGTAAGAAAACAAACACCCAACTAAAAAATGGGCAAATTAATCTGGAATTAGACACCAGAAAAAAAAAATTGGCATAAGATCACCCAAGAAAATGCACAGAGGGCAGATAAGTATACGAAAAGATGCTCAATGTTGACTTGTCATTAAGGAATTGCACATTAAAATGAGGTATTACTACACACTTATGAGAATGGCCAAAATCCGAAAAACTGCACAAGCTGGTGAGGAGGCAGGGCATGAGGAACTTGCATTCGTTGCTGCTGGGAATACAGGACACTGCATCCGCTGTGGACGGCACTTTGGCAATTTCTCACAGCACTAAACAGTCTTACCATACGATCCGTACAACTACGTTGAAAACCTAAGTCCACACAATGGTTGAATCAAACACAGGGGATTTTTAGGGTAGTGAAACTATGAAAACATAATGGATATTGGACATTTTGCATTTGCCAAAATAGATAGAACTTCATTGTTCAAAGAGTGAACCTTGATGTGTGCAGATTTAAAAATATCACTTAGGAAGTTAGGGGATCCCAAGATGGAACACAGGCTACTACAATATAATCTAACCATATTATAAATGTATGAAACATCCCCACTGAAAAGATGTGTGTGTACATGTGTGGCTTCCAGCTGTGCTGTGTACATCCCAGATCCTGTAAGTAAGAAAATCTTTATTTCTGTCTTGTGTCTCCCCTAATCATGGAAGGGGTGCTCTTCACTTTAAAGATTCTAAATAAAAACAACTTTTTTTTTGAGACGGAGTCTCACTCTGTCTCTCAGGCTGGAGTACAGTGGTGTGATCTCGGCTCACTGCAACCTCCGCTTCCTGGGTTCAAGCGATTCCCTGCCTCAGCCTCCCGAGTAGCTGGGACTACAGGCATGAGCCACCACACCTGGCTAATTTTTGTATGTTTAGTAGAGACAGGATTTCGCCATGTTGCCCAGGCTGGTCTCGAACTCCTGATACCAGGTGATCCACCCACCTCGGCCTCCTAAAATGCTGGGATTACAGGCGTGAGCCACCGCGCCCAGCCAGAAACAACTTGATGAGTAGGGAGGAGAAGGTGAGGAAGGTTGGAGGAAAGAAGGGTACTTTAAACTGTCCCTGGAGGGTCTGCAGAGGAGATGGGAAAGGCATTCCAGGGCAGGAGGAACAGCAAGGAGCAAAGGCACAGGAGGCTGCAGAGCCCAAGGAGTACAGAGGAACAGAAAACAGCAGAGCAGTGGGAGGGGAGACTTGGGGTGATGAGGCTGGAAAAGACGATGACGGAGGAGGCCCCCACTAGGAGGTGCAGGAGCATCAACCACAAAGTCAGGGTCGGAAGAGAATATTTGGGTTCTGTTATAAATCTTTATTTTTTAAGACTTGAACACTTGCAGAATTAAATACAAAAGCAATCAAAAATCATAGTAATTTCTAAAAACGGTTTTCCATTTGGGGCTTGAGGCCCTCTTCACTAAAATCATTCTGAAGATTGAAAGAGGTTTTGGTTCAAATTTCTCAGAATAAAGATTCCTTTTGAGAGGGGCTACGTCAGAAGCCCCCATGAACTTCCTGCTCCTTAAAACTAACGGGCAAAAACAGAACAAAACAACAAACCTCCTAGGAAGCAAATACGACCCTTCTCAATACGGAGCTTTCCCCACCCCAATTGGTAGTGTTCCAGAAGAGACTGGGGAAGTAGGTAACAGTGAGCAAGTCATCCTGTGAAGAAGGCCCTGGAGCGAGCCCTGGAGTGGGGGCTCCCCAGGAGGGCCCGGAGCAGCGGGGGGCTTCTCACTCCGCCTCTCCAGTCTCTGATCAGGACACAATCAGTGGGGCACTCACACTTGGAAAAGCTTCCAGGAGGCAGCTCTTTAGTAGTGACCAAGGCACACGTGGTCCATGGACAGTTTTATCCTGCGACAGACAGGAAGAAGAACTTGGTGAACTGTGTCAACTCTGAAGAAAGGCAGACAAACACAAACCCACATGCAGTAGGCAGGCAGTTAGGACAGGCCCGCCCAGCAGCTGTCACTAAGAACGCGGCTTCGGGACCCCACTGACAAATGGCTCTAGAGGAAAGCTGGAGGGAGCTCCTGGCAGAAGTGAAACTGCCCAGTTGCAGAAGAGGCTGGCAGCCCCTTCTGCTTTCAGAATGACATCGACCTTCCAAGTGCCACCGCTGCGTTAGTTACCTGTGAAGCGGATACGGCTTCTCACAAAGGTTGACCAGCACGTACAAATGTCTCAACGCATACTCGTACTGGGAGAAAACAAACAAGACGGAATGAAACATCCTCATCTCACCGACACAATCCACTCCGCTTTTGTAGTTACAGAGGGAAAGCATCTTGGCCAGTGGCTCTTGCCTTACTTTGGTTCATGGATCCTTTCCCAACCTTTAGATAATCTGGTGATATTTATGGACTATCCCCCAGGAAAGAGGCACACATGCCAGGGTTTGCAAGCAAGGGGCGGGGGGATGTCTGGCGGTGCTTTGCACTCTCAAATCTGAGGGCAGGACTCCTGACGGGGAACTTCCGATGGCTCTGCTCCCTGCCATGGCCTGGGATCTCCCCGTGAAGTCTGCCTTTTGATTCTGGGAACCTTATTCTGGGAGGGACACACCAGCGAGGGAGATGGATGATGCATGAAAGCCACATTGGATCACACCAGGAAGGAGTGAAGCAGCGGGGATGTTTATCTTGAAACAAACTTCAGGGAAACCCAAGAACTCTATGAGAACAAAGGAAGAGGTTCACTGTGCATGACTCCAAAGGTCAAAAAACCCAGACCGGGCCGGGTGCGGTGGCTCATGCTTGTAATCCCAGCACTTTGGGAGGCCGACGTAAATGGATTGCCTGAGGTCAGAAGTTCTAAGACCAGCCTGGACAACATGGTGAAACCCCATCTCTACTAAACATGCAAAAGTTAGCTGGGCGTGGTGGCGGGTGCCTGTAATCCCAGCTACTTGGGAGGCTGAGGCAGGAGAATCGCTTGAACCCAGGAGGCAGAGGTTGCAGTGAGCTGAGATCACACCACTGCACTCCAGCCTTGGCAAAAAGAGCAAAACTGCATCTGAAAAAAAAAAGAAAAACAAACGAAGACTGGAGGGGTAAAGTCGAGCTACCTCAACTCTGCCCCAGTGTGAAAGCGGCCAGGGACAACAGGGAACCGAGCAGGATGTGGCTATGTTCTAATAAAAAACATTGTTTTTTTTGGAGACAGAGTTTCACTCTGTCGCCCAGGCTACAGTACAGTGGCACAATCTCGGCTCACTGCAACCTCCACCTCCCTGGTTCAAGTGATTCTCCTGCCTCAGCCTCCCGAGTAGCTGGGATTACGGGCGTGCACCACCACGTCTGGCTAATTTTTATATATTTAGTAGAGACGAGGTCTTACCATGTTGGCCAGGCTGGTCTGGAACTCCTGACTTCAGGTGATCCACCCACCTGGGCCTCCCAACGTGCTGGGATTACAGACATGAGCCACCACGCCCGGCCCCAATAAAACTTGATTTACAAAAACAGGTTATGAGGGAGAAACAGGCCTGTAGGCCGGTTTGCCAACCTTTCTCTAGAAGGATCGAAGCACCACATGCTACTGACCAGGAGGCTTTTCAGCTGCCTTCCAATTCTACATCTGCAGAAACTCAGCACTTCTCCTCCACGGGCCACACCCAACCTCAACTGTCTTGGGAAGAGGTCAGAACAGAGCCAGAAGGCAGAAGATGTGTGTGGCTGGTGTGAGGGGCAGAGGCGAGGGTGGGGATTGGCAGGGACAGCAGAAGTGTGAAGAGAAGTAACCGTTTTTCAAACTAGAAGTGAGAGCTGTCATCTGTCATCTATGGCTCTGGTAAACTCTTCTACCACTGGGACGAGAGGAGTGTTCTGGGGCCAAGATTTAAAATCAGTGAATTTGGACAACCTTCATCCTCTCTGAAATGAGCCCACTGTTTCTCAGCCTGGATGGAACCTTCTATAAAGTTGTCCATCCAGTGTGACTGCCGGGGGACAATATGAATTCAGCTTCTGGATTCCAGACGTGGGGAGAGCCCCGCCGGCTCACCGTGGGGGAGTGCCAGTTGAAGCAGTGGGTCCGGAAGTGCAGCAGGGCCTCTGGGTAGCAGCTGTGCCCTGTGAGCGGGGCTCTCTCGGACAGGAGCTGCTCCACCTCAGCCTCGGACGCTGCCAGCAAGGAGACGATCTTGCGCACTGACTTCTCAATGAGGTGCCTGGCCTGGGGAGAAACGCGGCCTGTCAGAATGTGCCTCCCTGAACGCGGTCTCTCGGGGAGCCAGGAACAGTGAGAAGTGCATTCAAAGGCTTCTCCACACAGCCCTCAGCCTCCCGCAGGTTCGAGGAAATAACAATCAATGCATTCCGAGAAAGGCCAAAGATGTCTGTGCCCACTTCTGCGACGGCCAGAAAGACCTGCCTCTTGGGGATCTTCCAGCATGATGCAAACATTTGTATCAAAAAACAACCACTGCGGCCGGGCGCGGTGGCTCACGCCTGTAATCCCAGCACTTTGGGAGGCCGAGGTGGGCGGATCACGAGGTCAGGAGATCGAGACCATCCTGGCTAACACGGTGAAACCCCATCTCTACTAAAAATACAAAAAATTAGCCGGGCGAGGTGGTGGGCACCTGTGGTCCCAGCTACTCGGGAGGCTGAGGCAGGAGAATGGCGTGAACCCGGGAGGCGGAGCTTGCAGTGAGCCGAGATCACGCCACTGCACTCCAGCCTGGGCGACAGAGCGAGACTCCGTCTCAAAAAAAAAAACAAAAAAAAACAAAAAAAAACAAAAAAACCACCATTGCTGTGGAGAAAGGACGTTGCAGAACCTGTGCCCCAAAACAGACGACTGTGCCGTGAGGGTGCTGTGTTCACGGGCACCTCTGCCCACTCAGGAAACTAGCGAAAGTTTACACAGTGGGGCACAGAGGGACTCTGTTTTCTTTCCAGATGATGAAAAACAGCATCATAAAGAAGAAGGCGCTTCTGCACTACCCTCACTCCGGCCAGGCACAGTGGCTCACGCCTGTACTCCCAGCACTTTAGGAGGCTGAGGCAGGAGGATCCCTTGAGGCCAGCAGTTCCAGACCAGCCTGGGAAACACAGCAAGACCCTGCATCTATTAAAATAAAAATCAAAAAAACTAAAAAAAAAAAAAACACCCTTCACTCTACAAGCAAGCTCTGTCCTACCCTCTCTCCAGCCAGGGTTGGTCTGCTTCATATCTGCATTCCACAAAGACCCTCCACCCACTGTGTGTCAGACCAGCAGTTCCCCGGCGTGGTCCAGAACCAGACTCCCCAAGAGCTCTCAGGCTCTGGAAGGTCTTCCCTTCCTCAACTCTGTATCTTTACAAGGCTGGATTTTCTTCTTATACTTCAGCCAAAAGAACAGCTCCCAACAGCGAAAGCAGAAGCCAGTTCAAGGATCCAGCTGTCTTCTAGTAATGCCAGACACAAAAGAGATTCCACACAAATGTAAAGCAATGCCACTCTTCTCACCAAAGTGGTTTTTGTTTTGGAAAATGGTTATTTTTCATAGAAAAATATTAATGCAAAATGTTATTTGTTACAAATATTGTTATTTGTAAATGAGTTAAATATTTTTAAATCTTAGTTTTAATTTTTTCACAATAATCTTTTACTTTACATAAAAGTGTAATTATGCAATAGTTAAATGGTCTTCTTAGAAATAGTTTTCTAATTGGCAGCAGATACCAAAGAAGTCCTATATGATTTACACAGTTGTTTAAGCAAACGTAAGAAAACTCTTGAGCCGGGTGCGGTGGCTCACGCCTGTAATCCCAGCACTTTGGGAGGCTGATGCAGGTGGATCACCTGAGGCCAGGAGTTTGAGACCAGCCTGGACAACATGGTGAAACCCCATCTCTACTAAACATGCAAAAGTTAGCTGGGCGTGGTGGCAGGTGCCTGTAATCCCAGCTACTTGGGAGGCTGAGGCAGGAGAATCACTTGAACCCAGAAGGCAGAGGTTGCAGTGAGCTGAGATCACACCACTGCACTCCAGCCTGGGCAGCACGAGCAGAACTCCATCTCAAAAAAAAACCAACAAAAAAAAACAAAACCTCTGGTTCAGTTTCTGTGAACCGTCAAAAATGTCCTTTCATCTCATCCTAATTTAATGCAATAAATATCAATAGACATAACCCACCATGAACAAAAGCCCTTTGGGATGAATAATTTAAAGAGTATAAAGGGGTCTGGCCGGGTGAGTGGCCCACTTCTGTAATCCCAATACTTTCGGGGCCCAGGTGGGAGGACCACTTGAGCTCAGGAGTTTAAGACCAGCCTGGGCAACACAGGGAGACCCCAGCTCTATAAAAAAATTAAAAAATAAAGAGGCCTAAGAATAAAAAGTCTGAGAACTACTGTGCTACACTGCGTTTGACAGCAACTAAAAATATGTCCTGGTTAATACAGCTGTCACACACAGGGTACCAATTTTGGGGATAATTAGATATATGCACTTAAAACAAACCACACTGATTACAAAAAAGAATCCTGCCTAGATAGGTGGATCACCTGAGGTCAGGAGTTCGAGACCAGTCTGACCAATATGGTGAAACCTCGTCTCTACTAAAAATACAAAAACTAGCTGGGCATGGTGGCACGTGCCTGTAATCCCAGCTACTCGGGAGGCTGAGGCAGGGGAATCACTTAAACCCAGGAGGCGGAGGTTGCAGTGAGCCGAGATCACACCACTGCACTCCAGCCTGGCGACAGAGCAAGACTCTGTCTCAAAAAAAAAAAACAAAAAAAAAAACTTGCCTAGAAAACTCAGGCCATGTTTCAGCACATCCATCACTGTGCTGTGCTGACAATGGGGACAACAGTTAACAGAGCTGGCTTTGTGGGAAGGGACAGGCAGCCCTCTGCCCAGCATTCTAGTGAGCGCACAGCTGTAATTTACACAGCAATTCTGCCAGCTCCAAACACACTGATGAGCTACTGAAAACAGACTCAGTGATTGGAAAGGATGGCATAGCACTTTAGAAAGAATTTTAGGCATGACTATGTTTTTCTGAGAATAGCAGAAATTTTTAGAAAGAATTTTAGGCATGACTATGTTTTTCTGAGAATAGCAGAAATTTTTGTGGATTGGAATTTTTGTTTTGTTTTGTTTAAGAGAAAGGGTTTTACTGGTTGCCCAAGCTGACCAGACTCAAGGAATCCTCCTGCTTCAGCCCCCTCAGTAGCTGGGACTAGAGGCACATGCCACTGTACCTGGCTCTGGATTTTTAAAATGAATATGATTAGCTAATAACTTAATAAGCAACAAAATAAAAATATCCTCTAAGCAACAAGGTATAAAAGAGGGAAACACCCAGGTACATGGCTTCTTGGCACGATACAGGGGAGACGGCCCCCATTCCACTGCTCCCTACTGCAGAAGAGGTCAAGGTTACTCATGAAGATGGGAGGCAACCATGGCTCCGCCCACCCGCTTCTGTTACATGGAGGACGGAGGCTGGCTTCCGTCCCCACACACTCTTGCATGGCAGGGAGAAGGGTCAAGAGGCAGGGCCATGCTCATGCATGCTGCCCACCTGGGCTGGGGACAGCACCTGGGCACTGCTCCTTTCACCCCTACTCACATCCAGATGCCGCTGGATCTCCTCCGTGAGCTGCCTGGACTCCTCCAGATCATTGGTGTTCATCAGTTTCCTCTTCATGATCGTGAGGGGCACGTCAGGGCTGGGGGTGAGGTCAAGGTGTGTGACTGGAGGCAGGGAGAGAGGAGAACTGGCTTTGTGCTTCATACCCTGAAACTGCATCACTTTCATGGTGGAGATCGTCTGGGGAGAGAGACAGCAAGAGAGAGCGAGAGAGAAAGCAAGAGAGAGCGAGAGAGAGACAGGGAGAGAGAGAGGTGGTTTGAGTGGGAGGAGCAGATGTGCCCAACGTACCCCAAGTCCAGCCTCTCCATCAGAGGCTCACATTTACTCCTCATGCTTTCAGGGCCACAGGGCCACAACTGCAGCCTGAAAAGACGTAGTCACCCCAGCAGTATGCAGGCATTGCACGGGAGCCCCTAAAATCTACCAGCGAGTGACTCAAAATGCCTGACATCCTCTGCAGCAGAACTGCTATTCTTTCACCAGACAGCTCTGGTCCAAGCTCTGCCTGTGGATCAGCAGCGCCTTTCATATATAAAAAGAATAGCAGTTCTGCTGCAAAGGATTCCAGGCAAAGAATGTCACCTGCAAAGGATGCCGCCTATCCAGGCGGGTGCCCTGTATGTGCTCACCCACCCGCACTCACCTGCAAGTCCCTAAGGGCCAGTAGTGGGAAGGTACAAAGCATCTGCCCAGGTTAGAGCTGAAGTCTGGGTCCACTGGGAAGGGCAGAGCTAAGGTCACAGAGAGGCCAGGCTGATGCTTGGCATCAAGAGCTAGCAAATGGGCAGAGCGGCCAGGCTCTATTTGGCTGCAGCAGTCACTACAGACTGGCTCCCAATCAGAAGGGAAAATGCTGCAAGCGTTCTGTTCCTAACGCAAGCAACAATAATCTAAAGACAGTTCTAAAATCAATAATACCACACACACAAATCTATACAAAAACAGAGTTTGGAGAAGATCCACCACAACCCCTCAACCAAGATCAGAAATGGCCAATGCTGAGGATACTGTGACGAGAATGGAAAGCCCAGGGCAGAGCCCCCACATGGCCAGGGCTATGCCACCACTGACCCTGCCTTCTCTGGGTCACCTTTCCCTGGCCTTCCCTCTGCTCCAACTCTCTCCTACACTGCTCAAAAGCCTGACCAGGTCATGGTGCCCTGGGTGCAGGTCTCATGCCCCCCAGCCCATGCTCTGCTGAAGGGCTAACAATGGCTGGATTTACTGACTCCAGGTTCTTCTAGAAGGCCAATGCTTGTGCCCAAGGAACAGGTCTCAGCTGGCAAGCTCTCCACTGGGGGTGGGCTGCTTGGGGAATGGTGTTTGGGCATATGAACAACTGGGAGGTCCTGCACATTTGTTACGGTGTTTGCACATACCAAACGTTAGCCCCAGCAGCTTCACTTAGGGTCCAAGCTTTTAGCAGCCACCTGCCACAACACCATTTAACCACAGAGGTCCCTTCTGGACATATCTGGAGGAGGATAAAATGTCTCCAATTTATAGCCAAAGGGTAAAGGTAACAACCTGCAGCTTGCAAAGTGGCAGGACTCCAGAAAATCCAAGGTGCGGAGTGGCTGTGGGACCACCTACAGACCATAGAGCAGCAGCTTTCGAGTCAGTGATCTCTTGCTGCACACTAGGCCTGTGTTTAGCGTAAGTAATGCAAAGCCCTCTTTCATGCGCGTAGCTACCTTGTGCACTTGGGTTTTGACCAATGAGGAAACAAATTCAGAGAAGTGAAATCACTTGCCCAAAGCCTCACAACTCTGCAAGTTTGAACCTAGCAAGGTCTGATTCCAAAGCCCACAGGTCCCCAGGATGGAATGGCTATGAGAGGCAGAGGCATCCCCTGCCTCAACCATTCCTCACCCAGATCCCGTGTCTCTTTAGCAAGAGATCAATATGCCAGGCAAGTCCACCTAGTTCACAAGGTAACGGAGGGCCGGCAAGCGAGGCTCCCGACTCACTTTGTTTCCATACTGCATGACGTGGCTGGTGTTGGTGTGTGATTTCACCAAGTGGTACTGCTTGTGCAGGGTCTCTTTAGTCAGATCTTCCTGCAAAACATGAGACCATTAAAGACCTTTGACAGTCAGAGTCTGACGGTTAAACCCCCGCTGAACCGCCAGCCCCCGAAGGGCTCACCACGTCCGAGTCTTCCATCCAGTTGACGCTGTACCAGTCCCCCAGGTACGTGGACCTCTTCTCATCATAGTAACAGGCGTAGGACGACTCTCTGGGGTTGGCGGCAGTAGTTGCATAAACTACGAGGAATTAAAGATGATCTTTTAGTCGCATTTTATTACTGCCTTGGATTACGCTTGAAGCTTGGGTCCTTCTTTCTCCCCTGGTGAAATCGAAGCGTGCTACTTATGATGAGCACAGGAGGGCAGGGACACGTAACTGGACCCAGCCCTGTGCATTCCATTACAATAACTCATCTCAAATTAAATGCGGAAGAAAGAGGAGCCAGCTGATAGAGGTTTTTTGCAGCAATTGGCAAATTGGCATGCTTAGGACACCATGCTATTCTGGAAGAATGCTGACATTTCCACAGCATGGGAAACTTAAAGAATATGGGCTTACTTTGGTTTCCAGAGAGATCTGACATTTATTGAAGAAACATCTAGATTAACTGAACCTATACAAAAGCTACCACTTACTATCTCTCTACCATGGGCTTAGAATTGTGCTGGACAAATGCTAGTGTTTAAAATACGAGTCTCCCAACAGACACATACTATCTTTATCCCCATTTTACAGATGGGGATAATTGAGGATCAAAGAGGGCCAGTCACCTGCTTGAGGTCAGAGAGCAACCAACACATTGCAAAGGATGGAGGCTGGTCCAAAGCCCATGTAGTTTTAGCTTCAGTAGTTTTACTAGAACCTGGAAGAGCACTGTGAGGCTCACATACAGATTCTTTATTCCCTGACTACCAATTCTTCAAGAGCAGAGGAAGCCCAGAGCTACCTGCAGGTATCTCCCCATGTTTATGGCCCAGGCTGCCCTCAGCAGCCCCTGCTTATGGAGAATGCTCGGTTCCATGTCAGCGATATTTGAGCAACCTGCTTGCCAGCCCAGGTCGAGGCCGGCACCCCAACCACCTACCATTGATGTTATCCGGCAGGTGGTTCATCATGGACCCAGACTCACAGGCTTCAATGTAGAACACCATCTGTGAGGCAGACGGGGCAGGTGAGCTCACCCCAGCCAGGTACAGGCCTCCAGCCACGCTGCTGGAGCTCTGCCCACTCTCTCTACCCATTCCTAACAAGTCCTCCAGGCTTGCTTCTGGGAGACATTGCTGTAAAGAGGCTGCTGCCAGAGGCTATGGAAGCTGCTGCCACACAAATTTATTCATTGCTAATGGAGTCAAATCATCTATTAGCTGAAACAATGCAGAAAAAACGGAGCCATGTGATGCTAAGGAAAACGGTTCCACCATCCAATGCAGGGAGGAGTTTCAAAGACCAAACAGCCCAGCAGGCCATCTTTCTGCGTTACTGTCACGTATCACCCAACCTATGCAGGGTTTTTTGTTTTTTTTGTTTTGTTTTGTTTTGTTTTTTTTGGTAGAGACACAGTCTCACTATGTTGCCCAGGCTGGTCTTAAACTCCTGGCCTCAAGTGATCTTCCTGCCTCGGCCTTCTAAGGTGCTGGGACTACAGGAGTGAGCCACCGCATCTGGCCAAAAACTCTGGCCCTACACAGTTTCCATAAAGGGTGCTATAAGGGTGAGAAAGGCTCAAAGTGAGAATAAGATAATGGTATTTTCCTCCCCAATTGCCCAAAATTGAGGACAGTCTTAGGAATAGGAGTCTGCAAAGTGTGGGCCGAAGACCAGCAGCAGCAGGATCACACAGAAACACAAGGCAAATTCTCAGGCCGCCTCCCCAGACCTACTGGGTCAAACTCTGGGGGCGAAGCCCACACTATTTTAACAAGCTCTCCAGTGATTCCAATCTAATAGCTAAAGCTGAAAGGCTCAGCCTGGGAAACTAGTGGTTGGAAGGATCCCCTTTCTAGAAAACACAGCACCCACAGTTGGAGGATGGTCACGGGACTGTGGGCTCTGCACCCACGGCTTTCCCCACAGCCCTCCCCACAAGGCTGCCCCAAGGGCTGAATTACCTTTCGGTACATTTTGTGTTTGTACATGTAATGGATGGTCTCATTCAGGTCCTTTACATGAAGCTGAAAGGTGAGAATATTGATTCAGACCAACACATCAAGAGAAACTATTCGCTGGATAACTCACTACTAAAGTTCTGATGATGCTTCATAAACTCTTTTCTACCAACCCCTAGAAGTAATCATGGGGAAGAACATAATCCCAGAATGTCATCACGTGTTTTATGCCCACACTTAAAAAGGGAAAGAGGATGTATCTCTTCACCCATTACTTTGTCCAGAGCTTTTGGTCTATTCTGAGGTCTAGTGCGATACACCCACGTCCTGAGACAGCTACTGAAGCTGCGATATGAACAGAAATGCAGGGAAAACCAGCTGGAAGAGATGCCCTTGGATAGATTTCAAGCTGCTAAACCTGTCCCCCACTCCCACCCACCACACGTACAAACCAACCCTTGCAGGACACTAGAAAATACATGCTATGGGTTTAATCTCGACACCTTGCTTTTCTGTTCTGCTAGTTTGTCCTTAAAATGTCAAGAAAACTCACATCTTCATTGGGAAAAACCAGTATTCCAGTAGATCCATGGTCGGTGAAGTAAACGAACACGTGATCCTGGGGGCCGCTGCCAAGAAAGAATCAGAAGTCAATCATTTCCTTTTTCTATTTTTACTTCTATTTCTCTGAAAAGCTGCCCTAATCAAAAAATTAAGAAGTTTGGGGAGTAGAGTTGCCCAACCAGGTTTGAAGATGAACACAAGGGCCCAGTGTCCGGCCTGTCCCTTCCACTCCCCTTAGTGTGATTCTGAACCACAGTATAGATCCTAGAGCCTCCAAATTCTGAAGTATGGCTGGAAAGGAGGAGGGGCCTTTCCTGGGCAACCGATCACACAGACCTGGTGTGAGGTGGATAGTGGGGTCCTCTGGCAATTGGGTCTCATCCCAGGCAGCCACACTCTCCAACCAGATCTCCCCAACATGAGTTCAACACAGGCCGGCAGCCTCCCGCTCCACGCCTCCTGCAGCCCACACAGTTTGGATGACCACCTGCCTGCCTCACCAGGGCTTCCCCCAGATGGAGCTGCGTCGAAGTGGCAGAGATGTAATAACTTACATGAAGCCAATTTGGTTCACCCTCACAGATGTCCATTTCTTTTTTTTTTTTTTTTTGAGATAGAGTCTCACCCTGTTGCCCAGGCTGGAGTGCAATGGCATGATCTCAGCTCACTGTAACCTCCGCCTCCCAGATTAAAGCAATTCTCCTGCCTCAGCCTCCTGAATAGCTGGGATCATAGGCACGTCCCACCACGTCTAGCTAATTTTTTGTATCTTTAGTAGAGATGGGGTTTCACCATGTTGGCCAGGTTGGTCTCAAACTCCTGACCTCGTGATCCACCCAGCTCAGCCTCCCAAAGTGTATGTGTGTTTTTCTTTTTTTTTTTTTTTTTTTGAGACAGAGTCTTACTCTGTTGCTCAGGCTGGAGTGCAGTAGCACAATCTTGCCTCACTGCAACCTCCACCTCCTGGATTCAAGCAATTCTCCTGCCTCAGCCACCAGAGTAGCTGGGACTACAGGCACATGCCACCACGCCTGGCTAATTTTTGTATTTTCAGTAAAGACAGGGTTTCACCATGTTGACCAGGCTGCTCTTCAACTCCTGATCTCAAGTGATCCGCCCGCCTTGGCCTCCCGAAGTGCTGGGATTACAGGCTGAGCCACCACACCAGGCCTCTGCACTAATTCACACGCGCTAACTTGTGCCCAGGTCTCCCTTCCAGCCTAAAAGAAACATGCTACTGGAATCTCTGGTATCACACAAAAACGCCACATGAACAATTACTAAACAGTAAGACATCTCTAGCCCACGGCCAGCAGGGTAAGCGCTGGGGTTCGTTTTCCCCAGTATGAAAGTCAGCTCTGCATTTACAAATGTGCCTCTCCCCGCTGGACTGATCTGTGATCAGAGCACAGGGCTGGTGGTCCTGCAATCTGGCCACAGGGATTCAAACCTGCCTCAGGGGCTCCACAGGCAGTGGGACATCCCTGTGCTACGATCCCCAGACAACAAGGAACGAGGAGTTTAAGTGACAGGAACATTGTATTAATCATGAGGGACCCTGGATCACAAGGTGAATTCAGTGCAGAAATGGGCTGTCAAGAGAAGCCATGAAACAACAGCCCTAAGCACCTGTCCTAAATCAGAACAAAACTCTCCACTCTGTCATTTCTCACAGGTAAACAGGCTGGGAGCACAGAACAACACCTGTTTCAATTCTCTATACTGGGGTCCCAAGCCATGGAGAGAAGTGTAGTATCTGTAAACAGACATTACCTCTTCAGGACTTTCCCGGATCCGACGCCCTTCACTGCTTCTGCATCGCCTCTCAACACAGCAAGGAAATTTTGTGGGGTAACATCCTACAAAGAATTAGGAGCCACAATCAGATGCAGCTATCACTCCAACCCAGAGAGTTGGCTGAGTCTGCAGCCAACCCACGCCACCAGCCTGCACATTCCAAGGCTCAAGGCTCAAGAGCAAACACTTTTGGCCAAGTGTGGTGGCTCACGCCTGTAATGCTAGCACTTTAGGAGGCCGAGGTGGGCGGATCACTTGAGGTCAGGAGTTCAAGGCTAGCCTGGCCAACACAGTGAAACCCCACCTCTACTGAAAGTAGAAAAATTAGCCAGGCATCATGGCACCCGCCTATAATCCCAGCTACTATGGAGTCTGAGGCAGGAAAATCACTTGAACCAGGGAAGCAGAGGTTGCAGTGAGCTAAGATTGTGCCACTGCACTCCAGCCTGGGCAACAGTGCAAGACTCCATCTCAAACAAACAAACAAACACTATACAGAAACAATTTCATTAAATAGGATCATCCTTTTTACCTGTATGATATATTAAATTTAATTGTATTTGACTTTAAAAGAAAAATAAAATAAAATGAAACTGAAAGAATTGTTAAACATCAGATAAAAGTTTCTTATCAAAAAGATAATTAATTCCTAAAAGATCCAACATTTAAAACAGACTATGAAAACCAGGAGAATGAAGGCATTACGGTGATTTTAAAAATGTGTCCATTGAGACAGTCTCAATCAACTAGGAGGAACAGAAAAGTTTCTGGAAGTAATATACTATTATATCTATAATACACTATGTAATGTAATAAACCATATAATAATAATAAATGAAAAACTATCTCAGCAAAAATCCTGAGCTACTTTGCACCAAGCCTGGTATGGAGAAAACTGATTTTTATAAAAGAGCACAGGTAATGTATAAGCAGATTAATGGTGATATCTCAAGAAAGGTTAATATGGAAGAAACTACACGGTCAGGCCTAAAGTATAAGACGGTAACTATCAGTAGATTGCAACTTATTCTAAACATTTTCTTTTCCTCTGCTTTCTTTCAAAACTCTCATAATTTACTCCTCAGGCACAAATCCTAATACAAATGTGAAACACTGACCAGAAGCCAGTCTAGGGAGGTTCTGATTCTAGAAACAGAAGAAAGAAGGAAAAATCATCACTAAAATGAAAACTAAACCTGCTGGCTCCACCCCCGGCAGCCACTCACCTCTCCAGTGTAGTCCTTCGGGACTCCCTGATAGACATCCGTGCCATTGGGCCTGTTGATCACAATTCCTGGAGTGGGATTACTGAAAATTAAAGGACACAATTGAAACAAAATGTGGCATGCCTCCGAAATCTCTCTCTTCAAACACACGCCTGTTCTGTGAAAAAACAGGAAACATCTATGTTTGTCAAAGATGCAACTGATGGCCTGCACGGTGGCCAACATGTAAGTGGTTTTAGCAGCTTGGGGATCTCAGCAGTCCCACAGCCCAAGAGCTCTTGGCAGAGGCAGTGAGGAGCTGAGCTTGAAAAGCCTCGGGCAGGGACCAAAAGCCTAGGTGCTCCCGGCTGCCTGCTGGAAACCAGAGAGCATCATGAGGGCAAGGCTTCATCAAAAGCTCTCTCAGAGCGAAACTACTTTCAGAAAGAGACAGGACAGAGAACAAGACTTTAATACAAGAGCTTAGGCATTAAAGCCTCAGAATGGGTGATGGATGAGCTGAGAATGTGACCAAAGTAAGGGTAGCGCCCTTCACCGCGGCTGCAGCAGGGTGACCACGGAGCTAGGAGGTTAGAACTCGCTGAGTTTATGCCCATACTTGCTACCTCTGATCTCTGCAAGAAATCAGATAAGCGGGCACAAGGGAACTAGTTGTGAAGTTAAACTCAGCAAGTAATAAAGTAAGTATAGAAAGAAGGTAGTAGGAAGATCTAACCTACAAACAAAAGCATTCTACGTGCAGGTCCCCTGTGCTGCAGCCTGCTCGGAGCTTAGGAGCAAGCACCGTAGAACCCAACAAGTCCTCCAAGGTGAGGAGGAACTCAGCTTTTAAACCCTTTCAAAGCACCCACCAGGTCTTTGGCACTCCCAGGGCACACCCAAGTTATGGTCAAAGCTCAACATGAGGGTCAGGCGTGGTGGCTCACATCTGCAATCCCAGCATTTTGGGAGGCCAAGGCAGCTGGATCACTTGAGGTCAAAAGTTCAAGACCAGCCTGGCCAACATGGTGAAATCCTGTCTCTACTAAAAAATACAAAAATTGGCTGGGCATGGCGGTGCACACCTGCAGTCCCAGCTTCTTGGGAGGCTGAGGTGGGAGGATCACTTGAACCCAGCAGGTGGAGGGTGCAGTGAGCCGAGATCACACCATTGCACTCCAGCCTGGGTGACAGAGCAAGACTGTCTCAAAAAAAAAACAAAAACAAAACAAAACAAAACAAAACCCAAAGTTCAACAAGAGGTATCCCTGTGGTCTTTTGTCTGGGAGTCTGTTATGTATTCTAACATTAGGCCACTAGGATTCCTCTGAGTCTATGTGACCTTTTTTTAAATACCCTGAAGTCCGCCACCAGGTTCCAAGCACTCCGCCACTTACTCTTCAGAGTAAGCAATGTCGTCGTACATCATCACAATGATCTGCTCGTCGGGAATCCCATTCCGGTGAATGATCTGGTAGGCATGGCACGCATCTGCCTGGGAGAAATGATGTGGTTAAGTTTTAGATTTTGCCCAGGAGGCTAGTTTCGGAGTTCGAAGGAGTGATGTGTTCTGTCTCCCAGAAGATTTACCATGAATCATCCCCTATCAGTCAGGCATTTAAGTTACTATTTTCAAACACATATATTGATATTTTTTATCTCACCTTAAAAAGATCCCCCATCCATCCAAAGTATTATTCAGCAGGAAACTAGTGCACACATGGGCTACGTGCACATGCACACCCCAGCACCACCACCACCACCACCGCCACCACCAATGCTGCCACCACCGCCACCACTAACACCCCAACCACCACCACCATTGCCACTGCCACCAACACCACCACCACCATGCCACCACCACCACCACTGCCACTGCCACCATCACCACCACCACGACTATCACTGCCACCACCACCACTATCACTGCCACTGCCACCACCACCACTACCACTGCCACCATCACCACTACCACCACTACCACTGCCACCACCACTGCCACCACCACCACCACCACCACTGCCACCACGTCTGTAGGTAAGAAGGACCTCTGCAAGTCCTAAGTAACTTGTTTTTATTTTTCAGACTATATAACAGTCTCTGGAAAGCATGGATTTTAGTCTCAAAAACAGAATGACTCAGAATGATCAACAGAGCTAGTTCTATTTCCCACAGGATTCTTCTGATCCAAGTACTTTGTGTGCCAAAGTCACTGTTTAGAGAACTGATTGAACACTCAAAAGTCCAACTCAGGAACTGAGAAATTGCTCTTAAGTTTTAAAAAGAACAAGAATACAAAGGAAGATAACATTAGGAATATGAGGCCGGGCGCGGTGGCTCAAGCCTGTAATCCCAGCACTTTGGGAGGCCGAGGCGGGCGGATCACGAGGTCAGGAGATCGAGACCATCCTGGCTAACACAGTGAAACCCCGTCTCTACTAAAAATACAAAAACTTAGCCGGGCGAGGTGGCAGGCGCCTGTAGTCCCAGCTACTCGGGAGGCTGAGGCAGGAGAATGGCGTGAACCCGGGAGGTGGAGCTTGCAGTGAGCTGAGATCCGGCCACTGCACTCCAGCCTGGGTGACAGAGCGAGACTCCGTCTCAAAAAAAAAAAAAAAAAAAAAGGAATATGAGAAAAATGTTCCTAATGCAACTCCCTGTCCACGCAAGGGTGAAGACAGACTTGCGTCCTTATCTCAGGTGAAACATACTTCATGCCTTGGAAATCATCTGAAGACAGAAAGGAAAAATGTTGCCTGTCTGCTTACATTTAATCCTGTTGTTCCTAGAACAAAGACATAAGTAAGCATAAGGAGAGGCGTGTGCCCAGCGATTTGCCTCCCCAAGGAAGACAGCCTGAGAGACTGGATGTACACACAGCACACTTGAAACAACACTGAGCATAGCAATAAAACTAAAGCTCATCGAACATTCAGACTGGCACTTTGCCTGTGGCTGTCCCAACCAAATGGACTTATTTTATGACAAAGATGGGTGCTTGGTATACAGTTTTTGAAGACTGAATGGGTGAGTCTAGGACCTGGCACTCAAGAGCGATTAGATGAATGGATGACAGAATAAATAGGAAAACTAATACATTTTATTGACTTGCTTCTATTTGTCCAGCACTGTGCTAAGACTTTGTAGGCATTATCTCGTTTAATTCTCATAGCAACCCTTTGTGATAAAGGTAATGATCCCCATTTTATTATGGATAAGGAAAAAGCAGCCTCTGGAGGTGAGGTGACCTGCCCAAGTCACACAGTACTCAAGTGAAAGATCCCAGGTGTTCTGGCCGGGCACAATGGCTCACGCCTGTAATCCCAGCACTTTGGGAGGCTGAGGTGGGTGGATCACCTGAGGTCTGGAGTTTGAGACCAGCCTGACCAACATGGTGAAACGCCATCTCTACTAAAAATACAAAATTAGCTGGGCGTGGTGACACATGCCTTAATCCTAGCTACTCGGGAGGCTGAGGCAGGAGAACCACCTGAACCCGGGAGACGGATGCTGCAGTAAGCCAAGATCGCACCATCGCACTCCAGCCTGGGCAACAAGAGTGAAACTCAGTCTCAAAAAAAAAGAGAAAGATCCCCATGTCCCCAGAACTTGATCCTGCTTCATACAGGGACAAGAGAGAAATCATTAAAATTACAGAGGCCCACAGCAAACACAGATCATTTTAAAATAGTCACTAAATATTATATACACACACATGCACACAGATTGTTAGATGTTTAAGTCCTCATTGCTGTGGACTAGTGACCTTCAAACACTAATTGTGGTAGGCAGAATAACAGCTCCCGAGGCTGTCCACATCCTAATCCAAGGAGCCTGTGACTATGTTACATTACAGAGCAAAAGGTTATTAAGATAGCAGATGGATTTCAGGTTGCCAATCAGCTGGTCTTAAAATAGGGAGGTTTTCCTGGATTATTCTAGTGCCCCAATGTCATTTTTGTTTATTTTTTTGTTTTCGTTTTTTTTGAGACAGGGTCTTGCTGTCTCCCAGGCGGGAGTGCACAGGTGCAATCTCAGCTCACTGCAGCCTCGACCTCCTGGGCCTCCCACCTTAGCCTCCCAGGTAGCTGAGACTACAGGCACACACCACTACACCTGGCTAATTTCTAAAATGTTTTGTAGAGACAGGGTCTGGCTATGTTGCTTTGGCTGGTCTTGAACTCCTGGGCTCAAGCGATCCTCCCGCCTTGGATAGAGAGTGCTAGGATTACAGGTGCGAGTCACTTGCCCAGCCTTCAGTGGGCCTAATGTAATCACAAAGGCTTTTGTATGTGGAGACAGAGGCAGGAGTCGGTGTCCGAGTGATGCAGTGTAAGAAAGATTCAACTGACCCTTGTTGGCACTGAGGATGGAAGAAGGGGCCAGAAGCCAACAACTGCAGGCAGCGTCTAAAAGCTGGAAAAGATGAGAAAGTGGAGCCTCCACTAGAGTCACCAAGGAACACAGCCCAGGCAACACTGTGATTTAACCCAGTGGCAGCCGTTTCACATTTCTTACCTCCAGAAATATAAGATAATAAATTTGTGTTGTTTCAAACCATGAAGTCTGTGGCAATCTGTTTAAGCAGTGACAGTAAACTAGTACAGCTATGGTGGAAATAGAGTGTAACTGGCACTCCACTCTGGAAGACATCCTGACATTATCAATGAGGTTCAACACACCCTCCAACCAAGCAATTCTACTCCTAGCCATATAGCCTACTCCTAGCCATATAGCCTAGCAAAACTCTACCTCCCACGGATAACCAGAAAATGTTCACAGCATCAGTTTAACAGCAAAAGCCAAGAAATAACTCCAATGATTGAGAGCTGGAAAAATACATTGTCATAGGTTCACATAAATGGAATACCTGAAAATGAACGGACTACAACCCACTACTCAGATGATGGGTACCCAAGAAGCGCAAATCCCACCACTACACAATATATCCATGGACCCCCTGAATCTGTAAAAACTTTTAAAAATACGCAAACAAGTACAATCCAGTTTTCAAAATAGACAACTCTTGCGAACATAATGAAAAAAAGAGCAAGTCATAGAAAAACACCTTCACTATGATTACATTTATATAAAGGTCAAAACAGGCTAATGTAAACATTATGCTGTTGACAGTTAAATAGACATACAGCAAAACTATAAAGCAAAGGAATGAATGACAAAAAATTCAGGAGCTTGGTCTCTGAAGGGAAGGGAGCGGGAGTCCATCAGACAGGGGACAAGGTACTAGTATAGTTCTATTTTTTTTAGCAAGGTGCAAGGTACACAGGTATTCATTTTATTATTCTTTAAGGTGTACGCGTGTTATACAGACATTATTTGTCTGCTATTTAGTTTTTAAAAATCAAATCAGGCTGGGCGCAGCGGCTCACACCCGTAATTCTAGCACTTTGGGAGGCCAAGGATCCCAGCACTTTGGGATCACGTGAAGTCAGGAGTTCGAGACCAGCCTGGCCAATACAGTAAAACCCCGCCTCTACTAAAAATACAAAGAAATTAGCCAGGCGTGATGGTGTATGCCTGTAATCCCAGCTACTCAGGAGGCTGAGGCAGGAGAAATCACTTGAACCCAGGAGGCAGAGGATGCAGTGAGCCAAGATTACACCATTGCACTCCAGCCTGGGCAACAGAGCAAGACTCTGTCTCAAAAAAAAAAAAAACCTTGATAAATTGGCTCAGCAAAATTAAAACCTTCAGTGCTTCCAAAGACATTATTAAGAAAATAAAAAGACAAGCAACAGACTACGAGAAAATATTTGCAAAACATATATCTGATAAAGGGCTTATACTGAAATAGCCAAAGAACTCCTGTACCACGGAGCCAAAAACAGGCAAAAGATTTCAATAAACATTTCACCTAAGAAGATATACAAATGGTTAGTCAGCAAATGAAAAGATGTCCAACATCACCCGTTATTAGGAAATGCAAATTAAAACCACACTGAGCTGCCACTTCACAGACAGACAATAACAAGTGTTGTCGAGAACTGAGGAACCAAGAGCCTCCATACATACACCGCTAGGGGAATGGAACGTGGAGCCGTGATTCTGGAAACGAGCTTTACAGTTTCTCAAAGAGTCAAACATAAATTTACCATGTGACCCAACAATTACAACTCTTTTTTTTTTTTTGAGATGGAGTCTTGCTCTGTCGCCCAGGCTGGAGTGCAACAGTGCAATCTCAGCTCACTGCAACCTCTGCCTCCCGGGTGCAAGCGATTCTACTGCCTCAGCCTCCTGAGTAGCTGGGATTACAGGTGTTTACTACCACGCCCAGCTAATTTTTATATTTTTAGTAGAGATGGGGTTTCACCATGTTGGTCAGGCTGGTCTCAAACTCCTGACCTCGTGACCCACCCGCCTTAGCCTCCCAAAGTGCTGGGATTACAGGCGTGAGCCAACGCGTCCGGCCTGCAATTCCAACTCTTAAGTACCTACCCAAGAGAAACAAAAAAATGTATTCACACAAACATTTGCATGCAAATGTTCTCAGCAGCATTGTTCATAATAACCAAAAATTGGAAACAACCCAAATGTCCATCAACTGGTAAATGGGCAGGCAAAACGTGGTCTATCCATACAATGGAATGCTATTTGGGAATAAAAGGGAGTGGAGCACTGATGCATGCTACAACGTGAACAAACTTCAAAAACATGACACTAGGAGAAGCCAGACACAAAAGACCATACACTGTTTAGCTCCATTGATAGGAAATGTTCAGAATAAACAAATCTATACAGCTAGAAAGTAGATGATTAGTAGTTGCCTGGGGCTAGAGGTGGGAACTGCAAATATGCCCAAAGGATTTTTTTTTTTTTTTTTTTTTTTGAGTCAGTCTTGCTCTGTTGCCCAGGCTGGAGTGCAGTGGTGTGATCATGGCTCACTGTGGCCTCTGCCTCCAGGGTTTAAGCGATTCTTGAACCTCAGCCTCCCAAGTAGCTGGGATTACAGGCGTGTGCCACCACGCCCAGCTAATTTCTGTATTTTTAGTAAAAATTGGGTTTCACCATGTTGGCCAGGCTGGTCTCAAACTCCTGGCCTCAAATGATCCATCTGCCTTGGCCTCCCAAAGTGCTGGGATTATAGGTGTGGGCCACCGCCCAGCCTGCCCAAAGGATCATACTGGGATGATGGAAATATCAAACTGATTTATAGTGATGTTCACACAACTTGGTAAATTTACTAAAAAATCACTGAGTTAGATAAATTAACCTCAATGGGTGAATTAAGATGATATGTCTTAAACTCGGCCTCAATAAAGTTATATATTTTCTGCAGGGGCAGGTTCAGAGTGCCTTGTGTTGTCGCTCCTGCACTGTTTGGGACCCCCAGCACTCTTGAGAGGTAAGTGCTTTCATCCCCATCTTACAGACGGGGACAAGCTCAGGAAGGGCCATGGCTGACCCCAACGGTGCCTTGTGCCCCATCTTCCACACTCATTGCTGCCTCATCAGGCTGTGACTCTCTTCTGAGCCTTGGAGGCACTTGGTTGCCTCTACCTTTGTTAACTCAGCAGGGTTCTTCAATTAAGTCAAATATTTACTAGCACTCAAAAGAGATACAAGTGGGGTTCAACTCAAACAATGTGAAAATGGCGTTACTACTTGTATTACTTCCCCTAAACCCATGTGACCTATACTGTATTTTCCCCACTTAAGCCCAGAAGTCATAAAAGGTCATATTCGAGAGGAAGGTATTGAGCAAGACTTCTCAGGAGCACAGAGCTCTCCGGAATGACGAACAGAGATTGTGACTTGGCTGGTTTCATAACTTGCGCTGGGAATTCCACTGGTCTTCCTAATGCCTCCCGTGATTTGCCGATAGGATCACTGTCCCCACTCTGCTTGCACTGCCTCCAGCTTGGCCAGCTGTCAGCTAAACAAAGACAAGTCAAACAAGGTCTAAATACGCTGGCAAGCCCCGTGTCACAGTTGCTGTAAAGGATCCGCTCTCCAGCCAGCTCTGCTCACCTGCCAAGTGTACATATATGATCACTTCCTGACACACAGCTGAGCAGTGCTGAGGTGAGGCTGCAGGCTGGGGTTTTGCAAGGTGCCTCGCTGAGCCCACTGCCAACCCCACAGAAAGAATCTGACAATGTAGTTTGTTCAGACTTATACAGCGCGTAACTGGAGGGAAGGAATGACACCTGAGGTCTCAGCAAATCCAGAGCCACATCCTTTCCAAGGTCCTGTACTGCCTCTGGCATTTACAAGGATGGCCCTGCTGCACGAATGGGCCCATGCCCACATCCCACACGCTCGGCATTCCCCTGCACAGTCCCCTCCGTCCTCCTTCCTAATCCCTTCCCACCATGTCCTCTTTAAAAGCAGGTTTCAGGACAGACACAGTGGCCTGTAATCTGAGCACTTTGGGAGGCCGAGGAAAGAGGATCACTTGAGCCCAGGAGTTCGAGACCAGCCTGGGAAACATAGCAAGACTTCATCTCTACAAAAAAAAAAATATTTTTAACTAGTTGGGCATGGTGGCACACCTGTGGTCCCAGCTACTTAGGAGGATCCCTGGGGCCCAGGAGTTCGAGGCTGCAGTGAGCTATGATAACACCACTGGGCTCCAGCCTAAGTGACAGAATAAGACCCTGTTGGTGAAAAAATAAAAATAAAAGCGGATTTCTTCTTTCTTTTTTATTTTTTTGGAGACAGAGTCTCGTTCTGTCACCCAGGCTGGAGTGCAGTGGCACTAACTCGGCTCACTGCAACTTCTGCCTACCAGGTTCAAGCAATTCTCCTGCTTCAGCCTCCCGAGTAGCTGGGATTACAGGTGCCTGCCACCACGCCTGGCTAATTTTTGTATTTTGGTAGGGGCAGGGTTTCACCATATTGGCCAGGTTGGTCTCAAACTCCTGACCTCAGGTGATCCACCTGCCTCAGTCTCCCAAAGCGATGAAATTACAGGCGTGAGCCACCACTCCCTGCTGCGGATTTCTTTTTTTAAATATAAAAGTGATACTGTGCAACAACATGGATTAACCTCCAAACACCGTAAGTTATGAGCTCGTCTGGCCAGGCGCGGTGGCTCACACCTGTAATCCCAGCACTTTGGGAGGCTGAGGCAGGTGGATCACCTGAGGTCAGGAGTTCGAGACCAGTCTGGCCAACGTGGTGACACCCTGTCTCTACTAAAAATATAAAAATTAGCTGGGCATGGTGGCAGGTGCCTGTAATCCCAGCTATTCGGGAGGCTGAGGCAGGAGAATGGCTTGAACCCAGGAGGCGGAGACTGCAGTGAGCCTGAGATCATGCCAGTGCAATGGCAACAAGAGCAAGTTGACTGGGCAAAAAGAGCAAGGCTCCATTTCAAAAAAAAAAAAAAAAAAAAATTTAAATAAATAAACAAATAGCTTGTCAGAAGAACAGACCGTGAGTCACCACCACCTCCTTCCTGCACTCCCTGGCCATTCCCTTTCACCCCCATCACTGCAGTCTGCCCAGTCTACCTTTGGCCCTGCCAGCCTCGATTCTTGCCCCCTGGCCCACAAAACCTCAAATATTTACTATCTGGCCCTTTATAGAAAAAAGTTTGGAGGCTCCAGTCTTGAGCCAGATAGCAATGGTGAGGTTCTGAATGTGTGGGGGTGGGGAAGGGGCTTGCCAGGAGCACACAGAGTGAGGAGCTCCCTGCTCCTGTCATTGGTGACATGGCACCTGTCCAACCCTTTATCTAGTTCTGAGTGGAGAGGTTCTCTCGAAGGGAAAGAAAGGGGGAGTTCATGCCTGGGCCTTCTCCTCCTAACACGCCTCACCATGCCCTCACCCTACCTTGCCGGTCTCCTTCTCCCTCTCTCCCTCCTCCCCATCTACCTGGGCCATGCGCTGTCCTTGCATGCCCTTCCTTTCCACCTTCCTTTGGTGGCCACCTTCCTTTCCACCAGGGCCCTGGCTTTGCTCAGATGTCCTACCCAGCTCCAAGTGGTCAGGAGCTTCCCTGAGTGTGAACTGGAAATCCATTTCCCCTCCCCAGGGACTGACTGGCTTGAACATGAGCATGTGATGCAATTCTGGCCAGGTAGACATGGGACAAAGTCCACCCATGGCTCCAGGAAAAGATGTGCATTCTGATAAAGAGCAAGCCAAACAGACAAGACACACAGATGGCCTCTTTTTCTTCTTTGAGAATTTGTTTGGATGTGACACTTGGAGCTGCTGTAGCCATTTCGTGACTATGAGGAGAGTGTATTTGAGAACAGTTCATCACAACCATGATGACAGAGTAGAAAGATGAAAAGGGGCCAGGCACGGTGGCTCACACCTGTAATCCCAGCACTTTGGGATGCCGAGGTGGGTGGATTGCTTGAGGCCAGGAGTTCAAGACCAGCCTGGGCAACACGGCAAAACCCCATCTCTACTAAAAATACAAAAATTAGCCAGGCATGGTGGCAGGAGCCTGTAATCCCAGCTACTCAGGAGGCTGATGCAGCGGAATCGCTTGAACCCGGGAGGTGGATGTTGCAATGAGGCGAGATCACACCACTGCACTCCAGCCTGAGTGACAGAGCAAGACTCTGCCTCAAAAAAAAAAAAAAAAGAAAGAGAGAGAGAGAGAGAGAAAGAAAGAAAGAAAGAAAGAAAGAAAGAAAGAAAGAAAGAAAGAAAGAAAGAAAGAAAGAAAGAAAGAAAGAAAGAAAGAAAGAAAGAAAGAAAGAAAATAAATGGACCTGGGTTTGAGATAATGAGGCTTAATTAGCCAACCCTGGAGTCTCCACACTCCTTCTGATTCAAACCACAGGGAGGGCTCTGGTACAGGCACTTGAAGGCACCTGATGTGCCGGCCACGCCCCTCACTGTGATTTTATATTCCCACTGCCAGCTGATGCTCTTCCCTCCACGAGGAAACAGCTTCTGTGGAAATCCCATCACCCTTCAAACCCATGTCAAGCCTCTCCTCCAAGAAGCTGCATTCCCATCCCTTTCCTGACGGAGCTCATCTACTTCTGGACCCAAACCCGGCTACTGGAGCTCTGTAGAAACTGCTCCTTCTCAGCCTTGAGTTCAGGTATTTGGCACCTACCCTAAAAGGCTGGGGGCTCCTGACCGGAGGGTCCTGACTCCCCATTCCACAATCTTCCCCTAAGCCCCTTGCAAACCATGGGCCTCAAGTGAAAAACGTTAAACTCAACGGACCAATATGTCAAGTCTGTTTTAATGCTCAGAAAAATTCTGCTGTGCCTGCCATTTTCAGAATGTAATGCCAGCAACACACTCTGAGTAGCAGTTGGGATTTCTTAAAGACAAGGATGCATTCCGAAAGATGCCTCACAAGGTGATTTTTGTCATTTTGTGAACATCATAGAGTGTATTTACACAACCCTAGATGGTCTAGCCCAGCGGTCCACAACCTTTTTGGCTCCAGGGACTGGTTTCGTGGAAGACAATTTTTGCACACACAGGGGTGAGGGGCAATGGCTTCAGGATGAAACTGTTCCACCTTAGATCATTAGGCATTAGATTCTCACAAGGAGTACGCAACCTAGATTCCTCATATACGCAGTTCACAATAGGGTTCATGCTCCTATTCAAATCTAATGGCTTCGATGACCTGACAGGAGGTAGAGCTGGGGTGGTAACGTTTGCTATAATGTTCAGGTGGTAATACTAGGCTATCAACCTGTACTGCATGTTACTGTCATGAATACTGCAGACAAATGGAACACAATGGCAAGTATTTGTGTATCTAAACATAGGAAAAGTGCAGTAAAAATATGCCACTATACTTTATGGGACCACTGTCGTGTATGCGGTCCGTCACTGAACGAACTTGTTATACAGCGCATGACTAATTACAAATGACCTGCTTCCTTTGGCTGTGTAAGTTTTCTATAATAAACCTTAACGTGTTAAATTTTTAATACAAAAAAGGAAACTATTTTAAAATAAAAGATAAAGTAATGCCAAGATACCCATGCCACATGACTACAGTAGTGATTTTGAGCATGGGCTGTGGAGCACGGACTGCCTGGGTTCAAATCTCAGCTCCATCCCTTACCAGCTGTGTGACCTTAGGTAAGTTACCCAGCTTTTCTGTGCCTTGGCCCCACCCCCCATCTTACAATGGAGAGCTAACAGGACCTATCCTCTTGGGTTGTCTGAGGATTGAGATAACACATGCCAACGGCTTGGAACCAAGCCCTGCACACAGGAAGCGCTTAGTCAAGGGCAGCCTTCTTCCACCAGAATGTCAGCACTACAGAGCTGGTGGGGTGATGTGCATCGCCAGCACCCTGAATAGCGCCTGACTCACACGTGCTCAGCAGGAATGAGCTAGGTACCATTTCCAGTCAGTTCTGCTCCTGGGCCACTTCCATCTGCTCAGCTTTTCTCTTTTTTTGGCTCGTTCTGGGATTGTGCCACATTTCCCAGGTGCCTGCGCCCCTCTGCCCGTCCTGGCCCATCTTGCTGGCCCCTCTCCCAGGTCTGCCTCTGTCCCCACTCCATCCCAGGCCGGCCACACCCTCACACCTCTCTGGAACTCATGCTTGGCTGCTCCCTTCTCCCCATTATCCATGCAATCCCCCCGACACCCCACCTCACTCTTCCAGCTCTTCCTGATCACTCCAGACTCCGCTCTGATTCCACGACTTCCAAAGGGGCCCTCCTTACTCACCCCATGCTCAGGACGCTGGATGCAGAATGTCCTGCCAACGTCACCTCAGACTACGCCCCCACCCCCTTAAACACTGAATCCCAGCCCAAAATGCAAAACTGAGAAATCCCATTTGGCCGAGACAAAACAAGGTTTAATTAACAAGCATAACGCCTAGAAAGCACTTAGCAATGGTTTCTTTGTGCCTGGTCTGCCACTCTTCCCTAAACAAGAGACTTGTAAATGAATGTTGTATTAATCCTATCAAAATGTAGGTTTAAAATCTGCCTAGGTTCTACGGAGACCACTCTTTCGAATACTCTTTTAATGATAAGCCTCCAAAGTCAAGAAGGCAAATGGCAGCTGGCTGAGGGCAGAAGCAGCCTCTTGGGGAGGCGCGCTGAGGCAGGGGTGAATCAGCACAAATCTCACCTCCACTGGCCGTAAGGCCATCATCCTCTCTTACTCGGGGATGAATATTTCAGTTTGGGCCACTTATTTGGCCTTGTTTCCTTCGTTCTATTTTGATATTTAGTATTTACTCAGGGAAACTAGCAACCCTAAAAAAACAAAAAGGTTTCTGGGAGCAAAGGGTAATTGGATAACCTCTACTCAATAATGTTTAATAAATACATTTTCTTAAAAGCTGGTTGTATAAAAATCAAGGTGGGTGATGAGTAATCATGTTAACGCTCTGTGATCTGTATTTAACAACTAATCTTTCCAACTTGAGGTTAGAAGGGGGAAAGAAAACTGAGGGCTGAACAGCTGTGTGTACAGGCTGCTCCTCTTTACATGGCTCAGGTCTGTGGTTAAGTATTAAAAGAAGAAGGGATCATTTTGCCATGACAACAACTTTTTAATCAAGCCAAATTTCCTGTTTGGCTAACATACAAAAACGATTCGAGCAATGAGTTATTCATTCATTCAGTGACTGTAAATACAGACTGGATTTCAATGACTTAGTACAAAATCAAAGAATATATGACATCTCATTATCTTTTTTTTTTTTTTTTTAAACAAGGTCTCGCTCTGTTACCCAAGCTGGAGTGCTGTGGCTATGCACAGGTGCCATAATAGCTCACGGCAGCCTTACACTCCTGGGCTCAAGCAATCCTCCCACTTCAGCCTCCAGAGTAGCTGGGACTATAAGCATGCTGGCTGGTATCTTATTATTATTTTTTTATATTGATTACTTATTGAAATGATAATGGTTTGGAAATACTGGTTTAAAGAAGATATTAAGACTGGGTGTGGTGGCTCACGCCTGTAATCCCAGCACTCTGGGAGGCCAAGGTGGGCAGATCACCTGAGGTCAGGAGTTCAAGACCAGCCTGGCCAACATGGTGAAACCCCGTCTCTGCTAAAAATACAAAAATTAGCTGGATGTGGTGGTGGGTGCCTGTAATACCAGCTACTCAGGAGGCTGAGGCAGGAGAATAGCTTGAACCAAGGTGGTGGAAACTGCAGTGAGCCCATGTTGCACCACTGCACTCCAGCCTGGGCGACAGAGCAAGACTCTCAAATTAAAAAAAAAAAAAAAAAAAGTTATTAAAATTAATTTCACCTTGTAAATGTGGCTACTAGAAAATTTACCATGGTTCTCCTACCAGACAGGGCTGCTCTAGAGCCAGTTGGCCTGGGTTTGAAAACTGGCCCCACCACTTGTGAGCTGTACTGCATTGGGCAAACTGCTGACCTTGCCTATGCCTCAGTTCAATCATTCGTAAAGAGGGAGTAAGAACTAGACCAATGATGCATAACCCCACTGCAGGGATTAAAGGACTTTGTGTAAAGTGCACTTAGAAGGGAGCCCAACCTATAGATACTGCAAGTCTAAGCATTTGTTTCTGAGACTGACAAGATTAAATGACTTTTTAAAAAAAGTAACAGCTGTATTGAGATAGAGTTCATGCACCATAAAAGTCAGTCTTCTAAAACAGACAATTCAGTGGTTTCTAGCATGTTCACCAAGTTGTGTACTCATCACCGCTACTTCCAGAGCATTCTCATTCCTGCAAAGAGAGACCCCATGTCCGTCGGCAGTCACTCCCCAGTCTCTCCTTCACCCAGCCCTTGGCAACTACTAACCTACTTTCTATCTCTACAGATTTTTCCAAATTTGGACTTTCGTTTAAATGGAATCCTAACATATGTGGTCTTTGTGACTAGCTCCTCAGCATGGTTGTAAGGTTCACCTATGTTGAAGCACGTGTGAGTACTTCTTTCTTTCTTATGGTCAAATGATATCTTCTTAATGAATAGACGCTGTGTTTCTCCATTCAGCCTTTGATGGACATCTGGTTTGTTTTCACCTTTTGGTTCTTATGAACAATACTGCTGTGAACAGTCATGTACATGTTTCTGTAGAGACACGTTTTCATCTCTCTTAAGGACATACTTAGGAGTGGAATGAGTGGAATTGCTGGGTCATATGTTTACCTTGATGTTTAACTTTCTGAGGAACTGCCAGACTCTTTCCCAAAGTGGTTGCACCAGTTTACATCCCACAGGGGAGGCTGGACTTTTCATGGACACTCAGATGTGGATTCTTTTCTTTTTCTCTCTACCTTCTGCTAGGCTGATGTGGGGAAATCCAGGGAAGATGGGGGAGGAGGGCGTGAAGAGACAGCAGTAGGGCAAAGAGGCCTGGGGGTCCTTTCACCAGAGTTCTGGTCTCAGTCCTGTCTGGTCCCCACTTGCCATGTGACCTTGAGCAAGTCACTTCTACTCTCTAGGCCTCAGTTTCCTTATCTCTAAAATGAAGATGTTGAACTAAGTAGGTCTCAACCTGGGTGATCTGGCTCCCTGGGGACACTGGGCAATGTCTGGAGACATTCTGGGTTATCACAGTGGAGCAGGAGATGCCGCCATCATCTAACGGGTGTCACGGACGCCACTAAACCTCAAATGCACAAGACAGTCCCCAACAACCAAAAACGACCTGGTCCCCAACTATCACCAGTGCCAAGGTTCAGAGACCTTGCATCGGACTAAGATGGCCCTATGGAAACTTCTGAGGAACTGCCAAACTGTTTTCCAAAATGGCTACACCATCTTATAATCCTCCTAGCAACATATGAGGGTTCTGATTTCCCCACATCCTCTCCAACACAGCTATGTTACAGTCAGCCTAACAGGTCCGTCAATGGCTTTTCAAGTCTTTTCTGTTTAATATTAACAATATCTGGAAGTGTTTTCAGAATGCCAGTGTCCTAAAAAAAAACAAAATAGATTAGTCATTTTCTTACCTGGTGCCTATAATTATACCAGCCATTTGAACCCGCCACGATCACTACCCAGTGCTTGCCTCCATCTTCAGGATCATCTATGGGAACAGCACCAATGCCCAGGGTCACACTGAGAAATACAGCTACTTTCCAAACCATTCTGCACCTTGGAGTTCAACTGCAGAAACCTGAGAAGGGAAACACAGAGTCAAGTACAAAGCAACAAGAACAGATAAACATTGGCCGGGGCGGTGGTTCACCCCTGTAATTCCAGCACTTTGGGAGGCAGAGGCAGGTGGATCATTTGAGGTCAGGAGTTCGAGACCAGCTTGGCCAACATAGCAAGACCCTGTCTCTACTAAAAATACAAAAATTAGCTGGGCGTGGTAGCACGTGCCGGTAATCCCAGCTACTTGGCAGGCTGAGGAAGGAGAATCACTTGAACCCAGGAGACGGAGACTGCAGTAAGCTAGACCGTGCAACCATACTCCAGCCTGGGTGACAGAGTGAGACTCTGTCTCAAAAAAAAAAAAAAAAACAGATAAACATTGTCAGCCCCTAAGAAAATATCATAGTAAATGGGTCAAACAGAAAAGGCCATTTAACCACCAGACAGAGTATGTTGAGGATAACAATGAAGATAAAGAGGGTTTCTATTTTTGCTCTATTGCTCCACCCTGTGAGTGGAGAAGGGGGTGTCCATACCTCCTGATCTTCACTACAAGCCCAAGTCATGCATATAAAACCAAAGAATATCCAGAAAGGGCACTTTTTAAAGTTTTTGACATAACTCAAAATACAGTTGATAAAATTCATCCACAACATTCACTATTGGAAAAAATATCTACCACATACTATGAAGTATTTGTAAGAAAAGAATATACATGTAAAATAAACTGTGCAGGCCGGGTGCAGTGGCTCACACCTGTAATCTTAGCATTTTGGGAGGCCGGCGTATTACCTGAGGTCAGGAGTTCAAGACCAGACTGGTCAACATAGTAAAACCTTAGCTCTACTAAAAATACAAAATTAGCTGGGCATGGTGGCACACACCTGTAGTCTCAGCTACTAGGGTGGCTGAGGCAGGAGAATTGCCTGAACTCAGGAGGTGGAGGTTGTAGTGAGCCAGATCAGGCCTCTGCACTCCAGCCTAGGTGACAGAGTGAGACTCTGTCTCAAAACTAAAAATAAAAATAAAAAAAGTTATATCAGAAAAAATAAATTTTAAAAATAAACTGCACAGAAAAATATGGAAAACAGACATAAAATTTTAAGACAAGTTATTGCTGGGTAGTAGGCAGGATCAAGAGTGATTTTCTTCCTCATTTTTGTCTCCTTTTAGAAACAATAAAGTTTCTAAAAATTCAGTACAGGTTTAATGAAAACATTGATGGGCAATTTTAGTTTATAATGTGAATTATCTGGATGAGCTATAGTCAAACATTAATTCATGTTGTCTTTGCATCACACTTATAGAGCATGGACATACGCTCTGTACACATACAGGGCAAACATTTTCATCCTTGTTTTACAGAAAGGAGAGGTTGAGGTCTGACAGCAATGACCTGCCTAATAGCCATGGACTGTCGTCGTTGGCCAGAGCTGGGACCATGCCTTCTGAACGGCTGGTCCGGCACTCTTTCTGTTGTATGGCTCTGCATCTCAAGACTTTATTATTACTGAGGCCGGGCGTGGTGGCTCACGCCTGCAATCCCAGCACTTAGGAAAGCAGAGGCGGACGGACCACTTGAGGTCAGGAGTCCGAGACCAGCCTGGCCAACATGGCGAAACCCTGTCTCTACTAAAAGTACGAAAATTAGCCAGGCGTGGTGGCAAGAGCCTGTAATCCCAGCTACTCAGGAGGCTGAGGTAGGAGAATCACTTCAATCCGGGAGGGGAAGGTTGCAGTGAGCCAAGATCACAACACTACACTCCAGTCTGGGCAACAGAGCGAGACTCCGTCTCAAAAAAGAAAAAAAAAAAATACTTCATTATCATTGAAGTACATGCACTGTTTTATACCTCAATGCCAAAACCTTAAATACCTTGTTAAAGTACAAATGGAAAACAGCACCAAGCCTGTGGCTCTGCAATAAGAAAAATACACAGTCACTGAGATGTGGGCACTCAGAGCAGATGTGTGAGGCTGACTTCTGTCCCAATGCCACAAGCAGGGCTGGTGGTGCTCATTCATTCATTCACTCACCACTCAGCCAGAGTCTCTGCAACACCTACTTTGCCAGACAAGGTACTGGGTGCTGGAAACTCAATGGGGACAGAACAAAGCCTGTGTCTTCATGGAGGACGCACCCAGATGAAGGGTGATCCACTTCTAAGCTGAAGAAACCATCCTCAACGTTCTGAGTCGAGTCCTCAAGGCGATGGATTTTCTCCACTAACTAAATAGGAAGCCCTGAGTCTCTTGAAAAGAGTCTTAGGCCAGTAATTCTCCCACTTGAATACGCACCTAGGTCACCTGGGGATCTAGGAGGCAGATGCTGATTCAGTAGGCCTGGGGCAGGGCCTGAGACTGCATTTCTCGGTTTTTTTTTTTTTTCATTTTTTTATTTTTGAGAGTCTTGCTCTGTGGCTCAGGCTGGAGTGCAGTGGTGCGATCTCGGTTCACTGCAACATCCGCCTCCCAGGTTCAAGCGATTCTCCTGCCTCAGCCTCCCGAGTAGCTGAGACTACAGGTGCCCACCACCATGCCCAGCTAATTTTTGTATTTTTAGTAGAGACAGGGTTTTGCCATGTTGCTCAGGCTGGTCTCGAATGTCTGACTTTAGGTGATCTGCCCATCTCGGCCTCCCAAAGTGCTGGGATTACAGGCATAAGTCACTGCGCGACGCACCCCCCCCCCAACCCCGCTGCCATGAGACTGCATGTCTAACAAGTCTCAGGTGACACTATGCTGCTAGCCTCAGATTACCTTTGATGTGGCAGAACTGCATGAAATCCCCCAGGCTCTGGTCCACCTGTCCTCAGCCCAGCATCCTGGTCAACAGACTGCACTGCTCCACCCTCAAGGGCTGACTCCTAACAAGAACTTAATTATTAAGCTGAAAGCCTGAATTGGTGCTAAATTTAGGTTTCTTTAGCTCCACTGCAAGGCCCATGGATGGGCAACTGGTAACTACAGTAAGACGCCCCCAGATTTGTTTTTTTCGGTAGGGGCTAGTATGGTACATAACAGACAGGTCAGTGGAGTGCTGAGGACCCCTAGTGCTAGAACCACGGGGTCTGTTAAAGTGCACCTGAGGAGGCTCCCCACACGTCCACTCGACCTGACAAGGGCTCACTGTGGGGCTGTGTTTCCAGAAAGGGATCCTGATCCAGACCTCAACAGAGGGTTCCTGGACCTCATGCAAGAAAGAATTTGGGGCAAGTCCACAGAATAATGTGCAAGCGAGCTTACTCAGCAAATGAAAGAATGAAAGAACAGGTTACTCTATAGACAGAACAGGGTGTTCCCAAAAGCAAGAGAAGGACCATGTCCACCTTAGGTGCAATGCTTGTTTAGACATAAGACAACAAAGCAAAACAAAGTCACAGGGAGATGTGCCTACTACAAGGGCCTGTGACGGAGGCTTGTTAATCTTTGTAGAACTGCTGTCTTTCACAAGAATCTATGCTATTATCTTTAAGGTGAAACTTATGGCCAGGCGCGGTGGCTCACACCTGTAATCCCAGCGCTTTGGGAGGCCGAGGCAGGCAGATCACTTGAGGTCAGGAATTCGAGACCGGCCTGGGCAACATGGTGAAACCCCATCACTACTAAAAACACAAAATTTAGCCGGGTGTGGTGGCACATGCCTGTAATCCCAGCTACTCCGGAAGCTGAGGCACGAGAATCACTTGAACCCACGAGGCAGAAGCCACAGTGGGCCAAGATCGTGCCACTGCACTCCAGCGTGGGTGACAGAGCGAGACCCTGTCATAAATAAATAAATAAATAAATAAATAAATAAATAAATAAAATAAAGTGAACTTATTATTAAACTAAAAATGCTTTTGTTCTTAAGATATTGGGACATCAGGACCTTTCCTGGGTCTATCTGGTAAACATTAACCTGTTTCCTTAACCGTAAACATCCTGTGACTAAGAATGCCTAACCTCCTGGGACTGCAGCCCAGCAGGTCTCAGCCAAATTTTACCCAGCCCTTGTTCAGCATGGAGTCACTCTGGTTCAAGCACCCCTGTCAACTCGAAGGTAAGGAACCAACACAAGATACAATTATACAAAGGTGTGAGGAAGCAACAGTGAGGACAGGCGAGAGAGAGTCAAAGAGCAAAAATATCCATGTACCCCAAGCTTCAGTGACCCCACAAGAGAGGTGTGACAGTCACTACCAAGATGTTCCAACCAATGGCTCTCACCTACTCGGAGCTCAGCCAGCAGCCTCCCTGGAAGGCCTTCCCCTAGGGTAGGGGTAGACTAACTTTCTCTGCAAAGGACCAGAAGGTAAACATTTTTGGTTTCGCAGGCCAGGCCATCTCTCTCACAACTATTCAGCTCTGCCACTGTATCTTGAAAGCAGCCGTGTCACCAAGTACTCGCATTTTTCTAAGAGATGGTTTAATTATTTTTGTCTCTCCTCTTATCGTTCCTCTGGTTCCCCGCTTCCTACTTAGCCCTTGAGAAACACAAATATAGCCTTTTACCCGCCCCTCTTTCAGCAGACACTCCCTACAGGGCAAGTTCATCTAACTCCTCAAGAGTTAGCAGTTGGTTTACAGACCAAAGCATGCCCAATACAGAACCCTCACCCACCAGGAGGTTGCCTCGAGAGGTAATAGTCAAAAAGCATGCCTGCTACTCCCACCCACCTGGGGAGTTTTTGGCCTAGTCCTGCCCACAAAGATGCCAGCAGTCACCAGTTCAACCGACAGACAGCACAGTAGATAAGACACCAAGCTAACACATGGACACCCCACCTTGCTTGCTTCCTCCTCTGCCTTTTAAATGTGCCCGCTTTCTGCTCCAAAAGCAAAGCAGTACATTTAAAGGTGGGATGCCTGTGCTTCTTTCCCTAAGCAACTTGGAAATAAATCACCTTCTTTGTACCAGATCTTGCTCTTGTTAACTGGTCTCTGGAAATGATGAATTACTAACCCATGAGCCATTTACAGCCAGAGACAATATATAAACAAATGAACATGGTTATGTTCCAATAAAACTTTATCTATAAAATAGGTGGTTTATTTGGCCCATAGGTCATAGATTGCTGACCTTGTCTGAGGGAGTGAGAATATGCCCCCAAACCACATGGCAGGCACAGCCTGGTTGTTACTGTCGTCTTTCATCAGCAATAAATGGGTTCCCTAGTTTGCACACCTGTTTATTCTGAGTTTCATCCATATGACATAGTCCCAAAGAGGCTCATTCCTCTGGGGGCAATGGTGTGTGACTTTTACCTCCTCATATTTAGGATAAAAAAAAATGAATAAATAAAATACCAGAAACAAATGGTTGACCTGACTGTGAACAACAGAACGGACACCACCTACTTATCCACCTAAATCAGCAAACATGCAGCAGGCACCAAAAAAGCACCACTTAGTTATTTTTACAAAATCGAGTTACTCTTCTAATCCACTAACAAGTTACTCCTCTGTGAGGAAAAGTGCCCTACTGATACAGAAAATGACATTTTCATAGTCTACCTGGTGATGGTCCTGCTCCATCATTCTTTTTTCTTATAAACACAGAGTCGTGATTCCCCAACTACAACGCTATATTAAAAGTCTCACAGTATGTTGCTGAATAGAAAATGCTACCTTAAAAAACCACATACATGGCCGGGCACAGTGGCTCACGCCTGTAATACCAGCACTTTGGGAGGCCGAGGTGGGCAGATCATGAGGTCAAGAGATCGAGACCATCCTGGCCAACATGGTGAAATCCCATCACTACTAACAATATAAAAATTAGCTGGGCGTGGTGGTATGCACCTGTAGTCCCAGCTACTCTGGAGGCTGAAGCAGGAGAATCACTTGAACCCGGGAGGCAGAGGGTGCAATCTCAAAAAGAAAAAAGCACACACACTAACACTATTTTGGGAAACATATAAACATAGGCCTGGGGTGAAGAGAGACACAAAAGTAAAATAATCATTCCATTACCCTTGGCAATGAACATGCCTCAAAGCAGCTACCTTACTAATTTCCTGTGGGCATTTATTGCATGATTTTTGACAAAATCAAAGCATCGAAACAAAGCACCAATAATCTGGCAGCATCCCTGTGATTCCTGGTTTATCAAAGTGAAAAACTGATGAAAAAGTGAACGATCCCTGCTAAACTACTAGCTCTTTGTGACTCTGCTGTTTTTGGCTGTGGCTGTCCACGGTCCCCATCACACAGGCTTCATCTCACAGAGGCGTCATCATAATCTACCTCCTCTCCTTTAACTTGCCCTCCTCCTATCTACTGTCTCCTACATCCACCCCACCCCGAATCCATACAACAAACGTGGACTGAGCACCTGCTAGCTGCTCACAGGCATTGAACAGTGAGCCAAACAGACAAAACCCTTCGTGGAGGGGGCACTCCAGAGAGAAGAGACAGACCATTTATACACATCGGTTATCAGATAGTGATGAGAGTGATGGACAAAAATAAGGCAGGAGAGGGAGGGAGTCCCAGTAGGAGTGGGAGGTGTCATTTGTAAAAGGGGAAGAAACTAAGGAGGTGAGGGCACCAGCCCATACATTAGGGCAAAGCACTGGAAGCAACGTAAATGTCTAGCTGGATCAATTACAGTACAGCCTCATGGTGGGATACTGTGAAGCCTTTAAAAAGAACCTAAGGTAGATCATAATGCGCCAAGACTGAAAAGATCTCCCAGGGGTGCTGTTGGGGCACGTGTGTCATCTGCTAACCCCGTGCAGGGAGAAGGCAACACAGACAGTCATTGCTCCAGCCAAGGAAGATCAGAGAGAAAGACTCCCGGCTGGGCGCAGTGGCTCATGCCTATAATTCCAGCACTTTGGAAGGCCGAGGTGGGAGGATCACCTGAGGTTGGGAGTTCAAGACCAGCCTGACCAATATGGAGAAACCCGTCTCTACTAAAAATACAACATCAGCCGGGCGTGGTGGCACATGCCTGTAATCCCAGCTACTTGAGAGGCTGAGGCAGGAGAATCACTGGAACCCAGGGGGCAGAGGTTGCAGTGAGCGAGATGGCACCATTGCACTCCAGCCTGGGCAACAAGAGTGAAATCTGTCTCAAAAAAAAAAGACTCCCAGAGAGTGGGACGTGTTGTGGAGTGGCACAGAGGTGGGGAGTGGCACATTTGTGGGTATCTACTATGGACCACACAATGTGCAAGACACTATTCACACCATCCTCACAACAGTTCCCTGTAAGCAAGGATCCCCACTCCCTTTAGACAGGTGATGAAACTGAGGCTCAGAGAGGTAGAGAAACTTGGGGGTCAGTGGCACTGCTGGGACCACACAGATCTGACGGCAAAGACTGCTTGTTCTAGTGTATCACCCAAAGAAAGAGTTGCTTATGTGAAAGTCTGGGAGGCCCTGGAACCACAGGCGCTGCACCCTGTACCCCAGGGCCCGAGCACAGAGCAGGGCCTCACAGTTTCCTCTGGCAGTAGGACACCCACGGTGCTCTTCCGTGCCCTACTATTTTAAGGCACTAGTGGGCTTCCTGCACAAACAGCTCTTATCTTAGAAGAGCCTATCAATGGAGTATCTGAGTTACACAAAGTCAAAGTCAATGAACAAGCCTTTACAGACTTCACCAGACTCCACTGACAAGTCCTCTGCTGTTCCCACTTGGCCTTCGTCCCTGCTCAGGTTACAGGGCTATACTAGGTCAGTAATTCACTTAAAAGACTTCACTTGCAGCCAGGTACAGTGGCTCATGCCTGTAATCCCAGCATTTTGGGAGGCCGAGGCAGGTGGATCACTTGAGGCCAGGAGTTTGAGGCCAGCCTGGCCAATATGGTGAAACCCCCATCTCTACTAAAAATACAAAAATTAGCCCAGCATGGTGGCACACGCCTGTAATCCCAGCTACTCGGGAGGCTGAGGCAGGAGAACTGCTTGAACCCAGGAGGCAGAGGTTGCAGTGAGCCGAGATTGTGCCACTGCACTCCAGCCTGGGCAACAGAGTGAGACCCTGTCAAGAAAAAAAAAAAAAAAAAGGCTTCATTTGGCTTCAAGAAATGTACCATCAAGTCAGGTTTAATCCATTTGAGAAGTCTGGGATGCAGTGCCCATTCCAGATAAATTATCACCAACAATGCAAGTAATAAGGTCAAGTTCACAGGGCCATCTAAATAGCAGAGTCAAGTTCACATCCGGGTCTGATACCAAAGCCTACACCTTAACCACCATCAGGAGTGACCCCTCAGTGCCAGCTACTGTTAGACACAGAAAACCATCAAAGCCAAGCAAAGCAGCTAGTTAGACAATGAAATCTGTAAAAAGCCTTCCAAACCTAAAGGTTTTGATCCTATTCTCTGCTCTCTAGGGGTTTAGAATAAAATCTTCCTGAAGGCCAGGCATAGTGGCTGACACCTATAATCCAAGCACTTTGGGAAGCCAAGGAGGGCAGATCATTTGAGGTCAGGACTTTGAAACCAGCCTGGCCAACATGGTAAAACTCTGTCTCTACTAAAAATACAAAAATTAGCTGGGCGTGGTGGTGGGCACCTGTAATCCCAGCTACTCGGGAGACTGAGGCAGGAGAATGGCTGGAATCCGGGAGGCGGAGGTTGCAGTGAGCTGAGATCATGCCACTGCACTCCAGCCTGGGTGACCGAGTGAGATTCCATCTAAAAATAAAATAAAATAAAATCATGCTGCAAGGTTTTTCGGCTGACAACATGCAGAAGAAATTGGACAGGTGACAGGAACTGTCTCCTTGACCAAACTTTAGTCAGGCTCCTCTGAGCCCTCTTCTCCACAAGGCCTTGGTCTGCCAGGTCCAGTTTTAGCAGGAATCCAGAAGAGAATCCCTCACCCTCGATATCTAATGAAGTTCCTCTTAGTAATATTCTCTTGATGGGGTTCAGGACCCAGTAGCTCAAAAAATGGCACTTTAGTATACTGAATATTTTAAGCTGAAGGAATTCCACTAACCCCCTCACCTTGCCCATGGGCTGTAAATCCCCAGCTGACCTTGCCATTCGAGAGCTGAGCTCCATTCCATACTGAAGTCTCTCTCTCCTACTGCAGTAGCTAAAAGAAAATGTCTTGCTGGTTTTTGTTTTGTTTTGATTTTTTTTTTTTGAGACAATCTCGCTCTATCGCCTGGAATGGAGTGCAATAGTGTGATCTCAGCTCACTGCAACCCCCACTTCCCAGGCTCAAGCGATTCTCATGTGTCAGCCTCCAGAGTAGCTGGCATTACAGGCATGCATCACCATGCCAGCCAATTTTTGTATTTTTAGGTTTTGCCATGTTGGCCAGGCTGGTCTCAAGCTCCTGGACTCGAGTGATGCGCCTGCCTCAGCCTCCCAAAGTGCTGGGATTACAGGTGTGAGCCACTGCACCCAGCTTGTCTTACTGTTTTTAAAAAGTACCCATGAGTGGCACACCGGCACATGCCTGCAGTCCCAGCTACTTAGGAGGCTGAGGTAGAAGGATCGCTAGAGCCCAGAAGTTTGGGACCAACATGGGTAACACAGTGAGACCCTGTGTCAAACAGAAAAAAATTTAAAAAGCATTGGATACAGGCTGGGCATGGTGGCTCGTGCCTGTAATCTCAACACTTTGGGAGGCCAAAGCAGGAGGATCACTCAAACCCATTAGTTCCAGACCAGCCTGGGCAATATAGGGAGACTCTGTCTCTGCAAAGACAGCCGGCATGATGGTGCACACCTGTGGTCCCAGCTACTCAGGCGGCTGAGCAGGGAGGATCACTTGAGCCTGGGAAGTCAAGGCTGCAGTGAACCATCCAGCCTAGGTGAGAGAGAGACCTCTGTCCTCTGTCTCAAAAAAAAAAAAATTTAAAAAGGCATGTGATGCAATTTTTCTTTAACAAAAGACACAGCTACTAATTCGGGGGGACCCTTCTTCTCTCTGGGCCTTCACGGTCCATCTGTGAAATGAGATAGTAGAGCTTATTAAAGGGTCATTCAGTCCTTTAAATCCTTTGATTTTCTGGTTAAAGAATAGGATTAAAACAAAATCCAGGCCGGGCGTGGTGGCTTGCGCCTGTTAATTCCACCACTTTGGGAGGCCAAGGTGGGTGGATCACTTGAAGCCAGGAGTTCAAGACCAGCCTGGCCAACACTGCGAAACCCCGTCTCTACTAAAAATACAAAAATTAGCCAGGCATGGTGGCATGCGTCTGTAATCCAAGCTACTCAGGAGGCTGAGACATAAGAATTGCTTGAGTCCTGGAGGCAGAGGTTGCAGTGAGCCAAGATCGAACCACAACACTCTAAGCTGAGCAGCAGAGGGAGACTCTTTCTCAAAAAAAAAATAAAATAATAATAATAATTATCATCATCATCATCATCATCATCCAGTTAGATCTTATCTCAAATGAAAAATCTAGGCCAGGAGCGGTGGCTCACGCCTGTAATCCCAGCACTTGGAAAGGCCAAGGCGGACAGATCACAAGGTCAAGAGATCAATACCATCCTGGCCAACATGGTGAAACCCCGTCTCTACTAAAAATACAAAAATTAGCTGGGTGTGGTGGCGTGTGCCTGTAGTCCGAGCTACTCAGGAGGCTGAGGCAGGAGAATCACTTGAACCCAGAAGGCAGAGGTTGCAGTGAGCCGAGATCGCGCCACTGTACTACAGCCTGGTGAGAGAGTGAGCTCTGTCTCCAAAAAAAAACAAAAACAAAAAAGAAAAAGAAAAGTCTATTTTACTCAGGTTCGTTTATCGTTTTTTCCTACAGAGAAAATGTGCTTTATTGGCAAACTAGCTTCTAGATTACAGCATGCTCTTCAAGGTTATCTAACTCTGATTCATAGGAGTTATTTTATAATTCTGCATACTATGGGTAACAGCAATGCAAATAATTCTAGTCTAGACAGGCAAATGCGTGCTACCAAACGGAGGTTCATTTGACTTCCTTCCTCCTCTGTAGAGGCCAGTTTTGTCTTTCATTTGCAAATTCAATTCAGTATTTCTAATCTACAAATTGGTTGTACTTTGGAGTCTCCAACACCTCACCAAGTTTCCTCATTAATGAGTTAAATAAAATTCTTAACACATGTTCAGTTTTACATTTTACAGAGTAATGACTTTATCTGTTTTTTTTAGGAAATTATCTTTTAGCATTATGGAAAGTATAAGCAAGTAACATGTATTTCAAAAGAAGCAGTAAAAAAAAAAATGTTTTTAATCTATTAATGGTTAGAACTTAGGTTTCTAGGAAAGTAAATTTTGGTCAATGGTGGGCACAGTGGCTCCTGCCTATAATCCTGGTACTCTGGGAGGCCAAAGCCAGAGGGTCACTAGGGCCCAGGAGTTTGAGACTGGCCTGGGCAAGACAGTGAGACCCAGTCTCTACAAAAAAATTAAAAAGTCAAAAATGTCACTCAGTGGTTAATAACTTCTCCACATTTTTATTTTAAATGCTTATTTGGAATTTGAGTTTTCTTTCACCCAAATTACTATTTTTGAAACCTGGGACCAGTGCAGTCTGCAGCCTTTTCCCAAAATGACTGAGCCTAACTTTTATAGCTACATGCTAACTCAAGTTAAATTTTTACTTTAACTTTTACTTCAAGAAATTGAAGGGTGGACATTAACCTATAGAAATGTACAAAGAATGACATAAAACACCAGTTACCTATCATCCAGACCATTCTCCGTTATTTTATAAACCCACTCATCTTTTTTCTACATTACAGACGAAATTGTTCCTTCTGTCCCATCCCATCCTCCCCACACTGCAAAGTAACCACTATCCTAAATTAGCATTTCTTCCCAATCGATTTATTATAAAAAGATGTATACCCACTCTACAAGCATTTCCCTACTAATGGACATTTAGGCTGTTTCCAATTTTTTAAACCATTATAAGCATTTTAAACCATTATAAGCAGTGTTGCCACAAACAACCCTAATATCCTTCCCCTTGTATACAAATGTCTCTGGCTTCTTAGTATTTTCTAGAAGTGGAACCACTGATCTTAAGATATACCCAATCTGCTAGTGGCTATACTGTTCAAAGATATACTTGCAACCAGTAGTGAATTAGAATCTCATTTTTTTCAAATACTTATCATCTCTTGATGGTGTCAAACTTTGCAATTCCTAACCTGATGAATATACAATGATCTAATTATGGTTTCAATGAGCATTTCCTGGATTACAAGAAAATCTGAGTCTTATCATATGATTATTTAACCATTCAGATTTCAATACAGTCAATACATGTGACAACTTTCCCCTGATAAACTGGGATTCCAACTATGGTCTGCAAAGCAACTTGTGCAGTTAAAAAAAATATATGCTGGACATTTCTTCAGAAGATAGTCATGGGCTGGAAAACTCAAGATAGAGTTTACTTCTACATATTTCTTACTGACTAAGGCTGGGTATGGTGTATTCTACCTCCTTAGAGCTCTCAAATCTTTTCTCTTCCCCTCCCACTGCAACTGTCTTTAAAACCCTCATGATTCTCCTAGGGATTACTGCAATGACCTCCCTATCCTTAGTGTGGCCTCTCTCCAACACTTCCACACTACAGAGTATCTGAGATACAGATCTACAGTAAATGTGGCTTCCTGGACATTCAGGATAACATCCAAATCTCTCACAGCAGCACAGGAAGCCCTGCAAGACATACCTCTCTATTCTCACACATAAAATCCACCACCCACATGAAATCCCTTACTGCACCAGACTCCACGACTCCAGTGCAAAAGCATTGCTCTTTCTCTGCCTTCACCATGCTGTTTTCCAGATGAAACACTCTTCTCTTCCTTCATCTCACTAGGTCCTGCCCAGCCCTCAAACTCCAAGGCGAGACGTGGAGTAATCCCAGCACTTTGGGAGGCTGAGGCGTGCGGATCATTTGTCAAGGATTAGAGACCAGCCTGGCCAATATAGTGAAACCTCGTCTCTACTAAAACCACAAAAATTAGGCAGGCATGGTGGCAGGTGCCCGTAATCCAAGAACTCGGGAGGCTGAGACAGGAGAATCGCTTGAACCGGAAAGGTGGAGGTTGCAGTGAGCCGAGACTGCACCACTGCACGCCAGCCTGGGCAACGGAGCGAGACTCCGTCTCAAAAACAAAACAAAACAAACCAACAAAAAATCCACATAAACTCCACTCAAGCCTCCCCATCTGTGCGAAGTCCCAACCTCTCCCACAAGTCAGCGTTAGATGCTGCCCCTGTACACACCTGTATACTCCAGCCCTTTAACGCTGGAACTGTTCACTAGAGATTGTCTCTCCCCTTTATGAAATAATCTCTGCTCAAAAAGCTTAGTAAGGCTCAGTGAATGTTTGCTATGCAAGTCCCAGAGTAAAGAAAGCTGGGCTACTCCATTCACCACATACCACAGGGCTAGTCACCTACCCTGGGCACTCCTTTTCATCTCTAAAACAAAGCACGGGACACAAAGTTTCTTCTTCCAGCCCTCAGATACTACAATGCATGGCACAGAACACTCCACGTAGGTATAACCTCAAATCTAACACGGACGGGAAAAAAAACCAGTTAACTTTCACTTCCAATATTGATGTGGGTGGTCCTGAAACTCTCACCAGCTCAAACCTCCCAGAACCAGAGCTTCCCTGACTTCTCTAAACAGATGTCTTTATAAGCCTGGGTATTTTTGTTGTCGTCGTTAATAGCCCTTTCCCACGGGTGCAATCCTCCACATTAAAAGCATCAAAAGTCTGAACTGTTCGCAGGTCGTAAAGCCTGGAACCAAGCCCCAGTCCCTGTTGGGGCCCTTGGCTGTGGGATCTCTGCAAATCACGTCTCCTCCCGCGCCTTAGTTTCCCCCTCCAGAGCGCTGCGCCCTTCCAGCCACAACACGCGTGAGAAGAGAGACCTCCACCCCCAGTACCACCAGAGAGGCCGCAGGGTTTCCCTTCCCTCTGGATTCACCGTTTCCCGAAAATCCCCCTCGCAGGATGAGAAACTGATTACTCAGAAAGGGACGGGAAAAATGAAAATCCCAGCCCTGAAGTCGAGAGCCTCAGAGAGCAGACGCGAGGCCCTGGCCTCGGGCGTGGGGACTGAACCTGGTTCTGTGTTGGGGCTCGCGGTTACCTGTGGCAGGCGACCGTGGTCGCAGTGGTGGCGGCGGAGGCGGCGGTGAGTGACTGCGCTGCTGGCGCCTGCGGAACCGTGAGAACTCGCGGCGGCGCGCAGCCTCACACCAACCACCCACGACGGCCGCACTGCTGTGATTGCTGCGGGCGCCGCAGCTCCTGGCTTAAGGGCCACTGCGCAGCGGTGACTGGTGGAGCTACGGGGCGCGGCATCTGCCAAAACCAATGGAAGGAGAGGATGAGGCCGGCGAGCCAAAGGGACTACAAATCCCAGTGTGCACGGGCAGGGGTTTCTGGACTAGGCGCGGGGGTGGAGGAGCAGTGGTTGCGCACTGAGCTGAGGTCGGGAAACCGAGGTACTTGACATCTGGGGCTGCAGTGATCCCAGAAGCATATACCGAAATGTCATACCAGCTCTTGGAGCAAACCTATCTGCACATTGGACCCACTTAGGAAAGCCTCAAAAATACTGATGCCCCTGTGAAAATAAAATTGAAAAGCTGTTGGAACCCCCCCCATCAAAAAAACACTTTATGCCTTGAAAGAGATGTGACTGTAATATCAGTCACGTATGCTTACAACTTCTATTCCCACATTATAGATTAACTCGCTTTCTTTTATTGAACGATGTCTAGAGGGAATTAAAAGACTTTAGGGACAAAATCTCGTGCCTGGTTAAGTAATGAACCTTGCTTCATCATAACAAGAAGATTACAACTTCTTCCCTCTGTTATCCTGTTTTGCTTAGACCAGAGATATAAAACCCACGATTATTACACCCTCTGTAAAAAATGCTCAATATTCCCTTCCGAAAAAGAAACCAATAACCAATCAAATTGCTGTACCTATGTGCCAGCCTTGTAGGAATACTGTTATCCTGCTCAAAACTTCTATCTCTGCCTATATAAATGAAACCTTAACTTCCTTACTTTAGAATGCCAAATCCATTCCTTTGGAGTTGGTGTTTCTGGGTGGTCCATCCTCACACTTCACCCTTAAATAAACTATTTTAGGTTGGCACCTCCGCCATACCCCCAGGAATTGTGATTTTGTTGGTTTGCATGTGGTCTGAGTTTTGGAATCTTTAGAAAGCCTCAGGTGATTTGGACCCGTTTAGTCCCCATAACAACCCTTTGAGAGAGAAAGACAGTTATTGTCACCCAAGCTTTATGGATTGAGCAACTGAGGGAGGTTAAGTCAGGGAGGTTAATTTTGCAAAGGTCACATATGTCTTAAGGGTCAGAGCCAGAACTATGACCTAAGCAGTATGGTTCCAGAATCCTAACCTCTTACTTCCTACACAATGCTAATTCTCAAATGTTTGGTGGTGTTGCCTCCCACGGAACTGGAGAGAAAACCAAACTACGATCCATTCGAGTGCCATGTAGTGAGGCTCAGTCAATTGAGTTGAATGGAATTAATGTGGTGGAGTATGTGCACTCCTGCTCAAGGGCATTCCAGCACAAGAGTTCGGGCTACCTTCACGGGTTATCTCATGTGGTCTTCTTTTACAATCTTGTTTTACAGTAAGTCATAGATCAGCACACTGCTCCAGTTCTGTCACCTATCTTTGTAAATAAAAGCTTGTAAGAACACAGCCACACCCATTGATTTAGGTATTATTGAGAGGTGAAGCCAGCTGGGCTTCTGGGTCAGATGGGGACTTGGAGAACTTTTCTGTCTAGCTAAAGAATTGTAAACACACCAACCAGCACTCTGTGTCTAGCTAAAGGTTTGTAAACGCACAAATCAGCACTCTGTAAAAACGGACCAATCAGCAGTCTGTAAAATGGACCAATCAGTGCTCTGTAAAATGGACCAATAAGCAGGACGTGGTCAGGGGCCAAATAAGAGAATAAAAGCTGGCCACTGGCACCAGCAGCGGCGACCCGCTCGAGTTCCGTTCCGTGTTGTGGCGGCTTTGTTCTTTGGCTCTTTGCAATGAATCTTGCTGCTGCTCACTCTTTGGGTCCGCACTACTTTTCTGCGTTGCAACACTCACCGTGAAGGGCTCCAGCTTCACTCCTGAAGCCAGCGAGACCCCGAACCCACCGGGAGGAACGATCCGGAGGTGCCACCTTTAAGAGCTGTGACACTCATTGCCAAGGTCTGCGGCTTCACTCCTTAAGTCAGCAAGACCGCGAACCCACCAGAAGGAAGAACGCTGGACACATCTGAACATCTGAAGGAACAAACCCCCAGACACACCATCTTTAACAACTGTAAGGCTCCGCCAGGGTCTGCCGCTTCATTCTTGAAGTCAGCGAAACCAAGAACCCCCGGGAAGGAATTCCGGACACATTATCTCTGGCTATTTTTACAAATAAGGCAGAATTGAATATTAATAGTTATGTGAGAAGCCTTATGGCCCACAAAGATGAAAATGCTGTCTGACTCTTCACACAAAGCAAGTTGCCAAACCCTGGGTTGAGTTCATGGTCCAGCATCATAGCTTGGAAGTGACCTGGGGCTTCAAGCCCAGGTCTGCCCAAGTCCTTTGCCAACTCTCATGAATGCTCTGCTTTTGCGGTCTTCTGCAATGGGGAGCAGCAGGAGTTCATTCATCTGTTTATTCCACAACACATTTAGTAGGTGTACCTTATATGCCAGGTGCAGCTGAGCATTGAGATAAAAAGGAGTTTGTTCTTTCCCCTCAGGAATTCACTGTCTAGTAGAAGTGAGGCAGAGTGTATCCTTAACCACTCCCTAATTCACTTGAGAATAAATCGTGGACTTTGCCTGATTAAGGCTTTAACAGTTGAAATGAGATAAAAATGGAAGCGTGCAGCTGGGTGCAGTGGTTCATGCCTGTAATCCCAACACTTTGGGAGGCCAAGACAGGAGGATTGCTTGAGGCCAGGAATTCAAGACCAGCCTGGGCAATATAGTGAGACCTTGTCTCTAACACAAATTTAAAAAATTAGTCACATGTGGTGGTGCACACCTGTGGTCCCAACTAATTGGGAGGCTGAGGCAGGAGCATTACTTGAACCTGGGAGCTAGAGGCTACAGTGAGCTATGATCGCGCTACTGCACTCCAGCCTGGGCAACGGTGAGGCCATGTCTCTAAATAAAAACAGTAGCCTGATGCCTGGCATGTTTAAGCAAACACAGGGCAAGAGATAACCCTCTTGGTCTCCCTCAGCAACAGTGTGGGCTGAGAGCTCAGAGTCTGAACGAGACAGGGTGGCTGCAAGTTGTGGGCTAATGGGAGGGGTTGCTGGAGGTTGCCACGGTGATGGTGCAGGGTAGCCCCAAAAGAGGCTTAAGCCAGCAACAAGGGGGAGGCTGAGATGGGAGGGGCCTGGAGTAGGGGTCGGGTAATTATGTTGAGCTCTGCCGTTAAGGTACCTGGATTCAAATCCGAACTCTACCACTTACAAGCTGTGTGAGCTGAGCAAGTTACTTAGCTTCTCAGCGCCTAGTTTTTCCCAAGCATAAAATGGAAAAAACAGTACCTGCTTCATAAGGTCGCTCTGTGGATTAAATTTGTTTACACAGTGCTTAGACCAAGTCAGTGCCCCATACTCATTAGCTACTCCCTGGGTTCAGAGGATCCCTTTGGCTGCTGGGTTGTAACCTGAGAATTCCACTAAGGAAAACAAGGCAGGAATCTGTGGCCTTGGAAAGTGCCCATGCTCCTGTTTCTGCTTGTGGGATGACGTGCCTAATAATGAAAGTGCTGAGCCACAGAAACACCAAGACGAGGTGGGCGCATAAATACAGGGAAAGGGGTAGGTGTGAGCTCCCTGTGTTCAGATGAGCATGAGACCTCTCTCATCGTGTGCAGTGCTGAGCCCACAGGAAACACCAGGAGCAGAGGTGGGCACTGAAATAGCCCTGGGTGGCAGGAAGGGGTAGGTGGCAGGCTCCCTGTGTTCAGATAGGCATGAGGACCTCTCCATCAAATGCCCCCAGCAGAATTCTCACAAGAAAAGTCATGTCTGGGACTTTCGCTACCATGCCACGCAACCAGAGGTTAGTGAGACTGGTACCAGGTATAAATAAGTGACATCATGAGAATGTGGCAGATCACCAGAGATAACAGCACCAAGGACTAATTTCAGAATAACAATCTTTTTAAAAATCTAATAATGGGGCCGGGCTTGGTGGTTCACACCTGTAATCCCAGCATTTTGGGAGGCTGAGGCGGAGGGATCACCTGAGGTCAGGAGTTCAAGACCAGCCTGACCAACATGGTGAAATCCCGTCTCTACTAAAAATACAAAAAATTAGCCAGGCGTGGTGACACGTGCCTGTAATCCCAGCTACTAGGGAGGCTGAGGCAGGAGAATTGCTTGAACCCAAGAGGCAGAGATTACAATGAGCTGAATCACACCACTGCACTCTAGCCTGTCTCAAAAAAAAAAAAAAATCTAATAATGGGAGATTGAGTGAGAGGTTAAGATTATAAAGCAACAACAGTTGGAGAGTGTGAAACGTATTGGTTAAGTTTAGAGAGGAGTTCCTCTACCTGATATGGTTTGGATCTGTGTCCCCACCAAATCTCATGCTGAATTGTAATCCCCAAGGTTGGAGGTAGGGCCTGGTGGGAGGTGACTGAATCATGGGGGTGGTTTCTCATGAATGGTTTAGCACCATCTTCCTTGGTACTGTCCTGGAGATAGTGATTAAGTTCTCTCGAGGTCAGATCGTTTAAAAGATTTCTACTAAAAATACAAAAAACTAGCTGAGTATGGTGGTGTGCGCCTGTAGTCCCAGCTACTCGAGAGGCTGGGGCAGGAGAATTTCTTGGGGGCAGGAGAATTTCTTGAGCCCAGGAGGCAGAGGTTGCAACGAGCTGAGATCACGCCACTGCACTCCAGCCTGGGCAACAGTGCAAGCCTTTGCCTCCAAAAAGTAAAATAAAATTTAAAAAATAAAGGTGTGGGCTCTGGATCCAGATTGCCTGGGTTTATATTCCAGCTCTGGCACTTACTGACCATGTTACCTTGGAGAATTATTTTATCTATGCTTCAGGGTCTTCATTTATAAAATAGGAATGATAGTTACAGTGCTCTATTTCATAGAGTTGTTGCAAATATGAAATGAGTTAGTATATACAATAAATGAGTTGGTATATACAATAGAGTTGTTGCAAATATGAAATGAGTTGGTATATACAAAAACAAAAACAAAAAGCTAAGAACAGGGTCTAACCATGTGTCAGCTACTTACCGAGTGCATAAGTATCAGGCACTTGCCTGCGCTCTCAGGGTTGCCACAGTCAATTCTCCCCACCATAGATGGAGTCGGATGTGAATATTTCAATTGAAGTATAAAATGTAGGGGGAAAATGCTCAAACTATAAGTGCATGGCTCAATAAATAAAGTTTCAGAAAATGAAACACCTGGATAATCAATACTCAGAAAATTGAGCTTGGGAGCACTCCAGAAGTTTCCCCTGGGCCTCCTTCAGGGGACTTTTTTTTTTTTTTTTTTTTTTCACTTCTCCTGTGTATTTAATTATGCTGTTTCCTTTGGTCCCCAGCTCCCTTTTTAAAAAAATTCCAACCAAGCACTATTTCTTCTTTATTAAAAATTTTCTTTTTAAATTTTTTAATTGTAGTAAATGCATATATAACATAAAATATGTAATTTTAATGATTTTTAAGTGTGTAAGTCAGTGGCATTAATTAAATCCGCATTGTTGTGCAGCCATCACCACTGTTTTCAAAAGTTTTCATCATAATTCCAGCTCACTCAGTCCATCCTTCCTCACCTGATTTCTGCCTAGCCCCATGACCTCATTTCCTGCTACCTCACTTGCTCCACTCCAGCCATCATGGCCTTCTTGCCTTTGTATTTACAGTCCCCAGTTCCTAGAATGCCTTTCCCCTTCCAGTTGCACAGCTGGCTTCTGCCCAAATGGCACATCCTTTTTAGAGAGGCTGTCCTGAGCCGTGGACCTAAAACAGCTACAAACCTCCATCACGTTTCAGCCTTCAACCTTGCTTTACTACCTGACTATGTACACTTGTTTGTTTATTTCCTGGCTCACCACTAAACCTGAAACTGTTTAAAGCGGGGCCCAGCCTGTCTTATTTATTTTTACACCCCCAGTGCTCAAAATAGTACCGGTCATATACTCAGTGCTCAGTGAATACACGTCAACTCAATTACATGCCATGATGAAGGGAAAGGAAGTGTGCTCTGCTCCTCTGTGCAGAAGAGACACCATTTCTTCCTAGTTGATTTTTAAGGATTTCCAGTCAATCAATATACATGAGTTTAACTCTGTGGTAGGCGGTGTTCTAGGTGTGGCCCCAATAACACTCACCTATGCATAAGCTCCTCCCCTTTGAGAATGGGTGAAACCTCAGAATATGATGACATCTCACTCTGGTGATTATGTCATGTTTGGCAAAAGGGAAATTATCTGGGCAGACAGGCCTAGTATAATCACATGAGCTCCTTAAAGCTGAGTTTTCTCTTGCTAGTAGTAGAGAGGTTCATTGGTGGTTTGAAGTTACAGGGGTCACAGGCATACTGGCAGCCCTAAGGAGCTAAGAGAGCCCCTGACTGACAACCAGCAAGGAAATGGGGCCCTCAGCTTTACAATGGCAGGGAATGGAATTCAGCCAATGACCTGAAGGAGCGTGGAAGTGGATTCTTCCCCAGAGCCTCCATAGAAGAGCCCAGAATGGTGTCAAATAAATCATTATTCAATGATACTTGTTAAAACATGGTAAAGAAGACTTTATTCAGGACCCTCAAGATATAGGGACTGCTGCAGTGGGATTTTGCAGTAGGAAAGAGAGAGATTGGACTCAACTCCAAATACAGCAAGTGGAACTCTACAGCTGTCCTTAGTCTGTTTTCTGCTGCTGTCACAGAATACCTGACTGGTTATGGTGGCTCACGCCTGTAATCCCAGCACTTTGGGAGGCCAAGGCAGGTGGATCACGAGGTCGGGAGTTTGAGACCAGCCTAGCCAACCTGGTGAAACCCCATCTCTACTAAAAACACAAAAATCAGCCAGGCATAGTGGTGCATGCCTGTAGTCTCAGCTACTCAGGAGGCTGAGGCAGGAGAATTACCTGAACCTGGGAGGCAGAAGTTGCAGTGAGCCGAGATCACACCACTGCACTCCAGCCTGGGCGACAGAGCAAGACTCCATTTCGGTGTGGGGGGAAAAAAAACAAAATACCACATGCTGGGTGATTCATAAAGAAAAGATTTATTTAGCTCATGATATTGGAGGCTGGGAAGTCCAAGACTGAGGGCACATCTGGTGAGGGCTCTCTTGCTGCAACATAACGTGGTAGAAGGCATCACATGGTGGTGAGTGGGCATGAACGACAGAAAGAAGTGGACCAAATTGCCTTCTTTTATCGGGAGCCCATTCCCACAAGAACTCACTCACTCCTGCAATAATGGCATTAATTCATTCACGAAGGCAGAACCCTCATGACTAATCACTTCTTAAAGTTTCAAATCTCTTTTTTTTTTTTTTTTTGAGATGGAGTCTTGCTCTGTCACCCAGGCTGGAGTGCAATGGCACGATCTCGGCTCACTGCAACCTCTGCCTCCCGGGTTCAAGCGATTCCCCTGCCTCGGCCTCCTAAGTACCTGGGACTACAGGCACATGCCACCATGCCTGGCTAATTTTTTGTATTTTAGTAGAGATGGGGTTTCACCATGTTGGCCAGGATGGTCTCAATCTCCTGACCTCATGATCTGCCCACCTCAGCTTCCCAGAGTGCTGGGATTACAGGCATGAGCCACTGCGCCTGGCTCCAATCTCTTAATATCATCAAAATTGCAATTAAATTTCAACAGGAATTTTGGAGGGGACATTCAAACCATAGCAATAACCAAAAAGCAGGGTTGGGGGACAGTGGATAAAAAATTACTAAGATGAAATAGCAGGATTAAGGGGGATTCTAGCTAAACCCACCTAACAGGAATTTTGCTGAAGACAGTCTAGGTTATTGGACATCACCTGGAAGATGAGGGAGGATGAGGAACCCGATCAGATAGATCAGCTATCGAGGATGATCAGATATGGAGGACGAAGGGTTCTTGCCAAACTGACTTAGCAGAGTTCTTACTAAAACTGGATTTTATAAGGAAGTGCACAGATGGGCCTAGGAGATGGTTCAGGAGCCTGACCAAAATTTGATCAAGTAGAGAACCTTTGTCACTGCCCGCTCTGTTGGTTTTGGCCTGTGAGATCCTAATCAGAAAGTACAGTTGTATTCCTCTGAACTTCTCACCCACAGAACTGAGATAATAGATGGGTGTTGTTTTAAGCTGGTAAACGTGTGCTAATTTCTTATACAGCAATAGGAAATTAATACAAATTCCTACTGTGCAGTCAGCACTATGCACACACGATGGGAAATTTCAAAGAGCTTATAGCGGGGTTGAATAAAGACAAAGGGGAGGAGATTTGGCTCCCATTCAGACCTGTATTCTGTTGTCACTGGAAGAACCTTTGGAGTTGCATTTCCCCATCATGTGTCCCACCTCTCGAAGCCCCAGGCAGCTCTGGACCACCCTGATCCATGGGCCCCACCAGTTCCCCTCCCCAGACACTGCCCACATGTCCTCCCACTCAGACAAGTGCCTCAACCATTTGAAAAGTAAAACTCTGATATGGTTTGGCTGCGTTTCCACCATCTCATCTTGAACTGTAGTTCCCATAATCCCCACATGTCATGGAAGGGAGCAGGTGGAGATAACTGAATCATATGGGCAGTTTCCTCCATCCTGTTCTCATGATAGTGAGTTCTCACGAGATCTGATTTTTTTAAAATTCTATTATTGATCTGATGGTTTTATAAGGGGCTTCCCCTTCCATGGGTACTCATACTTCTCCTCCATGCTCCCATATGGAGAAGGACATGTTTGCTTCCCCTTCCACCATAATTGTAAGTTTCCTGAGGACTCCCCAGCCACACTGAACTGTGAGTCAATTAAACCTCTTTTCTTTGTAAATTATCCAGTATCAAGTATGTCTTTATTAGCAGCATGAGAACAGGCTAATACAAACTCAGATTTGGATTGGCATTGTGATCTTCTAAGAGCAATCTTGAGGTTGATAATGAGCCCTCTATATTTTGTACAGTATTTGACATTGGAACAGAGACTGCCATCTCTCATTATAATCTATGTTCTCTTCTTCCTCCTGGGCACATCGCTAGATCACATTTGGCTGTTGGCACAGTTGGCTGTGGCCATGTGCCTGAGTTCCAACCAATAAAATGTAAGAATCTCAATTCCTATGAGATCAGGAACCACTTTTAGGCCCAGTCCATAAACACCTGTCACTGTGTTCTTCCACACTGCTTCTTCTGAAATGGCCCTGGAAGCCATGTGTTAAGTTAGCAGAACTTCCTTCAGCTTGAGTTCCTGTGTGACTATTTGGAATACATGTTCACCTACCTACGACTGTTATGTGAACAAGAAATAAACCAATATTGTGTTTAAGCCATTATATATTTTGGGGCTACTTGTTAACAGTAGTTAGCCTACCCCAGTGGTTCTCAGAGTGTAGTCCTTGGGCCAGCATCACCTGGGGACTTCTTAGAAATTCGAGTTCCTGGGACTCAGTCCATACTTTGCCTCCTCCCAAAGTTGTCTACTTTCTAATCCCCAGAATCTGTGAATATATTACCTTCCATGGCAAAAGGCATTTTCCAATGTGATTAAGACTTTGAGATGGGATATTATCTTGGATTACCTAGGTGTGGGCCCAGTGAAATCACAAGGACCCTTACAAAGAAAGGCAGGAAGATCAAATTAAGAGAAGGAGACGTGATGATGAAGTGGCTACGTTGTCTGGGGTAAATCAATACCTGGGGTTCGTCATCTCATGCCAGGAAAAGTTAGGACATGGACACACACGAGGAGTTTAGGAGCGGAGGTTTAATAGGCAAGAGAAAGAGAGAGAAAGAGACACAGAAAACAGCTCTCTCTTTAGTAAGAGAGAGGAGACTTCCCAGAGGAAAAGGTTAGCAGGTGGTGGACGCACCAGATTTTATAGTCAGGCTTGAGGAGGCGGTGTCTGATTTACATAGGGCTCACAGATTGCTTCAAACAGGTATGATATTTACATAGTGGGTGGAGAAGGCTAGCCACCCACCCTAATCTTATTATGCAAATGAACTTTCCCCTTGGCCAGTGCCATCTTGTCTGCTCCTTACTGTACACGTGTCTGGCAAAGAAGGGAAGATGGAACTACCAATTTGAACATGATTGGCATAACTGCTGGTATCTATGTTTGCAGCTCAATTTTATAGGCCCCTCTTTGTTAGAAAGGAAAATGATTTGGGGCTGCTTTTCATTAAAAGGAAAACCCGGCCGGGCGCGGTGGCTCACGCCTGTAATCCCAGCACTCTGGGAGGCCGAGGCGGGCAGATCACAAGGTCAGGAGATCGAGACCACGGTGAAACCCCGTCTCTACTAAAAATACAAAAAATGAGCCGGGCGCGGTGGCGGGCACCTGTAGTCCCAGCTACTCGGGAGGCTGAGGCAGGAGAATGGTGTGAACCCAGGAGGCGGAGCTTTCAGTGAGCCAGGATCACGCCACTGCACTCCAGCTTGGGCGACAGAGCGAGACTCCATCTCAAAAAAAAAAAAAAAAAAAAAAAGGAAAACCCTACTGAGGACTTTTGTACCTTCACTATTTGTCTATGTAATTTCTTTTTAACTCCTGTATCAGTGATAGGAGTGTCAGGACTCTGACCTGAAGTTCAGCAGGATGTGACCTGCACATACACATCCAGGTGGCCTGCAGGAGCAAAGAAGTCTGGAGCAGCCAAAAAACCACAAAGAAGTAAAACACCCAGTTCCTGCCTTAACTGATTAACCAAAATTACAACAGTTTACAATGAGTTGTCCCTGCCCTACCTTAGCTATCAATCAACTTTGTGACATCCTTCTTCTGGACAATAAGTCTTATGATCTCCCCACCATGTACCTTGTGACCCCCTCCTCCTCTAACAATAGATAACCACCTTTTACTGTAATTTTCAATTACCTACCCAACTCCTATAAAACAACCCCTTCCCCATATCCCTTTGCTGGCTCTCTTTTTGGACTCAGTCCACCTGCACCCAGGTGAATTAAAAGCTTTATTGCTCACACAAGCCTGTTTGGTGGTTTCTTCACACAGACGCACTTGACATTTGGTGCTGTGACTCGGATCAGGGGACCTCCCTCAGGAGATCAATCCCCTGTCCTCCTGCTCTTTGCTCTGTGAGAGAATCCACCTATGACTTTGGGTCCTCAGACCAGCCCAAGAAACACCTCACCAATTTTAAATCGGGTAAGCAGCCTCTTTTTATTCTCTTCTCCAACCTCTCGCTATCTCTCAACCTCTTTCTCCTTTCAATTTGGGCGTCCCTCTTCAATCTCTCCCTTCCCTTTATTTCTGTTCCCTTTCTGGTAGAGACAGCGGAGACAGTTTTTATCCGTGGACCCAAAACACCAGAGCCAGTCATGGACTCGGGAAGACAGTCTTCCCTTGGTGTCTAATCACTGCGGGGACGCCTGCCTGATTATTCACCCACATTCCAGAGGTGTTCAATCACTGCAGGGATGCCTGCCTTGATCCTCCACCTTGGTGGCAAGTACTACCTCCTGTGGTGGCAAGTACCACCCTTCCCCCTTTACTCTGTGTCTCTACCCCCTTTTCTCTGAACTTACCTTTTTACTATGGGCAAACTTCCACCCTCCATTCCTCCTTTTTCCCCCTTAGCCTGTGTTCTTAAAAACTTAAAACCTTTTCAACTCTCACCTGACCTAAAACCTAAGCGTTTTATTTTCTTTTGCAACACTGCTTGGCCCAATACAAACTTGATAATGGCTCTAAATGGCCAGAAAATGGCACTTTCGATCTGCCCATCCTACAAGATCTAGGTAATTTTGTCATAAAATGGGCAAATCGTCAGAGGTGCCTTATGTCCAGGCATTCTTGACACATCAGTCCCTTCCTAGCCTCTGCTCCCAATGCTATTCATCCCAAATCTTTCTTCTTTCTCTCCCGTCTGTTTCTTCAGTCTCTATCCCAACCTCAGAGTCCTCTGAATCCTCCTTTTCTGCAGACCCCTCTGACCTCTCTCCCCCTCCCCAGGCCACTCCTCGGCAGGCTGAATCAAGTCCCAATTCTTCCTCAGCCTCCACTTCTCCCCCTTATAACCCTTCTGTCACCTCCCCTCCCTACACCTGGCCTGTGTTACAATTTCATTCTGTGGCAAATACTCCCCCACTTGCCCAACAATTTCCTCTTTGAGAGGTGGCTGGAACTGAGGACGTTGTCAGAGTGCATGTGCCATTTTCTCTATCAGACCTTTCCCAAATTAATCAATGCTTAGGCTCCTTCCCCCTCAGACCCCACCAAATGTATACAAGAATTTCAATATTTAACTTGGTCCTATAATTTAACCTGGAGTGACTTAAATGTCATCCTAACTTCTACCCTCTCCCCAGATGAACGAGAAAGATTATTTTCTCTGGCCCAGTCCCATGCAGACACCCGCCGGTGTCATGAGCCAGACCTTCAAGAAGGCATCAGGGCAATTCCCTGAGAAAATCCCCAGTGGGAATATCAGGCAGGTTCCCCAGGTATAGCTAAGTGAGATTATATTATTTCCTGCCTAGTTGAAGGGCTTAGAAAGGCAGCATACAAAGCTGTTAATTATGATAAACTTAAGGAAACTACCCAAGGTAAAGATGAAAACCCAGCCCAGTTCATGGTTCGTTTGGCAGCAACCCTGAGATGCTTTACAGCATTAGACCCAGAGGGGTCAGAAGGCTGTTTTATTCTCAATATGCATTTTATCACTCAGTCAGCTCCTGACATTAGAAAAAAGTTTCAAAAATTAGAATCTGGCCCTCAAACGCCACAACAGGAATTAATCAACCTTGCCTTCAAGGTGTACCCTAATAAGGAAGAGGCACCCGAGTGGCAACACACTTCTGAGTTACAACTACTTGCCTCAGCTGTGAGACAAAACCCAGCTGCTCCCAAAAACTTCAAAACACTGAAGCCACAGCAGTTAGGCATTCCTACGGGACCTCCTCCCTCAGGATCTTGCTTCAAGTGCCAGAAATCTGGCCACTGACCCAAGGAATGCCCACAGCCCAGGATTCCTCCCAAGCCGCGTCCCATCTGTGCAGGGACCCACTGGAAATCAGACTGCCCAGCTCGCCCAGCAGCCCCTCCTAGAGCCCCTAAAGCTCTGGCCCAAGGCTCTCTGACTGCTTCCAAGATCTGCTTGGCTTAGCAACTGAAGACTGACACTGCCTGATCACCTCGGAAGCCCCCTGGACCATCACGGACCCCGAGCTTTGGGTAACTCTCACAGTAGAGGGTAAGTCTATCCCCTTTTTAATCAGTATGGGGGCCACCCATTCCACATTACCTTCTTTTCAAGGGCCTTTTTCCCTTGCCCCCATAACTGTTGTGGGTATTGATGGCCGGGCTTCTAAACCTCTTACAACTACCCAACTTTGGTGCCAACTTGGACAACATTCTTTTATGCACTCCTTTTAAGTTATCCGCCCCCCCCCCCCCCCCCCCCGCCCAGTTCCCTTATTAGGCCAAGACATTTTAACCAAATTATCTGCTTCCCTGACTGTTCCTGGGCTACAGCCACACCTCATTGCTGCCCTTCTTCCCAACCCAGAGCCTCCTTCATGTCTTGCTCTTGTATCCCCCGACCTTAACCCACAAGTATAGGACACCTCTATGCCCTCTCTGGCAAGCAATCACACACCCATTACTATCCCGTTGAAACTCAATGCCAATCAATGCCAGTATCCATCCCACAGCAGGCTTTAAAAAGACTGAAGCCTGTTATCTCTCGCCTGCTACAGCATGGGCTTCTAAAGCCTACAAACTCTCCTTACAATTCCCCCATTTTCCTGTCCCAAAAACCACACAAGTCTTACAGGTTAGTTCAGGATCTGTGCCTTATCACCAACTTGTTTTGCCTATCCACCCTGTGGTGCCTAACCCATACACTCTTTTGTCCTCAATACCTTCCTCCGCAACTCACTATTCCATTGTTGATCTTAAAGATGCCTTTTTCACTCTTGCCCTGCACCCCTCATCCCACCCTCTCTTTGCTTTTACCTAGACTGACCCTGACAGCCATCAGTCCCAGCAGCTTGCCTGGGCTATACTGCCACAAGACTTCAGGGACAGCCCCCATTACTTCAGCCAAGCTCCTTCTCATGATTTACTTTCTTTCCACCCCTCTGCTTCTCACCTTATTCAACATATTGATACCTTCTACTTCGTAGCCCCTCCTTTGAATCTTCTCAGCAAGACATCTTTCAACATTTATTCTTCAAGGGATATCGGATATCCCCTTCCAAAGCTCAAATTTCTTCCCCATTCGTTACCTACCTCAGCATAATTCTTCATAAAAACACGCATGCTCTCCCTGCTGATAGTGTCCGACTGACCTCTCAAACCCCAACTTATTCCAGGAGACAGGGACTATTGTACATATTATCTTTCCTGTATAGGGTCTGCAATCAGGATTATTCAACTCCTCCATTCAAAAATGCCATTCACACCTTTGGGAAAAAGGTAATATAATAGACTCTTGGCTAAATGCCAGGGGTCCTATTCGTATGATGGAAAATGGGGACAAAAGGCTTGGTATATAAAACATTATTCCTACCTTGGCCAAAAAAACTCACTGCCACCTACCTTAAAGCCATTATGCTTAATTGCTATTTTTAGAGAATTTAGGAATGTGCCTAGGCAGGTGTGCAGGTGTGCTGGAGGGCAGCTGAGAGAAACCTACACACACCAGAGTAGTTTGAAGAAAGTGGCTGAGGGTTTCTGGATCCTTGCAAAGCACAAAAGTTCAGAACAAATCTGTGGTGTGTAGCACGGTGTCCGCAGCAAGTCCCAGTTCAGCACCTTGAAAACCCAAGTGGGACCAGCCAAGCAAGCACCAGGGCCCAGGAACTAAACCAGGAAAGTCTCAAGGCATCAGAGACCAGAAAACCCTGAAAAACCGCATGTGAGAAAGGGTCCTCTTCCCACTGCCCCGAGGCTATAGAAGCCCACCCTGTCTCCAGACGCCATCTTGGAAAAGAGATGTGGGAACAGGAAGTGTGTTAGTCAGAATGCAGAGTCAGCTACCATGACAGAGACCAAAGTGACAGTGACATAAACAAGATAGAAGGTTTCTCTCTTGTGAAGCATCCAAGTATTAGCAGTCCAGAGCTAATGGAGAAGCTCTTTGGTGTTGGAGACCCAGGTTCATTCTCCCTTGAGCTCTTCCATTCCTAGACTGTTGGCTTCATCTGGTCTACGATGGCTCCACACCATGGCACTTTCCAGGCAGCAACATAGAGACTGTATGAGTATTATCCGATTGGCCAGAACTGAGTCACGTGGCTGTACCTGGCTTCAAGTGAGGCTGGGAAATGTAGTCTTTAATTGGGAAGCCATGGGCCTGGCTAAAGCTCAGGAGTTCTATCGCTAGAGGAAGTAAGGGGGCTGCCAGGAAGACAGCCTGAAAGACGAATCCACTTTCCCAAAGGAATCTGAAGGAAGGTGACTTAAACCAGTGGAATCTGAGCTGTCTCTAAGCGGCAGCTTCAAGTCATCTCTTCCCCATGCGCTGGTCTTTCTCCCTACAATGGGCGCTCCAGATCCAGAGAGCAGTTAAAGGAAATAGTGAAACACAATATCTTTTGCAGAGCTGAGGGTTACTTGGTATATTTTTAACCCTTTTGAGGAAAAAAAAAAAAAAACAGAGAACTGGGTAAAGTTTGAATTGCAGCTCCTCTGTTTCAGAGCACTCAGGCAGGCTGGCGGCTCACTCTTGGGAGAAAGGGACCAGACAGGCCTCTGTCACCAGCATTAATGGCATCCCACGGTAGGTCTAAGGAGAGGCACTTCAGCCTTCTAAGGAAGTCTCATGAGTATTTAACAAGTATCAGCTGATGACAGAATAGGAGGAAGTTTAGGGTAGGTAGGAGACAGGCCTGAAGTCAAAGACCCCATGAGCCCAATACTGAAATGATTTTCACCCTTTGGTATTAGAGGAATAATAAGTGCTCTTGTTTCATTCTTAATACTAGCTCAGAACCTACTAGGTAGAGTATTATTTTATCAGCTAATCTTCATGAAAAATCTGTGAAGCAGGGACTATTATTATTCCCATTTTACAGATGAGAAAATGGAACCTCAGAGAAATTAAACAAGAGTGACCCAACATCTCTAAGGCAGGTGAGCCTGGAGAGCAGAGGAATTGACCTGGGCTGGGGCTTTTCTTCCCTAAGGATCCTATCGAACATGTTGCATCACCATCAATCACGGTGGAGTATGTTTCTTAGAAAGATGGAGGAAGAAATTCCTGACAGGTCCTGGTGGCTCATGCCTGCCATACTAGCACTTTTGGAAGCCAGTGCAAGAGAATTACTTGAGCCAGTAGTTCCAGACCAGCCTGAGCAACATGGTGAGTCCCTGTCTCTATAAAAATACAAAAAATTTACCAGGATGTGGTGGCACATGCCTGTGGTCCCAGCTACTCGGGAGGCTGAGGCCAGAGGATCACTGCACTCCAGCCTGGGCAGCAGAGTAAGACCGTGTCTCAAGAAAACACAGAAAGAAAAGAGGAAGAAATTCCTGATTGCTCTTAATAGAGTTATTTTCCAAAAGGGAGACACTGAATTTATAAATGATCATATGTGTGTGTGTGTGCGTGTGTGTGTGTGTTGATAAATAGAAGGTTTATTGCAAAATCTGTGACCCACCCAAGGGAAGCCCACAGTTTTCAGACTCACTTCTAGTCACATTGTATGTCACCACCTCTGTTCTGTCTCCTTATACTTCCACTTTTCTCCCCTAAATCACTCTTAATGCAGAAACTTGTTCTTGGGAGGAAAAGACTCTGTAGAGTCAGGATCAAGTGCAACGAGGTATGTGCAGCTTTTAGCTACACAAATGGAGAAAAACATTAACGATTTTCTGTTTGTTTGTGTTAAGCAACACTGTGGACAATGAATTCCATATCTTTGCTAAGATGAACTTCCATATAATATCTTGCAAGATAAATCACGATATATTAATACTAGGAAGACAGGGACAGGCCATAGGAACTGTCAGAGGCCACCTCCCTAGAAGCAAAGCCTGAGATGTGTTGCAAGTGAGTTATGCAGGGCATGCTGTCAGGAGAAATCTAGACAGGAGGGAGGGAAACAGAGGAGGGCAAAGGAAGATGCTCTGCAAAGACAAAGCTTCAGGAGGAGGTGGGCCTCAGCCTGATCCCGCAGAGAGCTCTGGAGCATGGCTGGTACCGTAGAGATAGATCCTTCCACCCAGAGGCAAGAAGGCTGAGCTGTTACAACCTCAGCATCCCTCGGTTGTTGGCCAATAAGGCGGATGTAACCTCCCAACCATTGGGGGACAGCTTCCCACAACCAAGGGCAGAATGGGAACCAGCCTGAGAGGGGTGGGGAGTGAGCTCATAGCAGCCAACACCACAGCAGGGAAGAGGCAGTGCACAGGCCCAGTACAGGGGACCTCGGCAGGGCACCAAGAGCATCTTCTGCGCTTGGAGTTATCACAACAGATGCATGATACTAAAGTCACAGATCTATGATAGGTTTTTGGTTGCATTAACTATTCTATTTATTCATTTTTAATGGACTTTATTTTCTAGAGCCATTTGAGGTTCACAGCAATTTCAGTGGAAAGTTTCATTTTTCTTAAACTCTGTGTTTAACACAGAGTTCCCATATTCCTCCCCCACCCCCAGCTTGTTTACAATCAACATCTCACATCTGAGTGGCACATTTACTGCAATCAATGAACCCACACTGATACATCATTATCATCCAAAGTCAGTAGTATACATGAAGGTTCACTCTCGGTGATGTATGTTTTCCGGGTTTTGACCAACATCCAATGACATGTATCCGCCATTGCAGTATCATACAGAGTAGTTTCACTGCCCAAAATCCTCTGTGGTCTGCCTATTCTTCTCTCCCAGCCCCTGGAAACTGCTGATTTTTTTTTACTGTCTCCATAGTTTTGCCTTTTCCAGAATGTCATATAACTGGAGTCATGCAGTATGTAGCCTTTTCAGACTGGCTTCTTTCATTTAGTAATATGCATGTAAGGTTTCTCCATGACTGTTCCTGGCTTCATAGCTCATGTGGTTTTAGCACTAAATAATATTCCATTGTCTGGATGTACTACATGTAATAAAGAATATCTATTTTTTGTTTGTTTGTTTGTTTGTTTTAGTTTCTTTGAGATGGAGTCTCACTCTATCTCCCAGGCTGGAGTGCAGTGGTGCCATCTCGGCTCACCGCAAGCTCAGCCTCCCGGGTTCACACCATTCTCCTGCCTCAGCCCCTCAAGTAGTTGGGACTACAGGCACTGGCCACCATGCCCGACTAACTTTTTTGTATTTTTTTTAGTACAGACGGGGTTTCACCATGTTAGCCAGGATGGTCTCAATCTCCTGACCTCATGATCTGCCCACCTCAGACTCCCAAATGCTGGGATTACAGGTGTAGCCACCACACCCAGTTTTTGTTTTGTTTTGTTTTGTTTTGAGTTGGAGTGTTGCTCTGTTGTCCAGGCTGGAGTGCAGTGGCACAATCTCTGCTCACTGCAGCCTCTGGCTCCCAGGTCCAAATGATTCTCCTCCCTCAGCCTCCCAAGTAGCTGGGATTACAGGCGCCCACCACCAGGTCTGGCTAATTTTTGTATTTTTAGTAGAGATGGGGTTTCACCATGTTGGTCAGGCTGGTCTTGAACTCCCGACTTCAAGTAATTCATTCACCTCAGTCTCCCAAAGTGCTGGGATTACAGGCATGAGCCACTGTGCCTGACCTTAATAAGGTTGATTAAAAAAAAAAAAAGAAAAAAGAAAACTTTGGACTATAGAGCTAACAGGTATAAACATTTTAGTTGAATATTCTCTATAGACATTTTTAATAAAAACTTGGGCTTCAAGTCAGGAACATGTCTTCCATTTCTATATAACTTTAGTATTACCTTGTCTTTTAATTTATGCTTTTTATTTTATGCATCCTTGAAAGCTGTTTGCAATCCTTTCTGGAATAAGATTGGGTGGAAATAAATAGATAAAGACGCCAACACCTGTTTCATCTTTGTATTCCCCGAGTGCCTTCAGCCTTAAGAGTCTGGGCAGTTTTACAAGTGCCTTTGCGGTATATATCCAGCAGCAAGAGTAAAACTGAGATTGTGGTGCCAGGGTCGAACCTCAGAGGTTGAAAGTCACGTGTTCCACTCTGCTGAGCCTTGGGGAAGTACCCTTAGATACCAAGATAAATAGTCAACATCTTTTCCTTTGGGTCAGTAAGCACTTTTTAGTCACATGGTAAGTGCAATTCACAGACTTTGGCTGCCATATGATGGCGTAGGCTGGTCTAGGTTTGGTGATTCATCCAGATTAGTTCAGCTCAGGTGAGTCAAGCATTTCCTGAGATCTGTGTCTTGGCAATGAGCTTCTTAATGTTTTGAGCTGCCCAGAATGTCATTCCCTACAGTGTGCTGACAGGCAAGTTAATAAAGAGTTCTTAGATTCCTGGACTCAGAAGGCATCTTGAGGTCAACAGTGACGGTGGAAACAACATGAACGCCCCAGAGACTGGCTGGGTGACCTTGGGCAGGTAGCAACACTATGGTGGTCCCGGGCCTCCTTCTCATCTTGAAGGTGAAAAGGTTGAACTCGAGGATTCGTAGGATCTCATCCAGCTTTTGCAGATCAGCTGGTCTAGCGCTTCCCAAACTCTTGGATTTTACAGATCAGTATAGTTTTTTTTAAGAACGGACACGAGGTATTTACTTTTTTGTGTGTATGAGAGGGAGTTTCACTCTGTCACCCAGGCTGGAGCGCAGTGAGGGAGTTTCACTCTGTCACCCAGCCTGGAGTGCAGTGTCACCATCTTGGCTCACTGCAACCTCCACCCCACCAGGTTCAAGCAATTCTCCTGCCTCAGCCTCCCCAGTAGCTGGGATTATAGGCGCCCACCACCACACCCAGCTAATTTTTTGTATTTTACTAGAGACGGGGTTTCACGATCTTGGTCAGGCTGGTCTCAAACTCTTGACTTCAGGTGATCCACCTGCCTCAGCCTCCCAAAGTGCTGGGATTACAGGCATGAATCACCATGCCCAGCCACAAGGTATTTACTTTTTATTTTCCTAGGAAGGACAATAAAAATCAACTACTACTGCCATTTTGTATCACATCATTTCCAGAAGGAAAGATCATATTAACAACAACAACAACAAATTGAAGGAAATAACTTCAACACAAAAGACAGTGCTTGCTAGGACAAGTGGGATGGGAACTTTACTTCAGCATACATGCTTGCTATGCGCTGGCTCTTTCTTCTTCTATTTTTTTTTTTTTTTTTTTGAGATGGGAGTCTTGCCCTGTCGCCCAGGCTGGAGTATAGTGGCACCATCTCAGCTCACTGCAACCTCTGCCTTCAGGGCTTAAGCAATTCTTGTGCCTCAGCCTCCTAAGTAGCTGGGATTACAGGCATGTGCCACCATGCCCAACTAATGTTTTTCACAGTTTTAGTAGAGATGAGGTTTCACCATGTTGGCCAGGCTGGTCTTGAACTCCCGACTTCAGGTGATCAGCCTACCTCGGCCTCCCACAGTGCTGGGATTACAGGCGTGAGCCACTGCACCTGGACCATTCCTCTTTTTTTTTTTTTTTTTTTAAAGACGGAGTTTCGCTCTTGTTGCTCAGGCTGGAGTGCAATGGTGTGATCTTGGCTCACTGCAATCTCGGCCTCCAGGGTTCAGGTGATTCTCTTGCTTCAGCCTTCTGAGTAGCTGGGATTACAGGCACATGCCACCACACCAGGCTACTTTTTGTATTTTTAGTAGAGACGGAGTTTCACCATGTTGGCCAGGTTGGTCTTGAACTCCTGACCTCAAGTGATCCACCCACCTGGCCTCCCAAAGTGCTGAGATTACAGGCATGAGCCACCACCCCCAGACCCATACCTTTGTCATGTGTTTGAAATATTTTATGATAACAAGGTAAATTATTTCTAAAACCGCCACTATACCCATTGCCATGCAACACCGTACTAGAAATCCCAGCCGATGTAATAAAACAAACAAACAGAAAAAGAATTAAAATATTTTAAACGTGGGCAAATGGTCTGCATACTGCTGCAGTACCTGAAGTAAGAGATCTTTTAGGGAACTTGGGTAAAGATAATTTTGTTTGTTTGTTTGTTTGTAACATGAGAGCATTTGTTCAGGAGTAAGAATAGTATGAACACAGGAGCTCCTTCCCTAAAGGATGTAAGGGATGATAAGGGACTCTGGCAGTTTGTTAGCATAAAGCATCCCCAAGAGGATGGCTGTTAAATCTATTCATCCACCCTACAGAGCTTTTTTGTTGATTCAGGTTCTGCCACTCATTTATGACAGCATGAAGTTTAGGAGAGTTTGATCGAATACAGTGCTTCGCTAGTCATTTACTGCTTCCTGTTTTGACTTTTAAAATTTCATCAGTCAGCAATCTCACTCTTAACCAAATGCCTTATCATACAGAGAAAAGAAAAAAGAGGAACCCTGTTCTCACGTTAACTATTTTTATTTTTGAACTAATGTGAATTCTTGCGTAAGTGTTTCTGCTGAACATGACAAATCAGTCTCACTCTGGATGCAAGTCAGCCCTGGTTTGGGAAGTCATGGGTTCCAGATACCAGGCACAAATAATAGTGACTTTTACCAATGTCTCTTGATGCTTATTAGTGCCTGAAGATAGAAGATAAGACAACATATAATATTGATAGTATTTCTTTGATTGACTGAACCCTAAATTCAAAAAAGAAGTTTTATTTGGGAGAGGAAATACAAGAAAATGAGACAAGAAACTTGTCTCAACAAATAACCAGTAACTTTCAGCGGATGTCTGGAGGTCAGCCCAGATTCAGCCCAGAATCTTAGACTCTTTTACCCATAGAAACATCTAGAGAGGTAGCTGGACTAGAAACCAGAGACACTGCTTTGTGGCTAATTTGCTGTGTGATCTTAGGTGTCATACCTCCTTCAGTGCCTCAATTTCCTCATTTGCAAAACCAGAGTCCCTGGGTATACCATGTCCGAAGTTATTTCAGTTCCAAATTCTATAGCCAAAAGTCAGAAAGGGACTTCATTTCTTCTAGAAAGTCACCAGAAGTTGCAGCAACAAAAGTTGGAGCAAAATGGCTCTTCTGGTCAACTCTCATTTATTCATTGAATATTTGGCCAATATGTGCTAAATACTTACAGCAGGGTCCCCAACCAACAGGCCACAGACTGGTACCTGTACCTATATGGACCAGTACTGTGGCCTGTTAGGAACCCAGCCATACAGCAGGACCCAGCCATACAGCAGGAGGTGATCAGTGGGCGAGCAAGCAAAGCTTCATCTGTATTTACAGCCGCTCTCCATCATTGGCATTAACACCTGAGCTCCGCCTCCTGTCAGATCACCAGGGACATGACAGTCTCACAGGAGCACAAACCCTATTGTGAACTGCACATGCAAGGGAGCTTATGAGAATTTAATGCCTGATGATCTGTCACTGTCTCCCATCACCCCCAGATGGGACCATCTAGTTGCAGGGAAACAAGCTGAGGGCTCCCATTGAGTCTACATTACGGTGAGTTGTATAATTATTTCATTATATATTACAATGTAATAATAATAGAAACAAAGTGCACAATAAATATAATGTGCTTGAATCATCCCAAAACCATCCTTCTCCCTGCCGTGGGTCTGTGGAAAAATTGTCTTCCATGAAACCTGTCCCTGGTGCCAAAAAGGTTGGGGACTGCTGGCTTACACAGGATAAAAACACATGCCAGATTCTTGCGCATAAGCTAAGCAGTGATTTCTGCACAAATTGTGGTTGAGGGAACCAAACAAAAAAATCTGTCAAAAGGATTTTGGCAAGGTGAGGTAGCTCATGCCTGTAATCCCAGCACTTTGAAAGGCTGAGGCAGGAGAATCACTTGAGTGGTAGACCAGCCTGGGCAGCAGAGTGAGACCCTGTCTCTCCAAATAAAAAGAAAGAAAGAAAAAAATTAGCTGGTATGGTGGTGTGTGCCTGTGATCCCAGCTACTCAGGAAGCAGGAGGATCTCTTGAAGCCAGGAGTTCAAGATCAGCATAGGCAACTGTCTCTTTAAATAATAATAATAATAATAAAGAAAGAAAAAGAAAAAAAGGGAGAAAAAAGATTTTGACAGAGCTGAGTCTTCCTCAGCTAGGAGCTTGGGCAAAGTACTCTCACAGATAATTTTCCAGGGAGGGGACTTTCTTGAAAGCTTTAGCTTGAGCGCTAGGGGAAATCTGATTTTAAGAACTTTGAGATATGAATGGAGTTGATGGAAGAAAACATCTTTTGAAAGGATGAAGCAGAGTTTTGGTTTCATCTGTCGGGGGGGCTATTGCTCTTCCTTTGCTCTTGGAAGACTGTGTGAATAATGATCACACACATTATTCTGTACAGGGCTACCCATATGCCAGATATTATTCTAAGCCCCACTCAGCATATACCAACTCATGAATCCTCACAAGGATGTGAGGGGAGTATTATTATTAGCTGGGGAAGCTGAGGCACAGAAAAGTTAAGCAACTTACTCAAGTACCTCCATACAGTAGGTACTGGAGCTGGAATTTGAATGTATACACTGGCAGACTGTGCCCTTCATCCTAACCAATGATGCCTTCCTAAATAGGTCTGTTAGTCATGTAAAAGTAAAGCTGAGGTTTCTACATGACCCTGTGACTGTGGAAACAAATTACCGCTAATTTGGTGTCTCCATACAACACAAATTCATTCTCTTCCATTCTAAAGTTTGGAAACCCAAAATGGAGCTCACCCAAGGTCTAAATTCAAGATGTTGGCCGGGCTGTGTTCCTCCTGGAAGTGCTACAGGGACACCTGCTTCCTTGCCTTTTTCAGCTTCTGGAGGCCCCCCTAATTCTTTGGCTCATGGCCTCCCTCCATCGTCAGATCCAGCAATGGCCACATGAGCCATTCGCAAGCTGCATCACTCTCACATATTCCCTGTTTTGTCCCTTCTTTCCCTTATCATGACCCTTGTAATTACATTGGGCCCACCCCAATAATCCAAAATAATTTCCACATGTCAAGATCCTTAATCACGTCTGCAAGATCCCTTTTGCATATAAGGTAACATACTCACCGATTTTGAGGATTAGGATGTAGACATCATTGGGGGCCATTATTCTGCCTACTACACCCATCAGTTCCACTCGTAGGTATGCACCCAGGAGAATTGAAAACATGCTCCACACAAAAACTTGTTTGCAAAAGTTCACAGCAGTAATATTTATAATTGCCAAAAAGCAGAAACAACCCAAATGCCCATACACAACCAAGTGTCCATCGATAGATGAATGGATAAACAAAATGTGGCCTATCCTTACAATGAAATGTTATTGAGCCATCAAAATAAATGAAGCACCAGGTGCAGTGGCTAATCCCTTTAGTCTCAGCACTTTAGGAGGCTGAGACTGGAGGATCGCTTGAGTTTGAGATCAGCCTGGGCAACATAGTGAGACTCTGTCTGTACAAGAAAAAAAAAAAAAGAAATTAAGCGTGGTGGTGCACGCCTGTCCCAGATACTCCTAAGGCTGGAGGAGGGTAAGGATTGCTTGAGCCTGGAGGTCAAGGTTGCTGCAGTGAACCATGATCATGCCACTGCACTCCAGCTTGGGTGACAGAGCAAGACCCCATTAAAAGAAAAAAAAAGGAATGAAGCACTCACTGATGCATGCTACAACATGGAAGAACCTTGAAAACATGATGCTAAATGAAAGAAGCCAGACACAAATGCCACATAATGCCATACCATTATATGAAGTGTCCAGAAAAGGTGGAATTTATAGAGACAGAAAGTAGATTCGTGGTTGCCTGGATCTGGTGGATGGGAAAAGGAGTGACTACAGGGATCTTTTGGGGATGGTGGAAATGTTCTAAAATTAGATTGTAGTGTACTTGCACACTCCATGAATTTACTACAAATTATTGAATTGCACACTCAACATGAGTGAATTGTATGATACGTAGATAACACCTCAATAATTTACTTATTAAAAAGGAAGAATGGGGCTGGGTGCCGTGGCTCATGCCTATAATTTCAGCACTTTGGGAGGCCAAGGCGGGCGGATCACCTGAGGTCAGGAGTTCAAGACCAGCCTGACCAACATGGAGAAACTCGTCTCTACTGAAAATACAAAATTAGCCTGGTGTGGTGGCGCATGCCTGTAACCCCAACTACTGGGGAGGCTGAGGCAGGAGAATGACTTGACCCTGGGAGGCGGAGGTTACGGTGAGCAGATCTGCAATTGAATCCAGCCTGGGCAACAAAAGCGAAACTCCATCGAGATGGTGCCACTCTATTCCAACCTGGGTGACAAGGTGAGACACCCATCTCAAAAAAAAAAAAAAGAAAAAAAAAGGAGGAAGAAAGAGCCGGTGCACAGCAAGCATATGTGTTGAAGCCAAGTTCCATCCCACTTGTCCTAACAAGCACTATCTTTTGTGCTGAGGTTATTTCCTTCCACTTTTTTTTTGGTTGTTATGTTAATATGTTCTTTCCTTCTGGAAACGATGTGATAAAAAATGGCAGTAGTAGTTGATTTTTATTGTCCTTCCTAGGAAAGTAAAAGGTAAACACCTTCTGTCAGTTCTTAAAAATCGATGAACTATACTGATCTGTAAAATCCAAGAGTTTGGGAAGCGCTAGACCAGCTGATCTGCAAAAGCTGGATGAGATCCTACGAATCCTCGAGTTCAACCTTTTCACCTTCAAGATGAGAAGGAGGCCCGGGACCACCATAGTGTTGCTACCTGCCCAAGGTCACCCAGCCAGTCTCTGGGGCGTTCATGTTGTTTCCACCATCACTGTTGACCTCAAGATGCCTTCTGAGTCCAGGAATCTAAGAACTCTTTATTAACCTGCCTGTCAGCACACTGTAGGGAATGACATTCTGGGCAGCTCAAAATGTTAAGAAGCTCATTGCCAAGACACAGATCTGAGGAAATGCTTGGCTCAAGTGAGCTGAACTAATCTGGATAAATCATCTGACCCAGACCAGCCTACGCCATCATATGGCAGCCAAAGTCTGTGAATTGCACTTACCATGTGACTAAAAAGTGCTTACTGACCCAAAGGAAAAGATGTTGACTATTTATCTTGGTATCTAAGGGTACTTCCCCAAGGCTCAGCAGAGTGGAACACGTGACTTGCAACCTCTGGGGTTCGACCCTGGCACCACAATCTCAGTTTTACTCTTGATACTGGAAATACACCACAAAGGCACTTGTAAAACTGCCCAGACTCTTAAGGTCAAAGGCACTTGGGAAATACAAAGATGAAACAGGTGTTTCTGTCTTTATTTATTTCCACCCAATTTATTCCAGAATGGGTTGAAGGCAGCTTTCAAAGATGCATAAAATAAAAAGCATAAATTAAAAGAGAGAGTGATACTAAAGTTATGTTGAAATGGAAGACATGTTCCTGACTTGAAGCCCAAGTTTTTATCAAAAATGTCTATAGAGAATATTCAACTAAAATGTTTATACCTGTTAGCTCTATAGTCCAAAGTTTTCTTTCTTTCTTTTTTTTTTTTTTTTTTTTATGGCAACCTTATTGAGGCCAGGTGCGGTGACTCATGCCTATAATCCCAGCACTTTGGGAGGCTGAGGTGGGTGGATTAATTGAAGTCAGGAGTTCAAGACCAGCCTGACCAACATGGTGAAACCCCATCTCTACTAAAAATACAAAAATTAGCCGGACCTGGTGTCAGGTGCCTGTAATCCCAGCTACTTGGTAGGCTAAGGCAGGAGAATTGCTTGGACCTGGGAGGCAGAGGTTGCAGTGAGCCAAGATCGTGCCACTGCACTCCAGCCTGGGTGACAGAGCAACACTCTGGCACCAAAAAAAAAAAAAAGCGTTCTTTCTTTATTAAAGGTAGTACCTCCAGGAAATGGAATATTACATTGTTCAGTGCTAAAAAGACATGAGCTATCAAGCCAGGAACAGTCATGGAGAAACCTTACATGCATATTACTAAATGAAAGAAGCCAATCTGAAAAGGCTACATACTGCATGACTCCAACTATATGACATTCTGGAAAAGGCAAAACTATGGAGACAGGAAAAAAAAATCAGCAGTTGCCAGGGGTTGGGAGAGAAGAATAGGCAGACCACAGAGGATTTTGGGCAGTGAAACTACTCTGTATGATACTGCAATGGCGGATACATGTCATTGGATGTTGGTCAAAACCCGGAAAACATACATCACCGAGAGTGAACCTTCATGTATACTACTGACTTTGGATGATAATGATGTATCAGTGTGGGTTCATTGATTGCAGTAAATGTGCCACTCAGATGTGAGATGTTGATTGTAAACAAGCTGGGGGTGGGGGAGGAATATGGGAACTCTGTGTTAAACACAGAGTTTAAGAAAAATGAAACTTTCCACTGAAATTGCTGTGAACCTCAAATGGCTCTAGAAAATAAAGTCCATTAAAAATGAATAAATAGAATAGTTAATGCAACCAAAAACCTATCATAGATCTGTGACTTTAGTATCATGCATCTGTTGTGATAACTCCAAGCGCAGAAGATGCTCTTGGTGCCCTGCCCAGGTCCCCTGTACTGGGCCTGTACACTGCCTCTTCCCTGCTGTGGTGTTGGCTGCTATGAGCTCACTCCCCACCCCTCTCAGGCTGGTTCCCATTCTGCTCTTGGTTGTGGGAGCTGTCCCCCAACCCTCCACACAAGATGGTTGGGAGGCTACACCCGCCTTATTGCCAACGACTGATGGATGCGGGGGATGTAACGGCTCAGCCTTCTTGCCTTTGGGCAGAAGAATCTATCTCTATGGTATCAGCCATGCTCCAGAGCTCTCAGTGGGATTAGGCTGAGACCCATCTCCTCCTGAAGCTTTGTCTTTACAGGGAATCTTCCTTTGCCCTCTTCTCTTTCCCTCCCTCCCCTCTAGGTTTCTCCTGAGAGCATGCCCTCCATAACTCACTTGCAACACATCTCAGGCTTTGCTTCTAGGGAAGTGACTTCTAAGAGTTCCTATGACCTATCCCTGTCTTAATTAATATATTAATTATATTAATTATATCTTGTATTAAATATTATAGGATATAGTATTAATATATCCTGATTTGTCTTGCAAAATATTACATGAAAGTTCATCTTAGCAAAGATATGGAATTCATTGTCCACAGTGTTGCTTAACACAAACAAATAGAAAATCGTTAATACTTTTCTCCATTTGTGCAGCTAAAAGCTGCACACACCTTATTGCACTTAACCCTGCCTCTACAGAGTCAAGTCTTTTCCTCCCAAGAACAAGTTTCTGCATTAAGAGCGATTTAGGGGAGAAAAGTGGAAGTATAAGGAGACAGAACAGAGGTGGTGACATACAATGTGGCTAGAAGTGAGTCCGAAAACTGTGGGCTTCCCTTGAGTTGGTCACAGATTTTGCAATAAGCCTTCTATTTATCAACACATACACACACACACACACACACACACAAATCATTTATAAATTCAGCGTCTCCCTTTTGCAAAATAACCGTGTTAAGAGCAGCCAGGAATTTCTTCCTCTTTCTTTCTCTTTTTTCTTGAGACAGGGTCTTGCTCTGCTGCGCAGGCTGGAGTGCAGTAGCTTGATCGTGGCTCACTGCAGCTTTGACCTCCGGGGCTCAAGTGATCCTCTGGCCTCAGCCTCCCAAGTAGCTGGGGCCACAGGCATGTGCCACCACATCCTGGTAAATTTTTTGTATTTTTATAGAGACAGGGTCTCACCGTGTTGCTCAGGCTGGTCTGGAACAACTGGCTCAAGTAATTCTCTTGCTTTGGCTTCCAAAAGTGTTAGGATGGCAGGCATGAGCCACCAGGACCTGCCAGGAATTTCTTCCATGGGGAAGAGATGACTTGAAGCTGCCGCTTAGAGACAGCTCAGATTCCACTGGTTTAAATCACTTTCCTTCAGATTCCTTTGGGAAAGTGGATTCGTCTTTCAGGCTGTCTTCCTGGCAGCCCCCTTACTTCCTTTAGCGGTAGAACTCCTGAGCTTTAGCCAGGCCCATGGCTTCCCAATTAAAGACTACATTTCCCAGCCTCACTTGAAGCCAGGTACAGCCACGTGACTCAGTTCTGGCCAATCGGATAATACTCATACAGTCTCTATGTTGCTGCCTGGAAAGTGCCATGGTGTGGAGCCATCCTAGACCAGATGAAGCCAACAGTCTAGGAATGGAAGAGCTCAAGGGAGAATGAACCTGGGTCTCCAACACCAAAGAGCTTCTCCATTAGCTCTGGACTGCTAATACTTGGATGCTTCACAAGAGAGAAACCTTTTATCTTGTTTATGTCACTGTCACTTTGGTCTCTGTCATGGTAACTGATTCTGCATTCTGACTAACACACTTCCTGTTCCCACATCTCTTTTCCAAGATGGCGTCTGGAGACAGGGCGGGCTTCTGTAGCCTCATGGCACTGGGAAAAGAATCCTTTCTCACATGTGGTTCTTCAGGGTTTACTGGTCTCTGATGTCTTGAGACTTTCCTGGTTTAGTTCCTGGGCCCTGGTGCTTGCTTGGCTGGTCCCACTTGGGTTTTCAAGGTGCTGAACTGGGACTTGCTACGGGCACCGTGCTGCACACCACAGATTTGTTCCGAACTTTTGTGCTTTGCAAAGATCCAGAAACCCTCAGCCACTTTTTCCAAACTACTCTGGTGTGTGTAGGTCTCTCTCAGCTGCCCTCCAGCACACCTGCACACCTGCCTTGGCACATTCCTCAGCCATTTCTTAACGAACCCCTGAATGTGGGCCTGTGCTATGGGGGCTTGCAGATTCCTGGCCTGTGTGCTGAGAAGTGGAGAGAAAATCCTATGTACTAGGACTTCTCTAAGCACCTATGTGCAGCCTAGGAACCCCTCCTTTCACAGTTGAACCTGGGGTTGGGGAGGAGGAAAGAAGGGCCTTGCAGTTTGACCTCCCCTTCCCACCCACTACCCCAACACAGAGAGACGAAGAAGCTTTCTCTTGCTGGATGCCCATGTCTCCGGATCATTTTCTCCTCTTTCACTCCTCTGTGGGTTTTTGGTTTTTTTTTTTTTTTTTTTTTGAGACGTAGTCTAACTCTATCACCCTGGCTGGAGTATCTTGGCGTGATCTCAGCTCACTGCAACCTCGGCCCCCTGGATTCAGGTGATTCTCCTGCCTCAGTCTCCAGAGTAGCTGGGATTACAGGCGCGTACCACCACCCCTGGCTAATTTTTGTATTTTTAGTAGAGATGGGGTTTCGCCATGTTGGCCAGGCTGGGCTTGGACTCCTGACCTCAGGTGATCTGCCCGCCTCGGCCTCCCAAAGTGCTAGGATTATAGGTGTGAGCCACCACACCCGGCCTTGCTGTGGCGTTTTGATACTCCCCCCACTCATGCTCCACATCCAAAGACAAACTTCAAAGTTTAGCTCAGTGGTTCTCAACTGGGGATAATTTTGTCCCCCAGGGGTCACCTGGCAATGTCTGGAGACATTTTTAAGTGTCACAACTGGGCAAAGGGGGGTTGTTACTGATATCTGGTGGGTAGTGGTTATGGATGCTGCTAAACATCCTCCAATGCACAAACAGGACAGTGTCCCACAGCCAAGAATTATGCAGCCTAAAATGTGAATCATGCTGAGGTTGGGTGACCCAGACATAGCCTTCATTGAGGAAGCACCCTAAGGTAATATGAGTTGCAAGTGAAGGATAAACAGCTAGGTTTAATAATCTCCTGTTACATCTCTGCAGATCAGTGTCAGATATGGCATTCAGCTCTAAGAGATAACTAAGACTGGGGCCTGCCTAGGTTATTCAACAAGTATGTACTGAAGACCTCCTGTGTGCCAGGCACTGTTCTGGGCACCAAGATAAGCAAAACAGACAAAGCTTTCATCCTTCTGGAGCTCATATTCTAATGGAGAACAAGGCAATAAATAAGTAGCAGTCCCTGTGCCATTGCCTGGCTCTGCCACTTATCAGCTGTGTGACTTTGAGCACGTTAATCTCTCCGGCTTTGGTTTCTTCATCTATAATATCAAGCTAATAATAGGACTCACCACATAGGACTGCTCCTCACAAGGTTGTAATGTGAGTTGAAAGAATGAATATGCACAAAGCCTTTAGACCACAGCTGCTATCTGTTAAGAAAATAAAAATAACCCAACCACATAAATATCATGACATAAGAGAAATAAATGTAGAATACGATGTCAGAAGTTAATGGAAAATAAAACCAGGTAAGGGAATAGAGAATGAGAGACGGGAGCCCTGGGGAATTTATTATATAGAATATTCAGGGAAGTCTCTCTGAGAAAATGACATTTGAGCAGAGACCGAATGAAGGGAAGAAATACCTCATTCAATATACAAAAAAAATCCATTTCAGGTGGATTAAAGACCCCAAACAAGATGCTTATTATAAACCTACCAGATTGGCAAAAAGTAAAAGTCTGATAATAGCAGATGTTGGTGAGGTTACGGAGCAAGGGAACTTGCAGACATGTTGGTGGGGACGTCAAGTGGGACAACCCATTTGGAAACTGGTTTTGCGTTACAAAGAGAAGTTGAAAATGCACCCTTCTTGAGATGCAGAAATTGTACTCCCAGGCATTTACCCAAGAAAACTCATGCATATGTGCCTCAGGATACATGAATAATGATATTCCCATCAGTATTACTCCAAACCTGGAAACAACCCAAATCTCCATCAGTAATAGAAAGATAGGCCAGGCATGGTGGCTCATGCCTGGAATCCCAGGGCTTTGGGAGACTGAGGTCGGCAGATCACCTGAGGTCAGGAGTTCGAGACCAGCCTGGCCAACGTGGCGAAATGTGGCAAAAGCCTGTCTCCACTAAAAATACAAAAAATTAGCCAGGTGTGGTGGTGTGCACCTGTAGTCCCAGCTACTCAGGAGGCTGAGGCATGAGAATCGCTTGAACCTGGGAGGCAAGGTTGCAGTGAGCAGAGATCATGCCACTGCACTCCAGCCTGGGAGACAGAGTGAGACTCCCTCTAAAAAAAAAAAAAGACAAAGCTATAGAATATCTAGCACCCATTTACCTAGCACCAACTTTATCAAGTGATGACATTATGCCATATTTGTTTCTTACCCTTAAAAAATTATAAACGTATTTCTAAAGGCATCTGTCCCTGCTTTCTCCATCCAGAAGTAACTACTATAATAAATTAATGTTTATTATTCCTGTAAATTTTTATACCCTTAACATGCATTTCAATATCTATACAAATTATATAGTATTATTTTATAGGTTTGAAAGTTTTAAATAAATGTTATTATATCATACATGTATTTCTGCAACTTGTTTTCTTAATAATTATGTTCACTTCTAGCTAATTCTGACCAACTAGGCAAGTGTGTATCAGATACTCTATAAGTCCTGGTGAAAATGTGAACTTGGGTTTGGGAATAGCAGTTGCTCCACTCTGGCTGAGCAGGTGAACTCCCACACTATATACATTGTGTTTTTTGATTTTAACTTTTTATTACAAAAAACCTCAAATATGTAGTAGCATAGGCAGCACAGTGTAAAGGACCATATGTAATGATCAGCCAAACTCAGTGTTGAACAATGATGAGCAGTCTTGTCTGATTTGTACCCTCGCCAAGTTCCCCCAGTTCAGATAATCTTCTAGCAAATCGCAGACATTACTTGTTTCTTATCTGTAATTGTTGGCCCCAAGACGGCCTCTACAGATCCTCACCTCCTGGTACACATGCCCTCCTGTATTGTACTCCCACAGTGAATTGGGGATAGTCTATGAAACTAGTACAATATGGTAGAAACATTGGTTTCTGACTTCCAAGGCTGAATTATAAAAGACATTGCGGTTTCCTCACTGGTCCCTTGGATTGCTCCCTGTAGGAGATAAGGGGTGCAGAGAGTAAATTTCCAGGCAGTGAGAATAGCAAGGCCAATGTTCCTGAGGGCCAGATGGCTGGAGCATGTGGGTAAAGAGGAGAGCAGTTTAAGATGGAGCTGGAGAGAGAGGCCTTATTTGGACATGGTCTGATCTGTTGCCCATCTATAACTGACTGAAGCTCTGCTGCTGTGATTGGCTGAGACTTCTGTTATAAAAGTATATTCCTAAGTTAGGCTTTCAGTTAGTTTATGTGCCAAGTTAGGTTGCAGTTCCTTACGTAAGAACTCAAGTATAGAGGCGTCCTCAGGCCAAATTTAGTTCAATGTAGCCCTTTAAAGAAATAATTTTGACTGGGTGCACTAGCTCACACCTGTAATCCCAGCACTTTGGGAGGCCAAGGCGGGCGGATCACAAGGTCAGGAGTTCGAGACCAGCCTGGCCAATACGGTGAAACCCCATCTCTACTAAAAATACAAAAATTAGCTGGGCATGGTGGCAGGAGCCTGTAATCCTAGCTACTCAGGAGGCTGAGGCAGGAGAATCGCTTAAACCCGGGAGGCAGAGGTTGCAGTGAACCAAGATCCCACCACTGTACTCCAGCCTGGGCGACAGAGCTAGACTCCGTCTCAAAAAAAAAAAAAAAGACAGAAAGAAAGAAAGAATTTTATGGCATAAGAAACAATCACCCACATATACCTTATAAGCCACTAACTGAGGCCATGAGAGAGTTGTCCATGACACCATAGCAAGGCACAACATAGTTTGTTTACTCCCACGCTTGTGCTATTTCCAGGACAACATAAAGCACTTTCTCCGCTTAGCCCCACTACCAACATGGGGACATATGGAGGTTGGAGGGCTCTTCAAAGGCATGACAGCTGAGGATAGGGAGAGAGGGGGATCTAAGAGGTTCACCAGGGGCTCAGGGGTGAAGGGATTCATCCCTAGGAGCAGTTTAGCAGCCCAGATAACATGGAAAACACCAGAACTGCCCTGTCACATCTGGGGAACTTCCAAAAAGGTGTGGGAATATGAAATCCCCTTGAGTCATCCAAGGTCACTTCATAAAAATACTACACTCTGTGCTCTATAAAAGAAAGGATACATCAATACTCATGTTGCTTATCAACCTAGATATTATACAACATACATACAAACATAAGGTACATATTTTTAAGTGCTAAGTGCCCTCTGCTGCTGGAAGATAAAAATGCACAAAAAGGCTCACAATTTCATTCTCCAGATCTGTGCAAAGTAGAATCACAGCACCAAGGAGCTGAAAGACACAGGAATCTTCTAGTGTGGGTCACAAAGTCCCTAGGGGAAGCTTGCAGGGTCTAGACAGATACTTTAAATGTGGGGTGTAAGGATTCACAGAGGCAGGGCTGTGAAGACATAGAGAGTACGTTCTATCTCCTGGGATATTCAAAGTTTAAAATAATTTTTTAATGTTATTTACTTTCAAAAATAAGATTCCTTTTTTTTTTTTTTTTTTTTTTTTGAGACGGAGTCTCGTTCTGTCGCCAAGGCTGGAGTGCAGTGGCCGGATCTCAGCTCACTGCAAGCTCCGCCTCCCGGGTTCCCGCCATTCTCCTGCCTCAGCCTCCCGGGTAGCTGGGACTACAGGCGCCCGCCACCTCGCCCGGCTAGTTTTTTGTCTTTTTTGGTAGAGACGGGGTTTCACCGTGTTAGCCAGGCTGGTCTTGATCTCCTGACCTCGTGATCTGCCCGTCTCGGCCTCCCAAAGTGCTGGGATTACAGGCTTGAGCCGCCGCACCCGGCCCAAAAATAAGATTCTTATGGTACAAAGTTCAAAGGGTACATACAAAAAAGGATACATTAAAAAATAAACGGGCCGGGCGTGGTGGCTCACGCCTGTAATCCCAGAACTTTGGGAGGCCAAGGCAGGTGGATCATCTGAGGTCAGGAGTTCAAGACCAGCCTGGCCAATATAGCGAAACCTCATCTCTACTAAAAATACAAAAATTAGCCAGTCATGATGGCTCACTCCTATTGTTCCAGCTATTTGGGAGGCTGAGGCAGGAGAATCACTTGAACCCAGAAGGTGGAGGTTGCAGTGAGCTGAGATCATACCACTGCACTCCATCCTGGGCGACAGAGTGAAATGCCCTCTCAAAAATAAATAAATAAATAAACCTTCCTCTCACTCCTGTTACCTAGCCAAGTCCTCCTCTCTGGATGCAAACAAGGTGTCCTTCAAGACATAGACTCTACCTATAAAAAGTATTTTTACACAAACGATAGTGAAACCACATTTGCAAAATTATGACAGTAAGAAACATCTGACATAGATGATTCCATCTTGCTTCTAACTTCCAAGCTATCCTTGTTTATTCTTGAGCATAGGCCAAGCTGGCTCTCGGAGTAATTTAGTTTATAATTTAACCTTAAAGCAAGGATGATAGTATCCCTTCCGCAAACTACCCCCTCCTTTTCTGGACACTAAAACTACCTTTTAAAAACTAATGAAAGGCTGGCCAGGCGCAGTGGCTAACACCTGTAATCCCAGCACTCTGGGAGGCCGAAGCGGGCGTATCACTTGAGGCCAGAGTTGGAGACTAGCCTGGGCAACCTGGCGAAAACCCACCTCCACTAAATTTAGTCAGGTGTGGCAGTGGGCGCCTGTAGTCCCAGGTACTCAGGAGGTTGATGCAGGAGAATTGTTTGAACCCAGGAGGCAGGGGTTGCAGTGAGCCGAGACTGCACCCCTGCATTCACTTGAGCAACAGAGCGAGACCTTTTCTCAAGAAAGCAAAACAAAACAACAACAATTGAAAAAAAAGCAAAAAAAAAAAAAAACCTAATGAAAGGCCACAAGATTAGTATTATGGGAGGGGCCTACATCTGCTAAGATATAAGTGTAGTTAAACTATAGCCATTGTTCTGGAGGTCACAAGATTAGTAACCTCCTCATTTGCTCCTGTAGACAACACCACTATTGTTAAAATCTGAAATGTTGATGGCATTTTTCAGACCCTGAATTCTGATGGACCAGCTGGTGGTGGTGTAGTCTCACCAACGCACCACAGTGTGGCAATCTCTCTTGTGAGGTATCACCTGGAGTTCTTTACCTCACGTCCAAGATGATTAAGAAGCGCAGACACAAGGGTGAGGTGGGAACGAAAGTTTAATAAGCGAAAGACGAAAGCTGTCCGCCCCCAGAGAGGGAGGCCTGAATGGGTTGCCCACTATGAGGCTGGGGTCCAGGGTTTTTATAAACTGGAAAGGGGAAGGAATGTGCTTAGTCTGTGGGCTGTCTTGGAGAAAGTGATTCAGCTTGGCCCGAGGACCTTGGCCTGGGACCAATCAGGGGCTGAAGTGATGATTCACAGAGGCCAGTCTCACAGTCTGAAAAGGAAAGGAAAGTGCCCACCAGAACCCACTGGAGCCCACTGTGTTCATGCCCAAAAAAGGAGAACAAACTTTTTCCCAGGAGCCCACTGATTACAAAAAGGACAAAGGCATTTCTATGTCAGGCCTTGTCCCCTTATCTGAGTGAACTGGAGGTTTGTGCAAGTTTTTATCTGAATGGGCTGGAGGTTCTTCTAACTGTGCAGCCTTAGGCGTGTCTCCAGGCACAACTCCCTGTGCTAGTTCCCTTATTGTTTCTTGCAGCTTGATTTTTTTCCCAGGCTGCTTTTTCTGTTATGTGGGGATGAGGCACTAACCTGTGGGTTGGGGGCTCTCTGGGGACCCTTCCCTTGCTATCTACCTAAGGCAAGCTGGCTAACTCCTCTCAGTGCCACCTGGACCTGTAACCCATACCAAGAAACTGGCTCAACTGGTCTTGTGATCCACCCAGGTAATGACTCAGCACAAGAAGATAGTTTTGACCCTCTATTATTTCATCCCCAACCCAACCAGTTAACATCCTTCATTCCCTAGACCCCAGGCCACCAGGCTATCCTTAAGAAACCCTCACCTCCAAATTTTCAGGGAGACTGATTTCAAGTAATAAGCTCCCATCTTCCACTTGGCTAGCCTTGTGTTAATTAAACTCTTTCTCTACTGCAATACTGCTGTCTCAGTAAATCTGTGCAGTGGGCAGGAAGAACCCATCAGGCAATTACAAAATCACACTATATATACCATTATTTTCCTTTTGTGTTTTTCTCTAATTTAACATATATTCTTAAGATCTTAGAGTTTTTTCATATCCTTGCATAAGAGATCCTGTTTCTTTTTAAAAACAGCCATATAATATTCCACTGGATGAATGTACCAAGAGTTTTAAATCAATGAACATTTAACTTGTTATTTGCTATTATAGGCAACACTGTAATTAATAACTTCATATATGTCATTTTGCATAAGTGTGAGTATATCTGTAGGGTAATTTCCTAAAAGTGGAACTACCTTCTTAAAGGTATGTATTTTTTGAAAATTGTTTTAAGTATAACATGATATATGTAAAGAACTGTCAAGTACAGTGTTGGATGGATTTTTACATATAATCAATACCAATGTTAAGATGTAGAATACTATGAGCACCTCCATCTTGACCACTCCCAGTCAATATCTGCCCTCCCAAAAGATAACTGATACTATAACTTATTCTTCTCTTTTTTTAAATTTTATTTTTTTGACAGAGGGTCTCACTTCATTACCCAGCCTGGAGTGCAGTGTCGCAATCATGGCTCACTGCAACCTCAAACTCCTGGGCTCAAGCAATCCTCCTCCCTCAACCTCCTGAGTAGCTGTACAGGCAGCACACATCACCATGCCTGGTTAATTTTTTTTTTTTTTTTTTTTTTTTGTAGAGATGGGGTCTTCCTATGTTGCTCAGGCTGTTCTCGAACTCTCAGGCTCAAGTGATCCTACAGCCTCAGCCTCCCAAAGTGTTGGGATTACAGGCATCAGCCACCATGCCTGGCCTTATTATGACTTCTGTAACCACTAATTCACTTTGCCTGTTCTTGACTTGCAGATAAATAGAATTATAGTCTTTTTGGACTGGCTTCTTTTAAGTCAAAATTATGCCTGTGAGTTCCATCTATGGTGTTGTGGTTTCTTGTTTTTCATTGGTATGAAGTACCGTGTTGTACAGCTATACTACAATTTTGTAATCCATTCACCAGTTTATTAGCATTTGGGCTGTTTCCAGTTTGCATTATTATGAATAAAGCTGCTTTGAACATCCTTGTAAATAAATGTCTTTGGGTGGATACCTGCATTCCTCTCTCCTGAGCAGAATTACTGACTCATGGGGTAAATCTATGCTAGGTCATACAGTAGGCCTCTGTTTAATTTTAGTAGATATAGCTAATGTTTTCCAAAGTGTTCCTATCACTTACACTCCTCTCAGAAATGTATGCCTGTTCCGGTGGCCCTATGTCCTCATCAGTACCTGGAATTTTCCATCTTTTTACATTTTAGCCATTCTGGTGGGTATGCAAATGTATTTCATTATCATTTTAATTCACATTTCTCTGATGACTAATAATGTTGAACACCTTTTCATGTGCTTTTGGATATTTTCTCTTGCGAAGTGTTTATTAGCTCATTCTTATTAGGTGGATTTTTTTTTTAAATTTTGATTTGTAAGAGCGCATTATATTCCAGATATAAGTCCTTTGTCAAATGTATGTGTTGTAAATGCCTTCTCCCAACCTGTGGCTTTCCTTTCATTCTTTTAATTTTTATGAACAGAAATTCTTAATTTTGGCCAGACACTGTGGCACACAACTATAGTCCCAGCATTTTGGGAGGCCAAAGTGGGTGGATTGCTTGAGCTCAGTAGTTCAAGACAAGCCTGGTTAATATGGTGAAACCCTGTCTCTGAAAAAAAAATATTAAAATTAGCCAGGCAAGGTAGCATGTGCCTGTCGTCCTAGCTACTTGGGAGGCTGAGGTGGGAGGGTCACTTGAGCCCAGGAGGTTGAGGCTGCAGTGAGCCAAGGTTGCACCACTGCACTCCAGCCTGAGCAACAGAGTGAAATTAAACACTGTGCTGTGACCAAAACAAAACAAACAAAATGAAAGCAATTAATTGAGGCTGCAGACTTGTAATCTCTAATTCTAGTTCAGTATCTCCATTTAATAAATGATGCCTGGGAAGAGAAGCGGTTTGCTCAAGTTCCTATAGCTAGAAACTAGAGAATCACAATTAGAACCAAGGTTTTCCTACTTTCTAGACTAGATATATTCCAGTTGAGTACAGTCTTTTTTCCTGATAATAAAATAGAGGGCCAGAAAGATTAAGTTACTTGAGGGTAATTAACAGTCAAATCAAAACCAGTTGATCTGATTTCTGCCTCTTTTCCATGCTATCTCAATTTACTGAACATTATTATTCATTCATTATTCAATATGTAGGAGTATCTTCTTGTGCCATGTCCTTTGCTGGGTTCTGTTGAAACAGTCATAGACAAGACAGACACCGTCCCTGCCCTCCCTCATATAATTACAATTGTGTAAATGTTATGAAGAAGTATAGGGTAGAAGAAAGAGTATATCAGTTGTGATGCCAGTTAAGTGGGAGACTCAGAAGGGGAGTCACTCCCAAAAAGAAGCTTATGTTTCCACTGCTGGAGGAGGGAAACACTCTGAGATATTAGTTTAATTGTTTATTAGGTAGCCTCAACTCACTGGGGGCACTGACAGGAAATGGTTTAATTTCTTCCAATAATTCTCAAAGATATTTATATCAATTCCCATTTTTTCCTCTGAGCCATAGTTTCCTTGATGATAGCTTGCTTGCTTCCATAATTTTCAGCCCCTTTTAGTATTTAGAACAGACTCGTTTCAGTATTTAACACTCTGCTCTGTTTAATTTCTTTATGCAGATTTGAATTACCACCTGGTGTCATTTCCTTTCAGGTTGAATGATTTTCTTATTATTTCATATACGGCAAGTCTTATAGGACTAGCCACAACTTCTCTCAGTCTCTGTTTATCTGGGAATGTCTCTATCCAGCCCTCATTTTTGAAGAATAGTTTTGCCGGAAATAGAATCCTTGGTTGACAGTTTTTTTCCCCCTTTAGGATTTTACATATGTTATCCTACTGCCTTCCTCCTTCATTGTTTTTGATATGAAGTCAGCTGTTACTCTTGTTCCTCTATCTTTGATGAGTCATTTTCCTCCTACAGTTTCTAAGATTTTCTTTCTTTCAACAGCTTGACTGTTACATGTCAGGTTGAATGTCTTTGTGTTTGTCCTATTTGAAGATCATTGAGCTTCCTAGATGTACAGATTAATGTTTTCATCAAACTTGGAAAGTTTTTGGCCATTTCTTCCTCAAATATCCCCCCTCCTCCCAATCCTTCTCTCCTGAAATTCCCATTGCATACATATTGGTATATTTGATGATGTCACACAGATCTCTGAGAATCACCTCATTTTTTATTCTTTTTTCTTTATATTGATTGGACAAATTCTATTGATCTATCTTCAAGTTTTCTAATTCTCTCTTCAGCCCACTCAAATTTGCATTGAGCTCCTCCAGTGAAATTTTTTTTTTTTTTTTTTTTTTTACTTATTGTACTTTTCAATTCTAGAATTCCATTGATTTTAAAAAAATAATCCCTATCTCTTTACTGATATTCCCTATTTTATGAAGTATTGTTGTAATTTTTTTGTTTTTGTTTTTGGTTTGTTTGAGCCTGGGTCTCACTATGTTCTCTAGGCTGGTCTCAAACTCCTGAGTCTAAGCAATCCTCCTGCCTTGGCCTCCCAAAGTGCTGGGATTACAGGTGTGAGCTGCCACAGCTGGCTGTCATATTTTCACTTAGTTTTGTGAACATATTTTTTTTCTCTCTTTTTTTTTTTAAATAGAGTAGATGCGCTGTGTGAGACTTGATTTCATATTTGAGAAACTTCCTTGAAGTCCTTATATGCTAAATCCAACATCTCACAACATTTATCTTGATTTTCACCTCTGTGTATGGTCACATTTTTCTGTTCATTTGCATGTCTGCTTTTTTTTAATTGAAAACTGGACAATTTAGATAATATAGCAACTCTCGTGTTTTGATGTGCCCCTCAGAGGGTGTTTTTTGTGTTTTTCTTATACGTTTGTTTTGTGACTTGCCTGGACTAATTCTGCAGAGTTTATCTTCCATAGTGTGTTGACAGTGATGTTTCTCCTCAGTTTTTTGGTTTTTTTTTTTTTCCTCTTTTATGTTTATTTCTAAGGCTCGTTTTCTAAGGTTTTCGCCAAAGTCAAGATGGCTTAGAATTTAGTCAATGATTGATCAGATGTGGTAATTAGACACCTCAAACCAGTGAGACTTCTACCCTTTCTTGATGGAGCTGTGTCATCTAAATAGGTTGAAGAACATTCAAAACTCAGGCAATTTACAAGACTGCTCTGGCTTTTGTTTTGCTGAGTTTTCTTGTGTCTCCTCTGCATCCTCTGCAAGGCTTCCCTGGCTTTTGTTTTCCTGTGTCTCCTCTGCCACTGTGCAAGGCTTCATGTTCCGCCAGGGTCGAGTAGATGACTGGGGCTTTTGCCAGACTCTCCTGAACTGACACAGCCTTCCAGACCATAAGCGCATTGCCAAAGCCCACCATGCCTATCTGATTCCCTGGCTCTCACTGCTGAACTTCCAGCAGGCTTTCTAATCAGTTGTTTGCTCAACCAGTCTTGCAGCCCAGGTAATTGTGATGTTGGCATTCCCAATCAACCTTTCTCCTTGGCCATGGGGTTTTTCTGGCACCACTCCAAGTCAGCCCCCTCTGGTAGCAAAGCTGCTGGTTTTCACATCTACTCAGCCCTGATAGAACTATTCCCATGGAACTGGAGGAGAGGGATTGGGAATTTCCCCATGGTAACGTGTCACAGACTCACTGTTGTTACCCAAGGTTTAATAGTTTTTTCTTGAATAAATGCTCTTTAATTTATGTTATGCCAGTGGTGGATTTCCAGGAATTTGAAATGGTTGTTTTTCACAATTGTGTCCAATTTCATCGTTTTTGGGGAAGATAATTTGCTGAATTCCTTACTCTGCCATTCTAGAAGTCACAATAAAGCCCCATTTGTTTAAAACTTCATCCTTAAGCTCTACTCAAAGTTCCTCTCCCTGATCTCTGGAGCAGACTAGCCTGGTTGCACTACAGCACTAGAGGCTTCCTTCTTCCCCTTTCTTTTCTAGGCGTTAGTTCTGCTGGTGGCATTAGGGTAGTGAGGAGGCGGGAAGAAAAGGGCAAATTTTCTGACCCATTGGGCAAGGTTGTAGCCTCTCTCTGTTGTGCTGTTTCTCTGGCTAATCCACCCCGGCCCCAACAATGTATGCATGGCAGGCATCTATATGCTGACCTCTTAGGGGGTATATGTGGGAATTCTTGAAACACTCTTTTTTGGGGCCTGCCCGTTGCCATTTTTTGGAATATCTGAATTAAGTCTAAAATCCGCATTCAATAATTCAAATACTCAGGACCCACTATGTGCACAGGATCAGGCTAATTTGGCCCTAATGACAAGCCTACAACATAGTCCCTAGTCTTCAACTTGAGGAAAGTAAGGCTCAAACAGGTTAAGGGCTGAGCACAGTGGCTCATGCCTGTAATCTCAGCACTTTGAGTGGCTGATCAGGCAGATTACTTGAGGTCAGGAGTTTGAGACTAGCCTGGCCAACATGGTGAAACCCTGTCTCTACTAAAAATACAAAAAATTAGCCGGACATGGTGGCACACGCCTCTAGTCCCAGCTACTCAAGGGGCTGAGGCAGGAGAAACACTTGAACCCGGAAGGTGGAGGTTGCAGTGAGCCGAGATCGCGCCACTGCACTCCAGGATGGGCGACAGAGCAAGGCTCCATTTCAAAAAACCAACCAAACAAACAAAAAAATCCCCCCAAAAAACGGGTTAAGTAATTTGTCTAAGATTATCAGTCCTAATAAGGAGTCCACATTATTCCAAAGCCTGTGCTCTTGGACTCAAAGTTTTGTCTCCAAATTAAATATTGGGAGTAATTACAGCTCCTGCTTTTCTTCCTCTCAGGTCAGGTTTAGTCCAATACAGTGGAAGATTGGTTCTTCCTCAACTTCTTTCATTCTCATCCCTTTGACAATTAAAACATTGTTTCTAGAGTCACACTGACCCAAGTTTGAATCCCAGTTGTTCTACCTTTGCTTCTATGTGACCATGGGCAAGTAACTAAATCTCATTGAATCTCAGTGTCTTCATCTGTAAAATAGGATAATATATTAATAGTAGTCTGATTTTATTAGGTAGGCCTGTGTAAGAAACAATCCTAAATCTCAGTGGCTTATAACAGCAAAAGTTGGTATTTCACTCATGTGAAATCTCAGATGTGAGGTGCTTCACATCCCCTTCTTCTAGGACCAAGGCTGAAAGAGCAGCCCTTCTGACACAGACTATTCTCATGAAAGGAAACATTTCTCTGGTTGAAATACGTAATAACTCTTAATGCTTCTGCTCAGAAAGACCTCCTGCTCCTATTTCACTGGCCAAAAGAAGATCATACGATCAAGCCTGACATCAGTGAGGATGGAAAGAATGCTCCTTCTACAGGACGCGCTGCAGTTACATGGCAACAGGCGATGATGTATAATCCTTAACTGGAAAAGCAACTTAATAGTTAGGAACAACAATACCACCTACCAGAGAATAATAGTACCTTCCTTATGAATGTGAGATTAAAATGAGGTGAGGCACATGCAATGCTTAACACAGTATTCTACGCTTAATAAAGTTTGATAAATGTTAGATGCCATTATTATGATTATTACCTCCTGGTGCTGAAAAATTTTCTCTTCACTGTACTGGGCTAAACCTCACCTGAGAGGAAGAAAAGCAGCAGCTGTAATTACTTCCAATATTTAATTTGGAGACAATAAAACTTTGAGTCTACGGGGCACAGGCTTTGGAGTAATGTGGACTCCTTATTAGGACAGATGATCTTAGACAAATTACTTAAACTGTTTGAGCCTTACTTTCCTCAACTCAAAGATGTGAGACTTGGAACTGTATTGTAGGCTTGTCATTAGGGCCAAATTAGCCCAATCCTGTACACATAGTGGGTGCTGAGTCTTTGAACTATTGAATGTGGATTTTAGACTTATTTCAGATAGTCAATGAACTGCATGCATAACATAACCACAGTACTACCTTTTCTATCCTTTGGGTCTCAGCTCAAATATCATCTCCTCAGAGAGACCTTCCCTGACCACCTGATTTAAAGTACCTCCCGTGCTTCCAGTCACTTTTCCCCGTTTTCTTGTCGTTACAGCTCTGGTAACGCCCTGAAATTGTCTTGTCCATTCACTGTCATGTAGTATCTGTCTCTGCCACTAGAAAGTAAGCGCCATGCAATCCGGATCATGGTTTCTTATTTCCACCTTCTGCCGTGGGCCTCTCGCATTTCTCTTCTGTAAAACTTCCGGGAGATGGTGAGTAAAGGGAGAACTCACGTGACCCGCAACGAGACCTAGCCCTTTGTGGGTGTGGCCTTTCACGTTGCGCCGGCCCCGTGCGGGCCGTCCACCGCGGGAGGACAGCTACGTCACACGCACGCAGGCCCTGCGCCGCGCCTCGTCTCGCCACGGGCGGAAAGGGGCATGGCCATGCGTAAGGACCCCGTAGCCACCGGCGCCACCGCCTGAATCGCCTGCAGGTGGCTGTTCTCGGCTCCCTGCCGTGCAGGCATCTCGAAAGCCACTCTGTTTTGGGGTCCTCGCGCCCCTTCCACGTCTCCCGGAAGCGGTAGCACGGCCCCGGCAGGTCCGGGAGAAGGTTTAGTCTGCTCGGGCACCCTCCGGGCCAGCTGCCGAGGGGGCGCGGCCCAGGACGGCGACTAGGCCGTGGTGCAACCTCTCCGGAGTCCTCAGGTGAGGCGGAGGCGAGGGCCCACTGGACGAGACGGGAGTGTTAACGGTCCTAGGAGCGGGGGCGCAGTCCTTTCAGCGGAGACCCTGGTCTCTCCGTCTTCTTTCGGGTGGCGCTCGTCTTCCCTGTGTTAGGGGCAGAGGAGGGTAGCTGGAGAGACCCCATGGGCTTCAGCCGACGTTGTTTACTGCCCTCTGTATTCTTTCTTCCTGACTCCTGTCTGACCTGGCAGTTCTTCCCGCACGGAACGAGATGGGTGGGGAGCGGAGTGGGGGGTCTCTGCTCGCTTACCTGAGATCCACAGACTGAAGACCCCAGGGCACTACCGACTGGGCCTACACGACTGACCTGCAGCCTCCCTCCCTCTGTGCTGACGCCTGTCCTTCGAAGCAGGCCCTGCCACCGCCCTCTGCGGATCCATCCCCATCCCACGCACTCTCTCTGCCCTTGGGCAGTAGCCTGGGGAATTGACGGGTGCCTCTGAAGTCCTTTGTGTCTTTGAGATGTTTGTCAATGGAGCAAGTGCCCAGGGCCCATCTAAGTATTTAATTGGGTAATCAACATTAATTGCAACATTAGTAGCAATTTAATGGTATGTTTTAAAGCCCAATTAATTTTAAAATGAGAGGCAAGATAGAAAGAATTGAGTGTGTTTTGATTTTTTTATTACTTTTTTTGTAGAGACAGGGTCTTGCCACGTTGCCCAGGCTGGTCTCAAACTCTTGGCCTCAAGTGGTCCTCCCCGCTTGGCGTCCCAATGTGTTGGGATTACAGGGTGAGCCACAGTGCCTGGCCTGTATGGTGTTCTGTATGTTACAGAGCATTTCGTCTCCATTTTCATTTGGTTTTTTTATAAACTCCGAAAGACATAGGCATGTAATAGTCACATGTGTAAAGAACAGGTTTAAAGGATGAGTTTCTTCTGGAGGTTTTTTAGGTTTTGAGCTATATGGTATAGGGAGGCAAAGATTAAAAGGTGGGTTTGGCACTAGGGTGACTTAGACTTGAGTATCTGAGCTGCTATCTAAACTCTGGGATCTTTCTCAACCCTTTCCACATTTGCTTTTAAAAAAGGATATTGCTGTTTACCTCATAATGTGACTGTGAAAGTTACATATGATGAAAGATACATGTGTACCTGTGTACAGCATCTGTCATATAAAAATTCCACTCAGCAGTATTTATGAGTGCCTACTGTGTGCTAGACTCTGAGAATTCATTGGTGAGCAAAACAGACATAATCTGTATCCAACCACTGCCCCCCTTTCCCCAAGAACAAGAGACGTGTTTAAAAAAAAAAAAAAAAAACGTAATTATAACACATGAAGGGCTATGAGGCAAAAGAATAGGATATGTACAGATAATGATTGAGCTAACTTAGATGGAAAGGAGAACTCTGAAGCAGATGACATTTGAGTAAACACCAAGAACAAGAAAGTTAACCATGAAAGAGTTCTTGGCAAAAGGAACAACGTGCACATTCTAGAAATGGTTGTGGACTTTATTATAGAGCCCTTCTATATCTGTATATTCATCATTACTTTGATGTGTTGTGACACACAGTAAGTATTCAAATATATGTATGGAATGAGTGGTTATGCAGTTTTGGTTTTTATTCTGAACTTAATGTGCACGTGGTAGGTATTGAGTATTTGAATTATTGAGCATGTACTTTAGACAAATTATATGCACACCTAAATTATATGTAATAGTGCCGCAGTTTAACATTAAGATGGCTTTTGTATTTAATGAAAAAGTTTTTTCAAGTTTTAGCACTTTAAAACAAACTTCAGTGAATTTTATTTTTATTTGGTTGTACTGGAATTTTGCCATAGTGGTTATTTGCTAATTTGCTGCTGTAGCAAAGTACCACAGACTGATTGGCTGGGGCAACAGAAATTTATTTTCTCTCGGTTCTGAAGGCTTGAAGTCCAAAATGAAGGTATTGACAGAGTTGGGTTTCTTCTGAGGCCTACTTCTTTTGCTTGCAGATGTCTGCCTTCTCCCTGTGTCCTTTCTGTATGTCTGCTGTGTTGAAATTTCCTCCACTTAGAAGGACATGCCAGTTATATTTGATTAGGGCCCACCCTAATGACTCATTTTAATTATCCCTTTAGAGACCCTATCTCCAAAAACAGTCACATTCTGAGGTCTGGGGGTTAGGACTCAAATAAAGGAATTTGGAGGGATGCAGTTCAGCCCATAAGAGATGCTTTTGCTACATTAAGATTTGCCCTTCATTGAAATAGTAATAATAAACACAGTAGTGGTAGTTGTAATAAGGATAATAGCAGCCACTAAAATGAGTGCTTATTATGTGCCAAGCATTTTGCAAAGTGTCTTTTATATATTATTTCATCATAACACCATCCTATAAGGTAAGTACACTTTTCCCCCCGTTTTCTACATAAGATTTCTCAGCCTCATTTAAGTAGTTTGCTCAAGGTTACCTAGCTAGTAAAAGGTAGGGTTAGGATTTCAACCCAGGACTACCTGACTCCAGCGTCTGGTGTTAACCATTTTTCATACTCTGCCATTATGCCACAATGATCATTTTATGTCCTTTTTACAGGTTTGCCAATAGGATTATCCTGCTGCCATCATGTCTTGGTTTGTTGATCTTGCTGGAAAGGCAGAAGATCTTTTAAACCGAGTTGATCAAGGGGCTGCAACAGCTCTCAGTAGGAAAGACAATACCAGCAACATATATAGCAAAAATACTGACTATACTGAGTTTCACCAGCAAAATACAGATTTGACATATCAGACTGGACCTAAAGCTACGTATATTTCATCAGCAGCTGATAACATTCGAAATCAAAAAGCCACCATCTTAGCTGGCACTGCAAATGTGAAAGTAGGATCTCGGACACCAGTAGAGGCCTCTCATCCTGTTGAAAATTCATCTGTTCCTAGGCCTTCATCCCAATTTGTGCGAAGAAAAAAGTCAGAACCTGATGATGAGCTGCTGTTTGATTTTCTTAATAGTTCACAGAAGGAGCCTACCGGGAGGGTGGAAATCAAAAAGGAAAAAGGCAAGACACCTGTCTTTCAGAGTTCTCAGACATCAAGTGTCAGTTCTGTGAACCCCAGTATAACCACCATCAAAACCACTGAAGAAAATTCTTTTGGGAGCCAAACCCACGGTAGTTAATCAGTCCTCTGTTTCTTTTAACCAAATTGAATGTGTCATCATATGATCCAATGGTGTTTCTCATTCACTGTTATGGGATCTGTTTCCACTGCTGTAAGGGCAGACTCTCCGCAAATGTGTGGTGTAAACAAGGGGGACATCATTGACTACTATTAGTCAATAGACAGTTGTAGCAGGGACTTAATGTTGTCTGGAAGGCAACTTTACCCACTCAGCATCTAACAAAGTATTTCATATTTGATTCCCTAAGACATTTTAAGATTAAAAAAAAATTTTGAAATCTGAAAGAAAGCATGTCACTTTGGATCAGGCACTATCCCAGTTGATATCTTTTTGTTACTAGGATTGTAAAAATGACAGGAGACTGTACTTCACGTATTTTCTGGGTTGTGTTTTTTGTGTGTTTTTCCCCCTACATCCTCCACAAATAAAACTGAGAGACTGAACTTTGATCCAGGTTGAAGAGTTGAAGGCATTGACCTGGTAGTGAAGCAAGAGCTTAGAATTCTTGTTATCAATTGTTTAATTCCCTGTGAGATTACCTCTACAAGTACACCTTCTTTCCTGTGAAATGAGATTAACACTGTAAATGCGGCTAATTCAGGTACCTACTAAGTGTTTTAAAATATCAATAGGCCAGACATGGTGGCTCACGCCTGCAATCCCAGCACTTTGGGAGGCCGAGGCGGGTGGATCACGAGGTCAGGAGATCGAGACCATCCTGGCTAACACAGCGAAACCCCATCTCTACTAAAAATACAAAAAATTAGCCGAGCGTGGTGGCGGGCGCCTGTAATCCCAGCTACTCAGGAGGCTGAGGCAGGAGAATGGCTTGAACCCAGGAGGCGGAGCTTGCAGTGAGCCCAGATCGTACCACTGCACTCCAGCGTCGGCCACGGAGCAAGACTCCGTCTCAAAAAAAATAAATAAATAAATAAAATAGCAATAGGCTGGGCATGGTGGCTCAAGCCTGTAATCCCAGCACTTTGGAACGCCGAGGCGGGCAGATCACTCGCACCCAGGAATTAGATACCAGCCAGAACAACATAGCAAAACCCTGTCCTGGTTAATGCAAAAATTAACCAGGCACAGTGGCACATGCCTATAGTCTCAGCTACTTGGGAGGCTGAGACGGGAGAATTGCTTGAGCCCAGGAGGTCGAGGTTGCAGTGAGCTGAGATTGCACCACAACACTCCAGCCTGGGCAACAGAATGAGACCCTGTCTCCAAAGATAAAAAAAGAAAAAAGGCAAGAAACTTGATAGTAGGTTCTTGCAGGGATTCTTTTGTTATTTTGAGACGGTCTTGCTCTATCGCCCATCCTTAAGTGCCGTGGTGCTATCACAGCTTGCGGTACTCTTGACCTCCCAGGCTCAAGTGATCCTCCTGCCTCAGCCTCCCGAGTAGCTGGAACTATAGGTGCATACCACTGTGCCCAGCTGAGTTTTAAAAATTATTTTTAATAGAGACAGTGTCTCACTGTGTGCTCTGGCTGGTCTTGAGCTCAAATGATCCTCCTGCTTTGGCCTCCACAGCATTGGGATTATGGGCATGAGCTACCATGGCCTGGCCGTAGGGATTTTTTTTTTTTTTTTTTTGAGACAGTCTCACTGTGTTGCCCAGGCTGGAGTACAGTGGCCGGATCTTGGCTCACTGCAAGCTCCAGCTCCCGGGTTCACACCATTCTCCTGCCTCAGCCTTCTGAGTAGCTGGGACTACAGGTGCCCGCCACCACATCTGGCTAATTTTTCCTTGTATTTTTAGTAGAGACGGGGCTTCACTGTGTTAGCCAGGATGCTCTTGGTCTCCTGATCTTGTGATCCGCCTGCCTCGGCCTCCCGAAGTGCTGGGATTGTAGGCGTGAGCCACTGTGCCTGGCCTTTTTTTTTGCTTAAACTTGAGACAGGGTCTTATTGTCACCCAGGCTAGAGTACCCTGGCACAGTCTTAGCTCACTGCAACCTCCACCTCCTGAGTTCGAGCGATTTTCCCACCTCAGCCTCCCAAGTAGCTGGGACTATAGGTGTGCACCACCACCCTTGGCTAATTTTTGTATTTTTTGGTAGAGATGGGGTTTCATCATGTTGACCAGGCTGGTCTTGAACTCTGGACCTCAAGCAATCTGCCCACCTTGGCCTCCCAAAGTGCTGAGATTACAGGCGTGAGCTACCACACCCAGCCAGGGATTCTTTATAGAGTTGATTATTGATGGGAGTTTGTCATGTTCTTAGATGTTACAGCTTCTTTCATTGTCTTGGCTGTTAGTGAATAAAATCTTTCTTGTATTTTCAAGACAAAAACTTGTATAGAGGAAGAGGTTTTGGGTTGTCAAAATAGGATCATGCAGTAGCAGTTGATTAATATGTTCACACATTCCGAAATTTATTCTCAGCTATCTTTCAATTAATTATACAAAGAACCTACTAGGTGCAAGTATATGGAAGTGTCCAGTGGGTGAGCTAGACATGTAAACAGATAATTTACATGTGGTCTAGTAAATGTAGCAATTGAAGTATGGTCAGAGTGTTGTGGAAGTATGAAGGAGGAAGCAACTAATTGCCTAAGGTATTCAGAAAGGATTCACAGAGGGTCTGTATTTTTAGCTGGGCCTTAAAGAATGAAGAGGAGTTTGCCAGGTAAAAAAAGAAGTTAGAGACAGCATTCCATGCAGAGAGAACAGACTCTTTAAGGGGCTGGTAGAGTAGAAAATGTAAGAAAGTTGGAAACACTGAGTGTGAGTTGCAGGTTGATGAAAATGTAGCTAGCAAACAAAGTTGGGACCTGTTTGTGAAGGCCCTTGTGTCATACTGTTTATGCGATTAAACCCATTACTCTTGTAGATCATTGTTGAAGATTGATCCCTGAACAACTGGCTTTAGAATCACTTGTGTGTTGTTAATTTAAAAATGAATTATTGAGTGCCTTCCCAGGATTCCTGAATCGTATTTTCTGGGGCTGGAGCCAGGGCATCTGATTTTGTTGTTGTTGTTCTGTAGGTGGTTCTTAGCCAATAAAAATTGAAAGTGACTGCCACAGCCAGTGTGATGCTAGTAGAGATCTTTAAGTCAAGAGTTGACATGGCTTATTTTTGTACTTTTAAAGAAAACAACTTGCATATAATTATAAAGAATGGACCTAAAGGGAACCTCGTTGTCAGGGAAATGAATTAGAACTGGTTGTAATACACAGGAGTTATAAAAATTGTTTCTCTTGGGTAGGACCTCTCAACTTTGAGACTTGGCATTTTGGGCCAAATTAATTCAATAGTGTGGGGAGCCCTCCTGTTCTTTGTAGGATGTTTAGCAGCATCTCTGGCCTCTTAACCCATTAGATGGTGGTAGCAACCCCAATTGTGACAACCAACAATGTCTCCATAAATTGCCAAATGTTCCTTGCAGGGCAGAATCATCCCAGTTGAGAACCAATGTCCTGAGATGCCTAGAAATGTGTGGAAATGGGATTGCTGAGCTGTAGGGTTTAACAATGTTCAGCTACACTAGTAATGTCAAAGTGGCTTTCTCCGGAGGTGGTGCCAATTTATACTCTAACCAGCTGTGCTTAAGAACTTCTTTTGCTCCACATTCTCACCAACGTTTTTTATTTTCGATTTAACTTTTACTTTTTGCTGATCAGATTTGTTGTTGATATTCTTTATTTCCTTCATTACTAGTGTGGTTGAAGATCTTTTCAGATACTTGACTATTCAAGTTTCATTTTCTGGAAGTGTCTACTCAAATATTTTTTAATCAATTTTTTTCTGTTAGATTATTTGTCTTTTTCCTTCTTGATGCATGGACATTCTTGATATATTCTAAATTCTAAATTCTTTTCCTCCTCCAGTTTTACCTTGGTTTTTCCCCTCCCCTCTCTGTGGTATCTCAATGAGCAGAAGTTCTTAATGTAGATGCTTGTGGCTTGTGTTTTTTGTGTCTTGGAAAATCTTTCCTTACATTGAGATCATAAAGATATTTTTCTGTATTGTCTTCTATAGTGTGCGATAGGCATTCAATTCCATCTTTTTTTTTTTTTTTTTTTTTTTGCCATAGGGAAATCAGCTATTCTAGCATCATTTATTGGACTGAGTCTCTTGTCCCTACCAATTTGCAATACCACCTGTCTTATATATCACGTATTCATTAGTATGTTTCTGGCCACTTAATTCTGTTTTATTGGTTTATTTGTGTATCCTTGTGCCAGTGCCACCCTGTTTTAATTAATGTAGTTTTAAGTGTCTTGATAACTGATAGGGTAGCTTCTTCCAGCTGGTGTGCTTTCATCAGAAATGTTTTGGCTATTCTTGAACTTTTCCACTCCCATATGCATTTTAGGATTTGCTTATCAAGTTTCACAAAAACTCTGTTGGTCTTTTTATTGGGAATTCATTGCTTCTATATAGACAGTTTGGTGAGAATCAGCACTTTTGCTATATTGAGTTTTCTTATCCACTAATCGGGTATAATTTCAACATATTTTGTGCTGTCTTTCATTAAAATTTTTTTGTTTTCTCCATAAAGATCTTACATACTTTGTGTTAGTATTATTCCTAAGTAGTTTATATTTTTTGAAACGATTATATGTGGTATTCCATAAAATTTTTTGTTTTGTTATTGCTGGTGTGGTTTTTGTTGTTTTTTATATGTACATACATAGCAATCTAGATAGCTCTTAATCTTCATGTTTTTCTGAACATAAATTTAGATTTTCAACAACACAGTTGTCTGTGTATAATGAATTTGTTTCTTCTTAGCCCTTTTGTCTCTTAAAAAATCCTTTTCTTCATTGGCTAGGACTCAACAACCAGTTTTGTATCTTGTTCTTTGTCTTAGAGAGAATACTTTGTTTCACTAAGTATGATTTTACATTAGGTTTTTCATAGATATTTTTTATTAGGTTAGAGAAGTTTCCATAAATATCTAGTTTGAGTTTTTATCATGTTGAATTTTAGCAATGTTTTTTCCTCTACCCCTGGAGATAATAATATAGTTTTTCTTCTTTAATATTAATATAGTATACAAATCAATTGATTTTTTGAATTGATTTTTATTTATTTATTTTTAATAGAGATGAGATCTTGCTGTGTTACCCAGGCTGGAATGTAGCAGCTATTCACATGTATGGTCATAGTGCACTGCAGCCCCAAACTCCTGGGCTCAAGTAATCCTCCCACTTCAGCCTCCCAACTCACTGGGATACAGGTGCACACCACTGCACCTAGCGCCACCTCCAACTGATACTTTTAGATATAAAACCAAACTTTTTTTTTTTTTTTTTTTTGAGACGAAGTCTCGCTGTGTCGCCCAGGCTGGAGTGCAGTGGCCGGATCTCAGCTCACTGCAAGCTCCGCCTCCCGGGTTTTTACGCCATTCTCCTGCCTCAGCCTCCCGAGTAGCTGGGACTACAGGCGCCCACCACCTCGCCCGGCTAGTTTTTTATATTTTTTAGTAGAGACGGGGTTTCACCGTGTAAGCCAGGATGGTCTCGAACTCCTGACCTCGTGATCCGCCCGTCTCGGCCTCCCAAAGTGCTGGGATTACAGGCTTGAGCCACCGCGCCCGGCCATAAAACCAAACTTAACTTTCAGTTTGCTAATATTCCCTTTAGGATTTTTGCATTTATTTAGTTAATTTACTTTTTATTTATTATTATTATTTTGAGACAAGATCTCACTCTGTCGCCCAGGTTGGAGTGCAGTGGTAGGATCTCAGCTCACTGCAGCCTCAATCTCCCAGGCTCAAGCAATCCTCCTGCCTCAGCCTCAATAGTAACTGGGACTACAGTCACACACCACCATGCCTGGGTAATTTTGTTCATTTTTTGTAGAGGCAAGGTCTCACTATATTGCCAGGCTAGTCTGGAACTTCTGAGCTCAAGGGATCCTCCTATGTTGGCCTCCCAAAGTGCTAAGATTACAGGCATGAGCCACCACACCTAACCTTTTGCATTTATTTTATAAGTGAAATCGACCTGCGATATTGTTAGGTTTTAGTATTACAGTTATATTAGCCTTATCAAATGAATTGGAAAGTGTTCCTTCTTTTTCTGTTGTGTTAATTAGTTAGTGTAAGACTAAGATTATTTATTTCCTGAGTGTTTGCTACAACTCTGTGCTAAAACCATCAGGACCTGGGGTGTTCTTAGTGAAAGGTTTTAACTGTTGATTCAGTCGGCTTTTCATTTGTTAACTCTGTTTTTGGTAAGTTACATTTTTTTTCCCAATAATTTGTCAATGTCATATAGATTTTGAGGGGTTATACTTATTTAATTTGAGGAAAACAGTGAAGGGGTCACAGCTGAAACTTTCAGCGCAACCAGACATTTAGTTATTCTACCAACCTTGCAAAAACCAATGCTTGATCACGCATACTGTGTGAAGAATATCAGTCTCTGCCATATATTGAATCCTTACCCTGTTTCTGGCACTGTGCTAAATGCCTGCTTTTTAAAACAGCTTTAATGGAGTATAATTCACATGCAATAAACTGCACAATAAGTATTGTGTAATTGATAGATTTCAGTATCATGTACATTTTAAAATTTGATGGCCTAATGTTGTTTATATCTGTCCCAGAGGACACTTTTGGTTATGCTGATCCTCTCTAGTATGTTTATTTCCTCTTTTGCTAATTTTTGCTTTCTTTGGGTTTATTCTGCTATTTTTATAGCTGCTTAAGCTGGATATACAACTCATTAGTTTTATTCCTTCCTGCCTTTCATCTTTACTGTAACCAAGGCTATAAATTTCCTTCAGAATACTGCCTTAGATATCATCCCACGTTTGAATATATACTTAATTTATTTTTTGAATTTTATTATTTTATTTTTTATATTATTTAAAAATTTTTTGTAGAGACGAGTTCTCACTGTATTGCTCGGGCTGGTCTCCAACTCCTGGACTCAGGCAACCCTTTCTCCTTGGCCTCCCAAAGTGCTGGGATTACAGGCGTGAGCCACCATGCCTGGCCTACTTCATTTCTTTTTAAAATCTTTATTTTAGAAATTTCAAACATACCAAAATAGAAAGTGATGACCTCCTATTATCCAACTACAATAATCACTCATGGCCATTCATGTTTCATTTATACCCTCCCATGGGAAACATCGCTTTCTTCACCTGCACCCTCCACACAATTAATTTGAAGCAAATCACAGATCTTACATCATTTTTTCTATAAACATTTCATTTTCTTGCTCTAAAAATACTTTAAAAGCAAATGTTCACACCATTATCACCTTAAAAATGTAATAATTTATTTCCTTTTTTTTTGGAGACAGAGTCTCGCCTTTCGCCCAGGCTGGAGTGCAGTGACACAATCTCAGCTCACTGCAACCTCCACCTCCCAGGTTCAAGTGATTCTCCTGCCTCAGCCTCCCAAGTAGCTGAGATTACAGGCACCTGCCACCATGCCCAGCTAACTTTTTGTATTTTTAGTAGAAACAGGGTTTCACTATGTTGGCCAGGCTGGTGTCAAACTCCTGACCTTGTGATCCACCCACCTTGGCTTCCCAAAGTGCTGGGATTACAGGCATGAGCCACCGTGCCCAGCCAACACTCCCATTTTTAAGTCATGCCTTAGGTACCCATTTCCTACCCCACGTGATTATTAGATTTTTGTGGTTATTTTTTCTTTGAGGTAAAATGTTCATATATTAAGATGCACACAAATCTTAGCTATATGACGAATGGCAATACCTGTGTAACCACACCTTTACTGTGATATAGATTTCCTTTGCCCCAGAAAGTTCCTCATGTTCCTTTCCAGTTAATCTCCCCACCCCATCCCTGAAAGCACCCTGTGCTCTGATTTTTCTCTCAGTTTTGCTTGTTCTAAAACTTCATATGAATTGAATCATATAGTATAGATACTTTCTGATCTGGCTTCTTTTACTGAACTGTTAGTGAGATTCATCCATGTTACCGTTCTTTTTTTATTCTGTTTTATTGTTATGTAGTATTCTATTCTATGGTTGTCCCACAGATTATCTCTTCTCTTTTATGGACATTGGATTTGTTTCCAGTTTTGGATTATTGTGAATAAAACTGCTATAAACATTTTTGTACTTGCTTTTTTGTGGGCAAATGTTTTCATTTGTCTTGTATAAATACCTAGGAGTGGAATTGCTGGGTGAAACAGTAGCTGCATGTTTTATTTCATAAGAAATTATAAAACCTTTTCCCACAATGATTGTACCATTTTATAGTCCCACCAGCAGTGACAGGTCTAGTTGCTCTGCAGTGTCACCAACATTTGGTGTTTTTAATTTTAGCCATTCTAGGGGATGTCTGTTGGTTCTCATTATAATTTTAATTTGCATTTCCTTGATGACTAAAGATGTTTAGAACTTTTTCATTTGATTATTGATATTTGTTTATATAACCTTATACAGTATTGTCTTTTACCCATATATTGATTGTTTTAGTCAGTTTTATTATTTAGATACATAGTTCATTTTCATCACATAATTTTTAGAGTAATTTAAAAGTATACTTGCATTATATTTAGTAAGAAAAACAAGATTAATCTGAATTCATGAGTCTCCATCTCTTTGGGTAAGACATTTTAGATTCCAGTTTGATTTAAAAAAAAAAAATTTGCAGTGACCTGTTATTACTCTTCTTGCCTTGAAACCTGCAGCTGCTATATTGTGCCTTCCCAATTTTTCAGTGTTTGAGACTTCTGTTTTTTTTTCCAAAAACATTTGGAGACAAAAGGAAATCCAAACCCATTTTACCTGAACCCAACCACTCAAATGATCTCTGATGTTCTCCCCAGAACGGTGTTGTACTCTATGTTGCCGTTCATTCAGTGTATCCAGACTTGAGGATCCTTAGAGGTCCATATGACCCATTTATGAGAATGAAATTTCATCAGAGGGAAGACTATTGAAAATTTGTTTACTTTTTTTTTTTTTTTTTTTTTTTTTTTGAGATGGAGTCTCGCTCTGTCGCCCAGGCTGGAGTGCAGTGGTGTAATCTTGGCCCACTGCAACACTTTTGGCCTCCCAGGCTCAAGTGATTCTCCTGCCTCAGCCTCCTGAGTAGCTGTCACTACAGGTGCACACCACCATGCCTGGCTAATTTTTGTGTTTTTGGTAGAGATGGGGTTTCACCGTGTTGGCCAGGCTGGTCTCAAACTCCTAACCTCAGGTGATCTGCCTGCCTCGGCCTCCCAAAGTGCTGGGATTACAGGCATGAACCACTGCGCCTAACTGAGAATTTGTTTACTTTTTATGGTGTTTTAGCTATAGCTAAACTTTAGCATCCTACCAAGTCCTAAAAGTCAACTCGAGCATCCTACCAAAGCAAGTTATTAACACATACGTGATGAACACGCCAGTGTAACAAAAATGTATTCTTTTTTTACAGAAGCTGCCAATAACTCAGATTCTAGCCGTATAGATCAAGAGGAATCTTCAAAGGAAAATGCATCATCAGATGCTGCCTGCCCTGACCACACTCCAATACCTAATGATGATAGCAAATCACATGAACTGTCTAACCTTCGACTGGAGAATCAGCTGCTGAGGAATGAAGTTCAGTCTTTAAATCAAGAAATGGCCTCGTTACTTCAAAGATCCAAACAGACTCAAGAAGGTAGAGGCTTATTTAAATTGTTCAGGATTAGGAATTTAACTTTTAAAAATAAAATTAAGGCCGGACGCAGTGGCTCGTGCCTGTAATCCCAGCACTTTGGGAGGCCTAGGTAGGTGGATTGCCTAAGGTCAGGAGTTCAAGACTAGTTTGGCCAACATGGTGAAACCCTGTCTCTACTAAAAATACAAAAAAATTAGTTGGGCGTGGTGGCAGGTGCCTATAATCCCAGCCACTCAGGTGGCTGAGACAGGGGAATTACTTGAACCAGGGAGGTGGAGGTTGCAGTGAGCCGAGATCATGCTGCTGCACTCTAGCCTGGGCAGCAGAGTGAGACTTCGTCTCAAAAATAAATAAATAAATAAATAAAAATAAAATAATAATAAAAACTTTGAACTGTTAGAAATATTTACATTTAAACTGTGAGAAATTTGATGAGACTCGTAAAATGATAGTTTCATAGAAAAATAGTGCCTAGATTTGGAAGTGGGACCAGTTATCCTCCCACCAACCCAAAACATAAGAGTATTCACTTCTTTGGTCATCCTTTTAAGAACCATGAAATTGAAGAACTGAGAGTAGTAGTCTAGTTCATTTCTTTATTCTGAACTTTCAAGGGAAGCTATTCCATTAAACAAAGTAGTAGACACTAATAGGGTTGCAGTATTGCTGCTCTAGGGCACATAAAAGTACATGGAATTCAGTTCAGTGCCCTTGGGAATTGTGCAGTGAGATGGCCCTGGAGTAGGAAACCTCAAGTTCCTCAGAAATAGGTAATTAAAAAGGAAATAATCTCATTACTGAGGTAGTCACTGAGGAAGGTGTGAATGTTATTGTAAGTGTGGCTGAGAAGAAAATAGGACAAAATTGCTGCTTTGGTTCCTGGGGCTAACTAGAAAGGAGTGAGGGGTTGGTGGGAAAAGTTTTGCCAAGCCTTGAATAGAGCCCAGAAGAGAGGAATGGGAAGATAGTTTAAGACTCACTAGGCCAGGCGTGGTGGCTCATGCCTGTAATCCCAGCACTTTGGGAGGCCGAGGCAGGTGGATCACAAGGTTGGGAGTTCAAGACCAGTCTGGCCAACATGGTGAAACCCCATCTCTACTAAAAATACAAAACAAATTAACTGGACATGGTGGCACATGCCTGTAATCCCAGCTACTCGGGAGGCCGAGGGAGGAGAATTGCTTGAACCAGGACTCGGGATCCAGGAGGCAGAGGTTGCAGTGAACCGAGATCGCGCCACTGCATTCCAGCCTGGGCTACGGAGCAAGACTCTGTCTCAACAACAAAAATAAATAAATAAATAATCACTGGTCAGGCTGACTTTAGAAATAAAGTTTCAGTTTACGCAGACTAATTTAGACACAGAAATAGAGCTGTTTGGCCAGGCACAGTGACTCACGCTTGTAATAGCACTTTGTAAGGCTGAGATTGGAAAATTGCTTAGGACAGGAGTTCAGTAACAGCATGGGCAACAGAGTGAGACCCCTGGGCTACAAAAAACAAAATTTTTTTTGTTTTAAATTAGCTGAGTGTGGTGATGTGTACCTGTAGTCTGAGCTACTTTGGAGACTGAGTTGGGAGGATCGCTTGAGCCCAGGAGTTGGAGGTTGCAGTGAGTCATGGGCCATGATCATGCCGCTGCACTCCAGCTGAGGCAACAGAGTGAGGCTCTGTCTCATGTTTTTGTTTTTTGTTTTTTGTTTCTTTAAAAAGGTCTGTCTCACTGAAAGAAAAAAAAAAAGCTTTGACACCCTATAAAGTTTGATTCAGTATTCTAAAAAATGTTTTGGTGGCTAACTGCAATTACATATGGTATATGAGGATATGGAAATGCCAGTGTATTCTGAAATAGAGCACTACTTTGCTCTTTTTGCATTGATTTCCTAAGTCAAAAGAATAACATCTTTTTGCAACAGTAATTGAAAGAAATAGATTCTTTTCTGTGTTTAGATTTTGTTTTGTTTGTTTTCTTCTTACTGGGGTGTACCTTTGATTTGGATTTGCATTCCTTCCCCTCTGTGTTGATCTTTAGGTTTTGTTTTGTTCTTACTAGGGTATACCTTTGATTTGGATTTGCATTCCCCTGTCACTAGCAGAACTTTACAAAATATACTCTGCTATGTATTAATACTAGTTTCGGCTCCCAGATGCTTAATGATATACAAACAGCATTGTAGAAGAGCAGCTAGCTTCATGCCCTTTTCTAATCTGTTAACTATAATCTAGCCGTGAATATTGCCCTTGAAAAGTGGATGACCCACTGGGGCATAGAAAAATTGAAGATATGTGTAAGCTCCTAATTTTGTCAATAAGGAAAGTACTAAAGGCACTCAAAGTAGAAACTATATGTGCTCTGAGAAAAATGTGTTTGATTTTGCTAGTATAGAGAAATTTAAAATTTTTTATAGAATTAAACAGAGCAAGAGCAAGAGTTGAAAAGTGGAATGCTGACCATTCAAAGAGTGACCGAATGACTCGAGAACTCCGAGCCCGAGTAGATGACCTGACTGAAGCTATGGCTGCAAAGGATTCCCAGCTGGCTGTACTGAAAGTGAGACTCCAGGAAGCTGACCAGCTACTGAGTACTCGCACAGAAGCATTAGAAGCCTTACAGAGTGAAAAATCACGGTAGGTGATTCTATGAATAATGAAAAAAATGAGCAAGTAATGGTAAACATTGTAGTGTATCCTCTTATCAAATTTAGCTTTCTTGGAAATTTACAAGAGGGGATATTTCTTTTGGTAGTGTTAGAAATGTGTATGTTTAAAATGGATTCATTGGCTGGGTGTGGTGGCTCAAGCCTGTAATCCCAGCACTTTGGGAGGCTGCGGCAGGTGGATCACCTGAGATTGGGAGTTCAAGACCAGCCTGACCAACATGGAGAAACCCCCTCTCCACTAAAAATACAGAAAAAAATTAGCCGGGGGTGGTGGCGCATGCCTGTAATCCCAGCTGCTCAGGAGGCTGAGGCAGGAGAATCACTTGAACCCAGGAGGTGGAGGTTGCAGTGAGCCGAGATTGTGCCATTGCACTCCAGGCTGGGCAACAAGAGCGAAACTCCGTCTCAACAACAACATAAAATGTATTCGTTGTTTGAACCTTGAGATGCGTTGTTCGCAAATTCTGAATTTAAAAGCACTTGTAGTGTCATTAATCTTTCATTATACGGTGTGTGCTTATATTTGGATGCCTAAAAACACAGATTATATTCCATTAGACAGGAAAGATTTATCTAAAAATATTTCAGTCAAATTATCTTTTTTTGTGCTTGACTGACAAGCTGATGCTCTAAAAATTACTCTGCCTTATCACTGGTACACTGTGGACATGAGTTATTTCACATGATGCATTTTCCTTTAGAATAATACAGGATCAAAGTGAAGGTAATAGCCTGCAGAACCAAGCTCTGCAGACTCTTCAGGAGAGACTGCATGAAGCCGATGCCACTCTGAAGAGAGAGCAGGAGAGCTATAAACAGATGCAGGTTAGAATGGGAGACAACAGATTCCTATTGTTACTTGGACACGGGAAAAATGACTTTATGCTGTTTCATAGCACGTTAACTCTTTAATACAATTCTGCAGTGCATTTCAGAAAATTCTGTTTCTGTGACAAAAATCACATATTTGAAAATTTAGCTTGATCCTTGCTAAATTTAATTTTATGTGTTGAGAAACAATTAAAATAGTTAATGTGCATTAGAGATATACATTTTTACTTATTTTTTGCAACAGTCATTGTCATTATTTGATTAAATGCTAATGGTTGGGGGGTCGTATTTGTTTTTTTATTAATTTAAGCTTTTTCTGATTCCAGATTAATCTGGCTCATTTATTTCAGGAGAAAATTGTATGTAATATGTAAAGAGTTTCACTCTTAGATGAATTTTTGCATCTAGTTCAGTCCCAGCCCTGTCTACACATGGGAATCACCTGTGTGATACTTTGTGCTGCCTGATCTCCATATGCAGTCACATTCCATTGTATGAGGTAGGGCCTAGGTATTGGCACTTTGGTTTTACAAGATTCACAGGTGTATCTAATGAGCAGTCAGAGTTGCAAACCACTGGTCTGGGCTAGCTTTTCAACAGGTGAAAGTCGTTTAGTCCTGAAAGTAAATATCAGGTAGTGTGTGTTTCTTAATTTTAATGATGTATTTAACACAGTATATCCAAAGTATTAATCATTTCAACATGTAGTCAATATTAAAAGTTATTGATGAGATATTTTATGTTATTTTTTGAATACTGATTCTTTAAAATAAAGTGTAATTTACACTTATTTATTTACTTATTAAATTGGAAGCAGTTGATCAGCTAATATCAGACCAGACCTAGTATCCAAGTGACCAGGTTCACCTGAGAAATTTCTTAAACAGATTCCCAGGCGCATCTTGAAAATTCCAGTTTAGTAAGCTTGGGAAAGGCTGTATTTTTAACAAACTTCCTAGTTGATTTTAATGCATTGCCATGTTTGGGAGCCACAACCTTAGATTTCCTGTACTTTAGCTCCTAACAAATTAAGAATTTTTTCCCCATCCGTGTTATGTTGTTTGGCTGAGCTAATAAATCCCATAAGATATCCGAATGGATGGTTGTAAAATATGTTTCAAAGCTAAATGACATCATAATTATGATATAAAAATTTGTCACAGAATGAGTTTGCTGCACGCCTTAATAAAGTGGAAATGGAACGTCAGAATTTAGCAGAAGCAATTACACTGGCAGAAAGAAAATATTCAGATGAGAAGAAGAGGGTTGATGAACTGCAGCAGCAAGTCAAGCTATATAAGTTGAACTTGGAGTCCTCTAAGCAGGAATTAATTGACTACAAGCAAAAAGCTACTAGAATACTCCAAGTAAGCATGAAATGTACACTTTTGGATGTTAAGATGTGCGAGTTAACTGAAAGACACTTTGAGACTCTGTGTAGATACTGTGTGAGGTGCTTTGTTCGTGTTCGGCTGATTGGCTAGCTTTAGGTGCCTTACTCTACTTTAGAAATTTTATTAAAAGGATGCAGTGTCTCTTGTTCCTACCACTTCTTTTAAAAAAAAAAATTCCTTCTGTCACTGCCTAGTTCAGGTCTTCAACCTGTCACCTTACTCACTGTGATGATATTAATGCTTGTTGTTGAGCAGCTGTTCATTCTTCCTTGTTGATCTCCTATTGAATTTTTGCAGCAACTGCTCTAGGACTCATCCAGTTCTCAGAATTGCCTCACCCAGCTTTTTTTCCCCTCCTTCAGATCTAAGGTGACCTTACCCTCTACTTTATTAAGAAAGACTGCAGTCATCTAATGTCGTTTTTGAGTTCTTTGCCCCTCATTTCAGAGGGAAAACATGTCCTTTCATTTTTTTCTAGGATCATTTTCCTGCCTGTGCATTGATTCCATCTCCCATCTCATGTGTAAGCCCTTTCCCCGTAAATCTATGCCCTTCCTTCCTGTGTGTGCCTCTCTGCGGCTGCCGCCTTGTGGCTCAGCTTACTTAAGAGCACGTGGTTACTTAGTGGAAAAATGAAGACTACATCTTGGACTCCTGCCTACAAGAAAAACAGTCTCTTTTTGCTTTGTGACCACTTTGCACTATTTCCCTGTCTTCCTTTCTTTCAACGTCATAGTTACCAGAATTATTGTATGCATCCTGTCTTCTTTTCTGTAGAACTTGTTAACTCTTATCTCCTTCTTTTCCTACTACATGTCTGAAATTTCTTCTCAAAAGTATTTGATGACCTAAATAAATACTCTCTGTCCTTTTCTTAGTTTCCATACCTTGTATTTTGGTAGAACATTTGGCTCTGTTAACTCTCCCACTTTCTTGAAACTCCTGCCTTCTATGCTGTTCACATCTCCTTGGCTCTCTTTTTATCCTCTTCAGCTGTTTCTGTCTCGCTCAGGCCCTCTTCCCAATCTCTGAAGAGTAAGAGTCCTCCTAAACTCTGCCTGAACCCTCTTTCATCGTCCTTTCTTACCTTGCATTGCCATATGCTCACTCTGCCTCTAATAGCGGCCTGCATATGACTTCAAGCATGTTTCCAAGCCTGACCTCCTGACCTCATTGTCCAGCTGCCTGCTTTGCAGGCATGGGGTGTTCAGCTCCCAGACCAGGTTCTCCCTCATTTCCCTCTTTTGGTCAATGTTACTGCCATGTGGCAGTAAAGCTTGAAACCTCAGGGTCATTTTTGACTTTACCTTTTTCCTTTAGTGCCAAACTCCTAATGGCTATGAATACCTTTTTCTAATGCTGCTTCTATGAAGTATCATATTCATCTCCTCCCCAAACCCTTCTTCCTAAGTACTTTTTTGTATCACCCTAATTTGTTAATTCATTGAAAAGTTACTTATTGAGCACCTAACTACTCAATAGGCACAGAGGATACAAAGCTCAAAAGATGTGTCCTCTTCCTTTAAGAAAACATTCATTTTAGTGGAAAGAAACTGAGATAATTGATGTAATAAAGTTATTGATGCAGTACGGTGGAAGCTTGAGAGAAGAATCCATTAAAACTTGCCTGGGGCTGTCAGAGATCAGTGCACTGAGGAGGTGTGGTATAAAGAGAAACTTGAAAGATGAATAGGAAGACCCACGATAGGGAAGAGATTTCCGAGAGAACAACCTGTGCCAGAGCAAGGGAGCCAGAGAGAACATGGCATATTTAAGGGACTGCAACTAGTTCCATACTGCTAGAACATAATGTCTTCAGAGAAGAGAGGCAAAAGACTCATAAAGCTCAACGACAGGCAGAAGCCATGGTCAGGTTTGAGTGTGAGAACTGTGGCAGCCTGATGAAGAGGTTAGGGGCGATCTGGGCCTCTGTCATGTTCATCGTTGTATCCCCAGCACTGTGCCTGGTACTTGGTAAATTATTGAAAACATGAAAGTGATAAGGGGTGGCATGGTGACATCAGTGGCATGTCGATGGTGAAGAGGTGAGCATAAGAAATAATGCGGACCTTATCAAAGTTTGTGGCAGTGAGGATGGCAGGCCAGGGACAGCTAATAGATATGTGGGCGATAGAGTATTTGATATGTGGAGATTTAATTGGAAGGATGGGGAAAAAGACAAATGGAATCTAGGATGACTCCAGGTTTTTGGTTTGAGTGTATGAATGACGTTTCCTTGTGTTAATAAAACGGGAAACAGGAAAGAGCAAGTTAGGGTTAAAGGAGAGTATGACAAATTATGGTAAGTATGCAAAATTGATGCAGCATTGAGGTGACAATGTTAGAAAGGTAATTAGAAGTAAGTTGGGAGAGTAGGTAAGATTAGCCAAGAGTGATGTGTAACCTAATGGGGAGAAAGGCTGAGGTCTAAAGACACAGTCTTAAACATCAGCATTTACAGACTGGGCGAAGGGAGATAGCCTGCAAAAGAAAAATACTGAGAAGATGAGTGGTCAGAGATTGGAGAGAACCGGGAGGAGACTGATGCCATCCAATGAAGCCAAGCAGGGGGAGAGTTTCAAGTGGGGCATGATCACCAACCACGGCAGGCGGCTCTGATGTGACGAGTACCGAGCAGAGTTCCTGGACTTGGCAACAAGGAGGTCCCTGGGGACCTCTCAACAGAGAGTTCCGGGGTGGACTGGGAGCTGAAGACACAGAGGCAGGGTGCTTGACCGTGGACACTAGGACAGTAGCTAGATGGGGGAATGAGGTTGGGAGGTTTCTGGTTTTTTGTTAAAAAGATCTTAAAATGTTATAAATGATCGTGTTTATTATAGAAAATTTGAAGAACACAAAAAAAGTTTGAAGAAGGAAATGGAAATAACCCATAATCCTGCCACCCAGAAAAGGAAAAATTATTTTTGATGGAGGAGAATGACTTTAAAATATTTTAATTTAACATGAAAGCTGCTGGTCCTTATTGTTCCTAGACTAGAATTAGGACTTTGTAAACTGGTCTTTGCATGTCAAATCTCTTCTTCAAACTCATTTTTTATCTCAGGGGTCAGAAAACGTTGAGAGGGTCAAATAGTAAATATTGTAGGCTATGTGGGCTACCTGTAGTCTCCCATCACATATTCTTTGTTTTTATTTTTTATGACCCTTTTAAAATGTAAAAAGAAATTTTAGCTTTCAGGCTGTACAAAAACAGGCCCACAGACCATCGTTTGTGAGCACCTTCTTCATAGCACCACCAGGTTAGCCTCTTAAAATATATCTCTAGTCATGTCACTCCTCTCTCTACTTTTTGGTAATTTGTTTTAGCCTGCCAAATAATATTAAAACATTTTAGCCTGAGATCTGGAACCTCTCCAAATTTGTCCTAAAATACTGTCTGAGCTGCATCTCACAATATTTTCTTACAGACTTTCTGTGCTTTTGCATTTTTATGCTTTGCTGTCTGTTTTTCTCTGCACTTTTCTACCCATATTTTAAGGCCAACATTTATGCTCTTTTAGAGTTAAAGCCTCCTCTTACCCAGAAGTGGTTTTTCCTCTCAGAACTCTGCAAGTAATCCAACCATATCACTCTCTCTACTTCTCCTTGTGTTGATTGCCTTCTGCTGGATACTTGTAACTTCTCTTTTAGGTTGTAAGGCAGAGAGTACTATCTGTAGAGAGAGACATTATCTTTATTGCATATTGCACAGAACACAGCACCATGCCAAATAAATACTTGTTGAGTAGAATGTGATGGAAAATAAAAAGCATGAGAAGAAAATGTGAGAAAAGTCTTATTTGGCCAGGTGTGGTGGCTCACTCCTGCAATCTCAGCACTTTGGGAGGCTGAGGCAGGAGAATTCCTGGAGGCCAGGAGTTCAGGACCAGCCTGGGCAACATAGCAAGACCATGTCTCAAATAAATAAATAATTTGTTTTTAATCTCTTATTTTATTTTATTTTGAGATGAAGTCTGGCTCCGTCGCCCAGGCTGGAGTGCAGTGGTGCGATCTTGGCTCACTGCAAGCTCCGCCTCCTGGGTTCACGCCATTCTCTTGCCTCAGCCTCCCAAGTAGCTGGGACTACAGGAGCCCACCACCATGCCAGGCTAATTCTTTTGTATTGTTGGTAGAGGGGATTTCACCATATTAGCCAGGATGGTCTCGATCTCCTGACCTCGTGATCCGCCCACCTCAGCCTCCCAAAGTGCTGGGATTACAGGCATGAGCCACCACACCCAGCTGGAAAAAAAAAAAATCTTATTCATAACATATTCGTAACAAGTTTTCAACTTTACCATGATTGTGAGGCTAAAGTCCAAGGACATCATACAGCAAGGCTCTGTTGTGTTTTTTATCCTTAGGGATTTAAGAAAATCTGTGGACTTTCTTTGATGGAGATAATGGAATTTTTTTTAGTGAGTTATTTTCTGTATAGTAGATGATATTCAATATACAGACTAATCTCTGCTTTGCTTAAACATATTTCTTTTTTTATAACAGTCTAAGGAAAAATTGATTAACAGCTTGAAGGAAGGCTCTGGTTTTGAAGGCCTAGATAGCAGCACTGCCAATAGCATGGAGCTGGAAGAACTTCGGCATGAGAAAGAGATGCAGAGGGAGGAAATACAGAAGCTGATGGGTCAGATACATCAGCTCAGATCCGAATTACAGGTAAGATTCATGGTGGTTCAGCTTAGCAGACACCATATACCCTCAGGTGTTAACAGTTTGAGACGTGATAGATTCTGTATTCTGGGAAAGCAGCATTACTAAAGCGATAGGTTTCTTTGTTTTTTGTTTGTTTGTTTGTTTGTTTGTTTTTGAGAGGGAATCTCACTCTGTCACCCAGGCTGGAGTGCAGGGGCACAATCTCGGCTCACTGCAAGCTCCGCCTCCCAGGTTCACGCCATTCTTCTGCCTCAGCCTCCCGAGTAGCTGGAACTACAGACGCCTGCCACCACACCCGGCTAATTTTTTGTATTTTTAGTAGAGATGGGGTTTCACCGTGTTAGCTAGGATGCTCTGTCTCCCACCCTGGAGTGGTGTGATTGTATCTCACTGCAGCCTCAAACTCGTGGGCTCAAGCAGTCTTCTCGCCTCAGGCTCCCGAGTAGCTGAAACTGCAGGCACACGCCATCACGCCCAGCTAATTTTTGTATTTTGTAGAGACAGGGTATCCCTATGTTGTACAAGCTGGTCCCAAACTCCTGGCCTCAAGTGATCCTCCCTCCTCAGCCTCCCAGAGTGCTGGGATTGCAGGGCTGTTGCAGCCCATGCTGGGCTAAAGCAGTAGGTCTCTTTCTTTTTCTTTCTTTCTTTCTTTCTGTCTGTCTGTCTGTCTGTCTTTCTTTCTTGAGATGGAATCTTGCTCTGTTGCCCAGGCTGGAGTGCAGTGGCATGATCTCAGCTCACTGCAACCTCTATTCTAACTCCCAGGTTCCAGGGATTCTCCTGCCTCAGCCTCCTGAGTAGCTGGGATTACAGGCATGTGCCACCATACCCGGCTAATTTTTGTATTCTTAGTAGAGATGGGGTACCTACATGTTGGCAACCTGATCTTTAACTCCTGACCTCAAGTGATCCGCCCACCTCGGCCTCCCAAAGTGCTGAGATTAGAGACGTGAGCCACCGTGCCCGACCAGGTTTCTAGTCCATAAGTTGACCATAAAGTTATGGGGATAAAAAATAGATTCATTCATTCAACAAATAGTTACCAAGTGCCTGCCGTGTGCCTAGGTTTGGAGTTAGAACAGAATCTTCGTAATTATAGAGCTTACATTCTAGTGATGAAAAGCAAATCAGGCCGGGCGCGGTGGCTCAAGCCTGTAATCCCAGCACTTTGGGAGGCCGAGACGGGCGGATCACGAGGTCAGGAGATCAAGACCAACCCGGTGAAACCTCGTCTCTACTAAAAAAATACAAAAAACTAGCCGGGCGAGATGGCGGGCGCCTGTAGTCCCAGCTACTCAGGAGGCTGAGGCAGGAGAATGGCGTAAACCCAGGAGGCGGAGCTTGCAGTGAGCTGAGATCCGGCCACTGCACTCCAGCCTGGGTCACAGAGCCAGACTCCATCTCAAAAAAAAAAAAAAAAAAAAAAAAAGAAAAGCAAATCAGATTTGAGCTTGTATGTGAAGCTGAGATGTTTTCTGATATTAGTATGGGCTCAGGGATTGTCTTCTAATTACAGTTTTATCCTTACTCTTATAATTTATAGTTTATGTATAATTACTGTATTTAATCTAAAAGTAAAGTTGGGCCATTTATTTTGCTTAAACTTGGGGGTGTTTAACATCAATATTGTAGGAAGGAGTCTCTGAAGGTGAGAGAAGATAAAGTCTAGCATAACGAGCTTCCTTTTCTGAAAAGAAAGGAACTTCTTGTAAAGACTGTTCATCCATGCATTACCTCTGCACATTGTGAGACTTGTGAACTACAAAAGAAAGCATGAAAGTTGTGAGAATAGGATGCCTTCTCTAGAGCATAGACTTGAATAGCAGACAGACCTGGATAGAGTCCGTCTTTTGTACTTAACAGATGCTGCTTGCACAAGGCACTTCATCTTGCAGAGCTTTAATTTTCTCATCTACAGAATGCAGTAAACCAAAGGTTCTCTTGACAATAAGGGATTATATATAAAGAGCCTAGCATTGTTTCTGACATGTAATAGACCCTCAGTTAAATAATAGCTGCCATTATTTCTGGGTTTATTGTTATTAAAGTAGGATTTTTTTTTTAAATCTGTGAATTTGAATTCCAAAGAATTTGGTCCTGCAAACTTAGAAATTGGGTAGATGCTAAACTTACTCTGTTCACCTCTTTTTGGTGAGATTATGAAAAATATTTGTTTTATTTAGTATCTCAGCATCATTAATGACATTGACCCATTTTCTTACCCTTCTCAAAATTTATGCAGTGTATAATAACTATTAGGTCTAACAAAATGGGAGAATTGTAAATAATTACAATAGCTGCTGCTTACTGAGCACGTATGTTCCAGATACTGCACAGAACTCTTAACATATATCCTTACATTTATTCCTTACCGTAACCTTTTGAGGGAGATAATGATATTCTCATTTTATAGTTGAAGAAATTTAGGCGTGGAGAAGGAAAGTAACTTGCCCCAAGACTAGTCAAGTGGCAGGGCCATGATTAGAACCTAGTCTAACTCCAGGACGTGTTTTTGGCCACTGTGCATAGTGCCTGCCTCTCAAGAGTTTGCCCGATGTAGTCAAATTGATGACAAAGATTAATCTGCCTTCTGCTAACCCTGAAAACTCAAAGGTAGGGAAAAATAGTTGTCATTATTGCTTTTTCCTCTAAATCTGCAAAGTTGTGTGAATTCAGAGGATTGCACTGTGATTATCTGGGCGTCTTGTGAGTTCTTTCAAACAGCGTGTGAAGTTCCAAGGTTTATGGTGATGAATATGAAAAAGAATGTACCAAAAGATGAAAAAGCAAAAATAAGATGCTGATTTTCATCTCCTGTTGTGCCATATGAATGGACTCATGCTTAACCCATTTGGGGAAAATATAGAAACCTAGAGCCATGTTTTTGCTACTAGGAGATTTGACAGGAAATCCAGAAGGTGAGTTCAAAGAAATAAGAGTAAGAAACACGGGAACATGTAAAAACCAGTAATAGTAATAAAGAAATAAAGCTAGAAGAAGAAAATTATATGCCAACTTCTGGTGGTATGCGAGACAAGTTATATTCTTATCATATGTTGATCACTGGGGCACAGATGCACACCAAAACTAATTACAACCTGCAATTTCAGGGGACTAATGCAGTGAAGTCCTTTGTGGTATTATGTTTCTGATTTTTTTTGAAACCGTTAGCTTTTGAGTAAAGATATAAGCCTCCCAGTGAGCCTCTGCTGATACTCATGAAACCACATGGCTTATGTGCTGCAGCAGCTGCAGCGCCCCGTTCATTCTGCTAGCCATTAGCCATAGTAGACAATGAAGGTGTCAGGTTATATGCTGCCTATAGGCTGAAACCATGTCTCACTGACCTTTATTCCTCGGTGCCTCCTGAGCCCAGCACATAGTAATTGCATGGTAGTCACATTGTGTGGCTCACACCTGTAATCCCAGTGCTATGGGAGGATTGTTTGAGGCCAGGAGTTTGCAACCAGCCCGCGCAATAAAGCCATACCCCATCTCTAAAAAAAAAAAGAAAAAAAAAAATTAAGCCAGGCCTGGTGGCATGTGCCTATAGTCCCGCTACTCAGGAGGCTGATGTAGGAGGATCTCCTTGAGCCCAGGAGTTTGAGGCTGCCATGAACTATGATTGTGCCACTGCACTCCAGCCTGGGTGACCATGAGACTCCGATTCTTAAAAAAAAAAAAAAAATTGCTCAATAAATGTTGAACTGAATGTTATTTATTGCTTTTACATGTAAGCTTTTTCTCTTTAGGATATGGAGGCACAGCAAGTTAATGAAGCAGAATCAGCAAGAGAACAGTTACAGGATCTGCACGACCAAATAGCTGGGCAGAAAGCATCTAAACAAGAACTAGAGACAGAACTGGAGCGACTGAAGCAGGTCAGGATTTGAGATTGATGACTACTGAGACTCTGTTACCCCACAAGTTCCTCCTGCCTTCCCATCCCATCTGAAGGGGTGGCCTGCTCCTCCACACCTGTGGGTATATCTCGTCAGGTGGGACAAGAGACTGAGAAAAGAAATAAGACACAGAGACAAAGTATAGAGAAAGAACAGTGGGCCCAGGAGACCAGTGCTCAGCATGCAGAGGACCTGCACCGGCACCAGTCTCTGAGTTCCCTCAGTATTTATTGATTACTATTTTCACTATTGCAGCAAGAGGAATGCAGTAGGAGAGCAGGGTGATAGTGGGGAGAAGGTCAGCAAGAAAACGTGAAAAAAGGAATCTGTGTCACAAATAAGTTCAAGGGAGGGTACTATGCCTGGATGTGCATGTAGGCCAGATTTATGCTTCTCTCACCCAAACATCAGTGGAGTAATGACTAACAGAGCAGCACTGCTGCCAACATGTCTCACCTCCTGCCACAGGGCGGTTTTTCTCCTATCTCAGAATAGAACAGATGTACAATCGGGTTTTATACCGAGACATTCAGTTCCCAGGGGCAGGCAGGAGAAAGAGGCCTTTCTCTTATCTCAACTGCAAGAGGCTTTCCTCTTTTACCAATCATCCTCAGCACAGACCCTTCACAGGTGTCGGTCTGGGGGACGCTCAGGTCTTTCCCATCCCACAAGGCCATATCTCAGGCTATCACATGGGGAGAAACCTTGGCCAATACCCAGCTTTCCAGGGCAGAGGTCCCTGTGGCTTTCCGCAGTGCATCGTGCCCCTGATTTATCAAGAATGGAGAATGGGCCGGGCGCGGTGGCTCAAGCCTGTAATCCCAGCACTTTGGGAGGCCAAGACGGGCGGATCACGAGGTCACAAGATCAAGACCATCCTGGCTAACACAGTGAAACCCCGTCTCTACTAAAAATACAAAAAACTAGCCGGGCGAGGTGGCGGGCGCCTGTAGTCCCAGCTACTCCGGAGGCTGAGGCAGGAGAATGGCGCAAACCCGGGAGGCAGAGCTTGCAGTGAGCTGAGATCCGGCCACTGCACTCCAGCCCGGGCTACAGAGCAAGACTCCGTCTCAAAAAAAAAAAAAAAAAAAAAAGAATGGAGAATGTCGATGACTTTTACCAAGCATACTGCCTATAAACATTTTGTTAACAAGGCACATCCTGCACAGCCCTAGATCCCTTAAACCTTGATTCCATACAACACATGTTTTTGTGAGCTCAAATTTGCGGCAGAGTTACAGATTAGCTGCATCTCAGGGCAAAGCAATTGTTCAGGGTACAGGTCAAAATGGAGTTTCTTATGTCTTCCTTTTCTACATAGACACAGTAACAGTCTGATCTCTCTTTTCCCTACACCATCCTCCTTGATTTTTGTTTCTTAACAGATGAGAAATGGAGGCACAGAATGGTGATGGCACTTGCCTGGTACAACTAATTAAAGATGGAATAGAACCAAGGTTTCCTGTTTCTGAGCCCAGAATGCTTTCTGTTACCCTGTCTGTATTTTGTTGTATCTCCTAGTATAGAAAACTTCAAAACATATTATATTCATCAGTTGGTTTTCATAGTTTATTGCATTTGTGCTTTCTAGGAACAATAGTAAATATTATTTAATAAAAATACAGATACAATGTTAGTACCATATTAACTGTTCTTTCTGCTTGAGAAAAAAGTCTTATACAGACTCTTCTAACAAATCATGTTTAAAATTATATTTCATTGTTCAGGTAGCAGTTGTATGCTCCCAAGCCAAATTATTTTACTTTAATGTACTCATATAATAGTTTCAATATTAACACAGTTTAACATAGCCACATTTTCAGAATAAAGTTCTATATCTAATGTTAGTAGCATCACTAATTTAGTAAGTGACAACATTGTTATAGGCATTTAGTACATATTATCTTATTTCCTACTCACAAGTAAATCACTACTCTTCTCTTTATTTTACAGACAAGAAAACTATTCTTATAATTCTCAGTGCTTTACTGTTAATGTTTCCATCTTTCTGTATTTAAATTCTTTAAAGACATTTTTCATTAGGATTTATTACTTCTGAAACTGGTTCTCTTCTCAGAGAAATGTTTTTTATTATGAAAGTTGTACTTCAGATTTGTTTCCTGAGTACTCAGTGAAAAACTCACCAAGTAACAACCTGCAGGGTATGTCATAGGTAGTTTTAGATAATTTAGTTATGACATCAGCTGTCCTTTCAGAAATTGCATTTTAATTTATTCAAGGGACTATTATATATCAAAAGGCAACAATTTAATGTTCTTGATGCTTAATGAGATAATTTTCATTTTATTGTGGTAGATGGTTTTTACTGTACTTCTTCCCAATGCCTTTTTAAAATGAGGGAGTTAAGTGGAAGAAAATGGAGCTTAATGTAGCTATGGGCTATTTATTTAGCAATCAGATGTTCCAGATGGAAAGTGTTTAATCTTGCAATTGAAGAGTCCTTTAGTGCTTCTTATTAATTTAAGTAATATCAACCTTAAGTTTTGTACTTGCCTAGAACTTAAAAGAAAGCAGACAAACCTTGTAAAGTGTGATTCTCCTACCCTAGTTACCTTTCTCATAATCTCTTTTCTCACCTCTCTTGATTTTTTTCCATTTGTGAGATGAACAACTTGAGCTAAATGTTTAATGGAGTCTCTAGCAGTGTGCTGCCATATCACCTTTACTTGTTCAGACAGCTCCCAAACTGCTGCTTTACTCTTCACTGTCTTCACAGTTAAGCGGTTAAGCATAAAGCTTTTGAAAGTACTTAGTAACTCTAGTTACTCCTTCTTCTCTGTTCTACATTGTGTTTCAGTGATTTGGACACGTTTTTGGATTGGCATGCACTTTACTGTTAGATTCTGAGCTGACTCTGAGTGATCCATTCTACAAACAAACAGTGCATTAGTGCAGTTGTTAATAAGTTTAGAGGTATTAGCCTTTTTGGGGATGATCCTTCTGTCTGTAATATGAATTGCAAATAATTTTTCCCAGCTTGTCATTTGTGTTTTAGTTTGCATAGGGTTTTTATTTTGTTGTCATGCATAAGTTGATTTTTTTTTTTTTTTTTGAGACAGTGTGTCGCTCTGTCACCCAGGCCGGAGTGCACTGGCGCGATCTCAGCTCACTGCAACCTGCGCCTCCTGAGTTCAAGCAATTCTCCTGCCTCAGCCTCCTGAGTAGCAGGGATTACAGACGTTCACCACTATGCCTGGCTAATTTTTGTATTTTTAATAGAGACGGGGTTTCACCATGTTGGCCAAGGGCTGGTCTTGAACTCCTGACCTCAAGTGATCCACCTGCCTCAGCCTCCCAAAGTGCTGGGATTACAGGTGTGAGCCACCACACCTGACCAGAAGTTGATTTTTGTGTAGTCAACTTTATCATTCTTTTCTACCAAGGCTTCTGGATTTTCAGTCACAGTGTTCCTCTTTCTGAAATTATGAAGAAATTTGCCCCTGTAGTTTTCTTCTAGTACTTTTTTGGTTTCATTTTTGCATATAAATCTTTGATTTATTAGGAATTTACTCTGATGTGTGAGGTGAGCTACAGATCCAACCTAATTTTCTTCCATATGGCTGTTTTCCTAGTATCATTTTTAAAAATATTTATTGATTTGAGATGTCACCTTTATCATGTCCTAAAATTCTCAAGGTATCTAGATCTGCTTCTGGACTTTTATTCTCTCCCATTAGTCAGTTTTTCTGTTTATGCATCAGTACCACATTGCTTTTAATTTTTGAGATTTTATATGTTTTAATGTCTTTATGACCTGTTCTCCTTTTCAGAGATTCTGGCTTTTCTTTTTCCTTTTTTTTTTTTTTTTTTTTTTTTTTAAAGCCAGGATCTCACTCTGTCACCCAGGCTGGAGTGCAGTGGTGCAGTCACAGCTCACTGCAGCCTCAACCTCCTCAGGCTCAGGTAATCCTCCCACTTCAACCTCCTGAGTAGCTGGGATTACAGGCACGCACCACCAAGCCCAGCTAATTTTTTTATACTCTGTAGAGATGAGGTCTCACTATGTTGCTCAGGCTGGTCTTGAACTCCTGGGCTCAAGCAATTCACCCACTTCAGCTTCCCCAAGTGCTGGAATTACAGGTGTGAGCTCCCATGCCCAACCTGGCTTTTCCTTCTTACAGTTTTCCATGTGAATTCTGGAATAACTTTACGTAGTTAAAAAATAATAATAATAACAGCTTTTGTTTTTGTAGAGATGATGTCAAACTTATGAATTAATTAGAGGAGAATTGACATCTTTATGATGATGTGTTCCTAAGAATATGGTACGACTTTTTATATGTTCCGGTATTTTTTGTACCCTTTAAAAATGTTTTAAAGTATTCTTTATATGTGTTTTACACATCTGTTGTTAAGTTTATTTTTGTTACTATTATTTATTGGGGCCTTTTTCTCATATCTTCTAACTGCTTTATATAAAACTATTGATTTTTATATATTATTTTATATTCTGCCACCTTACTGAATTATTGTTTTTCTTTGTATCACATACTTTCCCTATTTTTAAAATGTTCCTGGTTTGTGTTTTTAATCAATTTTATGAACAGTATGTTGATCTTTATCATACATTTTATGAATATTTTTCCAGTTTGTGACTGTCATATTAATGCTATATACCTGAGATTCTTGAAGAGATTATCCATTCTTCCTCATTACTACAAGATAAACATTTTTTTTGTTTTCTGCTTATTTACACTGTTAATAATTATTTATTACAAGCCTTTGTTTACAATACATACTGAAGTGCTAACTTTTCATCAGACCCATCCAAGTCTGTTATTCACTCAGTTACATACTCATTGTATAATACACTCAGTTACACGCTCAGTTATATACTGAGTTATATGCTCAGCACATACCGATTGTCTACCATGTGCCAGGCACTGATTTAGGTACTGAGGATGGAATAGGGTACACTTATTTCGCTTCTGTTTTGTTTGTGCCTCACTTTGTAGGAGTTCCACTATATAGAAGAAGATCTTTATCGAACCAAGAACACATTACAAAGCAGAATTAAAGATCGAGAAGAAGAAATTCAAAAACTCAGGAATCAGGTATGAATCACCATTCACAACTTGTGAAAAGTTGCCACTGGAAAAACTACATTTTTTACAAAAGGACACAGTAAAACCTTTCCCGATGTTTTCACCTGAGTTCTGTTGTAACAGTGGTGGCATAAGTTCTTTTCAACCTGGTATAGAAATTTCATCTAATGCCATTTGAGTCTACATTTGCTCTGTTCTATGATTTGCTTCTTATGGAAGTATCTTGTAGCCAGAGTCACCAAGTAGATGAGAATTACCCCGGAATTTCAGACCTTTGGACTTCAGTGTGGTTACACTGATTGCCAGTTTCATAATTGTGATTTCATTTTCCTAAGAAAAATGTAATGATAAATCTTCCTATTAATGGTCAATCAGTGTTCCATAAAGTCACCAAGATCTTTTTTTAACCCTGAAAATGTAAAACATACAGAAAATAATGACACTCATGTGCCTACCACCCAGACTTACCAAAGCCTTTATCATTAGTTGATAGACTCATGCATTCACGTTCCCTGTAATTGTAGTTGTCCTTTCCTTCTTTAGGTTTAGATGATTGATTTAATGGACTTAATAATAATTTGAATAATTTACATAAAGATTTATTCTTTATTTTTTAGTTAATGGCTTAGTTTGAACTATGAAAAGTCAAATAATTTTGGTGTTTTAAGTTTCCAGACTTGATAGTAGTCCATAATTTGAAATGTTTTGAAATATTTTGTCTTAATTTTTCTTTTTCTTTTTTTTTTGAGATGGAGTCTGACTGTGTCGCCCAGGCTGGAGCACAGTGGCACGATCTCGGCTCACTGCAAGCTCCGCCTCCTGGGTTCACACCATTCTCCTGTCTCAGCCTCCCGAGTAGCTGGGACTACAGGTGCTGCCACCACGCCCGGCTAAGTTTTTGTATTTTTAGTAGACACAGGGTTTCACCGTGTTAGCCAGGACTTATTTTTTATAAGAGTTGAGAACAGCTCACTGATTTGAGCATTCCCTTCTTCCCTTGCCTATTTTGTGAAATACTTATAAATGGTAACATCATGTGCTAGCAGAAAGTCAAAGAAAAGAAGGAGCAAAAACTACCAACTGGTTTAATCCTTAAACATTTCTATATTTGCTAAATATTTATTGAGTACCTACTGTATCTGAAGTATTGCACCATTTTTGTTAATCAAGAATTAGGCCAGGTGAGGTAGTTCATGCTTGAAATCCCAGCACTTTGGGAGACCAAGTCAGGAGGACTGCTTAAGCTCAGCAGTTTGAGACCAGCCTGGGCAATATAGTGAGACCTTGTCGCTACAAAAAATAAAAAAAGTAGGTGTGGTGGCACACACCTGTAGTCCCAGCTACTCAGAGGCTGATATGAGAGGATCACTTGAGCCTGGGAGGTCAAGGCTGCAGTGAGCTCTCAGTGCACCACTACACTCCACCTTGAGTGACAGAGCGAGACCCTGTCTCAAAAAAAAAAAAATTAACCATAGCGTGGCTTATGCCTGTAGTCCTAACTACTTGGGAGGCTGAGGCAGGGAGATCACTTGAGGTCAGGAGTTCAAGATCAGCCTGGGCAACATAGTGAGACCCTCATCTCTAAAAAATATTTTTAATTAGGTACATGGTGGCATGTACCTGTAAGTCCCAGCTACTTGGGAGGCTAAGACATGAGGGTCACATGAGCCCAGGAGTTCAAGGCTGCAGTGAGCTGTGATCACCCCACTGTACTCTAGCATGGGCAGCAGAGAGAGACTTCGTTTCTTAAAAAGAAAGAACGAACCATAGGAAGATTTCTCTTAAAGGTTTTTCATCAAATTAGAAGAGAGAAAAACCTTTCTCCCATAGAATTAAGTTAACTTGTACAATTTGAAAAGAGATCAGCATCTTAATACATTGTCAAAAAAAAAAAAAATCACACATTGGAGTGAGTTAAGATTTATTCTGAATGCACAATAAAGAATTATGCTTATCATATTACTTTTGGGCTTTCTGCATGTAAGTTGAAAAAAAAATAGGTTGCCAGTTTAAATATTTTTTCATTTTTCACGCCTGTAATCCCAGCACTTTGGGAGGCCAAGGTGGGCAGATCACTTGAGGCCAGGAGTTCAAGACCAGCCAGGCCAACATAGCAAAAGCCTGTCTCTACTGAAAATACAAAAAAATTAACTGGGCATGTGGTGCGGACCTGTAATCCCAGCTATTTGGGAGGCTGAGACAGGAGAATCACTTGAACCCAGAAGGCAGAGTTTGCAGTAAGCCAAGATTGTGCCACTACTCTCCAGTCTAGGTGACAGAGCCAGACTCTATCTCAAAAAAAAAGAAAATATTGCATGGGAGTAGATGAAAACGTACAGAGAAAAACATGAACCTTTATTTTTATCCCCTAATTAGACGTAAAGTTACCAAAAATTAATTTGAGATGATGCTAAGCTCTAAGCTATAAAGCATCTAGGAGAAAGTATAGGAGAATCGTGCAATTTTCAGGCTGACAGATTTCTTAGAGAAGATACAAAAAGCACTAACTGTAGAAGAAAATGATAAATTGCTATTCATAAAAATTAAAATTTTCTTCTCTTCAAAAGACATCATTATAAAAATGAAAACAGGTAAGCCACAGACTGGGAGATAATATTTACTCTCTCTGTACCTATACATATATCTGGTAAAGGATTTATAACCAGGATAAGAACTCTTAATAATAAGGTACGCAGCCATTTCTTTTAAATAGGTAAAAGACTTGAATAGACCCAAAAAGAAGAAAAAAGCACACTTTGTTTTATTGCATTTCTCTTTATTGCAGTTTGCAGATACTGCATTTTTACCAAATTGAAAATTTATGGCAACCCTGCATCAAGCAAGTCTATCCACACCATTTTTCCAACAGCATATGATCACTTCATGTCTGTGTCACATTTTGGTAATTGTCACAATATTTCTGATTTTTTTATTATATCTGTTGTGGTGATCTGTGATCAGCGACCTTTCATGTAACTATTATAATTGTATTTGGGGCACTACAAATTGCACCCACATAAGACAGTGAACTTAATCTATAAATGTGTGTGTTCTGACAGCTCCATCAACTGGCCATTCCCACATCTCTTTCCCTGTCCTCAGGCCTTTCTAGTCTTTGAGACACAGCAATATTGAAATTAGGCCAATTAATAAATCTACAATGGCCTCTAGGTGTTCAAGTGAAAGGAAGAGTCACATGTTTCTCACATTAAGTGAAAAGCTGGAAGTGATTAAGCTTAGTGAGGAAGGTATGTCAAAAGGCAAGATAGGCCAAAGACTAGGCCTATTGCACAAGTTAGCCAAGTTTTAAATGCAAAGGAAAAGTTCTTGAAGGAAATTAAAAGTGCTGCTCTAGTGAACACACGAATGATAAGAAAGCCAAACAGCCTTATTGCTGACAAGGAGAAAGTTTGAGTGGCCTGGATAGATCAAACCAGCCACAATGTTCCTTTAAGCCAAAACCTAATCCAGAGCAAGGCCCTAACTTTCTTCAATTCTATGAAGGCTAAGAGAGGTGAGGAAGCTACAGAAGAGAAGTTTGAAGCTAGCAGAGGTTTGGTTTATATGGCATAAGGAAAGAAGCCATCTCCTAAATGTAAAAATGCAAAGTGAAGCAGCAAGTGCTAATGGAGAAATTGGTTATCTGGGAAAGAAAGAACCATAGAAAGATTTCTCTTAAAGGTTTTTCATCAAATTAGAAGAGAGGAAAACCTTTCTCCCATAGAATTAAGTTAACTTATACAATTTGAAAAGAGATCAGCATCTTAATACATTGCCAAAAAAAAAAACAAAAATTACACATTGGAGTGAGTTAAGATTTATTCTGAATGTACAATAAAGAAGTTATCTGGGAGATCTAGCTAAGATCATTGATGAAAATGGCTGCACTAAACAATAGATTTTCAGTGTAGATGAAACAGCCTTCTATTGGAAGAAAATGCTATCTAGGACTTTCATAGCTGGAGAGGAGAAATCAATGCCTGGATTCAAAGCTTCAGAGGACAGGCTGACTGTCTTGTTAGGGGCTCGTGCTGCTGGTGACTTTGAGTTAAAGCCAGTGCTCATTTACAATTCTGCAAATCCTAAGACTCTTAAGAATGATGCTCAATCTGTGCTGCCTGTGCTCTGTACAGGGAACAACAAAGCCTGGGTGACAGCACATCTGTTCACAGCATGGTTTATTGAGTATTTTAAGCTCACTGTTGAGACCTACTGCTCAGAATAAAAGATTCCTTTTAAAATATTACTGCTTATTGACAACACTCCTGGTCACCCAAGAACTCTAATAGAGTACAAGGAGATTAGTGTTGTTTTCATACCTGCTAATACAGTATCCATTTGGCAGCCCAAGGTATAATTTTGACTTTCAGGTCTCATTATTTAATTAAATTAATTAACTTTCTTATTTTTATTTCTCGAGACAGAGCCTGATTCTGTTGCCCAGACTGGAGTACAGTGGCCTGATCTCAGCTCACTGCAACCTCTGCCTCTTGGGTTTAAGCAGTTCTTGTGCCTGAGTCTCCCAAGTAACTGGGATTACTGGTGTGTGCCACCACAGCGGGCTAATTTTTGTATTTTTGGTAGAGATGGGGTTTTGCCATGTTGGCCAGGTTGGTCTCGAACTCCTGGCCTCAAGCAATCCACCTGCCTCATCCTCCCAAAGTTCTGGGATTACAGGCATGAGCCACTGCACCTGACCAGTTAATTTGAGACAAGGTCCCACTCTGTCACCCAGGCTGGAATGCAGTGATGTGATTTTGGCTCACTGTAACCTCCACCTCCTGGGCTCACGTGATCCTTCAACCTCAGTTTCCCGAGTGGCTGGGATTACAAGTGTAAGCTACCACACCTGGCTAATTTTGTTTATTGTTTGTAGAAATTAGGTCTCACTATGTTCCCCAGGCTGGTCTCAAACTCCTAGGCTCAAGTAATCCTCCCCACTCAGCCTCCCAGAGTGCCTAGATTACAGGAGTGAGCCACCGTGCCTGGTGAGTCTTATCGCTTAAGACATACTTTTTATAAGGCTATTACTGCCATAGATTCCTCAATTGGATCTTGAGGCACAGTCAATTGAGAACCTTCTGGAAAGGATTCACTATACTAGATGCCATTAAGAACATTTGTGATTCATGGGAGGAGGCCAAAATATCAACATTAACAGGAGTGTGGAAGAAACTGATTCCAACCCTCAAGGATGGCTTTGAGGAGTTCAAGACTTCATTGAAGGAAGTAATTGCACATGTGGTAGAAATAGCCAGAGAACTAGAATTAGAAATGTAGCCTGAAGATGTGGCTAAATTGCTGCAATCTCATTATACAATTTGAACAGATGACGAGTTGCTTCTTACTGATGAGCTAAGAAAGTGGTTTCTTAAGATGGAATACACTTTTGGTGAAGATCCTGTGAACATTGTTGAAATGACAGCAAAGAATTTAGAATACTACATTAACTTAGTTGATGAAGCAGTGGCAGGGTGTGAAAGGATTGACTCCAGTTTTGAAAGATGTTCTACTGTGAGTAAAATGCTATCAAGCATCATTACATGCTACTGGGAAATCTTTCGTGAAAGGAAGAATCCATCAATGTGACAAACTTTGTTGTTATCTTATTTTAAGAAATTACCACATCCACCCCAGCCTTCAGCAGCCACCATTCTGATCAGTCAGCAGCCATCAACATCAAGGCAAGACTCTCCATCAACAAAAAGATTAGGACTCACTGAAGGCTCAAATGATGGTTAGCGTGTTTATTTAAAGCAAGCTTGGTCCAGGCGTGGTGGTTCACACCTGTAATCCCAGCACTTTGGGAGGCTGAGGCGGGTGGATCATCTGAGGTCAGGAGTTCAAGACCAGCCTGACCAGCATGGTGAAACCCCGTCTCTACTAAAAATACAAAATTAGCCAGGCATGGTGGCAGGCACCTGTAATCCCAGCTACTCAGGAGGCTGAGGCAGGAGAATCGCTTGAACGCAAGAGGCAGAGGTTTCAGTGAGCCAAGATCATACCATCGCACTCCAGCCTGGGCGGCAGAGTGAAACTCCGTCTCAAAAAAAAAAAAAGCAAACTTGTCCGACCCATAGTCAGCCCAACACAAATTCGTAAACTTAAATCATTATGAGATTTTTTTGTGATTTTTTTTTTTTAGCTCATCAGCTATCATTAGTGTTAGTGTATTTTATGTGTGGCCCAAGATAATTCTTCCACTGTGGCCCAGGAAAGCCAAAAGATTGGACATCCCTGATTTAAAATATGCACATTGTTATTTTAGACATAATGCTACTGCTCTCTTAATACACTAGAGTATATTGTAAATACAGCTTTTTGTTGTTGTTTTTTGGAGACAGGATACTGCTCTGTCACCTGGGCTGGAGTGCAGTGGTGCGATGGCAGCTCACTGCAGCCTCGACCTCCCAGGCTCTAGTGGTCCTCCCACCTCAGCCCCCCGAGGAGCTGGGACTATAGGCATGCGCCACCACACTCGGCTAATTTGTAAAATTTTTGTAGAGGTGGGGTCTTAATATGTTGCCCAAGCTGGTTTTGAATTCCTGGACTCAAGCAGTCCTACCTTGACCTCCCAAAGTGCTGGAATTACACACATGAGTCACCACACCTGGCCTAAATATAACTTTTATATGCACTGAGAAACCAAAAAATTCATGTGACTGACTTTATTGCAATATTCACTTTATTCCAGTGGACCAAACCCATATTATCTCTGAGGTGTGCCTGTATATGAATGATGAAATAAGCATGTGAATAGGTGCTCAGAGTCATCACTAAGGTATACTACCACACACCCACTAGAATGGCTGAAATGGAAAAGATTGGCAGTAGCACGTGTTGGTGAGGATGTGGTGCAGCTGGAACTCTCACCCACTGCTGGTAGAAGTGCACAGCGGCACAACCACTTTGGAAAACTGGCTATTTCTGATAAGGCTAACATACATCTAACCTGTGACCTCAGGTACTTACCCAGTGTAAATGAAGACGTATGACCACAAGAAGACTTGTACATGAATATTTATAACATGCTTGTTCATAAATAGCCCAAATTGGAAACAACCCAAATGTCTATCAGCCCCTAATGGATAAACAAATTGCAAACCATTCGGCAAACTAACACAACTCAGATGAATTTTTTTTTTTAAGCCATATGCAAAAGGATTCATACTGTGTGATTCCACTCATAAGAAATTCAAGAACAGGCAAAACGAAATTCTGGTAATAGAAATCAGAATAGTGGTTGTCTAGGGTAATGGAAATATTCTTTGTTTTGATCTGGATGTTGGCTATACCGTCAAACATTTGTCACAATTCATTTTATGCTTAATACCTGGGTATTTCACTATATAGATTTTACCTTGATTAAAAAATCTTGAAGTATGTTGATTAGGGGATCATAGTACAATCCTAAAATTGAGCATTCTTTTAAAAATAGTAAACTTTAGTTTATACTGAAATTCCATCTGGTTATTTGTTATGGTGTGCTTAATTTGTGGGGAGTGCTGTAAAGAATTCGTAAGAAAGGAAGCTAATTTTTTAAGTGCCTGCCATATGACAGGTAGCATGTTAGGTGTTTTATATGTTAATTTAAGCATCGTATCCATGAACAAGGAAACAGGCTCAGATTTAATAGCTTTCCCAAGATATTGTAGCTAGGAAATGTCAGAGCTGGGGTTTTAAACTTAGATCAAACTTTTTTCAAACCTGTATTGATGTAGACAATGATTCTTACCCACATGAAGCTGACTTACAGTTTCATTGAGGAGGCAAAATTGACTCCCATAAAACAGCGTTATCGGAGTGACTGATAAATACCAAGACACTTACCAAGAAGGCTAAGATTAACCTGGGCTAGAGTGATTGGAGAGGACTTCAATAAAGAGTATGAAGTATGTTGATTAGGGGATCACAGTGCAATATTAAAATGAAGCATTCTTTTTTAAGTAGTAAATCTTAGTTTATATTCAATATAATTCCATCTGGTAGTTATTTGTTGTGGTGTGCTGAATTTGTGGGGAGTGCTCTAAGGGATTTATAAGAAAGAAAGGCAGGTGGAGCCTAGGTAAGAGAAGAGGACTGTTTCCAAATAGAGGAAACGTGGCCGGCAAAGCAGAGGCTGGATGAGAGTAGAGGGAGATGGTGACAGACACAGACACTACCAGATAGAACATGGAACGAAGGAAGTCGTTAAGTACCAACTTTCAACCAGAGCCTCCTAGGACAACTATCATTTACTGTCCCTAAATACCATGTGCAACAGGTGCTGTCATCTTCATGTACAGATGAGGAAACAGATTCAGAGAAGTACAGCAATTTACCCGAAGTCAGATAGCTTGAAAATTGCAGAGCAGAGATGAAAACCTCAGAGTGTGATCTTTGCACTGCACCATAACTGTTGAATGATGGAGGCTTTTGAATCCCCATTGAAAAGTATGGATTGTGTCCTCTAAACCCATGCTTTGAAATATTTTGACCGTGATGCCTCAGTAAGAAATACAGTTGACATCCTGTCTCAATACTCACATGCACTTACATGTACAAAACCGAAACAGGAGTTTCACAAAATTATACTTTTATATACTATGTGTTACATAAATATCAGAATATGTCCCATTCTATTCTATTGCATTTTTTTAGATGCTGATTTTGACCCACCAAATTGATTTCATGACCCCACTGTTTTTGAAAATCACTTCTGTAGACATTGAGTCAGTATTAGAGTTTAGAGAAATCCATGAATGCCACAGTTTACCTATGAGAATGTAGTAGTGTGGGCCGGGCGCGGTGGCTCAAGCCTGTAATCCCAGCACTTTGGGAGGCCGAGATGGGTGGATCACGAGGTCAGGAGATCGAGACCATCCTGGCTAACACGGTGAAACCCCGTCTCTACTAAAAATTACAAAAAACTAGCCGGGTGAGGTGGCAGGTGCCTGTAGTCCCAGCTACTCGGGAGGCTGAGGCAGGAGAATGGCGTGAACCCGGGAGGCAGAGCTTGCAGTGAGCCGAGATCTGGCCACTGCACTCTAGCCTGGGTGACAGAGCGAGACTCCGCCTCAAAAAAAAAAAAAAAAAAAGAAAAGAAAATGTAGTAGTGTGATTTCTGTATTGTAGGACTTTCATTTTATGTAACAATTTTGTGAACACTTTCTCTTTCAGCTTACCAATAAAACTTTAAGCAATAGCAGTCAGTCTGAATTAGAAAATCGACTCCACCAGCTAACAGAGACTCTCATCCAGAAACAGACCATGCTGGAGAGTCTCAGCACAGAAAAGAACTCGCTGGTCTTTCAACTGGAGCGCCTCGAACAGCAGATGAACTCCACCTCTGGAAGTAGTAGTAATGGGTCCTCGATTAATATGTCTGGAATTGACAATGGTGAAGGTAACCAAAAAAGGAATCTCAAAAGAACATTTCATTCAAACATGGTTTTGAAAAATTACAGAAAGACCATTTTTATTTGAAAGAAAGTTCATCCAATGAAGGATTCAATTTTCTGATACGAGACCTGGGCCATGCACTATTTAGTATTGTTGTTAGTGAACCAGATAATGGACTAGTTAATATTCCTCACTGGTATTAGACTTGGGGAAAATAGTCTGAGGATTGATAATTATATTGAAATGTCTGAGATACTTAAGAAGATGATGCTGATAAGGCGAGGAGTTCAGTAGAGAGGAGCTTTCAGGACACTTGAAACAAGATTTGCTTTAATAATCTTCCAGTAAATAGTTACGAGGATTAGAGCTAATACCTGGTGTACATAACCATATCTGTGCCCTATAATTTTAATAAATCTATAGATTCCCAACATATGTAATAAAAAATAATGTGTAAGATAGTATAAGCATCAACAGATCAGATTTTTAATCTTGGAACTTCATAAAGTCTACAAATTGTCATTCAGCAAATTTCTCAGTTCTTTGGCTTTATTTCTTTTTTTTTTTTTTTTTTTTTTTGAGACAGAGTCTCGCTCTGTCGCCCAGGCTGGAGTGCAGTGGCCAGATCTCAGCTCACTGCAAGCTCCGCCTCCCGGGTTCACGCCATTCTCCTGCCTCAGCCTCCCGAGTAGCTGGGACTACAGGCGCCCGCCACCTCGCCCGGCTAGTTTTTTGTATTTTTTTAGTAGAGACGGGGTTTCACCGTGTTAGCCAGGATGGTCTCGATCTCCTGACCTCGTGATCCACCCGTCTCGGCCTCCCAAAGTGCTGGGATTACAGGCTTGAGCCACCGCGCCCGGCCAGGCTTTATTTCTTTTAACAAAAAAAAATTGTTTAAGAGATACTGGGTGCCAGGTATGGGGATGGCATTGTAATTTAAATAGGGTGGGCAGGGAAGACCTCACTGAAAAGTTTCACTGCTTTAAAGTCCCAAAGGAGGTAAGATAGTGAACAATGAGGAGGCATAGAAAAAAAACTGTTCCAGGCAGAAAGAGCAGGCCCAAAGGCCCTGAGGCAGGCATGTTCCTGGCATGTTTCAGGAACAACAAGGAGGCTAGGGCCTCTGGAGTAGACTGAGTGGAGAAGACAGTTGTGTAAGATGAATCCAGAGAGCTTGGAGTAGGCTGTTAAGGCCCATATGGGGACGTTTACTCTGAATGAGGTAGGAAGCCATTGAAGGATCTTGAGAGGGGGGACTGATCTGACTTGCACTTTAATAGGCTGCCTCTGACTACTGTGTCAAGAATAGACTGCAAAGGGCTAAAAGTGGAATCAGGGAGACAGGGTGAGAGGAGGCCAGAGGTGGGTGGGTAGCCATTGCAGTAATCCATGTGAGAGATGGTAGTCTAGAACTAAGTGGGATTGTGAGGGTGGACTGAGAATTTATTTTAAAGGTGAGCTGACAGAATATGCTGGCAGATCAGATATGGAGTTTGAGAGAAAGGAGTCCAGAGTTTTGGCCTGAGCAGATGGAAGGATTGGAATTGTGATGTCCTGAGACAGGGAAGTGGCAGCTGAGGCAGGTTGACAGCTAAGGCAAGAACTCCAAATTGTAGTGTTAGGCAGGCTTTGGGGTGCCTGTTAGACATCCAGATGGAAGTGAATAGGCAGTGGGATGAGTCTGGCAGGGGGTGAAGCCTCTGGGCTGGAGTACACATTTGGGAGTCCTCTGCTTCATGGAGAGACCACCCGGCCTCACTCCTCCTCGCACAGGAACAGAGGGCCCATTAACACTTAGTATTTGTAAATTTCTTAATTTTTGCTAAAATCATTTTCTTATTTAAAAAAATTTTCTTGCTGTGGATACGGACGTTTAAACATTTATGTCATCAGATTTACCTGTCCTTTCTTTATAGTTTCATCTGCTTTGGGGTGGTGCTTAGAAAGTTGCCCTTGAAAATTTCTTCCACATGTAATCCAGTGTATTTCCTATTATAATTGTCTTAGTTAATTTTTATGTCAGTACACTAATTTGTTTTTTTATTTAAACAGGCACTCGTCTGCGAAATGTTCCTGTTCTTTTTAATGACACAGAAACTAATCTGGCAGGAATGTACGGAAAAGTTCGCAAAGCTGCTAGTTCAATCGATCAGTTTAGGTAAGCACAGCCAGTAGGGATGAGTGATGGACCATCAGCTGTTTTTATGTTTTTCAGGGCTTCAATCACAGTGACTCCCATCAGGCAGAGTCTATATTTAAAGTGACTTACTCCTTTCATGAGATTTTACACTTAAATACGTTTTTATTTATTTTACAGTTATATTACACTTTCACAAAGTGACTTACTCCTTTCATGAGATTTCAGTGTCAAGAAATTATGTCAAGGGGCTGCCAATGCCTACATTTTATTGAAGATGATTAACCCTGACTGTATCTCTTCTTTCTATAATAAGTTCTATTTTGAAAAACTTCATTAGATTTTATTGAGAAAGCCTCTGCTTCATGTAAAAGTATCCATTTGAACGGTTTATCCCAGAATTTTGTCGTGATTAGAATAAAAGATGCTACTATATATAACTGAACAGTATTCATTGTATTATATGTTTTATATAGATAACAAAATTTATGTTTATATGTAAGTTTTTATATTAGCAGACATCTGCCTTATCAAAAAAAGTACTTTAATAGTTTACATATAGCCTTGATAAGGTTCTTGTCTAAATAACCTACTGTGCCTTTTTTCTTTGTAGTGTTTATAATGAAAAGTTTTAATGAATTGTGGCATAATCTTTTTATACCTTTTTGTGTCAGAATTGAGCTGTTGTATTAAAAATAAGAAGAATGATATACCAAGATGACTGAAGCCTCAGAAATAGGGTGCCACAGCCATTATCTCCAAATCAAGCACATCTAGTTCAACTATTCATTTGTTCAACATACATAGTTTTTTGAGAACCTATGTGCAAGACATTGTGCTAGTGGCAATGAAAGAAGCAGAAAAAGGGGTATTTGCTTCTACATGTACCTGTTTTGATAGGGAAAAAATGTTGCAGAGGCGTAATAGGTCTGGACAGTATATTGCTTCCACACTATTTATTCAAATGCATGAGTTTTTATAGTTTTGTACCTTTTAGAAGCATGTGTCTGTGCCAAAGCTTCTCGATTAGCTATTTACAGGTTAATGCCAACCAGACTCTTTCTTTCCCCAGTCACATAGTTGACACCCACCTTATCTTTCATAACTTCTTTAATTCCGCTAAAAAAGATTTAGACTGGGTGCGGTGGCTCACGTCTGTAATCCCACCACTTTGGGAGGCTGAGGCAGGCGGATCACCTGAGGTCAGGAGTTTGAGAGCAGCCTGGCCAACATGGTGAAACCTTGTCTCTACTAAAAATACAAAAAAATTAGCCAGGTGTGGTAATAGCGGCATGCCTGTAATCCCAGCTACTCGGGAGGCTGAGGCTGGGGAATTGCTTGAACCCAGGAAGCGGAGGTTGCAGTGGGCAGAGATCGTGCCATTGCACTCCAGCCTGGGCGACAAGAGTGAAACTCTGTCTCAAAAAAAAAAAAAACAAAGATTTAGAGAGGGATCAAGTTTGCCTCCTACAATTGTGGCCCTAGAATTAAGAGAAATACCTGTGCTGAAGTTTTAACAGCCAAGCCCCAAATAATGATAAAGGCATTTTATCATTTCTATATTACTATTTCTATATTACTATTTCTGTGACATTTCTATATTACTATTTCAAGTAATCATTTAACAGTCTGCTATAAAAATTATTCTTCTGTGGTAGCCACATAGTTTAAATGAGTGAAATTTATCAACATCATTAGATATTACCACAGGAAGATTTGTTTTGAGTGTGACTCTCTTCTCCTCTCTCCTCTCTCCCCCATACCTGTGTCTGCACAGTATTCGCCTGGGAATTTTTCTCCGAAGATACCCCATAGTGCGAGTTTTTGTAATTATATATATGGTAAGTAAACTTGTTTGAATAAACAATGCTGCATTTGATTTTTAACTAGTTTTTTGTTTTTGTTTTTTTTTGGTTTTTTTTTTTTTGGCTGCTGATCTTATTGATGTTTTAGCAATCAATTTTTTTTTTTTTTTTTTTTGAAACAGGGTCTGGCTCTTGTGCCAAAGCTGGAGTGCAGTGGTGCGATCTTGGCTTACTGCTGCTTCTACCTCCCAGGCTCAAGCCATCCTCCCACCTTTGCCTCCTAAGTAGCTGGGACTACAGGCGTGCACCACCACATCCAGCTAATTTTTGTATTTTTTGTAGAGATAGGGTTTCACCATGTTGCCCAGGATGGTCTCAAACTTCTGGGCTCAAGTGATCCTCCACCTTGGCCTTCCAAAGTGCTGGGACTACAGGCATGCGCCACTGCACCCAGCCAGCAGACAGTTTGGAAAGAGAGAACTCAGTTTTAGTAATTAAGATTTCTTTTGGTAGAGTATAAATTGACAGTTCATTATGTCTAGAATGTAAATTCCTCAAAGACTTTTCCTACAAATGAAATTAACTTAAATGCAGTCTAATAGTTACCTCCATTTTAAAGCCCTTCTAATGATAAAAATAATTTGAATACAAAACAGTTTTTTATCTTGATGTTGTACAGTTGCTTTAATTGTTTTCATGGGTTTTGCTTTATTTTCTAAAAGAGCCTCAAGGTTGATTTACTTTCTCCCAGATTTCTTGCCTCTAGTAAAATGGTTATGGTAGTTTGGATGCCATTTCACGTGTACTGTGTGCCTAAGAAGGCTACTATTTGGAGTGGGTATGTCTAAAAGTAGTTGGGTTGAATTAAGATGGGCTGTTTTCTTGAAAAGAAACTTCTTTAAAACGAAATGAAATTTCTTTTCTTTAAAAAGAAATTTCTCTGTGATCCACTAGAGGGAAGAGTTATTCCTTTAAATAACAGGTTTTGTATTTTTGTTTTGTTTTGTTTTGTGTTCTGAGACTGAGTCTTGCTCTGTCACCCAGGCTGGAGTGCAGTGGCATGATCTTGGCTCACTGTAATCTCCGCCTCCTGGGTTCAAGCAATTCTCCTGCCTCAGCTTCCTGAGTAGCTGGGGCTACAGGCACACGCCGCTGCACCCAGAGAATTTTTGTATGTTTAGGAGATGAGTTTTCACTATGTTGGCAATTTTTGTGTATTTAGGAGATGGGTTTTCACTCTGTTGGCCAAGCTGATCTCAAACTCCTGACCTCAAGTGATCTGCCTGCCGCAGCCTCCCAAAGTGCTGAGATTACAGGCATGAGCCACTGCACCTAGCATAATAACAAGTTTTTAAGAAGAAAAGCGTGGGGAGTACAAAAAAAATTGAATGCCATCAGAAAGCATTCAGAATATGCCCCAGAGGGGTTGATTTCCCAGGTGTTAGTGATTATGAGTAACACAGGCACTGTCATGAGGTAGTGCCCAGGAGATGTGATTTCTGGCACACTACAAAGTGGTGAGGCTTTGTAGTCCAGCCTGGGCGACAAGAACGAATGGAATCTTGTATCATTTCAGTACTGCCATGAGGGAATTAAATTTGTCACTGTGGATCGTGTTCTGGGCCCTATGTCGGCCTCTGAAACCTGACACATTATTCCTGTCTAGAATATTTTCCCCTCTCTTCTTCACCAAACATTGGTTAAACTCTCTTTCAAAATACCGACTATAACTGTTCTAAAAATGTTTTCTAACCAACTTCACGTGTATCTAGCAGTTTTAATCACTCTGCATTATGATCACCTGATTGATTATTTTGCATACACATGCATATTGTGAATGTGTTAAAGTTCAGGGCTTACTCCTCTCAACTGAATTCTGTAGGAGTAGCAAGTCTTTATTACCCTCCATTGCACTGAGCTCATTTAGTTGTTTCTTTCATTCATTCCTTCATGTGTCCCATAGGGGATACTGAGGCAGGTAAGACATAATGCCTGCCCTTGGTGTACAGTGGGCCTTTGGTAAAGATTGGTTTATTGGCTAATCCACAAATTGCTTTTTCTTTCTCTAGGCTTTGCTCCACCTCTGGGTCATGATTGTTCTGTTGACTTATACACCAGAAATGCACCACGACCAACCATATGGCAAATGAACCAAGCCCAGTTGTTGCAGTGATTGGTTGTCTTTTTGTAGACTTGGGATCTGCAAGAAGGCCAGTTGCCTAAAATTTCTGAGAACAGTGCACAAGATTATTTTATCACTATAAGCTTTTAACTTTTTAAGTTATTATACAAGTATTCTACCTAAATCTTCCTATTTCCTTTAAATGGTAAGAGTTTCTAAAACAGACAATAATTTAACAAGCTCAGCTCTGCTTTTTCTGAGTTCAGTGGTCCTAATATATATGTAGAGAAAGTTGCTGGGGTTGTTTATCTCTGTACAGACCATCTGTATGTTAGGTGACATTGATTATGGGTTATAATCAGGGAAACTAATTGTATTTAGTGACAAAAATAAAAAGTTTTCTTTTTTGATAATTCAGTCTGCTTTTGGATTTTCATATATTTAACTTTGCAAAGAGAGATTTACTTTTTACATGTTATAGGCCTGATTGGTGTAAATCTTTTTATAAATACATAAATAAAAGAAAAATGTGCATTTTTCTTTTCTAAAATAATGGTTTTTCATCCCCATTAAACAAGACCTTACCAGGTGGACTTTAGTGTATAGAACCAGAAAGAAAGTAGCTGAAGTCACTAGTGTTTTTTTTTTTTTTTTTTTTTTTTTTTAATTATTATTATACTTTAAGTTCTAGGGTACATGTGCATAACGTGCAGGTTTGTTACATATGTATACTTGTGCCATGTTGCTGTGCTGCACCCATCAACTCGTCAGCACCCATCAACTCGTCATTTACATCAGGTATAACTCCCAATGCCATCCCTCCCCCCTCCCCCCTCCCCATGATAGGCCCTGGTGTTTGATGTTCCCCTTCCCAAGTCCAAGTGATCTCATTGTTCAGTTCCCACCTATGAGTGAGAACATGCCGTGTTTGGTTTTCTGTTCTTGTGATAGTTTGCTAAGAATGGTGGTTTCCAGCTGCATCCATGTCCCTACAAAGGACACAAACTCATCCTTTTTTATGGCTGCATAGTATTCCATGGTGTATATGTGCCACATTTTCTTAATCCAGTCTGTCACTGATGGACATTTGGGTTGATTCCAAGTCTTTGCTATTGTGAATAGTGCCGCAATAAACATACGTGTGCATGTGTCTTTATAGCAGCATGATTTATAATCCTTTGGGTATATACCCAGTAATGGGATGGCTGGGTCATATGGTACATCTAGTTCTAGATCCTTGAGGAATCGCCGTACTGTTTTCCATAATGGTTGAACTAGTTTACAATCCCACCAACAGTGTAAAAGTGTTCCTATTTCTCCACATCCTCTCCAGCACCTGTTGTTTCCTGACTTTTTAATGATCGCCATTCTAACTGGTGTGAGATGGTATCTCATTGTGGTTTTGATTTGCATTTCTCTGATGGCCAGTGATGATGAGCATTTTTTCATGTGTCTGTTGGCTGTATGAATGTCTTCTTTTGAGAAATGTCTGTTCATATCCTTTGCCCACTTTTTGATGGGGTTGTTTGTTTGTTTCTTGTAAATTTGTTTGAGTTCTTTGTAGGTTCTGGATATTAGCCCTTTGTCAGATGAGTAGATTGCAAAAATTTTCTCCCATTCTGTAGGTTGCCTGTTCACTCTGATGATAGTTTCTTTTGCTATGCAGAAGCTCTTTAGTTTAATGAGATCCCATTTGTCAATTTTGGCTTTTGCTGCCATTGCTTTTGGTGTTTTAGACATGAAGTCCTTGCCCATGCCTATGTCCTGAATGGTACTACCTAGGTTTTCCTCTAGGGTTTTTATGGTATTAGGTCTAACATTTAAGTCTCTAATCCATCTTGAATTAATTTTCGTATAAGGAGTAAGGAAAGGATCCAGTTTCAGCTTTCTACTTATGGCTAGCCAATTTTCCCAGCACCATTTATTAAATAGGGAATCCTTTCCCCATTTCTTGTTTCTCTCAGGTTTGTCAAAGATCAGATGGCTGTAGATGTGTGGCATTATTTCAGAGGACTCTGTTCTGTTCCATTGGTCTATATCTCTGTTTTGGTACCAGTACCATGCTGTTTTGGTTACTGTAGCCTTGTAGTATAGTTTGAAGTCAGGTAGCGTGATGCCTCCAGCTTTGTTCTTTTGACTTAGGATTGTCTTGGAGATGCGGGCTCTTTTTTGGTTCCATATGAACTTTAAAGCAGTTTTTTCCAATTCTGTGAAGAAACTCATTGGTAGCTTGATGGGGATGGCATTGAATCTATAAATTACCTTGGGCAGTATGGCCATTTTCACGATATTGATTCTTCCTATCCATGAGCATGGTATGTTCTTCCATTTGTTTGTGTCCTCTTTTATTTCACTGAGCAGTGGTTTGTAGTTCTCCTTGAAGAGGTCCTTTACATCCCTTGTAAGTTGGATTCCTAGGTATTTTATTCTCTTTGAAGCAATTGTGAATGGAAGTTCATTCCTGATTTGGCTCTCTGTTTGTCTGTTACTGGTGTATAAGAATGCTTGTGATTTTTGCACATTAATTTTGTATCCTGAGACTTTGCTGAAGTTGCTTATCAGCTTAAGGAGATTTTGGGCTGAGACAATGGGGTTTTCTAAATATACAATCATGTCATCTGCAAACAGGGACAATTTGACTTCTTCTTTTCCTAACTGAATACCCCTGATTTCTTTCTCTTGCCTAATTGCCCTAGCCAGAACTTCCAACACTATGTTGAATAGGAGTGGTGAGAGAGGGCATCCCTGTCTTGTGCCAGTGTTCAAAGGGAATTTTTCCAGTTTTTGCCCATTCAGTATGATATTGGCTGTGGGTCTGTCATAAATAGCTCTTATTATTTTGAGGTACGTTCCATCAATACCGAATTTATTGAGCGTTTTTAGCATGAAGGGCTGTTGAATTTTGTCAAAAGCCTTTTCTGCATCTATTGAGATAATCATGTGGTTCTTGTCTTTGGTTCTGTTTATATGCTGGATTATGTTTATTGATTTGCGAATGTTGAACCAGCCTTGCATCCCAGGGATGAAGCCCACTTGATCATGGTGGATAAGCTTTTTGATGTGCTGCTGAATCCAGTTTGCCAGTATTTTATTGAGGATTTTTGCATCGATGTTCATGAGGCCAACATCATCCTGATACCAAAGCCTGGCAGAGACACAACAAAAAAAGAGAATTTTAGGTCACTTGTAAGTAATTCTTAGTGTTTGCCACTTCTTTCCAGTGGATGCTCCTTTCCATCTCCTTGTGCTGTCTTTCTTGGATTCTTATTCACTCACTTATTGACTTCCTCCTCCCTTTTTCCTTTTCTCCAGCCTATACATTGGGTTAGCTCATGATACTCATAACCCCTGCTTGTAGCATTTAGGTATCAAATCTGCCTTAGCAACCTGTGCTTTTTTAAGGTACTCTAGTGCAGAGATATTCTTCAAAATGAGACATTTTGTTTGAAAATGTCCATTATGTTGTCTCTTTTACATTGGGTCCAGTGTATTATCTCTTTTGACTTTCATCTACATGTCTGAATTCTTTTTTTTTTATTTTTTAAAGAGACAGAGTCTTACTCTGTCACCAAGGCTGGAGTTCAGTGGCACAATCATAGCTAGCTGCAGCCTCGAACTCTTGGACTCAAGTGATCCTCCGGCCTTAGGCTTCTGAGTAGCTGGGATTACAGGCTTGAGCTACCACACCCAGCAAAGAGCAGTTATAAATTTTGAGGTGTCCAATTTGTCAGTTTCATAATTTTCTTGTTCATACTTTGTCTTCCTATCACAGAAACCTTTGCCTAACCCAAGGTTACGAAGATTTTCTCCTATCATTTCATCTAGAAATTTTATGCTTTTAGGTTTTCCATTTAAGTTTATGATCCATGTTGAATTAATTTTTATATCTATACATCCTCCAACTTGATTTAAACTTTCTCTTTTTTTTTTTTTAATTTTTAGAAATGGGGTCTTACTGTGGCACCCAGGGGAGAGTGCAGGGGCACCATCATAGCTCACTGCAGCCACAAACTCCTAGGCTTAGGCAGTCCTCCCACCTCAGCCTCAAAAGGAATTGTGACTACAGGCATGCACCACCACGCTTGGCTCATTTTTTTTTCTTTCTTTCTTTCTTTTTTTTTTTTTTTGTAGAGACAGGGTCTCACTATGTTACCCAGATTGGTCTCAAACTCCTGGCCTCAAGCAGTCCTCCCACCTCGGCCTCCTAAGGTGTGGGAATTACAAGCGTAAGCCACTGTACATGTCTGAATTCTTAAGTCGTTCTGTCACCCGGCTACTCTCTTCATAAGTAATTAATATATGTGGATCTTGGGCTGTGCAAGGGCTGTCCTTCCTATCAGGGGGAACATCTTGGGAGCAGTCTGCTTGGTGCCTCACTGAAAGCCTGACTGAAGTTTCTACTCTTTAAATGTGTCTCCATCATGACTTTAATTGACATAGGAGCCCTATAAATTCTTCAGAAGTTCTGGTACACTATTAGATGTGTATGTTTCTTATTTTTCATCGGAAAATGAAGTTTTAAAGGTCATCTTAAGTATGTTTGGGCCTTTTTTTCCAATTTGGCATGGGTGAAAAATGCAGCAAGTTCCCCATCATATGAAAGCAGATGTTGGGATTGGAGGTACAGGCACATGACTAAGTCTGTCTAGGACTTACGGCACAGTCTTACTCAGGTGTGGTAGCCCATTACTGTCTAAGCTGTTAAGTCAGGGCTGCTCTCAAACAGAATAGAGTAACAGTTTAGTCTTGTGAATGTATTTTATTTTATTTTATTCTATTCTATTCTATTCCTATTTATTTTATTTATTTTATTTATTTTATATTTTATTTTATTTTATTTTGTTTTATTTTATTTTTTATTATTTTTGAGACAGAGTCCCACATTATCTAGGCTGGAGTGCAGTGTTGCGATCTTGGCTCACTGCACCTTTCACCTCCTGGGTTCAAGCGATTCTCTTGCCTCATTCTCGCGAGTAGCTGGGATTATAGGCATGTGCCACCACGCCCGGCTAATTTTTGTATTTTTAGTAGGGCTGGGTTTTTACCATGTTGGCCAGGTTGGTCTCCAACTCCTGACCTCAGGTGATCTGCCCACCTCGACCTCCAAAAGTGCTGGGATTACAGGAGTGAGCCACCATGCCTGGCCTTGTTAATATATTTTAAAGGTTTGGTATTTTTTCCCCTCTCTTCTGATTTGGAAATACTTCTGGAAAATGATTAAAACCAGGTTACAAACTTCAAACAGAAAACAGCACATGCTTCATCATCAGGTATTGCCAGACTTTCCATCTCCGTGGATGTCCTCCTGGCTTTTGTTGAGATGTCTCTAAGTCCTTTGTTCAGTCTTTAAACATTCTTGGCTTTGAAAATAGTTTGACAGCGTGCTTCCGGGATTGTTTTCTGCAGTTACTTAAATATTTAATTGGGTTTCAGTTTCAGGAATCTTGACCACTAACAAACTAGGCAGTTTTTTAAAGTGCTACCATTCACTTATCCTCAGATGACACAAAACTTTCTTGACCTAATTAAAGGGGTTGCATGAGAGCAGAGTTTTTTCCTTCTCAAATTGATGTATTTATTTAAAGACACTGTCAATTGTATGCATATATTTACACATACATATATATTATCAGAGCTCTTCTGCTTTTTATTTATAGTTGTCAATTGGAAAATAAGATTATTCTAAAATTTCCCTTACTGAAAAATACCATTTTGGGCCAGGCGTGCTGGCTAACACTTGTAATCCTAGCACTTTGGGAGACCGAGGTGGGAGGATCGCTTGAGCTCAGGAATTTGAAACCAGCCTGGGTAACGTATTTTAAAAAAATAGAAAGAAAATGCCATATTTATTTCTATGGAACAAAAACTTCGAAGAAAAAGCATGGATTTTATTAAAATATGGTGGAAATAGGCTTTCCCTGTTAACTCTGTAAATGAGGGAAGAGAATGTCTGGTCAGGGCAGTTCAGCTTTACCTTAAAACTAAGACCCATCTCACCCTGTGGGGCAGGGAGGTGGAAGCTGCTTAAATGTGTCTTGCTGGACTCCAGCTCCCTGCTGTAAGAGGCCAGCTGAGTGCTGGAAAAGGCTGGTATGGGTGTCTTGGTCTGGTCGGAAGTAGAAGGAAAGGACTGGTAAAGCCTCAGGGGTAGTTAAGGACTAAAGACCTAAGGGACTTCAGGCTCTAATTGACCAGAAAAAAGAAATACCTGAGAAAGGTGTCTTTGTGGCTGTTCTGCACACATTGAGACTGATACTATATTCCTATTCTTTCCCGAATGAGAAGAACATGAGTTAAATGATTCTGAACTTAATACTTCTTTTTTTGGTGGGCGGGGGACAGAGTCTTGTTCTGTCGCCCAGTCTGGAGTGCAGTGGCGCGATCTCAGCTCACCACAACCTCCGCCTCCCGGGTTTAAGCAATTCTCCCTGCCTCAGCCTCCTAAGTAGCTGGGATTACAGGTCTCTGCCACCATGCCCAGCTGATTTTTGTATTTTTTTAGTAGAGACGAGGTTTTGCCATGTTGTCCAGGCTGGTCTCAAACTCCTGACCTCTGGTGATCCACTCTCCTCAGCTTCCCAAAGTCCTGGTATTAAACAGGCATGAGCCAATGAGCCCGGCCCCAAACTTCCGTACTTCTAATCGGCGATCTGCTTTCGAGACACGATAAAAACACACAAACACCTCAAAATAAGTGAAACTCTTTCATAAGCACACTTGAGCGACAAGCATGCTACATATGGAAGGCTTATTTATAGAAGATGTCTCAAGGAGAAAAGTGGGTAGTGAAATAATTTTGTTTTAAACCACGATAAGACTGCAAAGTAATTTGAATTATGAGGACCCTTTGCACTAGCCACTGGAACTGGGGATAGAGTGGTCAGCAACCACGGAGTCCCTGCCCCTGTGGAGCTTTCACTGAAGTGGGAAAGACAAGACTGCAAACATACACATCACGTCACTCAGCATTAAGTGTATGAAGAAAAATAGAGTGGGGTGAAGGTAGAGAGTAGGTTGGAGGGTAAGCAGCAAAGTTCTCTCTGCAGGCAGAGCATGAAGATGGTGGGCCATGTGAAATACAGGGTGGGATCTCTACGCAGTAGGTTCAGCAAGAAGCACAAAGCCTCTGAGTGGGCATGTGCTTAGTGTGTTGGAGAACTAGACTGGCAGGAAGGCCAGAGTGGCTGGAGGGGGACAAGAGGAGGAGAGGAGGAGGGTGGAGCCAACCCTGTAGGGACCAGTAGGCCAGCGTTATTTTGTATTTTGTATTAAAAATCGCTTTTTGTTTCTGCTTGGTAACCCCCTCTGCCCCTGAACCACTACCTTCTTTAAACAGAGAAAACCTTTAAAAATCTATGTTTGGGCATCTACAGACTGCAGTTGTTCCACATGCAAATGCTGAATAGTAATAATTCATTTTGTGGAGAACAGGCTATACCTGAGGAGGTACTTTGCTATGTATTAAGAACACCAAATTAGTGAATTTGTAGATTCCCCAAAAACTTTTGGTCTCCACATTCACAGTCAACTCATCTTTATTCAAGTCAGGGACGAACCAAAAAATGTAATCAAGAGTAGAGCCCTTCGTGTCTGAAGGCAAACATCTTCCATCCTTTGACCAACCTTAGTGTGACTCACCACTGCTCTCATGCTGCCAGAACTCATAATCTGAAATGGCTTCGGACCTTTCTGATCTCCTGAGGGGAATGACATTGCTTTTTTAGCCACTATCGTATCCCCAGTGCCTAGAACAGTGTCTGGCACGTAACTGGCCTGCACTTGATGTTCAATGAACTTCACTGAATCGGGCAAAGCACTCAGCTCACGCACGAGTCTTTAGAGCTTCCTAGACCTTCACTCAGCATCTATCCTATTTATACAGCTCATCTGGTTTCTAAAACCATAGTAAAGAAGAGAAATTGCAACTGGCCAGGTACGTTGACAATAGTGTGGATTTAGATCGAGCAGCTTGGCAGGGCTTCCCTCAAAATGGGAAAAGCCATACGAATTTAAAAGCAAAAGATGGCCTGAAGATATTGCTGGCCATAGATGTTCATAGTTTTTGTTAGTCTGTTTTGGCTGCTATAACAAAAGAACATAGACTGGCTTATCAACAACACAGGTTTACTTCTCACAGTTCTGTAGACTGGGAAGTCCAAGATGAAGGCATCAGCAGATGTGGTGTCTAGTGAGGGTCCTCTTCCTCTCAGACAGTCTTCTTACTGTGACCTCACATGGCAGAAGGGGCGAGGGATCTCTCTGGGGCTTCTTTTTTGTTGTTTGGTTTTGTTTTTTTGAGATGGAGTCTCGCTCTGTCGCCTAGGCTGAAGTGCAGTGGCGCGATCTCGGCTCACTGCAACCTCCACCTCCCAGGTTCACACCATTCTCCTGTCTGGGGCCTCTTTTATGGGCACTTATCCCATTCTTAATCCATCCTTGGGAGCTAATCACTTCCAAAGACAACACCTGCAAATAAACTTAGCTACTAGCAATTTGCTTTAATTCATAAACATGGCACAAGTCACTTGAATCAAAGAATTAAAACTTAATTAGGACTAGAACACATATTCTCAACATAGGTGATGTCACCCCCAAGGGGGTTAAATTTCCTAGGAGGGTAAAGATACCTTACTGTTTTCATCACTACATACTGCATGCATAAAGAGCCTAGATATGCATGCAGTATGTAACAGTATATCTGTGGTATTAGGATTGTACGTGTGGGCTGGGCATGGTGGCTCATGCCTATAATCTCAGTACTTTGGGAAGCCGGGATAAGCAGATTGCTTGAGCTCAGGAGTTCACAACCAGCCTGGGAAGCATGGTGAAACCCCATCTCTACCAAAAAAAAAAAAAAAAGCCGGTTGTGGTGGCATGCATCTATAGTCCCAGCTACTCAGTAGGCTGAGGTGGGAGGTTTACTTGAGCCTGGGAAGTTGAGGCTGTAGTGAGCTGTGATCATGCCACTGCACTCCAGCCTGGACAGGAGAGCAAAACCTTGTCTCAAAAAAATAAAAAAGACATACAGTAGTCATATAGGTAGTAATGTAAAAAAGACATACAGGTAGTAATAATGAAAAAAAATTGAGAAACACTGGGCTAGAATGATAAGGCAGAGACCTGTTTCCTGCCCTCATGGAGCCTACATTCTAACAAATGAAACTGATTTTATTTTATTAAAATTTTACATCAATACATACATATTATTGGGGTACATGTGATAATACATTCACATAATTTGTAAAGATTAGTGTCATCGGGACATTCATCACCTTAATTATTTTTCTTTATGCTGGAAATATTCTAAATATCCTAGCCATTTAAAAATGTAAAATAGATTATTGTGAACTATAGTCACCCTATGGATTTATCAAACAGTGGGTCTTATTCCATCAACTATTTGTATCCATTAATTGGCCTCTCTTCATTCCCTCCTCCCCGCTACCTTTCCTGGTCTCTGGTAACTGCCAGTCCACTCCATGAGATCCAATTTTTTACCTCCCACATATGAGTCAGTACATGCAATATTTGTTTTTCTGTGCCCGGTTTATTTTACTGAACATAATGACCTCCAGTTCCATCCATGTTGCTACAAATGACAGGATTTCATTCTTTTTATGGCTGAGTAATATTCCATTGTGTGTATATGCCACATTTTCTTTATCCATTCATCCATAAATAGGCACTTAGGTTGATTCTATGTTTTGGCTATTGTGAAAAGGAAACTGGTTTTTAAAGTCATGCATGACCTGACCCTCACTACCGCATGACTTTCAAGCCACTCCCCACATCTCATTCTACCCTTGTCTCTTGACCACTATGCTAGCCTATTACTGTTCTGATTATTACTGCCTGTCCCACTTCCTGCCCCACTGATATCAGCCTTGGCCACATGACCTGACTTTCTTTGACTCACCAGCCAAATATTAGTGGTGAAATATTAGTGGAACAGTTCCCTTCCTCAGCAGAAGCTTTAAGAGTCATCTGTGGCTCTGATACCTAACTCGTTCCCTCTCCATGAGTTTAGCATGTCCCAGATAGGGGCTGTCCTTCAGCCTAGGCCCTGGAATGAAGCATGTCCACAGTGGACATGTGGCTGGAATGAAAAGTAAATCTTTGCTTTTGTGGATTCCTGAAATTAGGAGGAATAGCTAACAATAGCTGACTAGTGTGTCCACCAGTGCACTAACCAAGCCTTCTTCCTGCTTCCAGACCTTTCCTTCTTGACTTTTGTCCCCTCCTAATGTCAGCATAGATGCCACTTAGTGAAATCAGAACTCCATCTTTCCCTGCAAAAAGAAAAAAAAATAGTAGCCTAGGTGTTTGTAGGCAGAATGATGCTCCCCCACAAAGATGCCTGTGCCCTTCTTTGCCCTCGTCACTGCAACCTGTAAATATGTCATCTTACAAGGCAAAGGGGGTGTTGCCAATATGGTTAAGGATCACAAAATATGGAGATTTTCCTGAATTACCCCACAGGGATCCTTAAAAGATGGAAAAGGAAGCAGAAGAATCAGAGACGATGTGACAAGGGAAGCAGGGGTTGCAGCAATGCCATTCTTGGCTTTGAAGGTGGAGGAAGGAAGGGGTTCTGAGCCACAGACTGCAGGAGGCCTCTAGAAGCTGAAAAAGATGAGGAAACAGATTCTCCCCTAAAGCCTTTACAAAGAAATGTAGCCCTGCTGACACCTTGATTTTAGCCCAGTGAAACCTACTCCAGACTTATGCTCTCTAGAACTGCAAGATAATAAATTTGTGTTGTTTTAAGCCACAAAGTTTGTGGAAATTTGTTACAGCAGCTGTAGAATATGGGCATGGCATCCCTCCCTGGTGAGGAGCTCCCACAACACCCTCATCACAGTCCTTGTGCTTCACAGGGCTGCCTCTTCACTTTCCACCCCACCAGCTGGACTCCAGGCTTGACATTTCAACTCTATCACGGTTGTCTCTTCAGAGCTCAGAATAGTGCAAGGAACTTAGTAAGTGCTCGGTGCAGATTTGTCGGATGAACAATTTTCAAAACCAGGACTAACTTAGAGCTGAATGCTACTATTTTTCTGACTTGATGACTTAAGTAGCTGTGGTCCTTAGAAGCCACTTACCATCTCTGACCCTCAATTTCCTTGTTAAAAATGGAGAAAATGCCACCATCACAAAGAAGTCCCCCATAGGGAAACAGAGCATTTTCTATGTTGTAAAGTGCATTCCAATTTGAGTTTTTTTGGATGGCATGTTTATAAAGTCGAATGAAGCTGAGATAGTGAAAAGCGGCCCTGCTAGACAATCACCCATGTGTCCAGCAGAATATAAACAATACTCAGAACGACATTGACAAGGCCAGTCTTGGGAGCACAAAAATTACTAAACATTCCCTTCTTCTAATAAGCATTGCCCCTTTCTGAACAACTGCTGCTGCTTTGCCAATAACAACTCGAGCCCCATTTTAACCCTCTTAGATAACAATGACTGAGCTACTCAGTCACCAAATTGTCCCTGCTTCTCGACAACATCCATCCCAGAACTGGCCCCCATTACTTATTCTCCCTCATAATGTTCCAACACAAGCCAAAACCCTTTAAGAAGTCCATCAGCTGGGCTCAGCAGCTCACACCTATAATCCCAGCTCTTTGGGAGACAGAGATGGGAGGATCACTTGAGTCCAGGAATCCCAGACCAGCCTAGGCAATATAGCAAGATCATGTCTCCACAAAAAATTTAAAAATTAGCCTACCATGGTGGTGCACACCTGTAGTCTTAGCTACTTGGGAGGCTGAGGTGGGAAGTTCACTTGAGCCCAGGAGTTCGAGGTTACAGTGACCTATGGTCACACCACTGCACTCCAACCTGGGCAACAGAGGGAGACCCTATCTCTTAAAAAAAAAAAAAAAAAGGCCCCATCATCTCCCGTTACTGAGATGTTCTTGAGTACACAGTCTCCCTTGCTCCAGCGAGTCTAATAAACCTCGTAGTTTTGTTTTGTTTATTTGACTACAAGTGTGGTTTTCAGTCAGCTCTGATAGAAGCTCCTCATATTCAGTTCTATAATTTTACAGACAAGCAGACGGATCCAAAGACCCATCAAGGTCCTCCAATTAGCAGTAGAAATGAGATCAAGCATATGTTTTGTTTGTTTTCACATGGCCATGGGTTTGGCCTATTTGGTTACTAAATATGTCAGTGTATCAAATCCGTCTGGCACAGAATCTTCTATTTCTCATCTTGACTAGGACCTTCCAGTAGCTTTTAGGCAGGGAGAAAACCTGCCATATTTTTTCAAATAATGCTTAGTTCTGGGACAAAGCCAGATACATTCTAATGAGAGTTAATTGTTCTTTATCAGTGTGAGAGGAAGCAGGTGTGGGTTCCCGCTGACATCTGATTTATTTCTTTGAGATCTTGGAACAGACACTTCATCAGCCACCCAGGCAGGAAATTGCTTTTCTACAGAAGGTAAACAAGAGGGTTTTCTTTATTTTTGGCCATAAAATTGGACCCAAAAATCATTTCAAATCACTTGGAGTTTTTTTTTTCTTCTCATTATTTGAATTATATTCCTTAATTGTGGGAAATACAGAAAAGAAGAAAATATTCACCCATAGACCCAACACTCCAGGCTAATAAGTTGTCCCATTTGGCCTGTTTCCTTCCAGTCTTTTTTTTTTTTTTCCCCCAATCGTGAATGTGTATGTATGTAGGAAGGTCTGGAAGTGGAGAGAGAGCAGATTTTAGTTGAAGCCATACTGTATATATGATTTTCATTTGCATTTTTAAATTACATAACACATGATTACATGCTCACTGTAAAGATCCCAAACAATACCATATGCAGAGCAGAAAGTTCTAGTGCTCTTCAGCACTGCACCTTCTTCCCGTTTTCCAGTGATAGCTACTGTTAGGAAGAACGGGGATAAATACCAGGGTACGTTACTTAGTACTCACAAGTACTCAGTAAGTAAGTGCTTAGTAGTGGGTAAGGGCAGGTATAGCAGTTGGTAAGTGGATTCTTCCCATCCCATCAGTGGTGAACAGACCCTTACCTGACCTCCAGTAGTCTCCTGCCTCCTGGTCATGCCTTCATGTAATTCTCTCCTTATGAGTGCACATAGGATCTGTGACTTGCTGCTAACCAATAGAATATGGCAAATGTGAAGAGATGTCACTCCTAAGACTGGGTTACATTCCATGGCAAAGGTAATAGGCTGTCAGGCTCATGGTTATATTATGTTGTAGAGGATTACACCTTCGCTGGCTGGACCTTTCCTGTTAGCTTGACAAAGTGAGCAGCCGTGTGGGGGAGCCCATGTGGCAAAAGACTATGGGCAGCGTCTAGGGCCTTAGGCAGCCTCCAGCTGACAGCCAGCAAAAATCTGGGCCCTCAATAATACAAGGGCAAGGAAAAGAAGTCTACCAGCAACCTGAATGAACTCGGAAGCAGATTCTTCCCCAGTTGAGCCTCCGGATGAGACCACAGACCTGGCTGACATCTTAGTTGTGGCCTTGTGAAACCAAAAACAAGGAACCTAGTTAAACTATGCCCAGATTCCTCACCCACAGCAATTATGAGATAATAAGTATGTGTTGTTTTAAGCAAAGCTGCTGAACTTGAGGTAATTTGTTATGCGGTGGGAGGAATCTACATTTTCTATGCATTTCCATCCTGCAATGGTCAGGACTCCTCAGGTTTTAAGCAGGAAATACACAACTGACACTGGCAGGGAAACCCAGTTTCACCTAACTTCAGGTATGTTTACATTCAGTGTCTCAAACACTAAAAAACTTTCTCCTTTTAGCTCTTTGTTGTGTCAGCTTAATTCACAGGCAGCTACTTCCCAAAGATGACCACATCGTTCAGTTCACATCCAGTCAGCTTGGTGGCCTCCAGGGAAAAGTATACTGCCTTTTCCCAGTATGTCCAGCAAAAAGCCCTGGGCTTAGTGTCTCTTGGCTCTGGTTGAACTAACTTAAGACATGTGCCTACCAGTCCCTGGGGACAGGTGGATGTGGTTCATATGCCCTATCTAGACCTCATGAGCCAAAAGGGGGAGAGCTGAGCACTAAAAGAAGATAAGGGGGCTGAGAGCAGTGGCTCACACCTGTTTTCCCAGCACTTTGGGAGGCCAAGGCAGGCAGATCATCTGAGGTTGGGGGTTCAAGACCACCAGCCTGACCAACATGGAGAAACCCCATCTCTACTAAAAATACAAAAAAAAAAATTAGCCAGGTGTGGTGGGGCATGCCTGTAATCCCAGTTACCCAGGAGGCTGAGGCAGGAGAACTGCTTGAACCCGGGCGGCAGAGGTTGCGGTGAGCTGAGATCATGCTTCTGCACTCCAGCCTGGGCAACAAGAGTGAAACTCTGCTCAAAAAAAAAAGAAGAAAGAAAATAAGAGCGCTGCTGGGTGGAGAAGGTGGAACAGAAGCTGAATTAAAACAGCAGTCATCCAGATCATGGATATGTATCTTCATATTGCATACAATGGAATATGGAATTGCATATTCATTTGGATACATATCCATGTATCCATTGTTGATGTAACAATGTAACAGTATTACAGTAAATACCTCCCACGAACTTTCTAACATGTTTATGAAAATAAACATGAAGGCCAGGTGGAGTGGTTCAGGCCTGCAATCCCAGCAAACATTGGGAGACCAAGGCAGGTGGATTGCTTGAGCCCAGGAGTTCAAGACTAACCTGGGCAACATGATGAAACCCTGTCTCTACCAAAAAAAAAGTTAAAAAATTAACTGAACATGGTGGCATGCATCTGTAGTATCAGCTACTCAGGAGGCTGAGGTGGGAGTATTGTTTGAGCGTGGGAGGCAGACATTGCAATGAGCTGAGATTGTGCCATTGTACTCCAGCTTGGGTGACAGCAAAACTCTGTCTCAAAAGAAAAAAAAAAAAATTACGGACAAGATGAAAAAATAACACAATGAATATCCATATGCACTCACTTAGACTTCATTGTTAACATTTTGCCCCAGCTGTTCTGTTTTTTTCTGAATAACTTAAGGTGAATTATAGACCTCATGACACTTTATCCAGGATATTCCAGCTTGGACCTAAGAATAAAAGTATCCTCCTATGTAACAACAAAATCATTAACACATCCAACAAATCTAACTTTGTGCAGTGATATTACATATGGTCCATAGTTAAATTTTTCTAACAATCCAAAAAATTTTTTTGTGAGCTACTTTTAATTTTCTGATCCAAGATCCAACCCAAGATTGCATTGGATTATCATTCTCTTCTGTCTCCTTTATCTAGAACAGCTCTCTTTCTTCCCTTTTTTTGGTCCTTTAAATGTTGATATTTTGAAGAGTATGAGCCAGTTATAACATAAGAATTTGTTTATTTCTTTGTGATTAGATTCAAGTTCAACACTTTGGAAAGAATACTATGTAGGTGATGTTGAATCACTACGTCACTTCAAGAGGCAGGCAATGTCAGTGATGCTAACTTCGATCACTTGGTTAAAATGGTTTCCTCTAGTTCTCTTCGTTATAAAGGTATATTTTCCCCTTTTTAGTCAATAAATGTGTGACACCTTGAGACCTTGCAAATTTCCTATTCCCTAACAAACTTTTAGCAATTTTAGAATGCATTGGAGATCCTTGTCTGAATTATATTTAGATGCAAAATGGTGATTTTCTAATTGTATCATCATTCCTTCTATTGTTAGTTGGCTATTTTCTCTCTCTCTACTCCCCCTTTTTAAAAATACTATCATAGCCAGGCGCGGTGGCTCATGCCTGTAATCCCAGCACTTTGGGAGGCCGAGGCTGGCGGATCACCTGAAGTCAGGAGTTTGCGACCAGCCTGACCAAAATGGAGAAACCCCATCTTTACTAAAACTACAAAATTAGCTGGGCATGGTGGCATATGCCTGTAATCCCAGCTACTCAGGAGGCTGAGGCAGGAGAATTGCTTGAACCCGGGAGGCAAGGTTGCAGTGAGCCGAGATTGCGCCATTGCGCTCCAGCCTGGGCAACAAGAGTGAAACTCCGTCTCAAAAAAAATAAAAATAAAAATACTATCACTATGTACTTACAGATTGTTTTTTAAAAATTAAATATGTTAAAATAATTATCCTCATTATTCTTATCTATATATTTATTTTGAGACAGGGTGTTGCTCTGTTGCCCAGGCTGGAGTACAGTGGCATGATAACAGCTCACTGCAGCCTCAACCTTCCAGGCCCAAGCAATCCTCCCACCCCAGCTGAGCTGGGACCACAGGCGTGCACCCCCACACCCAGCTTTTTTTTTTTTGTAGAGATGGGGTCTCACTATGTCTCCCAGGCTGGTCTTGAACTCCTGGGCTGAAGTAATCCTCCCACCTCAGCCTCCCAGAGTATTGGGGTTACAGATGTGAGCCACCGCACCACCATTGTTGATATTTAAATTGTCCCAGATTTGGCCAGTAGGAGCCCCTTCACCCTGTGGCCTCACCTCTCTCCCCATTAGTTTTCAAGCACTTCTTTGTTTTCTTTACTTTGCTTCTTTGCATGCCAAGATGTTCCAGTCTAATCTAGTTCTTCCCTTCTCTAGACCTGGAATCAGCCATTTCTGCAGAAAACCCTGTGATTCCTTTTAGCAGAGAATGGTATTTAGAATCTAAGGGCCTCACTTTAGGATCTCCCATATAATTTTTTAGGTTGCTAACCACCATTTTACTTATTTATTATTATTTTTTGAGACAGAGTCTCCTTCTATCACCCAGGCTGGAGTGCATGGTATGATCTCGGCTCACTGCAACCTCCACCTCCTGGGTTCAAATGATTCTTGTGCCTCAGCCTCCCAAGTAGCTGGGACTACAGGCACGTACCACCACACCCAGCTAATTTTTGTATTTGTAGTAGAGACGGGGTTTCACCATGTTGGCCAGGCTGGTCTTGAACTCCTGACCTCAAGTGATCCGCCCACTTCAGCCTCCCAAAGTGCTGGGATTACAGGCGTGAGCCACTGCACCCAGCCAAGAATGGTATTTAGAATCCAAAGACCTCACTTTGGAATCTTCCATACAATTTTAAAAGTTGCAACCACCATTTTAAATTGCTTCATAATATTTCCATGAAGTGGTTGGACTACAGCTTCACTATTTTAGTGATAATGGGTATTCTGAAGAGTAAGAATCTTTCACTATTCAAAATAATACTGTGATAAAAGGCTGTGTGCATAAAATGTTGTTTTGAATTGAGAATGAGTGCCTTAGGATCCATTCTAGAGTAACTAGGTTAAAGGGTGGAGACACTTTTGAGACTCTCTTTGCAAATCACCTCATTGCCCTCCAGAAAGATTGTGGTAATTTGCCCACTCATTAGAAGTGACTCAGATTCTTAGTGCTCTCTTACCAGCAGTAGTAGTATAATTTTTAAAAATAGGGAAAAAAAAAAAAAAAAAAAACCACGGAGAGGGGAAGGGGCAGCTCTGCAAATCCATATCTATAGAAGCTTGGTTCTCCTTAGAGAATATTCATGTCTTTGATTAATGGGTTAGGTTGAATATCATGTTTCCTGTTGATAATTTGAGCATGTTTTATATAATCAGGCTATTTTATAATGGGAAGACTCAGCAAAAGAAGAACTAAGCAAATACTGTTGATGTTCTCCTAATGTTTGGATAATATGCATAGCGTGATCCAGGAGCGGGAGGACTAAATCGACACAACATGGTCATTCCTAGGCATGGACTGTCCTGTGGCAGACACATTGCTGGAGTCACCACCAGCAGATGAGGCTAGAAGGTTCAAAGCCCCACTGCCAGTCAGCACCCGCTGCAGCCTCTTCTCTCAGGACCCAAGGGCTCCCAGGGGAACATGTAGTCCCTCTACCCATGGCAAAACAGCTACAGGAGAGAATGGGACCAAGGCAAGACTTAAGCCTGCGGTTCCCATTCCATAGTTGCATAAGCCACAGGTTGTGGGACTCCATCCCACACCTCAGCCCAAGTACTTCATTCTGAGGGTTAACATAGCTGTCGGGAGGAACAGCAATCAACCTGGGTTTTGAAAGGGAGAAAGATTTCAAACAGATGGGTTGAAATGCAAATGAGAACATTCTACGAAGAGAAAGCAACACCTCAGGGTTCTCATGCTGGCCTCACCCAAGCACCCCAGCTTCTCATGCCATACCCACCCATCCGCATGTCATATGCACCTGCAAAGCATCCTCCTCACTGGCTCAGTCTTATCCGAGCCGTCACCACCATTGCCACCCCCAAACCCTTCCTGGCTACACCCTTGTTCCATGCCCACCATCCCCCCAACTGTATTCATTCATTCATTATCCAAAAGTGTCCTGGAAGCCAACCATGTACTAGCCGTGTGCCAAGCATGTGCTAGACACAAGGACTATAGTCACGCACCAAACAGAATCTGTCGCTCCCTCCAGGGAGCTCATAGCTAAGGGAAGGAGGCAAATTAAATAACAGATAAATGTGCAATTTCCAATGCCATGGGTTGCGATGCCTGCTGGAAAGGAAAAGTAAAGACTGGAACGAGAAACCACAGTGGGCTCCACTAACCCAGCCAGATAACCCTCCACCCCACTCCCATCACCCACATTGGAAGCATCTCCTTGGCTGTAGCCCTCACCGCTTGGGCGCTCTTTGAGGGCAGGAACTGCATTGTGATCATCTTTGTGTCCCCAGCACCTTGCAGGGTGCCTGGCTTCTGGTCCTTCCATCACACGAATGGTGACAAAGGCCGGCAGGGACACACATCCAGGGCGTAGTGATGGATGCAGCTCAATGAACTCAGTTTTAAGAGGCAGAACACTGTCCCCCGCCCCTCCGACAACCACCGGCTAGGTACCAGGGACCAACCCTCTCAACACCCAAGAGCTTCAATCTCTGCATTGGTGAGAAGTGGAAGCTTAGGGAGGCACCTTTCTGAATTCTGGGGCATGAACATTTCTGAGAACATTCACCTTTTGTCCCTATATACGACAGAGGTTCTGTGACCTGACAAAGGATGATCTTCAAGTGTGCAGAATCCAGCTCTGATGCAGTTTGGTCTCATGCTCCACAGGAAGTTTGAAATCGCAGCCATATTAGGTAAAGATCGCCTTATCTGTGGCTTCCAAGCCCAATCAAGATTCATTCCTGGGGAAACTGGAAACAACATACGGGAAGCATTTTGTAGTTGCTTAAAACAAAACAAAAAACACCAAGACTGGAGTTGCTGGAGGTCATGGAAACTCAGCTGGGGCCCAACAGACCCTGAAGGAAATGGAAGACGCCTGCTCTAGCCCAGAGGGTCACTGAGCTCTGCAGCCTGGGAGCTGGGTGCAAGGTTCAGATCCCTCTCCCTGACTTCCTCTACACAGCCTGCGCCTCCAGAACAGAGTCTCTGTATTAGTACTTTTTCATGCTGCTGATAAAGACATACCCAAGACTGGGAAGAAAAATAGGTTTAATAGACATACAGTTCCACATAGCTGAGGAGCCCTCACAATCACCACAGAAAGCAAGGCGGAGCAAGTCACGTCTTGCATGGATGGCAGCAGCCAAAGAGAAAGAACTTGTGCCAGGGAACTCCTCTTTATAAAACCATCAGCTCTCATGACGCTTATTCACTATGGTGAGAACAGCACGGGAAAGACTTTCCCCCATGATTCAATTCCCTCCCACCAGGTCCCTCCCACAATGCTTGGGAATTGTGGGAGTAACAATTCAAGATGAGATTTGCATGGGGGCACAGCCACACCGTATCAGTCTCCTTCCCCGAGAGCACCTGGCCAGGGCCTCTCCTACCCAGAACTGTCCCCAGCCCTCCTGCTGCTTGCTTTGCCAAGGTTGCCTATGCCTTCCTCTCTCTCACCCCCACCCTACTCCACACCCTGCCTTGGCTCACTCCAGGCCACGTTTGGTTTCTGAAAGGCCACTGGTGTCTCCACTGCTGAGTATGCCAAGGCACCTGCGCAGGGAGGGAGCCTCATCTTGTCATACAGACCTGGGCTCTGACTATGCTGGGGGTCTGGACATGTCACTCAACAGTGCTGACCCCATTTGTGCAGAACAAAGTTGCCCAGGTCACAGGGCATTGGAAGCTTAGAGGAGAGGATAATGAAGCAATTCTGTGTGAAGGGCAGCATCACACATGGTCTCCTATGGAAAACCATCCTTTTCTCCTCACCCCTCACAGAACTTGGCCTCACTCTTACAGTACTTAGGAACATAATAATCACTCTAGCTACTGTTTTTTGAACAAAAGGAAGTTACCTAGCTTCTCACAGTCTCCATTTCCTCATGTTAAATGTGGCTAATGATGTCCATTGCTTTGGGTGGTTATAAGGGTTTAAATAAGATGATGGGTGTGTAGTGCAGAGCCTGGTGTATGACAACAATAACTGTAACAAAAATAAAATAGTTACTGGTATTATAGTAATATATAGTATACTAATGAGTATGCACTTAGTAAGTTCTGCCAGGCAATGTGTTTGCTGTGATTCATAATCAATTTCCCCACTACTGTCTGGAAGGAAACATAATTATTATCCCTTGTTTATACATGAGGAAACCACAGATGGTAAGCAGTGAGTGTGGCTGCACCTGCCTCAGCCCTACGGAGTCCTCAATGGGAGGGCCTGCACTTTCCCCTCCATCGACCCCCCGCCTTCATGCACACATGATGCCATGTAACAGGTGTTCTTTCATCCAGTGCCTGTTTATTGAGCACCTGTTATTTACCAGGCATTATTCTTGGTGCTAGGGATATGTCGTAGCTCAGGCTGCTGTAACAGAATACCATACATTGGGTGGCTTAACCATTTATTTCTTACATTTTTGGGGGCTGGGAAGTCCAAGATCAAGATGCTGGCAGATTCGGTGTCTGGCGAGGGTCTTCTTCCTGACTTGTAGATAGCTGCCTTCTTGTGGTGTCCTCACATGGCAAAGACCGAGCAAGAGCTCTGTTGTCTCTTCCTCTTCTTATAAGGACACTAATAGCATCATGGGGGCTCCACCCTCATGATTTCATCTAAACCTAATTACCTCCCAAAGGCCCCACTGCCAAATGCCATTACATGGGTGATTAGGACTTCGACATACGAATTTGGGGAGGACACAAACATTTAGTTTATAGCAGGATATGAGCTTGAAAAGATGTTTAGGAAATTTTAAAATCTGTTAAAGAAATGGTCAAAAAAAGGGAAAGAATCAAATGGAACTTCTGGGGATAAAAAGTATAATAATTGAAAGAGATACTTAGTGGAATAAGAAGCAGACATCCAAGAGAAAAAAAGGACAAAAAAAAAACCTCTATGCACATCTCTATTAACACACTAAAAAACAAAACCATTCATTTAAAATGTAGGCAAGTTAAAATTAAATTGTATTTTTCAAAGACGTATCAGGGTGAAGGCTGCTCTTAATTTGCTTCCATAACATTAAACAGTGGTATTGACTCTTTTTCTTTCCATGTGCTGATCAATACGCAATCATTGATAGAGGATATTGGACACAGCAGAGGACTAGCTCACCAATGTGACAGACACAATGCCACCATTTTGGATGAATGATTATTGAGTATTGAGTTGCCCGGTAGTGGGCCAGCTACTTTGAACCAAGCATCCATGGACAGAAAGACTTTGATTACATGCAATTCCATGGTAGGTTTAATACTGCCATAGTTTCAAAGTCATAAATAAATGTAAACAATCATTTAAGATATTTGCAATTTCCACTGGTAACAAATTCACAGGCGTAAAATTGTGGTTTGTTGTCTACATTCATAATTACATAAAATACTTAATTTAATTTAATTTTTATTTTTTAAGATGGAGTCTCACTCTGTCACCCAGACGGGAGTGCAATGGCATGATCTCGGCTCACTGCAACCTCTGCCCCCAGGGTTCAAGTGATTCTCCTGCTTCAGCTTCTCGAATAGCTGAGATTATAGGCACCTGCCACCACACCTGGCTAATGTTTGTATTTTTAGTAGAGACGGGGTTTCGCCATGTTGGCCAGGCTGGTCTCGAACTCCTGACCTCAGGTCATCCACCTGCCTTGGCTTCCCAAAGTGCTGGGATTACACTGTGCCCGGCCAAATACTAAATTTTAGAGAGTAAAGAAAGTAACAATGCAACTTTTCCCCCATTTAAGTTAATTGACTCCCTAAATTCTGTTTATGAGCTTCTCATCAACAGCAAACCCTAGGTTGAAAACTCCTACATTAGCTGGAAGGCACCTAGGTCCCTAGGCCCCCTGTTCAGAGGACAGTTGCATAGTTGGTCACCAAGATCACCCAATGAGCTCTTCTACTACACCATTGAGATTTGGAAGTTGTTTGTTACAGCAGCTAGTATTACTTATTTTAACTAATACAGAAATCAAAGTTTAGATTTAAGAAGTCCAATAAATAAAAAGAAATCCACATATAGACAAATCATAATGAAATTGCACAAAAACAGAGAGAATGAGTTTTTCTTTCCTTCTTTCTTTTTTCTTTCTTTCTCTCTCTGTTTCTCTCCCTTCCTTCCTTCCTTCCTTCCTTTCTCTCTCTCTCTCTCTCTCTCTCTCTCTCTCTCTCTCTCTCTCTCTGTCTCTCTCTCTGTCTCTCTCTCTGTCTCTCTCTCTCTCTCTGCCTTTCTCTGTTATGCAGGCTGGAGTGTGGTGGTACGATCATAACTCACTGCAGCCTCATACTCCTGGGCTCAAGCAATCCTTCTACCCTAGCCTCCCAAGTAGCTGGGACCACAGGCATGTGCCACCATGTTGGCTAATTTTTGTGGATATGGAGTCTTGCTTTGCTGCCCAGGCTGCTATTGAACTCCTGGCCTCAAGTCTTGGCCTCCCAAAGCTCTGAGATTACAGGTGTGAGCCACTGCACCTGGAAGAGAAGGTCTTTAAAGCAGCCAAGGAGGAAAGAGAGATTGCTTTCAGTGAGACTAACAGTTGACTTCTCATGAGCAATAATGGGAGCCAGAGGACAGGGCATGATTACCTTCCATGTCTGAGAAAGCATGAACTGTCGGCCTAGAATTCTATATTCAGCAAAAGTATCTTTTAAGAATATGGCTGAAATAAAGACATTTTTCAGACCAAAAAAAGAAATGGGCTGTTTGAAGTGAGTTACACCAGATTCTGGGAGAAGAAGAAGGACAATTCCCATGATTCGAATGATTCCTCAGGTTGCTCTGGACTCTCTCCTTCTGCCCCAGCCTGAGCAGTAGGGAAGTGAAATGTGAACCATACTGTGCCCCATCAGCATTCTTGCCTGAGGATAAGTTACATAAATGGTAACATCAGTTATCTGCTTCTAACAAAATCCCTCCAAACTCAGTGATGTAAAATAACAGTATTGCTCATGAGTCAGTAGGACAATCTGTTCATCTGGACCAGGCTCCGCTGGTCTTAGCTGGGCTTACTCATGGTCTATAGTGAGCTGGCAGGTCTGTTGGATACTGACTGGTCTAAGTGGCCTTACTCATACATCCGAGTTGGCTGGCCATTGGCTGGAGTTGATGGGGGTAACTGGGCTATGTGTCTCCCACCATCCAGCAGGCTAGCTTGAGCTTGTTCATGTGGGTGGCAGGGCTCCAAGGGAGTAAGGAAAACTGCAAGACCAGGCCTGGAACTGGCACCTTGTCACTTCTGTCTCATTCTGTTGGTCAAAGTGTAAGGCCAGCCCAGCTTCAAGAGGTCAGGAAACAGACTCTACCTCTTAATGAAAGAAGCAAAAAAGTTGTCTTACAAAAAGGCAGGGAGGGGAATCCTGAATCATTGGGACCATTTTTCCCCCCAAATTTGTCAAAGTGACTTTGAAATAAAGGCCCCAAGCTAGTGTGGTGTGGCTCTAGAGGAAGAAATCTTAGGGAAATTATGAAAAGTCCCAGGCATCATGCCCTATAAATATATCATTTGATCTTTGTAACTACCCAAACAGTTAGATGCCATTGGCAGGGAGAGCAAGTAACCAAGTAACCTGACTGAGGTTGCCTTGATAAAGCCAGGTCAACGATAAAGACAGGACTTGAACCAGGTCATCTAACATCAGGGCCAGTCTCTTACCCACCTACTCCGTTGCCTTCCTGACAATGACACTCAGCGTGTGAACCTGGGTGTATGGCTGTGTGTACGTCACAATCTTTCTAGGCTTCAGATACTTCAGTGTTTTGTTTTCTTAATAAACACATGTGTGACTAAGATGTAATAATTCTTGTTAGTGCTTTGGAGAAAGAAAAGTACTACATAAGCTCAAGATTACAGGAAAAACATCATGAAGACTATCCCTCCAGCAACAAGCAATGGAAATGGATGGGCTGCAACTCAGGTCCGGCTCTGCCAATTGCTTAGCAAGTCACTGGGTCTCTCTGAGTTTTCCTCATCGGTAAAGTGGGGACCCTTCTCTGACAGTGGTTTCAAGGATTTGATGAAATGATGTATTTGACAATGCCTTGTTTTTCTCAGTGTACAGCAGGCACTGGCGTCTGTTTCCTTCCCTGGTATCTCCTTCTATGCACTGGGAAAATCCTACGGGCTTGGAGCAGCTTTGCCAGGACACCTGATGAGAAGAGGGCATCTTTGCAAGCTCTGTTTTCTCAGACATCCTACGTGGATTGCTATTTCTGCCAAAGCGTAATTAAATTCTGGAGCAGCGAGCACAGATAATTAATGGTGAGCCTTGTTAGGCGTGACTTTGGTTAATGTCTACAACAGTGGAAGAGCCTGGTCACGGGCAATTAGTATTTATTGTGTAATTAGGATGCTCAGTTGGCAGGAAGAGGGCTAGCAGCTTGCCTGTCTGGGGTGGCAGATGGAGGGCTGGGTCTCCCCTGGGCACAGCAGGCTGGACGCGGGCAGGACAGGGGCAGGAGTCCCAGGGGCAGGAAGTGTAGCCCAACTGCCCTCTGTGCGTGGAGGCCACACCCACAGCCCCATCCCTTCTGCCAGCAGGTTTTCAGCTCAGAAGGCCAACATCAGAAACCTGACTAGGAGGCCAGGCATGGTGGCTCACGCTGGTAACCCCAGCACTTTGGGAGGCTGAGGTGGGCGGATCATGAGGTCAGGAGTTCAAGACTAGCCTGGCCAACATGGCAAAACCCCTTATCTACTAAAAATACAAAAATTAGCTGGGCGTGGTGGCACACGCCTGTAATCCCAGCTACTCGGGAGGCTGAGGCAGGAGAATCCCTTGAACCCAGGAGGCGGAGGTTGTAGTGAACTGAGATTGTGCCACTGCACTACATCCTGGGTGACAGAGCAAGACTCCATCTCAAAAAAAAAAAAAAAAGAAAGAAACCTGAGTGGAAAGATGAATTATTTACACTTACACTTTTTTTTTTTTTTTTTTTTTTTGAGACGGAGTCTCACTCTTGTCACCCAGGCTGGAATGCAGTGGCATAATCTCGGCTCACTGCAATGTCCGCCTCCTGGGTTCAAGCGATTCTCCTGCCTCAGCCTCCCAAGTAGCTGGGATTACAGGTGGCCGCCACCACACCCGGCTAATTTTTAATATTTTTAATAGAGACGGGGTTTCGCCATGTTGACCAGGCTGGTCTCGAACTCCTGACCTCAGGTGATCCGCCCACCTCAGCCTCCCAAAGTGCTGGGATTACAGGCGTGAGCCACTGCGCCCAGCCAAATTATTTAAACTTTTACATTGTATTTATTTATTTATGTTCTGAATAGGTAATGTATTCACATTAAATCACATTCACATAATGCATTCACATAAATGCACTAACATCAAAATATATAAAGAGACAGGCCAGGCACAGTGGCTCACGCCTGTAATCTCAACACTTTGGGAGGAAGGTGGATCACTTGGGGCCAGGAGTTCGAGACCAGCCTGGGCAACATGGCAAAACCTTGTCTCTACTAAAAATACAAAAATTAGCCAGGTGTGGTGACACACGTCTGTAGTCCCAGTTCTCTGGAGGCTGAGGCAGAAGAATCGCTTGAACCTGGGAGGCGGAGGTTCCAGTGAGCCGAGATCATGCCACTGCACTCCAGCCTGGGTGATAGAGTGAGACTCAGTTAAAAATATATATATATATATATATATATATATATATATATAGAGAGAGAGAGAGAGAGAGAGAGAGAGAGAGAAACCAAAAATCTTCCTCCCACACTGACCCCCATTAGGTTTATACAAGCAAATCCAAATATATATTCTCTCTCCAACTTTTTTAAAAATGCAAATGTTAACAAACATGTGTTTTGAACTTTGTTTTTCTTTAACCAAAATGCTTCTCTTTAGGGCAGTGACACTACTTTGTATGATACCGTAATGGTGGATACATGTCATTACACATTTGTCCAAACCCACAGAAAATGCAACACCAAGAGTCAACCCAAATGTAAACTATGGACTTTGGGGCCAGGTGCAGTGGCTCACACCTGTAATTCTAGCATTTTGGGAGGCCGAGGCAGGAGAATCACTTGAGCCCAGGAGTTTGAGACTACCCTAGCCAACATGATGAGACTCTGTCTCTATAAAAAGTTTTAAAGATTAGCTGGTTATGGTGGCACATGCTTACCCATACCTGAATAGTCACAGCTACTCTGGAGGCTGAAGCTGGAGGATCCCTTGAGCCCAGGAGGTTGAGGCTGCAGTGAGCTGTGAACTATGGACTCTGGGTGATTATGATGCATCAGTGGAGGTTCATCAATTGTCACAAATGCACCATTCTGGTGGGGGATGTTGATGAGGTGAGGCTGTGCATGGGTGGGGGAAGAAGGTATACAGGAACTCTTTGTACTTTTCTCTCAATTTTGCTCTGAACCTGAAATTGCACTGAAAAATAAAGTCTATTTTTTAACATTTAAGTTTCTTCCTTTTCTTTTTTTTAAATAGCTGCATGGAATTTCACTGGAGAGATGTGTCTCATTTTCTTTAATCAGTCACCTACTAGCAGACATTTAGGTTGTTTCCAGTCTTCAGTTATTAAAAGCATATCCAAGGAATAATGCTGAATGAACAATGAATAACACAGGTCCTTTTGCATGGGTGTGTGTAGACCTTTGGGCTTGTATTAATCGGGGAACAGGCCACATTCTGTAACAAAAGACCACGTAACAGCACAGCAAGCCAAGGCTGGCAGGATGGGCCACTGTCCTGAGTTCTGCTTACAGGAAGGAGACAGAAAGTCCAGGGCAACGAGGCCTTTAAAATATATATATACACGCACACACACATATATACACATACATATATATATGTATGTGTATATATGTGGGTGTGTGTATATATTTTATATATATACATGCATATATATGTATATATGTATGTGTATATATGTGTGTGTGTATATATATGTATATGAAGTTTCTTTTTAAAAGAATTAAAAATAGGGAACTGCTGGGCCTTTCCATCTCTTCTGCCATGCGAGAACGCAGTATTTGTGCCTTTTTGCTCTCTTCCACATGTGAGAATCCAGCAAGAAGGCACCGTCTTGGAAGCAGACAGCAGCCCTCACTTGGACACCAAACCTGCCAGCACCTTGCCTTTAGACTTCCCAGCCTCCAGAGCTGTGAGAAAATAAATGTCTATTGTTTATAAATTACCTAGTCTTCGGTATTTTATAGGTTATAGCAGCATAAATGGACTAACACGTCAGCAACCTCAATTCTGGATATATATTTTTAAAAATTGAAAGCAGGGACCCTAGCAGATATTGTACACCCATGTGCACAGCAGCATCATTTACACTAGTCAAGAGATAGATGGCCGGGCACAGTGGCTCACGCCTGTAATCCCAGCATTTTGGGAGTGGATCCCAGCACAAAGTGAGTGGATCACTTGAGGCCAGGAGTTCAAGACCAGCCTGGCCAATCTGGTGAAACCCCATCTCTACTAAAAATACAAAAATTAGCCACACGTGATGGCACACCTATAATCCCAGCTACTCAGGAGGCTAAGGCAGAAGAATCACTTGAACCTGGGGGGCAGAGGTTGCAGTGAGCTGAGATTGCACTGCCGCACTCCAGCCTGGCAACAGCGTGAGACTCTATCTAAAAAAAAAAAAGTAGAAATACACATGTCCATTGATGGATGAGTGGGTAAACAAAATGTGGTATATACATACAATGGAATTGTCTTAGTCCATTCAGGTTGCTAGAACAAAATATCTTAGATTAGGTGCCTTATAAACAACAGAAGTTTATTTATCACAGTTCTGGGGGCTGGGGAGTCTGAGATCAAGGTGCCAGCATGGTGGTGGGTAAAAGAGCTGCTTGATGATGGCCCACTTCCTGGTTCATAGATGGCATCTTCCTGCTGTATCCTCACATGTTGGAAGGCGTGAGGAGTCTCTCTAGGGTTGCTTCAATAAAGGCCACTATCCCATTCATGACGGCTCTGCCCCCATGTCCTAATCACTTCCCCAGGGCTCCGTTTCCTGATACTATCACATTCACGATCAGGTGTCAACATGTGAATTTTTGTTTGGCAGAGGTGGGGTGTACAAAAATATTCAGACCACAGCAGAAATAGTATTCAGCCTTTAAAAGCAAAGAAATCCTGTCACATACTTCAACATGAATGAACTTTGAGGATATTATGCTAAATGAAATAAGCCGGCCACAAAATAACAAACATTAAGTGGAAGGCAATCTGATTCCACTTATAGGAGGTACCTAGAATAGTCAAACGCATAGAAACAAAAAGTAGAATGGTGATTTCCAGGGGCTGGGGGAGTGGGGGAAAAGAGGAGTTGCTGGTTTGATTTTTTTTTTTTTTTTTTGAGACGGAGTCTCACTCTGTCGCCCAGGCTGGAGTGCAGTGGCACGATCTTGGCTCACTGCAACCTCTGCCTCCCGGGTTCACGCCATTCTCCTGCCTCAGCCTCCTGAGTAGCTGGGACTACAGGCGCCCACCACCATGCCCAGATAATTTTTGTGTTTTTAGTAGAGATGGTGTTTCACTATGTTGGCCAGGATGGTCTCAATCTCTTGACCTCGTGATCCGCCTGCCTCGGCCTCCCACAGTGCTGGGAATATAGGCGTGAGCCACTGCGCCCAGCCGAGGAGTTGCTGTTTTAAAGGATGTGGAATTTCAGTTTTGTGAGATGAAAAAGTTCTGGAGGCTGGGCGCAGTGGTAACTGCAATGTTATGTGTTTACCATGGTAACTTTTGTGTTATGTGTTTTCCACCACAATAAAAAATGCATTATGAAAGAAAGAAATCTTGGGGATGTCTTAAAAACGTTCACGCTCTCTGTCTCAGCTACTCCATTTCCTAGCAAGTGGATGGGTGGAGCCAGGGGATCTATACAACTAGTTAAGGACCAAGAACTCAGGATAAACTTATTTATATTAGCACAAAATTGAAAACAGCCCCGAAGTCCAGAAACAGAGGCATAGTTAAGAAACTGTGATATCTGCCAGGCGCGGTGACTCACACCTGTAATCCCAGCACTTTGGGAGGCCAAGGTGGGCAGATTACGAGGTCAGGAGATGGAGACCATCCTGGCTAATAAGGTAAAACCCCGTCTCTACTAAAACTACAAAAATAATTAGCTGGGCGTGGTGGCAGGCACCTGTAGTCCTAGCTACTCGGGAGGCTGAGGCAAGAGAATGGTGTGAACCCAGGAAGCGGAGCTTGCAGTGAGCCCAGATCAGTTCACTGCACTCTAGCCTAGGCGATAGAGAGAGAGGACTCTGTCTCAAAAAAAAAAAAAAAAAAAAAAAAATTGTGATATCCCCACTCAAGGGAAATCACTGCAGACATTTAAAACAGTGCACAAGGCCGGGCACAGTGGCTCACACCTGTAATCCCAGCGCTTTGGGAGACCGAGGTGGGCAGATCACCAGAAGTCAGGAGTTCGAGACCAGCCTGACCAACATGGACAAACCCCATCTCTACTAAAAATACAAAAAAATTAGCTGGGCATGGTAGCACATGCCTGTAATCCCAGCTACTTGGGAGGCTGAGGCAGGAGAATTGCTTGAACCCAGGTTGCGGTGAGCCAAGATCGTGCCATTGTACTCCAGCCTGGGCAACAAGAGCAACACTCTGTCTCAAACAAAAAAAAAAAAGAATCAAACATTTTCTGTACCATGTGACTGTAGCTATAAGTCAAGCCAAAATGATGTCCACACATTCATGCATACACACGTGTGCGTGCACATACACACACTAAAAGGAAATATAGCAGAGTAATAACAGTATGGTCTTTAAGAGGTAGAATGACAGAGGATTGGTTTTTTCCCTTCTTAGATTTTCTTTTTCTAAAAATTAACATAATTCTTTATCATAAAAAATTTCTCATTTTTGAATAAACAAACTGTGGCATATCCAGATGACGAAATATTATTGAACGCCAAAAATAAATTGTATTAGTCCGTTCTCATGCTGCTAATAAAGACATAACTGAGAGTAGGTAATTTATAAAGGAAAGAGGTTTAATGAACTCACAGTTCCACATGGCTGGGGACACCTCACAATCATGGCAGAAGATGAAGGAGGAGCAAAGTGACGTCTTACATGGTGGTGGGCAAGAGAGCTTGTGCAGGGGGACTCCCGTTTATAAAACCATCGGATCTCATGAGACTTATTCACTACCCCGAGAACAGCACAGGAAAACCCCCTTCCCATGATTCAATTGTCTCCACCTGGCCCCACCCTTGACACGTGGGGATTATTACAATCAAAGTGAGTAATGGCCAAACCTCATCTCTACTAAAAATACAAAATATTAGCCAGGCATGGTGGCGGGCAACTGTAATCCCAGCTACTAGGGAGGCTGAGACAAGAGAATTGCTTGAACCTGGGAGGCAGAAGTTGCAGTGAGCCGAGATCCCCACGCTGCACTCCAGCCTGGCTGACAGAGCAAGATTCTGTGTCAAAAAAAAAAAAAAAAAGGTCAGGTTGCCAGAGGTTTGGGCGGGAGCAAGAAGGAATGAATAGGAGAATTTTTAAGGCAGTGAAACCACTCTGTATGATACTGTAATTGTGGCTACAAGTCATTATGCATGCGTCCAAACCCATAGAATGTACACCTAGAGTGAAGCCTGTGGGAACTTTTGTTTAATGGATACAGAGTTTCAGTCTGGGAGATGGATCCTGGTGCTGGTTGCACAGCAGTGCGAATGTACTTAATGTCACTGAATAGTACAATTAAAAATGGTTAAAATGGCAAAAATTTATGTTATGTATATTTTACCATGATTAAAAGAAGAGCAAGAAATCTGTAAACTATGGGCTTTAAGTAATAATTATGTAACAATATTGGCTCATTAACTGTAGCAAATGTATAACACCAATGTGAGCTGTTAACAAGGAAAGTAGGGGGTGGTTAGTGGGTATTTGGGAACTCAGTACTTTCTGCTCAATTTTTATGTAAACCTAAAATTGCCCCAAACATAAAGTCTATTTTTTTTTTTAATCCTCATTTTGCTTTTCATTAAAAACAAGCCCTGGGTAGTGTCAACAGCTGTCCTGTGATGAGCGTTCCATAGGCCATGTGTCTTCCCGGCGGATCTGGCCCCGCTCTTGCACTGGGAGAGTGGGGTCAGCTATGGATCATTCCCTGGGTCAGAGAAGTGACAGTCTGGACCAGGGCTGGAGAGCAGTCGTTTATAATCCTGGCAGGAAACTGCGCTCTCCAGGAGCGCTCACAGGACAGCAGACGCTTGTGAGTCTCACCTCCTGGGCAGGTCAGTTCTCAGGCAGTTGGGATCAGGCAGTGTCACAGCAGGGCTGGGGAGGGATTCTTGGATATCAGGCATGGGAATGGGGGCAAAGATATAAGGAAAACCTGCCACAGCACCCCACAATCCCGCAACTCCACTGGGATTTCAGCCTCGTGATATCAGCCACTGCGTCTGTCCGATGGAGACAATACTCATTTTCTCCCCACCTCTGCCACATCTCCCTGGACCCATGGCTGCTTGGAGGGGAGGGGCTGATGGCGCAGACCCTGTCCTGGGTGCTCCAGGGGAGAAAGCAGAGGCCAAGGCGAGAGCCAATGACTTGCTTAAGGTCACTGTGCCCTTCCACCTGGGGTGACTGGGCTTTGGGAATACTGATGCACTTGGAGAATTGGCTGGAGTAATTTCCAGTGGTCTATGGTGACTTTGAACCCTACGCCAGAGAGATCCTGTACCCAAGGGCGCTGAGGTTAAGGCTGCTTTCCTGCTTTGCATTTATTGTTTTAAATAATTTACTATTGTTTTAAGTAATTGCATTTATTGCTTTAAAAATTCCCGATCGCTTTAAATAATTTCATTTATTGTTTTAAATAATTCACTGCGAAACTGATCAGTGTTCTGTGTAGGACAGTCAGAGCCTCACATATAAACACAAAGAAGAAAATTAAGATCGCCTGCATTTACACCATTCAGAAATACAGCTGTGGACTTTTTGAAGTATGTTCTCTGGTCCTATTTTCTATGGCTCTTTGCTCATTGATTAAACAACACTCATTAGCACTTCCTGGGTACTAGGCACTGTCCTAGGTACTGGGAATATGATAATAAATAAGATTTGGTTCCTGACCTCAAGGAGCTTAAAATGGACCCCCCACAACAACCCACACACATGCGCGCGCGTGCACACACACACACACACACACACTCTGACAGAGTACTGAACATAATGTCTTGGAACCTTTCCCCCCCCACTGAATGTATTGTGAACACTTTCCCATGTGATTAAATATTGTGTCACAATACCATTTAAATGGTTACACAGTGTGTCATTCTGTGAACCTACCATCATTTATTTCACCAGTCTATTGTGGAACAGTCAGTGCTTTGGTGAAAATCTCCGTGGCTCGATCTTTGTGCACATTTATGGTTCGTTCTCTCTTTTTTGTTTTTTTTCCAATTTTATTATTGTGGTAAAATACACATAACATAAAATGTACCATCTTCACCATTTTAACTGGACGTTTCACTGGTATTAAATACATTTATAATGTTGTACAACCATTGCCAGAACTCTTTGTCTTGTAAAACTGAAACTCTATACCCACTGTACAGCAACTCCCATTCCCCTCTCCCTCAGGCCCTGGCAGCCACCATTCTACTTTCCATCGCTGTGAATTTGGCCTCTTTGGATGTCTCATGTAAGTGGAATGAATTGCACTGCATTTGTCCTTTTGCGACGGGCTTATTTCACTCCGCATGATGTCCTCAAGCTTCATTCATGTTGTACCCCATGTCAGAACTTCCTCCCTTCTAAGACTGAACAATATTCCACTGTATGTATAGACCATATTTTCTTTATCCACGGTATACTTATTTCTCCAGGCTAAATATCTAGAAGTGGAATTTCTGGGTCAAAAGCTTTGCTATTCGTTGCCTAATTCTCTTCTAGCACACAGGTGCCAGTTTCCTCTTCTTACCCTCCAAGGACAAGAGTTTTCATTTCCCTGCACTTCTGCCAGCACTGAGCACTATAAGCTTTTTAAAAACCTTTTGGATATAATTTCAAATTTACAGAAAGATTGCAAGAGAACAAGGACCTCCCCTGTTACCTAGATTCACCAAGTGCCAACCGTTGCCCCATTTGCTCTCCTCCTCCTTCTCCCTCCCTCCCAACCCCATCCATCCTCTTTCTTTTCGTTTCTGGACCATTTAAGAGTAAGTTGCAAACATCACAGTGCTTTATCCCTGGTTGTTTCAGTGTGCATTTCCTAACAATGTCTTACATAACCACTGTACAATTATAAAAATCAGTAAATTCAACCTTGATGCGATTACTACTATTTTTTTTTTTTTTTTTTTGAGACAAAGTCTCGCTCTGTCTCCCAGGCTGGAGTGCAGTGGCGCAATCTTGGCTCACTGCAAACTCCACCTCCCAGGTTCAAGCAATTCTCCTGCCTCAGTCTCCTGAGTAAATGGGATTACAGGCGCCCACCACCACGCCCAGCTAATTTTGTATTTTTAGTAGAGACGGGGTTTCACCATGTTAATCCCAGCACTTTGGGAGGCCGAGACGGGCGGATCACTCGAGGTTAGAAGTTACTACTATTTCCTAATCCACAATCCATATTTAAATTTTACCAACATTTTCAATTATGCCCTCTCTACTTCCCCCCACTCCAATCCAAATGCAGGATCCCACATTGCATTTAGGTGTTACATCTTTTTAGTCCCTTTTCATCTGGAGCATTATAAATTTTTAATACGTTTGTCAATTTAAAAGGCCCAAATGTGTCCTGTTGTTGTTTTCATTTATTTCACTTCTGGCAAAGCTGAATATTTCTTCTGGTGTGAACTGCTCTTTTGTATATTTCCTTTTGTGCATTGCCTGGTGGTGTCCTTTGTCCCTGCTTCTCTCCTGGATTTATACCAGCACCAGCACTTTAGTCACCAGATGTGACCTTCCACAAGCAACCCTTGACCTGGAGAAAGCGATGACCTGCTGTCCCCCTGGATCCTCCCGGTCCTGTCCCCTTGGATCAGCCGCTTGGCCGAGATTTTGAAAGAGTACAGTTGTCTGGTCTGAGCAAGGACACCCCATCTGTCCTTCCAAACTCTAGGGAGTACAGAGAGTTATTCCTGTTTGGGTTCGACATTTCCTGCGGGATCTGACCGGCTGCCAACCCCAGTTTTGTTTCCAAGAGGCCACCTGCTGAGCGTCAGCAGCGGTCCACGGCCTCCAAGGTTGCTATTGATCAATGTCCGCTCCAGCGGGTTCCTGGCATCCGAGGCCTGCTCTGTGTCCCGGGAGAAGGGATTGTGGTGAATGGAAAACTCCCAGGGCACACTGAGGGGGCCCCACAGAGCGCAGGATGCAGAAGGGTTCACCTGCTGAACCTGGATAAGCCCCTGCATGTAGCAGAGCTCGTTTCCTCCCTGGAAAGATGGAAAAGGCCAAGGCTCACAGACACAAAGACAACAGCAGAGGAAGAATCCTGCCGAGGCCACCAGGACACCATGCAGTCTTGTTGCTGACCGTTGTTATTTTGTGTGTAAATTTTTATTAAATCAGTTATCATTCTTTTGTGCACTCATAGAAAGGAAAATAGAAGCAAAATAAATGTCAATATTCCGGGCTTGGCTCTTCCTCATCACAGTTTTTCCATGTCTTAATTTTTTTCTAACGAAGGAAAATGTAAATACATAAAATGAGAGAAAATAGGATGATGAGCCGCCAGGTGATACTCATCACCCCTGGCCTCATCCAATTCCCCATGACTACACTCCCTCCAGATTATTAGGGGACAAACTCCAGACATCATAGATTTTCCTCTGTAGACATGCAGACACTTCAGTTTGTGTCTGCAGAAGATAACGAACCCCTTGTTTTGAACATCATCCTAATAATGGATTGCACCTAAAAAATAACAATGACTTAATAGTAGCATGGAAATATCTACTCAGTGTTTAAATGTCCTTATTTTTCTATAGTTGCTTTGTTCAAATTATCCCAACAAGGCTCATATTTGCATTTGGTTGGCACGTGCTGTGGTTGGAATATGTCCTCCAAATTCATATGTTGAATTCAAAATTTCCAGTGTGATAGTATTTATTTATAATTATGTATTTATTTACTTATTGAGACAGAGTATTGCTCTGTCACCCAGGCTAGAGCATAGTGGTACAATCATGGCTCACTGCAGCCTCAACCTCCTGAACTCAAATGATCCTCCCACCTCAGCCTCCCAAGTAGCTGAGATCACAGGCAAGCACCACCACACTTAGCTAACTTTTTAAATTTTATTTTTATTTTTTGTACAGACAGAGGCCTCATTGTGTTGCCCAGGCCAGTCTTGAGCTCCTAATCTTAAGCCATTCACCTGCCTCAGCCTCCCAAAGTGCTGGGATTATGGTCGTAAGCCACTGTGGCCAGCTCCAGTGTGATAGTATTTAACAGTGGAGCCCTTAGGAGGTGATTAAGTCAGGAGTGCTCTGCCTTCATGAATGGGATTAATGACCTTATTAAAAAGCTGGAGGGAACTAATGTTCATTCTTTTTACTCTTCCAGCGTCTGCCTGTGAGAACACAGCCTTTGTCCTCCCTGGAGGATACAGCAAGAAGGTGCCACTTGGAAGCAGAGAGCAGCCCTCACCAGACACCAAACCTGCCAGTGCCTGGATCTTGGACTTTCCAGTCTCCAGAACTGTGAGAAAGCAAATTTTGGTTGTTTACAATGTACCTAGTCTCAGGAATTTTGTTATTGCAGTTCACATAGTCTGAGATAGCATGTCTCTTAATCTCTGTTAATCTGTTTGTTATCCTTCCCTCACTTCTTCTCTTGCAATACATTTCTGTATGAAACTGGGTCATTTGTCCTGTAGAGTTCTTTGCATTTTGCTGTTTGCATTTTTATAGTGTCATTTAGCCTTCCTTGTCCCTTGTATTTCCTGCAAACTAGTAGTCAGACTGAGAGCTGTTTTGACAACACAAAGAGAAAGCGTACCAAGAAGACTGTCAGTCAGCATGAATTTCCCTTAAAGAGGGTTTGCAAAAGAGTCAGGGACACTAGGGACGGGAGTCAACAGACCGGCTCTGTTACTGACCCACTGTATATGCCATTTGGGGTGGAACAGTGGGGTTTTTTTGGTTCACATTTTTTGGTTTTTGAGATGGAGTTTCACTCTTATCACCCAGGCTGGAGTGCAATGGCGCAATCTCGGCTCACAGAAACCTCTACCTCCCAGGTCCAAGCGATTCTCCTGCCTGAGTAGCTGCGATTACAGGTGCCTACCACCACACCCATTTTTAAAAATATATTTAGTAGAGACAGGATTTCACCATGTTGGCCAGGCTGGTCTCGAACTCCTGACCTCAGGTGATCCACCCGCCTAGGCCTCCCAAAGTGCTGGGATTAAGGCGTGAGCCACCACACCCGGTCTGAACACGGTGTTTTTGTCTGTTACATGGGGAAGGGAGTAAGGGAGATGGACCATGAGGTCTCGAGGCTCTTCCATGGGGCTGCTTTCTGGAATCCGTGAGTAATATGGCCTCCAGGGACATCTCTGCTTAGCAGCAATAAACTCAGCCCAGCCTCTCCAACCCAATAACCGAAGACAATGGGTCTACCCAGTACAGGGAGGCCCCAGCTCCCTGCACAACCACCACTGGACCCTTAACAGGGCACTCAGGAATGGCGCTTGGGAAGCCCACCTGGGTTGCAGATTTCCCAATAAGGTTTAGATCCACCTGCCTCCCGTTCACATTGACTGGAACATTTGTTCCCAAGGCCCCAGTGAATGCTGGTTCTCTTCTTCAATACCTCCAGAGATGGCAGCAGCAGAGCTCCCTGTGAACAATTCACAGCTTTTTTTTTTTCCTTCTCTTTCCTTTCATTTTCTTCATTCCTTCTCTCCCCTCACATGTCCCCTTCTCTCTCCACTCTTTTCCCCTCTCGGATAATCAATTCTGTCATTTTTCAGAGCACTAGGGGGAGCTGCTATTTAACAAAACCTGCAGGGATGCTTCAGCAGCTTGAAGAGCCACCTTCTGGTTTTGCCCCCTGGGGAAGGATTGGGTCACAGCAGAGTTGCATAAAGCGGGGTCCGTCTCCACTGAATTGGCTCGATTACCTGCAACACACAAATACGGGGGTCGGGAGACTTGGATTGGAGTTCTGTCTCTGCCCTCACCAGCTGCGGGCGGCTCCTTTCCCTCCTCTGGCCTGGTATCCTCAGGGGCCATTTGTCCAGTGGTTAGGTGCATGGTTCTAAATACCGACCCTGCCACTTGTCTGCTGTGTAAACATGGGCAAATAGCCCAACCTCTCTGCGTCTTCCCATAAGTAAAATAAGGCAGACAGCTCCCACCTCACTCTTTGCACAGAGCCCAGAGCACAGTAAAACACTCCATTATACCATGATGGCTGAGATAAGGTTAGCCTTATTTTAAGATAAAGGGTGAGGCAGGCGCAGGGAGGTGGAGAAGAACAGTGGAGAGGCAAACACGCCTGGAGCTTGCCCTGATTTTGGAGCCAGTGGAGGGGAACCAGGATGTGTGGTCATAGTCTGTGCTTCACTCTGGGCCATGGCAAAGGGGCTCTGGAGCTTTCCCTGGTGTAGGAGGAAGGGGACCCAGGTGGCCTCTGTCAAGGCTCCAGGGAAGCATCTCCTCCCTTCAGGTCTCCGATGTGGCTGGGACCTGCTGAGCCCTCTGCTCACGCCTGTAGGCCCAGGGTTGAGGCAGCTTGGAAAAAAGGAGCACTCATCTCCTGCTTCTTAGTCTTCCCACCACCCTGAGCAGCTCAACACCAGCATCTGGGGCTTTGGGAGCCACTGGTCCTTTCTGGGGCTGGGCTTGGGAGATCCTCGCCCTGAGTCAGGGGTGACTCAGAAAAGCAGTCGGTGGGCAGGAAGGGTGCTCATCTCTGTACAAGAAGAATAGAAACTTTACATAAAGAGAAGCTAAAACATAAACAAGTTAAAGAGATGGAGAATATGAAGGAAAAATTCAGAGGCCTGGGGGATAAAATGAGAAGAATAAAATACAGGAACAGGAATAAGGTAATATTGGAAGAAGTCATGGCTGGGAATTTTCCTTGTACTGGGGAAAATTCCCAGCCATTATTTATAGAGGAAGGATATAAAACCTGGAGTTGAAGAAGCACAATGAGTCTTGAACAGGATAAAAATAAATGATTCCACAATTAGATATAGTTTAGAGAAACTTTACATCCCTAAAGTAGAAGAGATCTTAAAGACTCAGAAAAGACAAATTGTCTACAAAGGAACAACAAACTCTCAGTCATAGCAATGGAATCCAGAGGATAATGGAGTAATATTTTAATCAGATTTTGAAGTGCTGGAGGACATAACTACCAGCCAGCATATGCATCAATTCAAAAATGAGGGTGACTTTGGGAGGCCGAGGTGGGTAAATCACCTGAGGTCAGGAGTTTGAGACCAACCTGGCCAACATGGTGAAACCCTATCTCCACTAAAAATACAAAAATTAGCCAGGCATGGTGGCAGGCACCTGTAATGCTAGCTACTCTGGAGGCTGAGGCAGGAGAATCTCTTGAGCCTGGAAGATGGAGGTTGCACTGAGCCGAGATCATATCACTGTATTCCAGCTTGGGCAACAGAGCAAGACTCCATCTCAAAAAAGAAAAAAAAAAAAAAAAAGGAGGGTGATATAAAGACTGAGAGAGTCACCATCACTAATCCATGTTAAGCACTACTAAAGAACATGCTAGAGAAAAAAAGAAAACCCGATCTCAAGGAAGGAATTAGTTATTCAAAGAAATCTTGATCAAATAAATTGGTCAACATGGATAAATTTAAATAAATATTCACTATGGGGAACCACAATAATAAATATGATTAATTTGGAGACGTTTAAGCATAAAAACTCTGGTTAACAATAACATGTAAGACAAGAGGGTAGAACTGAAGGTAAACACTTTAAGGTCCTCTTATTATTTGGGATGAAAGAGAAATCTTGGTTAACCTTAGGGTTTATTAAATCAAATGTGTTAAAATTTTAAGAGTAATCGTTAATGAAGAAAATTAGAATGCATAACTTTATACTGGTAGCAGAACAAAGAGGAATTAAGAAAACCTGATCAATCGAATATACAACATTAAAGAAGGAAAAAGATGAAATAGCCAGATAAATGGAAAACCTAAAATAAGGAGTTAGATACAAATCCAAACTATGACTAATCACAATAAAGGTAAACGAACTATATACAAAATGTAAAAGATATGGATTTTCAGATGGGGTTTCAGAAAAGTCTACAATTGGCCAGGCATGGTAGCGCACATATGTAATCCCAGCACTTTGGGAGGCTGAGGCTGGAGGACTGCTTGAGGCCAGGAATTCAAGACCAGCCTGGGCAGCATAGCAAGACCTTGTCTCTACAAAAAAATTTAAAAATTAACCTAGCATGGTGGTTCCCACCTGTAGTCCCAGCTACTCGGGATGCTGAGCGGGGAGGATCGCTTCAGCTCAGGAGGTCAAGGCTGCAGTGAGCCATGGTTGTATACAGCACTCCAGTCTGGGTGACAGAGCAAGTCCCTGTGCCCCACCAAAAAAAAGAATGAATGAATGAAAAGAAAAGTCTACTGTCTGCTGGTAATAAGAAGTTTGGCTTTTCTTAACCTCGCAAATTCAGACCCTTACTCCAAAATACTTGTCATTTGTCATGAGTATTATTTTTTCTTTTTTACCATTAAAAGTTCTTTGATCAGCTTCCAACAGTCAGATGTGAGTGTCTCTGTTATACGGAGGGAAAATCAAGGCTCAGATACATTACATCATGTCATGCCATGTAATGTACATGTACATGATGTAATGTACATGTCACGTACATGACATCTCAGGGTCCCCAGCTGGTCCCCAGGATTTCAGCCCAGGTCTCCTGACTCCAAGTGTAGTGTCCTTGAAAGCCCTACATCTGTGCTTTTTTTTTTTTTTTCTTTGCCTCTCTTCAAGTGTCTCCATAGGATCCCTTACAGCTGCAAACCATCCATTAGAGTCTGCCTCAGTGATGCCACCATGGCCGTTTATCTGTTTAATCCCACACACCACTACTACATCACCTTAATTATTGTATTTTTATATTTTCATATTAGGTTACACTCATTTCTTTTTTTCAACATTGTTTTAAGAGACAGGGTCTCACTCTGTCACCCAGGCAGGAGTGCAGTGGGGCAATCATGGCTTGCTGCAGCCTCAAACTCCTGGGCTGAAACGATCCTCCTGCATCAGCCTCCTGAGTAGCTGGAACTACAGGAATGTGCCACCACGACCGGTTTTTCCAACTTTTAAAAACTGTATTTTTATCTTTATTTAAAAGATAAAATTTAAATAAAGGTAAACATTTTAAATTTTAAAACACAGAACTTTATTGTTATCTCATTTCATTTGCTCAGTATTCACACGTTCTCTTATCTCCTTCAGTCAACATTTTCCAATCATCTGTTCCCCAGAGATTCTACAGTATCTTTCTAAAGAGGTCCCTCCCCTCAGAGATTCACTGGACTTGTAAGTTACACTATCTTCAGATGAGGTTACTGTGTCTATTCCTTTCTGAGAGCTGTAACTTTTATGATTGTTTTATGTCTTGTTTAGTGACCAGAATCTCCAAAACACTATCTAATGATGGTGACTGTGGCAGACCCTGTGAACTGCCTAACCTAACCTCCATCTCCCTTTCTTATTTAATTCCAGAGCCCCAGTTTTCAGCTGAGTACACTGCAACTCAGCGGTCTTTGCAGGTCTTCTCCAGGGAGGCTGGTAGCCGCTGACTGACTGCTGCAGGAATATGAATGCCCAGTAGGTCCCTTGCCTGGAGTCCAGAAAAAATACGAACCAGGTGCAGTGACTCACACCTATAATCCCTTGGGAGGCCAAGGCAGGCAGATTGCTTGAGCCCAGGAGTTTGAGACCAGCCTGGGCAACATGATCAAAACTCATCACTACAAAAGACACAAAAGTTATCTGAGTGTAGTGGCACGTGCCTGTAGTCCCAGTCACTCAGAAGGCTGAGGTGGGAGGATAGCATGAGCCCACAGGTGGTGGCTGCAGTGAGCCGTGATCACACCACTGCACTCCAGCCCCTGTGACAGAGTGAGACTCTGTCTCCAGGAAAACAAAACAAAACCTGAGATCTAATTTCCTCCCCACAGCTCTCCATGGGGTCAGGCTGAGTCTGGGACTTGGGCTGAGTTCCCACGCTTGCTCGGCTTCTCCCCTTTGCCTGTCCTGTTTTCCTCAACCCCTTCCCAATACCTCTACCCGCACAGCACTTTTAATCAATCACTCACCTGGGAATCACCGGGTCAGGGATTGGTGTAAGTGAGGAAATGAGTCTCAAACTGAGACCTAAAGTGTGAGAAGTGGTCAGTCATGGGGAGAGCCACTGAGGGGCAGACTGAGGAGCTGGATTTCAGGGAAGAGTATGAGGAATGGGGATCTGGACAGAGGAAAGGGCACGTGCAAAGGCCCTGTGGTAGAAAAAAGCTTGCTAAATTTGAGGCTGAAAGTGCACGTTTTGTTTTGGAAATGGTGAGGGCCTTTCAAGTGGGAGGAAAGGCAGGTGAGGGTTGACGTGTGAAGGGCTTTGAATGCAACCCTAACGTGCTTAGATTTTATCCTGCAGGTAGTGGGAAGCTGCGGGCAGATTCTGAGCCAAGGAGAAACAGAACACAGCAGTTCTATGATGGTGTCCTGTACCGCGCACCCAGGGAGCTGAGTTCTAGAGTAAATCTCACAGAAGGCAGCCCTGGAGCCTCCCTGGTCACTTCACCATCCCTTGGGGGCTCTGGGAAGGGCTCTGGTGCCCCGGTGGGTGATGGGAGCCACTGGAGTTTTCCGCAGGGGAGAGGCTTGGCCAGATCAGCTCTTTAGAAAGAGCTGCAGGCAGTAACACAGCGGACAGGTAGAGGACATCAAGATAGGGACAGCGAGACGGTAGGGGCAGGATAGGGGTGGCAATTGTTCTGGCACAAAGTCATATGGGCCTGACCTTGGTGGTCATGGGTGGAGAGGGTAGCAAATTGCTGAGTAATTAGGAGATAAAATGGAAAACTCAGGGGGCTGGGGAGTATAATGGAAAGAATTTTAATTACAAAAGTAATATGCGAAAATGAAGTAATTAAAAAATGATACAATTGGCTCGAAGGCGAAGGCTTAGGAATAAGACGTTCTTGGAATGGCAAGGAAGTCCATCTCTCTGAGAGGCAGTTCCAGCACCTGTGAGCTGAAGGTGTGCCTACACCCATAACAGTTGTTGGGAGGAAAAAAATGGGGAACAGAATTCATCATGTTCCCTCTCTCTCAGGATTTCAAGCTGAAGGGACTGAGCCAGGAAGGCGTGCTGTCATTTTTATCATTCTGCAAACCGAGTTGCTGGGGACCCAAAAGCCTTGTGTTTAGAAGAAACGTGCTTGCCAGGTAAGCAGAGAACGGCAGAGCCGATCGCAGTCAGAGGCGTTAAGTGGTTTCTGAACGGTTGCAGCGTGATTAAATTAACCACTTAACCAAATTGCTTTCTATTGCCTTGATCAGATGCAATTGCAAGGAGATAAAGGGGCTTAATGTGAAAAGCATGGCTGGCCTGCAAGACTAATGAATTAACTGTTCCCTCCCCGACGCGGCCTCCTGCCTGCTGGCACCCAGCTGGCTCACCAGTCCCCTCTCCTACCTGCCTATTCCCTGGACTGAGAGCACTCATGTCATGGAGATCATGGCACCAGGAGGATGGCCAGCATGGGGTCCCTCAGTGCATGCAGCCCTGGCATTTCCCCCTCCTTAGCATTTTCTCCCCACAGCTGACAGTGGTCAGGCGATTCTCTCAGGAAAAAAAAAACAGCATGGTGGAGCAAGAAGAATTATCACTCAAAGCTTGGGCTCTGGGGCCAGCTCCCACTCCAGTTAGTCCTAGTCTTTACCAGCATGGGGCCTCAGGCAAGCAACTTAGTCACACACAGAGCTCCAGGACCTAAAGCACTTGTGCACCCCAAGAGCCTCACTGGGTACTTTCCCACATTATCTCTTTGCACTTGTGCAAGCTCCCCTCAGCTCTGGGAGAGCGGATGTCTTATTGACCTCTGTGTCACCAGCTCTGACTTTAGGGTCTGGCAAACAGCAGGCTCTCAGGAAATGAGTTGTGCAAAATGATGGGTACATGGGAAAATGAATAGTTGGGAGAATGATTAGGTGGAAAAAATGGATAAATTAAGAAATGGAGGATTAACAGATGAGTGGAAGGATAGGGGAAGTGATGGACGCATAGATGAACTGACAGAAGAAATGATGAACGTCTCATGGACAGAAGGATGCACGATGGAAAAATGGAGGGCAGGAAGAATAAAAGGATGGATGAATGGATAAGTAGATGGATGGAAGGAAGGGTAGATAGATGCACAGAAGGATGAATGATGTTTGGATGGATGGATGGAAGAAAGGATGAAAGGATGGATGGATGGGTGGAAAGATGGATACCTTTGGATTCTGCTCCTCACACAGAGGTAGTGGTATGAGAGGTCAGCCCAGCTTTTTTTGTCTAAAGCCATCCAGCACCTGCCTAGAAGTGATCCAGTTGTCCTGAACTTAAGTCTCTCATGCCCATCTTATAATCATGGGTTAGACTAGGTGATCTCTAAGGTCTTCATATCAGTTCCTCCCCAGTGAGACATTAATTCTCACTGGAGGGAGAATGATAACAGTTATCATTGTATCCAGTTTTACAGTTTGAAAGAATATACATGAGCATCATTTCATGTGAACCCCAAACAACCTCGTGAGAATTGCAAGGCAGTGATATTATTATCGTCCCCATTCCACAGATAGTACTGCATGGTATTTAGAACATGTACGCTGGAGCCAAGTGCCACGGATGAGCTCCCCAAACCTCTCCGTGCTTCTGCTTCCTCATCCAAAACATGGGTAGAGCAATACTTGCATGAGGGCTATGTGAGGATTCATCAGATCATTCATTCACTCATCCACATAGGAGCCTACCACATGCTGTGCACTGTTCCAGGCACCAGAGGTGCAGCAGGAAGAAAAACTCATAACCCCTACCCTCGTGGAGCTAATAGTCTAATGGAGGAAGACAATGATGTATAAATAGGTGGGAAGCTCTAAAGAGTGACAGCTGGTGATGTGTTCTCGAGAACGATGAGGCAGACAGGGCCTTATCTGGAAGGTTACATTCAAGTCCATACCTGAAGGAGGTGAAGGAATGAGCCAGGTATATATCTGAGACATTGCATTCCAGGCAGAAGGCATGATAAATGTGAATTCTGTGGTACAGAAGCAGAGCTGGCATATTTGAGGAGTGGTATGGATGCAGTAGAGGAAGAAGATTGGAGATGACGTCAGAGAAGTAACAGCAGCAGGGGGTGCAGATCATGTATGGCCTTCAGGGCTACTATGAGGCCCTCAGATTCCACAATGGGTGAGATAAGAAGCTATGGGAAGGTTTGGCACAGGGAAGTGACACAATCTGAATTAAGTTTTAAAAGGACCACTCTGGCAGTTGGGTTAAGAAGAGACAGGAGGGGTGGAGGACAACAGCGGAGTGAACCGTTAGCAGACAAGAGCCGGATGGCTTGAATCAGAGTGGTAGCCACGGAGGTGGAGAGAAGTGGGTGGATTCTGAATATGTTTTGAAGGTAGAGCCATGGGGATACTGAGGAGTTGGATGTGGGTGAGAAAGAGAAAGAAGTCAAGGACGGCTCCATGATCTTTGGCCTGAGTACCTGGAAGGATGGAGTTGCTGATTCTTCAGATGGGGAGAGTTGCAAGGATCACATTTGGAAGGGAAGGTAAGGCATTTTCCATGAAATGAATGGGATCATTAAGGGAGTTATAACAGAGGAAGAGTCCTATGTCTGAGGTTGGGGATATATGGAGGAGCCAGCTATGGAACGTGAGAAGGAGCCATCATTGGGGTAGAAAGAAAACCAAGAGAGCAAGGTTCCTGGAAGCTGGGAGAAGAATGTGTTTCCAAAAAAAGTACATGTGTCCAATGTTGCCAAGGTCAAGTAAGCTGATGACTGAGACTGGCCACTAGATTTAGCAACGTAGAGGTCATTGGCAATGTCCTTCAGCAGAGTTTTGGTGGAGTAGTGAAAGTCCGATTGGAGGGGGTGCTAGAGAGCATGGGAGAAGAGGAAACAGACTGGTATAGTGGATCACTCTTGTGGGAGTCTTTGTTATAAAGAAAGGGAGGTGAAGTAGAATCAAGGGAGTTTCTTGCTTTGTTTTTTTGTTTTGTTTTGTTTTGTTTTGTTTTTAGATGGGAGCAATTACATGTTCATATATTGAGGGGAACAGTGGAATCCATCCATTCATTCATTCATCCACCAATCCATCCATCCACCCAAGCATCCATCCATCCATTCATCCATCCATCCATCTATCCATCCATCCATCCATTCATTCAACCATTCGTCTATCCATCCTACCAGCACTTTCTGGGCACCTCTATGTGCAGGCCCTGAGCTTGGAGCTGGGGTGAATAAGCCATCTGCCTCACAGAACTCACAAGCTAAGAGTCAGACAAAGACAAATCAATACTATTAATGGCAGAGTGTGATGAGTGCTGTGGTCAACGGGTGTGCAAAGGATTATGGGAGCACAGAGTATAGGGTGCCTGGAGAAACTAAGAAGGCTTCACCATGGAGGTTGATCTTTGGGTCTTAAAAAAAGAAGAGTTTGTTTTGTAGACAAGAGGAGTGGCATTATGGAGAGATAAATGTTTATGCAAAAGAAAAGATGCATGGAACTGGGGAGGGCTTAGCTTGGAGCCAGGTTCAGAAGGCCTTCTATTCCTTTCTGCAGACATAAGGAAGCCCATGGAAGATCTCAGGCAAGAGAGTGATATAACCAAGCATGACTTTTAGGAACAGGGGCCATCCTGGAGGATAAGCTCAGGTGTGGAGAGGAGGGCATGGTCAGGCTCTAGATGGTAGCTGAAGTCACGAGCATGAATGAGATCACCCAGAAGGACGAATGAGAACACCCAGAAGTAAGGTATAGAATGTGAGGCCAAGAGGGAGCCTGAGGGAACACCAGCCTGGAAAGAGAGAGTGAAGAGAGGATCAGTCAAAAGACCTGGGCCCGTCCACTGCCTCCAACTCTGGTCCATGCCCTGTCGTCCCTCCCTCTCAGTGAACTGGCTCAACCTTCCCACTTCCTGGGGTTCTAGGAGGCATCTGGCCCAGCCTCCACTATGCAGGACATCCCTCCTCAGCACCCAGCTTCAGCCTGGACACTCCCAGGGACTGGAGAGAAGAACTCCCTAGTTGGAAGCATTCTGGTTGTCCTTCAGGGGAAGTCTTGGCCTCCCTTCCTCCTCCTACTCCTCTGCTCAACCCCAGCCTGGCCCTGGCTGCCTGTGATGGTTTCAACATATGACCCAAAAAGTCATATGTTGAAACCTAATCATTGGTGCGATGGTATTAGGAGGTAGGCCCTTTGGGGGGTAATTAGGTCATAGGGGCAGGGGATTAGTGCTCTTATAAGAGAGGCCCCAGAGAGCTGCCTTGCCTCTTCCACCATGTGAAGACACTGTGAGAATATAGCTGTCTATAAACCAAAAGCAGGCCCTCACCAGACAGTGAGGATCTACTGGCACCTTGATCTTGGACTTCCCAGCCCCCAGAACTATGAGAAATAAATGTGAGTTGTTTATACCACCCAGTCTAAGGCATTCTGTTATATCAGCCCAAATGGACAACAGCACTATCCATGCAGTCTCAACCCCCAGTGGGCCCTGGAGAGGCAGTTGCCCTGGCCCTCAGAGTTGGAATTCTCCATTTGAAAAAGAAATGACATTACTGTTTTTGCAGATTGAAAAAGTAACACGGGCTTGCTTTATTTTAAAAATTAAATAGTAGAGAAAGATAGAAAGATAATTGAAATTTGCAATCCCCTTCCAGAGTGAAAATCACTGTTTCTGTTTGCCATGTGTACCCTTGCAGAATGTTTTTAAGTAACAGGCACATGCACGCAGACGCACATCTTGTTAAATGAAAACAGCAACACACGCTGCACGCTGTTCTATAACCCGCCCGTGTCTTTCACTTACATTATGAGAATGTTCCCCTGTCAGTACACTCAGATCTCTATCATTATTTTATCAGCTGCTGAATATTCTGTTGTAAGAAAGGGCCTTCCTTTAATCACACCTCTCTGATAGATATTGTGGTTCAAAAACCTTCTTATTATAAATAGTGCTCTGTATACATCCTTGCTCATAAATCTTTGAGCAATAAAATTGGACTGCTTAAACTTGGGGGTTAATGTAGCCCTCTGGCTCACGTCATAAAGGAAATTGATTTTTATTTTCAAAGTCAATGGTGAGTAAATGAACAATGGTTGCCAGGCAACCTGTGAGCAGGGATTGAGTAGAGACTAAAGCAAACAGCAGCCTCCACCCCCCATCCCAGGAACCCAGAGCCTCTCAGGCCTTGTGCTTCCAGGTAATGACCCTCCCACCACAGCTCCACTGGACAGAACCGCCCCAGCTTCCTCCACCCAAACTCCTGCACCCACCACCCAGAGAAATGGAAGTCAAGGACTCAGCAGTCCAAGGCAGCCCTTCTGAAGCAACTTCAGTGGCTCAGCAAATGTTTGTTGAGAACCTCCTATGTGCCTGGCTGGATCAGGGTGTGGCTGTAGAGCTGCACATCACAGTCCGTATCCAGGTCAGCCCTGAATCTCAGGCACTGAAAGCTCAGGGTTAGGAATCTGGGGATGATATCCTGTAGCATCTACAGTGTAAATCAGCAGTTTTCAATGTATTCACTGTTTCTCTTTCTGCCTCAGGTTACCCTGATGGGCAGGACACACTCCCATCAGTAAGAGAACATCAAAAGGGCAGGTGTGGGGGTGGACAGGAAGATCAGGATCTCTGAAAGGGCAGGTGTTTGATAAAAGTCCCTTCCCTGTCCCCACAGCCTGGGACTCCTGGCACCCTGGGGGAGGGCTGTGCCTTCAGGACTCGCCTTAGACCGGGAGGAGCCATGGAAGGATTTTTCTGGAGAGGAGGAGTGGAGGTAAATCTACAATTCAGCACCTCTCCCTCCACACAGTGGACGGATTGAGGGGTGATTGATTGGCAGGGGAGGTGCTCTAGTTTCCGTCAGGAAAAGAAACCCTACAGCCTGTGTGAGCTCTAGGCATTGTGTGGGAAAGAGCAGAGAGAGCCAAGAGGCTCCCAGGGGGAGTGGACGGCATCCAGTGAAAGGGGAGACACGGAGGGAGGGGACAAGGACTCTCCTGCAGCCCTAGGGGAAGGAAGCCAGTTACCAGAACCAGGTTCCAATCCTGCCTCAGCTACTACATCCCTCCCTGCCCTTCCTCTCTTAAAGCTTAACAATCGTAATCACACAAAAGTCATCCTCAGTCTCAGGTGTGGGCTGGGACTACACATTTTCTCATTCAACACTGAAACCACCTTTGCAAAGATGATGACAGTGAGAGAGTCCAGCATGGCTGACTCCTTCTTGCTTCCAGCCCCACAGGCTGGCTGTCCTCACTTTTTCCTGAATGTAGGCCAAGCAAACCTGGGGAGGAACTTACTTTACAGTTTAACTTTGAAGCAAGGATGATAATAGTCCTTCCCTAAAACTAACCCCTGAAACCACCTTTATAAAACTAATGAAAGCCTACTAGATTACAAATGTGGGAAGGGTCTGAATTCTGCTAAAATATGGGCATAGTTAAATGATAACCAGTCATTGCTCCACATCACTATCGTAGAACCTAAGATTGGTCTTTTGAGATGTTTTTCTCAACCTACAGACTCCACCTGGACCCACGATTCATGACTCAACTGGTACACCCAGAAGCTGACTCAGAGCAAAAGGACCATTTTCCACACCCCTAGGATTTCATGTCCAACCAATCAGTATTCCCCATTCCCTAGGTTTTTATTCTTAAAAACCTTAGCCTCTGAGCTTTTAGGGAGATTTATTTAAGTAATACACTCCTGTCTTCCACTTAGCTGGTTCTGTATGTATTAAACTCTTTCTCTACTGCCATACCGCTGTCTCAGTAAATTAGCTCTATCTATGCAGTGGGCAAGAAGAACTGGTTGGGTGGTTAAAACACTAGAAATAGGCATTGTTTTTTGTTTGCATTTTGTTTTGTTTTTGTTTTTGTTTTTGTTTGAGATGGAGTCTCGCTCAGTCGCCCAGGCTGGAGTGCAGTGGCGTGATCTCTGCTCACTCCAAGCTCCGCCTCCCAGGTTCATGCCATTCTCCTGCCTCAGCCTCCCGAGTCGCTGGGACTACAGGTGCTGCCACCACGCCCGGCTAATTTTTTGTATTTTTAGTAGAGACGGGGTTTCATCATATTAGCCAGGATGATCTTGATCTCCTGACCTCGTGATCTGCCCACCTCAGCTTCCCAAAGTGCTGGGATTACAGACGTGAACCACCACACCCGGCCAGAGATAGGCATTGTTAAACAAAACAATGGACTAAGCCCCTGCACTAGCCCCAACAGAACAGACAAAATCAAAATGGAGTCCCTCATTCTAAATGCCACATAATCGAACTGAAACTCTAAGGAAGCAGATAAATCCAAAACAGACCATTTTTTTTCTCCTGAAAACAGCAAATTTCAGTCTACCAGTCAACCTAGTAAGAAAATTCCCTCTTCTTTGACCTTTATGAGAAAGTAACCTGAAGTAACCTGACATTAATGAATCCGTTTCTCTTCTGCTATTCTGTTTCCTCATTCCCCCCTTACAAAGCTCACTGCTCTGCTTTGCCTAGTGAGAGCACTCATTCTATTTTGTAGAGTAGAGGCAGCCTTTATTCATGAATTATGAATAAAAGACAATTGGATCTATAAGTTTGCTGTAATTTTATCTTTTGACAGCACTATTGATAAGGTTTGGATGTTTGTTCCTTCCAAATCTCATATTGAAATGTAATCCCCCAGTGTTGAAGTTGGGGCCAAGTAGGAGTGGTATGGGTCATAGGAGCAGATCCCTCATGAATGGCTTGATGCCCTCCCCCACGGGAATGAGTAGTTCTCACTCTATTATTCACGTAAGAGCTGGTTATTTAGAAGAGGCCCGGCATCTCTCTTGCTCTCTCACTATGTGACACACTGGTTCCCCTCCTCTTCTGCCATGATTAGATACTTCCCGAAGCCCTCACCAGAGGCAGATGCTGGCATCATGCTTCTGGTGCCTTGCTCGTACAGTCTGCAGAATCATGAGCCAAATAAATCTCTTTTCTTTAGAAATTACCCAGCCTCAGACATTCCTTTATAGCAACACAAAATGTACTAAAACAACTATTATTGCTCCTATTTTACAGATGTGGAAACTGAGAATCAGGATATTTTGTTGTCTTAGCCAAGCAAAAATAGCAAGTATTGGGGTGGAGATTTGAGGCCACCTGTTCCAGTGTCTGTGCTCTTTCCTACACCACTTTTTAAAGATGAGATTTTAAAAAACGGCCCTAGTTCCTGTATACTTGCTGTTGGGAATAGCTGTGTTAGGAAGAGGAGCTTTGGACCATGTCCTGCCACATATGGCTTCAGCCCTGCCTCTCTGGCCCACAGCCTGTCACCCCGTCAGAGAAGGAAATCAAAGAATCCACCAAAGTTACAGTAATGCTCCCTAGATGGCCAAAGAGAGAAGTGGACAAGAGTCCATTGCCATGGTGTCCAGCTTAGACTGGTGGGCTGGAGGCTGTTCTCGGGGTCCTACCAGCCCCACAGCTCTGGAGGAAGAGTTGGGGCAGCCGCCCACAGGAGTGGGAGAGACAGCCAGATAGGGCTGGCTCATGCAGGCAGGGGTGGTGGGTGAACCTTTCTCTCCAGGATGTCAGGGGTGTTAGGAAGGTGCCCAAGTCATTACCACGAGGTAGCCTAGAGTCTGCATCCCCCAAGATGTCCCCAGTCATCCTCACCTCCTGGTATTCATGCCATGGTTCAGTCCTCACCCACACTGAATAGAGCTGACTGATGTGACCAATAGGATATTATGGAAATGATGGTAAATGACTTCTGAGGCCAGGTTGTAAAAGACATTACAGTTTCCAGCCGGCACTCTTTTGGATTATTCTCTCTGGGGGAAGCCAACCACCATGTCAGGAGGATGCTCAAGCAGCTCATGGAGACACCCATAAAGTAGGGGACTGAAGCCTCTGCCCAACAGCCAGCACAAATTATTTTTTGGAGACAGGAGCTCACTTTGTCTCCCAGACAGAGTGCAGTGGTGCAGTCATGGTTCACTGCATCCTCAACATCCCAGGCTCAAGAGATCCTCCCTCTTCAGCCCCCTAAGTAGCTGGGACCACAGGCATGTGCCACCATGCCCAGGTGATTTTTTAAAAAAATTTTTTATTTGTAGAGACAGGATCTCCCTATGTTGCCCAGGCTGGAGCACCAATTTTTCATTTGTGTGCGTGAGCCACCTTGCAAGTGGGTCCTCCCTCCCCATTTGAACCTTCGGATGACTGCAACCCTGGCCCACACCTTGACTGTGTTAACCTAAATAACAAATATAGAGAGGCTCTCTAAAATAAAAGATGTTTATTTGGGACTAGAGCATTGCAGTGGGAATATGTGTGCCATAGTAAATTATGTGCATATTCAGGGAGATAAGGGAAGACAAAGGTTTTTACAGGAAAAATGAGGAGAATTAGATAATTGTCTTGAAATAATTATCCTTGGCTACAAAAATCAGTAACAAGGGTGATGCCAGTTCAAGGTTGGAACTTTTGCTGGGCAGGTGTCCTTGCAGATGTATTTTTTGTGTAAGGTTGTAATGGCCTCTGTGCAAGGTTGTGGTTTTTGTAGTCTTTTTATTATCAGGCATACAAGCGTGAGAAGCCTCTATTCATGGCCTTTTCTGGCTCTATTTGTCAGGGTTTTCTTAGCATTAGTGACTCCATTTTGATTCTTATACTTTCACAACTGCAGCCACTTGACCACAACCTCATGATTCTGAGCCAGAACCACCCAGCAAAGCCACTTCTGGACTCCTAACCCTCAGAAACTGTGTGATAATAAACATTGAGAGTTGTTTTAAGCCACTATGTTTTGAGGGACAGTTGTCCCCCATTATCAGAGGTTTCACTTACTGTGATTATAGTTACTTTTGGTCAATTGCAGTCCAAAAATATTAAATGGAAAATGGTATACATTAATATGTGTTTTAAATTATTCGCCATTCTGAGTAGCACGATAAAACCTTGCCGTTCCATCCTACCCGGGATGTGAATCATCCTTTTGTCCAGCTTATCCACCTCTCAGTCACTTAATAGCCATCTTGGCTATCAGGTTGAAAACATAGTGTATATAGGGTTTGGTACTATCTGCGGTTTTAGGCATTCACAGGGCAGGGGAGGGTCTTGGCACATATCCCTCATGGATAAGGGGGCACTGCTGTAATGAGTTACACAATAATAGATGACTAATACTAACAGGATATACCTAGAGAAACTGGCATGAAAGCAGGCACTATATAAGGGGTGGCTGATTGATTCTGGAAATAGAATAGATACATAGATAGATGATAGATAGATAGATAGATAGATAGATAGATAGATAGATAGATAGATAGATAGTCTCTTTCTGTCATTCAGGCTGAAGTGCAGTGGTGCAATCACAGCTCACTGTAGCCTTGAACTCCTGGGCTCAAGTGATCTTCCCACCTCAGTGTTCTGAGTAGCTGGGTATGCACCATTATGCCCAGCTAATTTTTTTATTTTGAAGAGATGGGGTCTTGCTGTGTTGTCCAGGCTGGTCTTGAACTCCTGAGCTCAAGCAATAACACCACCTAGGCCTTCCAAAGTACTGGGAATACAGGCAAGAACCACCATGGCTGGCTGGAAAAACCTCTAAAACAAAGTTTTCACATTAGGTCTCAAGAGTGACATCCAAGAGACATTAGCCTTGGGACATGTGTTAGTGAGAGTTCTTTCATTTACAAAGGATGAAAACTTAAATGAGCTTAAACACATTTTTTTTAAATGTAAGGGAGGTCTTATCCTATAAGTAGATGATGTGCCTTGGAAGGAGGGGTGGAGTTGCCATTAGGCAAGGTGGGTTTTGGGTTTGCCCAATTTCAGGCTCCCTGGAGTACAAGGGCGTGAGCGAGGGGCATGGACCTGGGAAAGGGGCTGAGTCAGCAGGGCTCAAGCCTCCAACAGACTCAGGACTGGGAATGGGAACGTGGGTGTCAGAAACACACCTTGGGGCCAGGAGGCAGAAGGTGCCAACATACTTGTGGGCTGGTCCTCCGTGGGTCCCTTAAATCCCAGTGCCCTCGAGCTTCTGTTTTGTCCCCTCCACTCTCACCAGCCCATCCTCCCCATTTCACATCAGCGCCTCTGGCCCTGGTCTCAGGCCCTGACCCTCACCACAACCAATACTGCTTCCATCTGCTCCAGGTCAGGTGCTGCCCTTCGGGACTGCAGCCACAGGCAGCGCCATCCACTTTACCACCTGAGCCTGAATCCAATCTTCACCTCTTCCCCCCTCGCCAAGCCACCTCCTAACAAACCCTCAAATCTGCATTCCCACAACCTCCACCTTGCTCCCAGCTGTAACCCCTCTTTCCTGGATGACAGAAACCACCCTCAATTGGTCTCCCTGCTGCCTGTTTTACCTTCCCCTTTTCTATCCACACCTGCAACGTTTGCGCAAGTCATCTGCATAAAACAGACGTCGCTGGGATACTAATCCCACAGTCACCCTGAGCTCCCAAGATGCCAGCAGCTCCTTCATGCTGCACGCTCTGAACTCCATCCTGCCTTAGGCTGCAGGCTCTGGCTTTGTGCAAGGAACCAGGATGCCAGGGGGCAGGATGGAGTCAAATCACCGGCAGTTTATTTCTTCGTAAACAAAGAAGGTCTGAAGCAAATGGCAAATGTGAAAATGTGAAACCTGGATTCTTTTCTGTATTTAGGAACTATTTCATGATTTTAAAATACATTCTCCGTAATCCCAGCACTTTGGGAGGCTGAGGTGGGCGGATCACCTGAGGTTGGGAGTTCGAGATCAGCCTGACCAAAATGGAGAAACCCCATCTCTACTAAAAATACAAAATTAGCCGGGCATGGTGGCGCGTGCCTGTAATCCCAGCGACTCGGGAAGCTGAGGCAGGAGGATTGCTTGAACCTGGGAGGCAGAAGTTGTGGTGAGCCGAGATTGTGCCATTGCACTCCAGCCTGAGCAACAAGAGTGAAACCCCATCTCAAAACAACAACAACAACAAAAAATTCTCTAAACGCAGGGGAGCGGGGCACGATCCTATGTAGTAGGTACTGTTGTCCTCACTTTACAACAAGGAAGCTGAGGCACAGAGAAGTAAAGTTACTTGACCAGGGTCACACAGCCGATCTAAGGTGGAGACAGGATTCAGACTCCAGCAGCCTGGGTCCTCCTGGACCCTGCAGGCAAGCCGTGCAGTCAGGTGGGCGAGGCAGACACAGCCTCAGTCAACCAGGAGGGGTGCAGGCAGTCTGTGGGTGGGGAGTAGGACTGCCATGGAGGGGAGGAGGTTAGGAGAGGAAACTCATATTTGTGGAGCCCTGACATGTTCCAGGCACTGTGCTGGACTCTTTATCTATATTACCTCATTTAATCTTTGCAACAACTCCAGAAAATGTTATTGGCCACATTTTTTACACATGTAGAAAGTGAAAGCTCATGCCGTGAGCCAAGATCGCGCCACTGCACTCCAGCCTGGGCAACTGGGCTGGACTCCATCTCAAAAGTAAAAAAAAAAAAAAAGAAATAAAGAAAGAAAAAAAAAAAAAAAGAAAGCTCAGGGAGATGATGTGACTCACCCAGTGTCACACAGCTGTGAAGGATGGAGGTAGGATCCAAGCCCCAGGTCTGCTGGACTCTGCAGCTTCTCAGCTCTGGCACACTGAGTCCCTGCAGCTCAGCTGAAGGGTCTTGGGCTCAGGACCAGGTCTCCAGTCCACTGGAGGGGAGCAAAGTGAGGACTTCATTAGCCTGGTCCATGGTAGACTTCCCCTTCCCTTGTGTTGGGGGATAGACTTCTAGTAATGCAACCTGAGATGACCCTGGCTTTGGGGTTTCATCTTCCCAACTGTAGAATCAATCCAACCCTGGCTTACCTCTAGGCCAAAGCAGGACAGCCCCATGCCAGCACCTCTTCTGTATTATACTTAAAATTAACTTTCAATTGCAGTGAGTCCCAATTCATGCCCTGCCCCCAATGGGTCAACATAAGGATTTCCACAGCTCAACAGCTCACAGCTCCTGGTGCTGGATGATGGGCGTATGGTGGGGTGGGGGCCCTTTTCCCTCTGTGGGGATAACTTCCATCTGTTGCTCAGCTCAACTCAGCAACCACCCACCTCCAGCCTCCCCAGCTAATTAATCACTCACTTTCTGTCAGCCTTGATGCAATTCGCCCAAACCACCACCCTGAGCAGCAGGAAGTCTGACTCGGACTCCAATTAGCAGAGGAAGTGGCTGACTCTGGGAGGCGGAGGGGCGCATAGGGCAGAGAAGGGAGGGATGAACAGAGTTGTTGGGGGCGCAGAGAAAATTCAACAACCTCCCTGGAACTTTCATCCTTTGGAAGTCACAGAAGACAAGTTCAGACTTTCAATACGTATTAAGTGAGCACCTACTGTACACATACCCCGATTTTTGGCATGCCAGTAATAAACAAGACAGACAAAGTCCCCATCCTGTCTTCATAGGGCTGATGTTCTAGACAAATAGAAAATACTCTGCTCGTTAGTGATAATTGCTGTGACAAAAAATGATATCTAAGCCACCCTCCCTGTCAGAGCCTCGTGGAGGTTTAAAGTCGCCTCTCACGCCCCTGTCTGATTTTTCTCCTGCGGGCACAAGCCCCCTACCTCCCCTCCCCACTCCTCATGTGGCACGTCCTTTATTATGGCGTGTCACCTGCTGAGCCCAGCACTGGTCTGCCCTCAGATGTTTGGTATTGTTATTCGACAGAAAAGGAAACTGAGGCACACGGGAAGAGAAAGATGGAGCTGGAGTTAGAGACCAGGCCCCGGTGCCACATTCCTCATCCTCCTGAGGGCTGCTTTCCTGCTGCAGAAGGGCGTGAGATCAGGAGGCCAAGGGGAAGCTGTGCCTCTGGTTGGCCTAGGAAGAGCCATTCAGGGAGCTGGTGGCTCACACACTCTGGACACACAGGCCACATCCACAGAATATGTGTCCTCTTCCTGCTGTTCATGCAACCGCACTCCAGCCCGGGTGACAGACTGGGCAGGAGAGAAAGCCCTGTCTCAAAAAAAGAAAAAAAAAAAAAAGAAACTATGAGCACTAGAAATGCCAACCATAGTTCCCAAATCTACAAAATAGTCAAGATAATATCTACCATCTTTTCTTTCCTTTCCTTTGTGTGTGTGTGTGTGTGTGTGTGAGAGAGAGAGAGAGAGACAGTCTCACTGTAGTGTAGTGACGTGATCTCGGCTCACTGCAAACTCTGCCTCCCAGGTTTAAGCAATTCTCCTGCCTCAGTCTTCTGAGTAGCTGGGACTACAGGCACACGCCACCACACCCAGCTATTTTTTGTATTTTTAATAGAGACCAGGTTTCACCATGTTGGCCAAGCTGACTTCAGGTGATCCACCTGCCTCAGCTGCCCAAAGCGCTGGGATTACACGTGTGAGCCATCACGCCTGGCTTAATTTCTTCACTCACTCATTCATTTATGCATTCAATCCATGAATTTTGAGTGTGTAAGGTGTTGCGGGTTTGGAACTCAGGTCTCCTGATTCCTCAAGCAGGGCATCACACTCTTCTTCCTCCTCCCTCCTCCTCCTCCTCCTCCTCCTCCTTCTCACACTTTCCACAAGTCTGGCTCACATTTTGGTCTTAGCTTGAGCTCTTCCTAAAGCAGAGCCTGAGACAAGGACTCAGGTGCAGGGAGTTGACATGGAATCCATGCAGGAAACCAAAGTGAGGGCGTAGGAGAGTGAGATCAGGAATGAGAGAAAGCCACTCAGTGTGCATTACTGAGCTGGCTACTGATGTGGCTAACTGGGGCTTGATTCCACTGGGGACCATGTGAGGAATGGTGTAAAATGCACCTCAGGATTGTCTTGAATGATGATAAGGCTTGGGTGTGTACCCATGGACCTCTGTCCCCCAATCCCCACGCTTTGCTGGGAAAAAATCTGAAGTACAGAAACTGAGAGACACAGTAAAGCTTTCAGTTGGGAAGCCACCATCAAGCATGAGGACAAACCACCAGAGACACAGCTGATGTCAGCGGGGGCCTAAGGGGACGAGGCTCAGAGCAACAGCATTTACTACAGATGCCAAGGGAGAGGCGACGCCTGTCACGAAGCCACGTGGAAACCCCACCCAAACCTGGCACTGGCCAATCAAGGGCGGTGCGCGACTCAGGACAGCTGTCGCGCTATTTTCTTCCAACCTCCTTTCCCGATTTGGAAGGAGGTAACTCCTCCGCGTGAAAACAATAAGAGAAAACAACAGAACTTGGGGACCAATTGATTCAGGCGTGGGAATGGGATGGCAGGCAGCCACAGGTGCCTGAGAGGGAGGCTTCTTGCCAGCTCAGGCACAGGCTGTTCAGAAGTCAGGAAAATGTAAATGGGACATTCAAGGACACAGAAATATGTCTATTAGGACACCTTCTGTGATTCACATGCTAGGAATTCCAAGAGATAGAGGACACCGCCCCTGCCTCTCTGAGAACCTTTTCCACAGCAAGAGGCAGAGTGCTGCAGGCAGAAGAGTCCCAGCCTTGGAAGCAGAGATCTCGGGTTCAAGTCTTGATGCCACTAATCACACAGAATATTGTGTGCAAAGCTCACAGCTGGGAGGCGCAGTGACGATGTTCGTCATCTGACCTTCACAAGCCATTGCCAGCCTCCATGTCCCACGATGCAGACGAGGCACCTGAGATCAGAGGGTGAGTCACCTGCCCCAGGTCCTGCCTCCCAAACCATCAGACCTCAGACTTGAACTAGGCCTCTTTGAGGCTCAGCTCAAAGGTCCTCTGATCTCATGTTTCTGGAATAAACCCAAAGGCAGCTTTCTGGGTGGAGACACCCACAGGAAGACCTGTGCACTCCCGCTCTGACTTCCTGAGCAGGTGAGGAGGAAGCACACACAGGAAGGGGGGCGACCGTATGACTGGGCTGCATTTCTGGCAGGTGCAAACCACTCCTAGGGTATTGGAAGGAGGCAGGGAGTAAGGACCAGGGCACAGGAGACGCGGGCTCTGGACTCTGGTCCAAATTCCACTCGCCTTCCGGCTGGTCTTGGTTTTCTCATCAAGGTAATTGGTAGGGTGCCTTCAGGGTCAATGATCTGATGGCCACAAGCTCTGAGAGGTCCGCAAGGGCTGGAGGAGCAGCAAGGCCTCCCTGGGAGCTGGCCTTGGAGGACAGCAGGGATGGGAAGGGAAGGCAACCCTGTCCCCAGGGCTCTAGTGACACTGTAACAAATGAGTACAGACCCCCTGGATTTCAGCACTGAGGACCCTCCGGCTTGTTCCCTAACTCCCAGGACCTCTGGATAAGAAGTGGGCTTTCATTGCACTCTGTCTGGCTCAAATCCCTGCAACCTTCTCACCAGACTCAGGGCCTGACTTCTACTTGGTCATGTATGAGGACTCGGGTATGTTGAGGTGTGGGAAGAGGCTGGAGGGGAAGGGAAGTCACATGTTCCCCCACAACGTTTCTCAGAGACCTCCTCCTGTCCTGAGGCCATTGGGTGTGTCAGTGTTGCTGGAAATGCTCCCCAACCCCCAATTCTGAGCATTTAGTCTAGGTAGGCCTTGTCGTGGAGCCAGCTTGTGGGCCTGGGCCAGGGGGCGTGTGCTTATTTTCATGGCAGCCTTATATAAAAAGCACAAGGATGTAAAAGATTGATGCTAGAGTCAGAGACCAGCAAGAGGAAGATGGGGCTTGGGACCTGGGGAGGGAAGTCTTAACTCTCAGATTCAGCTACATTTGGATCACCAGAAATCAGATGGTGACAGGTATCTCTCCAATATTATTTTTGAGTGGGCAAAATCTTTAACCTTTCTCCACCTCAGTTTCCTTGTCCCGTACAGGAGATAGTAACAGTGCCTCCCTCAAAGGGCTGTTGCGCAGTAAATGAATTAATACCTGTGCAGCACTCAGAATAGTGCCTGGCACATAAGAAATTCTCAATCATCGGGCTGGATGCAGTGGCTCACGCCTGTAATCCCAGCAGTTTGGGAGGCTGAGGTGGGCAGATCACTTGAGGTCACGAGTTTGAGACCAGCCTGCCCAACATGGCGAAACCCCATCTCTACTAAAAATACAAAAATTAGCTGGGTGTGGTAATGGACACCTGTAGTCCCAGCTGCTTGGGAGGCTGAGGCAGGAGAATCACTTGAACCCGGGAGGCAGAGGTTGCAGTGAGCAGAGATTGTGCCACTGCACTCCAGCCTGGGTGACAGAGTGAGACCCCATCTCAAAAAAAAAAAAAAGAAAAAAAAAAGAAAAAGAAAAAAGAAATTATCAATCAATGTGAGTAAATCTTTTTGGTTATTATTATGATTATTACTATTAATTTTTTCATTCAAGTACAAGGCCTTGTAGGTGCTCAGTTAGTGTTGAATGAATGATTGAAATAAATGTAACTAGATAAAATGTTAGAAGTAGATAACATCAAAGATTGAAATAAACACTTGCTTTGGCCTCATTAGTTATGATCTGGTGTCTATGGAAACTGCTAAATATTGAGACTCGAAATAGATAGCTTTTCTCTGCACAGAATGAACCAAGGTGTGTGTGTGTGGTCTCTGCACTTTGTATCCCAAGATGAACCACCTCATTCATCTCTGTCCTCCAGTGAATCCTTCAAGAGCAGGGCCTGTGGCTAACGGGCATTCAGAAACCAAGTGTCTGGCTGTTGGTACACAGCAAGTCCTCATTCCTATTTGTTGAACACGTGAACAAATGCATGAATATTGTCTGATCGACTCAGGAAATGGCAGGACTGAGCCTTCAGATAAAGGACCTCAGAGCCTTCTTTAGGGAGAGGCTGGGGAAGGCAGACAGTGATTACTTCTTGCAGAGGATTAAGTGGTGAAGAGCCTGGGCTTCGGGGACAATCAAATCTGGGAGGAAATACTGTCTCAACCACTCCCTAGCTTCGTGAACTTAGGCAAGCTGTTTAATTCCTCCAGGCCTCAGTTTTAACATCTATAAACTGGGCCTAATAATGTTTACTTGTTGTACAGATAAAATGGCCCAATGCACATCAATGTCTGTTTCTCCCTAGGAAGGGAGCCGTACCATCTTCATGGTAGACACGGGGGCAACAACAGTCCTCTCTTATTTCAAGGGATTTGGAACCACCCATGGTACAAGTAGTAATGAAAGAGTTCTTTGTAAACTGTAGAGCGCTCTGCACACGTGAGGAATCATGGGGTGGCTTGAGTAACAAGGAGTTGCAGAGAGAATCCGAACTTGCATCCCTGCTGGGGAAAGTATCCCAACTAGTAGGGATGGGACTCAGAAATGCAAAGACCAGAAAACTGGTGGGGAATTTTAGCCGCAAGACAGGGACTTGGGAGTCAGGCCGCCTGGGTTCAAGACCTATCTTTGCCTGTCTACTTTCTGTGACCTTGGATGAGTGACTTGCCCTTGGGAGGCCTCAGTGTGCTTCTTGGGGAAGCTGGGAGGACAGTGAATACTTCATGGGACCGTTGTGGGGATTAAAGGGGACAGAGCATGTAAAGTGCTTTGTCCAGCATTGGGCTGCAGGAAGTGACCAGCAAACAGGGTTGCCCCATTTCTCACATTCTCCTTCTCCCATCCACTCTCAAGGCTCAAGGCCTCCTGCCTCAGCTTGTCCCTTCTCTGGTTTGCAGAGTCTAAGGAGAACATAAACTAGAAGAACAAGCAAGGGGAGGGCAAGTGGGGTTGACCAAACCTTACAGGCAGGGTCACATGGGGCAGGGACCGTTGTTACCTCCATTTCACAGGGGTGGTCACTGAGACCCCGCTATTTTGACATATGTATGCGCCAGGATGCATACCCAGGTCTGTCCACACGCAAAGCCTGCATTCATTCAGCTCTTCCAGGATCCCACACCAGCTCTGACTCCAAATGCCGTGGGGGGCCCTGGAGCTAGGGAGGAACACGTGGACAGAAACCAAGTGTTTCTAGGGCCCAGCCTGGCACTCCCACCCCTACCTACCCTCACCTCCTACCATCTCCTTCCCCTCTACCCCCCACTATGACCCCTGCCCAGGAGAACTCTTTTGGGCCGGATGGCCCTGCCAGCCTCTCAAGGACATGGGATGGGGCAGGAATCCCCAGCTTGGCCTGAGTCCTTCTCTGCCATAGACAGCAGGTTGTTAGATAATTGCCTTTGTCCCTTATCTCATTCTCACTCTTTATTACTTCCCTGGGGAGATGCTGCAACCACAGCCTCTCTGCAAATGAAGCCAGCCTCCTGGCTGCAAACACAGGCTGAGGGACCACGACTGGGGGAGGAGTGTGAACTGAAGGGGAGAATATACCTTCAGGTGGCAGGGACACCCTGTCCCTCAGCTCAGGGCATGCTGATAGGTTCTGGGAGGCTCCTGGAAGCACACCCAGTGCTTTGCAAAGAAAGCACTGGATCCAGAGAAGAAAGAATCTGGCCATGGGCTCTGCCCAGACTAGCACTTAACCCCTCTGGGTTCCAGGTTCTGTGTGGGTGAGATAAGGACAGCGATGCTCTCCCATGATGACCAAACCAGCTTGAAACTGGGAGGCATTGACTGTTTTTGCCTCTGTTCTCGTGGCAGCCTCTGTTTTAAAAACAGCTTTATTGGCATACATTTGTGCATGTTTAAAGGGTGCAATTTGGCAAGTTTTGACATATGTATACACCTGTGAAGCCATCACCACAATCAAAACAGTGAGCACACATCCCTCACCTCCCAAAACTTCCTCTTGCGCCTTTGCAATTGCTTCCTCTCTCCTCGTTCCTCCCTCTCCATCCCCAGGCAACCATAAACCTGCTTTCAGCCACTGCAGATTCATTTGCATGTCCTAGAATTTTATATAAATGGAATTATCCAGAATGTATTCTTTTTGTCTGGCTTCTATTTTGAGATGCATCCATGTCATTGCATATATCAATAGTTCATTTATTTTTATTGCTAAGTAGTATCCCATTATGTGGATATACCACAACTTGTTTATTCATTTATCCATTGATAGATATTTGGGTTGTTTCCATTTTGGGGGTATTACAAATAAAGCTTCCATGAATATTCATGTACAAGTATCCAAACACTTTTATTTCTCTTGGGTAAGTACCTAGGAGTGGAATGGCTGAGTCATTTAGGAGGTATATGTTTCATTTTTAAAGAAACTGACAAATTGCTTTCCAAAGTGATTGTAGCATTTCACGTTCCCACCAGCAGTGTATGGGAGTTCTGCCTGGTGTGGGGGCACATGCCTGTAATCCTAGCACTTTGGGAGGCCAAGGTGGGTGGATCACCTCAGGTCAGGAGTTCGAGACCAGCCTGGCTAACATGGTGAAACCCCGTTTATACTAAAAATACAAAAAATTAACCAGGTGTGGTGGCATGCACCTGTAATCCCAGCTACTCAGGAGGCTGAGGCAGGAGAATCACTTGAATCTGGGAGGCGGAGGTTGCAGTGAGCTGAGATCACACCATTGCACTCCAGCTTGGGCAACAAGAGTAAAACTCTGTCAAAAAAGGAAGGAAGGAAGGAAGGAAGGAAGGAAGGAAGGAAGGAAGGAAGGAAGGAAAGAAAGAAAAAAGAAAAAGAAAATACCACTGGGACTGGGCATGGTGGCTCACGCCTGTAACCCTAGCACTTTGGGAGGTCAAGGAAGGAGGATTGCTTGAGCCCAGGAGTTTGAGACCAACCTGGGCAACATAGAGAGACATCATCTCTAAATAAAATAAAATAAAATAAAATAAAATAGAAAAGAAAATACCAGTAGGCATAAAGAAATTTTTTTTAACACCCATAAACCTACCACCGTAACAACTATTGTTAACATGATGTGTGTCTTCAGACATTTTTCATGTACATAGGAAGTTGTACCATACATGTCTTCTGCATTTATATATCATGAATATTTTACCATGTTGTTACATTTCTTTTTGTTTTTTGAGGTGGAGTCTCACTGTCACCCAAGCTGGAGTGTAGTGGTGTGATCTCAGCTCACTGCAACCTCTGTCTCCTCAGTTCAAGTGATTCTCCCGTCTCAGCCTCCCAAGTAGCTGGGATTACGGGTGCCCACCACCACCCCTGGCTAATTTTTGTATTTTTAGTACAGACAGGATTTCACCATGTTAGCTAGGCTGGTCTCGAATTCCTGACTTCAGGAGATCTACCTGCCTTGGCCTCCCAAAGTGCTCAGATTACAGGCATGAGCCATTGTGTCTGGCCATGTTGCTATATTTCTAAAGCATCAATCCAAAGGACTGTATAATACTCCATTGTGTATGTGAATTAGTTGATCCCCAGTAGATGGATATCTGGATGTTTTCCATTTGGGGGCTTTCATAAACATTGCCATAAGGAACTTTTATTTTATTTTTCATTTTATTTTATTATTTTGGAGACAGAGTCTCTGTCACCCCAGGCTGGAGTGCACTGCCATGATCTCGGCTCACTGCAACCTCTGCCTTCTGGATTCAAGTGATTCTCATGCCTCAACCTCCCAAGTAGCTGAGACCACAGGTGTAGCCACCACACTGGCTAATTTTCTTTTTCTTTTTCTTTTTTGCATTTTTAGTAGAGATGGGGTTTTGTCATGTTGTGCAGGCTCGTCTTGAACTCCTGAGCTCAGGTGATCCACCCACCTCAGCCTCCCTAGCACCTCCCAAAGTGCTAGGATTACAGGTGTGAGCCACCACACCCAGTCTGAACATCTTTATATACTCATATTTGCATCCTTGATGAATGTCTGGGTTTGAGGGCATGCACATTTTAAGACTTTTTTTTTTTTTGAGGCCGGTCTCGCTCTGCTGCCCAGGCTGGACTGCAGTGGCGGGATCTCAGCTCACTGCAAGCTCCGCCTCCCGGGTTCCGCGCCATCGTCCTGCCTCAGCCTCCCGAGTAGCTGGGACTGGTTTCCTGCCAGCTAGTTTTTGTATTTTTAGTAGAGACAGGGTTTCGTGTTAGCCAGGATGGTCTCAATCTCCTGACCTCGTGATCTGCCCATCTCGGCCTCCCAAAGTGATGCTGGGATTGAGGCCGGAGCCGCGGCGCCCGACCTCCTCTCTTTCTTGCCTGCACATAGGAAGTCAAAACTTTTCGTTCATTCATTCATTCTGATCAATCCAGCCTTCCATATCATCGTACCATCATGCCATCTCCCCTCCTTTCCTCTTCCTCCAAGGCACTGGCCAAGAGAGACCCTGCCTTCCTCTGAAGCAGTCTCACCAACTGGCTCAGTGATCTCTGAAGTCTCCCCAGGCACTAGAGAGCAAGCTCTGTGAGAAGAGGGACCCTGCCTGTGTTGTTAGTCACCGCATCTCCAACACCAAACACTGGGCCTGGCACATAGTGAGTGTTCAAATAAATAGTTGTTGAATTAATACATGAATGAGTGAAATACTAAATGGTCATTGAACTGAACTGAGTATTCTCCCAAGTTAGTAATGGGGAGGGGCTTCTGCTTGTGGGGCCCACTCTTATCGCAGAAGGACATCCCAAACACTTGCTCCTCTGCACACAGTTCCAACTGGCAGATGAGAAAACTGAGGCCCAAAATGTTTAAGAACTATGCTCAAGGTTGCAAAGTGAGCTCTGCTCAGAGAAGCACCTGCGTCCCCACGCCCCTTTCCCAGGACTAGGTTTTCTTTCTTCGTTAGGAGGTGAGGTTGGGCTTGGAGGTCCTGGAGTGTTTGTTTGTTTGTTTGAGACACAGTCTTGCTCTGTTGCCCAGGCTGGAGTGCAGTGGTGCAATCTCGGTTCACTGCAACCTCCACCTCCCGGGTTCAAGAGATTCTCCCGCCTCGGCCTCCCGAGTAGCTGGAGAACTACAGGCATGCACAACGACACCCGACTAATTTTTGTATTTTTAGTAGAGAGGGGTTTCACCATGTTGGCCAGGCTGGTCTCGAACTCCTCAAGTGATCTGCCCACCTCAGCCTCCTAAAATGCTGGGATTACAGGTGCCACACCCGCCCCCACCCCACATCCGGAGTTTGCTGTATGCATCTTTTGTTCTTCCTTTCTGCTATCAGCAAGGCTATGAGGGACACAAGGTGACCTCCTGAGGACCTTTCTGGCCCTGTGATTCTGGGACAAATGCACTTGAGGCTCGGCTCCCCACTTTTGTAAAAATTCTCTGGCCTCTCAGTATCACTGTTCTGTGCCTACTGTGGCATTTATTATTTATTAGCACTCAATGCCTCAGGAGGAAGATCTCTCACTGGGATCTCAGGATGAGGTGGCTGCAACACCTGGGAGGTCCAGGCTTAAGATAGGGATTTATCTACCCACTGGCCCTGAACCACTTATCCTGGAGCTGGGAGCCAAGGGGACTGATAGGAGAGGGAGGCTGTGGATTCTTCTAAGCCCCTTCATCAGGGATATGACAGCAGCTGGAGACCCCTGAGATCCTCCATGCTGGAAAGGCTCCCTGGTTCTGAGGCCAATTCAGTAGCCTTTGCTGTCCTTAAAACCTCCTGTTCAGGCACAGACCGACTCCAGAATGTGTAGACACCACCCCGCTGCTTACATTTGGGACCAAGTGCTTTTTATCATGTGACTTCCACCAGGAAAGCTGGGCTATGGGTAAGGTCACTGCTACATGAGAGATGAGGAACAGGTGTTTTTGGATGCCCTTCTGTGATGGAAGCGGGTCTCACAGGCAGAAGCCCTCCCCTTATTACTAGCAATTGAAGTAAGGCCATCCCTGAGAAACTGCCTTTGAGCTTGATGCAGGGAATGACCTAGATTTTCTTGTTTATTTTAAAGAGTTTGGGAGGAAATGTCCACGGAGATGTGGGAGACAGGGGCATTGAATCAGGAGCTACCATTTCAGCAAAGAAAGGGATCTCTGAGGTAATCAAGTCCAAATCTTCTGCACCATCACTCCCACCATTTTACTTTTTTTTTTTTTTTTTTTTTTTTTGAGATAGAGTCTCGTTCTGTCACCCAGGCTAGAGTGCAGTGGTGAGATCACAGCTCACTGCAGCCTCCACTTCCTGGGATTAATTGATCCTCCTCCTTCAGCCCCCTGAGTAGCTGGGGCTATAGGCATGTGCCATCATGCCTAGCTATTTTTTTTCTACTTTTTGTAGAGATGGGAATCTCACTATGTTGCCCAGGCTGGTCTTGAGCTCCTGGGCTCAAGGGATCCTCTGCGTTGGCCTCTCAAAATGCTGAAATTACAGGCATGAGTCACTGTGCCTAGTCATTGCCATAATTTTAAAAAGAGAAAATTGAGGCCAATATAGGTGAATTGGCCTCTCTAAGTTCACCCAGTCAGTAAGAGGTAAAGCTAATACGATGTTTACAAAATGAGGCAAAAAGGTGGGAATGCACTCCTTCATGGAGCACATTGGGTCTTAAAATCATAAAAATATTGTGAGGGACATGATGGAGGAGACACTGACTCCACCTCCAGTTTCTCAGAGGTGAAAAATGTCTGACTATTGGAAATATGATAAATCTCCATGAATTTTTGAGAAACAAAGCCATGATTCTAATTAATCTGTCGTTATCTGAAATTTTCAAAAGTTTAAACAGCTAGAAAAAAAGGTAAGATGTTAAAACTATAACCCCTGGGAGTTTTTAGGTAAGAGTCACCAAACCAGTACCCAGCTTTCCTCCGCAGAAGGTGTTGGTTCAGGACCACGGACAGCAGCCTGCGAACCTTGAGCGCTGCATTCCGCCCACACTGGAGCAAACCCACAGAGCATTGCTTGACCTACTCATCTTTACATGAAGAGCCAATGTGAGTACTATTCACAGGGTGAAACACAGGCAGGAGATCCAGAAAGGACCCCCCATCATCCCTATCAAACACCTCCCAACCAGTCTCCTACCTTGTGAAAAATGCCATTGTCCTCATATTTGGGTTAAGCTATTTTTCACCTCCATGAAAAAAAAAAATAGGTCATATTCCCATGGATGTAGGGTCTGGGATGGTTTGAAGCAATGTCCTTCCCCTAAAAAAGCTTGAAATCTAGTTGGGCAGATAAAAGATCTGCATAAGTGACAGGCACGGTGGTTCATGCCTGTAATCCCAACACTTTGGGAGGCCAAGACAGGCAGATTACTTGAGCCTAGGAATTTGTGACCAGCTTGGGCAACATGAGGAAACCCTGCCTCTATGAAAAAATACAAAAATAAGCCGGGTGTGGCGGTACACACCTGTAGTCCCAGCAACCCCAAAGGCTGATGTGGGAGGATTGCTTGAGCCCAGAAGGCGGAGGTTGCAGTGGACTGAGATCATGCCACTGCACTCCAACCTGGATGACAGAGCCAGACTGGGTCTCAAAAAAAAAAAAAAAAAAAGATTTTAATACAAGGTAATCTACACAAAGAGAAAAACAGTATTTGGCAAGAGCCAAATAGTGGTGTTGAGGATGGTAAGTGCTACAAGATCTCAGCAGACAGTGATCTCCTGAGGTGGAATGCATGGAGTGGAATTGAGCTGAGCCTTAATGTTTGGGGAAGACAAATGAGCAAGAGGAGAAGGCATTCCTGGCCAGGGCACATTTGGAAATGGATGGAAGCAGAAACATGCATGGCACGTGAATATGCCACAGGGGAGGTGGGACCCCCCTAGACTGGTGCAGCTGAGGATGCATTGCTGATGAGGGGATGAGAGTGGGATAACAAGAAAGCCAAAGAAATATGAGAGGATCATTCTAGGGGTGTAAATTTCTAGTTTTTCTGGAAGATAAAAGTGGTTTGGTGCCATTGCCCCACCTGCATGGATCCCCCCATACAGCAGAGAAAATGACCGAGAATGCCTGACATGTGGCACCTCCTGTTGGGAGTGAGTTGGGGTGAGGGTGCTGAGCTTTGATCACAGGGATGAAGTCCTCATCATGGAATTCAGACACAGAAGGAAGAGAAGTCTTCTTGGGCAGATGGATGAAGCTGAAGACACCAGGTCAGTGCCTGGACTGAACTGGGTCCAGGTAAGGAGAAAGGTCCACGATTAGGGCCCATCTGGTCCTGGCTTCTCTGCTGGCCCTTTGCAGGTTGGGGATGCATGAGGAGAAATGGGTAACAAGACTGCTTAGTCTCTGAGCTAGGGGGATGAGGGCAGGGCCGAGGAACAGCCTGTCCTTTAGTGGGGAAGCTGTTTAGTCAACTGATTCTGAAGCATCATTTGGCAGAAGACAAGGGGACTCAGCTCTGCCTTGCAGGCCCTACCACTAGGGAGTGCACTGTGCATCCTCTCTCCAGGCCAGAGCTCCCCAAAGACCTTTCTGTTTGTGCCTCTGACCCCCAACTGGGCTGGCTCTGGAGGGGCAGGGTCTGAGGGCTGAGGTCATGAGCTCACCCTCCGCTCCTCAGTGGAGAGCAGGAGCAGCACCCCTCAGTTCACCAGGGGCCCGCATCTCCTTTCCGGGCTCTCCTTCAGGGGGCACTAGACACAGCCATGGGCAGCTCAATCATTCTGAACATTAGAGATCCTCGGCCACCTGAAAAACTACATCCCAAAGCTACAAGAAGAACAGGCAGGTGCTGCCACTGAGTCCACAGTCATCTGAGCCAAATCCCGTGTGATGCGCCTGATGCACAATAACTCCACGAGGCCCCACGAGAGCTCTAGGAGGTGGGCACTGATATCAACAGCCCCATTTTCCTGAGGAGAAAACAGTGGCTCTCCCAGAAGCTGTGCCGCCAAGTGCTGTTGATGCTGAGGTTTGCAGGGTATGGCTGACTTAGTCAGTCAGCTGCAAATGGAGCCAGGTGAACCCAGGGCTGCAGCTGAGGACAGAGCCTGGGGGAGAGAGGGAAGGGAAGAGCTATGACATCCACCTGGGGACAGTAACAGGTGCTGAACACCCTCAAGGGCCAGGAACTGTGCTGGGACTTCCTCTTCCATTGCCAACACCGCTGAGCCGGCCCCAACATAGTAGCTACTGATAAATGTTGGTGAGACTGAATCCTCTTAGTGAAATTTATAGAAATCACACAAGGGATTATTTGGGTCATTTTGTAAAAGAGGAAGCAGAGGCTCAGAAAAGTGCTGTAATGTTTGCAAGGCCACACAACGAGTATAGAAGAGCCAGGGTTTAACCCAGGTTTCTCTGGCTCCAAAGTGCAGCTATTCCCACCATTCTTAGCTGCTTCTGCCACCCAGCAAAGACCTCTAGGGACAAAAACTACCTTGAAGTCACTGGAAGGTTCCTCCCTAGGAGGCCCTACAGGTCAACCATTTCAGAACCCACAGAGTTGAGGGGTTGGAGCCTGGGCATGGGGTCGTCTCTTGTTCAGAGACTTAGCTACTGAGCCCATCTTAGAAGCACCTCTACTTTGACCTCCCTCTCCACCACAATGACTTATCTAAGCAGCCATGCCAGTGCCTCCCACGATCTTCCACCCCGGACCCAACCTGCAGCTTCCTATGTTCTGGTTTGCCTGGTGTGAGTTTGAAGTTTGCATATCACTAAGCAGTTCCCCGTAGCGCCTTCTTTATGGAGCCTCTGCAGTCCCATCTCTCAGGTGATCTCCCCTTGGAAGCAGAAGCTCTGACCCACTGGTGTCACCCTAGAAGACGTCATGTTCAAGAGGGATCAGCATGCCGCTGGACCCCGGGGAATATGGCCCTGCGAAGGAGAGGAGGCGGGGCACAGGCAGATGTATCTCGCCTCTCAGTGTGGGCCAGGCTCGCTCCTTCTTCCCAGCTTGTTGTGCCTCGTGCCCCAGCCAGCCTCGGTGTCCAGGGCTTGGTGTGCCTGGCATCCTCCCCCAACCTTTCCCAACACCCTCCTGGGCGGAAGCCTACGGAAGCCCTCCTACACCCACTGAGGAGGCCTGCAAACTGTTTTATTAGATTAAAGCAAACATCTGCTGAAGAAGAAAAGCAAAACCTTAATTGGAAGCCCCCGGGGATGTTTGCAGAGACAGATGGGAGAGGATATAATGAAATCACCTCGCTCTGGCCTCCATGCAGACCTTGTAGATAAGGCAACATTGCCAGGCAACAGGGCTTTTCCACCTGGAGGCCTGATAAGGGGCTTGGGGGAGCTGTGTGTTTGGAAAATATGATTTTGTAAGTGGGACAAGGGTGTATTGACTCTGCTGTTCCATGGCCTGGGCCCCAACATTAGATAAGCAGCTGCCACTTTCCCTGGGGCACAGGCAGGACCCCCTGGCAGGAACCATTCACATGGAGAAGTCCTGAGCCTTAGCCAGGGGAGCAGCTCACCAAAGGGGACACTTCTGGCTACCAGGGCCCGGTAGTGGCAGTGGCTTTCTCTTTTCCTCTCCTAGACTCTGATTCAGGCCTCCTGGGATGGAGTTGGGTGCTAGGGCTGCTGGGAGCTTGCTAGATTGGAGGGCCCATCCATAGGATGCATTGCAGACCCCAATGCCTCACGGCCTCCCCACCCATCTTCTCCCAGTGACTCCCACCCCTCTCAGAGTAAAAATCAAAGACCCTGCCAAAGCCCACTAAGCCCTGCATGATGCAAGCCCACACCACCACATCTCCTACCACCCTGGCCTCGCTCTCTCCCAGCCACCTCGGCCTTTTCACTCTTTCTCAAGCCTGCCAGGCATGCCCCTGCCCCAGGGCTTTTGCACTGGATGTTCACTCTGCCTGGAAAGTTCTTCCTCCATACGCCTACGTGGTTTGCTCCCTGGACCCCTTCAAGTCCTCACTCAAGTTGCTGTCTTAATGAGGCCTACCTTGGCCACTTAGTTAGTGAGACCCACGCCCTCCCACTCTGGTATTTTACAGCCATCACCACCTTTTACCCCACTCTAGCCTGCACGTATTTATTATGGTTTGCTGTTGATGTCTGTCTCAGCCTAGGACATAGGCTCCAACAAGACAGGGGCCTTGCCTCTTCTCTTTAGTAGCATATGTCAAGAATCCAGAACAGAGACAGGAACACAACAGGTGCTCAAGACATGTTGGTTGAATGTCTCCCCTTCCCAGACCGCAAACAGCTTTGGTAGAACTGCAGAAAAAGAGGCTGGGTCCATAGAGGCCAGAGTGTGGCAGGGCCTGGACTGCTCGTCTCCAAGGCAGCTGAGCAACCCTGGGCGAAAGCCCATTCCCCCACAGCACCATCACACCTGGGGGAAGCCCGTTCCCCCACAGCACCATCACACAGGACATTCGGGGGAAAGCAACCTTTTCCGGGAAGGAAAGCCAAGGCTGGGACCCAGGGGAGCTTAGCTCTCAACCCAACCCTGCTATTGATTTGGATTTTCTGTGTGACTTGGGACAAGACACTATCTGTCTCTGAGACTCAGTTCCCCCTTTTGTCAGACAAAATTAGCATCTACCTAAAAGTAATAAACGTCCACATTTATCTAAAACCAATAAACATCCACATTACTGTGTTGGGGACCCACAGCCTGAGGTTAAATCCTTCCTCTGCTACTTGCTAACTGTGTGCTGTTAGGCAATTCAGGTAACCTCTCTGACCCTCTACCTCCTAATCTATAGGTGAGGATAATGATAGTGACTGCATCACAAGTATGTGAGCCTTTCACCTGCATGGACTGCTTTACTCTTCACACACTTGTGAGCAATTCAATCATCCTCCTCCTCATGGGAAATCATGGGAAAGCGGCTGGCACGGGCCTCTCAGGGAATTGACAGCAGCCCCAGGATAGGCTGTGTGTCAGGCTGACCCTAGAGCCCAGGGCTCTGCCCACCCCTTCATTCTGTCACTGCACCTTGGTTCATGGAAGGCCCTGTTCAGTTTCCCAACCAAGTGCATTCTGGCCTCGGCCCACCCTCACCTTTTGGGCCACAACCTTGGTCGGAGGCATTGCAATGACCTGGAGATGACAAAACACCTCCTAGGTAGGACAGGTGTTTAAAGAGCCACCCTCCACACTAACACCAACCAAGCCACAGAGCCAGGGACAGAGAATAAACCTGCCAGGGCCTGAGAAGGAACAAGGCTTGAAGGGCACTGAGTTCCATGTGGTCACAGTACCATTGGAGGAACAGGAACACAGTCAGACCACCCACACCTCAGACAGAGAGCCGGCGCAGGTCAGTGTCTTAGCTTGGGTTCCCTGAGACAAGGATTTGAGTGCACGTGGCTGATAAGGAATCCCTGGTAGAAGACCAGGGAGGGAAAATGGGGCTGGAGGGTGAAGGGGTCGGGAAGGGAAAGGAAGCCAATGAAGTGTGTGCTATCGATAAAGTGCATGCTGTCAATAAAATGCACAGTGTCAATAAAGTGCGCACTATCAATAAAGTGTACGCTGTCAATAAAGTGTGCTCTGTCAATGAAATATGCGCTGTCAAAGTGTGTGCTGTCAATAAAGTGTGCACTGTCAATAAAGTGTGCGCTGTCAATAAAGTGTGCGCTGTCAATAAAGTACGCTGTCATAAAGTGTGCCCTGTCAATAAAGTGCATGCTATCAATAAAGTGTGTGCTGTCAATAAAGTGCATGCTATCAATAAAGTGTGCGCTGTCAATAAAGTGCACGCTATCAATAAAGTATGGGCTGGCTAAATAAAGTGTGCGCTGTCAATAAAATGTGTGCTATCAATAAAGTGTGCAATGTCAATAAAGTGTGCGCTGTCATAAAGTGTGAGCTGTCAACAAAGTGCATGCTATCGATAAAGTGTGGGCTGTCTAAATAAAGTGTGTGCTGTCAATAAAGTGTGGGCTGTCTAAATAAAGTGTGCACTGTCAATTAAGTGTGCACTATCAAGCCAGACATCACTGCTGGGAAATGGTACCAAAAAATCCTCCTCAGAATTATCCCACCCAGGGGTATTTACAAGTAAAAGCCTGATATCACTGGCTGAGGGCTGCTCCTGGGGGTAACTCCCTGAACTTGCAGCTTTCTGCAGCCTTCTGGGTTTCTAGGTTGCAGTGAGCTGAGATCGCGCCATTGGACTCCAGCCTGGACGACAGAGCGAGACTCTGTCTCAAAAAACAAAAAAAAAAAGAACCTGTGTGCGGACACAGAAGGGTAGATCCCAGCAGTGGGAGATTGGTCAGGGCCCTCAAAGCACCAGGAGACATGGGCAGGGCTCTGACCGCGCTGTTAGAGTTAGACTCAGGCCTGGCTTGTGAGGGGCCCCAGGGGATCCCGGCCAGCTCTTAGCCTGCATCTCCCCATGGGGGAGAGAGAGGGCTACTTTTGGGACCTCTCTCGGAATGAGCATTCTGGGGAGCTGAACATCTGTGAGAATCCTCCCTGGATCCCAGAAGACCAAGCTCTGGCAGGGGCTCTGGTGCCTCTCCCCTCCTGTTCACCAGGTCCAGTGCCTGTGGTGCTCCCAGAGATGCTGGTTGGACAGCTTCTATCCTCCAGGGAGGCCAGGACAGCAGCTCTGCCCCCTGCTCTCCATCCTCCAGGCTAGAACCAGCCACCTTCCTGCAGTCAACATCCCCACAAGATATTGAGAGTGATTTTTTTATTGTGGTAAAATATCCCCAACCTAACATTTACCATCTTAACCATTTTTAGGGACACAGTTCAGTGGCATTAAGTCCAGTTATGTTGCTGTGCAGCCATCACCACTATCTATCTCCAGAACTTTTTCATCTTCCCAAACTCTGTACCCATGAAACACTAACTCTCTGTTTTCTCCTGCCCCTCAGCCCCTGGCAACCAGCATTCTATTTCCCATTTTTGTTGTTGTTGTTGTTTGTTTGAGACAGAGTTTCACTCTTGTTGCCCAGGCTGGAGTGCAGTGGTGTGATCTCAGCTCACTGCACTCAGCCTCTACCTCTTGGGTTCAAGCGATTCTCCTGTCTCAGCCTTTTAAGTAACTGGGATTACAGGCATGTGCCACCAGGGCCGGCTAATTTTGTAGTTTTAGTAGAGATAGGGTTTCACCATGTTGGTCAGGCTGTTCTCAAACTCCTGACCTCAGGTGATCTGCTCGCCTCAGCCTCCCAAACTGCTGGGATTACAGGCATGAGCCGATTCACCCTATTTAAGTATAACCACAACCTCTCTCAGCACAGCCCTCCCCTTCCCTGCTGACAAATTATGGATGTTACTTCTTATTCATTTTCTGTCTTCACCATCTAGAACGTAGGGCTCCTGTCTGTTCTGTTTAATGCTGTACCCTCAATTGAGTACTGTTCTAGGATGTTCTAAGCACATAGTAGATGCTTAACAAATGGTTGTTGAATGAATACATAAATGCATGAATGTGGCCATTTCAGTCTCCTTTGAGCTCCCACCAGGTTCTTATTTAGGGACAGGTGTGAGCACAGGTGTGGGACAGGAAGTATTAGTAGAAAGCAGCAGCAGCAGATGGAGAGGGGTGGGCAGGAAGGAGGGACTCTGGACGATGCCAGCCAATGATAAACCATCACCCAGATCCCTGGTTCCCTGTGACACTGGGGTCAGGTGGCAAAGAGCTTCCAAAATGGCCCTGAGGGTGAGAGTAGCAATGTGGCTGGAGCATCGAGGGCCCCAGAAATAAGGGAAGCCAACCAGGAAATTGACCTTTTACATAAAACATCCAGGTTTTGAGAATGCTCAGGAAGAGGTGAGAGCTGTTCTCAAATTCAGATGGGCTACCAGTGGCAACAGGGCAACCCTAAGGGGTTGCACTAGGGCTAATGAGTAGGTGTTGCAAGGACTCCTATTTTCGCGGATGTAATAAGAACTGGCCCCCACTCCTCCCTCACTACCCAACAAAAGGTGTCCAACAGTGGCTTAAGCTTCCTGGTGAAAGTGAGCCCCCGGTTCCCATGTGCATGCAGAGCCCAGGATTCACTCACCCATGGTTTGAACCTTCAATGGATACATTCAACAGTTACCTGTCAAGTGCGTTTCCTCTGTGCCAGATTGTGTGGCGCTCAGCCCTGTGGAAGTAATGATGACTAAACATTATTCAAATAAATACACATTCAACAACAAAGTGTGAAGGCACAAAACTAGCTTGCCAGAGAGAGAGAAGCCTCACTCAGACAGGGGATCAGAGGCCCCTCTAGAGCCTCCTAGATATTGGAGGGAGCCATGAGTGATGGGCGTGCCTCCAGCCTGTGAGACCAGGGTGAGCACACCCCGGGCAGGAGGCACTTCGGGAAAATAGCACGGGGTGCTAGGGCTGCCAGAGACCTCAGTACACATGGAGGAAGGTAAGGTCCAGAGATCGGAGTGACTTGCGCAGGGACACACGGCAAATCGGTGGAACCGTCGAGGGGTGGAGAATGAGCCACAGCCCCCCTGTCTCCCATGCCACCTCTTAGAAACCAGATACCCGCTTCGCGGCCAAGACCCACCAGCTCCGAGCGGCGGAGGCCAGAGGTAGCGAGGCGTGAGGTTAGAGGTGGGGCGAGCGGGGACTGGACCCCCAGGGGGTGGGGAAAGGGGCAGGGGGCGGCACCGCTGACGTCATTTCCGGGGTCGGGGTATATAAGCGGGGCGAGCGGGCGCTGCTGCTGCTGCTGCTCTTCCCACTGCAGTACTCGAGCCCCGTGTAGGGAGCTTGCGGGAGGATCGACCGACAGACGGAAGCACGCCAAGGCACTGCGCCCCCAGCCCCGCGCCGGTGCCACCGCAGCCAGACCCCGGCCGCCGGTCCAGCCGCCCCTCGCCCGGTGCCTAGGTGCCCGGCCCCACACCGCCAGCTGCTCGGCGCCCGGGTCCGCCATGCGCTCCGCCGCTGTCCTGGCGCTTCTGCTCTGCGCCGGGCAAGGTGAGCGAGAGCGAGGGGCTCGCGGGAGAGGGTCCCGGGCTCCTCTGCCCACCTTGAGGTCCGGGCACCGCGCGGCGCCCAGCGCCCCTCCACATCTCCCTTCGGGCGCGGGGAGTTTTCAGCACCGCGGACAGCGCCGCCGCCTCCCGCCCGACCCTGCAGTGTGGCCTCTGCCCGGGACCCACAGGACACTTGGGCCTGACTCCCAACCCCGCGGGGCAAGGCCCCCTTGTGCCCACCCCTTGTCTGGGCTTGGCGCCTCGGCTACATCAGGGCCAGTGCAGGTTGCGCGGTGGCCGACCAAGGTCATTGGGGGGAGGTGGGAGGATGGCTGCTCGCACCCCTCCATCCCTCTTCCCCTTTCATCTCACTCTCCCCGCCTTTCTGGCCTTGACTTCTACTTCTCCATATCATCCCTCACAATCTCCCTCCTCCATCTCTTCCCCTCCGCCTCTGGGGTCTCTCCCTTCCCCTCCTCTGTCTCCCACCCCAGTCCCACTGTGCAGCCCTTGGCCTTGTTTTGATAGCGCTCCCTGCTCCAGAGCACACCAGCTCCAGAGCAGGAGTTTCCCAAGGGGGAGGGGGAGGACGTCTCCGTGCAGCCTCTGGGGACCACCCCACTGTGGGCAGCAACCAGGGAAAGGAAACAAAATCAGCCCCAGCCTCTCTTTTTGGTGGGGGCAGTTTTGAGGGTTGGCATTGGGTGGACCGGCCCCAGTGAGCCCAGTCAGGAAGGACTGGGCTCCACTTGGAGCAGAGGAGTGACCCCAGCACTCTCTTCTTCTTCCCAGTCACTGCCCTCCCTGTGAACAGCCCTATGAATAAAGGGGACACCGAGGTAAGAAGGGGTGCTGGGGATGAGGGGTAGGAGGCTCCAGTGGACACTTCACAGCCAGTTCTTGGGCAGCTGCAGGAGTAAGTTCGGCATAAAGCCAAGAGCCAGCACTGCGGCTGCTGAGCCTGTGGGGACAGCTTGCAAAAGAAGATATCAAAGATTGCTTGCTTTCCCTGCTGTCCTGCTGTGGGGACTTCCCCAGCTTCCTCTGAGCTGCATGTGCAGCAGAAGAGGCCTGCATCTTACCTACTGGGCTGAGGTGCCTGACCTCAGGCTGTCTTGAACACTCTGAATCCAGTAGGCCCACCAGGGGCTGGTGGGGGTGGCTTCTTTCTAGTTGTGGTTGTCCACAGACCTGTAAAAATGGCCTTTGCCTGCCTGGCTCTCGCCTCCCCCTTTACTCTTTCTTTCCCCCTGAAAGGCTCTGCCAGCAACTACCCACACCCAGCAGGCTCTCCAGCCCTGGCTCTCCCAAAGGAACACAATGAAAACATTTTGATCATGGCTCCTGCACCCACGGTCCCGCCATAGGGGCTAGTCATGGAGGTCACCCAGGAAAGGGCCTTAGGAGACACTGGTAGGGGTTTCTCTAGCAGCAAGAGACACGCCACACTGGGTGTGTACTTGGAATTCATTCATGGCTGAGCTGGGGCTGTTTTTTCCAGACTTTAGTGCTCAGCCAAATCTTCACTTGAGGGTCAGAGAAATTTCTACTCCCCACCTTCCCAGAAACTATTTTCTTCCAGTAGACACCACAGTTAAAATCGAAACCGTCCAAGGGATTCCAACCTCTGTTCAATTATATTTCCTAGGTTTTAGTTGCAGATAAGACAGAACTTAAACCTCTACCACTCATTCTAGCTGTGTGACCTTGGGAAAATTCCTTAATTTCTCTGAGCTCTGCCTTTTTCTCCTTTTCCTTGAGGGGAAGTGTAAAGAGTAGGAATCACGGATGTGAATTGCCTAGCACATAGTAGGTCCTTAGTAAATAGGCACTGTTATTCCTACAGCTGCCTTGCTGATCTCCCCATCCCTCTCCAGACCCTTTACCCAATTCCTGCCTCCCAGAAAATGCCCTCATGAACAGGTGGTTATCTGATATTCCCAGTGCAAGGTCCGGGGTTGCAGGGAGATACAGGGTACAGGCTGCTGGGCTCTCCTTGCCAGATCCCTTATGGGAGACACTCTGGTCACCATATTATACCCAGCAGTCTGTGGTCAGGGGCACCAGAACAGCTGGTTAAGACCTGAAGATTCCATATAATGTTGTTGTGACTACACACATTATAGAGCACTTGCCAGTTTGCCATCTTGGATCCTTGGACTGGTTGCCTTGGCATCCCGTAGACACAGCCTTCCACCCGCTCACTCCCCGCCGGTGTTGCCTGATGCCTGTCTGACACCTCCTGCTCTCTACTCAGCTCTCGGCTGTGGAAGCAGGGCTGGAGTTGTGAACCCCTCCCTGGGCGTGCTGACACTCCATGCTCGAGAGAGTGTTTTTCCATCTGTACCTCATTACCCTGGGAGAGCAGTTGGGAAGGTATTCTCACTCCTGTTTTACAAATGAGGACACTGAGGCTCAGAGAGGTTAAGTCACTTGTCCAAGATCACACAACTAGGATACCACATTACAGTGGGCACCATCATCAAAGATCACTCATTTATCAGGGGCCTAATTATGCACAGCACCTTTGCGGGCACAGGATAGGACTTTCAGAGGCGTGGCTGTGGTCGACCTGGGACATGCTCCCAGGTGTAGTCAATGTTTGCTCACGTGCCGCCAGGGGATTCATCCATCCCATGGTGAACATGGAGTGAGAATATGAAGCTGTGACTCCTCGCATGTGACAACACCATGGGTGTTGGCAGACAGTAACCTACATCCTATTTCCAAACAGGGTAGAGACAGGGAAGGTCTTTGTCTCCTCTGGGCAGTCCAGAAGGACTTCCTGGAGGAACTGACCTTTGGACATCTTCACGATCAGAGCACTTTTGTAAGACATCCTTTTAGTGCCCACAAGCAGCTTTCTCATGTTTAGAGAATTAGCACTTGGGGATGAGAAGGTACCAGGTACCATTCCCTACACCCCTTTCTCACCATGATCCACCTTAGAGGGGAACCTGCTGGCCATGTGGTTGGAGTGCCTGACACGTGGTAAGCACTGTATAAGGGTTTTCTATTATCATTGCTATCACTGTCTGGCTAAGAAAGCAGAGCTGTGTACCTGAGCCAGGGATCATGGACTCCCAAAGACAAAAGCAAATACCCTCTGTCCTCACTAGAAATTCACCTTAGAGCCTCCAGGGACTGAGCCCCATGATCAAACCAACCCCAACCTGCCCCCGCACTCTGTTCCCAGGTGATGAAATGCATCGTTGAGGTCATCTCCGACACACTTTCCAAGCCCAGTCCCATGCCTGTCAGCCAGGAGTGTTTCGAGACACTCCGAGGAGGTATGAACTGGAAGCTAGGGGTGAGGGCTGCTGCCTGCCGGGCTGGGAGGCTAGGAGATGGGTGTGTGGCTTTTGGTGGAATTAATGATTTAACTCAATAGTCACTGACTGAGTGCCCGTCATGTCCAGGCACTGCACTGGGGTCTGAGGTGTATAGACAGTTGGAGGGGTTGTAGCCCAGGTGCTTACAGACTGGCAGAGGGGATGCATATGAACATAATCAACTAGAACTCCAGGCAAAATGAAACCAGGGCTGGAACAGCAAGCCCCCAGACTGTGAGCTCCCTATGGACAAAGATTTTGTGTGCTGTATCCCAGTGCCTAGAACAGCCTCTGGCTCCTGAAGACACCCTCTAGATGTGTGATGAATAAAGGACTGTTATGGGTGGACATGAGAAGGACAAAATCTTTCCAGGCAACCAGTCAAGTTTTTATTAACTGCTGGATAGAGCCAGCAGCATTTGGGTTGGGCTTTAAGAGAAACATTGGAAACTGACGGGCGGAAAAATGAAGATGAGGTTGTCCAGGTGTGGTAGACAGTGTGAGCGCAGGCATGGAGATGGGAACCTATTGTATTTAAAGAGACCCCCACTCATCCTCAGGGGCTGCCACCCCTTGGCTAAGGTCTGGGTGCTGGGGCAGTGGCTGACTTCTCTGATGTAGTAGGAAACTGACACACACCTTGGAAAGGAGGTAATTTCAAAAGTGTTATCTCAAGATCCAGTCTTGCTGCCGCCACCCTGGTTTTGAGTTTCCAGAGTAAATTCCTTGTGCTCAGCTGAAAATATTGATGGTAATCTCTTTCTCGGCCGTTCTCTGGAAACCACCCATGACGACTCTTCTTCCATTGCAGATGAACGGATCCTTTCCATTCTGAGACATCAGAATTTACTGAAGGAGCTCCAAGACCTCGCTCTCCAAGGTATTTTCCAGCCACTGCACATGACTCTGGGTAAATTCCAGTAACTGAGAGTCAGAAAATGTGGTGGAAGGTTCAGCAAGTTCTTCTCTGGGACTGTCATTTCCTTTCAATTATAAAGCGGAAAAGCAGGATCCGCCGTGCCACCTGGCTCAATCGGTTATTGATATTGTTAAAGAAATCAAGGCCCAGAGAGGCTGAGTGACTTGTCCAAGGTCACATAGTGAATAGAGACATGCCAAATGCAGCTTCCCTAAAACCCATGGCCTCTGCAGTTCAGTCATTTTAGGAAGTAACTTTATGAAGTAGTGAGCCGTTCATCACTGATGATGATATTCAAGCCAAGCCTGGACAGGATACTGGGGTGGAGGGTGAAGCTGTCATCATCCCACAGTTAGCCTCTGTGCCCAGCCCCCCAGCTCCTTCCAGGCTTGATGCAAAGCACAGCCCTACCCTCGCAAACCAGGAAGCCTGAGTTCGGCCCTGCACCAGCCCCAGCTGACTCCCTGTGGGAAGTGGCAATTTCCACCGGGGCAGGACCACTGGTGGTGGTGTGTCTCTCCCTGAGAACAGGGCATTATAGCATGAATCCAGCATCTGCTTCCCAATGAAGCAGGAGTGTTTTTCAGGGCTGGGCTTGTGTCTGGGGTAGGGTGGGAGTATGAAGGCTGCTCTGGCTCCAGGATGGGCCCCACTCTGAGGCCTCTGGGGCAGACCAGGCCATGTGTGAGAACAGAGAGGGCTTTGGGGAGGAGGCGTGTAAACACAGCCACAGCAATAGGATTCCTATGGCCTTTTCCAAGCTAACACACTGTTCTTCCTCCCACTCACGAGCCAGCCTGGGTGGCAAGCACCCATCTCCTATTGTTGTTGGAGGGGGCAGGGTGTGCTGGGGGCAGCTGGGACTATTACTACCTGGATGGTTATGTCAGCATCAGTGACCTTGGACTAGTGTTTTTTTTTTTTTAATTAAGCATTAAATATTTTATTACAATATGATAACTTTAAAATTAAATATTGAATGACTGATTACATTTAAATAATTAGATTGTCAATAGAGACTATTATAGGAGAATGTGTCCTGAAACATCTGTATTCACATACACATGTGTATCCAGTGTAAGCAGCATCCAATATACGTACATACGACTGTTTTCCATTAACAGAGTCCTGGATGTATTTCTGTCCATCCATCTATCCATCCACTCCCTCTTGGGCTCCAGTAACATCTTCTGTGTGCCTCTGTCTTAGCATTTACCACACAGCAACCCTGTTTTCTAGATAAGCACCCAACTCTTGGGGAGCCCAAGTGGCCCAAGGAGCCAGGAAATAGCCAGAAGGGAACTGGAACCCATGTTGCCTGAGGCCAGAGCTGGGCGTGGTCCCTGGCCCACAGCTGCCCCGGAAAGCCCATTGTTGGGGAAGAAATGAGGACCAGCTGCAGAGCTGGGCTAGCTGAGGGGCCAACATCAGGAATCAGGCACAGGTGTGGGGACAGTCAGAGGAGGCAGCAGCGGCAGGGGGAGAGGGATCTCTGGGTCATGGCAGCAGGCGCCAACCCTGGGCTCTGATGTGGGCACAGGGCTTGGCCTTCTCCTGGGGCCCGGACTCACAGCGTCCAAGGGTAGCAGGGCTTGCCTGAATCAAGAGCTGCCACCATTACTGCCTGCTGCAGGGTTCCTAGAGCTACCAGCCAGGTCCTGAGGGGTTCCCCACCCCCAACTCCTGCCCCTGGGCCCCTTGCTCCATCTGAGCCTTTCTGGCTGTGTGAGGCCACAGCACGCTTGCTCTGGCCTCCCGGGGAGAAGCTGAATCTGGCGAGGCAGGGTGGCTGCCTGAGGGCCCAGCTGAGAGACAGGAGGGACGCCAAGCCTTCACCACCCCATCAGTGTCTCATTGGGCAGGCCCTGAACATGATGTACCCAGTTTACAGATGGGGAAATGGAGGCCTTCACTCTTATAGATGAATATGCCAGGGCTGGAACCAATGGGACTTTTCCCTCTTTTTCTCATACCAGGTGCCAAGGAGAGGGCACATCAGCAGAAGAAACACAGTAGTTTTGAAGATGAACTCTCGGAGGTTCTTGAGAACCAGAGCAGCCAGGCCGAGTTGAAAGGTCTGTCCCAGCCAGTCTGGCCAGACGTGGGGAAGGGAGGGTGGCAATGGGAACAGTGGCTATGATGGACCCAGGGGTCCGATGAGTTGGGAGCCCCACCCATAATCCCTTATTTCCCTCTCGCTACAAGCGGGTAAGGCTGGTGTTCAGGAGCTGTATCCCGGTGTCTCCCGTCTGGGGCTGAGAGGGAAAACCTTCAAGTGAGGCCCAGGTGCCCTCACATTGGCTGAAGCTTTAATGAGGCAGGCAGCCATGTGTCAGTGCAAAGAGATCCCGAACTTGGCATTTGGAGGCTTGGGTTCCAGGCTCAGCTCTGCTGCCTGCAAAATGCGTGAGATGGACAGGTCATCTTACCTTTCTGCAGATCATTTTGGGTTTCTGTGAAATAGGCATGGGAGCACCTTTCACCAGAGTCCTGGTGAAGCTCAGATGGTGGAATGTACTTGACAGCACTTTGTTCAGTGGTCATTATTCTAATGACGGGAGGAATTTTTACTTATTCAAAGGCTGTCTTTAAGGCAGCCACAATAAAATACCTTTTAATGAAACCCTAAAATTTTGCAGAATTGAGCCCTTTCACAGGACGCTGAAGACAGAGAAGCCCCACATGGAGGGGAGAATGAAGTTGCAGACATGGTGCCTCTTACACAGAGAGGTTAAGCAACTTGCCCAAGAACACACAGCTGACATATTAATTTTCAGTTCAGGCTTTATCTCCTGGATTAATTCTTAAGGTCTGGATTTTTGTTTTTTGTTCTTTGAATAATAACCTGTTTTAAAAGATTAAAAAGAAAGAAACAAATCCAGCTGTGCTCAGATCAAGCCTGGACATGGACAGAGGGGTAACCCTAATCGTTGTCTGGGCTGGGCTCGCTGGAAGCCAAGAAACATAATGAGTACGATCTGAAATTAGCCTGTGGGGAGGCCCCACACGTGGTCCGGTCCTCAGGGCCTGACTTGGCTGTGCTGTGTCTGCAGAGGCGATGGAAGAGCCGTCCTCCAACAATGCTATGGAGAAAAGAGAGGATTCCAAGGAGGCAGAGAAAAGTGGTGAAGCCACAGACGGAGCCAGGCCCCAGGCCCTCCCGGAGCCCAGGCAGGAGTCCAAGACTGAGGGGAACAATCAGGGCCCCGGGGAGGAGGAGGAGGAGGAGGAGGAGGAGGCCACCAACACCCACCCTCCAGCCAGCCTCCCCAGCCAGAAATACACAGCCCCACAGGCCGAGGGGGACAGTGAGGGCCTCTCTCAGGGTCTGGTGGACAGAGAGAAGGGCCTGAGTGCAGAGCCAGGGTGGCAGGCAAAGAGAGAAGAGGAGGAGGAGGAGAAGGAGGAGGCCGAGGCTGGAGAGGAGGCTGTCCCTGAGGAAGAAGGCCCCACTGCAGCGCTGAAGCCCCACCCGAGCTTTGGCTACAAGGAGATCCGGAAAGGCGAAAGTACGTATGATGGTGGAGACCTCAACCAACGCATCTGGGAGACGGGGATGGGTGGGAGGGGAGCCTTCTCCATAACCTCATTCCACCTTCATAACAACCCTGAAAGGTAGGTATTAGCTCCATTTCCCACTTGGACAAATGAGGTTCAGAGAGGTTAAGTAACTTGCCCAAGGTCACACAGCTAATTTGTAGTAAAAGCTGAGGTTCTACCCCAGATTTCTCTGACTCCAAAACCATGCATTTCCTACTATTCCACATAGCCTGCCCCCACCAACCCTGGAAGCTAGGGGTGGGTGATGGATGGGCTGGCTTTGGGAACAGAGACCATGGCAGGAGGGCACAGGCTGATCTGGGAACAGTGTCAGCTTCAACTAGGGTTTAGGAGAGGCCCTGGCTCCCGCTGCGGGTCTTTCCTCACTCTCCAGCTGTCCGGGCTTCTGGGGTGAGGATGAGGGGAAGAGGCAGGCTCCAGCTAACCCACCACTCTGAGCTGAGAGGGTCTTGCAAAGCCTGGCATCAAGAAGGTTTTTCCCGCTAAGTGTCATCACTGTGGAGAGGCTGGGTTGGGCCCTACGAGCCAAGGTCTGTGGCCCTAAAAGTGGCCACAGCAGAGGCCCCCGGGGAGTGGCAGAGACTGGGAAAATGGTGGTCCCCCACCCATTCTCCTGCTCTTGCCCACCAGCTGCTCCAGGTCGGTCAGAGGCTCTGGCTGTGGATGGAGCTGGGAAGCCTGGGGCTGAGGAGGCTCAGGTCCCTGAAGGGAAGGGAGAGCAGGAGTACTCCCAGCAGAAAGAGGAGGAGGAGATGGCGGGGGCCCCGCAAGGCCTCTTCCGGGGTGGGAAGAGCGGGGAGCTGGAGCAGGAAGAGGAGCGGCTCTCCAAGGAGTGGGAGGACTCCAAACGCTGGAGCAAGATGGACCAGCTGGCCAAGGAACTGACGGCTGAGAAGCGGCTGGAGGGGCAGGAGGAGGAGGAGGACAACCCGGACCGTTCCATGAAGCTCTCCTTCCGGGCCCGGGCCTACGGCTTCAGGGGCCCTGGGCCACAGCTGCAACAAGGCTGGAGGCCATCCTCCCAGGAGGACAGCGTTGAGGCGGGCCTGCCCCTCCAGGTTCGAGGCTACCCTGAGGAGAAGAAAGAGGAGGAAGGCAGTGCCAACCGCAGACCAGAGGTTGGTATGGGGCGGAAGCCAGCTCGGTGCTGGGCCGCGGAGAGTGGGTCCAGCAGGGGCAGCCACACCCAGACACACTGCTCCTACCCCACTGAGGGGACACGGCCCCCCTGGAGTCTGGGGATGGAGAGATGCTCAGACCGGGGGCTCTCAGGGCAGGAAAATGTCTTGGCTCCCAGGGGGCATCCAACAAAGCTGGCTGGGAGGTGGGAGGAGCTCAGATCAGCCTGTGGCAACAGGGGAGGCGCCGAGTGGGGACTTTGTCCCGAAGGCGGTAGGGAGCCTTGCAGGTCGTGCCCTGGAAAAACCATGTGGTGGGTCTGGCCATGTCCCTTCCTGGCCCCCAGGCAACCCAGGCACAGCTTCCTCCCAGGCTCAGGCCCTGCATCTGGCCCATGAGGGTAACGGGGCAGGGCAGGGGTAGGGCCGGGGACCTCTTGCCTGTGGGGATCAGGTGGGAGCCACACGATGTGAGCCGGAAGACCTGGGCTCTGCCTCCTCCTGGCTGCGTGGACTTGGGCGGGTCACTCCCCTCCTCTGAGCCTCTTGGGTTCCCCCATTTATGAAGTAGGGGTAAGGAGTCTCCCCTGCCCACCTCATTACCATGATTGGAACACACAAGGGCTTTGAAAACCAGTGACCCTGGAGAAGATGAATGGGGTGTGGGGACACAGCCCACAGGAGCAGGGTGGGAGTTGGCGTCCCTGGCAGGTAGGCGGCTGGGATACCTGGTTCAAGCCTTAGTGTCCAGGTGGGAACCAGGGCTCTGTGGGAAGGCTGACACCCGTCCGTGGCCCCGACCCCAAGGCTCTTCTCTGCTCACCTAGAAGAGGGTGCGGCCCCTTCTTTGGGTCCCCGACCCCCTCTCTGGGCCTGGCAGTCTGAGAGGAAGAAGGCTCCATGTTGGCAGCTGGAGCAGGAGAGGGCATCTGCCCCTGTGCCTGGGAGCCCAGGGTGAGGGACTGAGGACAAAGCTGGAGAGAATGGGGGCCCAGAGGTGCCACCAGTTTCCTTTCTCCACAAGCAAAGGGAGCTCCAGACAACAGGGCAGAGAAATGGGACCCCTGAGGCATGTGGACAGGATGGGGTGGGGGCCTCCTCGACACAGCCCAAGGGTCTTCATAGAAACCCCAGCCTCACAGAATACCTGCCCCAGGGCCTGCTCCAAGACGAAGCGGCTGCAGGGTCTATTTCCATGGCCTGCAATGATCAATGTTGGGGTCCATGGGCCAGGATGCCCTCGGCAGCCTCAAATCTGGCAGTGACCCCGGGAAAATGACCCCTCCCAGGTCAAGGGAGGCAGCCTTCCCTGCGCTCCTGCTCTGAGTCTTGAGGGTATGCTCTGTGGGTGTCCAAGTTCTGAGGCCTGGAAACTTCTGGAGACTGGGGCATAGAACAGGGCTCAGAGGAGGGGTCCTGCTTCCCTGAACTTGGGCAGCCAGAGCTTGGGATCCTCTCACAATCAGGACCAGGGATCAAAGCCCAGCCCTAGGCAGGCCAACATGGGGTAGCTCCCCCAGCATGCAGCCCTGCCTCAGGCCCCCCATTCCCCCCAGGTGGGAAGGCTGCAGAAGACAGACCTGGAAGCCCCGGGCTGGCCTCACCCTAGGTCCTGGCACCCATGGGTCAGGCCGAGGGAAGGGGGCTCTTCGGGACACTGTAAGCTTTGTTTTCCATGTGCCCTGAAAGAACAGACTCCCACTTGTCCAGAACCATTTGAGAGGAAGTGGCGCCTGGATAAGAGGCCACCAAGCACAGTGTGGGAACAGGGTCCCCGACATCAGCCACCTTCTTGTCCATAATAATCCTGAGAGCAGCAGGCTCGTATCACTGTCTCCATGACCGATGAGGCCCCTGAGGCTCAGAGAGACGAAGCCACCTGTCCAAGGCCACACAGCTAACCCAGTGCTTTTCTGACTTACTGTGCCTTCCGTGCCACTGGCCAGGCTGGCCCGAGTGACCTCCAATGTCTCTCCTAGGACCAGGAGCTGGAGAGCCTGTCGGCCATTGAGGCGGAGCTGGAGAAAGTGGCCCACCAGCTGCAGGCACTGCGGCGGGGCTGAGACATCGGCTGGCAGGGCTGGCCCCAGGACACCTTGCGGTCCTGGCTCTGCTGTCCCCTTGGCAAGTCCTGGCCAGACAGCCCGGACGCTGCTTCCGGTAGGGAGGCAGCCTCCAGCCTGCCCAAGCCCAGGCCACTCTGTCGCCCCCCCCACGCACCTTGTCTCCTACTCTTGACTCCTTTCTGCCCTGGAACGTCCTCTGCAGGGCAGCCTCACAACTTTAAACATTGATGACTCCTTTTCTGAACACAGGCAGCTTTCTAGAAGTTTCCCTTCCTCCATCCTATCCATTGGACACAACTGCAATAACTTCTGACCTTTTGGTGAAAGCTGAGAACTCCTGACTGTAACATAATCTGTATGAGATTTATCTAAAGAAAAATAAATCTGTTCTGGGCTCTTTCCTCTGAATTTTTTCCGCTCTCAACTTAGAGTGGAGTGGTATGCACTGGATTTGGGCAAAGGGACGAAGGGAGGTTCAGTCTGCCTAGGGGACTCCTTTCTGGGCCACTTCCTGGCTGTGGGATCTTGAGCAAATGACTTTGTTAACTCTGAGCCTCAGTTTCCTCACCTGTAAAATAGGAATGCTGGCCTGCCTCAGAGTGTTTGTAGGGATTAAAGCACACTTGCCGAGGGCGTCCGGGTTCCTGCCTCTTCCCATCCCCAGTCACATCTGAACTGGGCCATGCACAGGCAGGGCCAGGTGGGGACACGGGCTCTGCTCCTGAGCCCAGGTCACCCCTCCTTGATGGTCCCTGCCGTCCGATCACCTGTGGTGCTGGGTGGAGGCCCTGACAGCCCAGCCTAGTGCCTGTCGCAGGCCACAGGCGTCAGACTCGAGCCTCTGAGCTGCAGGGCCCGCTTGGCACCCACTTATTGTTAGGAATGTGGGGCGTCTGAAGATCTCGTGTATGTAACGCTTCACTAGTGCACAGGCTGCTCTTAGTCCCAGTTTTGTGAATGAGGAAACGGAGGCAGAGAAGGTGAAATGACTCACCCAAGTCACAGGCAGGGATGATGCTCAGAACACTGAAACATGGCGACTGTGAGGATTACTCAGTCAGGACCTCTGCGTGCTGGCTGAAGATCAGGGCCCATCATTCAGTCACTCGTCAAACATTTGTGCATGGCTGCTCTGGGCCTGGTAGGCCTGAGCATGGCTGCGACAAGTCCTGGCTTTAAGAAGCTCACTGCCCAGCGGAGACAGCTGCATCCTTCAACAGCCAAAGCAACCCACAGGGACAAAAATGCACTCAAGCAGGAGGAGCACACGCCCACACTGGAGGGCGCACCTTGCAGGCCAGGAGGAGGAGGAGGTTGGGTTTGAGCCAGGCTCTGCTGGACTGGCTGGTTGGCCTTGGCCAGTCACTTCACCTGTCCAGGTGGCAGTTCTGGGGCTGACGTCCTTGGCCTTTGCAGTTCAAACACAAGCCGGGGAGGGTGATGATCCCAGGCAGTGGTGGAGAGGGTGCAGGGAGGGGCCTCGGCCTTCGAAGGCTGCCCACGTGGTGTCTTCCAGGTAGGAACGGGAAAGGCATGGGCATTGTGGGTGGGTGAGGCTCAGAAGCATCGCTGCCACCCTCCAGGGGCCCAGGCAGAGCCAAGTCCAGAGGCCAGTTGGGATTTGGGAACCAAGTCCCTGAAGCTCTGCCTGGTGAGTCTGAGCAGGCAAGGTTCCACGGTGGGAACCCAGATTTGGACCTAAGACTGGAGTTGAACTCCCCAGCCCAGCCATTGACTAGCAGGAGTCTTTGGGCAGGCGCTCCTGGCCCTCTCAGGGCCTCAGTTTCCTCATCTATAAAATGGAAACAATACTTACTATCTCCTTACCAGATGACAGTGAGGATCACGAGCCCACACAGCATGGCCCAGAAAACCACTGCGATGGTGTTGAGTTGTTTGAGGGGTCTTGGCAAGTCTGGGTTTCTCTGATGAGGATGGGCTGCTCGTGGCGGCTGATGTGCACTGCCACCCCCCGCCCCCTGCAAAGCACAGAAGGACACCCTCCGAACGGCTGGCGCAATTGTTTATTTCACGTTTCCAAAAGTTAGGTTTACACTCCACCCCAACAGTTACAGAAATACACATTAACTGTACTCCACTAGACTGTTAGAAATCAAAACAAGAGCCGGGCGTGGTGGCTCATGCCTGTAATCCCAGCACTTTGGGAGGCCGAGGCGGGTGGATCACGAGGTCAGGAGTTCAAGACCAGCCTGGCCAACATGGTGAAACCCCATCTCTACTAAAAATACAAAACTTAGCCAGGCGCAGTGGTGGCAGGCACCTGTAATCCCAGCTATTCAGGAGGCCGAGGCGGGAGAATTGCTTGAACTCAGAGGGTGGAGGTTGCAGTGAGCTGAGATCACACCACTGCACTCTCCAGCCTGGGTGACAGAGACTCCATCTCAGAAAAAAAGAAAGAAAGAAAGAAATCTAAACAAGACTAGTTAGTTAGCAAATACAGAGATCACAGAACACCTTGTCCCTGAAACCACCCATCTCAAAGCCACCTGCAGTGTCAAACCTCGTGGAGTGAACATGCGACCAGGCAAATGAGCCAATGAACAGAAGCCATGGCGTCTGTATCTCGTACATGGTCACGTATAGTATGCATATGTACGTTCACAAATTACGTACGAACCAGCTTGGGATTCTGGTGAAGTTGCTTGTGAACAGCTTGAAGCAAACAGCATTTGTCACAAAGCACAGGTGTCGGCACGAACAGCAGCATCCTGGTGAAATCCCTGTGACTGGCTTTTCAGAGTGAGCTTCCGAGAGGTGATTCCACACAGCCCTGGAGGAAGGGGGTCGGCCAGGCTGTGGGAGGGGACAGTCCCTCCACACTGCCAGGTCACAGATGACTCTTGAAGGGAAAATGCAATCATTTCTGAAAAAGGGGGGTCTGGGTGCTCCTGCTGGTGAGAATCAGAAGGAAGAAGACCCCAGTCGGCAGGAGGCCATGACGTCATGCTCACCAGCTCTGCCCCATGACGTCATGCTCACCAGCTCTGTCCTGCGCAGTGTGGAGGCTCACTCACTCCAAACCACACTGACAATGGCTGTGCAGAGAGAAGGGACAGAGCACAGACCCTTTCTCACAAGGGGAGGACCCATGGGAAAGCCTCGTTTGTATCACCTGGGTCAGGCTTATGCCCGGGCGGGGCAGATGACTGTGGCATCGGGGTGCGGTCAGGCTGGCCTGAGGCGGTGGAGGCTGGGCCTTTGTCAAGGATGGCTGCACTTCTCTACCTCCCAATCACTAGGCTGGAGGGGTCGTGCTCCTTTAGGGCAGCCAGCACCCAGTTCAAGGTCTCTGAATCCAATAGCCCATGAGCCACAGCTCAGGAAGCAGGAGGAGCTGCCGGGGATCCCACCAGGTGAACTATCAGAGTTTTTTTTGTTTTTTTTTTTTTTTTTTTTTTTTGAGAAGGAGTCTCATTCTGTTGCCAGGCTGGGGTGCAGTGGTGCGATCTCGGCTCACCGCAACCTCCGCTTCCCAAGTTCAAGCAATTCTCCTGCCTCAGCCTCCTGAGTAGCTGGGACTACAGGTGCCCATTACCACGCCCAGCTAATTTCTGTATTTTTAGTAAAGATGGGGTTTCACCATGTTGGCCAGGATGGTCTCAATCTCTTGACCTCGTGATCCACCTGCCTCGGCCACCCTAAGTGCTAGGATTAGAGGCGTGAGCCGCCATGCCTGGCCAGAGTTTCTAGGGAATAGAAGAGAGGGCAGATACAGACCCCAGGGACATCAGTGAAGCCATTCAGTGGTTGCAGCCAGTGGCCAATGTGAGTGCCCAAGAGTCAAGAACCGGTCTTCCAGGCTAGAAGGACAAAGGACAGGCTGGCTCCCTTGGTCTTGCAGTGGCCGTCTGGCAGCTGTGCTCAGTTGGCTCACGTGTGAAGCTTCCTACTTGGGTCGGTCTTCCAGCCTTCTATAAAGCACACTTGGCAGTCCCCTGGGTACAGAGAGGAATGTTCTTCCCAGGTGGCTTTCTCCTTCATTGACAGGTATGAGACACAGGCAGGCCCAGCCACAGGAAGCCCCATGGAACCCGCCAGGTTGCAGCTGGGTCCAATCCCGCCCGCCATGCTGGGTGAGTGCTGGCCCAGCCCACCCACCACGTGTGGACCCAGACACCTCCGTGACACCAACGGCAAAGCACCAGCTCCAGGGTGGCCTCCCCTTGGCTCTGGGGGTGGGGACACCCAGCAGCTGGCACTCAGTGGGGGGTTATGCTTGCAGAATCACATCACCATATAATCAAAGCACTGTCAGGAAGAACTTGACCCAAGGCCTCGGCCCCAGGGTGCTCAATGCAGACTGTGCAGGTGACCCTCTGAAACTACCCAAGGACTCAGCCAAAGTGTGGGCCGGCCCCTTGCTCCTGGAGCCCTTCAGCACCCCATCCATGGACCACCATCAAGTCAGGTGCTGCAGGGCCACAGAGCCAATGTGCTGACCAACTCGGAAGCAGCAGCTCAGGAACCAGAGCCCCAGGCCACCCGATGCTGACGGGGCCAACTCCGGGCCAGCACACAACTCCTGCACAGCACCACACAACAGCCTTTGCTAAGTGGGTCCTTTCCTTGGACCCAGACACTCTCAGTGACTCTGCTCAGGAGGCAGTGCCGCCATGCGCTGGAGGAGGCCGCCACGGCCCAGGTGGTTTTAGTGGGTCTTTCCCTGAGGCAGAAACTCCAAGGCCAGGGACAATGCGACTGAAGGGGAGACAACTCTATGGACACTGTCCTGGGATTACAGACGGTCAGAGCGTACCTAGGGAACGTTTAGTGAAATGGACTCCATCTCCACCGCTCCCAGGTGCGAGTCTCACGACGCTGTCCGGGCCTCTCCTTGCCGACATTCCCTTGGCTTCACTGGGCAGAGTCCACCAACCCCCCAGCCCTGAGTGCGGCTGGCTCCTCCCTACCCCCTTTGTAGCTCCCAGGCCTTTACGAAGCAAATCTCCATCCTCCATTTCCACTCTTGGAAAATGCAGCTGCCCTGCACACCCACAGCCCCGCCCCCACCCCGCCACAGAGGGCTGTGGGTGCCGCCAGGACACCAGACAGCGGTTACTCGGTATCTGGGCCCTGGACACACATGACCCAGGAGGCCACAAATGGTACAGGAACGCAGCCAGGAGTCAAGCTGCACACCCCACCCGTACCTGAGGCAGACTGGGATTGAAATTTTATTTTTAAAAGGTAAAGCTGTTTTATTAAACATTTTTTAAGGACTGGGAGAATGACATAACAAACTTGAGCAACATGTGTAAACACGTGTGAAATGCGGTTTGATTTCAGTAGTTTATTTTGGAGACAAAGCAGTGCAAGAGGCCGGCCACGCTTTCCTGCTTCCCCGGGGCTCAGGGTCAGAACTAGGAAAGGTGACGTACAGACATTAATCGGGGTTCAACACTCAAGTTGTGTAAACGTGGTTAGTTGTTGGGTCCTCAGTTTCCAAAAAAGCCAGGCAGTTCTGATGGCTTTTGCCCCTCGCCCAAGCCCTGTGCCTCCCTCCGCAAAGGGGGCGCCCCGCAGCCCAGCTGAGCCAGGCCGAAGGACCTCCATGCACCGGGGGCCTCTCTCGGGACACGCAGCACTCCCTCGTGTCCTCCATCTCACTGGGCAGAGGACAGCCCAGAAGCCTTTCTCTCGTTTTCAAAGTAAACTGGTATCTTAAGACACAAAACATACTTGGGGGGCCGATGCCTCTCACCCAGCACTCCACATCTTCCAGGGGCTGCGGAGGCTTCTCTCCAGCCCTTTTCTCTGCGGAGGGGCTGCCTGGACCAGGGGTCAGAGCGGAGAGCCAGTGCTTTGCTGCCAAGGTGATGGGGTGAGTCTGAGGCGTGCAGGGGCGAGGGGCGGGGGTGGCTCCCTGGCACCTAGCTGGCTCAGTGCTTGGGGCTTGCAATGAGAGGTGGACTGGGCCTGCTGGGTGAGGAGGGATCCAGCAGGTGTGAAAAGGAGTGAACCCACTGGGAAGAGGGCCCCGACCTCCACGGTGTCATGCCGAGGCTCCCGCGCCTGTCCTCACCTAGGTGACTTTACGGAAAGGCAGGCTGCATCCCAGGGGTTAGAGCGCGAAGCCAGCCCCGTGGTGCTCTCTGGTCTCACCTGTCCACTAGAGGCGAGGAGGTGGAGGCCCAAAGACCTGGAATGATTTGCCCAAATCACAGCCCAAATCCTCAGCACAGGCGCCATCAGCTCGGGGCTCCCAGCCAGGCAGCTTCCTTCCGGGGCTCCAGGGAGCGGCAGTGCTGGCTTGGGGGAAGGAGGCCGCTGTGCAGGGCTAAGTGGGACGTGTGTTGGGGGGCCCAGAGGACGCCCAGCTTCCTTTCCTTCCCTTTTGTGAGGGAGCACAACCCAGACCCCAGCATGGAACTCCCCTGAGGGGTCTGTGGCCTCCTCTGGCTGTGGGGAGGGAGGGGTTAGCTACACACCAGGCAGGGTTGGGGCTTACAAAGCCTTGGTGGAGACCAGTAGGAGGAAAAACAAGGAAGGGGCAGGTCAGGGAGTGGGGAGTCAGGGAGAAGGGAAGCCACTCTCACGCGCACTGATCAACTAACTACCCACAGCCCTGATCAGCCACCCACAGCCCGACATGGGCAGGCTTCCCTCCAGGGTCCCCAGGGGCCTGGTCCACAGCGGCCACGGAGACCAATAGATGGGGATGTGCACAGACACTCTCATGGCAGTCACACGCACACCCCCCACCTCCCGTCCAGACCTAGTGTTGCAAACACAAGCGTGTGTAAACTCAGTGAGGTGGTCTGTACAGTAGGGAGCAGGCAGACGGCCCTGCTCCCCAACACTGGACCACCCGGTACTCTCTTCCATTCCCCCCCACCCCTCACTTAGATCATGACATCAGAAAATCAGGTTAAAAATTAAAAAACAGAAGAATCAGATCACTGGGGATTCTTAGTAGTAGCATCGCCGTTGGGAGCTGCTGGCCCAGCGGGTGTGCTCTGCGCCCCGCGCCGCCCCTCTGGGTCCCGGCTCCGTGGCTACTGGGAGGAGGCCTTGGTGGCCAGGGAGGCCACGCAGTGCTGCTGGAAGCTGGGCGACATGCTGGTGTTGCAGCCGAGTCTCTGGTGCGGCAGCTTGGCGGTGCCGCCCGCGTCGGCCTCGGCCTTCCAGGGCGCGTCCTGGCCCATCATGCTGCCACAGCAGCCGGGGCTGGCGCTGCATGTCCGCTCGCCCGTCAGGCCGCCTGCCGGCTCAGCCAGAAGCTTGCTGTGCCTCAGCGGGGCCACGTCCCCTGTGGCTGCCGTGGCTGTGCTCTGGCCCTGCAGGACAGTGGCGATGTGGTTCAGGAGGTCTGTGAAGAACTCGCTCACGCCCTCGTAGCCTGGGGGTGGGAGAGAGAGAGCACAGGGGGCGTGAGCCAGGGGCACGCATCATGCAGAGAGGAGGAGGAAGATGCAGAACCAATGGTCTCCCGGGATGAGGCAGGGCGTGCTGTCAGCGTCCCAGTTACAGAGAAAACGTGAGGCTCAGCAGATAAGGGGTATAGGGGAGTCACAGAGCTTGGACGCCCAATCAGGTGCATGCTCCTCGACCTTCAGCTGTTGCCAGGGTGTGCGAAGTTGAAGAACGTAAACTGAGGATGAAACTTGCTTGTCCCTGTTCCTCTGGGGCACAGCTCCACTATCTCACCCACCCACCCACTTGTGTGGTAAAAGCCAGTACGTGTGCAGCGGATGTTGGTGTGGCTGGAGGTAGCAGCACCAAAGCCAGCTCCACACACTTAGAGTAATAAATACCCCTCCTCTCTTTGCGGCTCAGCTGAGTCTGGCCTCAGGCTGAGTCTCGGAGCCCGCTTCCACCCGCAGCCTCAGCTTCCCCATCTGCAAACTGAGAAGAGAACCGCCTCCCACCCAGGTGGAGGCTGCAGTGGCACCACTGAGAGCGGCTGGGATGTGAGTGGTGTCTGCCTCCCAAAGCAGCTGCCACCCCAGCTGAGTCTGCTTCCTTCTCACCATGAAATACCTGCAGGGAGGCCGTCTCTGTGCCCCATTCTCTGAGGATCGAGCCAAGGGACAGAAACGCTGGGCATCACTAGCAAGCCCCAGGCCTGAGACAAGCTCCACAGCACAGCAACACGTGCTCCCCTCAACAGAGGGGAACAGAACAGAAACCGTGGTACCTGCCTGGGGCGAGCGCTTCCTAACACAGCTGCGAGCATCGGCAGAGCCCTCGGGAGCCACCAAGCAGGTTTCGGATCTCAGGTGAGGATTCTGCTGGCTCCCAGCAAACTGCTCCAAAAGAGACTCACACAGGGCGAGCGCCCTACCTGCCGAGCCAACTGGGAGGGGCAGGAGTTTTCAGAAACCCTGGGCTGTCCTCTGGGACAACATTGACAACCATCAGCCCCACCGGGGTGGGAATGAAGGTTTAGACGTGGGCACCCTGTGCCACCTCTTACGGGGCCCAGGGGCCTGGCAGATGAGGCTGCTGAACCTGCCCATGCCCTTATTTATTCAGCAAACAACTGCTGTGGTCTGACGAAGCCCAAGTCTGAGAGGGGATGCAGGGGTGCCCATGGTGCAAATAAAGACGGCTGTTCTGGCCGGCAAGCAGCGCCTCCCCAGCCGGCACTGTGCGAGCGTCCCGCAACATCCTCTCGCCTAACCTTCATAATGCTGTCCCCATTTCACAGATGAGGTGGCGTGACTGTTCACCACCACAAGGAGGGCAGTGACGATGTCCATGGTGTTCACAGCACTCGGGAGGTAGCAGCCACTGGGCTGTGGTCGCCACGGTCCTCAGCTCACTGCATTCCTGCAGCCCATTTTACAGGTGAGGACACTGAGGCTCAGGGCGGCTCCCAAGAGGCAGAGTGGGATCTGAAGGATGCCCTTGGTCCTGTGTGTGCCTTGAATACCACATGGTGGCAGGTCCTCCACCATAGGACCAGGGGTGTCCGTCGGCCCTGCGCTGGGGCTGGAGGGCAGGGTAGGTGTCCCGGGCAGAGGCATGGCTGTTGGGTGCCTAGGGAGAGATGCAGCGGAGGAGCTCCACCATCAGGTCAGCACCAGGGAAGAGAGCTGTTCCCCAGCAACCTCCCCCGTCATCCCCAGACGAGGCCCAGGGCCCAGGGCAGGGAGGCCGCTTTCTGTGGTGGTGCAGAGACACCTGCCTCTGCGGAGGCCTGAGGATAAACGGGAGCCTGGGGAGCGGACTGAGGCATGAGCCCGCAGGGCAGAGTGCCAGCTCCACACCAGCACTGTGCAAAAGCTGTCTCCTCTGTCTGCAGGGTGGGAAACTGGTTCCCACTGCAGTGAACACTGAGACTGAAACGTTAGTTGTGCCATCAGACTGTAAAGGCTGAGACAAGATTCGAACCCATGGCTGGAGCTGAGAGGTGGAAAGGCTGAGGCTGACGGTCTGGGTCCCATCCGGCTTCACCATGTGATTTTGGACAACCCACTCAACCCCCAGCCTCGCATCCTTATCAGCAACACAGAGATCCTAGCGGCCCTTTGCACATCGCTTCGTGAGGACGAGTGAGGCGTCGGGGCAGGCCTGGCTCACAATGTCATCAGCACACACTGCTGTTGCTGTTATTATTCCAGAGCCAGTGTGCTGGCCCCTCTCCCAGGCGCTGCTGGACACCCATGGCCCGAGGGGCCTCCTGTGGGGTGCAGAAGAATAGGCCTGTCCCTCTGCTTGGCCCCAAAAAGGTGCTCTATGGTAAGGTGGGCACACTGAGTCATCTCCCAGGGAACCAGCTCTGCCCTGCCAGAGCCCTGGGCCTCCCCTCAGCACCAGGCTCCCTCACCAGTCTCCACCAGGCTCAGCCATAGTCCCACCCCATCTGGGTGGCCCTTCTCTTGGCTTCTCTGGAAGAACCCTCCCTGTCCACACTGGCTCACAGTGCCCCACACTGGCTCACAGGGCCATCCCTTGTCTGTACCCACAGATCGCGACCATCCACACATTTTGTGTCGGGAGGCACTGGCCTTGCTCAGGTGCAAAGCTTCCCACCCTCTCCTGTCTCCTTCCTCCTTCTAGAATTTCTCTTCCAACAGGCCTCCCTGTGCCCCCCGGCCCTCCAGCCACTGACGTTGTCCCCTTTTCATTCTGCCACTCAAAACATGCTCCGTGGTTTAGATCCTGCTTCCTTATCCTGAATGTCCCCTGCATTATCCTGAATGTCCCTTGTGCCCTGGTTCCCTCACACCTGCACAGCAAAACCCCATGATTCCCCAGCTCCAGCTAAACCCATGGTTTCCTCCCCACTGCACCCAGAGGCAATGGAGAAAAATACGATTGTCCCACGGGTCTGCCCTTTGGTTCACAAACACAGATCTCATGGTGGCTGCTCCCCGACTCCCAGGGTGAGCTCCAACGTCCTCAGCTCACCACACGCTGCTCCCCTGACTCTGTCCTCCACCCTTTCTGCCCCACGGCTGCACCTGCTGTAGACACAGGGCTCCACGGTGCCTCTCTTGGGACCTGCCCCTCTTCTCCAGTGTCACCACCTCACAGAGGAGGCCCCCGACCGACCACTCTGTCCTCCGCCTCCTCCCGACAGGGGCGAGCCCTCCCTAGGCAGGGCCGGGCAGTGGAGCTCACACTGCATCAGCATCTGGACCAGCTGGGGCACACAGCAGCTCTGGGTGACAGCAGCCCCGGGTAAACACCAACTGAATGACAGGAGCCAGCGCACTCCTCTGAGCCTTGGCTTCCTTGCTATGGCCTGTGCTGCTGACTGTGCCTGCTTATGCTCTCAGACCAGTGGAGGTGACACACACAGAAAGTGCCCAGCCGGTGCGTGGGGTCAAAGTCCTGCCTCACCCCCACGACAAATAACCCCGAGCCCCCACCTGCCAGGCACAGTCTCTGAAGGCGGGAAGCATCTCCTAAACGTTTTTGCACCTCAGCAGCAAGCGAGGCTGGCTTCACCTCCACAGCAGGTGCTTAACAAGGGTCAGGATGGAGAAAGGAACAGGGGACCCCCATCTGGGGAACAGCGGGCACCGAAGCATGCAGCTTGGTGACAGCGTGCTGTGATGTCACACCATCGTCCCTCATGCCCTGTGCTAGGGCTCTGCTCCTGTGGTCCTCATAGAGCCCCTTGCTGAGAGCTGAGGGGCACATGGCAGAGCCTGGCTCAGTGCCAGTGGGCTCCTAGGGCCCAGCTGGCAGCAGGGAACAACCCCAGTGCCTGGCGCTGCAGTTCAGGGTGGTGGAGGCAATGTGAGCCTGGGAGTCTCTGGCCTGCCACCAATGTGCTGTGGGGCCTGAACAGCTTCCTCCTCTCTGGGGCCTCAGTTTCCCAAAATGTAAACTGCAGGGGGCTGTAATCCCTTCACGGTCCTTCCTGCTCCTTAAATCGAGGAGGGCCTGGGGGAGGGGCTGATCTGCTGACGACGCAGGTGGAGAGAGGTGAAGGACACGCGTGATTGCAACACTACACTCCAGTCTGGATGTTCCCCAGGTGGATGTGTGGCTCTCCCTCCCTCCTCGCACACCCCGTGAGCCCATCGCGCAGGTGAGGCTGAGGCTTCTCAAGGCTGCACCTCCCTGGACCCTGTGGTAAGGGAGAAAGCAGGCTTTCGGGCCTCGGTCACCCCGCCTCGCCTGCCTGGTCACCTGAGGACAATCACTGGAGGCCGGTCAGTGGAGGTGGCCCGGCTGCCACTCACCTGGGAAGGCATTGATGTCGATGACGGCATGCTGCCCTGTCTGGTTGTTGATGATGATGTCGATGCCGAAGAGTGACACGCCCAGCGCCTGCCGCAGGGCCCGGGAGAGCTCCCGGATGACCTCATCGCTCGGCCGCTCGAACACGCCCTCGATCTTGTCCAGCTGCCGACATACACAAGGAAGTCAGGCCGTGGGCTGAGGAACTGCGATGCCGCACCATACAGAGAGACCCCCACCCCAGGCACCATGAGGCCCTGGCATGCTTCGGGCCAGGAGGCTGGACAGACCCACTGTGGTGAGCACGGGGCGACCACTGGCCAGGTCCTGCCCTCTGAGGGTCGCCAGGCACCAGGTGTGAGAGGCTCATTACCTCCTGTGGGCTCATCACAGCCTGGAAGGCCAGTGCCAGCACTGCACGTTACACACAGGGAAACTGAGGCTCAGAGAGGGTCAGGGCTGGTCCGAAGTCACACAGCTCAAAAGCACAGGGCAGAATTTGGACCCATATTTTTTAGCCTGTAAAACTAAAGCCATTTAGCAGGGAGGAAGGAGATGAAGAGTGTGGCGGGGGCCTAGGAAGACATTATGGTTCAGAGCACTAAAGCCAGACCTTGAAGGCAGGAGGATGCAGGCCCTTGGGAGGGGTGGGAGAAGGAGAGAGACCCCAGGGAGGACACAGGGGAGGCAAAGGTGCAGAGGCCAGCAGCTGCAGGACATGGCTAGGAGCAGCTGAGGGGCAGAGCCAGGCAGAAGCGAGGAGTTCTGATCAGACCGCCACTTGCCCACCATCACGGAGACCTCCAGGGAGGAGAGGGCGAGGGCCCTGGGGCCCAGCAGGCCAGTCCTCCTTCCCAGGGCCCTGGGGCGCAGCAGGCCAGTCTTCCTCCCCAAGAAATGCTGTTTCCAAATGAACTCACACCCCAAACAACGCGGGCTCCCTAAAGAGGCTGCTCTGCTGCTCCTGCCTGCCTCCTGGGGTCCAAGCGCAGCCTTCCTCAAAGCTTGCATGTGCTGGTCAGGCCACCCTGCTCTGTCCTCCCTCCCAGCCCGGCACTCCCCTCTGCCACTCACGTCCTGTGCCATCGCGGCTGGCCTGGGACACACACTGTCATGGGCTCAGCCTGCCCCAGCCAGGGCCTCCAAGGAACTGGGGCACTGCACTGGGAAGGATTCTGGAGTCAGAGAGACGTGGGTTCCAAACCTGACAGTGAACTCCTAGCTCTGTGGACTCAGGAAACAGTATCTAGCCTCCCTGTCTCAGGTTTGCTCTTCTGAAAGAGGAAGCAACAAGGCCTCCATCTCAGACTTTATTGAGAAGGTGGGGACAGTATGTGCCCGGCTGGGAGGAGATTCATCTGAATTCTAGGGCAGGAACTGCATCCCGTCTCCTCTAAATCAGCCAAGGGAGGGCTCACACTAGGTGCTCAATGAATACTGAAGTTTTGGGGGTTGTGGGCTTAGGGGCCAAAAGGGAAGGGAGTGGCTGATCCATGAAAGACAAAAGTGAAGCTGGGTTCAAAAGCTGGACATGGAATAGCCAACTGACCCGGCAGTGTGCTCCAGGGTACACACCCCAGAGCTGAGACCGTGTACTCAAACGGATGCCGTCCACCCATGCTCGCCGCGGTGTCATTCCTACCCCAGCGTGCATCCACACATGAACAGCCGCAAAAACTGATCTATCCATTCAATGGAATACTGTTCAGCCATAAAAAGGAATGAACCTCTGACACATGCTACAATGCAGAGGAACCCTGAACACATCACGCTGAGTGCAGGAATCCAGACACAAAAGCTCACATATTGTGTGATTCCATTTCTATGGAGTATCTGGGACAGGTAACGCTACAGAGACAGCAATGAGCTCAGTGGCTGCCAGTAACAAGAGGTGGGGGAAATGGGGAGTGAGTGCCTGGCGGGCCCAGGGTTTTCTTCTCAGCGATGAAAATGTTTTGTTTTGGAACCAGATAGAGGTGGTGATTGGACAACACTGTGAATGTGCTAATTGCCACTGAATTATTCTCTTTGAAATGGTTAATCTTATGTATGTGAATTTACCTCAGTTTTATTTTATTTAGAGACAATGTTTCACTCTGTCACCCAGGCTGGAGTGTAGCGTTGCAATCATGGCTCACTGCAGCCTCAAACTCCTGGGCCTCAGCCTCTGGAGTAGCTGGGACTACAGGTGTGTGCCACCATGCCTGACTAATTTTATTTGTTTTTTGTAGGGACAGGGTCTCATTATCTTGCCCAGGTTGGTCTCAAACTCCTGGCCTCAAGTAATCCTCCCTCCTAGGCCTCCCAAAATGCTGGGATTACAGGTGTGAGTCACTATGCCCAGCGCACCTGAATTTAAAAAAAAAAGTGAAAGCGGGTCAGCAGGGCTGGGGACAGAGCCCTGGTCACCAAGAAAAGTGGCCCTTACCGAAGCACAGGAGGCTGAAGCAGCCACTGGGAGCTTCCAGGGAGGGAAGTGCTGAGCAGGGACCCACGCCCGGGCACCACCCACGCTCTGAGGGACCCACGCCCGGGCACCACCCACGCTCTGAGGGACCCACGCCCGGGCACATCTCCCATCCTGGCTCTGCAGGACACGCAGGGCCCCCCTGCTCACAACCTCAAGGCCTTGGTGTCTTATCCGGAAGAAATACTTTCTAGGGGGCAGGAGTGGCCCGGCTGTGAGAGGCATTCATCCCTTAGCACTTTTCTGTTTTTTTCTTTTTGAGACAGGGCCTTGCTCTGTTGCCCAGGCTACAGTGCAATGGCGAGATCACAACTCACCGCAGCCTTGACCTTCTGGGCTCAAATGATCCTCCCACCTCAGCCTCCCAAGTAGCTGAGACTCCAGGCGAGCAACGCCGTGCACGGCTCATTTTTGTATTCTGTTTCGGTAGGGATTAAAGGTCTCACCACGTTTCCCAGGCTGGTCTCAAACTCTCGGGCTGAAGCCATCTGCCCGCCTTGGCCTCCCAAAGTATTGGGATTAAAGGAATGAGCCACCACACCCAGCCACTTAGCTCTTCTGAGCCTCCTGGGTCATTCTTGCCAGTGGCGGCCACAGGCCAAGCCTAGTGGGGCAGCTCAGCCACTCGCCCTGCAGCCCGGGGCCCTCACTGAGTCAGAGAGATGCTGGTGGACACCTTGGGGCTGCCCATTCTCTACTGTGTACCCTAAGCCACAACAGAACCCTTCTGGGCCTTGTTTTCTTGCCCCAATAAATGGGGTAATAAAAACATCTCACTGAGAGATTGTGGTGCAGACGGAAGGAGCTGCTGCCTCAGGCTCACAGCACAGGCTCGGTAGTAAGGGAGCTCAGTTCCTGCACTGCCACACGCCCCACGGCACGCCATTTACAAAAGTGCTCTTGGCTTAGCTGCGGAATCTCAGAAATCCTTCTGAAGTTGTCTGGTTATCCAAAACCAAACAGCCATCCTAGGACAAGATAAAGGCACGGAAATCCTGCCTGGGGCCCTCAATGCAAGTGATCCGGTGACATTCTGGAAAGCGAGGAGGTGACAGGGGAGCTGGGAAGGCGTTCACGGGTCCCCAGTGGGCCTCGGCACCCGGTGAGACCATGCCCGTACTGCACACCTGGCACTGCGGTGGGTGCTTCTCACCCAGGAACTCCCTGGACTCCGGAACCCTTCTGGGCCAGGAAGAAGAAACCAAGGCTCAGAGAGGTGATGCGACTCGCCTTAGCTTGGGCCGAGGCAGTCCCGTCAGAGTCTGTGCCCTTACCTAATACCCGAGACTGAATTCCGAAAAGCAAAAGGCGTGTGGGACCCTGCAAGTTAGGTGGGGCTGGGCCCATCCTCAGGGGGCTCCCACAGGGAAGGGAGGGGTGCTTTAAGGCCAGAGGAGGGCTTCCTGCACCAGACTCCCAGGGAGGCCAAGGCAGGACTGGAGGAGCCCCAGGTGGGCAGGGGCAGCTGGCTGTGTCAGGCCAGCCTGCGGGCGTCCAGGAGGGGCTGATGTCCCAGTGGAAAAGGTGGTGCTGACCGCATTTCCCTTTTCTATTTTTGGAAGTCGTCAGTCCTGGCAGATTCCTGAGTAGCAGCCATGCGCTGAGGGGAGGAGGAGGCGACTGCAGACCTCAGAGGTGAAGGGAAGGGCCCTGCAGTGTCTCTAGGCCCACCCCTTCCCATTTTACAGATGAGGAGATTGAGGCTGAGGTCAACATGTGCTAATCCAAGACAGTGACTTCTGGATGGGTCCCTCTGCCATCATGGCTGCTGGCCCTACCCCTGAGAGGACACTCAGTCTGCAAATGCCAATTCCCCTCCATCACACGGGCTGCCGGGGCCCCCAGAGCAAAGCCACACAGGGAAGAAGCCCTGTGATTCTGAAGCTTACAAGAAAGCCGTCTCTTGCACAGAACATCTTATAATATGCTCAGCCAGGCACTGAGGCTCTGTTTAAATCTGTTCCCAAAGCCTGACATGTTCCCAGGGGACATGTGTCAACATCCTGAGGATGGCGATGTTCCCTCCAGGTCCTGCCCACGCCTGTGCTCTGTCTAATGCTCAGCACACTGCTGGCTCCTCAGAGGACCCTGACACCAATGACAGACAGGCCGCCTGGGTTCTGGGGCAGCCTCCCAGGGACACAAGCACTGCCGTTGGAGTGGAGGCTGGCTCTTTGGAGAGGCCAGACCAGGACAGGGAGGAGGACACCAGCGAAGCCCCCCGGAAGAGCAGTACACACGTATCCTCAGAACAGCGGGCTCCCTGGCAGAGGGCTCTGAGTTTAGGGAAGTGGCCGCTGGCTCTCTGGACTTCGGGGAAACAGCAGAGGATAGCCTTTCCTAAACTCTTTGGGGTCAGGTGCTCAGGAATCACTGGTGAGGTCAGAAGTCCTAAATTCCAGGGAGATCCCACTTTGGAATCAGACCTGCTGGGGTCAAATCCCAGCCTTGTGAACGTGAAAAGGTCACCGAGCCTCTCTGATGCCATGAGGCCTGACTGCGACCTGCACTGCAGGGTACCTGGGCTGACACTGGCCACAGTGACACTCACTGAGCAGCCAGGATGCCCACTACCCACAGTGCTGGGGGCAGGGGTGACACTCCTGCCAGCCTCAGGACCACTGCAGGACAAAGGACTGAGATGGTGCTGCCTCCACAGCCTTTTGAAAAATCAGGAACGAGGCAGATGAGAGAGCAGTTCTTCCGATTCCTCACGCTGGGATCACGCTGGGAGAAGAGTCAGCACACCTTCTGCGCGGGCAGCTTGCAGTGAGCGGAGTCTCCGCAAGCCCAGCGTGCCCCGCACCTCTCCCTGTGCTGGGCCGGGCTGCAATGGCTGCTAGCACGAAGGCTTGAAGCAAGCAGAGGAACAGGGGTCTCTGGAACCTCCCAAAGCCCCTGGCACAGAGGCAAAGGTCTTTCCCACCCTAGCCTGCTGAAGAGCTCGGCCAAGGACCCCATGGCCATAGCAGCCCACACTTAGGCCCAGGGGAGGGCAGTTTCGGGCCAACCCACCCCAACGGAAGGACCCACCTCCGTCAGGACTGATGACGACTCCGGCTTTGACACATTGTGGCTGTTGAAGAAGATGGACTCACGGTCTGAAAAAGCGACAGGAAGGAGCCGACGTTAGAACCTCAATGCAGGGACCACACTGCCGCCATCCGACACCAGGGGGCAGCACCACCCCAGGCACACAACACGTGGCCCCGGGCTCTGCAGAGCCCTGGGCTCCAGTGAGCTGGGCACCGTCAGGGCCTCTGGTTCACCTTCTCCTCCCACATAAAAGTGACCGATGTAATGAGTCAAAAGACGGTAACCTCTGCTACTGTCTCACAGCATCACATCTGCTTCTCCCTGAGGCCCTGTTCCCAAAGTGCCCTGTCACCATACAGGGAAGGTTGGGGGGGGGGCGGGAAGGGCCGGGTGGGACAGCTAAACACCTGAATATCACCCCAGAGAGGGGCCAAGGTAAAGCAGTCTCAGTGTTATTTAGGCCAGTGCTCCCAGTCCACTCCCCAGCCCACAGGACTCTCTTTTGGCGAACGTGCTAGAGACATAGGGACAGGCTGCCACCAGCACGTGAGCACTTAAAATACAAAGGGTTCTGGTGGTTCTTAGCGACTTAGGGAAAAAAATAGGAAATCAGAGAACGTAGGCTTCCACAGGATCCATCCAAGAAAGCACACAGCACAATTTCTCTTTGGCACTGGAAGCTGGCACAGAGAGTCTGAAACACCTCACCCCACGCCTGGCTCCTGCCCGCCTCCCACAACACCCAGCCCGTACAGGCCCACTGGGGACCCGCAGAGGCAGACCAATCCCAAGAACAGTGAAAGCGCAAGTAGATCCCATAGCAGAAACGCCCTTGGGGAGTAAACCAAAGTCACTTGGGGGAACTGTCAGGTCGGTTGGTCAGAAACACGCTCGTAGGCACTGGGAAGCACTGGCACGTGAATGCAAGAATTGCAGAACCATGAGCCTCAGGCCGAGTTCTGGAAAAGGCTGTCTGTCACCATCCCACGACCTCCCCCAAGGCTGGCACAGGACTGTCCCGGGCCGCCAGCCCCAGCAGCCCCTGGAGTCCTTGCAGGGCAAGGCATTGTGGCTCCTGCCCCCAGGATGCCGTGCACATCCCTAGGACCCAGGCACCTATGTGCGAGGACAGGAGGGCACTGGCTGAGGGGCACTGCATGCCAGGGGCCATGCCAACGGGGCACCTGCTCTGGCTGCCAACAACCCCACCAGCTCCAGGACTCTACAGCGCCACAACAATCATGCATGAGAGAATGATTCAGGTGGAAGCCAAGCGGGCAGGCGCTGAGATGTACCTGGCGTCCTTCCCACTAGCGGGGCACAGAGGCCCCTGGCTGCCCTGGTGTGCCCGACAGTCCTCCTGCTGCTCTGACCAGAGCCAGTCCAGATGGGGGGCATGAAAGATGGTCCTGGGGAGGAGCCTGGGGAAAATAAACACTCCGCAGGACATGCGTCATGAAGCCCCCAGGATCTCTACTCCCAAGGCACCGACAGCCAAGAAGAAGCCTGTGGGGATGGCATAAGCCCCATGGGCTTGAGGCTGGAGCAGGCTCGAGCAGCTGGGAGGGGAACACTGCCCACCTGCTCATCCTGTAGCCCAGCCTGGCTCAGCCCCTGAGCTCACAGCACCTTCCCACCTATTTCCCTGCAGATCCTCAATAGCAGTTGCCCAGTGGCAGAGAAGGCCCAGGGGGAGGAAGGGCCACCAAGCGCAGGTAGACACAGCATAGATCAGGGAGGCTGGGAAGTCTGCAGGAGCCACAAGGAGAACACGTGGGTGCTGAGTGGGTACCAGGAAGGGCCAAAGCTGGGTATTCAGAGGGGCCGGCCACTGGACAGATCATGCAACCCAACAGCTTCTTCTGGTAGGAAGAGCCGGAGTCCAGGCCATTTCAAGAGGGGCTCGTTTCTCCTCCTGGCTAATTCTGTTTTTCTTTTTATTTTTTTGAGACAGAGTCTCACTCTGTTGCCCAGGCTGGAGTGCTGTGGCCCGAGCTTGGCTCACTGCAACCTCCGCCTCCCATGTTCAAGCGATTATCTTGCCTCCTGAGCAGCTGGGATTACAGGCACCTGTCACCATGCCTGGCTAATTTTTTGTATTTTCAGTAGAGACAGGGTTCCACCATGTTGGTCAGGCTGGTCTCGAACTCCTGACCTCAGGTGATCTGCCCACCTCAGCCTCCCAAAGTGCTGGGGATATAGGCATGAGCCACCGCACCCAGCCCCTCTGGCTAATTCTGACCTAGGAGCTCTGGCCAGAAGACCATTTGGCAGGGCAGTGAGAGATGGCCTGGGCTCAGTTCCTCTCCATGTGCGGTCTGAGCAGGGGTCGGAGGGAGTGGGAGCAGCCTCCCGTGGCTGCCAGTCACCCCAGCGACGATGGAAAGCTGAGGCAAGTGAGAAGGCATCAGGGAAAGAGACCTGGTGGCCAGCTCCAAGACAGCCGTTTCCTCTAATCCACCAGACCAGGGCGCTGCTCCCAGCATGTAGCGGCCCTCCTCATGACAGCACGCTGGATTTCCGGTGCCCCGTGCAGTCTGTTCCTAGACTAGCCCAACAGCACCCTTGGAGAACTACCACCAACATTCTACAGGGAGGGAGGGCAACGAAAGGAAGAATATGTGCTTTTCTTCTCAACTTATGGATTTAAAAAATAGGCTTAAAAGAAGGATAAATGATAAGATGAGCCCCCAAATATCCCAGCAACTCAGCAGTACAGCCATGAGCTGGGGCCACACCGCATTTAGCCTTATTTGCTTAATCTCCTCTTTCTCGGGAGGCAAATGGGATGGGAAGAATGTGTCCAGTGCTACAGATGGTGACCCAAGTCATCTTCCAGTTGCCATGAGTATCATCTCTGCAGAGGGACCACCTGAGCTGCCCTTTCCAAGTGGCTCCCCTCACCCAGTGGTATCCCAGGACACATTCTCTTTCCCTCAGAACCCCTCATCTCAGGCCACAGCTGACCCTTTTATTATTTCTCTCCTTGTATGCAGTTTATCCCACCAGAATACAAAGTAGAGGGCAGGAAGCTGGGTGCCTATCTAGTCCCTGACTGGATCCCCAGCAGCTCACGCAGGGCTGGGCACATGGTAGGCTTGACAAATGCTGTATCACTGACTATTAAGAGGCTCCGGAGTGGAGCTCAGCAGACTATAGACTGTAAGCCCGGCCACCTGCACTTGCAAATAAAGTTTCATTGGAACACAGCCGTGCCACTCATTTACATATCTACAGCTGCTTTTGCACTACGATGGCAGCATTAAATAATTGTGATGGAGCTGGAAATGTTTATAATTTGGCCTTCTGCAAAAAAGTTTGCTGCCTCCCGCTCTACATGGTAGGAGGTACCACTCATACATGCCTAAGAGAAACAAGACTCAGGCTGGAGAGAATAATGGAAGGAACCTGAATAAAGCTGGGAGCCTGCGCCGCGTCCTCAGGGTAAAGATGAACAAGAAATAAACCCACTACATAGAAAGGGGGAGCAAAGGAACTCGCCTATCTCTATCCTGGCACAGGGTGGAGGGAGGGGAACAATCTCTCCGTGAATGCGAACCATGGGCAGAGAACACAAAATGTTCCTGGTGGATGGCACAAGCCACAACCTGACTTCAGCTCCAGCCAAAGCCTCTGCATGGATGCCACTGGCTATAACGCACACTTGATTTCAGACGTCAACATGTAAAAAACAAAAGTGCAGCTGACAGGCAAAGGAGACTGGCAGTTGTAGAGTGAAGGCTCGTCTCCTTGTCTCTATCCCAGGTCCAGAAGAATCCCACTCAAGGAGCCCCCATCCCTGCATGGCCATGGGAAGCTGGGGGACCTGTCATCGGGCAAAGGAAATTGGAAAGCTGGGGTGGGGGCCGGAAAGAGGCCACAGTCCCAAACCCCCTTTTCAGCTGGTCCAGCTTAAAGGGCTGCTGTTGCATTACACTTCTTATCCAGAAAGAGAATATACAAGTAGAACCCACGTTAGCTCCCTGGCACCGTGCCCTAGAGATGGGGACACAGAATCCGCTTTGGGGATGCAGAGACACACTAACAGTTACTTAGTTCACGTGAACAGAATAAACACTTCTCCTTTTTAGCTCTGTGTGTTTCTCTACTATTTGGGCTTAGTCTGCTTTTTTTTTTAAAGAGGCAAGGTCTTACTGTCACCTAGGCTGGAGTGCAGTGGCACGACCACAGCTCACTGCAACCTTAAACTCCTGGGCTAAAGCGATCCTTCTGCCTCAGCCTCCTTAGTAGCTGGGACTGCAGGTGCACGCCACCATGCCCAGGTAATTTTTTATTTTTTATTTTTTGTAGAGATGGAGTTTCACTATGTTGCCCAGGCTGGTCTCAAATTCCTGGCCTCAAGCAATCTTCCCACCTAGGTCTCTTCAAAGAACTGGGACTATAGGCATGAGCCACCATGTCTGGTCTCCTGGCCTGCATTTTATGGCAAACCGGCAACCTAGAAATGGCCACACGAGAAGACGCACAGGCAAGGAGTCCTCGCCCTCACAGATACAGGACAGGAGCCCGCACTCTGCTGCTAATGGTTCCCAGTGTTGAGACGGAAACTGGCCCAGCATTTTGCAACCAGGAGGAAAAAGGAGAAAACAAAAAAAAAAACAGAAAAACCCAGGATGTCCCAAACCCTGAAAATACAGCCTTGAGTCCAGGAGCCACACGCCCGGCTAGGAAGGCCGTCTGCCCTCAGGAGGAAAATGAACACCTGCATGTTTCCAGAGTATCCACACTCTGTATTGTGTCCACGGAAACAGAAGAGGCATCTAGGGGAAGAAGGGCTGAGAGGGCGACCACAGCAGCTGCAGCCCCTCCACGCCGGGCGGCACACCAGCCAGGAGGTGTGGACGGCCACAGGCAGTCCCCAGACGAGGGACGCCAAGAGGACACATCTGCTTGCTCAGGTGGAGGTAAAGCAGCTGGCGTCTGAACGCTTCTGATGATGTGGGTTCCCCTTGCTGAAAGAAATGTGCGGCTGATTTGAACAAGCCACAGCAGGGCAGTGAGTGTTCTCCAAGGGGTCCTCCTGGAAAGCTACTTATCCCAAGACACTGCCACTGTTCCAAAGGTTTCCAGAACGTGCCTTGAGATGCCTTCAGAAGCCACTAGAACATTCTTTTGAGCAGCTCCACTGCCAGCAAATCTTTAACTCAGTGTCCGTTTTTAAAATGGCTGAGGCTGGAGAGGGTGGTGAGCAGCTGGTGGAAGGAAGGCCCCTCAGTGCAGCAGGGTCCACAGGCTAATCCCTGGGGAGCTGCTTCTCAGGCCTAGCGACAACAGCTGAGAACGCCCTACGAGACACCCACGGGACCCCTAGACCACTGTCCACTGACTCAAAACCCGCTCACTGGCACAGTAGGAGTCCTGCACCTAAGAAGACCTGTGATCCGGCAGCTGCTGCTTCTAACAGAGCCTAACTCACCCTGGCAGCTACACAGGCAGCAGCAGGCAACTCTGTCTCAGGCTTCCCCGGGGAAAATGAGACCCAAGGTAAAGACGGCTCAGCGGGAAACAGCAGGCAGCACCTGCCCTCGCCTCCCTGGAAGGCCAATACACGCCATGCTGGCCACACCTGTCCCAGCGTGTTCCTCCGTGAATATCATTATCGTGTGGGTCCTCAGGAAGCGTCCTAGGGACAGAGCACTTCTGGATGTGTTCTGGAGTCTATGGTGGTTCAGGTGGGTGGGGCCCCTACAATAACCCAGGGAACAGGGACATTTTACTAGTTCCCAAGACCTCTTTATCCACCGTACACAACTCTTTCCATCTTTAGAGCACCTCTCCATCCCACCAAGAACACAGGGCGGCGGGGGCAGTGCTGAAGGACAGACAGCTGCTGCCACATCCCAGCTGGGCCCCCGAGTCTCGCTCAGCCCAAGATGGCGAGAGGAGCGCTTACCTGATGTGCCTGCGGAGAAGTTCTTGAGTGAGGGCCTCTGGACCACAGTGTAGGACTCGCCAACCACGAACACCTTGTACAGGACGGCGTTGTGGTTGATGAAATTCTGGACCACGCAGGGGGGCTGGATGGCATTCAGGCCCTCCTGGTTGAACACGATAGCCATCTGGGAAGACAAGGGGTCAAAGGCTCTGTCAGAATCCACCATCCTCTCAACCTCCAACACACAGGTGTGTCACCTGTCCAGAGCACCTCCACCAAGGCCCATTCCTGGTCCCGTGCCATGAGGACTCCCCGAGAGGAGCCTCAACCCAGGGTGAGTGGAGTGGAGCGAAGAACACCTGGGGATGCATCCCTTCTGCCACGGGGTAGGAGGTCCTCCCTCCACTGGGTCTGCCACGTGAGATTGAGCTGGCTGTGAGCTGCACAACTTCTGACAGTGTGGAGCCACTCGTCGCACTGTGGTCCAGGGAAGGGGACCCCTAAGGTTGTGTGCTACTCAACCCTATGACATCCTAAAGGATCCTCCACAAAGACCCGGGAGGAGGGGGAAGGAAACAGATGACTCAGGCACAGGAGTCAGGAGGCCTTGGGTCAAAGCCTGTCTGATGACAACGGCTGCCTCTTGTCGAGCAGCTGTGACAAGCTGGGCTCTGTTCTGAGCACGTACACGTGTTACCTCGTGTCTCCCTTACAATGCGCCTCTGAGGTGAGCATACAACCTTTCACAGATGAGGACGATGAGGCGCTGAGAGATTCAGTGACTGCTGGACCGTGAGCGAGCCCGGGATGGAATTGGGTCTGCACAGTACCCAGCCGCGCCCCTACACACGGAGCCACAGGACACTCGGCAAACAACAGGCCTTTGCGCTTCTGGTCCCCGACTCCTCTAGGGAAAAAGGTCCCGACAGGAGGATCTGGTAGGGGCTGAGGTAGGGAGTGCATGGGGGCAGCTGCCAAAACCCTCTCAGCCCCGGCCAGCACGGGCTCTGCCCAGGGCCTGCTCTGAGGACAGAGGGGTGGGCCCTCGGCTTAGTCGATCCAGATGCTGGTGCCAGGGTCACGGCTAATCCCTCAGCCCGCAGGGCCCCAGGAAGGAGCCACCAGACGGCTGGGGCTGCTGAGCAGGGATAATGGGCCCTGGACAGCTGGTTGCCTCCCCAGCTGCCACCCCTCATGTCAGCTGTCACGGAGCGCCAGCCCTACGTGCCTGGAGCCCAGCTGGGCAGGACAGACATGGCAATCCAGGCCACATGGGAAAAACAAAAAGTGTGCGTCTGTGCTGGGAGCGCTGGGGGGCAGCGAACGTCTCCTCAGCCTTCTGACAAGAATAAAGGACAGGAAAAACATGAGCAGCTCTGGAGCCAGGCAGGGGCTAGAGTGCCTGCTTGGCACTTGCTGTATGAGCCCAGGCTGGGCCCCCGCCCTGCTTAAGCGCCACTGTCTTCCTCTGTAAAATCATGGGTGGCTGCAGGGGTGCTCGGGGCTTTCGGCTAAGTTATAGCTTAAAAAACAAAAAACAAAAAACAAAAATTCCACTATGGAGCAAATGAGTACCCTCACACTGGCCCCAAAACAAAACAAAAACCCAAATGGTTCTGTGAACATAAAATGAAGACAGACTGGTTTAGCAGAAATGGTCCTGATTTTGGCTGGGGCTGGGGCTGGGAGATTCAGAGGCAGGGAGTGGGTGGGCTGGGATGCAGACGAGGACTCCAGATCAGAAGCACCTGCTGGCCTACCTAAAGCCCACCATGCACAGTGCTATTCTCCACCCCTGCTGTACTTGGCTTCCCCGGGTACCCTTGGAATCTGTGAGAAGCTTATCCCCCAGCCTCTGCCTATCTGGTGGACAGTGTCCACCCCAGAAGGCACATCCCTATAATGCTAACATACCCCGTCTGTACACAAGAGTCTGCTAGGGGTCTCTGAGTACGTGGGACATGGTGGCACACCTTGTTGGCAGTGGACCCAGAGAGCCTGCTGGGGAGTGCGGGGGGAGGAGGGATGCCCGTATGAACATCCTGGAGGCAGACAGCTAGAATGAGGGGTGATTTATAGCTTCCCCTGAGCGTGCTGACCCCATACTTGAGGGCTGAGAGTCCCGAGGCCCATCAGGGGCATCCTGAGAGGGGTGCACCTGGATCCAGAACCTCCATCCCCTTTGGCAAGTACCCGGCAGGCTCCAGGGCAGCTGGTTCCGACAGCTCATCCAGCAGTCCACCCAGGCAACCCTGGCAGTGGCCCCTCATCCTTCACAGAAGCCACTACGTCTCCAATCACAAATGTGGACGGATACTCTGGGTGGCTGGGGAATTTGCCAAAGTCGCACAAACGGCAACACGCAGCACCAGAATCGGTCCCAGGTGTGGGATTCCACAGCCCCGGCCCTCAGGCATCAAGTGACTTTGCAGAAGTGGCTCCCTCCTCCCGGGCTGCCCGGTTCAGAATTAGGCCGATCTAATCACACTGATGACTGCGCTCGTGCTTCCGTCAGTAACACCCAAGCAACTGACACACAGAGGAACCACTGGGTGGTGGAAAGGGGCTGCTGGAAGGCGGGCAGGCAGGTACTGGGGCCGAAGGGGGCCTTCCTACTCCCTCCCTGACTGGGCACATCCCGGAGGGTGCTGCCAGCACCGGGCACAGAGCCCAGGCAGGCTGCGGCAGGAGGGCCAGCACCCACAGGAAGACTACATGAGGGCTCCCAATTTCAGACAACTGACAACGGGACGGGCGGGCTGTCCCCACACTCCTTCCCATCACAGCACGCGCCACGCTACGCTGACACTGTCTACTGACACTTACCCAGAAGTACAGGCCGGGGACAAAGAGCAGCACATAACCCAGGAAAGGCCCGTGCTGCTGAGTCTTCCCCTTTTAGTCGTGAGCTCTGGGGAGCATTTCTGTTGGTAGGGCCTTCCAAGGACAGGCCTTCCCCAGAGAGCCCACTCCGGTCAGATGCCTGTTGCCCAGCACACCTCCACATGTGCCCAGTGGGGAGACCTCAGGCAGGGCTATGTCCAGGGCAAACACAAGGCCTCAGCTGTGGCTCCTGAGGGTGGTGCGGGCCCTGGCCCCAGCGAAGCCCCTACATGACCATCCACTCCTCTAGTCCCCAGAGTCCTCACAGGCTCCTTGGCTCTCTCTAGGGACAGGACTCACATCCTATGCATCTGTTCCCTGGTCCCCGTGGTCCTCAAGGTGGCCGGGAACATCATAAAGTGAATGAAAGAATGAATGGGTGGGTGGGTGACTCGTGAATCAAAGCATTCCATGGGGTTGATTCCAAGCGGCCCCCCTTTCCTCCCTGGCCCGTCTCAATTCAGCAGCATGGCAGAGCCCTGTGGCACTGACAGAGCCTTCTCGGAGCTAACAGCCCTCATGTGGGCCCAGCCCAGTGCCCGCCACAAAACAGGCCCTCGAGGAGATGATACTGATGGCCCAAAGGACAGACAGTCCTGCAGGGTGGGCTGGACTGCAGCATGACTCGCACAAGCTCCCCATGGACCGAATGTGTGCCCCAGAATTCCTACGCTGAAGCCTGCGCCCCACTGTGGTGGTATCTGGAGGTGGGGCCTCTTTGGAGGTCTTGAGGGCGGGGCCCTTAAGATGGGATTAGTGCCCCTATCAGAAGAAATTAGAGAGCTTGCTCTTGCTTTCTATTCCTCTCCATTCACACACACAAGAGGCCATGTGAGGACACAGGGAGAAGGTGGCCATCTGCAAGGTAGGAAGAGAGCCCTCACCAGAAACTGACCCTGCTGGCACCCTGACCTGGGACTTTCAGCCTCCAGGGCTGTGAGAAAATAAATGTGGCGAAGCCACCCAGTGCCTGGGGTTTGTTATGGCTGCCAGAGCTAAGACAGGCTCCATAGAGGACAGGTGGGTCCTGAGCACATCCTCCTGCCTTAGGGACAGGACAGACATTGGGGTGAGGTTGCAGACAGTGTATGACGCCACAGCACTCCTGCTCCATTCCTCTGAAGTCCAGGGAAGGGAAGGAGGCTGTCTACCAAGGAGCCGGGACTAACAGCAGGGCAGGAGCAGTGACAGTGAGGAATCTGGCAGGGTCGCAATGAGACACGACGAGCTGAAAGGATGGGGGTCGGGGGCGACAGACAGACAGATCTTCTTCCACTCACCTCGTGAGAGTTGGTGCCATGAGCCACTCTGGTTTTGCAAACTATGGGTTGGGGAGAGAAAAGCAGAGAGAAATTAGCGAGGCCATTCACCCACAAGGCAGGGGCATTTGGCACGTCTAGAAAGGAACTCTAGCTGAGACACACACTCTGGACACCTGGTATCTGCACTGAGGGTGATGTGTGGGTAGACAACCCCCAGGCCAGGCAGCAGAGCACATTGCCCTGTGCCCCCCACCAGGGCCCGGTTTCTGTGGTGTGGGTGGAGGTGGGACCCAGGGCCATGTGCTCGTCCATCCCCGGGTGAGCTTAAATCCAGAGGGGACTATACACCCCGCCCCTCCCCCATGCTGGCCTAGGCCTACAGCGCCTGCCCTCAGGTGGAGCTGGGGTGGTACGCACTGAACGGGAAAGCCAGGCCGTTCTTCTCCAGCAGCCGCATGGTGTCATCCCCGCACAGGCTCGTGAGCTCCATGAAGGGCGGTGAGCAGATCCTGTCGTCTAGGGCAGAGGGGAGGCCTGGTCAGCACAGCTCCCGGACAGCTGCCCCAGGCGCACGTCCTGCAACAGCCCGCCCCACCCCAGGGGCCTTCCGTGCCCTCGTGCTCCTGGATCTGACCGTCCTCAAACTCTGCAGTCCCATGTGCTCGTGTGTATGGACAATAACCACAGGCCTGCCGTTACACTGTCTAATAACATTTCTGTAATTACAAAACTCGTGTATGATCACTATGTAAAATCCAAAGAGCACAGAAAAGTAAAAAATGGACATATTCACAGACATTACAACTACTACCCCACCACTGGGGCCTTTTAGCCACGTGTGCATTTACACACAGAGCGCTTTACAAACAGGATACTGTTTTGTAACCTGAATCCTAACTTAATAAGCCATGACCATTTTTCTGGTTCAATAAAGACTTTCCCATCATGTGATACACTTGCTTCATAATAATCGCAGTGACAATACAGCTCTTAGCATGTGTCTAGCGCTGTGCCGAGGGCTTTGCCGGCATCACCTCTACATTTGCAAAATAATCCCATGAGGAGGAAAGTGGGGTCAGAGAGATTAAGACCTAGCTGGTGGTAACACAACTGTTTCCGCATGGACACCGCCTGACCCCTCACCTGCCGACTACTTAACATAATTGAGGGCATCCCGTGGAGCTCCAGAGGTGGCCTCCCCGGCATGCTCACTGCATCTCCGCACCTGGTCCCCCTGCCAATGGCTTCTCGCCCTTCACAGGTTGGCGTTCCCGAGTCCCCCTCAGGGCCCACCCAGTGGATTCTAAGGGTGAGCCCAACTTTTTAAAACCCTCGAAAGCTGACCTGTTCTCTTCATCCTGACTCATGCCCGGCACTGAGCAGAGGGAAACAAGATTTTTTATGGGATAACAAAACGTATTTGGAATCGCTCTGCTGATGATGAAACTACTGGTTTTTTATTATTGTTTCTTGTCATTGTCCCCCTTCCCTGATAAGACCACAGAGGTGGGACCACCCTGTACTTCAGGGCACAGGGGCCAGGAAAGGCTGAGCATGAGTGGGGCGGGGGCGGTCTGCCACCCACAGGCTTGTAAACCAAACCAAAAGTAAACAGAGCGAGGCGGCCTGTCTCGAGCTGCTAGCTACTTGGCTGGCTAGGAGGTCAGGACATTAAATCAAGGTAGATCCAGCCTCATTTATCTCATAAAAACAAATGCCAAGAATTACACAGAGCATATAAAAGTGCTTTTATCTCCCTCCTCATCCTCATTCCCCTTTTCCCTCACTCCTACCCTCACAGTCTAAACTCCAAACAGAAAGGTTTGGGGGGTTGCAGTTTCTCTGGGGCACTGGGAGGGTGGTCTGGAGCCAGTGTTTCCCCAGCCCCCGGCAGACAGTGATGCAGGCCCTCTGCACAGAGGCCTATTCAATCGGCAGCAGTCCCTGACAGTGTGCAGAAACAGAGGCCCCAAGGTCATACAGTGGTCAACGGCAGAGCCAGGACAAGGAGCCAGGCTCACCTGGCAGCCCAGGAGAGGGGAAGTCAGGAAAGTCAGGGCCGGGGGCGGGTGGGGGAGCTGGTGCTCAGCTGAAAGCCATTTTCCAAACAAGGCCCCAGGCCGGGTGGGAATGCTGTGTGAGGGCTGGCAGGCCCTCCATGGCTGTCAAGGGAGGAAGCAGTCTGTGCAAAAGCCTCCTTGCTGCAAACACACAGCCCCTGCAACCCAGTCCCAAAGGATATGGTGCTCAGGCCTGAATGAACTGGAGGGTTCTGCCATAGGCAGGCTTCAGACGGGCGCTCACCAGCCTGGGCTCCACCCTTGGCCCCTCCTCCCACAGGAAGATCTGGAGGCTGCTGGGGTCAAACAGGCCACCTCCTGTAAGAGCTTCCAGGCTCCCTACGGCCCTCAGAGTTTTTAGAGCAGGTGAATCAGCTTGGCTTTCAGATTTCAATGCCCTCCTCAACTGTCCCTCCCCAGCCTGGCCCATCCAAGCTTTTACATAATGTCACTAGTGGCCAGTAGCCAATGTCTCAAAACACTGCATGTGTTCCATGCCAGACACTGTTCCACGTAGTTACACAGTAACTCATTTACCCTCATAAGAACCCCACAAGGAAGCACTCCCGTCCCTTAGAATTTTACAGATGAGGAAACTAGGGCACAGAGGTGGCATTTCCCTGCATAGAGTTCCACGGTGAGCCAGTGGTACAGCCAGGGGGTCATACCCGCACCATCTGACTCCCAGGCCCCTGCTGTTGACTACAGCCTCCCTTGCAGAAAAAGTGCCCGTGGAGCTCCCTGGCTCCAGGGGTTCCTAACAGCGTGCTACTCTGCTCTGTGGCAAATCTCGTAACAATAGCAGTCGCAACACACAGAATCAACCAAGGCAATACACCATATTAATAAAGGACAAAAACCACACGATCATCTCAATGGATGCAGAAAAAGCATTTGAAAAAATCTAACACCCTTTCATGGCAAGAACACTCCACAAACTAGGAACGTAAGGGAGCTTCTTTAACCTTCTAGAAAAACCCAGACTCCTCAGTGAAAGACTAGACACTTCCCCTAAGATCAGGAACAAGATAAGGAGGTCTGCCTCTGCCACTTCTATTTAACACCGTACTGGAGATTCTAGCCGCAGCCAGTAGGCAAGAAAAATGAAACAGCATACAGAGTGGAAGGGAAGAAGTGAAATCATCTCTATTTGCAGATAATAGGATCTTATACATAGAAAATCCCAAGGAGGCCGGGCGCGGTGGCTCAAGCCTGTAATCCCAGCACTTTGGGAGGCCGAGACGGGCAGATCATGAGGTCAGGAGATCGAGACCATCCTGGCGAACACGGTGAAACCCCGTCTCTACTAAAAAATACAAAAAACTAGCCGGGCGAGGTGGCGGGCACCTGTAGTCCCAGCTACTCGGGAGGCTAAGGCAGGAGAATGGCGTGAACCTGGGAGGCAGAGCTTGCAGTGAGCTGAGATCCGGCCACTGCACTCCAGCCTGGGCGACAGAGCAAGACTCCATCTCAAAAAAAATAAATAAATAAAAATAAAAATAAAAAAAAAAAAAAAAAAAAAAAAAAAAAAGAAAATCCCAAGGAATGCACATATTTAAAAAACCTCCAAAACCATTAGAGCTAATAAATGAGTTTAGCAAGGTTGCAGGATACAAGAAAAGCAACTGTACTTTTTTAATTTTTTTTTTTTTTTTTTGAGACAGAGTCTCGCTGTGTCGCCCAGGCTGGAGTGCAGTGGCCGGATCTCAGCTCATTGCAAGCTCCGCCTCCCGGGTTTTTACGCCATTCTCCTGCCTCAGCCTCCCGAGTAGCTGGGACTACAGGCGCCCACCACCTCGCCCGGCTAGTTTTTTTTTTGTATTTTTTAGTAGAGACGGGGTTTCACCGTGTTAGCCAGGATGGTCTCGAACTCCTGACCTCGTGATCCGCCCGTCTCGGCCTCCCAAAGTGCTGGGATTACAGGCTTGAGCCACTGCGCCCGGCCACTTTTTTAATTTTTAAAAAGGATATTTATGGGTCTGGTGTGGTGGCTCATGCCTGTAATCCCAGCACTTTGGGAGGCCAAGGCAAGCGGATAACCTGAGGTTGGGAGTTCAAGACCAGCCTGATCAACATGGAGAAAACCTGTCTCTACTAAAAATACAAAATTAGCTGGGCGTAGTGGTGCATGCCTGTAATCCCAGCTACTCAGGAGGCTAAGGCAGGAGAATCCCTTGAACCTGGGAGATGGAGGTTGAGGTGAGCCGAGATCATGCCATTGCACTCCAGCCTGGGCAAGAGAGCGAAACTCCATCTCAAAAAAAGAAGAAGAAGAAGAAAAAAATATATATATATATGTATTTTAGACAGGGTCTCACTCTGTTGCCCAAGCTAGAGTGCAGTGGCACGATCACAGCTCACTGTAGCCTCAACCTCCCAGGCTCAAAGGATCTTCCCCACTCAGCCTTCTGAGCAACTGCACCACCATACCCAACTAATTGGTAGAGAAGGGGTCTCACTATGTTGCCCAGGCTTGTCTCAAACTCCTCGGCTCAAATGATCTTCCCACCTCAGCCTCCCAAAGTGCTAGGATTACAGGTGTGAGCTACCATGCCTGGCCTCAACTGTATTTCTGTACCCCAGCAATGAACAATCCAAACGTGAAATTAAGAAAACAATTCCATTTACAAAAGCATCAAAAAGAAATTTAACAAATAAATGTAAGACTTAAACACTGAAAACCACAAAATACCATTGAAAGAAATCAAAGACTTCAATAAATGGAAAGATACACAAAGTTCATTAATAGGAGATTCAATATTGTTAAGTGGGCAATACTCCCAAATTGATCTACAGACTCAGTACGATAGCCATCAAAACTACAACTTTTCTATGCAGGAATTGAAAAGCTGATCCTAAAATTCCTATGAAAATGCAAGCGACTCAGGACCACTAAAATATCTGGAAAAAGAAAAACAAAGTTGGAGGATTCACACTTCCTCATTACAAAACTTACTACAAAGCTAGAGTAATTGAGGCAATGTGGTACCAGCATAAGGACAGACATAAAGATCAATGGAATAGAACAGAGAATCTGGAAACAAACTTGTGCATCTATGCTCAACTGATTTTCTACAAGGGTGCCTAGACAATTCAAGGGGCGGAAAGAATATTCGTTTCAACAAATGGTGCTCGGACAACTGGATATTTACATGCAAAAGAATGAAGATGGAACCCTACTTCACATCATACACAAAACTAATTCAAAACTGATCATGCTCTCATTATAACAGCTAAAACTACAAAACTCTTAAAAGAAAACATAGGTGTGAACCTTCATGACCGTGAATTAGGCAATGCCTTCTTAGATAGGACACTAAAAGCAAAAGCAACCCAAGGAAAAACAGAATAAATTGGGCGTCATCAAAATGTAAAATGTTTCGCTTCAAAGAGCACTATACAGAAAACGTAAAGACAACCCACAGAATGGGGGGAAATATTTGCAAATCATGAGAAGGGTCTCGTATCCAAAATATATAAAGCACTATCAGCAACTGAACAATCAAAAGATATCTCTGTTTAAAAATGGGCACAGGATTTGAACAGAAAGTTCTCAAAATAAGACATACAAATGGCCAATGAGCACATTATTAGCCATCGGGGAAATGCAAATCAAAACCACAATGAGACACCACTTTACACCTACCAGGATGACTACAATAAAAGAGACCAACAGTAACAAGTGTTGCTGAGGGTATGGAAAAAATTCCAACCCTCATCCATTGCTGGTGGGAACAGAGAAACGGTACAGCTGCTTGGGGAACAGTCTGGCAGTTTTTCACACAGTTAAACAGAGTGACCATATGATTCAGCAATTCCACTTCTTATACCCAAGAGAATGGAAACATATGTCCACACAAAATCCTAAAAATGGTTCACAGCAGCATTACTCATCATAGTCCAAATGGGGCAACAATCCAGAAGCCCATCAACTGCAGAAAGAACAAAATGTGGTCTACCCACACAATGGAATATTACTCAGCCATGAAAAGGAACAAAGTATTGAGACATGCTACAACATGGAAGAACCGTGAAAACACTGGGCTAAAAGGAAGAAGCCAGACACAAAAGGCTACATACTGTAATACAGATTTCATTTATCTGAAATGTCCAGAGCAGGCAAATCCATGGAGACAAAAAAGAGATTAATGGTTGAAGAAGCTGGGGAAGGAAGGAGCTGGGAGTGACTGCAAATGGGTACATTCCTTTGGGGGTGATGAAAATGTTCTAGAATTAGTAGTGATGACTGCATAATTTTGTGAATATAATCAAAATTACAGAACGAGATGTACACCTAAAAAAAGTAAATTTGGCCGGGCACGGTGGCTCACACCTGTAATCCCAGCACTTTGAGAGGCCGAGGCGGGCCGATCACCTGAAGTCAGGCCAACATGGTGAAACCCCGTCTCTAAAATACAAGAATTAGCTGGGTGTGGTGGTGCATGCCTGTAATCCCATCTACTCGGGGAGGCTCCGGAAGGAGAATCCTTTGAACCTGGGAGGCGGAGGTTGCAGTGGGCCTAGATTGCATCACTGCACTCCAGCCTGGCAACAGAGTGAGACTCCAACTCAAAAAGAAAAAAAAAAAAGGTAAATATATGATACATAAATTATATCAATAAATTACAGGGGAAAAAAAACTAGTAGCAGTAGCTGTCATCCAGAGTGCTTGCTCTCTGCAGGACACTGAGCTAAGTAAATGCTTCACAACCACGGTCTCCTCCAGTCCTCCCTATACACGCACTAAGTCTTGTTCCCCATCTCCACTGGGTCCACGGTGAAGTCAGAGAAGGAACAAGGGGAGCCCATCTTCCTCCAGAGATGTCTGGAGTCCAGATGAAATGCAAGAACAAGACATTTCCAAAGAACGGGCCACATCCAGTATCAGGCCAGACAGCCCCACACCCTTCTGAAATCCCAGGCTCTGGTGCATAAGACAGCAGCCTAGGTAGGAGCAGGAATTGGGTGGCCAGGAAAGCAGGGAGGTCTGCACGGTCATTCTTGTTTATTCATCCCAGTCTGGAGCTTGCTGACCACACTCTGAGCGGCAGACACACCGGCTGCCTGGACCACTCCTGCTCTGGCATGGGGTGGGGGCTCAACTCAGACCCGCCCAGCCACACTGCTAGGATGAGCTCATATTCCAAACTCAGGCACCAGCCTTTGCTGAAGGCAGTCTTGAGCCCACAGAGCACATGCTAGGAAGGACTCCATCTCTCAGTGGCCGCAGACTGTTTTGCATCCTGAGTTGCCCCGCTTGGGTTGCTGGGCGTGGCAGGCTGCAATGTCTGCACCGCTTGAGTCAGTTTCTGGTAGCCAAAAGCATCCTGACACATCCATGAAGTCGGAGTAAATAAGAAACACAGAGTACTACTGTTCCAATAACCATTCACCAACAAAAAAGTATGTTGAGCCTCTACTAGATTCCAGGAGCTAACAATATAGCAATAAATAAAACGGAAGCATCCCTGTCCTTGAGGAGCTTCCATTCTGGCGGAAGGGACCCAGACAACAGTCTAGAGAGGTAAGTGAAATGTATAGCTGGCCAGAGCTGGCAGGGAAACATCTAGCACAAAATGGGGGTGCCGGGGGTGTTGGCAGAGGTGGGGTATGCGACTTGAACAGCATGGTGAGGGGCACCTTCCAAAGACGGGGGGAGGGAGCCAGGGGGGCTGCATATCTGGGGGAGGCGCAACCAGGCACAGGGAACAGCCAGTGCAAAGGCCCAACCTGCTGCTCTTCGGACGCATGAACTGGACCCAGCCTGAGAATGCTCCGGCAGCGCATGAGGCTGGGAAGGAACCAGGCCCGCCTGTCTCCACTGGCAGGTGGTGCCCAGGTGCACCCCCACCATCTCGGTACCAGCAGACAAGCCCCTTCTGCCTGCCTGAGGGACAGCGACAGCAGGGGTTCCTCCCTGTCAATCACGAGAAGCTCGCAGTGGTGGCGCCAGCAGCTCTTCTCTCAGAATAGAGACAGAATGAAGACTCCGGAAGCCAGAGCGGGGAGCCCGGGAGACTATTTCTGGTTCCCTGAAAAAGGCCACTGTTGCTTATTTCTCTACCATCTTTATTTTTGGATGGGAGGCGGAATGAGGCTTTCTTTGGTTGGATGGTGGGTTGTGTTCTTTTGAGAGCAAATATCAGCCCATGGGAAACGGAAATGCTCCCGTCTTCCCTCTCTGCCTCTCCAAATCAGACACCATGAAGCAGGAGGGCACGCGGAGATGGGCAAGTCCCAGCCACAGCCTTCCATAAGTCCAGAAAGGCGAGGGGAATAGTTCAAGGCCACACAAGTTACCAGCAGAGCCAGGAACACGCTGGCCTCCCGCGTCACACCTTATTACCCATCCGCTCCACCAGCTGATTTCTCCCTCATCCAACTGGAAGCAGCTACAGAACTCACAAGAAAACGAAAGTTCAGTGACAAACAGGTGAACCCAAGAGGACAACAGGGGTGGAAGGAGGAGGAAATTAGCACCTGAAGGCGCAGCTTTGAAGCCGGCTGGCCCGACAATGGACCTGCGGCAAACTTCCACTCACTGAAACCTTGGGCACACGACCTAACTCTGCTGAGCCTTGCTTTCCTCGTCTGCAAAATGGGAGTGTTGCTTCCCTAGAGAGCTGCTGGGAGGGCTGGCACATTACAGGGACCCAGTGGGGGATGCCCTCAGGGGAGCAGGCAGGTGTCGAATAGCGGCTACTGGTCCACATCCCAGGGCACCCCTGCACATGGGAGACCTCAGCTATGTGTGCCTGGGCCACCGGCTCTCAGAGCTGGGCTCAGTCCTGCTTCCTGGGCCACCGCCGATTCCTAGGGGCCCATTTTGTATGGCAGGAGACTGGGGCAAGAGGGACCACCGTTGTGTTGCTGACAGAGCAGGGTCAGCAGATTCTAAGTTCTCGCAGCATCTTTTTTTTTTTTTTTTTTTTTGAGACACAGTCTCGCTCTGTCACCCAGGCTGTAGTGCAGTGGCACAATCTCCACTCACTGCAAGCTCTGCTTCCCGGGTTCACGCCATTCTCCTGCCTCAGCCTCCTGAGTAGCTGGGACTACAGGCACCTGCCACCACGCCTGGCTAATTTTTCCGTATTTTTTTTAGTAGAGATGGGGTTTCACCATGTTAGCCAGGATGGTCTCGATCTGACCTCGTGATCCGCCCGCCTCAGCCTCCCAAAGTGCTGGGATTACAGGCGTGAGCCACTGCACCTGGCCTTGCAGCCTCTTTTGAAAGCGGGGGTTGGAGTGAAACTCACGCCCAGACTTCTCAGGCCCCAGAGTCCATACAGGTGCATTGAGGTCTGGGGTTCTAGACCAGCCTGGCCAACATGGCAAAACCGTATCTCTACTGAAGACACAAAATTAGCCAGGCGTGGTGGTGTGTGCCTGTAATCCCAGCTACTTGGGAGGCTGAGGCGGGAGAATCACTTGAACCGGGAGGGGGAGGTTGCAGTGAGCTGAGATCATGCCTCTCTACTCTAGCCTGGGTGACAGAGTGCAGCTCTCTCAGCCCCACGTGCCCTTTCTTTCCCCTCCCGGCACCAACCCATGGCCTGGGAGACTCCTGCTTATCCTCCAACATGGGTCAGGTACCCTCTTCCTGCTCACCTGGGAGCAGCCCCCTTGCTGTGCCACCCAAGGGCCCCACGCTGCTCATCTTGGCCAACTAACGATGCATCCACCTCCCCCACCTGACTGGGCACGCTGCAGGATCCGTAGAGGACCTGGGCTGTCTGGGTTTGAATCCTGGCTCCATCTCTTATCAGCTGTATCACCCTGGCCAAGAAACTTTGCCTCGCTGTGACTCAGTTACCTCACTGTGCCTCAGTTTCCTCGCTGTAAAATGAGGATTAGAACAGCACCTGGTTCAGAGGGCTATTACCCCTACCCCCACTCATTGTCGTGGTCCCACTGCCCTCACTCAGAGGTGGCCAGCATACAGCAGATGCTGAGGACGGGCTTCATGTTTAAAGCCAGCACTAGCAGGTATGCATGAAAAGCTAGCTGTATTACTGTCGTCATGACCTGGACCGTCATACACAAGGTCTGCTGGGGAGGGTCCAGGAAGCAGGTCAAATGTTAATAACACACCAAGGAACATGGGCATTCAGCACTGATGCCACAATGCCCAGGGCCAGGGAAGCCAGGGACACTGCAGGGAGGAAGCCGTCACGGCAGAGAAAGCCCAGGAAGCAAAAGGAGGGCCAGCCCAGTTGCTATGACTGGGACTGCCAATGCTCTGATCTGATATCTGTAAACTAGGCCAGCGATGCTGCCCACCTCCCGGGGTGGTTGCAGGGATGCGGGGAGGCCACGCCCATGAGGAGCATTCGGAATGACTGAGAATTGTATTATCCAGCCCTGTTTCCATGGATGCCCACTCTCCCTGGGGTGCCTGGTACCTACCAGCACAGTGCCCCCAGCCTGCTCTGGCCTGCCTGCCTTGGACACTGATGGAACAAGGGCTGTGGCCCAGCACCGTGACCTCTTCCCAGCTCCTGGAATCAATGTTCCTGAAGTCTGTTAATCCAGGAAGCCCCTTGTTGGTCCCCTCACTACATACTCATCTTCTCTGCACACAAGCTCCTCTGCCCACAAACCACCGTCCTACAGCTCTCACCTGTACTGAGGCAGCTCCCAGCAAGGCATCCATGCCCCACGAGTGAAGCCCACAGCCTTTCTAGGCCTCTGCAGCCTGACTCTGCATCTTCCTGTAATGGGCTGAGTGCTGTTTCCAAGTTCATATTGAAGCCCCAATCCCCATGCCTGAGAACGGGACGGTACTGGGATATAGGGTCTTTAAAGAGGTGAAATGAAGTCACTAGAGTGGGTCTTAATCCAATAGGACTGGTGTCCTTATAAGGAGATTGGGACACAGGCACACAGAGGAAGACCATGTGCAGACATGAGAAGATGACAGTCATCCACAAGCCAAGGAGGGAGGCCTCAGAAGAAGCCAACCCTGCCAACACTCAGATCTGAAACTTCTGCCTCCAGAACTGGGAAGCAGTACACTGCTGTTGTCTAAATGCAGCATCGTCATGCAGCCCCAGCAAATGAATATACTTCCCAACTCTTTTGTTTGCTTGTTTGTTTTTCTGAGACAGAGTCTCACTCTGTCACCCAGGCTAGAGTAGAGAGGCATGATCTCAGCTCACTGCAACCTCCCCCTCCCGGTTCAAGTGATTCTCCCGCCTCAGCCTCCCAAGTAGCTGGGATTACAGGCACACGCCACCACGCCTGGCTAATTTTGTGTCTTCAGTAGAGATACGGTTTTGCCATGTTGGCCAGGCTGGTCTAGAATCCCAGACCTCAAGTGATCTGCCCACCTTGGCCTCCCAAAGTATTGGGATTACAGGCATGAGCTACTGTGCCCAACTCTTCTCTCACTGCACAACCCAGCCAAACCCTGGCGCCAGGTGGATATAGTGTCCCCCCTATACCTCTGAGATGGCCCCCACTCCATGTCTCACTTGGCCACATCCACCCTTCCAAGCATCACAGAATCCCAGCTCTTCTCCAGAGCCCCCAAGAACACGCTGTCCCATGCTGCTGCCTCGCAGTGGCACTCACCCTGCAACTGCTACCCGCAGTCACGTTTTTCTAATACCTTTTCTGGCATTGCTACCGAGTTTTGTTGTTTATCTCCTGTGCCCTATTAAATTTTCACATGTGGGTTCTGATTCAGTAACTAGGCAGTATGTTCCTTGGGGACAGGAGAAGGCAGGCCTCAGTAAGAACCAGCTCTCTGGCACATGTACATGCGTGAAGATAAGTTGATGGATGGGATAAGTGAGCCGTGAGTGCTGCAAACAAAAGGAGGAGGGAAACCCAGTGTTGGCACAGCCCACGAAGTAAGAAGGAGGGGCCTGCAATCTCCCGCCTGGCCACCCTGTGGCGCTGTGGGTCTGGAACAGCCTTGAAGATGGTTGTGGCAGGACTGGAAAGAGCCCGCCCATTTGTTCAGTGCAAGTGCTCAGGACTCATTCAGGGCCTGGACTCATCGTCCAAAGTCACCTTCCCTCTGAGGTTATGTAGTTAGGGGGCGGGAACCACATGCTCTTGAATTCTAGACAGGGAAGATGTTCTGTGCATCTGGGTGAACCAAGTTCCAGCCTGACAGCAGCTCTGAAAACAACCCAAATGGCTTTTTGGCTGGTGATGACGATGGCAGCCACCCAGTAACACCCACAGTCAATTCACACGCACGCAGGCAGGAGGGCAGCACAGGCCTGAACCAGGAGGGGGACGCCAGGAAGGACCCAGGTGAGAGGCCCGGGATGAGAGCGACAGAGAGACAGAAGGGGTCCCGATCTGAAGGGACTTAGAGCCAGACGAGAAGGGCTGGATGCACCCTCACCACCAGAGCACGAGGTCCTGCCCACCTGGCCTGGCTGGAGGGCTCCAGGCATGGCATCCTAGAAAGCCATGTGCCCTGCCCGCAGGCAGGGCCCCTGCATGCCCCTCTGGGGTGCCCTGATTGCCCAGGCCCCCACCCTGCTCTCTTGCAGATTGGCAGAGCACTGGATCCCTCCAGCTACGCTGAGGAGCTGCCCTTGCCCTGTGCCTCCAGGGCACATCCCTAATACCTCCAAACTGTCCCTCTTGCTTAGGATGAGTGACTCATCTCTCCCTGAAGTTGGGGGCCCCTGGAGGGTGGGGCCCCTGTAGGGGCTGGCACTGAGCAGGGCTGGATTTGCAGGGGATTTGGAGGCTTCAGAAAGGATGGAAACAATTGGATGGCAGTGACATCATCGTGTGTTAAAGGTCTATGAACAGTCCTGGATGAGATAAAACTGGAATGACATGTTGCGTTTTGTTTGTGAAGACATTAAAAGTTCCAGATCCTGAAGCTGGCATGCCCTGGGGATGTGGGACAAGGAGCCTGACTCGTGGAAGCCACCTGAAAATCTGTGATGGTCCTGGCTGGCTCCTAGGAGCAGTGGACCCTCAGCCTCGCAGCCCCGTGTAGCTAATGCAGCAACCCCAAGGGCCTTGGGCAGGCCAGGCATGTGTGCAGCGGTGCATACACAGAGGACACAGAGCTACGAGCCCAGGTTCCAATCCAAGGTGCATGGTCTCAGGAGCTCCCCAGGAGCTAGCATCTCTCATGGGCATCGGGCATAAGGACACAGTGGCCCTCTCAGGTGCCCCCGTGGGACAAGGGAGGAGAGAAGGCACTTCCCGTGCTGCTTAGGCACTGAGGAATTCAGAGCTGAGGGCACTCAAGGCCAATGGCAAAAGGCCCATGGGGCCTGGGTCACTGAAAGGCAGCCTGGAGCGAGGCTTCCCCAGCAGGACTGGGCACTGCCCAGACGTCCGGTTCACTGAGGAAAGGAAGGGTCACATGAGGACTGTGGTCACAAGAGGAGCAGGGGTGTGAGAGAAGGCCAGGCCCTCGCCACAAGGACTAAGCAGTGACTTCAGAGTCTCAGGGCACAGGGGCTAGGGCAGGACTGTGTCTCTTCCCTGGGACCCACCATGAGGAGAGGGTAGGGAAGTGGCATCTCCTGAGTGTTGGCACACCTCATGCTGTTGGGAGGGGGCAAGGGAGAACTCGGGAGGTGTGACCCATGAAGCCCAGCCTAAGGCTGAGCCGCTGCCCCATGCTCCCCCACGGCTCCCACGGCCTTTACAATCAGGTCCAGGCTCCTTGCCAGCCTTGAAGTCCTCCATGGCCAAGGGCCTGCCTATGCTTCCAGCTCCTCCCTCCTTCCAAGCTCTGGGCAAAATGAGCCAATCAAGCTCTGCCACAGGGTACAGGCTCAGTGCCCCAGGCAGTACCCCTGCCCCAGTACCCAGTTCCTCCAACATTAAGGCTTGCTGGGTGTCTGCCTACCTGACAGAGGCAGGTGAGGTGGGAGGCTCAGTGGGAGCAGGGACTATGCCTGCCTTGCTCACCTCTGTGTGCCTGGGACCTGTCCTAGAGCCTAGAACACAGCAGGCCTGCCATGGTGGGACAGTTAATTCTTGTCAGCTTGACTGGGCCACAGGGTTCTCACATATCTGGTTAACATTGTGCTGAGTGTATCTGAATGAGATTAGCATTTGAATTGGTAAATTGAGTCAAGCAGACTACTTTCCCCAAAGTGGGTGGGCATTGTCCAATCAGTCAAAGGCCTGAATAGAACAAAAGGAGGGGTAAGAAAGAATTCACTCACTTGGACTCACTGTTCAAGCTGAGACATCAGTCTCCTGCAGTCAAACCATAAATTATAGCATCAGCTCTCCTGGTCCTCAGGCCCTTGGACTTGGACTATGATATGGTTTGGCTGTCTCCCCACCCAAATCTCATCATCCCCATATCATGGGAGGGACTCGGTGGGAGGTAATTGAATCATGGGGGTGGTTACTTCCATGCTGTTCTCATGATAGTGAGTCCCCACGAGATCTGACGGCTGTATAAGGGGCTCCCCCCATGCTCCCCTGCTTCACTCTGCACTTCTCCTTGCTGCTGCCATGTGAAGAAGGACATATTTGCTTCCCCTTCCGCCATGATTATAAGTATTCTAAGGCCTCCCTGACCCTGCAAACTGTGAGTCAATTAAATCTCTTTCTTTTATAAATGACACAGTCTTGGGTATGTCCTTATAGCAGTGTGAGAATGAACTAATACAGACTATAACTTACACCACCAGCTCTCCTAGCTCTCAAGTCTCCAGTTAGCAGATGGCAGACTGTGGGACTTTCAGTCTCTATTTCTTACATGCTTCTTTCCATTACGAAGTGGACCCTAAATGCTGTCCCCTTGAATGTGAACTGGCCCTAGAGCCTCACAGATAAATAGAATATGGACTCTGGATGCAAGGCCACAGGAGGCTCTCTTTCTTGGGACACACTCCTAGGTCCCTGAGCTGCCAAGTCAGTAGTCTGGCTACTCTGTCACCATCATGCTAAGCTGCCATGCAAGACTGCATGGGAGAACCACCCAGCTGAGCCAAGCTGCAGATTCATGAGCAAAATAAACACCATTATCATTTTGGACTTCCATCTAACAGATAACCAAAATGAAGGCTCATGGAAATGACGTGTTGGGCACATAACACAACACATGCAGGGCTTAATGTCAACAATAACCAGACATGCAAGGCAGTATGCTCTGCTCCATCAACAAGCACTTGTAGGCATCAACTCGTGTCATCTTTATAGTAATGCCATAGCATGGATCACTATCATCACTCTATTTTGCGTGTGAGAAGCAGAGGCCCTGAGTGGTTGCATGTTCAAGATCAAAGCCAGCATGTGGCAGGCAAGGATGCCCTTGACCGCTGGGCAAACCACTGCATGACAGCCTTTGTCACTGGTCTCCAGTCTCATCATTCTCACTTAAGAACACTGAGTCTGGAAAGAGGTAAGGAAGGCTCTTTTCCCACTTCACGGACCAGGAAACAGAGGCACTGGGCCAGCTGTGCTTCCCAAACACTGCAGCCAGTCCCGGGAGCTGCCTGGCTGAACACTCCATACTGTGTGAACTTGAGACAGTTACTTCACCTTTCGGTGCCTTAATTTCCTGATCTGTAAAATGGCAATAAGAGCAGTCCTGCTCATAGGATTGCTGTAAGGATCAAACAGGTTAACACACAAAGCACTTAAAACAGAATCCAGCATGCAGAAGACACCAAGTATCAGATCCCAGCATCCTTTCCATCATCATCGTCATCATTATCACTGGTATTTATTTGAAGGTCTGCCATTTACAACCATCCAAGATCACCTTACAGAGCCCATCACTGCTCTGCAGCCTGACATGGCACTGGGGGAGGCAGGGGAGAAAGAAGAGTAGAGAATACTGGAGGAGTGACATGCTTGCTTCCTCCTGCCCAAAGATGGAACTCTTGACCCTCAGGCATTAAGGAAGGTAGAGCCTTCTCATCCATCTATCTATCACGACAGAACTCGAACTCAGATCAGCAGCAAACTTCTAAGCCAGCCAACATGGTTTGGCTCTCTGTCTCCACCCAAATCTCATGTTGAATTGTAATTCCCAGCATTGGGGGAGGACCTGGTGAAAGGTGACTGGATCATGGGGATGGATTTTCCCCTTGCTGTTCTCATGACAGTGAGTGAGTTCTCTCGAGATTCAATTGCTTAAAAGGGTGTAACACTTCACCCTTCTTTCTCTCTCTCCTGTCACCATGTGAAGGTGCACCTGCTTCCCTTTCACCTTCCACCATCACTGTAAGTTTCCTGAGGCCTCATCAGCCATGGCTTCTGTACAGCCTGTGGAACCGGGAGTCAATTAAACCTCTTTTTTTCATATATTACCCAGTCTCAGGTAGTTCTTTATAGCAACGTAAGAACAAACTAATACAGAAAAATGGCACCAGAGAAGCGGGGCACTGCTATAAGGATACCTGAAAATGTGGAAGCAACTTTGGAACCAGATAATGGGCAGAGTATGGAACAGTTTGGAGGGCTCAGAAGAAGACAGGAAGATGAGGGAAAGTTTGGAACTTCCCAGAGACTTGTGGAATGGTTGTGACCAAAATGCTGATAGTGCTATGAACAGTGAAGTCCACGCTGAGTAGGTCTCAGATGGAGATGAGGAACTTACTGGAAACTAGAGTAAATGTCACTCTTGCTATGCTTTAGCAAAGAGACTGGCAACATTGTGTTCCTGCTCTAGAGATCTGTGGAACTTTGAACTTGAGAGAGATAGTTTGGGGCATCTGGTGGAAGAAATTTCTAAGCAGCAAAGCATTCAAGATGTGGGCTGGCTGCTTCTAAAAGCCTATGCTCATTTGCAAAAACAAGGAAATGACCAGAAACTAGAACTTATATTTAAAAGGGAAGCAGAGCATAAAAGTTTGGAAACTTTGCAGGTTGAGCATGTGGTAGAAAAGAAAAACCCGTTTTCTGAGAAGGAACTCAAAGCTGCAGAAATTTGCATAAGTAAAGAAGCCCCGAAGGCTAATAGCCAAGACAATAGGGGAAAATCCCTTCAGGGCATTTCAGAGACCTTCACAGCAGTCCCTCCCATCACAGGCCTGGAGGTCTAGAAGGGAAAAATTGTTTTGTGGGCTGGGCTCAGGACCCTGCTGCTCTATGCAGCCTCAGGATATAGCACCCTGCATCCCAGCTGCTCCAGCTTGAGCAGTAGCTATAAGGGGCCAAGGTACAGCTCAAGCTATTGCTTTGGAGGGTGCAATCCCCAAGCCTTGGCGGCTTCCACATGGTGTTGGGCCTGCAGGTGTGCTGAAGGCAAAAGTTGAGTCTGTGCCTAGATTTCAGAGGATGTATGGCAATGCCTGGATGGCCAGGCAGAAGTCTGCTGCAAGGATGGAGCCCTCATGCAAAACCTCTGCTAGGGCAGTGCAGAGAGTATGTGATGCTAGAAACCCCACAGGGGCACTGCCTAGTGGAGCTGTGAGAAGACAGCCACCATCCTCCAGATCCCATAATGATAGATCCACCGAGAGCTTGTACTGTGTTCCTGGAAAAGCTGTAGGTACTCAGTGTCAGCCCATGAAAGCAGCTGTGAGGGCTGTACCCTGCAGAGCCACAGGGGTGGAGCCGCCTAAGTCTTGTAAGCCCACCCCTTGCATCAGTGTGGCCTGGATGTGAGTCATGGAGTCAAAGGAGATTATTTTGGAACTTTAAGACTTAATGACTGCCCTGCTGGGTTTTGGACTTTCATGGAGACTGCAGTCCCTGTAGTTCTTGTTTGGGCTAATTTCTCTCTCTTGAAATTGGGTCTATTTACCCAATGCCTGTACCCTCAGTGTATCTTGGAAGTAACTAACTTGTTTTTTATTTTACAGGCTTATAGGCAGAAGAGACTTGCCTTGTCTCAGATGAGACTTTGGACTTGGACTTTTGAGTTAATGCTGGAATAAATTAAGACTTTGGGGGGCTGTTGGGAAGGCATGATTGTCTTTTGAAATGTGAGAAGGACATAAGGCTTGGGAGGTGCCAGGGTAGAATTATATGGTTTGGCTCTGTGTCCCCACCCAAATCTCATGTCAAATTGTAATTTCCAATTTGGGGGAGGGACCTGGTGGGAGGTGACTGGATCATGGAGGTGGATTTCCCTCTAGCTGTTTGTGTGATAGTGAGTTCTCAGGAATTCTAGCATGTAGCACTTCCCCTTTTGCTCTGTTTCTCTCTCTTACTGCCATGTAAAGACATGCCTACTTCCCCTTCACCTTCTGCTATGATTGTAAGTTTCCTGAGGCCTCCCTGGACATATTTTTTGTGCAGCCTGCAGAACTGTGAGTCAATTAAACCTCTTCATAATTTCTTCATAAATTACCCACTCTCAGGTAGGTTTTTTTTTAATCCATTTTTTCCCCCCTTGGAGACAGAGTCTCACTCTGTCACTCAGGCTGGAATGCAGTGCACAATCTCAGCTCACTGCAGCCTCCACCTCCCTGGTTCAAGCGATTCTCATGCCTCAGCCTCCTAAGTAGCTGGGATTACAAGCGCACATCACCATGCCTGGCTAATTTTTGTATTTTTAGTAGAGACGGGGTTTTCCCATGTTGGCCAGGCTGGTCTGGAACTCCTGACCTCAAACAATCCACCTGCCTTGGCCTCTCAAAGTGTTGGAATTACAGATGTGAGCCTCAGGTTGTTCTTTTTTTTTTTTTTTTGAGATGGAGTCACGCTCTGCCGCCTAGACTGGAGTGCAGTGGCGCGATCTCGGCTCACTGTAAGTTCCGCCTCCTGGATTCACGCCATTCTCCTGCCTCAGCCTCCCAAGTAGCTGGGACTACAGGTGCCCGCCACTAAGCCCAACTATTTTTTTTTTTATTTTTAGTAGAGACAGGGTTTCACTGTGTTAGCCAGGGTGGTCTCAATCACCTGACCTCATGATCCGCCCGCCTCGGCCTCCCAAAGGGCTGGGATTACAGGCATGAGCCACCGCGCCCGGCCAGGTTGTTTTTTATAGCAGTGTGAAAACAGACTACACCAGCCCTAGAGGAGTGCTGAGATCTGGGTCATCTCTGGGCAGACCACACAACTTTGATGCAGAATCCTCATGTTTAGAATACAAGGCTGGATCTGGGGCTTGCCAGAACAAGTCCAGAGAAAACACAAAGGGAACATCACCCAGCCCTGACAGTGTTCTTGGCTGAGCCAGAGGCCCTGAGGCAGCCGAGTGAACTCCATGACAGAAAGTTATCTAAATGCTTGAGGGGAGGGGAGAAAGGTGGAGGGCTCTGGCCTATGACAAGGCCAACAAGTCTACTCCACGCCAGGTGGAGGGGGCCTGTACCACCCCATGCTCCGAAACAAGAAAGGCTCTCATGAAGAGGGACCATCTCTGTTCCTGGTGATAACTTGGCCTTTCTTACCTGCCTGGCCTTTGTCTGTGTTGTACCTGCCACCGGAATGCCCTCGCTTCTCATCTCTGCCTGTTAAAATGGAATCTTTATCACTGAAGCCCTCAGATTTGGCCCAGACTGGGGACTTATTACTGTTGGGGGCCTACAAGGGGTCCCTCTCTCATAGGTTTTTTTTTTTCTTTGAGATGGAGTCTCACTCTGTTGCCCAGGCTAGAGTGCAGTGGCGTGATCTTGGTTCACTGCAACCTCCACCTCCCAGGTTCAAGCAATTCTCCTGCCTCAGCCTCCCGAGTAGCTGGGACTACAGGCATGGGCCACCATGCCCAGCTAATTTTTGTATTTTTAGTAGAGATAGGGTTTCACCATATTGGTCAGGCTGGCCTTGAACTCTTGACCTCAGGTGATCCACCCGCCTCCCAAAATGCTGGGATTATAGGCATGAGCCACCGCACCTGACCTCTCTTGTAGTTTTTCTTGGCCGCCGTGGAGACACCTGGCCCACCCTTGGAGCCCCCCAGCACTGTCCTGCCCTGTGAAGCTGGCACCACAGATTGTGGTTATGGCTTGTCCTGTGTTTCCTTCTCCTTAACTCATCCCAAACAATAATGCCTGCCCTGATGCCTGCCAATGTTCCCCCTCAATATCTGGCCTCCACCCCATCTCTTCCTGACCAGAGTCGCCACCCTCACCACACCCTCAGCATCTTTTCCTGAAGCCACAGCAGCCTCCCAGTGGCCTCCCTATCTCCCCCCACAGGCTAAGCAGAAACTGGCCCTGGAGGCCCTCTGGGCCTTGGTGTGGGGCTCTCTCCTGCAGCAACAATAGCCCCCATTTCTCCTAAACATCCTGCTCTCTCCCTGAAATGGTTCCTGCCTTCCTCTAATAGAGTCCATTATTTCAGAGCTGCTCTAAATACTACCTCTGCAAGAGCCCCACAGACAACCGGGACCACCCCTTCCTGTGGCCCTGAGCCCATGACCCCATGTGCCCCAGGCCTGTCTCCCATGGGAGTGGGATTTCTGCTCAGAGCCTCCCCCACTGCATCTGTTTCTTACATATCTGATTCTTGAAAACGTTCTTCCCTCCTTTGCACACTTATTGAGCAGGTACTATGTTCCAGGCCCTGATCTGGTGATTCATGGTCCCCAAATACACACTCGCCCCTGTCCTCAAGGCTGTCATGGTCAGGTGGGGAAGAGAGTGGGCAGCAGACAATGATGAAACAGTGGAAAGAATGTGTGATGAGGGCAGCAAAGGGTCTGTGGGTAGGGAGGAAGGCACTCAGACCCACACAGGGAAGGGAGTATGTGGCACAGAGGGCTTCTGGGAGGAGGTGGCCTGAACCAAACCCCAAAGTTGGAATTAGTCGTGGGGACCAAGAGTATTCCAGACAGGCAGAACACCATGGACAAAGGCCAAGGGTGAAGAGGGGTGCCCCTGGGGTTCAGCTTGGCTGCAGTGTGGAGTGCAGGGGCAGTATGGCAAGAGACGCCGCCCAGGAGAGGGAGTGGGCAGGGGCGACATGCCCCAAGACACCCAGCACAGGTGACAGGGCCTGGAGAGATGCAGTGATAGCAATCAGATTCCATTGAACTTAGAAGTATGCAAGGAAAAACCATTGTATTTACTCAGTGTGGCAGGCAGACTCTAAGGTGACCCCAAGACCCCCTGTGGGTGGGTGACACCCTGCATGATCGCCAGGACTGCATGCACGATGGATGGGTTCTCCTCTGGGACTCGGGTATTCTGCATTGCTGCCCTCAGAACAGGGAGATGGTCTGGGTGACTCTTAAGGCATCACACACAGAGCTGCTTCTCTGAAGAGGAAGCTGGAGATTCAAAGCACAAAGAGACTGGCCAGCTGTGGCCACCTTGCAAGTAGACGGGTATCGTGAGAAGAAACGCAGGACCTGTAGGAGCTGCTGGCCAGCAAGGGTGGGAACCTCAGTCCTACAGCCACCAGGAACTGGATTCTGCCAACAAGAGTTAGCTTGGAGGTGGATTCCTCAGGGCCTCCAGAAGAGCACCTGCCCCTGCGGACACCTTGATTTCAGCCTGTGACACCCTGGGCCAAGAGCTCAACCACACCATGTGGGCTTCTGACCCACCCACCTGAGAGATAATAAACAGGTACTGTCATACGTCACTCAGTCTGTTGTCATCTGTCATGCAGCAATGGGAAAGTAACACATCCAGCTACTATCAGCTTTCAAGGGGGAAATGCAATTGTGATATTTGGAGTAACTGGGGGGAAGGAGGGGGCAATTCGCCAGTGGCTACAGCCCCCTACCCTGCTCTCTGAAGGCATCTAAGAGACCCTACGGCCTTGCCACAGCTGCAACCTCCCTGCTAGCAGCTAGATCCTCACTTAGCTACCTGGTGACAGGCAAGCTGTGGACAGAAAACACTGGAGGATAGGAAGATAAGACAACAAATGCCACAGGTGCAACGTTACAGCCCAATACAGCAAGCCACAGGCAGGGGAAGAGCAGGTTTCCTCAAAACCACTTGACTCAGCTAGTGACTCATTTCATCTTATGTGACCAGAGAGCTGTTTGCAACCAGAATGTCCAAAGCCCAGGAAAAGAGGAGCCAGACACTGGCCCAGACAGAGACAGACATTTCAGCGCCCGATGTCTGAGTCTGGCGGCGGTAGCTGGAAACGTGGGTAGACTCTGTGGCAGCTGCTCCCACTGATTTACAGCCCCTTCCGGGCCCAGGCAGACGCTCACTGTCCCCGCTCAGCTCCAGCTCCCGCTCCCAAAACATGGCAGCCTTTTTACTTTCAAGACATTTTAAAAATGTTTGGAGGGCTCTTTCTGATAGTACCTATTCTAAAAGCAAAGCATCTTAGCTTGACCGCAGAGCAAAGATGATGCTTACATTGATGACCCCATCCATAATTTTTAACAATGGGACAATTTTCTTCATACAAAAAGGGCTGTAAGTAATCAACAAGACCAACAACTCAACTGAAAAAAATGGGCAAACAACAGGCAGAGATTCGTTCATAGAAGACATGCAAATGGAGCCAGTGAATCCACGATGGGACACTCAATTGTGCCAATAATGACAAACACACATCAGACGAGCTGGGTACGGTTTCCCCAGGCAGACTGGCGCCATCAGGAGTGAAATTTGCTCAAACTTTTTGAAGGGCAATCCAGTGAGATCTGCCAAAGTGAGGAATGTTTATAATCTTTGGCTGAGAAATCCCACTTCTAGGGATTAATTATACAGAAATATGCAGGGAGCTGTTTACTGCAGCCCAGTTCGTTTTAAAAACAAAAATCCAAACAAGACTGGAATGACCTTATGGGTCCAATATAAATTAGGATTCATTCATTCATGTGTGGAAATATTATGCTGCCAGCAAAAGGGGCAGACCTGATCCCCCTCATCTTCGTGGGCCGACATGGGAAGAAGCCAAGCAAGACACATGCTCAGGGGGGACAAAGAGCTGTATCAGGACGTGGGTAAAATGACCCTATTTCTAAAATGCACACATTGCACCAGAGCCTACTGTAATGAAAAAATAAAATTAAAAGTGCACATATACCTCTACATGTATGAATAAGAAGGGTCTAGAAGGATAAGTTCCAAACTATGAACAGCGGCTGCCTCAGGGAAGTGAGGCTGGAGTTAAACAGATTCAAGAAGCACCAGCAATTAGGGCCCACACACTAATACAGGGAGCTCAAGAACAGACCTGTGCAGCGCCAGAAGCAAGGGCGGCCAGGAGGCACCCAGTCAGGGCATTCCTGAGTGTGTTGAGTGCAACAGTCTCTTAAGAGAAGTGCCAAAGACAGGAGGGGACTCTACAGTTGATTGGATGGAAAAGGCTAAATTCTGCAGAACTTCACTGATTCTATGGCATGTTTTCCATATTTTCCATCTCTGAAATTGAGATGTGTCTCATAATCGATATTTCACAATTTCCTTAGGATTTTTTCTTTTTTATAGAATATAAAGTATCAGTGCATCTTACAATCGGTGATGAAATTCAATACACTGGCCCTGGACTAAAGATTCATATTAACACATTACTAAGGCTCTGAGAAGTCCTGTAGCAAAGAAACATGTAATCCTGATTCTCCAACATATCTGACACTTTTCTCTTTTCCTTATTTTGCCTTTCCCTTTGTTCACACATGAGATTATGCTGACACTCCACAAGGTGCCACCTGGTGCCCTATGGATGTCTGCAAAGCTGCAAGGGGATCTTGTCACTTTCCAGGGCAACTGGGGTGGTTGGGACACAGTTCTTACAATTCTGTATGATGACTGTTCGGTAAATACCACAGTAACAATGGCAAGACCCATCCATGGATGCTACAAGAGAAGGGCAAAGGTATGAGAGAGAGTCTGCAAAGAATCCTCTTAGAAGGTTCTTGCCAACTACAAAGGAAAAAACAGAAATGTAGAGTGGAGAAGCCTGGTGGACTTTAACCAAATAACTGCTGCTGAGCAGACAGAAGACATCGTTGTCCTCATGTGCCTCCTGATATGACACGCTAGGGAGGGACTGGCACTGCTGGGTGGTGTTCTTGCTGAAAATGTATGACCTTGACCTAGTCACGAAAACACCAGATAAACCCGAATTGAGGGACACTCCACAAAATAAACAGTCGAGGTTCTTCCAAAGTGTCAAGGTCAAAACCTGAGGCTCCATCCCAGACAGCAGGAGACCACAGAGAGCAACAGCAAGATTGGATCCTGGACCAGAAGATGGGTATTAGTGGGACAACTGGGGAAACCGGAATTCATTTAGGCCTTTCAATTACTGAATAGTTATCAATGTGGTCTTCCTGGTTTAGATAATCATGGTCAGACAGGATGTTAACACTGGAGGAAGCTGTGCAAAGGGTATATGGGAACTTTGTGTACTATCTTTGCAACTCTGTCAAAATTTCTTAAAAATTACACTAAACATACCTGTGCAATGTGAACTTTATTACAATAAATCTAGAATACATCATCTAGTAGCCAATAAAGAGATTTTTAAAAGCCCACTTGTGTTACATGATGGGTCACCCTGAAGACATTCTTGTCTGGGGAAATGAACCTAGGCTACAGATTTGCAAACATGGGGCTGGGCGTTTGGGCAGAATGGACAGAGGGGAGCAAATGCCTGGCAGGGTCTGGTCTCATGGGGGTCACTGCAGGCCTACCATCAGGGCACCAGGGGCTGCTGCCTTTAGCACTAAATGCAAGTTCAGAAACACAGGACTCACAGGGTCACAGCACACAGGGTGTGGTCTGAAACTCACAATGCACTGTCCGCCCGGAGAGCTCCCACCGATTGAGGGATCCTTACAACAACCTGTGAGGAAGGTGCCCCAACATGATCTCCCTCCCCATTTTACAGACAGGAAAGCTGGGGCTCAATGCAGTTAAATAACTTGCCTAAATGCACACAGCTGGGTGTTCAGGAGAGGCTCTGAACCCAGGCAGTCTGACTTTAGATTCACTATGGCACTGCTTCTGAAAAGACCCCTGCAGAGATGTGGGTCCCATGGAGAGAGCACTGGACTGAGAGTCGGAAAGGTGCCGACTGGTCCTGAGTCAACCATGCAACCACTCAGGGCTTCTATTCTCATTGTTGAGGATGTGGAGAAGAGCAATTTTTGTAGGGTTTCGAGAACTCAAGATCTCTTTCAGCTGGAAAAACACTAAGTGAGCCATAAATTCATACTAAAGTGTAAATGGCTGCTATTGGATACTTTCTGATCAATCTGACCAACAAGGAGGTTCTGAGTACCCATGTGCCCTGCTTGTATTCCAGAGGAGCCAGGAGACTCAGTGTGAGGAGGGGGAAGAAGGTTCCTGGGAGTGGAGTCTGGAGGGAGTTAGTCAACACAGCCAGGGGAAAGGAATTTGGGGTGAGAGCCAGAGTCCCAGAGACAAACAGTCTGTTCACCAACTGGCCTAGGATCAGCGGCAGTGCCCTAGTAGAGTGCTCAGAGCCAGGTGATGTCACTGGGGGAGTACCTCCTAGAGGAGGGGTGCCTGTGGGTCGAGAGGAGACAGGCGTTTTCAGAGAGCTCTGCAGGAAGGCCTGGGGCAGGCCCACCTGGACTAATGGGGGTATCTCAGACAGAAGCCACTGAGCTGGATGGCGCTGGAGGGGTTGGTTCTGCGGGTGGAGGGGCCTTCTTGTTTTGCTGGAGAATGGGTCCCTGCCGTGGTCTTAAAGGCCCAGCAAGGTTAAGCTCTGAGTGAACAGACAGGAACATTCTTCCCTAGATGAAGGTGCCTCTCTCCTGCAGGGTGCCAGCCAGCCTCCATGAGAGCTCAGTTCACTCCTGTGAGTCTCTCTTGGGAGCCTCCAGACCAGTGCCCTGGGCCACAGCTGTGGAAATGAGGAGCTTGGCAGAGAACCCAGCATCTGTTTCATCTCTGCCAGGGCCCTTAGGAGGCCTGGACCTGACAACCTCTCCAGAAAAAGCTGATCCAGGCTCCAGGGCCACTGTCCTCCAGGCACAACCCCCAGCCCTGGTGGGACAAAGGGGTGAGGCTGCCAGAGGGAGAGTGGGGAGGCTCTCATTACTCTCCAGGGACCCCCCAACACCCTGCTGCAGCTAGGCCAGGGAAGAGATGGCACGGAAAGGGCCGCGAGTAGGCCTGTGGGCCGGATGTGGAGCTGGCTTTGGCTGTGGGGGTGCAGAAAAGGGGATGGGGTAGGGTGATCCTGGGGGCATGCTCCCTGAGGCCCTGTCCTGCCCTGAACATCTCCTGGCCTCTGCTGCCTCAACTGAGAGCCTGGCCAGCAGGACTGATGCTTCCAGGATTCTCGGGTCCCTGGGGGCTGACACAGTCTTGTCTTAGAATGTGAACGTGTGGATGGCTGCACAGGCGGCCCCTGGCTCCAGAGGACAGGAGCAGACCACACGGAAGGGTCAGCCAAGGGCAGGGAGATGGGAGGGATTCTGAGAATCAGCTGTAAAATAGATGTTTGTTGTAAAGGAACAGGGTGAGCTTTGGCATCAACATGGAGCTCAGCTTGAAGATGCACCAGCTCTGAAACCTCAACTAAGTTACCACAACCTCTCGAAGGTTCCACACCCCCATCTGTAAAGGGGGAACCCTGCAGCTGGGGGAAAGAGCAGCTTCGAGGACAGGAGGAGCCACCTTCGCAGGCCAGACCTGGTCCCACATGCTCTGGGGCACCATTTCCTTCTCACCCCACGACTCCCGGACTGGCGGAGGGCACTGGCCTCCACACGGCACGTGCCAGGAAGGAGGCTCATGTGGACTCAGACCAGGGCTGGCCTCAGTCCCAGCTGCCACCTCGTGCTGGCGAGGCACCTACCCGGCCTGGTCCGCAGCTGGCACTCAGCTGCCCTGGGGCATGGGAGCCACAAGCACGATCCTGCTCTGCAGAGCCTCCCCTGCACCCAAAGGGCGGGTCTCAGACTGGGTGGCGGCAATAGCCTATGTGAAAACAAAAACAGTAGTGCTTCCACACATCCCCTAAGTCCAGGAAAGGGAACTACAAGCCAAGCGCCTCCCCCGAGAGGCCCCTACCTCGCTGGCACCCTGTTCTCCCTCATTCCGGACCCCTCCATGGGGCATGCTGTCCCCTCACCTCAGCCCCATGGTCTGGGCAGGCTGACATTGGGGGAGGCATGGGCAGGTACACACCGAGGGGTCGCTCTGCCCAATCTGGGGTGGGGCCACCACCTGAGATGCCCACTCAGCACGACCGAAGCACTGGCGACCCACTTCCCAGATGAGCGAACAACTCAGGGGAGAGTGACTGGCCCGGTCCCCCAAGGGGCTAAGATTGGAAGCCTCGTCAGCGACAAGGTCCTTCTTTCCTGCCATGATGTGTGGCTGCCCTCAAGTGTCATTTCTTGGACCCCAGAGGGCACCCCCAGGGACGATGGCCATGCCACCAGCACTAGGAGAGCCTGGGCAGAACTTGCCTGCAGGCACACAGCCCCAACCCTACCTATCTTCGCCTCGGTCCCTCTCTCATCAGCCACAGGGGAGCTGGGGGCGTGGGAGGGGTACACACAGGGGTGAGGGGCTGGGCTTGAGAACCACTGGCTAAGAACAGACCCACACTGTGTGGGTTCTGATCCCAAATCTGCCCCCAGTAGCTCTGTGACCTTATGTAACTTAAGCTCAAAGCCCCTCAGTATCCTCACCTCTAAATTGGAGGTGATAACAGAACCTTCCTCATAGGGTCATTAAGTGGATTAAATTAGCTACTATCTGTAAAGTATTTAACCCATCGCCTGGCACGCTAAGCACCTGCCTAAGCGCTGACAGACGCACAGCTCAGAGAGACCACACAATGCGGGGGGAGGGGGCAGGGGCAATGGGCAGGGTCTGAGGCCTTGACTCCAAGCCCCCACCCCACTGCAGCTCCCTGAGGGTTGACAGTCAGTTCCTGCCTCTGGGAGCAACTCCCCACCAATCACAAACACCTACCCCTGAGGCAGAAGCTTTTTGGGGAATTATTTCCGCAGGCTCTAAGGAATGTTACTTTCTCTTTGCTTGGTATCTACATTACTCAATTTCAATCCAGCTTTCAAATGGCCTCTAAAATGAGCCCTGATTAAATTCTCATAAAACCACAGGCAGAAGCATTCAATCTGTGGTATGCACCCCCATCCCCAGGAGGCCTGGGATCCCAAACAGGCCATCTGTCACCCCCAGAGCAGATGTGTGAGAGCTTCTAAGAAAAGGAGAAGAGGAGAGACACCCATCACCCCAAAGCAGTCAGGGCTTTCAAGGACCTCTCCAGCCTGTTGCCCAATGGTCGGAGACCTGCTGTCCCTGCAGACAGGGACACAAACCCACGCCTTGCAATTACGGCCCAAGTGCCTTCTCACACATGGTGCCTTCTCAGCCAGTTCAGGAGCCAGCTGGCACCTTGCCCAGAATCGCTGAACCTGGGGTGGCACAGCCACGCCTTGGCCTCGGGGCTTCCATCTCTGGACCCTGGCCCTGGGTGGCAGAGTGGGCTGCTGATGGGAGAAAGAGCCTGCAAATTCAATGTTTGTCACTGCAGCCTCCTCCCTCCCTCCCCAAGGCTTGCACCAGGGAATGCTTAATTTCTAGGAAGAATTAAGTGCTTAGTTTGAATTGAATCCAAGCTCACTGCTGCCTGTGCCTCTGCCTAGGGGGTGTGGGTGTGGGGCGGAACGTGGGTGTAGGTATAGGCATGGCTGCCTCCCAGAAGCAGTCATCTATGAGGGAAAGTTGGAGCCCTGGCATGCTGGGGTGGGTCATTCTGCAAGCCAGGATGCTGGTTGCTACAGGGAGGAGACTGCTGCCGAGGTCACAGACTGAGGCCAAAGCCCCAGCCAGAGGAGAAATTCCAAGGTCAATCAGCCATGGGAAAGGTAGGTCCTCAGGCAGGGACCCATGTTTTGGAAGGTGACAACATGGAAGACTGCTAGTGCTCCCCTAAAACTCATTCTAGCCCTTCTTCCACGGTGATAAAACCTGAGTTCTAGCTGGGCATGTGGCTGCTCAGAACAAGGACTCAATTTCCCGACTTCCTTGCAGCTTAGGATGTGGCTAATTCTGGCAGTGTTGGTCCTGTAGCTTCCAGAACCCCTCCTTAAAAGAGAACTAGGCCTTCTTCTCATTTGCTTCCTTTTTCTTAGTCGTCCTCTCCATCCTAATGTCTAGATCTTGGATATGAGGGCTGGAAATACAGCCATCACCCAGGACCAGATGGGCAGACTACAGAAGAATAAGGAGCTAGAAGGAGCCAGGGTCCCAGCCCCTGCACCCATGCTGGATGGCCTAACTCTGGGCTTTTACATCAGAGAGAAACGAAGTTCTGTCACATTTAAGCCACTGTTATTTTAGGTCTGCTGTTAAAGTAATTTGAATGCTAACTGATACTAAGTGGGTGGGTTTGAAGCTGCCAGAGCTGAGGCAGAGAAATGACCCTGCTTCCCCTCCAGGCTCTGAATGAGACAAGGATGAGCTCTGGAAATGTGGAACTGAGAAGGCAGTGACCTCACAAAGGCTGCCCGGAGACAGCGGGGTTGGGAGCTCCCAGCAGCAGGCCTCATCTGTCTCCTGGATGCAGACCTGGGGTGGGAGAGGCCCTCCACGGCTGATGCTCTGCAGGGAGACAGATGGCCCACCTAAGCACAGACCCTTATCCAAGGGCTCTGCCTGCTATTCCTGGGAGAGCCTCCCTTTGTGCCATGGCCCAGCTGCCCAACCCCACCGAAAAGCAGGGGCTCTGGTCATCTCCCTCCCCCTGCTCATCAATGAGGATCCTAGCAGTCCTGAAGCGCCCACCCATCCCCCACCAGCTCTGTTTTCCCTGCAGCTGTCCAGATTCTCTGAAAACAGAGACAGCAGCCTTAGTGCCAGGGAGGGTGACAACCGGAGGAAGTCTCGCCAAGCCCCTTCTCCCAACACAAAAGCATGTCACTGGATTGCTGTGATTATCTGAGGGAACTTCAAGGGTAATTATGGCCATTTACAGTATGCCTGAAAGGGCTGAGTGCCTCCAGGAACAGCAGGGAGTGGAGGAGGGGGGCCCAGGGTGTGCTTCTCAGGAAGGCTCTCCGCCTCTGCAGCTTGTGGGGGCATGCAGCAGGGACCCACCCAGCAGTGCTGGTGAATGGACAGCCACTGGGAGTCAGGAAAGGGCTCCAGGAAGTCCCAGCCTCTGACCGCCCTCCTGGAAGAATACGAGCCCAGGCACGGGGTGCATGATAAGGAAAACCCAGGGTGCAACATTCACGGCCCACCCACCCTACACTTCCTGCTGATCTAGAACCAAGCGTGTGTTAGGGTTTGGTCAACAGCTCTCTCTCTGGACCTGTTGGGGACTGGGCCCTCTCCTGGAACACCCACAGCTCTCCCCCTTACGGGCAGCTCCTGAACTTTCTAATCTCCCAATGAACTAGGACACACCCTGCTTAAAATTCCTGACCTGATTCCTAACTGGAGAGGCCCAATTCCGAGCCAGGCAAGTGGGCAATGGAGGTACCTCCTGGGCCTGCCTCTCGGCGTGTGACTTCCTACGGTCCACCTCATCATCACTGGGTTCCTGCTCCCTGAACACAGTATACACGCTCATACCCTGGGCCCAGGCTCACTCCTGATCCCAAAGCCCTGGTCTTCTACTCCTAAAAATCTAGCATGTGAAGACTCAATTAGGATGCTGGGGTCCTGCCATCATGGTGGGAGCAGCTGGAGCAGTTGCTGTTCCCGGGTGACCCAACGGGCCAGTCCCATGCTAAGTGCTCTGCAGACATCAACCCTGGGTATGCTGACCCCGACCCCATGGCTGAACCAGGTATCACCCACATCTTCCAGAACACCAGCAGAACTCAAATGATTGATTTGACTGAGACCATGTGGCTAACAAGAGCCCAGACTGGGACCCACACACAGGCTGCCTCCCTCCAGAGCCTGTGCCTTTGGCTCCAAAAGGCCCTTCAGCAGCACTGTCTTGAATCCCATCCAAACGTGTCACTCTTCAAATGGACGTGTCCGGGACATGAGATGTGGCTGCTGGTCTGCCACCTTCTTCCACTCACTGGGCTTTCTCATGTTCTAATACAGCCTTCTGCTCTTCACACAGGCAGTGTCCAACAAGCATACCTTCTGGAAGGAGGCTGACTCCCTCTCCCAACATTTGACCAAACCTTCACCCATGGCAGACTGAGATGAAGGTGACCCCAGAAGGGAATGTACAGCTCTTTCTTCCCATCTGGGATTCTGGATGGCTCCAGGAAGACAGTGCAAAGGGAGGGGAAGTGCACAGCAGAGGCCAATCACTCCAGGCCCAGCAAATAAAGGTTGCTGGCGTGTGCTAAGAAAGCCTGCGCACAGGGGGCACCAGGACAAAACCCCCATTCTCTGCGCCCACCAATGTGTCAGGCATTCAGGGAAAGAAGCCTCAGGAGCCCTTCCAGGACAGCCAGATCCAGCAGCCAGCTCTTCTGCAGGGCACATTCCTTCGAGAGGGAACCAAGGACTCACCCATTCTCCAGGCCAGGGTCCTCAGTGGTACCCATTTCAGGTTCTTCTAGATCCAGGGCCCTCTGGCCATCAAGCTCAGGAGTAGGGGCCAGGGAGCCTGAGTCAGAGAGACCTGGCTGGATGCTAGCCCAGCCACCTGAATGCTGTGTGACGTGGCACGTCTGCTAACCTCTCAGAGCCTCTGGGATTCATCTGTAAAATGGGAAGGCTTATCATGCACACTTCTAAGTGTACCAAAAGGGAGAATAAAGGAGAGGGCCTAACCCAAAGGCAGGAACACAGCACATACCCAATAAATGGTGGTCTCAGACTCCCATGCAGATGGTCTGCCTCTGGAGCTGTGAGCCAAAAGGTACCCACTGGTCCCACCAGTCACCATCACAGGAAATTATGCCCAAGGCCAAGTCACCATCCAGGTCAGCGTTCATAGCAGCCAGGTTAGGCCTCAATCATGGTCTGTAGGGCAGGGAGCAGGGGCTGCCTCCTTGACCCCAGGATAAATCCTCACAAAGCCTGAGGGTCCAGGCCAAGCACTTTTCCTTAAAATTAAACAAGAGCTCTCAGTAGGGCACACTTGGACCAAGCAGTGAACTAGAAGGTTACTGTTAACAGGAGTCTCTCCACAAAGTCTTTCTCACATAAACCCCCTGAGAATGCAGCCTTGAGTTCTCTGGCTCTGCCTGCCCCAGGGGTGGGGAGGGGTTGGGGTGAGTCCTCAGGGACAGGAGTCTGCAGTTGGCAGGGGAGGTGCTGCAGTGAAGAGGGAGGCCCCTGCCCTCCAGAACAGAGTGGACCCGTGAGGTCCAGCAGCCACATTACATCTCCATGTGTTTGATTTAAGGCCTTCAGTTTTTGTTTGTGTCCTCTGCCCAGTTACATAACTCCACTCGCCTGCCTGCCGCTGAGCTGTCTGCACACACTCCTGCTCTCCAGCCACTGTGTTACCGGGACACTTCAATGTCACCCATGGGTTCAACATAACAAAACAAAACCCTCAGAACCCCTTTCCGCAAGAGCACCCTGAGGCTTTCATTTCCTCACTGCTGGTCACAGGAGAACGCAAGGACCTCCCCAGAATGACTGCCCCATGGAATTCAAATGCTTCCTGCCCCAAAGTGCTTAAAAAGACAAGACCCCTCTGTCTCCACACCTCAGGCCGTGGCCACTTTGTGACCACAAAGATGGCCGCCTGCCACGGATGCGGTGCCACACATGTCCCTACCTTCCATGTAGGCCTCAATCTTCCGGATGAGCTCGTAGGACTTGGAGCGGTCGAGCAGGGTTCTGATGGCAGGCAGCGGGTCCAGGACGATGGTCTCAGGGTGGGCATCGATGTACTCCTGAAAGGGAAGCAGGCTGCTCTGGTTAGAGCGGGGGAAGGGCCAGGTAGCATTTCACCCCTCGTGCCCTCTGCACATCCATCCTGTCCTGCCCTCCAGCCCTGGCTTTGGTGGAGGGTGGTGCATTCCAGCACTGGGGCATTGCGAGCAGTCACCCTGAGATCTGAGAGAGAGGCCTGACCAGGCCAAACTAGAAATAGAGCGCCACGCGGAAGACAGCGAGGAAACCTCAACCAGGCTCAGGGCAGGCCGCCTGACTCCGGACAAAACCTCACCCGGAAGCAGATCCACTCCAGGCGCTGGCTCCTCTGGGAGTGGCGGCCCCGTGCCCACACTGATAGGGACTCTGAGGCAGGGCCGGGGGAGTGGGATGAGGCCAGGAGTCATCAGACCGTCTGTGGGAAGGTGTGGCGGAGAGAAACATGCCACAGGGTGGGCACCGGCCACCCAGCACTCCTCAAGTACTGCACCTCCATACCTGCTAGCTTTGGGGTAGGCACGAAGGAAATGCAAGAGAAACTGTGACAAAAACCAGTCTCTAAGGAACTTACTATCTTCTTAGGGGAATAACCCTTACATGCGGGGAAGACACTGTTGTCCAAAACAGAACTCAATAAAATAACAGGCAGAATCCCACACCACCCTGGTGGGCCAGACCAACCCGAGCTGACATAGCAAAGGAGCCCACCCTTGTTCTCAACCTCCATGATTCTTTTTTTTTTTTTTTTTTTTTTTTTTTTTTGAGACGGAGCCTCGGCTGTGTCACCCAGGCTGGATGCGGTGGCTGATCTCGGCTCTGGCTCAGCCTGGAGTTCACCATTCTCCTGCCTCCCAGCCTCCCGAGTAGCTGGGACTACAGGCCCGCCTACGCCCAGCTAGTTTTTGTATTTTTAGTAGGGCGAGGTTTCACCATGTTAGCCAGGATGGTCCTGCCGATCTCTGACCCCTCTTGATCCACCGCCTCGGCCTCCCAAAGTGCTGGGATTACAGGCTTGAGCCACCGCGCCCATGATTCTAAGGACAAAACTGGAATGCTGGCGTGACGAGAGGGGGGTCTCGGGGAAAAAGCTGGCCTAAAGAAGGCCTCAACCAGCTGCTGCGGGTTGAATTGTGTCCCCCAAATATACGCTCAAGTCCTAACCCTTCAGCACTTGTGAATGTGGCCTTATTGACAAGGAAACAGGGTCTTTGTGGATGGAATGGAGTTAGGACGAGGTCATGCCGCATGTGGGTGGGCCCCAATCCCCTGGCTGGATTTCTGAAGAGAGAAATCTGAACACAGACACAGGCAGGAGGCCGTGTGGAGACAGACGACTGCAGTGACGCACCTACAAGCCGAGGAGGGCGGAGGGTGCCCACCCCCACCAGGAGCCCGGAGAGGGGCAGGGAAGCTTCGCCCTCGGGGCCTCTGGAGGGAGCCACTGCTGACGCCCTGACTGGAGCTGTTGGCCCCCAGGGCTGGGAGATTCCCGTAGTGTTAGGCCTCCCAGTTTGTGATACTTGGTTACGACAGTCCAAGGAAACGGACACACCAGCGTGATTCCTCCGCCCAGCCAGCCCCTGCCCTCCGTTCACCATTCCGCAGCCTGTCAGTGAGGCCTGCACAGCCGGGGAAACGCACCCCAGTGCTGCCGTCCTAGTGAATCTTATGGACAGAAGGAAACCGCCATTTGGAATTACTTTTCTTCAGTGAACTTATTTTGGTCCTAGTGACCACTTGTTAAGCCAAAAGCCACTTTTAACACAAAAACCAGAGACTCATATTCCCACTTCTGCTCTGAAATCGGTCTCTCCTTGGATTTCGCGGCAGAGTGTCTGGCCCTGGGCTCCTTTCTGTCTTTCGGTCTGAAGGTTTAAAGACTTCAGCGGCGGCTGGCGTAACCTAGGGGAGGCCTCGCGTTCCAGTCCTCACGCCTGTGACTGTCCTCACCCCTTAGCCATCCTCTCCCTGTACACAAGTGCGAGGACCTAGATGCGGGGCCGGAGCGTCACAGCTCCCTCCGGCCGTCAGCAAGCCACTTGGCCACCAACCTGCTGCCTGTAGACAGTGGACCAGGCACTGATGCGGGAGAGCCCACGTCTGCCGCCCACACAGAGCGTGGGGACTAGCCGAAGAGTCTCCTTAAGGAAGGTTTTATGCAGAGCTGCCCTGGGGCCAAGCAGCCACGCCCAGTGCCTCTCACCTGACACTCTCAGCCTCACCCAAGTGCCTGCAGCTGATCCCTCATCTCACTTGGGGGCTCTCCATGGGCAACTACCCCTCTCGGCACCACTCCATCATCAGAGCCTGTCCTTTTAAACGCAGTCCATGCTTCCACGAGAGCAGGTCACTCATGAGGCCCTCCCCGCTGAGACTCACACATATGTATGAAAACATATTCACAGCACAACATTAATAGCTGGGTGCAGTGGCACAAGTCCGTGGTCCCAGGTACTTGGGAGGCTGAGGTGGGAGGATCACTCAGGCCCAGGAGACTGAGGCTGCAGCAATGTACAATGATGCCACTGCACTCCAGCCTGAGCAACAGAGTGAGACCCTGTCTCCAAAAAAAAGAAAGAAAAAGAAATGTCAATATTAAAAGGTCATCCACTCAAGAGACTTCACATCACTGACAGTGCTCTGGGCATTATGTGGGGTGCAGCAGATACTTGGATGATCAAAAGCCTTCTCCGCTTCACCCCACCAGATCTATAGTCCTGGCCAGCAAGTTCATGTCCTCGGTTATGAGCTAAAGGCAGTTGGCTGTCCTCACTCCCCTACCCTAAACACACCAGGAAGAAGTCTGGTGTAGTGGGAAGGCTATGTTACCAGGAGTCAAGAAACCCAGGTGCCCGGTGTCATCACCTCTCAGAGTCACCGTTGGCAAGTCACTTGGCTTCTCGGCATCTCAGTCTCCACATCTGTGACATGAAGAGTACTGCAGATGCCCTTAGGGTCTCTGTAAAGATGGCCTCTAGTTCTAAGGGTGTAAACAGACTGAGTAAATGAAGTGTGTGTTTGTAAAGGTAAACCTGAAGGCTACACAGGAGAGCTGTTCTAGAACAGGACGGACCACTAGCTAGAGGCATTCCAGGTAACGGGAGGGCCACCCACGCATTTGCTGCCTTCCTTCCAAAAGGGGGCCAACAGCCGAGCACGTGGATGGGACGAGCCAATTCTCCCTCGGCAACTGAGGCTGCTTAGAACACAGACATGCTCCTTCCTCCCCCTCAAAGTGCCGAGAACAGTCTCCGCTCAGTTCTGAATAAATGAGGGCGATTCTGATTCCATGTTTATGCGTTAGGACAGTGACCTTTAAAGAGAGAACTCAGATTCATTAAGACATGAAGTTAAGCCAAACTCATGAGGAAAGAGGCTGCATGAAACCAAAGGGGAAAACATCTGACAAGCAGGCGCCAACAAGCTTTTGACCGGGCATGAAAGCATCGGCATTAACAGAAGAATTCCTCCTAAACACGATCTCTTCTAGGATGGGGACAGAGAGGACAAAGAGTTTTCCCAGTCGCCTCGCTATCCACAAGTGGACTTCGTGCCAAGCTTTCCAGCTTACCTATTATACTGAAGGCCTCGTGCATTTTTCACAGGTCTCTTAGAATTACCAATCTGCTGGGTGGGTGAGCACCCTGTACCACTTTATCACCACTCAGAGGAAAAAAGGCACAGCCATCTCCACGGCAAATGGTAAGCACATGTTCCCTCGCAGGGCCTGCTGGCTAAAGGACACCAAGAGCGCGATCCTGGAGCCAACAAGGGCAGCCTGGCTCTAGGCAGACATTCAGCCCCCGCCAGGATGAGGGCTGGAACACACCTGGGGCAGAGCATCATGGTGCCCGCCCACAGCACAAGCTCCCTCAGGCTTTTTAGAGGCCCCAAGCCCATGGAATGATGCCAACAGGGACAACCGGCCCTTTGCTAAGCTGTCACTGAGAATCTGAGCAGAATGAGATGAACGTCAGAGATACTCTTTCCTCCTCCATCCTCACAGACAGGAAATGAGCAGGGGGTGAGACACAGGGATTTGCTCCTTCTAATGGAAAATGCTGTCAGAGTCCTGAGTTCAGATTCTGCCTCTGACGCTGACTCATCCTGGGCAAGGTCCACTCTGAATAAAGCCTACCCGAGGTAGCTGCTGTGGGCATCATGGAGATCACGGATGCAAAAGGAGTCTGTAGACACAAAAATGAAAGGATTCTCATTACCCTGCAACACCTGGGCTCCTAGGGCCAAACCCGACACAAGGTCTCGGCTCACCCTGCCTTGCCCTGTGCAGCTGACCCCAGGGAAGCCAGCCATGCCCATGGAAGGGGGCTGTGGTTCTGGCCCATGCCCACCCTCCTGTTGATGCCGGGGTGTAACGCAACCTCCCACCTCCAACCCCACTCCAGGCAGTGACTTTCCAGGGCATTCATTTTTCAGAGATGCAACTCGAAAAGGACTTACAGATTAAATAGGAATCTGGGATGTGTTTCAAAACAATCTGGGTTGGGGGCAGGGACAGAAGTAGGTGAGGGACGGATGAAATGAGAGTGGCTGCAGCTGCTGACGCATGAAGCTGGGAGGTGGTACCTGGGAGCACGTTGCGGCATTCCCTCTTCTCAAATATTTTTAATTTCCCATAACACAAAGTCTGGGGGGAAATGGGAGGCAGGTAACCAGATCTTCCCCTTCTACCCTGCACCCCTAGGTGTGCCAGAAATGGATTCAAACACCAACACTATCTTTCAAGAAGAAACAAGAGCCAGCTACCCAGATGGGAAACACAACGAGAGATTAAGTATAGTAAGGATAATAATAATAAATAAAAATGATCATAATCAGTAATCATTTAAAAATAAAGGCAGTGGCCACTTACCTGGGACTTGCTATATGCACACTGCTGGACAAAAGGGTTTTCAAAAGCACTGCTTCTTTCAATATAAAAACCCTATTGGGTAAAGGCCCAAACTATAAAACTTTTAGAAGAAAACACAGTCATAAATCTTCGTGACCTTGGATTAAACAACAGTTTCTTAAATGTGACCCCAAAAGTGCAAGACAGAAAAAGAAACAGATGAAGTGGACATCATGGAAACTGGAAACCTCTGTGAGTTCCGGCCCCCATCTGCCCTAGGCCTGTGCTCTGAGGAGAGGCTGTGCGTGGCCCGCCTGCCAGAGGCCCAGGGGCCGGACTGACCCCCTAAGCCAGCAGGGACGGCCACACGCAAAGCAAGTCCTGACAGGTCTTGTAGCACCTTCCCATATTTGGGGGTCCCCCACAGCACAGTGAGGGTGGCAGGGCTTCTCCCCATTTTTCTCAGGACCCTGAGACTCTGAGAGGTTTTGGTCAGAGACAAAGTCCCGGGCTCTGCCCTGCCCATCCTAACAGCTTGCTCCTTCCTTCACTCAGGACCCAGGGGCTGAAATTCTGCCCACTGGGCTGCATGGCCTGAGCGCTGAGCAGGCACAGGGTAACCTCCATGGCAGGGCTGGGAAGGTCCTGCTCCACACGTTGCTTAGGAAATCTCTCCTCCAGTGGGTAGGGAGGCTGGAAGGGAAGAAAAGGCCCCACACAGAGCCTGGAAACCCCTCCTCCTTGCTGGGCCTCAGCTCCCTTCTCTGTAGAATAAGTGTTGATGGCATGAAGGGGCTGCACGCCAGGGAGCCGGAGGCCGCCAGGCCCGGTTAACTGGGCCTTCCTCATTGTGAGCCTGGGCCTCACCTGTAAATGGAGATCGTACTTCTTCCTACCTCACAGGATTTTTATTAAGAACAGCCTGATTGAGATATCATTCACACACTATGCAATTTACCCCAAATCAAGGGTTCTTGGAATATCAACAGGGTTGTGCAAACGATCAGCTCAATTTTAGAACGTTTTCATCCTGTCAGAAGGAAATCCCATTCCCTTTCACTCTCAGTCCCAAGTCCCAGCCTCTGGCAACCACACGTCTACTTTCTATCTGGGTAGATCTGCCTATTCTGGACATTTCCTTTAGGCGAAGCCATGAGACATGTGGTCCTTCGTGACTGGCTCCTTTTGCTCACACGGTGTTTTAAAATGCATGCTTGTGTGCGGCAGTACTTCGGTCTGCTTCACGGCGTGGGTGTAGCGTCTTTTGTTTGTCCGTTCATCACTGGATGGAATTTGGGTTGTTTCCACTTTTTGGCTATTAGGAACAACGCCGCTGTGAACATACGTGTATAAATTTTTGTGTGAACATACGTTTTCACTTCTCTTGGGTGTATACATTGAAATGAAAATACAAAAGACCCCAAGGTTTGGCTCCTCAGGCATGGATGTTTTAAATCATGATCATAACGATCCACCACAGTATACAAGTGTGGCACTTTTCTGGTTCAACACAGGCAGTTACACAAAATATTGCATTTGATTCTCAGAGCAGCGCCATGGTTTACAGAGCAAATGCCTCTGTTTTTATTCCCATTTTATAAATAAAGAAACCAAGTCTCTGAGAGGCAGTGTTGACTGGCTCAAGGTCAAACACAACCAGCTAGGGGGCTTTGCCAGGATTCAAAATCAGCCGTTCCCATGTCAAACCCCAGACCACTGCAGTGCACCTGGTCACCTACAGAAACACGGGCTCTGTGACTGAACCGCTGTGAATCCCCAGAAAGGCTAGGGAGCACCTGAAAGCTGAGCACTAGTGAACTCGACATATCACAGTGGCTCGCGGTGGCTCGCGGTGGCTCGCGCCTGTAATCCCAGCACTTTGGGAGGCTAAGGCAGGTGGATCACCTGAGGTCAGGAGTTTGAAACCAGCCTGGCCAACACAGGAAAGCCCCCTACAAAAATACAAAAATTGCCGGGCGTGGTGGTGCACGCCTGTAATCCCAGCTACTCAGGAGGCTGAGGCAGGAGAATCACTTACTTGAACATGGGAGGTTGCAGTGAGCCAAGATCGCACTACTCCACTCCAGCCTGAACGATAAAATGAGACTCCATCTAATAATAATAATAATAAAAGGCTGGGCACGGTGGCTCATGCCTGTAATCCCACCACTTTGGGAGGCTGACGCGGGAGTATCACAAGGTCAGGAGTTCAAAACCAGCCAGTTCAAGACCAGCCTGGCCAACACGGTGAAACCCCATCTCTACTAGAAATACAAAAATTAGCCAGGCATGGTGGTGGGTGCCTGTAATCCCAGCTACTCAGGAGGCTAAGGCTGGAGAATCGCTTGAACCTGGGAGGCAGAGGTTGCATGAGATGAGATTGTGCCACTGCACTCCAGCCTGGGTGACAGAGCAAGAATCTGTCTCAGGAAACAAACAAACAAAACAACGGCAAGCACAGGCCTGAACGCCAGCGTGGGCCTGCCTGGAGTTCGCTTCTTGGGACTCCAGCTTTCCACGTGGAATAGATCAAGCATTAGAGGGGGCACAATTCCGTCACCTCCCCCATGGCCACAGCAGCATCGCTGGGGATGACAACAGCCTCCCATACTGAACCCAACAGGATTCTCGAATCCTGACCACCTCCTGGCTCCAGAGGGAGCTATGTGTCGGCACCAAGGCAAATCCAGCGTGCCACGCCCAGAGGAAACTTCCCGGCCGACCCGAGGATCCACTGCATCAGGGCCTGTGTGTTCAGTTAACACTCGGCCACCCCATTAACACCAGTGATTCTCCCCTTGACAGAAGAACTGAAATTACTTCCTTATGGCTGTTAAAAGTACTCCTAGGGGCTTTCATGGGAAAGGAAGTGATCCTGGGCTCACTTAGCACAATCTCACTCCCCTGACTCCTCCTGAGAGCACAGCCAGGCCCAGCTGAGGGCCACAAGGCCTGGCCTTTCCACCAGCTCCTCCGTACCCAGCGCCAAGTGAAACCCTGGAAGTCTCTGGTTCCTGAAGCCTTGGCATCTTGACGGGGGTCCTGCCAAGATTCCAGGGTGAGTCATAAACATGCTCACCAAGCACAGGTCACAGACCTATACACCTTGCAGGAATGGACACATTTCCCCTCAAAACAACCCTATGTAGATCCCGTTAGCAGCTCCATTTGACAATCAAAGAAACTAGGCCCGGCCAGGTGCAGTGGCTCACGACTCTAATTCCAGTACTCTGTAAGGCCAAGGCAAGTGGACTGCTTGAGTCTGAGAGTTCAAGACCAGCCTGGGCAATATAGCGAGACCCTGTATCTACAAAAAATTAAAAATTAGCCAGGTGTGGTGGTGTGCACCTACTCAGGAGGCTGAGGTGGGAGAATCATTTGAGTCGGGAAGTTCGGGGCTCCAGTGAGCTGTAATCACGTCATTGCACTCAGCCTGGGTATTACAGTGAGACCCTGTCTCAAAATAAAAGAAAAAGAAAAAAGAAAACAAAGTAGGGCTCAGAGCACCTAGCGGGTGGCCAGGGCTCTCCCTGCCAGCAGTGGCCAAGACGGGGTCCAAACCCAGGGCCTCTGGCTCCACAGCCCTCCAGTCAAAGACCCAAGGCATGGAAGGCCTGGTGAAATGAAAAGCATCTCAACTCTAACTAGGGCCAGGGTTGCTCAGCATTATTTCAGGAGAAAGGGAAGCCTTTCTCATGTTCGCTACCCAAGGCGAGGCCGCCAGCCTGACAGTCCAGGGAGGCCGGGCGTGCTCCATCTGGGGTCAGCACGAGGTAGAGCATCCAAGAAAAAATAGTAGGTCTAGTTTGCAATTTCCTTTCCCAGACGGAAAGGCACAGAAGGTCAGAACTAGCAAAACCCAGATGGACCCTTCGTCCACCCCCCATCTTTTCGGAAAGGGAAAAGGAAGTAGCAGTGAGGCCAGGGTCGCAAGGGAGCGTGGCAGAGCTGAGATTGCAGCTCCATCTCCACTGTTCCTCCCAACCCACGGTCCTCACTGGTTGCTTGTTCTCTCAAAGCCACAGCTGGACCAGAGCTCTGCATCTCTTCCCAGCCCTGAAGCAAGACGGATGTAAGCAAATGGAAGACACACACCCCTTAGGACAGTAAATACGTGACATAACTGAAGGCCACAGTCCACAGGACCTCTGTGAGGAGGGTCCGTGTGGCACAGAGGGAAAAGCGTGTCAGGGCCAGCACTGCACTTATGTACAGGAGGGCTCCCAGGGCAGCTGCTGAATGAAGGAGTGGCCCCTGCAGGGGGAGGACTAACAGATACAACAGTGTCAAGAGCAGTTGTACTTTTGAAGGCAGAAAGTGTGGTTCCGCAGAAAGCAAAGCCTCTCCATGGGAGGTCAGGTCACATGCGGATAGGGGCGGGGGCAGGGGCAGGCAGGCTAAGCAATGCTTTCTGGGAAGGACAAGTAATGAACTCTCTTGGCAGACCACTGCAACCGTGAAACTAACCCCTGCTGATTAACTTGTCATCAACCAAGGCCAGCCGAACATCCCCCATGCAAAGCCTTCCTGGCACCTCCCAGAACACCTGCCTGTTGATTACAGCTTACAGAAAACCACATGCCACAGACAGTCCTGGGAAATCCACACTAGGCCTGGGTGCAACAGAATGTGCCAGGCGGCCAGGCTGGCAGGGGGTCGGAGTTGGAGATGCATGCAGGTAAACCTTGGAGGTGGGCTCTCAAGAGCCAAAAGAACGTTGCAGCAGCATCCACTGTGCGCTGCGACAGGACCATCAAGCCTAGTTACCCAAGATGCCATTCACAAAGCCTACCACTGGATTGTGCAGTGTGCAACCTACGTAACAGTCCCTGACAGTCAGCCAAGGCTTCTGCCTGCCCGTCACTGTCAGATAATCTTTTTCACAGCCCAGCTGCACCTGGCTAACTTAACCCCAACACATGGGTCCTAGGGCACTGTGCCAGTTGAAACAAATGCAGAGTCAAGAAACTTGGGTTACAAGTCCGAGAACTGCCATTCACTTTATGTGTGTTTCTGAAAGTCACTTAAGTTATCTGTAGCTCAGTTTCCCATCTATAAGATGCGTGGGCTAGAATAACTCAATTATAACATCCTTTCTGCCTCTTAAGTTCTAGATTATTTGATTCTGTGATGTGAGGAACAAACCAAAAACAGAGCTGTTAGCTCCCTGAATGGAGCCAGATGCCCCCCAGGCCCGGAGACATTCAAACAGAGGAGCCAGGGAATGCTGTCCTCAGAGCACACCCACGGCAGGGTCACTGCACGCACCCCAGTCGCCTGCAAGCCAGCGAGATCCATGCCCGCCACAGGTGAGGGAGGGAGGCCAGCAGGAGGCACACCCTGATGGGCCGTGGACAGCTGCGCGTTGGCGACAGGCACCAACCACCAGCCCAAGCAAAGCTGTCCTCTGAGGCTGCGGTTGCCTGCGGTCTCTGTTTCTCCTGGATTCAGTCCTAGTGTGTGAGGGCATTTCCTCGCTCCTTCTTTCCTAACTTTTCTGAAACGGCCCCTTGGGAGAGCTGAGCTCTCCCATCAGCAGACACTTGGGTCTTAAGCAACCCTCATTTGTATTCCAGAGAAATCTCCCATGTCTGAGCACTCAGCCTGAGGCCTCCCAGACAGTACAAGAGCAGAAAGAGTGGCAGCCTCTGAGAAGCACATGTGTGAGAATCAGTGCGTGTGAGAGCTTGTGAGTGCGTGTGTGTGTGTGCGCGTGTGTGGTGACGGATGTCACCTATTCACTATCGAGCAATCGCATTCTCCCCACCCTCCCAGAGGCTACTAAGTGGCGGTCATGTGGCTGAGCAAAGGAGAGGCGTGGGACTGACCAGCAAAAAAGGAGCAGGGAGTGTGGGTGTGGGGGGCACAGGGCTGGGGGCTGGGGAGGAGCCTGCTGAGGCTGGTGATATAAACCACAAAGGGCCACCGGCATGGGCCGGAGCAGAAAGGGCACTCCAAGCAGAGGGGACAGCAAAAGCAGAGGTCTGGGGTGGGGGAGCCCAGCACATTCGCAGGCCTGCTGGAGGCCTGGCAGGACTGGAGCAGACGGCAGTCTCAACATGAAAAGTGAGGACAAGGTAGAGAGCAGGAGACGGGTCAGCTGAGGAAACTGACCAGCTGGTCAGTTTGGACCTGACCCTAAAGCAACAGGGTCCTGAGCTGGGAAGTGACAAGGACAGCTATGGGTTATGGAGTGACCAGTCCAGCAGCCTGCAAGGCCACAGGATGGAGCTGGGGATGGATGCAGTCTTGTTGGTGTGTCAGATGTAGTGCTGGCCTTAGGGGTATGTGTGCTGGACCTCGCTGTTCAGGAAGAACTGATGGGCTGCCTTCATCTTTTATACAGTGATTTCTGTGATTTGGTAGAGGTGGCAAAAGGAAAACTCTGATGCAATCTGCCTCTAGGCCTATTAGCTCCTGCGAGCCAATATTTAAATCCCTGAGCTCAGGCTGGGGTGGTCAGACATGGAGTGCAGAAGAGAAAAGTGAGCGTGAGACCACAGCACCAGACAGAGGCAAGATGGCCCGGACTCAGGGTCTGGCCAAGCCAAGTGAGGCAGCATGACACCACCCTTCCCAAGGCCTGGAGCTCCCCGCGGCAAAACCAACAGGCAAGAGGAGGAGACTGCCAGGATCCTGGCACCCTCCAACACTCTGTGACTCCATGCCAAGGTAAACTGATTAGAGACGCTTCCTAAGGTGGTGGAAAAGGGACCAGTCCTTAGTTGGTGGCAGTGTAACTGGCTTCTGCAAAGAGAAACCGGACAACAGCCAAAACTCAGAATGCACGAACTCAGCATCCCGATTCCTAGGTGTTTATCCTACAGAATTTCTCACCTGTGTACGCAAAAATACATGTACTAGGCTATTCACTACAGCATGTTTCTAAAACATGATCAGAAATGCCCTAGGTGTACATCGGTAGAGAGCTGGTTTGGTAAAGGAGAGGAAGGCCGTTTAACATGCAGCCGTTAGAATGAGGCTGCCTGCAAAAGACTAAGATGAGATCACTTCCAGGGCATACCGTATAGCCCCATTGTACAGGGGCTGTGTAGCGAGGAAGACTGTCTGTGTTCAGTCCCACAGAACCCCCTGGAAAGGCTCCAGGCCACTGGAACCGATGGCTGCCCCCCAAGACGGGAAGTGGCTGGCTGGGCAGCAGAGGGACTCTGTTCACAAACTTGTTCCAAATGTACGTGCCAGCTCGTTCAGGACTGCTGAGAGCCCAGCAGTGGTGCACAGGGCAAGCCACACTTAGGATCCATCAGACTCACAGTCCATGTGCAAGCTGGTCAAACTCAGTGTCCCAAGCCCAACAAGGGGTGGGGGAAACGCTAGAGCCCTGGGAAGGGCTGGGGAAGCTTCCCTGAAGCAGACACCAACAACCCATCCCCTCCCTGGTGAACAGAATGAATATCGAATAAGGGATTCAAAGCAACCAGGCTCCAGGCTCCAGGCTCCAGGGTCAATGAACTGTACGTGATTCTCCATTCTAGACTAGGGGAAGACATTAAAAGGGGCTGTGTGGGGTGGAGCAGGGCAGGGGCCTGAGCACCCAAACGGGGCACCCTGAATGTGATTCCGCATGCAGACCCCACTGTGTCTCCTGTGGCCTGCAGGTCACAGGCACTCCCATCCTGAAGGTGGGTGCCACCCACAATGGTCACTTCAGGTCATCCTCCCACGGGGTTACTGAGGCATTACAGTGTCATGCACCTCACTTAGCCGCCTGGCACGTGGTGTGAGCCATGGCTGGGAGAAACCGCAGGCTCTCTAGGGGAGAAACGTTGTTCAAGAGCCAGCAGAAAGACCCATGCAAAACAATGATTTTCAGGCCAAAACATAACCCTGACCGCTACAGAGGAGAGGGCTGGAAGGAAACAGAACACTATTATTTGGAGACAGCAAACGCCCCCTTTTTCCAGGCCCGCCACTGAAAACAATACCTCCCCTCTCTCCCCAGATTTCACACCAAACTTTTATGAGCTTTCTCCACCTTCTGTCAGCGGGAGGCAGGCAAGGTGCCCAGCCAGAGCTATTTCCCTGACAAATGTTACATGCTCTCTGTCACAGCACCATCGCACTAGTCAGGTCCTCTAGGCGACCAGGGAAGGGAAGGATCCCACAGGATGAAGGGACAGCTGGGATTTCCACACAGATGGAGCTAGAAGGGGTCGGTCACCTAGCCTGCTGTCACAGCTACCAGCTGAACAAGAGGAGGACAAGAAAGGGGCTGCCTGCCCAAGGTCACACGGAGCTGGGTTCCACCAACCTCAGCAGCAGCCCAACACCCCCTAAGCGCCTGTCTGAACCCTACACGCATTCCCACACACCCGCTCAGGTGGGCCTGGGCAGCGGCCCCTCCCCTGTGTACAGTAACACACAGGAGAGCAGCTTCCCTACATCAAGGCCAAAGGTGACATGCCTGCTGGAGCCCCACCCACCTCAACCTGGCCCACAGTCGCCTGGCTGAGTCTGACTTTCAGTTCCCAGAACAAGCCAATGCCTCCTGGCAGCCCGTGGACTCCCATGCCTTGTCCATGTGATGCATTGCTGGGTTTGCAAACATGACTCACAGCCAGCAGGGCTTACAAACTAGTGTCTGCAGGGAGAGAACAGTCATCCAGAATCAGGGCACAGTTTGCGGCGGTGCTGCTGACCTAGGCCAACTGGGTCACTGAGGCCAGAGGACCCCTGGGCTCCTCACCTCTGCATCCAGCCACCCCAGTCTTCTAGTTTCTGGTGCAGGCTCTAGGTGCACAAGAAGAGAGACAGCTCCTGCTGCCAGGGGCGACCTGGCTACGACATCTACCCTGTGGATGACACTGGCCTCGGTTCCACATGTCAGCCATCCTCTTCAGTGGCTGTGGGCATGCGCAGAAGTGGGAGTCGTCCTGCTGCCCTGGGAGCTCCTCCTTGACCTCTGACTACTGCAATGGGCAGGGCTCCTTCCTCCTCAGAGAGCTTGGGGACTAGAAAATGTCACATTGTCTGTGGCTCAACTTGGGGCCATCAAAGAGGGGAGCTGGCATGATATTTCGAGTCCTCAAAGAGCTACCCAGCACTCCCAGGGGGCCACCAGGCCCAGACTCAGTCTGGCTCCTGCCAGCTCCCAGCCCACTGCAGACAGCCCTTGCCACCATGCTCCAGCTGCGCCTGGCTACTGTGGGTCCTTGCGGCTCCATTCTATCTCACTGCAGGGCCTGGCCAGGTGCTGCCCCCTTGCCTGCTCCCCTCCTGACTGTCCTGCCCTTTAGGCCTCAGCTCAATGTCAGCTCCTCAGAGGATCAGTAACAAGCACCTCTCTGTTCTCCCAGGCCTCGGTGTGTTTTTTCCTAGTAATCGCCATCACTGGGGCTGTGTTACCTTGTCCTCTATTTACCTAGGTTTTGTTGTCATGATCCAATGCACTCACACTCGGATACAGCTCCAGCAGGGCAGGGGCTGTGTCCACCAGGTCTTATTGATTGTTGCATCTGTAATGTCTTTTAGGAACTCTGGCAGACAGTAAGTTCTCAACTAAGACTTGCTGAATGAACATCATTGTTATTGATAAATGATCTCACAGATCAGTGGAGAGACAAATGGGTGAGGGCCAGGGCCAGACCAAGGGCTGGCTGCCAGGAGGCGTGGGAGGCCTGGGGCAGGGACCTACAGGGAGGGGCTCAAAGGATATCCTCATGCCTCACTCTGTCCATCCCAGAAGGCCAAGGTCAGCAGAGGCCCAGCGCATGGTTTACCCGGTCGGTTGTACTCTTGGCTGGTGAGGTGGCAATGGGATTTATTACATGAAAACAAAGGCAGCCACAGTGGGCTTCATCCCGGGCACACAGCCTGTACAGGCAGCACAGAAACACGATGGGAAGTCATGCCACCCACACAAACCAGGAGGAAACAGAAAACAGGGTGTCCTTTCTGCCGCAGGTATTCATATTACTGAAGAAAAGAAGCCACAAGATGCTAGTCGTCTTGGTGTGCGATTCTAAACACTAAAACCCAGAAAGTGTACCCAATAGGGCCTCAGGGTCCACACAAAAATCAGGAACGACTTGACTGGCCGGCCTGAGCTCTCAGAGTGCCGGACCCATCTCTTACAAAACGCGGCGCCGCTTAACTACGGGTGGCGTGGGCTCCCTCCACCAGGGAACATCTGTAGAGATTTTTGGTGGGGAGTGCTGCTTGCATCTGCTAATGAGCAGCCAGGAAGGCCACTAAGCACCCTGTATTGCCTGGGATAGCCCCTAGCAGCACAGAATTATCCAGCCCAAGTTGTCGATCATGTTGAGGTTAAGAAATCCAGAAATAGTGTGCATAAAAGTTCTTTCTAAAACTTTGGGGAAAATGTATTATTGATAAACATTAATATTTCTAAAACTCAACAAGCCCCCAGACCCTGAGCTGAAAAACCCTGACTGTCCACACACAAGCAGAGGGGCGGCAGCCCACATGCTGGCTCAGAGCTCAGGCTTTGGGGTGCCCTCTCCTGCCCCTGTCCCAACCGAGCCACACAAAGTCCAGCTCTGCTCCTGGTTGTAAGAGGGCCACATGTCTTCCTGGGGACCAGGCTTGCTTTCCACAAGGGGAAGCAACTGCAACAGGCTAACGGCACAGAACGGCCCCACCTTCCCCAAAGCAGAAAGGGCGATTCCTGGCCTGGTGTTGGTGCACAATGGACAGATTGTGTGGCTAGACACCACGGGAGGAGTCGCCTATGACCCAGGGCAGCAGTTATCGAGAGGCTGACCTCACAGCCACCCCAGAACAGGACGTGATCTGTTTCTCTGGGACCAGGGCCACCAGATGCGTCCAACTCTGCCTCCCGTGGCATTTGCTGGCCAGCAGTCTCATTGTCACACGGCACCAGCTGTGTCAGAGGCAATCCCAGACGATGACCTCCTGCCAAGGTGGCCCTGAAATCACCAACCCTCACACCACCCACAGAGCCATCAGGTGTCACCAAAGCCCCTCCAAGCTATGATCCTGGCCTTGCCGCTTTCTACCTGACCCTGGGCAAGTGACTTAATTTCCCTGGGCTGCAGTTGTCTCCCGCTGAAAAATGGGGAAATAATTCCATTATCTCAGGGACTGAGATGAGGACCAAAGACATAAGAGATAAGAACGGCCCATGGCAGAAAGGGCCACATGGTACATGCTTGGCAAATAGGGAGCCCTCCCACGGCTCCCTGGTGACAACACAAACCCCTTCCAGGGGCACACGGTTCTTACTCTGACCCCACCGGTCAGCAGGCACAAAGGCAAAGCCGACACAAACCACTTAGATTCTACAGGGTTATTTATCCTCTGATAGGCTTAGAGGTTATCTTCCAAGTCGGATTCAAAGACCTAGAACAACAAAAACCTTTGTTTCTTCTACTTCCTCTCCATCCCTGTGCTGGCGACTGCTCAATAAACATCAGGGACCGACAGGGTCTGATTCAATGCAGCTGTGAAATCATATTTGGGGTAAATGTGAGCCGAGGCCTTGGGTAGTCCTTTGGAGGCAGACGCAACAGCTTTGAAGGTCTTCTGTGCCATTCTGCACCTTCCCTATGCAGTAGGCAAGGGGAGGCCCAGGTGGGCCAGCAGGTGAAGGGTGGGGCCAGGAACAGCACTCGAGTCCCTCTGACCCCCACCTGGCCCTGACTTTTAGGCATTTCCACTGCCCTAGCACAGAATGCATCTCCCGTCTGGGGACACTTTCATAATCACTGCCTCACTGACTCCAATTAGGACTGAGAACTCTCAAGTCAGCTGCGGCCACAGATAAGGCTGACAGAGTAGTCCTACTGTCACTGTAATAATAATATTGACATAAGCCACGGTGACTGACGGTTCACTAGGCGCCAGGCCTGTACTGAGTGGCTTGCACGCGTCATCACACCCCAGGCACTCACACTAAGTGTGGCCGACCATTACACACACGTGCAGCACTCACACCATGCCAGCACTACGGGCATCGCAGGTATTAATTAGTTTAATGCTAACAATAACCCTAACAAGGTATTTTAGTCGTTTTTAAGAAGAAAAGGGAACTGCGCAGTATTGAGTTCCCTTGCCTGTAGGGAGGTCCAGGGAGAAGGATGAGTCCGTGTCACCACAAGGTAGACACTGAGAGCCAGCATAAGCCTCACTGCCTTCTCACCCCCTGCTGTGACGGCTGTCATTTCAGACTGCAAAGCTGTGCCTAACCCTCCGGGACCATGTGGCGCAAGACAAGCTCAGCCTGTGCTGGGTGAGGGGAGCTGTCTATCCCTGCAGTGAAACCTGGCCTCGCCTGGCGGACTAGCAGGGAGGACCTCAAACGTCACCCCCTCCCACCAGCTCCCAGTCCCACTTGCTTCCTGTCCCCTCAGGAGGGTGGTGGGATCGGGGAGGCACTATTGAAGGCTAAACATGGTTTCCTTCGAGGCAAAACACGGAAAGAACCAGTGTGGCCAAGTGTGCATTCTCTTCCTGCATCCTTCGGGGCAGGAGCTTCCTTCCCAGATCCACTTTAGATCGTTACACACTGAGAGAAGCCAGGAGGTGAGTGCAATTTTGTCCTGTGTAGGCTGGACAAGGCTCGAGCTGCTCAGAGGCCGGCCTATCACGGCAGCAGAGGGAGGGGACGCTCAGGACCACATGCAAGGGCACCTGGGGCTGAGATGGGCACAACACTGAGCCTGGGGCCATGAGCTCCTTCTTCATCTTGGAAGCACCTGGGTTCCAAGGAGTAAACAGTGTCCTCACCTGCTCAGAGTTCATCTTGCACTGGCAATCTCCCCTTCAAAGCAGGGCCTCTCGCCAATTATATCCGATCGCATCACCACCATCCCCGCCCCACTCTCCCTGCAGGATAGATTCCAAGCTGCACAGCCTGGCATGAAAAAGCTTTGGAGCTCTGGAGTTGCTGCTCCCTCTCCAACCTCGCTGACACCTGGAGACATCGCCACACATGCCCATCAGGCAGTGCCATCTGCCTCATGAACCCTCCTGGCCTCCTCCCTCCCTGCTCCCAGCAGCCCAGCAGAGCCACGTCCTCCCTCCACAAGCCCATCAGGGCACTCCATGAAAGGCCGTCCCAGCACATGACCAGCACAGGGCATGCGCCTCCACCTAAACACTTAGGCACTGCAGGCGGCAGTGGGAACACCAGCTGCTGGGAGCAGACACAATCCCTGCCCCAGTGAAAGGACAGACAATAGCCACTGATAAAGAATTACAACCTTCCGAAGGGCATCAAGAAACAGTGCTAAGCTGGCAGGGCCTGGGACAAGAGATGTGTCATTAGTCAGCTCACGAGGGAGGATGTTTCTCGGGAAGGGGCACTGAGCTGACAGAACAGCTTGTGGAAAGACGCCGAGGTGGACACGCATCAGAGCCCTAGCAGTTGCTGAGGAGGCCAGGGAAGGAATGGGTGGGGCAGATCACTGAGGCCCCATGGGTCAAGCTGGCAATCATGGCTTTCAGTGTCACAGCAATAAGAAAGCATGGGATGTTTTAAGCCAAGTTGTGCTATGATCAGACCCATGTTTTTCCTAACTCATCACTTTAGGTGCACTGAGGTCAGTTCTGGGTCTGCCCGCCAGCCTCCCCTCTTGGCCAGGAGCTCCTGGGCTACCACAGAGGACCCTCTCCTTGCAGTCTGTGTGCAGACCGGGAGTTCAGGGAACATCTGGGGGACAATTACCGTCCTTCTGATAAAGACAGGGAAGAGGCAGCAGTTGAGACTGAAACCTCCTTGTTAGTTCTAAGCTTATTCAGGCAGAACCCCAGGAAGGTCCCCTGAGGCAGCCCCACATGACCCATGGATCACAATCACTGCAGCCCTTCAGAGGCAATTCTGGGGCTAGAAGGGGCAGCAGAAAAGGAGGGCGGGCCCCTTTCCTCCCACCCTGCGCCCACACCTGGCAGATGGCTCTGGGTGCCACGGCGAGGAGAAGGCTCGTGTTGCTCCCCTGGGGAAGCCACTCACCAGGCCAGGAGGCCCCTAGTGTCCCCAGGCCCAGGGCAGGGATCCTCTTGGCACGTCAGCCCCACTTGCCCATGTGGCCAGGCCCTGGGGGCCCCTGCCTGGGTCTGCACACCGAGAACCAAACCTCAGGCAGAGCCTCGGAGGCACCAGGCTGCTGGCTCCACGTGAACCTTGGAACAGAAAAACAACTGAATCATCCCAACCGAGTCTCCCCGAGCCAAGCCGTTTAGAAGCCAATCAACAATACACAAAAAACAAACACACACAAACAAACAAAATCCAAAACCCTGGGGCAGTGGTGACGGTTCGGTGACCAGCAGCTTTCAAGTTCTGCAGTAAGCCTCTGGCCCACACCCTCCACCTGCTCACCAGGGCAGCCAGAAGCAGGCACGGCCTCCTGACTGGGAATTTCTTCCCTCCCTGGGGACCAGAGCTTTCACAGAGGCAGCCTGGTGCAGTGCTCCGGGGCCCTGAGGAACATCTCAGAAATTTCTTTTTCTCCACCCACACAGCCCCAAACCACTTCCTCCTTCCTCCCTGGACCTGAATATGGCCTGTGGAGAAGGCCCTTCCAGCTGAGCCCCTGCTGGGGCAAAGCATCTTGCCTCTGTTTTCCTGCTCACAACAAAATGGGAGGACCCCAGCTCTGCGTGCTGCTTCCCCTGCCTCTGCCTGTAGCATCCCTATCCCTCCCAGTCCTCAAACCACACTCATGCCTCCTTGTTAATGCCTGGAAAATAAAATTTGAAACAAACATCTGAAAACAAAGGGCATGACTGAGGTCAAGTGTCCGCCTCCCTGGGTCTACATGGTCTGGCTCTGAACTTGCATCTTATGGCAGAGGGAGGGGGACGGTCAACGCTGACAGCCCAGTGACCAGTGGCAGGAGGAAGCGTCTTCCCCGGCCCCCATCCCAGTGTCTCTTGGTCCTTCTCTGTGCCGGCCCCGCCTGCCTCCTCTCTCCTGGGGCCTCTGGAAAGTGCAGCCCCGCACCCTTTTCACCAAAGGATTGTTCTCTTCACAAAGGAGGAAACTTCCCCCTTTATCAGATATCCAGTTTCTTACTGAAGCATAGACGGCGATGAAAATTTATCCCAGAAATACTGGTGCAGGGAGGTTATAGTGAGGTCACAGCAACCATCCTCCAAGACCCAGCCAAGACCCTACCTGAGAAACATATCTGTGGCTGCCTGACAGCCTTAAGCCACAAGTCCCCATGCTGCCCTCCACACATTCTCCCTGTAATATTCTTTTCTGCCCAGAAAAGGAACACAGTGGGCACTCTCATTCACTGTTTGGACATCACCTGCCTGGGCTGTGGGCTGTGTGTGTGTCTCTCACACACACACAGATGTCCAAACTCTCATTCACTGTTTGGACATCACCTGCCTGGGGAGCAGGCAAGAGGGATAAGAGCCTGGGAGCAGATGTTCCAGAACTCCGGGCCCAGGCTAGCCGGGAGCTGTGGCCCTCTCTCTAGGAAGAGCAACCGTGTGGGTGTGATGAAGTGGCACTCAGCTACAACGGGAACTTCACACCCACAGGCGTTTACTCCTCCCAGCAACCTGCCCACCCGAGGAGGAAGGAACTGAGGCTTGGGGGAGGCGAGTGGCTCCTAAGTTTTGGAGCAAGGATCTGCCTTGAAGACAGTTTGACTCCCAAGTCCTCCACCTCATCCGTCTCTGGAGAGGCCACACAGCACGTGAGGAGAGCAAGCTAGCGCAGGCTCTAATCCTCCTGGACCACTTTCTAGTTGCCCTGCACCTGCTTCTTCATCCACAGGACAGGAATCATCGAACCTTACAGCTCACGGGAGCAAATGGGTCAACCGCCGTGAAGCGCTTTCCAGCAGGGCCTGGTATGCGGTAACTGCTCTGCAGTGCTTTTGGAGGTAACGGTAATCAGGTATCTGGAAGGCCACTGTCCCCCAGATGGACTCAACAAGAGATGCGCTATTCCTGCACCAAGGGGCTGTGCGGCAGCCCAGGCATGGCTGTGCTCCTCCAGAAAATGTCCCCTGAGGGCACCATAGGAACATGAACTGGGGACTTGGAGGCCTTCCAAAGGAGACAAGGAGACGGGGGTGAGGCAGGAGCAAACGGCTCAGGGGAAAGTCACTGTGTGACTTGGATTGGCTGGGACCACACCTCAGGACAGTTGTGTAGGCTGGGGCCAGAGAGGAACAGAACAGCAAGCCGCCAGGATGAGCAGTGGCTCACCTGAGAAACTCAAGACTGACCCCCGCTCTGCCGGCTCCCTGTGGACAAGCTGCACATGTTCCCACGTCTCCACTTCCTGCTTATCAACAAGGCTGGTGAGTCTGCACCAAGGCTGTGGGGATCAAATGCAGCACATGGGTGAGTGTTGATCAGCCCAGCCCTGGCATGGGACAGGGGCTCAGGAAGCAGTGCATCACCAGGGCACACTTCTCCTCTGTCTTGTTCCCATCGAGCCCCAGCACAATCCTCCCAACACGGTCTGAGCTTTTCTTATTCCTAGCACCCATTTTAAAAATAAGGAAACTGAGGCTCCATGAGGTCACAGAGGAGCCCAACCATGTTTTTCCCACAGTCTCCAGTCCAATGAAGGAGACAGCGTCCAGCAAGTAGAATGGACTTGGGGCCACTGGCGGGGCAGACGCCCTGGAGGGCGTAACGTGTGACATGCCCTGCCCCTGAGCAGGGGAGGCCGGGAGCAGACTGCACCTGCCTCTGGGGCCACTTCCTGGTGGGAAGCAGGAACGTGCAGCAGGGAGTTGGCCAAGGAACAGGGTGAGAGCCCCAGGGAAGCAAGAGGGGCCAAGGTGGCCAACCCCAAACACACGGGGAGAAAACAGTGTCAGCAGGACGGCGACAGCGGATGACCAGGAGGCGGGCGAGATGCCCTTTGTCCTGATGAAGAAAAGTAGGGCACCAAATCTGCACCTATCACACGCTGGAAACCCCAGCTCAGGCATCCCCATCCCACTAGGCAGGCCCGAAAACAGCTACCATCTTGCCTGCATTTTCACTGACAATACAACTTTGTTTTTCATGACCTCTGAGCCGCTTTCCAGAGGACAGAATCATGTTCTTGTCCACAACAGAAAGAACACAGAACAAGTCAGTAGCCAGCATGAGAACCCCAAGGCAGCGGGCAGGACCTGGGAGGCTGCTGGGGAAGTGGGGTGGGGACAGGGAAGTGACCAAGGGACTCAGCAAGATACCTCTGGCTGTGCTCAAAGGTGAGTACCCAGGTCAAAGTAACGGGCAGAGGCAGGGTTCTCCACCAAGGCAGGACTCAGTTCAAAGGCCCTCGGGGGTCCCCTTTATCATGTGCAGCAAAAGGGTTCCATCCCTTGTGCCCACCCGAGCCGGGGGAAAGAGCTGTGCGTACCTGTGCTGAGGGCGTGGAGGCCACACTGGAACTCAGTGGTGCCTCATCAGTAAACCATGTCTACACAGCCAGGGGGTGGAGACGGCCCAACCATGACCTGGTTCAGTCCCCATGCTACACCCGAGGACACCGAGGCCGCACAAAGCACCTGCCCGTGAGCCCATGTCTCGCCAGTGGCAGAGCCATTTCTCCAGACTATACCTCCAGAGAGCCGCTACCGCCCTAAACACGCACACGGCCATTCCAGGGCCTCCCCTCCTCCTCCTGAAAATGCCACAGCCAAGGGCTGCATGGTCCTCACGCACCTGGAACCTGTGCACCAACTCCAGGGACTGGCTATCATTCTGGTCAGCTTCAAGGATGACGTCGGTCAGCTTGTGGATGATGACGTCCAGGGGGCCCTGCTCCTCGATCGGCCGGCTCAGGTTCAGCTGCGAGGCAGGGAACACAGACAAAAGCAACAACTTCAGCACCTAAGTCCACTGCCCCCATCCTCTTGTCCACCCCGGGGCACATCACCAGAGGACCCTCGAGCCTCCCTGTAGCACTCTGGAGATGGGGCAGGAGGGCTGACATGGAAAATATAGACAGGACAAGCAGGACAAACCCTCCAAGACCCCACAACTCTTCTCTCCTGCTAACTCCTCAAGGGCATGGCCCACGTTTGTACTTCTGTTCCCCAAGTCCCATGCTATCCAGGATGTACAAGACACATAAAGGAATCAAGGCAACGGTGTCAACAGGCCAGGCAAGTGATGCTGAGAAATGGCTTTACAGAGAAAGGCTTTTCTGAACATGTCCCATCTGCCCAACCACCTAGGGAAACTAGGGCTCCAAGGGGTTAAGTAAATGACTAACGTCACACAGCCTGATCAGAACTTAGATCTAAGCGGATACTGCTTCTGCTAACCTATAAAAAGTCTTGGCAAAGCTGTGGTCCTCAGGAATCTAGACGTTGCTGCTTCGAGCGACCAGCCGCTTGCACTTCACACTGAAATCTGGGCTCGTCGGGAGAAGCGAAGGCGTGCAGGGCTGCCTGCAATCTGTTCCACGCTGCTCCCCTGCTTTGCCGGGGAAGGTGTTTATTTTTGCAAGTGCCTGAGGTTGGGATGATCAGTCCCCAAGGCCTCTGGCCAACAGACAGTCAGCGTCACCTGACCCCAAGACAGGAACACCTGCCAAAAGCCGGGGCAGCCTGACACCCGCTGTCTGACCCACCACATGCCTCCCTCCCGGCCCACAGCCACCACCACCTGCAAGGCCAGTGACTCGGAGGCAGCGGCGCCAGCCCGCCACCTGGCTGACCCCCAATTTGGCCTCAGCAGAGGCCAGAGAAGGTCACAAGCCCCACCCCCGCTCTCAACCCCACCCCCAAGTGGGTTTCGCTCCAGGATTCAAGGCTGATTGTTCTAAAGATGTTACTAAAGACATCGTAATGACAACTACAAATGGTCACTGGCAGTCGGCACCACGCTCAAAGCTTGCGTGCATTTCTTTCATTGTATTTAACAACCACTACGAGAAGTGATTTTACAAATGAGGAGAGTGGAGGACGGAGACTTTTAAAACCTGCCTAGGGTCCCACAGCAGGAAGGCGGTGGAGCGGGAACACAAATTCAGATCTCAGGCTGTGCTTCTCACTCCATTCCCCGCTGCCTGCCCCCACAACCCCGCTCCCCATGCCTGCTCTGTGCCCTAGGCAGCTGTCCTCTAAGGCCACAACCACCTGGCTGCCTTCTCCTCTGGCCAAGTCGGGCCAACTGGAGGCACAACAGAAGATGGGCAAGAAGGAGAGAGGGAGGGTGTACTTGCAGCATCCTCACGCCCCGACCCCCTGCCGTATTTCTGGCAGGAGTCACAGCCCCCATGCAGCAGGGCAGCCCCTCTCTCAATACTACCGCCTTCCCTACGGCTCCAGGTATGTTTTGGTCCCCTTGTCCCCTCAGGCCTAGGGGTGGTGACAGCTCTCAGGGCTTGTTAGCAGGGAACTTTGTCCTGTGCTGGCTCTCGGGCCTGCCCGCACCCTGTGATGGTCCCTTACTAAACTCTTCTCCGTTGCACCCCCGGAACACGGCAGCTCTCATCTGCTGGTGTCTTTAACTCGTCTTTCTTACTGTTTGCCAGGAAAGATGTTAAGGGATTTCCCCTATATAGAAAAAAAAATCCTTTAGACCTCACAATAAGAAACTACTGAGGAATGTTGTTCCCTCCCCATGGTGACAGGCCTGTGTACAAAACAACACAAAATAAAACCAAAACCAGGCTAGCTGAGAAGTTGCCCATCTCTGGGGCTCTTGGGTGAGGAAGGGGACGGGAAAGACACTTCCCAGTATCTCCTGAGACCTGGCATTGGCTCATCCTCACGGCAAGCCCACGGGCCGGGGAAGATGCCCCCTGCTGCACAGACCAGGACACCAATGGCCCAGGAAGGAAAATGACCAAGCAGGGCCACACAGGTGGAGCGGCCAGGATAGAGACTGTGCAGCAATGCCCACGTGTCAGCCTCCACAAGCGGCCCGCTGACCTGGGCTCGCCATCCCCTGGGGCCTCAGTTTCCCCTTTGATAGAAAGAAGAAACTGCAAGAGCTTTGCTGGGCTCTCATCACAGATTCCAAATTACACTCCACCCAACACCTCTTCCCAGAAAAAGCAGAATCTGAAGGAAGGTAGAGAGGCCATGGGCAGAGAACACTGGGCTCTCAGACACAGCCAAACACCAACCCATTTCCACTACAGTCTGTGGCTCCAGTGGGACAGGCACCACAAACGAGAGGCCAAGACAGCTACGAGCGCAGGGGGAGCCGGGCCACAGGAGCGACGCATCCGGGCCTGCAGAACCCCCATGCCCACCAGGGAGACGGGACACCACGTCTCCAGACAGCCCTCCAGGTTTCCCTGCCTGGGAGAAACTGTGGCGTTCCCTTGGTGCTGGGGAAGGAGGTGAGCAGAGGGGACGCCCTGGTGTCCTCGCCTGGCATCAGCCTGAGGCCCGTAGACCTGACAACCGTGGCTGTTTGGAAAATAAGCTCTCCGCATCCCCGGCGCTCCGCTGAAGGTAAACAGCTGAGCTCTGGAAACGGGCCAGCCTCCTTTGTGTATTTTCCAAGCATTTTCATGCCAGTAAAACCCTTTTGTGAGAACAGCAGCTTGGGACACACATCAGGCCTAGGCCGCTCTCAGGTGCGGCCGCCTCTCGCTGTGGCATCTGTGCTGGGTACCAGCAGGGCTGTTGGCAGCTCTGGTGGCTCTTCCTCAGCTGACTGACATGCCACAACTGCCCTGAAGGGGTCTGTCCCCTGAACACACTGCAAACGGGCCGCAGTCTCCCTCCGCTGGCTGGAAAAGAAACGGGCCCTTAGGTGCGGCCTTATAGGAGAAAGGGCCCAGCTCCCGAGATTGGGGAGGCCATGGAGGAAAGGACACTGTGCAGGGGGATGCCCGAGGGGGAAGGGCACCACAGAGGCGTGTCTCGCAGATGCCATGGGGACAGGAACTCATTTCAAGGTTGTCATTCTGTTTTTCTGACCACACTCTGCCCCCAGAAAAGAGAACATTCCCGGGGACTTCTTGTCCTCCTCAGAGGATGGGGTCTGGATTGTCCCTCTCAGCAGGAGCAAGAGTGTCTCAATGAAAGGCTGCCCGCCGGGACCTGAGGTCTGTGGGCGCTCTGTTTCCAAGTCACGCCATCTTGCAGGGCCCATGCTGGATCCTGCTCTGTGTGGCGCTTGGAGTTCAGAACTCGGAGAAAACAAGGGGCCACTGTTTCCCTCAGGGACGAAGGCAGAGACTTACTAGAGCTGGGGGCAGGGCCGGGAGACGGGACAAAGGCCTGCAAACCCCAGTGGCCCCAAAGTCCTCTTTGACTTCCAAAATGATTAACCCAATCGTACCCAGCCTGGTAACCACGCTGAGCTAGGTCCTGACGCTCCCTGTCTCTCCCAGGACCTGGAACTGGGGAGGGGTGGCCAGGCAGACAGGCCTAGAAACCCATCCCCAATCCACCAGCTTCTGAACAAGAGCAGGTCACTGAGCTGTGGAGTACCTCCGTTTCCCCAGTCATAAAATGAGGGTGCTATTAACCCTTCCCTGCACCTCACAGGATTGTTAAGAGTCCCAGAGCGAAAGTTCAATCCTCTTTCACATTTCTCAACTCATCTCAGCCCGAACAGGAAGAATTAGTGGCTCCCTTGTGTTCCCCATAGCCCCAGAACCCTTTGCACATCCCTCCAAGATTGCACCATAACCCCAGTTATGAAGCTGATTCTTTAATCCACTGTCTCCTGCTCCAGAGCTGGAGGCTGCTCTTCCTCTGTGGTATCATATAATCTTTCTGACCCAATTCCTCAATTTCTCAGTAACTGGTTTCCAATTACTCAGGTAATGGAGAGGGCTGTGTCGCCACCATCCTCTAGGAATCTCAGTTTCCTTGTCTTTAAAGCAAGAAGCCTCGCGATCCCAGCACTAGCACCCAGCTCTTGCACACTTGCTTGGTGCCAGGCTCTGCTCTAAGCACTTTACATGCAGTGAGTCACTCAATTCTCACAATGGTCTGAGATGGGGACTCATGAGAGGCGCAGGGTGGTTAAATAACATGTCACAATCTCACAACTTCACACCCACTCTTAGCAGTACCTAGCCAGTGACACTCAATAAATGTCAGCTATTGTATTTCCCTATACTTACTATTCTTATTATTACTGACCAGTGGAAACTTCCCAAAAGTTTTGTCCCAACCAATAAAGGGTGAGAGGGCTGAAGTCTGACTTATTCCTCTGCCCTCTCCATGGATCTGAGAATCTGGGACAGAACTGCCATCGCCAAAGTTCAAAGGCCTTGCCAAGCAGAAGCAGGTCTCTCCAGAAGGAAAAGTCAGATCTGGAAACCTCATGGACAGACTTCAAAAAGGACGCCGTGGCCGGACATAGTGGCTCGCGCCTGTAATCCCAGCACTTCGGGAGGCCAGGCGGGCAGATCACTTGAGGTCAGGAGTTTGAGACCAGCCTGGCCAACATGGTGAAACCCCATCTCTACCAAACAACACAAAAATTAGCCAGGTGTGGTGATGGGCACCTGTAGTCCCAGCTCCTTGGGAGGCTGAGGTGGGAGAATTGCTCGAACCCGGGAGGCAGAGGTTACATACAGTGAGCTATCATGCCACTGCACTCAAGCTTGGGAGACAGAATAAGATCCTCACTCAAAAAACAAAATAAAACAAAACAAAACAAAAAGAAAGGAGCTTGGCCTTGGAGGACTCCATGCCAGTGGTGTGTTTTCAATGGGTTTGATTCCAACGAAGCCTGGAAAAGAGGAGATGGAGGCCTTCCCCTGGCAAGTACAACTCTCACTCTCAAAGGAGCTCCAGAGAGGTGAAGAGCTAGAGGTCACCGGGGGCTGCCACCAAGACCAGCAGCCTGGGACAAGGACAGTACAGGTCACCCTAGCAGCCTCTGCCCCAGGCTGGGGAGGGAAGCTGTTGAAAACGCTCTCTGACCCAATTCCCTGATTCCTGAGTAACTGGTTTCCAGTTACTCAGCTAATGGGAAGAAACAGCAAACTCGTGAAGGCGTAAGAGTGGGTAACTTTTCCCTATAAGATAAAGGGTTGAGACAATTAAATGGCCTGAGGATGGCGCTACCTTGTAGAGCCAAAGTTCTGGGAATTTATGAGCTGACATTAGACCCAGAAAAGTCACACCCATTCAGCAAGCACAGCTCCTTAAGAATAGGACTGGCCCTGAGTTCTCAGGATGGGCCAGTCCTGTTCTGCGTTCTCAACACTGGGTGTTGGAGGGCCAGGTCCAAGAGCAGGCAAAGGATAAGCACACCCACTCCTGGGATGCTGGCCTACGGAAATGATCAACAGGTGAAGGCCACTTCTGGCCTAGGGAGAGTCACTGACCACACACTGACAAGAGAAAAGACACAGAGTGCATGTGCGAAAATGGGGTGCTGGCTAATGCTGGGCATGTCACCACAAAGGGCTAGTGACAAGCCACTGAGATGGTGTGGCTGGGCACAGTGGGGCACACCTTTAATCCCAGCTACTCACGAGGCTGAGGTGGGAGGATCGTTTCAGCACAGGAGTTTGAATCCACCCTGGCCAACATGGCAAGATCGCATCTTTTTCTTTTGAGACAGTCTTGGTCTACCATTGAGGCTGGAGTACACTGGCATCATCTCCACTCAATGCAAACTCCGCCTCCCGGGTCCAAGCAATTCTCTGGCCTAGCTTCCCGAGTAGCTGGGATTACAAGCGTGCACCACCACACCCAGCTAGTTTTTGTATTCTTAGTAGAGATGGGTTTCACCATGTTGGCCAGGCTGGTCTTGAACTCCTAAACTCAAGTGATTCACCTGCCTCAGCCTCCCACAGTGCTGGGATTACAGGCGTGAGCCACTGTGCCTGGCCATATCTCTTAAAAAATGACGACAACAACAACAAAAGCAGTCACTGAGATGACAATGAAGAGGTCTTGATAGAGATAAGGGTAGATGCTTGAATTACAACCACACGAACCGACACTTACTGTGGAAAAGGCTGATAAGAAAACCCAGAATATGAAAATAAAAGGACTGTGGGTAGCAGCCACTTTTCTGTTTTTGTTTGTTTGTTTGTTTTGTAGAGACGTGCTGGGTTCACCATGTTTGGCCAGGCTGGTCTCAAACTTCCGACCTCACACGATCCGCCCACCTTGGCCTTCCAAAGTGCTGGGATTACAAGTGTGAGCCACCACACCTGGCCTATCAGCCCCTTTTCTGGACACAAGGCAGGACTGCACTTCCTGATTCCCTGGTAAATGGGTGATCCTGTGACTCGTTCTGGCCAATGAGCTGTGAGTGAAAATAGAACATGCCGTTTCCTGGGCAGAGCCCGTAACTGCAGGAGTGAGGTCTCCAGAGCCCTCTCTCCCCTCTGGTGCAAGACCGGTGACCTTCCAGATACGGCTGCTCAGCTGTGGATCTCTGAGTGAACAAGATGCACAGAGCCTCTAGCTGGCCCTGTGGACACGTGGCATGAGTGCAGAATAACCCACGGTTTTCAGCTAAGATTCTGAGGCTGTTGGTAAATACAGCACAACTAATCTGTCCTCATAAAATAGGTGGTCCCCCTACCCCAAGCTTTTCTTTTATATTTGTTGAGACAAAGGAAGGATGGAAGGGAAGGGAAAGAGAAGGGGAGAAAAGCAGATTAAGGCAATCAGGCCCCGACAGGTAACTGCAAGATTGAGAACGGAATTTAGTTGTGATTTTTTTCACATTGTAGTTTAGTATTTGGATGAGAGAGGAACGGGGATTTATCCTGTAAGAGGAAGATAACTTGTCAGAGTCCTTAGGAGCAGAAGGCAGGAGCCTCCATAGAGCCACATTACGGACGTGGCTACTCCCCAGCATCCCAGGAAAGCTCACCCCTAGCAGTCCCCTCAATCTGCCAGATGAGTCCCTCGATCCGTGTGTCTTGGCCGAGGGGCTGCTTCATCTGTGTTATTGTTCACAGTGGCACCTGAGAGGCTACAGTCAGACCTGATAGGAGCTAACCCCTCCCTCTGTTGCCAGGCACCAATCTAGTCCTATCCCGGGGGGGAAGTATGAATCACAGGCTGGCAGAAAAAGAAAAAAAAGGGGCATAAAAGGGCTGGCAGATCTGGACCCACAAGGCGGGAATCAGAGGCCACGTAACAAAGCCTGACTGCACTCTGTGTGTGTTGTGGGGAGAGCGGAGAGGATCCCACACATTAACCTCCTGTTGCCAGGCCTGGAGGAAGGAACTTGCAGAATCCTCTTGCCCACAGCACGCCTCCATGGCTGGCCAGTGCTCTTCTTCCCAGACCACCACAAGCACAGAGGTGCCCCCTCCCCAGGGAGAAGGATGCCCAGCGGTCAGAGGGCAGGGGCTGAGCCTCCAGCTGTGCAGCCTGGGAAAGGGTACATCCCTCCCCTCCCCAAGCCTGCTTCCTCGCCTGCGGAGTGAGGGTAAAGAAATATCCTTCCTATAGTCATGATGAGCACACAGTCAGGGCCGGCCGTCGATTACTTCCCTCTGTGACTAGAGCTGACTATGCTGCACTGGTGTCAGCAAATAGGACTTTCTTCCTCACATGAGGCTGAATGTTCTCTGGCCTCATCGGAGGCCTTTCTGTCTTTCTTTGGCTTTCCACCAGCATGATTCTGATCATCACCTCCACCAGAACTACCAGGGCCCTTATCATATTCCAGGTGCTGCACTGAGCAAATGACAGACCTAATCTCCTAAGTACGTAAACTCCATGTCCTTAAGAGGCAGAGGCCACTGTTGCCATTTCACACATGAAGAAAGGAAGTCAAGAGGCAAAACAACCGAACTGAGGCTATATAACCAGCAAATCTCCCCCAACACCCCCAGGTCCTTGTGGCTCCAGGACACAGGCTCCTGAGCCTTCTGCCTTCATCAGGAAGGGGAGTGGGCTGACAACATGGCTGGCTGGACGTCCTTTCCTGACTTGCAGGGAGTGAGACTGGGGGCAGCTGTCATGTGGTCTGAGATACAATCTGAGGGGGCCAGAAGCAGGGAAGCACCCACAAGCACAGCGTTGCCAACCCAGACTTGCCCCAGATCCAGGAGAAGAGGACAATTCTGAAATCCTAGCTGGCAGGCCTCAGGTTTTCAACCACACCATCTCCTGAGAGCCACCTGGGTCAGGAAGCGAGAGCCTATCCAGGGCTGGAATCAGGGTCTTTCCATCCTGCCGGCCACCGACACAGCACACCACTGTCAGCTTCACAAAACTCTCCAAGCTGAAGGGCCTGGCACTGGCACCCCAACCCGGAAAACAAGGGCAGGAACGGAGGCTGTGGGGGCAAGCAGGCAGTGGTAAGGCCTAGCACCGCCCACGTTGCTGTCTTTCTATTTTAGTTGTGGTGGTTTTGCCAGGCATAAAATCTTGACTTTTCTGTAATTCAAGTGTATAAATATTTTCATCTTTTGATCTTTGCTCCCTAGACTGTTGTTTAAATCAGCCCATGGTTTTCTCAACTATTTTTACATTTTAAGTTGTTATCATTAAATCTTGGATCCACCAGGAGTTGTTTCAGTGGAAGACTGAGGTGTGCATCTGTGTACATTTTCTTCCCGATGGGCTCTCAAGTGTCTCAACAACATTTACTTACCCATCTTTTACCCACTGTTTTCAAATGCCAATATTTTCATAATTCCCACATATTTTGGACTCTCCATTAATTTGTCTTGCATCAATACCACATTGATTTGGTTTGGTTTTCTTTTTTCCACATTGTTTTAATTACAATAGCTTCATAATACAGTTTAATACCAGTAAGAGCTAGGTCCTCCATTTTTCACAATCTTCCTGACCAGTCATGCTCATTTATTTTTCCTACAAACCCTTACGAACAGGACTTGGAGCTGGGAGCGGTGGCTCATGCCTGTAATCCCAGCACTTTGGAAGGCCAAGGCAGGTGGATCGCCTGAGTCCAGGAGTTTGAGACCAGCCTAGATGACAGACTGAGACCCCATCTCTAAAAAAATACAAAAATTAGCCAGGCTGGTGGTGCACACACGTGTGCCCATGTCTATCATCCCAGCTACTCAGGAGGCTGAGGCAGGAGCGTGGTTTGAGCACAAATTGCACCACTGCACCCCAGCCTGGGTGACAGAGTGAGGCCCTGTCTAAAAAAAAGAAAAAAAGAATAGGACTTGGATGGAGAATTAGTTATATTTATGTATCAATTTAAGGAAAACCCATGGTTTGGTCATGAATCCTCTTAACCAGGAACACCACATTATTATATTTGCAACTCATATCACAAATGACTAATCTCTCTCAAATATAATTAAGATCGTACAAACTGATTTTTTTAAAAAGACAACCTAACACAACAGAAAACATGAACAAAAGATATGTTTGAATGTAAGTACAGAAAATTAACTACAAAAGGCTCCCAACATATAAGTATTAGAAAATATTCAACCTCATTCATATAACAAATGCAAATTATAACTACATTAGGATATCATTTTTTTATGTACCAGATTGTTGAAAGCTGGAGAGACGGTTAACATGCTGTGTTGGCCAGGGCTGGGGGCATGTGAATTTGACCATCTCAAAAGGCAGCAAGTCGGTAATATCTGTCACAATATCTGGGTATATCTCACCCAGGACCACATGATCCCACAGGGTGAACTCACCCACATATGCACTTACACACATTGCTGCACTGTTTGTAATCGCCAAAAATTAATAACTAAATAAAAGTCCAACAAGAAGAGACTGAATCACTTATGATGACCCATATGGTGGAAGACCATGCTGCCACATAAGAGAACGGGGAGCGCTTTCTGTAGTGACATGGAAAGATCTCCGAAAAGGTGCCGATCACTGAGTATAGCACGCTAGAATATGTATGGGGAGGGAAAAAAAGGGTTACACAAAATCAACATTTGCCTGTACAGTAAGTCTTCACTGAACATTGGGGATAGGTTCTTGGAGGGTGCGGCATCAACTGAATTGTACAGCAGGTCCTCAAATAACATCAATTCCTTCAACGTCACTTTTTTATAACAGTGAGAAAAAAATTGGTTTCATTGTACATTTCATTTAAAGTCACAGTCCTCAAGAACCTATCGAAGACTTAAGTGGGATCTTACTGGATATGCACAGAGTATGTGGGGATGTGCACAAGAAACTGGCCAGACTGGCAGCCACCACGGGGGAGAGGACCGGGGGGCTTGTGGGACCAGGGTGAAAGGGAGACTTCTCATCATGTGCTCCTGGAAATTTAAAACCAGTAAAATGTCTTATTTACGTACTGAAAGTTTGTAAATTACCAACTGAGCAGTCTCTAGGAAGAACACACGTTTGAAGTCAGAGTCAGACAGGCTTAGATTCAAATCCAGCCAATAATTAACAGCCATCGAGCACCTCTGTGCACCCAGCCCAGCTCTAAGCACTTGGCATGAACTATCTCACTTAATCACCTCAATGACCCCGTGAGGCAGAGCCGATTATTATTCCCATTGTACAGATGGGGACACCAAGGCAACTCGCCTTCATCCACATAGCTAATGAGGAAGGAGCTGGGAGGGGCCGGGCCAGGGAGGCAGACTCTGGGCTACACAACTGGAGAACCACACTCCAGATGTTCCAACACAGGGACACGTCTACAACATGTGCACGCACGTGGACAACCGTGTACATGTGGCTCTCAGGACTCCTCCGCAGATCTCAGAGCCCATGCACTAGCCACTGAGTGAGCAAGACAGTCATCAACAGAAAACAGAAATGATTTCCACTGCTGTCCAACTGCCCTTTCCCACCAAATGGCACACATGACAACCTGAGTCTCACCCAGGGCCACCTGACCCAGCTGCTCTGGCTGAGCACAAGGGGCTCACTGAAAAACCCTCCCTGCTCTCAGTGCCCAAGGAATCCTGGCTCTCCTCTCTCCAACATCTGGCCTGAGGCTTCAGTACTTTCCAAGTCACCTAGAGTGCAGTGGGAAAAAAAAGGTGCTGGTGCTTGGCTTTCTGCACTGAGAGGACCTCAGTGGGAAACTGGCACTGTGGGCCCACACATCTGCTGGCTCCAGCCAGAAACCTGGAGGCTGCTCTCCCATAGCCACATACTCAACTTGCCCTGATTCCCTTGCATGTGCACAGGAGCCACAGGACATGTCCTGGCCAACAGAATGGGAGCAGACATGGTGGGGGCTTCCAGGCCAAGCTAGTTCAAGTGTATGATGAACAGCATGCTTTCCCTAGACCCCATTCATGTGGCTGACGAAAAACACTTGGATGACAGAACAACCTGATGGAGTGAACCCAGATTGAGTCACTGCTTGGAGGGGCCACCAGTCTCCACTGGACTGCGACATGACCAGGAAACCAACTCCCAGAGGTACAGGACAGCCTATTTTAACACCTTTGCTCAGCCTGTTGACGAGTTCTCCAGCCAGGACAATCTCTCCCCAGGCACTGCTCACTATGTGCCTATGCCAAGGATGGCTTTGGAACTCAAGTCCCAGGTACTGGAAGCAATGGAGCAGCAGAGGCAGCTGTGGGCAGACCTGGGCCTTCAGTCAGTGATCTTCAACCCCCTTGAGACACTGTTTCCTCACTGGTACAATAGAGCCAATAACAGCTGCCACCAGCATTCCACAAGACCGTGTTGGTGAAGCCTTAGCACCAAGCCTGGGCCAGAACAGGGCCCCTGCAGGCACCCTCCCGAAGCAGGTGTCAGCTCTCGGACCCTCCGGAACCCCATCAATCACAGTTCCCATTGGATCTCCCACCTCCAACGCCAAATGGTTCAGCCCACCATTGGTAACCGCCTTCAGGTTCAGCTTTGGCATTTCTAAGCCTCAGCGTCCCAGGCACGATGGTGGGGCTGTGGCTCCTCCCTCCCATTGAGAACGCTTCACTGCCTCCTCACAGTGGTGCCTACTCAGGGAGAACAGAGAGGCTCAAGCTGACTGAGCTTACACCACTGATGAGTCACAGAGCATTCTCCTTAACCTGTGCCCTCTCTCTGAGGACAGGGACTATGTCTTATTCCTCCCCATGTCCCCTGTGTGGCCCGGCACCGTGCCCAGTTGTTCTAGAAACCAGCAAACATTGATTCCCCAAGGCTGGAGAGATTCGTGCCATTCACCTATCCATACAGTATGTACTGGGCATTTCCATAACCACCCTCCGAGGACATGTTATCCCTGCTTTGCACCAAAAAAATGAGGACAGGATGAGATGAGGGAACTTGTGGAAGGTCACTGAGAGTAAGGGCAGGCCCATGTTTTCTTACCACTCCCTTCCCTACAGCCAACACCTCACATTACCCGCCCCTCGCCTCCACCTGGGGCCTAGACCCTTGGGGACCCTGAGCTTAGTTACGTCTGTGTTGGACTCTGGAGGGTATGGTGGGGGAGGTGAGAATCTCCTGGTTAAAGAATTCCACGATGTCCCAAGCAGCCCGGGAGTAAGCCACACATGCCCTGGGCCTGGCAGGGTAAGAAAAAGCAAGCTGTCTCTGGGCAACAGAGTAGTCAAGGACACTCGAGCCACCCTAGCTTCAGTCCCAGGGTGTACCTCGTAGAGAGGAGACATGGGCCACAGGAAGCTCAAAATGCACACAAGCACCAGGCAGCTGTGCTTTCAGCCAAGCTGGCAGACCACAATCCCTGTGGGCCAAAGATGCCACGGCTCTTACAACAAGCACACACAAGGCAGGAGACGGCCACCACCCTTGGTCACCAGCACGGCTTCCTGGGCATGACTCTGGTCCTCCCAAGCAGGCCATGAGCATCTTGCAGGCCCCTTCCTCTAGAGCCAAGCATAGTGAGGATCGGACAGTCACAGACACCGACCCTCCCAGGCCCAAAGAGAGTGGACAGGGCAAGGGTAACAGAGGAAGCCACCGACAGTCCCCAGCCGATTGTCTTCGGTGCACCACATCTGACTGTCCCAAAGCTGAACACGTGCTGTGGCGAGGGATCGATTTCTATCTGAGCTCTCGGCCAGATGAATTGAAAGGCTGCTACCCGCTTCCAGACACCCAGCTACCCTGTCTCTCTGCACTTCCCACAGAGGATTTCAGATCCAGGACTGAACCACCTGGATCCCAACTTCCCTCCCAGATGGCAAGCACGAAGTTAGCGCGCAATGCATGCAGCACTCCCTTCCAACTGCCAACGTGGGAACTGAGGGTGTGAGAGTGGCACCCCGCATTTACACTCAGTAGAGCTGACTGGAGAACGTGCAAAAATAAAATGAGGTGACACGTCCCACTTGACAAATGCTGAAAACATCAAGAATGCAGTCACAGCCACCCTTCTTGCTTCTGCCCTTTATCCAAGATGTAAATAAAAGAGAAACCGTTACTGCTTCATGAATCACACACAAAAGCCTGTTCTTTACTCTGCTCCGGTTTTCTCAAAGCCTCAGTTTGTGTGAGTGATGGATGGGAAAGACAACAGGCCTTGTTTTCTTTCATTCGTTCATTCATTCATTCACGCACTCATTCACTGAGTAATTAAGTGAACAGAGTAATTCTGTGCCTAGCATTGCTCAAGCTCTGAAGACACAGTGTGAAGATGACCACCAGGTCCCTGTCCTCAGTGCTCATACTCACACCCTAGTGTGGGAGATAGACAAACAAGTAAATGAAGTGACTGCAGGCGCCACCAAGGGCTGCAGTATCAATGAAGTGCAGAGGGCATGATGGGAAAGGGGGGCACTTGTCAGAAGGCCTGGTACAGGCTAAACTGTGTTCCCAAAAAACAGTATGTTGAAGTCCTAAGCCCCAGTATCTCAGAACGTGACCTTGTTAGGAAATGGGGTCCTTGCAGATGACCTTTGTTAAGATGAGGCCATACCAGAGCAGGGTAGGTCCCTAGTCCACGATGACTGGTGCTCCTATAAGAAGGGGAAATTTAGACACAGACCCCCACAAACGAGGAACATCGTGAGGAGACAGAGGCAGAGATGAGGGTGATACTTCTACATTCCCAGGAACGCCAAAGACGGCCGGCAATCCACCCCCAGCAGGGAGAGACGGCTGGTACAGGTCCCGCCGCCTCGGAAGGAGCCCTGCGTGGGATCTCAGACTTGTCACCTCCAGAACTGGGAGGGGTGCATTTCTGCTATTTAAGCTGCCCAGTTTGTGGCCCTTTGTGACAGCAGCACTGGCAAATGAATCCAAGGTCTCTCTAAGGAAGGGCTGGGCAAGAAGGCGGCCCAGGAGAGACCTGGGGAAGAATATTCTGAACTAAGAAGAAGGCAAGTGCAGGGGTCCCGAGCAGAGGAGGCCAGCGTGGGTACAGGGGACAGGGGACAAAGAGGTGGGGGCACGATTAGGAGTCAGTGTGCTCAGAGTGGGGGAAGCTGGCAAAGGGCCATGAGTGAGGGAGTCAGATGCCTCAGTCCCTTTGGAGAGACCACCGTGGAAGTTAACACAGGTGAGGCGTCAGCACCTTGCCTGGTACAGGCTGTAAGCGCTTCATACATGGCAGCTGCCATTTTTATGGCCTCATGGAACAAGGGACTTAGATAAGATTTTCGGAAACCATGATGCTTCGAAGAGAGCAGTGGGCTGGGGTCAGGAGCCTGGCACTGACTTGCTGTGGAACCTCAAGCCATCATTTCCCTTGTCTGGAACCTGGAGGCCTGGGCTTTAACGAGGGCCCCAGACCCCCTAAGGTTCCCTGGTCTGGCTCCAAGAGTGGTGGTATGAGAATAAGTGCCCATCTCCAAGTGGGATTCCAACTTCATGTCCCCAAACTTCCCCCCTTCCATGCCCTGGCTTCCGGCCTGGGATGTTTATTTTTGCTGACAACAAAAAACATATTTCAATGTTTGCTTTATCTCCATGTTCCCCCTAGAATGGCAACTGGCAGCCCCGGCCACAGGTGGCAAAGAATTCTCCAAGCCAAAAATATTTTCTATGCATCCTTTTTAACAATAAGGAGGGGAAACTCTGACTCAAATTCCTACAAAGCCTGCACAGATTATTATTTAAGCCCTGAAGCAGTACTCTTTCTATATTCATTGCTTTCCAGTCCAAAGAGAGCATTCCTTGAGGCAGTTTTCCAAACTGGTATTTGATATAATAGTAATAAAGCAGCCGGGTGCAGTGGTTCATGCCTGTCATCCCAGCACTTTGGGAGTCTGGGGCAGGCAGATCACTTGAGGTCAGGAGTTTGCAACCAGCCTGGGCAACACGGTGAAACCCCATCTCTACAAAAAATAGAAAAGTTAGCTGGGCATGGTGGCACGTGCCTAGAATTCCAGCTGCTAAAGAGGCTGAGGCAGGAGAATCACTTGAACCCAGGAAGCGGAGGCTGCAGTGAGCCAAGATTACGCCACTGCACTCCAGGCTGGGCGACAGAGCGAGACTCTGTCTCAAAAAATAATAATCATAATAAAGCAGAATTAACTTTTTTTTAAACATTTCTTGAAAAGGGGAAGTTCAGTACTCAAAATCATTTGCAAAGACTCGGTTGTGTCAAGCTACGCAGAAGCTTTGCTGCAGGACTTCTCAGGTACTTTAATATGTTCACTTGCATAGAGATGTGCAGAGACAAGGTAGCTGACGCTGAAACCCTTGCATACTCACTTGGGAGAATTCCAAAGAATGCTGCCAGGTCACAGAAGTTTACTGACCCACATCTGACCTGCCCCACCCTGGATGGGAGGAAGTCCCCCGGGGACCATGTACACACCAAGCTGGGCGGGGCAGCTTGATGCCCTTGAATATCTTCCGATTAGCCTCATCTAGAGGGCACACGTCCACCCAGCTCTGGCTGTGACCCTGGTGAGTCGCTGGGACTCATGAAGGGGCCATCTCACTCAGCAGACTGCAGTGTACTCCACAGCTCTGAGCAGCTGCTCAGGGAAACAGGTGACAAAGGCCAGCACGGATTGGATCACGCACCCTGCAAAGCCAGCCCTTTTCTCCAGGGGGTGAGCCCTCTGGCAAAGGAGCAGGTGGGCTTCATCTCCCTGGGCAGCAGTTGTGAGCTGCTGAGAAGGTATGGACACAGAGACCCCTATAGAGACTCAGGGCGAAAGCAGATCTGTGCCAATGCCCTGCCAGGGCTTGGGAAAGGTACAGGCATCGGTTTTCCCAGGGTCTACAAATGAAATCAGCACACTCAAATTTGTAAATTTGTTGGGTCCCAGTTTTTGTTCAGAGGCCTGTGATTAAGTGTCATTTGTTATTCCTGCAATCCTACAGATGAGAGTAGGACCGACGGCCATCTCAGCCAGACCTAGGGACGGGGTCAAGGGAGGTTTCCTGGGGTGGGTGATATTAACATAAACCAATTGTGCCTTGGCACAGCAGTGCCTCAGTGACTCTGAGGCAGCAGCCGTGTGACCTGTGAGCCTTGTGAAAAGGAGTAGAATAAGAAAAGCTGGATCAGTGTGCAGGGCTGCCCTGCCTTGCTGCCATAACTTCCTAACCAGACAAGGAAGGAGGCTTCCTCAAAGCCCCACAGCAGCCAACTCTCCCCAACATTTCCCACCACCTCCTTTGGGCCGGCCCTGCTGGGCATGGACATCAGAACCAGGGTCTAGAGAGGGAACACTGATGAGTAATCAGTCAACAGTGACCACCCAGGAGTGAGGGCCCCAGGGCAGGACTGGTAGAGGAACAGTGGGAGCCTTGGGAAGGGGAGGCTCCTGCTGAGAAAACCAAACAGCGCTTCATGGAGGAAGCTGGGCCAGACAGGAGGTAAGAGGCACGTGTCTAAGGAAAGGCAGAGAGGAGAAAGAGGCACTGGAGAGAGACAGACACACCCCCACTGGTCCCCAGGGCCTCAGGAACCAGGGAGGGTTTGTCCTGGAAGAGAACGGCGTGTGTGTATGTGCGTGCATGTGAGTGTGGGTGTGTGGTGCGGCACAGGAGGGCTCGTGGGCAGCACAGGGGTAGCCAGGTGGAGAGGTCTACAGCTAGGGCAGGAATGATGCAGGGGAGGAGGCAGAAAGAGAAGCAGGACTGCACAGCAGCTGCGGGACTGGGGACTGAGGGGCAGGGGGCATGCACAGGCCCTCTTCTGGTGAGGGGTAGGGGTGAGGCACCAGCTGGCAGCCTTTCTCCAAACTCAGGAGTGGGGGAGAAAGAGTGGGCTCTGATGCTGGGGACCCGCAGCCTCCTATCCAAAGTGTAGCCCCAAAAGCTTCTAACACTTACCCGTGGGTCCTGGTAAGCCCTGCCCCGACACCTTCCTCCCAGGTGCCCTCCCCCACATCCTGCCCTCAGCACACTGAACTAGGAGGTGGCTTTAGCCACACAGCAGTTGCAGCAGCCGGGAGTTCCTGTGGCAAACTACCCCCACCACCCCCGCCCCCCGTCGGAGCAGGAAGATGCTCTGGAAAACATACCCCGACCAGAGGCAAAGTGACTGGGCTCACAGAATGCAAAAAGCCTCTTGATTCTGACCCAGAAAACTCTTCTGGGGGCCCGAAAGGCCCCCTCAGAGGGCCACTCTGGCCCCTCTGCCCAGTCTGTGCCTTCAATCGTGTACTCCTGTGCTTTTCCTCTCTGAGAATAGAATGGGGAGGCGGGCTCCACCACAGCTGGCCCCCCTGGGCTGGGAGATCTGTCTGCTCTGCTCCCCACCAGAGGGCAGGCCAGCCTGAGCTGCCTGGGGGCCCCTGGGACCTCCCACATCCCGCGTGAAGGTGAGGACTCAGTGAAAGCCTATGGCTAAGTGGGTACATAACGACCCACCAAGCAAGGGAGAAGCAGACACTGGGATGGAAGCAGCAGCTGCGCCCACTGAGGGATGGTGAAGAAGCCAGGTTAGCAGCAGATAAGGCTGGCATGGCCCCAGGACACATGCGCAGTGGGCAGTGCCAGTGCCCAGGGGGCTATGCCCCATGTGGGCCTGCATCATAGGGCCGAGGGTTCAGTGGTTCCCTCCAACAGCGGTCCTGGCCCTCCTGTCACCTATGGAGCGTGGCAGGCCTTCCCTTCTCCAGCCCCACCCCAGGTAGCACTGACGGGCCTGGCCTCTGGGCACCTGCACCTAAAAAGCAAGTCCTATAGGGTGCACACACCTCCTTCTTTTGGGTCCTTCCTCTTCTCCGCTAGGTTCTAGAGGCTTCAGGACAACAGCCTGCTCTCCTCTGCCCACCGCCCCCTCTGAAACACACAGATGAGCTCACCTGAGCTCTCAGCTCACTGGGCTGCTGATCTGTGGGACCTTGGTCACATTATGTTGCAGACATTCATTCAACAAATGAGACCAGGCACTCGCTGTGGACTTAATGCTGCACCAGGGCAGCAGGGATGGCCTCAAGGGCAGACATGGCTGGCAATCGGGCCAGTGAGGCAAAATAAAATGGAGGCTCTTCCAGAATGACCCAAAAGAGTGCAGCGAGCACACAAAGGCGGGCACAGGTATTCAAACTGGGCAGTCAAAAACCGACTCAAAGGAGATGGCAGGTAAGCTGAGCCTTGAAGGACAATGGAACGCCTCCCTCATCTCCCATGGGTGTGTATATCTGCACATGTACACCAGAGAGCCCCAAATCACCAGTGCAGACTGATGTGCTATGGAAATTCTGCACTGAGAAGCCAAGGAGAATGGAAGGTCAACAAATGGCCAAAGAGGCCACACTGTCTAGGAAATAGGACGGGAAGGAGGGAGGGGGCTCAGGCCGCAGAAACCCATCTGGCTGCTGTGACACCGGTGAGTGGGAGGCAGTGGTCTACTGGGCGCTGCAGAAGGCCCAGGATGGAAACAACCACGGCTGCCCAGGGCCTGGTGCCCAGCAACACCATGAACAGCCGCCTCACCCTCCTGGGTACCAGGAGATGGCAGAGGCAGGTTTCAACCCACCCAGGTCAGTCTGGAGCAGAGCCTCCTGCTTCAGTTACTGGGCCTGTCACTTCCCACCAGAAACCAGCTGGGCCCAGGGCCTAGCCAGGAGCCCAGAGAGGTCCAAGGCCTGGGCTGAGGGTGGTGGGCCCAGGTGGATGTATGTGGTGCCAAGCGGCTGCCTCTTCCCAGCCTGACTCCAGCATTTGATGACTAACTTGGATTTTTCTCATTCCCAAGGAGCATCCTCAGAGCTTGGAAACAGGTGGGAGGAGTACTCACCAAGCCCAAGGCCACCCCTTCCAAGAAAGGGCTACAAAAGCAACGGTGGCGTCAGTGAGACCTGCCCCTCCCCAGGAGCCCAAGGTCGGTAACTTCGGGAGCCACGGGGGGCAGAGGCCACAACCGGAGGAACACTGTCCCCGTACTGCTGGGAGGAGCCCCTCCTGTAGCAACCAGCCCTGCTCCAGGAGGCCCACATGGTGCAGTGGACTGCAATGTCTAAAGGGCATGCGGCTGAGGCCACAAGGTCATGCTCTGTGACAGCGTGGGAAGAACTGCAAACATCTCACTAAGGTTTAAGATAAACCAAAGATGCTGAGAGAACAAACGTGACAGGCTCCTCAGTATTCACAGCTGCTTTCCCGCACGTCAGACACAGCCAATAATGACAAACACGTGACCTCCTCCGAGAGGCTGGTGGGAGCACGCGCCCCATCTGACCCCCGCAGCTCTTGCTGCTTGCTGGTGGCAGCTTCTCCATACCCCGTAACCCCAGGCCAGCCTCCCCAGCATTCTGAGGCCCGCACCCCTCATGACTCATCAGGCTCAGCACCCCAGCGGCCGGGAGAGGGCTCTCCCCCAGGAACACTGCCCCTATTCTCTGGGCTCTGGGATCGTTACCAACAACCCACACCGCATTCTCTACCACTCATCTCAATACTGCAGGGGAGGGTGGGGGAGGATGTGGCCCCCAGAATTTGGAAATGCCAAGAAAAATCCCCCCAAAGCAGAGCAGGGAAGGGCTGAGAGATGCTGACAGCTGCCAAAAAGGGACCTACCTGCTGTCAAGGGGTAGAAGCCCCAAACTTCAGTGCCTGTAACTGTCAGAGAGCTGTTAAAGCCACGGAACACACAGAGCCTCCCGGCTGGGTGACAATGCCCTGGCTGTTCTCCCGGCCCCCACCCCCTAACAATGCTCCTTTTTTCTTGGGCACTGACCCTCACTTGTCAGGGCTCTGTCCTCAGAAGAGCCCGCAGGGCCAGGCAGCTGGACCAGGGAGGCCCTGGGAGGCTGTTCCCTTGCTCCCTGGGTGGCTCCTGCTCTGAGCCAGGCCAGTCCCAATCCCTGGGGCCTACACAGGAAGCTCCTGAGTCACAGCAAACCTCCCTGCCAACTCCCTGACCCCGGGACAATGGCACCTCCATGCGCTTTGCATGGTCAACAGGGCAGTGTTGATAGGAAAAGAGGAGACCAGCACTTCTCAGCCCAGGATGCCAGATCCTGCCTCCATTTCACCATGGGTGTGTGTGGGTGTGTGTCTGCCTTTCTTTCAAACAGACGGTCAAGGTCAAACTCACTGAAAATTCAAAGTGTGGTAAGAGTTATTAAAGGTATTTCAAGGAATATGACGGCTGGGTTTCACCGCTGGAATAAACAGCAGCCACTGGCTGAAGGCCTAGGTAAGCTTCAGGATGTAGCCCCAGGCCCAAGCAGCCTAGATGCACCTTACATGTTCACCTGAGCAGTCACCTGCAAGGCTGGCTCCCACTTCACAACAGGAGTCCAAGGCCAGGCCCAAGACTCAAGAACTCCCACTGGCAAGCCCAGGGGCTGAGATTCAAACTCAGCTTCCAGACAAGGTGTGGTCTGGATGCTGAAGACAAGGAAGACAGAGGAGTGCCACCTGGGGCCCTAGGAACCCTGCAGTGGAGATGGTAAGACTCAGGCGGAATAAAGATAACAGCTGTGTCTATAACGTAGTGCAGCTTTTCAAAAAACTGTCTTTTTTCTCTGATCAAATTAATGTCCATTGTAAGGGATGTTTACATCCCCAGTTATTTACTCAGGGATTGAAAAATTTTAACTTAATCTCAGAGATAGCCCATAACATTTGTATTACATAATATACTCCTCCAAGTTTTTAATATTTATTTTTGCTAAAACTGAAATTATACTACACAAACATCTGGATCCTACTTTTTAATTAACAAACTATAATGAACATATTCCTGTGACATGACATATTCTTCCTCCTTTGTTTGTTTGTTTGTTTTTTTTTTTGAGACCGAGTCTTACTCTGTTGCCCAGGCTGGAGTGCAATGGCACAGTCTCAGCTCACTGCAACCTCTGCCTCCCAGGTTCAGCCTCCCAAGTAGCTGGGACTACAGGCGTGTGCCACCACACCCAGCTAATTTTTGTATTTTTCGTAGAGATGTGGTTTTGCCATGTTGGCCAGGCTGGTCTCAAACTCCTGACCTCAGGTGATCTGCCCACCTCAGCCTCCCAAAGTACTGGGATTACAGGTGTAAGCCACCGCATCCAGCCAATATTGCATATTATTCTAAAGCATTATGATTAAAAGGTAAATCAAGCACAATTTATTTAATCAATTCCCTACCTTTTAATGTTTGGTTGTTTCTAATTGTACAATCATAAATAACAAAGAAAAAATGATTAAATTATATCCATATACTCTCTTTTAGAAGGGAAAGAAGAGTGGGATATATGTGGGGTTTTTTAAATTTATTTTTTGTTTGTTTGTTTTTTGAGGCAGAGTTTCACTTTGTCGCCCAGGCTAGAGTGCAATGGTGCAATCTCAGCTCACTGCAACCTCCACCTCCTGGGTTCAAGTGATTCTCCTGCCTCAGCCTCCTATGTAGCTGGGATTACAGGCGTGTGCCACCACACCCGGCTAATTTTTGTATTTTTAGTAGATGGGTTTCACCATGTTGGCCAGGCTGGTCTGGAACTCCTGACCTCAAGTGATCCAGCTGCTTCGGCCTCCCAAAGTGCTGGGATTACCGGCGTGAGCCACCGCGCCCAGCCAGATAACGTGTTTAAAACTGGAAAACCATTCTTCTTAAGACAAAGACATAAGCTCCAAGCAACCATCTAAAAAAATGCATCCAGTGGAAAATGGCATTTCCTGGACATGTCAGAAAATAAGATACTCTAATACTCTTCCTAAAACCTGTGACCTATTTCTTGCTCAGTTTTTCTCTGAACTCAGCCCCAAAAGATGTCCCAAGTTGGCAGTAAGTTCCCTTTGCTTCCACCACTGATTCTGCTGCCATGGCTACAGTGTCCGCCTGCATACGCCCAGCTCTCACAGGGGTGCTGCCAAACTCAAGACCCCACCACTGACTTCCCCTTTCCTACTAAATGATGCCCAGAGTTCAGGGCACAGGCCTTTTGGGCAGGCTCTGGCCCCAGCATGCTTTGGGCTCCCTGTCCCCTTTGCTCCACGCTCACGATACCCAGAAACACCCCCCACCTCCTTGTTTGCAGAGGCTGTTCTCTCTGCCTTCTCAGCTACTCAACCTTCTCCCAATCCATGTCAACAAGACACCTCCTCTTTTTTCACTGGGCACAGTGACTCACACCTGTAATCTCAGCACTTTGGGAGGCCAAGGCAGGAGGATCACTTGAGCCTAGGAGTTCAAGACCAGCCTGGGCAACACAGCAAGACCCCTTGTCTACAAAAAAAATTCAAAACCAGAAACTTCCTCTTCCACTCTGTGCCTGCTGGAGCCTTTGTATCTTTACAAACCAAAGGTGCTTGGTGTCAGACCCCCAGAGTCTGGAATCTTGAATCCGCTGCTTGCAGACCTGGCTGGTCACTTAAACCCTACTGTGCTTCTGTGACCACTGAATGGGGGACCAGGATGCACCTACACCTCACAGGGTCGCTGTGATTAAGTCGCTGAGGCCGTCTCGGCCCCACACCCACCAGCAGGCCAGCAAGTTGTCAGGCTGGTATTCAACCTCAACAACACTTGAGGAGCTAAACTGGGAGTTATCCCTGCCAAGTCTCCCTTGCTGTCAGTTTCAGTACACGAAGTGCAGGGTGGTTGGGAGCGGACAAATGGCACCTTCGCTTCTCCAGGGCCACTGAGTGTTCTTACTGGCCCTCTGCCCTCCCCACAGGGCCTCCTCCAGAGGGTGTCCCGCTGTGCAGGGTACCCGGAAACTCCGGATGAGGTCAGAGCACACGCGGGTGCTCCTGCCAGCCCCTGCTGGGAGGCACCCCACCTCCAACTCAGGCTGATGGGAAGAACGCCCAGTGCCACTTCTATTAATTCAGCCAGTGTTTTGTTCTTTTCGGTTAAACTGCCTTAATCTTTAAAACCACATATCCACACGTCTGGCAGGCTCTTTATGCTCATGATTTCTCTGGGAGGAGAAGCAAGACAGACTTCATAGCCACTTACAGACCAGATAACTGAGGACTCAGAGAGTCTATGTCAGGGCGGACAATGTGGAGCCTGGGCTTCAGCTACATGAAGCAGGGCTTTGCTTCCTCCTATGAGAGCAGGGCCTCAGCCCAATGTCCTTCACTGTGGCCTGGGGTACAAGGACAGAGCAGCGGTGGGGAGGGGTGCGGAGGTGGAGGAGAGGCAGTTTTGGTCCACCTTGCCACTCCCCACCTGCATGGGCCCTCATCACAAACAGAATGAGGTCCAGGCCCCTGGCCAGAGCACACATGGTCCCCGGCCACACTGCTCAGCCCAATACCGCTGCCCAGGCACCCCACAGACACTGTACATACCAAATACTTGGAGTTCCCCCAAATGCTAAGCTGGCTCATGCCTTGAGGCTTCCTGCACGCAGTCCCTCCTCTTCCTCAGGACCTGGTGAGCTCCCAGCCTTCTCTGAAGGGGCCGTTCAATACCCCCCTGCCCTCCTGCAGGAGGCCACCCGGCACTCCCTGAGCAGGAAGTAGCTCTGTGCCCCCTCTGGGTCACTGCCATTCTCTTTCTCTGGTGACTACCTCCCTCTGGGTGGGGCCGTATGCAGTTGTAGGAAACAGCCAAGCTTGGGAGGCAGGAGAACTAGAAGCAAGGTCCTGGCCCCATCACCTGGATGGAAGGCCCTGGGAACTACTTCACCTCACCAAGGCCCTGTCTTCTGCCCTGTAAAAAAGGAAGGATCCTACCTACGTTTCGAAGTATTGTGCACATTCAACAAGATAGGATGTCTATGCACTGAGCTCAGAGGAGAAGCTCTCCAATAAAACTCTACCACTCCCCATCAAAACAGAGTTTCGGGGGAGATGGTTGGTCTTATACAACTGCCATGAACCTAATCCCCTGACAGGAGGGGGCTATATTGATCAACGATTGGCCAGGCGCTGTCCTCCAACGTTTACTCCTCACAAAGGCTCTATTCCACAGACACTAGCATCATTTACATTTCAAAGAGGCTATAAGGTGAGGGCCAGGCTGCCACTTGCCCGGCCAGGCCCTCTGTCCTACAAAGTACCTTTCAAATGCCCCCTCCTCCAAGAAGTCTTCTTTGACTCTTCCCAGCAGCCAGAAGTGGCAACCCTACTCTCTCTGCACAGTATTGCCTGGGTATCCTTCCCTCCTCTCAGTATGAGTTACTCTGAGGCCCAGACACCAGCAGGTTCCGGGATGTGAGCACCAGAACCTTCCTGAGGCTGACCAGAGCAGCGAGGGACCTCACTAAAAGGCCACTGTGCAGGTCAGAAAACACAGGAAGCTGGGAGAGCCACGCTCAGAAACCTGGCCCCTGCCAGGGAGGCCGTTCACCCAGAGAAGCACAGTGACAGTGGACCCTGCAGCAGGCAGGCAGGCAGGCAAGGACCCCTGCCCAGCCCACGCCCACACCTGAACACACTGGGCACAGAGTCCCATCTGGCACCTGCCTCTGCCACTGAGCCACCATGACGAACGCTCCCTGTCCTGCTTCCTGAATCCCAGCACCAGGGGGCGCGCCTGGCTGGCAGTCCTGTGCCTGCACCTAGCACTACAGGTGACGAGAGTTCCTGGCCCTTCCTGTCTGGCCTCCAAGACTCATATGGAAGAGAATCCTCAGATGTAAGCTGGGAGGGGGTTCAGATGCTAGGAACTCCCAAAACACAGCAAATCTATCCTGCAGCCCCCTGTTAACCATATGCTCCTGGTAGCAAGGACCCTATCTCACCCAGCCTGTGTCCCCCATGGTGTCTAATCCTAAGGGCCACCTACAAAATGACAATAGTAGTGACTGTCTACCACACAGCTGCCATGTGCAGGTGTCATGCTGGGTCCTCACCACGCCCACTGCAGGAGGTACAAATCAAGTCATTTTATAAGGTAAGGAAATAAACCTTGTAGAGAACAAATGACTCAAGTGCCCTGAATCTCATAGTAACAAATCCAAGATTCCAACACAGGTACAGCAAACTGGAAACACGTTTTCTCCACTCTGCCACCCTGCTGTTCTAATAAATGTTCACTCAGTGAATGATAGCCATATATGAATACAAAGTGGCTAAGAACAAAAACAGTCCCCCTCTCCCCAGCCAAGCAGTTTCGATCCTAATCCCTGGGTGGGCCTTGATGCTGGGGGTTTCAGAACATGCCTGGCACATGTTCAGGTCACCAAAACCCTCCTAACATGCAGCCATTTGCCAAAAGGATTTGTTTGAGGCTGCGATCTCTCTAGTTCTGAGGGTGCTGATCGGATACCCCTAACAGGGACAGGGTTGGGAACTGGAACAAGGTAGAGCTGAACTTAACACGGCTTTGAAGCAAAGATCCAGAACTCAGGCCAGTGCCCCACCTGCACGTCTTGCTGGGCCTGACAGGGCACTGGGGCTTGTGGGGTGGCTGCAGCACTCAGAGGGAAGAACTGGTGGGCAAAGAAAGGGAGAAGGGCCTCAGACAAGGAGAAGGAAATTAAAGTTTCCATCGTGGCCAGCTGCAGTGGCTCACACCTGTAATCCCAGCACTTTGGGAGGCCAAGGCGGGCGGATCACTTGAGGTCAGGAGTTCGAGACCAACCTGAGCAACATGGTGAAACCCCGTCTCTACTAAAAATTCAGAATTACCCAGGCGTGGTGGCGTGCACCTGCAATCGCAGCTACTCGGGAGGCTAAAGCAGGAGAATTGCTTGAACCCAGGTGGCGGAGATTGTAGTGAGCCGAGATCGCACCACTGCACTCCAGCCTGGTTGACAGAGCGAGACTGCCTTAAAAAAAAAAAAAAAAGGAAGAAAAAATTTCCATCTTAACTCTACAAATTGACTTGAAGTCCAAACTCTTTCTCATCCAGCTACTGCCAGCTCCCCATCAAGGCCCACACTTTGGGGAAAACCCTTAGAAACTTCTTGTCACTGGTAAAAAAAAAAAAATTGACCCAGGACTGGTCACGTGGGCCACAGGTGGTTTCATAGCACACACAGAACCCAAAGCTGGGGCTCACAGAAGCAAAATAACTTGCCCAAGAACACACAGCTAAGGAGGTCGGATTGAAATCCACCCCAATTTATGTGCACAGACAGAAGGGGAGAAAAGAGATGTGGGGCAGGTGGATTTGTGAGGGCAGGAAATACCAGTGGGAAAGCTGAAGACAGCAGAGTACAGACTGCAAAAGCCCAGTGCTCTCTGGAGTCACTGCAGAAAGCGCTGAACACATTCAAGGCTCAACCCATCAAGCACTCTTTCCTTTGAGGCTGTTTCCAACAGGAAATTCCAAGTGTCCCTGTCAAGCAGGGGAAATGCCATCCTGGGTCCAAGGCAGCAGGGCAGCCTCCCCGCCCCGCCCCCCGCCCTGCCCAGCCCCACCTACAAGAAGAACAAAGTGCACCAGGCAGGAATGTGCACTCAGGCCATAGCCAGCCTCAGCCTGGCTGGGAGGAGGCTCATTCTTATCTGTGGCTTGATTAAAACAAGCTTGGATTACACCACAATCTTTAAGCCCCAAGGCTGGGGGTGTTGTCACCAGGAACCTGTTCCAGGCGCACGTCATGCCCAGGCCACCGCTCTCCTTGCCCTCATCAGTGGCAGGGCTGGCATCCTGCGAGGGGCCCTTCCCAGACCACAGCCCCATCCTTCCTCTCCCGCCGCCCACCTGCAGGCCCCAGTATGCATCCTCCTACAGTTCTGGCTTCGGCTCTGTTCCCGAGACCTTTACTGCCCTAAGTCCACTACTCTGAGTACTGAGCAAATGAAAAATCTTTCCCCATCCCCAGAGTCCTCAAATCCAACCATTCTGGAACCCAGTTGTGGATGGCTAGGCTCTAGCCTCCCTCCTCTTCAGTCCCATCACCTTGGGAAGACAGAGCCAGAGGGTACTGAGGAATTCGGGGGGGGGGGGGGAGGTGAGGAGGGAGTCCTAGGAGCAAATGGAGGGGCACAAACTGAAGCGCCCACGGGGCAAATGTAAACCAGGAGGCTGGTGGTGTGGGACAACACAGAATGGTGGGGCCTAAGGGCAACCAGCTTAAATACTGGCAACAAATTCAAAGGAAAGAATGTAACATTCCTGTGTGGGCCAAACAGATTGCACACAGGCCCAGGTATATCTGAGTCACCCGTGTGTAATCTGGTCCAACCCCTCCGCAGAGATGGGAAAGCTGAAATCCAGACACAAGGAAGGGATCATGAGTAAGTTCGTGCTGGCGATTACTGAGGAAGTCCAGCATAAAAATCAAACCAAAGCCTAGGCCGAACAGTGGCGTCCATCTGCTTGGCTGTGAACCTGGTGAGGATGTGCACTTGGCCTGGCAGCAGATGGAAACTCTGGAACGCCAGGGCCATGGGTGAGCCACAGGACCCCCAGGTAAAGGACTGAGAGCCGGCCATGCAAGCCCCTGGGACTGACCCAGACGCAGAACTGACCAATGCGGCGGCAACCATCACCCAACTCCGTGGGGCTGTAGATCTCAGAGGAGGTAGGACAGTGGCCCCGGGGACAGCAACACAGCAGAGAGGGAAGAAGGGTGTGGCCTCTGTCTATGGCCTGGCCAGAAAGGCCACCGCAAGCACCAAGGCTAGCAAAGGAGGAAGAGGAAGAAGCAAGAAAACCCCTGACATCGTGACGGACTAGCATGGGCCGCAAGTCAGGGTTGTGGTTCTTTAGCGTACATCTTAACAGGGTAAGCGCCTTAAATGCCCTTTCCCCACCAACCTGACAGGGTTTAGCACCAGGGATCCTGGCCAGGACAGGCCCCAGGGCTCTAGGATCTGTCAGATCAGGAAGAAAGGGGCATTTAAGGTCTCCCTCCTGTAAGATCTACCTTAAAGAACCAGATCCCTGACTTTGCAGCCCAGTGCCATGCTGCCTTTGAGCCTGAAATGGAAGTCTGTGCCTTAGTTCCAAGTCACCAGGCACTGGTTCCTTGCCCTTGCAGGCACAGAGCATTAAGATCAAACCAAACCTCCAAGCCTCACCTCTCACAAATAAGTAGGGGTCAGTTACCCCTCTGGGCAAGCCCTCAGGCCCCTATCCCTGCCAGTTAGCAGCTCTGCCTCCCACAGCGCCTGAGGGCTGGTCCATGCAGCCAGCCAGGAAACCACAGAGGCCAGGTCAGAGTGGCCTTTTAATTCAACTCCCGTGGCGACCCTGAAGAGCACTGCCGCAGACTGAGGGGCTGGAAGTAGGCTATGCCACCCCTGCCCCATGACAAAGGCTCTGCAGCAAATCACCAGGATGGGGGAAGATTAGTGCAGAGTGGGTGGAGAGTCTCCCTGAAACGTATGACAGCACTTAAAAACCAATTAGAGGCTGGGCGTGATGGCGCATGCCTGTAGTCCCAGCTACTCAGGAGGACGAAGTGAGAGGAGGATCACTCGAGCCCAGGAGTTCAAGGCTGGAGTGCACTATGATTGCATCGTGAAATAGCCACTGCACTCCAGCCTGGGCAACACAGTGAAACCCTATCTAAGAAAATCCAATTAGAGACCTTGGCTTACATGCAATCAGAGAACTAATTAACAAGGACCAGTAATTAAAATTCAGTTATACTCTCTAATTCAGTTTTATTTATTTATTTATTTATTTATTTTTTTTACTGTTTCAGAACTAATTTCAAGATCCAGTTTCTAGCCTAGACACAACCCAATCCACCCTGGGCCAGAACTGTCAGAATACCTTTCCTGAAACTGTTCTCCTCAATTACCTAAAAACCTTCAATGGCTCCCCAATGCCCCCAAATGAGGACCCATGTTGCCTCTGGCTTCCTTTCCACACTCACGGCTCACTGCCTCCCAAGCGGCTCACTGCTCTGGTGGGATGGGTCCACCCATGGTCCGTGAGCCAGGCCTCAAGCCCTCACCAGGCACACAGAGAGTCCTCTTTGACCCCATCCCCACCCCGTGCTCTTTTCTTCTGCAAACCTCCCAGTGTGGTCTGGGGCAGTCAAGCCGTACCCCTTCTTCCTAACTCTCAGGGCATCTTGACCTCATCGCCCAGGCTGACCACAAGCTCCAAACAGGACTTTCTTGTGGACATTGCTCAGGTCCTAAGCATGCACAAACCCACTCACAGGCACTTGGCTGAGAGAAATCTCAACCATTAGGGCTACTCCCATTTTCTCTTCTGAGGAGGAAGAAACTGAGGCTCAGAGAAACAGTGCTAGCCTGGGGACCCACGGTGGGACAGCAGGGTCTGCACAGGGTTGGCCTGGCTCAAGCTTCCTTTCCCACATGGCCCCATGCACTCCAGATAAAGGCAACTATGAACCATGTCCCCGTCATAAAGGAGATAAGACATACACACGGGATATGGTGATTGCGCAGGATGCAATTTAGTGCTCAGACTTTCCTAAGTGCTCTGGGCTTTGGGACTTTCGGAAAAAGGCTAGGGAAGCAGGGATGGCCCAGCAGCCTGGGGAAAAAAATAAAAACAAAAACAAGCAAACAGAAACATCTCCAAATGAGTGGTCAAGCGGAAAGCACGGGGCAGAATCAGGGGACTGGTGTTTTTCCATTTCTTGTGAACCGCACGCTCCCACAGCCTTCTCCCACAGAAGATGAAAAGCTAGTGAATGAATAAAAGCAGCAAACGATGGTTGATTATCATCAGAGCTCTGTCACTACCTAGCCCGCCCAGGCTGCAAACCCCCATCAGAAGCTCTGCTCAGTGGAACCCCCTCAAGGCCACATATGCAGCCCAGCGCCAACGCTATCTGAGGCCCATGCTCTAGCCCAGAGCAAGAGGCCGGTAAGGAAATCGCAAGGGCCTCCCTGCTTTGGGTCTCCTTTCTCTCTCCATCCACCTCCAACTGAACTAAGTGCCCCTCCTGCAGAGCCAAAGTCGGGAAAGAGGGGACTGAATCAGGAGAGAAGACTCAGACCAATGGACCACTCCGGACCGGAAAGCTAGGGCCCTCAGGCCAGGCCGGGCTTCTGGGGAACCATTACCACCACTGCTTTTGCCAAGTTTCCATCTGTGGCCTGCCCTCAACTTAGTTCCCTTGGAGAACCTTCCTCCCTGACGTTTAAGGCACGTAACTCCAGGGGGCTGACCCACACTCACTTCGGAGTGGGCATGTGATATAGACCTGGCCAGCTAGAGTATCATGTCATCCAGTCCAAAGTGGCTGCTGGCTCAAGGACGGGTGTCATGGATTGAACTTTGTCCCCCAACAAGATAAGCTGAAGTCCTCGCCTCTAGTACCTATGAACATGACCTTACTTGAAAACAGGGTCTTTGCAGATAAAATTAAGTTAAGATGAGGTCAGCAGGGTTGGCCCTAACCCATTATGACTAGTGTCCTTATAGGAAAAGGAGAAAGCCAGGTAAGACACAGACACCCAGGCAGGGATGGCCAAGTGGGGATGGAGGCAGAGACTGCAGTGATACTCCCACAAGCCAAGGCTCACCTGGGACTGTGAGAAGCGGGCAAGGCAAGGAAGGGTCCTCCCCCCGGGGCTTCAGAGGGAGCAGGGCCCTGCTGACACCCTGAGTCCAACTCCTAGCCTCCAGAACTGAGAATGAATTTCTGTTCTCTTAAGCTACGCAGTTTGCGGTGACTTGTTATGGCATTCCTAGCAGGCAAATATAACATGTATGTGACCCAAGCCAGGCCAACCTATGAACATGACAGCCAGCACCAGCCAGCCTGGCATCTCTTCCTGCAGGGCTGTTAAGCCAAGGGGATGAAGCTGCAGGCAACCAGTTTCACATGACTTGGCACAAGCCCACCCAAAATGACTTTCACAAGGAGCATGAAAAGTGAAGAAATATTTCTGACGACAACACACGTGAGTCCTTAATGGCCTGAAACCTGCCAGACCTATCTTTGGACCTTCTGAGACATTCGGGCCAATAAATTCTATTTACTGACATTTCCTTAAGATTTTTCTTTCATATTGACAACTGCTACTTACAACCTGAAGAGGCTTTACATTTTCTCGTAACATGGTGTGATTTGTTTTCTGACATAACATGTCCAAATGAACAGAGTGCCCAGCGGTCATCCTTTTGGGCACCTACACTTCTGACATCGATGGTAGTAACACTCAGAGCACTGCCACCCTTCTCTTTGGCAAGCACCTTCGGCCTTCAAAGCTTTGTTTCAATGATGGCCAGTCCTTATGCCAAGGGTGCATTTGGTTTTTGTACAACAAAAAACAATTCTGACAAGCTCAGAATCATGAGTGAAGATGTGTCTGGTTTTAAGTGCTGACTAAAAATGGCTTTAATCATAAGGACGGAATGTTAGGAGGGAGTGGAGTCTCTAGGGTGTTTCAACAGCTTGACATGAGCAAGAACCCAGGCTCCTTTCAAGTTTCTATTCTGCCATGCTCGCCATGGTAGACCTTTGTCCGCATGCCTGTCGCCTCAAGCTCACAAGACAGCTGCCAAAGCTCCTGAAACTCCCACAAAGTATCTGGAAGGGGGCAAGAAGGGGCCAGGGCGGAACAGCTAACCCTTTGAAAGAGAAGAAACACTCTTTCCCAGCTGGGCGCCGTGGCTCACGCCTGTAATCCCAGCTCTTTGGGAGGCCAGGGTGGGCGGATTGCTTAAGCTCAGGAGTTCGAGACCAGCCTGGCCAACACCATGAAACCCCGTCTCTACTAAAAACACAAAAATTAGCCCGATATGGGGGCACACACCTGTAACCCCACCTACTCAGGAGGCTGAAGCACGGGAATTGCTTGAACCCAGGAGGCAGAGGTTGCAGTGAGCCGAGATCGCACCACTGCACTCCAGCCTGGGCGACAGGGCAAGACTCTGTCTCAGAAAAAAGAAACTCTCTCCAGTCACGTCTCACTGGTTAGAAGTGCACATAACATGGGCACCCCCACTGCAAGGGAGGCTGGGAATGGAGATCTCATAATAGGCTCAGGCCAATCATTACTGCCACCCAGATGAAAAGGGACAGTGTAGACAAGGAGAAGTGAAGATCTGCTGGGAAGGACACTTTGCAGATATTAATGATACTAAAGAATAACAGATTCCATTTGACCCTTAAAAGCCCTACAAAACCCTTTCTGTGGCTTCTAGGTAACCCTGGGGGAAAGTCAGCAATACACAAGAATCGCGTGTGGAAGGCCTCCTGCATGCAGGGTTCTTTGTTCGGTACCAAGGTGAGTGCCCGCAAGGAGCCCACAGGTAAATGTAGTCGGCTTGGAGGAGGTGAGGGGACAGAGGGGAAGCCAGGAATGCTTCTGCCAGCAAGTAACGTCTGGCTGGAGTAGGTTGCGACCAGCACGTGCAGAGACAGGGAGAGAGTGTGCAGCTGTTGCTGGTGTCTGAGTTGGGAGTGGCAGGGGGTGAGGCTGCCTGGCTGGCAGGACCAAACTGGGAAGGGCCTCGTCAACCATTCTCCAGGGCTTAGACTTTAACCTAAAGACAATGAAAGGCCAGGAAAGGTTAGATCAGAGGTGTGACTCAGATATTATCAATGAAAGATCATTCTGCCAGGTGGGGGCTGGGCTGAGGGAGCGAGAGCCCAGAGCTGGGGATGCCAGCCAGAGGCTTGGCAATAATGGGTAAGGGGGACTGGGAGACTGACTGGGGTCACAGAACAGAAGGACGGGGGTCAGCGGTGGGTAAGGAAATACTCAGAGGGAAAAATCAACAGAACCTGGAAGCGGAAAAGAGGGGGATGTGGACGGACAGAGGCACCGGGCTGGCTATTCGGGTGGGAGATGGCGGGGAGACCTTCATGACAATCTAAGAAAACACAGCACAAACAGGTTTGGAAGGGACAGAGGGAGTCAAGTTACAAACACGGTCCCTCCAGGCAGAGAGACGCTTGGCAAAGGTTCTAGGCCTGCCATGGGGGTGGGCACTGACAATCCCTGCTGCTGAGAAGTGCAACTCCTGCTCAGCTTCCCTTTCGAGGAATGGCCTTCCTGGGACAAAACAAAGGCCAGGGGGCAGCAGGCCGGAGGAAATACTCTCACTGCCTTAAATAGAAGCAAACCATCTGGCCAGTTGGAGAAAGTTTACACAAGGAGGACCGGGTTGCACTCGGTGCATTTTAAAGAAAGCCCAGCGGACACACGGGTTCTCCCACTGGTGCTGCCAGCCTGGAAAATAACAACTGAGACTCAAGCAGGCAGGATCGGCTGCCTCATCTCCAATTGCCATGTGTGGGGTGGGAGGAGGCACTTCCACTCCCCTACTTCCCTGCAAGCCCCTGAGTATGTCCTGTCTAGGGAGACCCTGCTGCCACACAGCAAAAAATAAGTGACTCACTCTTGAGTACCACATGCTCCAAATGGTTATCCAAGAACACCCAAGTGGCAACTTCTGTCCTATCCAAGGCAAGAGAGAGGAGCAAGGGCTGATGGCGGGCACCCAGGGGTCGCAGGTGGCCGAATACTGCAGCCAGCTTTTGAAGGCATGGATGCACACTTTGAGGGCCTGCCTTGGCTCCTGCACCCCACCTCAGGTCGTGTTTCCTCCCTTTATTCCCTCCACCCAGAAAGGTGACAAATCCAAGCCCTGGATGTGAGGGGGGCTGGCAAGAGTAATTCTGGAAAGATGGAGTCAGGTGAGGAATGGTTAGAGACCCAGGGAGCCGAGTCACAGGACCTCAGTGACCCCATGGCAGGCTTACCGAGACCTCCAGTCACCAGCATCGGGTAGGCCCACACGTTTGGGGGAGGAAGTGAGTGTCGCTGGCCCATCAGCAAGCAGAGCTGGCAGAGGTCAGGCGAGTCCAATGCCCAGCTCTTTAGTAAACGCACCCTGCAGTGCCGGAAGAGACTCAAAGTCCATCCAAGACCGATTCTGTCTTCCCACTAAACTGGAAGCTCCTTAAGGGCAGGGACGTGGCAGTTTGCTCTCAGCTATATGCCTAGTGCTCAGTATGTGGCCCGGTCTGCCTGGGCACTCAAGACACCTGATGGACAAGGAACCAATCAAACGGTGATGGCCACACTCCACCCCCAGGACCTGACAGCCAACAGTCGCCACCACCTGGCAGGCCCACAGCTCTCTGCACATACACATGCCTCAATTTCCCACTACAGGGAAGCTGAGGGTCCCAGGACTCTGCCCCAGACACCATGGTTTTCAAACTCTCTCTGACCTCAAATGTCTTTCCTGAAACGAAATCTAACATGCAAACTCCAGATCAAAGTTAGACCCCAGATCAAACACAGATCAAGAAAGAGTGGCTGGGCAAGGTGGCTCACACCTGTAATCCCTGCACTTTGGGAGGCCAAGGCGGGTGGATCGCTTGAACTCAGGAGTTGGAGACCAGCCTGGGCAACATAGTGAAACCCTGTTTCTACTAAAAATACAAAAATCAGCCAGGTGTGGTGGCGCATGCCTGTAATCCCAGTTATTCAGGTGGCTGAGGCAGGGGAATCGCTTGAGCCTGGGAGGCGGAGATTGCAGTGAGTCCAGATCATGCCACTGCACTCCAGCCTGGGTGACGGAGTGAAACTCTGTCTCAAAAGAAAAAAAAAGAAAGAGCTCCTCAGGTGAAGGGAGTGGTGAGCAATTCATCCCCCTTGAAAAGCAGGTACCCTTTCAAGGAACCCCTAGGGGTGTCTCAGAGCCAAGCTTGAAAGCTAATCCAATGAGACCAGAACCCACCCTGCACCTCCAAATGTCTCAGCATGGGAAACAGAAGACAGCAGGTGGGGCGGAAGCCCTTCCATTGGAAAGCTAACTCACTCCCTAATCCCTGCCACGGGGGGTTATGGCTACGGGGTACTCACCTCTACAGTTTTGGGCTAAGAAACGCCAAGAATAACCACCTATTTCAAGAACAACTCTGTTGTGAGAAATTCCAACACATTCCACTCTGAGAGCACCAGCATTTTCACCCTTTTGTAGCTGGAACTTGCACCAGGGGAGAGCCTTCATCTCTGCCTGGAGGGACCATGTGGAGGAAGGGAATAAGACAGCAGAAAGCACAGAGACTTGGGTGGCAGAGTCCCCAGGCCAAATCCCAGCTCCGCCATTTAAAAGATCTGTGACCATGGGCAAGTTATTTAACCTTTCTCAACTTCAGTTTCCACATCCAAAAGGTAGGGTAATTAATCGTTCCCGCAGCTTGTAGGACTGTCTTTGGGTTTACATGAGGGATTTTTTTTCAAGTGCTTTATAAACCACTCCCAAATGTTAGCTCTATTTACACTGATTTTATTGCTGGGCTCCTAGGAGGCCAAAGGCAACAGACTTAGTTTCTACTAAAGGTCTTTTATTACAACAGACGCCAGGCATCTAGGGCGGCCTGTTGTCTGAAGAACAGCCTGCTTCTCCCATAATCCCAGGCTCTATACAAGGTCAAAGTCTCAATGCCAGGCCCTAGGTGACACTCTGACCCAGGGAGGCCTGGTCTGGGTTGTTCTTACCCTAGGGGTCTTATTTGTCCTGCTGTGAGGGTCAAAGGAACCCCGAGTGGGGGCAGGTGGGGAGATCCTTCAGTGGGGCCAGAGACTCCCTGAGAGTGACTCAGTGGGCTGGAAGTTCGCCCCCAAGCCTCACCGGCCTTCTGGCTCACTCTATATTCAATATAATACCTGCCCACACTACCACCCTCCCTCCAAACCCAGGTCCCCAAGGGTCTGGTGGTACAGGAAACAGCCCTACATTTCCCATCCCAGGGTTAGTCCCTCACTCGGAACTGGGAAAGGGGCTGGGCACAATCTCCCAGATGCCCCAAAGACTTGGAAAGCACTCTGGTGGCTTTCTGAGCAGGCACATCTGGCCCAACCACACCTTTTGTCACCACTGTTTAAAACCAGTGGTTCTCAGACAGAGGGTCAACATCACCTGGGTACCTGTTACAGATGTGGATTCTCAGGCCCCTCAGACCTGCTGGTTCGGAGACCCTGGGAATGGGGCCAGCCACCTGTTTGAAGACGTGCTCCCTGGGGGTTCTAGTGCACACTCAAGTTTGAGAACCATTACTTCGATCCAGTGGTTCCCACCCGCCCCTCTCCTGGCTGCCTGTTGTCAGAACCACCTGGGGGCCTCATGACAGCCAATGCTCAGGAGCTGCCCCAGAGATCTGGACGTAATTGACGCCACCCCATCAGCATTTCTTTTTAGAAATGCTTTAAAAAGAACAGGCGGTGCAGATGACTTCCACGGCAGTGAAGCTGCTCTGTATGGTACAGCAATGGTAGATGCAGGTCACTACGCATTTGTCCAAACCCACAGAATGTACTACACCAAGAGTGAGCCCTACACACACGGGGGACTTCGGGTGATCCTGATGCATCCAGGGAGGTTCACTGATTGTAGCAAATGTTCCAGGCTAGTGTGGGATGTTGACAGTAAGGGGGGCTGCATGTGTGTCAGGGTAGGGCAGATACAGGAAATCTCTGCACCTTCCTCTCAATCTTGCTGTGAACCCAAAACTGCTCTAAAACAGAGTCTATTAAAAATCAGTCTCCCAGGTGACAGTGATTCTAGTGGTCTCTGGAACCTGGGCTGATGCCTGGGAGGTAGATGGAACAGCCAGGCTTTGGAAACAGCAGGTAAAACCACCCGGTTGCGGAGTCATCCGGGAAGGTTCTAGAGAGAGGGAAGTCAGACTGACAGCTAAAGTAGGGAGAGATAGGTGGGGGAAGAAAGCGAAGAGCAAAGGCTTAGAAGTACTTCCTTGCAGCCCACCCCGCACTTCATGCATCCATCCCTGATTGAACGTCTTCCTTCCTCACATCCCCTCCACCCTGTCAGTGGGTCAAGTGCTGGCCTGGGATTCACCCCACTTAGAGGCAGAGTCCCCACTTCTAGCGAGTGAACTGAGCCAGTCACCCATGTGTAGCTGCTTCGACCTCATTTGGAAACAGGGTACTGTGGGGCTGGACTAAGACACAGCCCAGTGCCTGGCACAGGGCAAACAAGTAATAAACGCAGGTTTTAATAAACTGGTTGACAGAAACTGGAGCCGACATCTGCTGCATGGAAAACAGCATCCAGACAACGGGTGATCTTATCTCCCGCCAGTACCACCTCTCTGGCTTGGAGGTTAGACTTAAAGTACAGGAGGGAACCCTGTATCTCCTTGCCCAGAAACAGAGCCTATATTCCCGAAGACACGCTAAAACCATTGGGACCAAAAAAAAAAGTTCAATCTGTACATGCTCACTGTCTATTCTAACTAGACACTGGGCCAGGGCTGGGGGTGCAGGACACATACTCCCTTGATTACAGAGAGGCTCCAGTCTAGTGAAGAGCAAGAAAGATGCCACTGGGGCTACTGGCTTCTAACCAGGCAGCCCATCCTTGGAGCATGCATCCCTCCTGGCAAGGGGAGCTTCAGGAGGGGCAGCGCCCATGTCCTGATATGCACAGTGGCTTGAGAACCAATGTTCTAGAGAATCTAAGGGCATATATTACAGAAAACAGCACTCTCTCTGCCTCTCATGGCTTTTTTCCCCCTTTTGTTTCTTTCTTTTATGAGCCTTTTTCTGACACATAACATGATAAGAAAGCAAGCACATGCCATAAGTGAACAGCTTGAATATTCACAAACTGGCATCCAAGAGGAAGACTGAGGACAGTTGCAAGACACCAACAGGCTCCTCACATTCCCACCCGGCACCCTGTCCCCAAAGGTGACTGCTAGCCTGCCTCCAGTCCCCAGAGAGAAGCTTGGCCTGGTGAAGATCTTCACATAAATGGACTCAGACACTGAATACGCCTCTGCGCCTGGCATCTTTGGCCATGTTTCATGCCTATGGGACTCATCCGTGGTTGATTCTTACTGCTGTATTCGATACAATTCCATGACCCGACGATAACACAGTTCACGTACGTACCCATTCTACAGCCAGTGGGCATGCATGCTGTCTCCCTTTGAGGCCACCAGGAATGCTGCTGCTGGGAACACTCATTCTACACGTGTCTTTTGGTGGACACAGCCCTCCTTTCTCTTGGGTATATGCAGGGGAGGGTTTGCAGGGTCAAAGGGTCAGCATCTCCTCAGCTTTAGCCAAGCCATGTTCCCAAATCCCACACCAACCCTCGGCCCCTTACCCTGCTTCATTTTTCTCCCTGTCCTCCTCCCCCACCTCACTTGCCACCCACACATATTTCTGTTTTCAGTCTCTCAACCTAGACGCAAGTGCTCCATGAAGGTAGGGATTTGGGGTCTGTTCACTGGGACTCTCCTGAGCCTTGGCAACTGCCTGGCCCAGAGCAGATACTCAAGGGACATACAAAGGCCACCTGAACTTCTGCGCTCACCTGCGCATGAGCTCGGGAATCCTCTCAGCTGTCCCCTCCCATGCCTCCCTCCCACAGTGCCTTTCCAAAGTCCAAGGACCCAGCCTCATCCGGTCCTAGCCCCAACTGCCAGTCAGGCCCTGGGTAGAAACTGAAGGTGCCCAGCGGTCCCTACCATTCCCCAGGCAGAGCGTACAGGCTCTTGGGAGAAGTCCAGCCTCAAGTCTCAGCCTCGTGAAGCCAGCTGACCGGAGTAGCAATGACTCCACAGACCTTCCTGAGCACTAGCTGGGGTCTGAGCACCCAGCAGACGGGAGGAGCAGCCAGGGCACCCCATGAGCTCACAGCTAGGGAGGTGAATCAGGCAGCCTCATGAGGCTAGGGCATGTGAGGTGTTTAGGCCACAGGAGAGCTCCAGTGAAGCTGAACCTCACCTGGTCTGGGGAAAAGGAGGGAGGGCTTCGCAGAGGAGGTGTCTCAAGAGTTGCCTCTTCCAAGATGCCCAGAGTTCCCCAGATAGAGAAGGCTGGGGTGGATGGTGTGAGTAGAGACTGGTGTGTGCGAAGCAGGAGAGTGGCCTGGGTGCAGCAGGGTTGACGGGCAAAGCCCACGCCTGGCCAAGCAGAGGGAACTGTCCGGGAAGGAGTCAGAAAGATCACAGGGGAGGATGGTGGCAAAGACCAAGAACTGCCAGGCCAAGGCCTCTGGGGTCACCCAAGGGCAGTGTGGCCATGAGGGCTTCCGCAGCTTACCCATGCTGAGAAGGCGCCTGCAAGCTTGGTGAACTGCAGACTGACTCAGCAGGTCTGGGGGCCCGGGAGTCTGCATTTTTCATGGGCGCCCCATCAGTGCAGCTGCCACTAGTTTCCAGACCACACTGGAAGCAGCGAGGGCTTAGGGAAGCAGAATTAGGAGACCTCAGCAGTGCACCCCCAAGGGAAAAGGGACCAAGAGGAGCATGGCAATGTTAAAGAGGAACCAGGGTCTTAAGCAGCTCAGCCCACCCATGGCTGGATCTCAGTGCAGCAGCCACAGCTCTACTTCACACCGCCAGCCCATTCCAGAACGTTCCACGCCACCTTGGAGCAGTGCCCCTCCTCCAGAGCCTCCGACCCTGGCGTTGCCGTGGCAACAGCCCACAAACAGGGGGAGCCCAGGCTTCAGTGCCATAAACAACTCTGACAGATTCAACAAATAAAGATGTACTACAGCAATTTGTGGGGAATTTATGAGAAATTAAAAATTCAACTTGGACAATAAACAACTCATTTCAGAATTTGCCCCACTTAAAGTTAAATAAACTGCATGCGAGCATTTTTCAAGCATGATGTTTTAAGGCTAAAAACAGGCCCTGCTGGGAATGCTTCCTGAGCCTCCAAAACTTGGTGCTGCTGGGAGAGCACATCATGTATCTGCTCACATCACAGGGCACTTTTACAGCTTAGAAAGCACCTGGCTCACCCACCGGGTGCTCCCAAATGCCACCCAGGAGACCACGGGCTGAGGATGAATAATGCTGTCAGGATTATGAGCCTCAACAGGCGACTTGCCCAGAGTACAGTGACTCCCCAAGGTCATAAGGCTGGTCAACGTCAGAGATGGCATGCAAACCCATCACCCAGACTCCAAATCCACGGTGCATACACAGGCAGCCACATGCACGTTTGCTATACACAGAAACACCGCACCCAGGTGCGGCCCAACGTGGATAGCTGGCTGGGTTCTCTGGAAATCTGTCCCGCTGAAACAGCACCCAAAGAGCTTGCTTCAAGCAGACTGACAAATTCTCGCGTGCACACACTCGCTCACACCTTCACTCACACACACTCGCTCACTCATACTCACTCCCTGCCCAGAGGGCGGGAGGCCTCAGATCCCTGGATTCTGCAGTATGAACAGGGCAACCTCACCAAGCTGACTTCAAGATGAAAGGCTAAGAAAGGGAACAGATGTGCGAGTATACCTGGGAGATTTTCTAGCCCCGTTTTTCTGAAAAATCAGGGATTCACAGAAGGCGAAAGTGAAATGGGACCCATGAGATCCTATCAGCTGTCAGACAGAGAAAAGAGCAGAGCCCAGCCCAGGCCATGCGGGGATAAGAGGCAGAGGTGGGGATGAGAGGCAGAGCCAGTGGGGAACCCAGTCTCCAGCGGGGAACGCAGTCTCCTGCGGCCCTGGCCTGCAGCATAGGCGGCCATGGCTTCATGCTCTCCCATGGGGGCCACACGACCCAGGGCTCACCCACCAGGCGCCCTCCTGGTCATTCTCACCATGCTTGGTGGTGCCAGGCACCTTGATGGAGAGAAAAAGGATCATGGCCCATGATTCCGGTGTCACCACAAGCTGTCTCTCAAGGGGTTACTTACTGACAGGTGGGAGAAATCCATCAGCCCAGCGAGAGCCCTCCCCAGCTCCCTGCCCCGATCTTCCCAGGTGGCCCCACACCTGTCTGTCTCCCTGAGCTACTGACGCAGAAGAGGTCAAGGACTTGGTCATCTTAGACTCCCCAGAGGGCAGCAGGGGACCTGCCACTGGGGCCTGGGTGAGCGCCCAGCAACAGAAGGAATGAAGGGCTGAGCCCCTGTTAGGGCCCTGGGCCTGCAAGCCCATCAGCTCCCTCAAAGGATCAATCATAAACTGATTATAGAAATAAGCCCATAAGACGATGGCCACAGGGGCATCTGGGAGGGCCAGGCTGGAAGGTCGAAGCCAGAGTGGCCATGCTGGACTCTGGGTAGGGACAGAAGAACTGGGTCTCCTCCCACAGAGGACACGGGACAGTTGGAAATACCTTGAGGGGTCCACAGGGTCGGGTGGGGGGGGACAAGGAAGGGGTGGACATGGAATGGTGGGACAAGGGTGGTGGACACACAGGCCGGGTGGTGGTGGACAAGGGGTGGCCCCAGGTGGATCATGGAAGGGGTGGAGTGGAGAACATGGAATGGAGGGTGGAGGGGGGGTGGATGGAAGGTGGTGGGGGGGGTGGATCATGGGTGGAGGGACCACAGGGGGATGGAAGGGTGGGGAATGGAGGGTGGAAGGGTGGTGGAGGGGAATGGAAGGGTGGAGAACGCGAGTGGGCGGAGGGGGCGTAATCCACGCAAGCAGGGGTGGATGTGGCACGATAAAGAGGCGGATGGGACGTAATCAACGATGTTAAGATAAGTGATGGGCAATCACCATGCCATGGGTGGCAGTTTTAATTATAAGAGGGCGGAGGGGCGGGACCTGAGGCAGGTGGAGGTGGATGGAACGAGCAGGGGTGAGGGGCATGAGGCAGGCCTGAGGATACCCGAGTAAGAGGTGGAGGGGGGCATAACCCGAGGTGGAAGGTGGTGGAACGGAGGGGTGGAATGGAAGGCAGTGGTGGATGGACCACAGGGACCGGAGGGTGTGCTGGTCACTCCCTGCTCACCCCCATCCACGCTGCCCAGCTCTGAGCCTGGGAGACTGACTGCCATAGAACGAAGCATTCAAGATCCAGGGCTTCCAGCTGCACTTGGCCAAAAGGGCTCACTGACAGGAGACCAGAGGGCAGGAGGAGGGAGGGGCGGGGTATTTAGTCCCCCCTCTCTCCCTGCTTCAGTGACATGCCTGGGCAGTGGCTGTGGCTTGCTATGACTGCCATCACAGAGCCTCTACACTTTCTTCACCTTACCTGCAGCCCAAGGAGCAGGAGCAGCTCCTCTCTGCTGCCAGGCTCTGGGTGCCTCACCAGCCCCCGCTGCTCCCTTAACCCTGCCCACAGCTCAACAAACAGCCCCTGCTTTCAAGGCTCTCTTTCAACCACTGAGGGTGAGCTCTGCTTCCTGCCAGCTCCCTGGCTGATATGAAGAGGAACGTGTTCTGGGTCACCACACATATAGGGTCAGAAGACAGGGAGCAAACTTGAGCCAGAGAGATGAGCGCAGAACCATCAGGCCGCATGGGCCAGGCATGGACCCTCACCAGGAGAAAGGCCAGGTTGAGGGGACACAGTCTGGAAAAGGTAAGCGTCAGCATGGGGACAGTGACACAAGCTCAGAAATGGAGGGGACCCTGCTCTGCTGCACAAGGCCCATGCTTACAAGGTATTGGGGTGCTGATTGTGTGGTAACCTTGGAAAATTCAGGAAGGCCACATGAGGTTTTTATGAGGAACCAGAGAGGTCTGGTTAGCACTGGGGCAGGGGCAGGGGTTGGAAGGGTCAGAGTAGAAAGAGCCTAGGCCATAGGAAACAGCAGATCTGAGTTCAAAGACCCACAGTGATTGGTGCTTGGAGCTCTGTGACTTTAGAAATGTCACAGAAGCAAGTGACAAATCTGAGCCTCAGTTTTCTCATCTGCAAAATGGGGAGAATAATAAATAGATCCCATCTCACAGAGCTATTCTGAGAACTAGGAAGATAAAAGTAAAAATGTCCAAGGCAGAGGGGGACACAGGCTCCACAATGACAAGGATTTTGGTTCAAGGTCAGGCAGCCGGGGTTCCCTGGAACAGTGACCCATACCCACATCAAAAGTCTCACTCCAAATCTGGACTGGCTCCATACCACTAAGGACCCACTGGAGGGATCACTCCAAAAGACAACTTAACTTGCAAGCTGCTGTTTGATACTCTTCAGAAATTAACTTTCCAGACTGCAATTCCCCAAACGACTCCTAACCCTCCACTACTAGCTGCAGATTCCTCAACACAGAACTGGGGCCAGGCTATGTGATAAGTACTTTAACGCTGTATCTCAATTACCCTTCTTAACCTTAGAGGTTGGTGCTATGACAACCCCTTTTTCCAGGCAAGGAGGCTGAAGTACTCTCAGTGCTAGGAAGAAGCAGGACCAGAGGCCACCCAGAGACCACCCACCTCCTCCAGAGCCCAGCACTCCTTGCCGCTTTCCCTGGGTGAGGAATAATCACAAGGGGAAAAGGCCATGGGCACAGCTGCAGCTAGGCCACGGCCCCCAGCCCCACGGGCAGAGAGAGGGGGTCTGGGGCAGGAGTGAGAAAGGAGGGGAGGGAGGGCACATGAGAGAGAAGTGAGTGCTTGCTGTATGTGTGCCTGGTGCACAGGAGATAACACAGCATTCAAATCTGGAAGCACAAACTCCCACAAGACCTTCGCTTTCTGAAATTGCCCAAAACGTATGGGTTTGTTTATTTCACCAAGAAGTATGTATTCCTCCTACAGACTATAAAAACAATATATACAACTTCTGTAACCCAAAGAAATAATCATCACAGGCTTGCCCTGACAATATCAAAAGTGGATGTTTATCACAATACTATTTATAAAGGTGAGAGACCAGAACCGTGGTCAGCATCAACCAAGGGACTCAAAGAACTTCAGTTACAATCAGATAATATTATGCAGTCATTTAAAAAGCAAGCCTAAGTAGACATTTAACAAAGGGGGAAGCACTAAGAGAATGCTAAGCGTGTTTGTGGGGACAGATTACAACAGAACCACAACTCTGTTTACAACTACGTCAAGGCTGGTGGCTCATGCCTGTAATCCCAACACTTTTAGAGGCCGAGGCGGGCAGATCACTTGAGGTCAGGAGTTCAAGACCACCCTGGTCAACATGGTGACACCCCATCTCTACTAAAAATATAAAAATTGGCCAGGCATAGTGGCGCGTGCCTGTAATCCCAGTTACTCTGGAGTCTGAGACAAGAAAATCGCTTGAACCTGGGAGGCAGAGGTTGCAGTAAGCCAAGATCAAGCCATTGCACTCCAGCCTGAGTGACAGAGCCAGACTCCGTCTCAAAAAAAAAAAAAAAAAAAAAAAAAAACTGCATCAAAGCTGGGCATGGTGGTGCACACCTGTGGTCCCAGCTACTCGGAAGGCTGAGGTGGGAGGATTGCCTGAGCCCAGGAGTTCAAAGCTGCAGTAAGCTATGATCACACCACTACACTCCAACCTGAGTGACAGAGCAAAATCTCATCTCTAAAAAAAGTTTAATTAAAAAAAAAAAAAAGTTTTTTTAAATGCATCAATGTGTGTGCCATTTTTATGTTCAAAGGACATGAATAAAGTCACACTTTATTCACGTTTTAGTGTGCTGGTTATCCTTGGGCTGGGGGAAACACATTTTGTTCCCACAAGCTACACAGGAGGCTCTCCAGACCATCCTGAAAGACACTTTCAAACCCACTTCTAGAGGGTCAGAAAATCGTGCAGGACAGAGGTCAGGCACTAGCGGGCGGCCCTGGTCCCGCAGCAGGTCTATGCTATTTGAAGTCGTAAAACAGGTCAATGGTGGCCCAGTGTGAGGGCCTGCCTGGCTCACGGTCAAGGCAAGGGCCTGGCCTATCACACACCAAGGCGTTTCATCTTCTCCCCAAGAAGATCTACTCGGTGGGCAGGGGTCCTTGTCCCTGCTGAAAAAAGGAAGGCACTGAAGGCTCAGACGGCAAAATAAGTGAGGGTCCTGAGCAATCAGGCGGAATATTCGGTCGACAAGCAAACTCATCAAGTCCTACCCTTGTCAGGCCCCAAAGCCCTGGCTTAAGGGAGGGCCGGGCCTGGCATTTATCAAGATTTATCAAGTTCAGTAAATACGGGCCCCCACCCCACCCCCATCTCCCATCTCTCTCCCACACCAGACCCTTCTCCAAGCCCCACTCCTTGGCCATTAGCTCAGTCCCAAAGGCATCCTTGCCCATCCCGGCTGCCGATGATCCTGTCAAAACACTGTAAATAACTTATTTCAACTTGGCAGGGCCTGCAGCAAAAAGACTGCCTGGGCAGGGAAGGGAGTGAGCCAAGGTCTGCCTCCAAGCCAGGAAACCCACACCCTCCTGCCCAGGGACCCCCTGATCCCCCACCCACCTGAGATGGCAGACACACAGTGGAGGCCAAACTCCTGCCCAGTGAGACAGGGGTGTGAGCTTCACAAGACCCCTCGAGTCATCTCAGGAGCAAGAAAACCAGTGAGCTTCCCACTCCCCACAGCCCTACACAGCACACTAAGCCCTGTCCCTGACCTCAGGCTACCCACGCCTCCCCTAGGAGGGCCTGAGTTCTAGAAGGCCTTCTCACCTGCCCTCCCCTCATCTCAATCATCCATCTCGTCACCATCTGGTAGACGGGCCTCAGAGAAGTTGTGCCACTGCCCAGGGCTGCACAGCTATGGAGGGATGGAGCTGGAACTAGGGAGGGGTCACTGGACTGTCACCAGGCAGCCAGGTTTCAGAGCAGAAGAGGCACTGGCTATGCCATCACACCCCTGGAATCCAATCCCAGCTGCACAGCTCACATGCTAGGCAGTGACAAGCCCACCTGTGTGAGCCTCAGTCCTCTCACCTGGCAGGTGGGGCACTAACCCTGGCACCCAGTAGGCGAGGCACACACAGGAGTTCTCACTGCTGCTGGCTGGGCTGCTCAAAGAAGCCCAGCCCAGAGACCAAACGCACTTTGGAAATTTTATGTGTGCATTCTAGAGCTCTGAAGCAATCCTACTAGGTGCCTACTGCCCAGACACCAGGGCTGGTGACCTTTTAAAAAAAAAATTGGCCGGGCACGGTGGCTTAAGCCTGTAATCCCAGCACTTTGGGAGGCTGAGGCAGGCGGATCACGAGGTCAGGAGATCGAGACCATCCTGGCTAACATGGTGAAACCCCGTCTCTACCAAAAATACAAAAAATTAGCTGGGTCTGGTGGCGGGCGCCTATAGTCCCAGCTACTCGGGAGGCTGAGGCAGGAGAATGGTATGAATCCGGGAGGCGGAGCTTGCAGTGAGCCGAGATCGTGCCACTGTACTCCAGCCTGGGCGACACAGCAAGACTCCATCTCAAAAAAAAATAAAAGAAAAGAAAAATTAAAATTTTTGTAGAGATGGGGTCTCACTATGTTGCCCAGGCTGGTCTTGAACTTTAGGCTTCAAGCAATTCTCCTGCCTTGGCCTCTCAAAGTATTGGGACTACAAGCATAGGCCATAACGGCTGGCTGCTGGTGGCCTTCCTGCAGAGAATCCAGCTCTAAATGTTCCCCCAGGACACCTGATCAAAGCCCCCTCTCAGACCTCGGTATCCCATTCCCACCGGAACCCTGGGAGCCTCCCCAGGCAGCTTCTGTAGAAGTGCTGAGTGAGCCGCACGCACCACCGCCAAGTTTCTGGGACACAGCTGCAGGGCCGGGCACCAGCAAGCCGGGATCTCCTTATAGGGTATACTCTAAAGCCATTGCATAAAGCTCAAAAAGAGAAAGACTCAGATTGACAGTCGAGCTGGAAAACAGGCCTATGGAAGGAGAACCAGACACCAGGGCAACCAGGTCCCTGAAAGGGCTGTCTCTGCCCACCATTTGTGCAGAACATCAGAGAACCTAAGGCAAAGGCAGGAGCCACTGTGCTTCCCAGGGGAGTTCTTGAGCTGGGGGTGGGTCAAGCGGAAGGAGAAAGACAGAGCCAAGTTACAACTCTGGATTTACACAGCTTTTGGAAAAGCCATGATGCATGTACGGGGAATCCCTGGGACCTCCCCTGCCAATAATGAGCTAGCATGGGAGGGGGTCATGGGGCTAGGGTCAGGGGTTGGCACTCCCTGGAGATGATGCCTTCACCCCATCGTGGCTAGACCCGGGGAGATCCAGAAAGAAGGAAAACATAAATCAGCCCATGCCCCCAAAGGCACCCCAGCCAGAGCAAAATGTGCTCTAACCCCAGGGGGCAAGCTGGGAGCTCACTCACTCACAGCAGGAGAATCATCCCTGGTCAGCCCTGCTTTAGCCAAACCAAACAGACATAACTTATGCTACAGACATTTCTGACTTTTTTACTCATGATACTAAATCAAACAGAAGAGATCCTTTCATTTTGGCTCATCTGCCCATCGCATCCTTTAAATACACAACATACCTCATTCAGACTCACATTTCCTTGGGCCACTGATGATGACAGTGAAGGTGGTGCAGGTGGCACCAGTAAATAATCACAAACAGCTCCTTCTGAGGACAGCAGCCATCGTTAGCAAGGAGCTGGTCTCAAGTTTTGAGGCCACAATGGCACAACGGAGAAAGGGGGTCCTGCTGACCCCCGCCTCCCAAAGTGCTGGGATTACAGGCTTGAGCCACCGCGCCCGGCCAGAAAGCTTTAAAAATAATGAATAAGCCCTCTAGAACCCCACTGCCTGGGTTCCTATCTCAGCTCCTGCACTTAATAAGCATGCAACTTTGGGCAAGCTACTTCATCTTTCTTTGTTTTCATTTCCTTGTTCATAACAGGTGATGACAATAGTAAATGCCTAACAATAAAGTATAAGGAACACACAAATTAATATACGTAAATACAACCAAGGCTGGCACAAAGTGTGTGCTCAATCGGAGTTGGCCTTTTCTATCACAAGGCAGTGTAGGGGACTGGTGGCCACACCTCCCTCCTTATAGAAGTACTGGCTGCAGTCTGACGCTGCCTTGTAAAGCCCTGGGTCCCCCAGCCTCTCGCTTCTTGCACAGAGCCAGGCATGGGAGATACCATGGTAAACAACCACTTCACTGGTGTGAGATATACCCTTGTATGCACTGCCAGTGGGAGTGCAAAGAGATACAAACAGGCTACAAGCCATTTGGCACTACCACCCTGTAAGATCTCAATGCCCTAAACTCCATGAAGTCACTTTTAGACCACAACCCAATGAAACAGCCTGAGATGTGACTTAGGTCCCCAAAGATTTAGGTCCAGAGACACCCAGGGCAGCACTGTTAGTAACAGCAAACCAGAAACAACCTAGAACTTGAGACTCTGGAGCAGAGAAATGGTTCTAGATGCTGGGACATAGGGATGGTGGGAAGCTGGTGCAGCCACTCTAACAGCAATTTCCAAGGTGTTTAAATGGCACAGGCAAATGCTCAACCATTTCCCCGACTAGGGGCACAGAAAAGCCCAACCTGAATGCACATCATATAGAAAAAAGAGCATATTTTATGTAAAAATTGCTTTAATGATTATCTCTGGGTTTTCATTTGTAAGCCTATCTTGACTTCCCAAGATTTCCATGAGTACATATTACTTAATGAGCAAAAGAATAATCTAGAATTATTTTTAGCAAACACAGACCCTCAAGGCCTGCCACATCCTGTGTAGCACAGCAGCTCAGTCTTTAATTCACTCTCCCAGTAGACACAGCACACATCAGGGCCAGACCATGCGCTCCTCGGAGACCAGCAAGTCCCAGCCTCAGGAGGACACACCAACAGGCAGCTCAGCTTGGTGTGTGTGCATGTGTGTGCATGCGTGTGTGTGTGTGTGTGTAGAGTGGGGCAGAGGCGTCTCCTGGGAAAGCAGGGGAGGTGTCACTGCCAAGGTGACATTTAGCAGTTTTTTGTTTTTTGTTTTTTTTTGAGACAGAGTCTTGCTCTGTCACCCAGGCTGGAGTGCAGTGGTGCAATCTCAGCTCACTGCAAGCTCTGCCTCCTGGGTTCCCACCATTCTCCTGCCTCAGCCTCCCGAGTAGCTGAGACTACAGGTGCCTGCCACCATGCCCAGCTAATTTTTTATATTTTTAGTACAGACAGGGTTTCACCGTGTTAGCCAGGATAGTCTGGATCTCCTGACCTCGTGATCCGCCTGCCTCGGCCTCCCATAGTGCTGGGATTACAGGCATGAGCCACTGTGCCTGGCCGACATTTAGCAGTTCTAAAAGCATGAATAGAAATATGAGAGCAGGGAAGGGGCTGAAGAGGGAGATGCCAACTCCTTACTCAACCGAAATACTCAGGGACGCTTCCTGGTCTTTATAACTGACCTGAAGCAATGCATCTCCATTCCTGGCTTTGACTACGATGGTGCTGCGCCTGGCTGGGCATGGAGCACGGTCCCGGGCCCTCAGGCCAAGACCCTCCTCCTCAGAGTCTCAGCCCTGCACCAGGCCAAACGGGAACTGACTGCTGAGGAGTCCAGTGTTTGTGTCCAAGTTTCTCCATCTGCGCCCAGATTCCCTAGAATCACACTCTGAGTAGCAATGCTATGGATACCTTCACCCCAGAATGCCAGGACAGTCAGCTACTTTAAGAGCACAGTCCTGCTTCTGGCCCTTTCTAACCCCCATTCCATCCCTTCCTCTTTCCCCTGTGTTCTTCATTCCATCTCTTTTCTTTGCTTTTATGTAAAACGCTTGTCTGGCACGCTCCACTGAGGCCACGGAATTCTTGACATTTGACGGCCAAGCAAGGGTGGAAGGTACCAGGGAGATCCAGTCCCAACCCTGCGTGGTGTGGTGAGGAGGGCCTGGGGTTCTGGAAGCCAGCCTGCAAAAAGGCATCCAGGCACCCTGGAGCACAGAGAGCCCCACCTGCCCTGGCAGAGCTCTGTTGTCTTGACATGGTTTGTGGGAACATTTTTTTTTTTAAAGGATTTGCTCAAGTTGACTCGGTGCATCAAAGGCTGGGGAAAGAACCGCCCTAGAACTGAACGCCACAGCCTTTGGAAGCCACGCAGGACTGCAACACGATGACAGCTTCTATTTCTAACAGCAAACCTAAAAAGCTCAGGAACCAAAATAAAACGGATAGAAATGAAACCACTCAGAGTATGTCGACAGTACTCAAAGCAACTCACGAGCATTTCCCCACACTGTCTTCCCAAATGAGATTTTTTTTTAATGGTCACATTGCAGAACTGCTATGAGGAGACCCTGATTTATATAACCCTTCCCCCCACCTCACGTATCATCATTATTAAAAAACACTATGGGGATCATACTTTCACCTAAGTTTGTATTATTTGTTATCTACATAGCCTAAGCAAATAGTAAATGTCGGAGAATGAAAATAATTTTCAATGTTTAGGGGAAAAAAAGAAAAATACCTCATTTCAAATTTAAAAAAAAAACCATAAAATCTATCTTTTAAAAAATGAATGAGTAAGCTGGAATCCACAATAGTGAGAAACCCAGAAGTGATACCGAGGGGAGGCAAAAAAAAAAAAAACAAAAAAAAACCCTATATTCTCCACCCTGAAACAACGTATCTTTCTCAGCAGCCCAGTTTCATCTGCAGCTGTATTTTCCCCACTCAAATGCCACCATTGTTCACAACAACAGATGAGTAAAAACCAGTTAATATTCCTTCAGCATCTCTTAGGTGTCTTCAATCCTATGCGCTGCCATCCCTTTAAAGAAGAAAAGATCCACAGCCAGGAAACAGGCTCAGAAACTCAAACCCAGGTCTCTGGATCCCACAGGGAGGTGAGGCACAGCCAAGAGCAATCTGTGTCCATTACTTGCCTCAAATGACCACATGGAAACACTGTGTGCAGAGCCAGCCCCCCAAGCCCGTGGTGGTCCTCCTTGGAGGTGCTGGGGGCTGGGGAGAGGTCAGAGTCAGGCTCACGTGAATTTCAGAAAGCCACTGCCCAAGATAGGGGTGGACTGCATGATGCCATGGGCTGTCCCAGCTCCAAAGATGTCCGAACCCTCCAATAAAGGCCACAGCAATCGTTATTCCCAAAGCCCCTTATGCTTGGCTCCAGAGCACACAGCAGAGAAAACTGACAGAAGGAAGAATGTTCACGGGTGTCCACCCCTACCTATGCCCCAGTGACCTGGAAATAAAATCCATCAAGAGCACCGGGGCCAGCCAGCTGGGGTACGCTGGAGAGTATGGGTGGCAGAGGGAACCCTGCTGTGGACTGATCATTTGACACTGTGTTCTGCACACCTTTTAAAAACATGTTGGTACCATGTGAAAATATAACCTAAATAACAAGTACATTTTTAATGTTGAGATGGAGAATTTAGCACCTATAACTTCTGGAGATGCATACTATGCAACCACATGAGTCCCCTCTGGCTCTGAATTCAGAGAGCAGCTACCGACACAGGCCTCTGCTGCCTGTGCTCAGCACGCCTATCAGAAAGCGCCAGCGCTGGCATGGGCTTTCCCTCCCTGGCGGCTGCTCCTCCTGCACCCCCATGCCCAGGCACTCCGGCCAGAAACAAGGGAGGAGTCTACGGACTGATCCTCCCCTCTCACGTCCCACATCTACCCAGGTACCACGCCGTGCCATCTGTCTCCTGCTGCCCTCTGTCACTGCAGGAGCCCCAGAAGAGCACATCACCCCTCACTAGGCTGCAGCCACAGTCCCTCTCAGAAAACTCTGCTCTCTGGCTTTCCAGTGCAGCCCTGTCTAATCACCCTCCATGTACCCTCCCCACAGCTCTTCCCCCATAGCCTCCAGTTGGAGCACCCAGCTTTCACCTGCAGAAGCCCCTCCATGCCCCCGACACAGCACCCCATGAACAACTCACCTGGCATCGCTACTCTCTCCAGCCTGGTCTCTCACTAGCCCCCTCAAGCCTGGGGCTGCGGCCTTTCCAAGCTATTGTCAGTCAAAGGACCCCCTTCCCCAGCTGCTCTCTGTGTGTGGGTCCCCACCATGCTCCCTGTCTGTAAGGCCATTCTAACACCTCACCTCCTGCCAGCCCCTATGCCTGGTTTATTCCATGTCAGGAGGTATGGCCTCCATCCTCTGATGGCCCACTCCTCCTACATGCCCAACCCTCTATCCCCACCGCTCCCCCACAGCTCAGACAGGCCTGCCCTGCCCCTGGGCTTGGGCATCCCCATGATTTCCCTGCCAGTGGGCATCCCCATGGCTCCTTCGCCTCCAGAGGCCCAGCACCCAGCTCTGCCTCAGCCCCAGGCACATGGACCTTCCCTTGGGGTCTTAGTGTCTCTTTCTCAGACTTGCCTTTTCTTGGTGGTTTGATGGTCACCCACCCAACCTCCTCCCCAGAAAGTCTGGTGCAGGAAGGGGTAAAAATACATACACAAAGGTCACCAGCATGCCAGCCAGCACCAGCTGCAGAGAAAACACGGACAGAAAGGTGTATGCCCACCGTTCACTCATTTGCAAGCTGGGGGAACTTACTTACTTCCTTGCCTGCTTGAGAAACAGCCGCTGCATCAGAGACTGGGTTTCATAGTGTCTGAATTCTCAAGGAATTTGGATGGAGGACAGTGAATCTATAACCAGCTACTGTACTTCTCACGCTTATAGCTTGCTCATTTGCATTTTAAAGTCAAACCCCGAGCCCTCTCATGCCAACAGTCACCTTCTCCCCTGATCTTTTACAATAACTGGGGAAAGGCAGCCCGGAGAACAGGCCAGGGCAGGGGTCAGGCTGCAAAACATACTTTCCTAAGGATGCCCAGGCTGGAGGGGGCCCGGCAGCAGGTGGGTCTTTCCTTCAGGGTTTTCCTCCACCAAATTCAGGACTATTCCAGAAAGAGGCAGTGAGTCCCTGGATGGAAGACTGCTCCTCCTGAGCCTTCCCCACAGATTGGATTAGAGTGGAGGATGCCCCGAGGTGACAGCACCCAGCAAGACTGATGCAGGCCTTCTGCCCAGCCCATAGGAGAGCCCCAGCCCCACTCCCCAGACCACAGACAACCCAGGGGATATTTTCTCCAACACAGGCTCACTGTGTACAGGGGAAGCAATCATAGCGCTGTGCTTGGCACTTGGTCATTTTAGCAACTAGGTGTTTTAGAAGGAAGCACAAGGACCTGGGGAGTGGGTCGAGCCCCGTCAGGCCTTGCCTCTCAGATAGGATCTGTTGGGTAGATGAGCTCATTGCCACTAACCAGACTCCTCTTCCAGGGAGCCTTCCAGGCTGCGTGAGGGCCCTCCTCTGTGCCTGTCTGGGTCCCTGCCCACCTTGGTCACTGTCCGCAGACATCACAGAGAGTTGAAGGGGCCTGGCTTGGGCCTGTGTGTGCCCCTAGCACCTGGGGCCTATCCACAGCAGGTGTCCGGGAAACTGTTTCATGCTACTGTGTCCCATCTGCACAGCCTGGCTATGAGGGGCCCTCAGCTCAGCACTCAGTGAGACCAACTCAACACTGAAACGGTGGAGTCAGGGTGGCCCGTGCGTCCAGCATTCCCATTACCATACCACAGAGCAGGGGGCTGAGGAAACAGGCACTTGCCATCATCACTGTCACAACAAGTAGCCTCTCAGGATAGGAAGCGGAGGGCATCTGGCCCCACAACCCTTACTATATTCTCCCCTTGTCCCACAGCCCAACTCCCTGCTCTCAACACAAAGCAGCACAACCTCTCCTGAGCGGCCTGGGTCCTGGCTCCCCTGTGACTTCCTCTCCTGCCTGAGCAGCCCTGAGCAGACAGCGCTGTGTCTTGCATGATCATCATCACGTGGCCTAACAGACCAGGTCTGCAGACAAGTCCACTGCCAAGCAAGTCTCGGCGAGCGGTTCTGGATCTCAGGGGACGCACAGGCCCCAGAGTCAGGCCAGTCCAGCGCAGCCCCATCAGGGCCTCTGGATGGCCTGAGAGCAAAGCCTGGTGCTATGCCTCTCTGAGGAGGTACGTGCCTCAGGCCTGGTTCTGAGAAGTAAACAGGGTAATGTTCTGAAGCAGTGGCCTTCAAACCAAACCCCCACAAAATAAATGTTTAAAACCACATATCTATTTGCACATTTTTAAGTTGATATGAAAAATTTCTCATAAGTCTAAATACTTGTAGAGGATGTAATTTCCAACATACTGTAAATATTAACATTTTAAAATAAAACTGTTAATGTTTCTCTTTTAAATGGATCCAACGGTATCTAAATACCATGGCGATTTGAGATTCACCATCATCCATTTTTAAATTACATAATCAAGCTCTTCTTTAACTGTTGGAAATTTAACAGTGTTCCTTTTTCCTCCACAAACTCTGATCTCCCTCAGAGATGTTTATACATCACAGTGTATTTTATGCTTGAAAGCTTTATACTGATTATCCTATTATACTTCAGGGCCAAAAAATGCAAAAATCAATGTTTTAATTTTTTTTAACTTCCTGTGACCATAAAGCTCTGTCAAAAGTGTTCTCCTGGACCGAATTATTCTAATAATTACTATAAGTATACAATTGATCGATAAGACAGAAAGATATTGCAAAACTGTATAAGAAATAACCTTTAAAAATAAACCTTATTAGGCCAGGCACAGTGGTTCACACCTGTAATCCCAGCACTTTGGGAGGCTGAAGTAGGCGGATCACCTGAGGTCAGTAGTTTAAGACCAGCCTGGTCAACATGGTAAAACCCTATCTCTACTAAACAAACAAACAAACAAACAAAAAAATTAGCTGGGCGTGGTGGCAGGTGCCTGTAACCTCAGCTACTTGGGAGGCTGAGGCAGGAGAATCGCTTGAACCTGGGAGGTAGAGGTTGCATGGGCCAAGATCATGCCTCTGCACTCCAGCCTGGGCAACAAGAGTGAGACTCCATCTCAAAAAAATAAATAAATAAATGAATAAATAAAATTTAATAAATAAATCTTATTAAAAATACATCTATACAAAGAATGGGAATTTTTTGAAAAATTACTTCATGAATGCTCAGATGAATATTGCCTATTGCTAGAATCAAACAGCATTTATCAATTTCATCTCCATTTTCTAATTTTTACAGATATGAGAGCAGAAACCACTTACTCAAATTTAAAAAATGGAATGGAAAGAGATTTACCATAGCAAATTCTTTGGATTCCTTTATAATTATATGCCAAGAATTATAGTAATCTGTTATCAAAAATCATTCTTTTTTTTTTTTTGAGACAGTGTCTTACTTTGTCACCCAGCCTGAAGTGCAGTGGCACAATCTCGGTTCACTGCAGCCTCGACCTCCTGGGTTCAAGTGATCCTCCCACCTCAGCCCCCAGGCAGCTGGGATGACAGGCATACACCACCACACCCGACTAATTTTTTGCATTTGTAGTTGGTGGGGAGCCCTCAGTTGAGGTTTTGCCATGTTGCTCAGGTGGGTCTCAAACTCCTGAGCTCAAGCAATCCACCCACCTCAGCCACCCAAAACAGAAGTGATTCTTCATGTGCTATCGGCTGAGGACACCATCAGGTCCTCTTTGAATTTTGCTGCAAGCAAGGAACTGGAAATACCTCCCTGGCCCCAGGATGACAATGACTGTTCACTGTACTTGACTACTGGGAGGGTTTTATGCCCTGAGGTCTCACACCTCGGTCAGGTCTGCCTGTGGATAGAGTGTACAGTTCTCCTGCAGACAGCCAGCTTCCAGTGTGCCAGGCCCAGTGCCAATTACTTCACTCAAATTAACTCAGTTCTCACAACGGTGCCAAGGGAACAGCACCACGATTATCCCCATTTTACAGATGAGCAGAAAGACACTGCGTCATTAGGCAACTGGCCCAAGGTCACACAGGCAGGAACCTGACCCCAGGCGGCCCCACCTCACAGCGTGCACACTCTTCTGCAGAGCTGGGAGAAGGAACGAGCTAAACAGGCACAGGGGTAGCAGGGAAGGAGGGCTCCTGAGCTCCTCAGCCTTAGGCACAGGCACAAGAGGACACTGAGATCTGCAAAATCCACTTTCTTAAATATGCCCCCACACCCACCTCGGGAAGGTTACACACAAATGCTTCCTTAAAGTAAACCCACAATGCCTGGTACACTGGAGTCCTCAATAAAAGGACTGTTACTGTTGCCATTAAATAACAGGAAGAGAAACAACTCCCACGACCAACCGACCTCCCTCCGGTCACCAGCGTTTTGCAGTCTTGAGTCCTGATTCTTGGCCCCAACATCCTTTTTTTTAGATAGCAGCCAAAGTCCAGGTAATAAGAGGAATGGAAGCATTTAGTAAATGGAGAACCAATGAACATGCAGAGGAGACCGTTCGGCAGAAAACCAGGGGCCACAGGCTTTTGAGACAGACAGACCTGTACTCAAATCCCAACTCCACCACTGCCGGCTGAAATCCCCAAGAGAAGGCACAACATTCTGAGCCTCAGTTTCCCCAACTCTAAAGGGTTCTTAACACTACACCATCCCTGGGTGGCTGCACAGAACAGGAAACGCCCCTCAGGGACCAGACATAGGACACAAGAAGATGGCTGGCAGCAAGGGGACACACATCCTCTTCAGTCACCAGCACCTGAACCCAGAGGATGGCACAGCCCCAGCTCCCAGGGCCCAGCAGCCTGGAGATCCTGTGCACAGAGGCCCAGCTGATTTTGAAAAGCCTCCCATTTTTGCAGAGTCTTTCTCAATGCCTTAAAATCTAAAAGTTCTCCAAACACAGGGATGCCAGGAGGAGGTGAACAGAGAGGTATCATGGTAGGTTTTATTTTCAGATGCTGGAGTGGAAAGTGTCCAGTCTGGCTTCACTCTGGTGGTGCCCAGCCACCACTTCCTCCGCCAAGCCACCACTGAAATGAACAGCATACATGTCTAGAAAGATTTTGCAATGCTGCTTCTGCCCCGGACATTCTGACACAATGGCTCCAGTCTCCTGTTCCTCCCACAGACGGAGCGGATTAAAGATTTTAGTCTAAATCTTCCCGGAACGCCATACAAATGAAACTCGCTGACCCCTGTCCATCTCTCATCCTGTCCTCGAGTGGTGGGGGTGACACCCACTGTGTGACAGTTTGAGGTCGCATGTGAACAGGATCAGGCATGGGGGAAGGCTGTCTTGCCCTCTCAGGCAGTGTGTTTGCTGGGGAGCGCCGGAACTCACTTCCTCTGAAAATGGCTTCCACAGCAGTTCCCCCAAGTGGCTGGGTGGAACCACAGGGCAAGCCGGGGCCTTCCTGAGCACAGGGAGCCCCAGCTGTCAGTCTCAGGATTATTGTGGGTAAAGTAGCATCTGTAAAGGATCCGTGGATTTCCAAGTGAACCATTATGGAGGGATAAAAGGGAAATGGAAGCCACCACATCCTAAAGCTGCAATGGTTAGAGACCATCTAACCCCGTGATGAGACGTACAACCACATCTCCTCTTTCCACACCTGCACCCCTGGCAGGCACTACAGATCAATCCCTGTTCCCACCCACTCACAGATTTAGGATCCTCCAGGCCACCAAAACCAATCAATCAGAAATGGTCCCTGAACACACACCCGTAAGCCATTCCTGAATTCCAATATCCCTCACTTGATGATGGAGAAATTAAAGCCCACAGAAAAATTCAGTGCAGGTTGGGCATGGTGGCTCATGCCTGAAATCCCAGCACTTTGGGAGGCCGAGGTGGGCAGATCACCTGAGGTCAGGAGTTCAAGATCAGCCTGAGCAACATGGTGAAACCCCATCCCTACTAAAAATACAAAAACTAGCTGGGTGTGGTGGCGCGCATCTGTAATCCCAGCTACTCAGGAGGCTGAGGCACGAGAATCGCTTGAACCCAGGAGGCAGAGGTTGCAGTGAGCTGAGATAGCCCCACTGCACTCCAGCCTCCACTCCAGAGCGAGACACCATCCAAAAAAACAAAACAAAACAAAACAAAAACAGAAAATAAAAGAGAAAAATCTAGTGTACACCATGCAATTCTGCAGAGCCAAGAAGAGCCTGGACAAAAACCTAGAGCTGCTGAGAGGCTTCCAGAAACTACCTCCTTACCCCAAAACAAATCTCACCCTTCCAGTGATAAGTTCAACAAACTACCAGCAGGGAGGTAAGGAGGATCCTTTACCAGCCCCACCCATCAACCAGCCCCAGTCTGGTCCCAGGAGCAGGGGAAACCTGGGCCCTGTGATGCTGAACCTGCAGGAATGGGGACACCGCTCTCCTATGGCCACTGAGGGAAGGCCTGGAGCTGAAGTTAACAGGGGTGGGCTAGAAGAGCTCCCCAGCAGGCTTTTTGAAAGCCCCTTAGATATTCTAGCAGGGGCCAGCACCTCTTCTGCCCTGATCTAGTCCCCAGCTTGGGTTCCCCTCTCTGCAGCTACAGGCAGATGAGGCCCACAAGGCAAGGAGATAGGATGCCAGCCCAGCTGCACAGGCCACAGAGTCACCCTCAACGGGGATAGCGAGGGGAACACAGGACATGGCCAGGTCACCATCAGGTTTACCAAGTACCCATTAGGCGCCAGGTACAGCCTTTAGTGCAAATAACACAGCCTGCCCCTCACACAGAGTCTGAGAGTATTTTGATGTTTCCTTCCTCCCCCTCCATCCATCCTTCCCTCTTCTCTCCATCCATCCTTCTATCCTTCCTCCCCCTCCACCCTTCCTTCCTTCTCCCTCCATCTTTCCACCTTTCCCCTCGCTCCAAGATCCTTCCCTCCCCCTCCATCCATTCTCCCTTCTTCTTCCATCCATCCTTCTTTTTCTAGTTAATGAGCACCTGACCCAAGTCCACCCAGGGTGAGGCTACACAAAGCACAAAGACACAAAGACAACTGAATGTCTAGCTGGGTGCCTACTGCCCCCTCACCCTTCCCACACCCACCCCAACCTGACCACTGCCAAGCACACTCCCCTCAGCACTCCCAAACCAACGCTCTCCCCACTGACAAAGCCACAGCAACCCTCCAAACCCGAGAAGCCCCAGTCGGAGTCTTCCCAGCCCAGGGCAGAAACCACATCAAATCCACAGGGGTGCTAAAAACAAGCTGCACGTGAAGAAGAGAGAAAGCTGTGTCCGACGCTGGAGGAGAGGAGGAGAGGAGGAGAGACGGAGAGATGGGCGCCAAGGGCCTCCCTACCCATAGAACCACGAGGATGAGTGTACTCACCTGCACAACTTCTATCCCTCGCTTCCTGTGGAGAAAAACAAAGAAAACAAGTGTTACTCCAGCAGGCTGGACATGTCCTTTCTGAAGGTTCCCAACAGCCGGCTGAGGGCAGGACCGTGAGGGGGTTTCAGGAGGGAGCCGGCAGCTACGCTTCTCCTGCCACTGTCCCAGAACGGCCATGTCTTCCACTCCCAGCCACTCCTCACACCACCTTCCCGCTGAGAGGGCTGGCTCCGCAGAGGGACTTGCTGGAGTCCTCTGGAGGCCCCACACCAGCCACCTCCCTCTACTCCTGTGCCAGGCCTCTGTCAGCCGAGCTCCAGCCTGGTCGTCCCAACGCCCCTGCCACCAAATTTACCACCATCCCCACCACCTGCCATCCCTGCTGAGCTCAACCCCCACGGCTCCCCCTGTCCTCCCCATCAGGTCTCACCCCAGGACCTGCCACAGCCAGTCATGCCCCAACCCATCCACTGCCACACATGGGAGGCCCACACAGTCCTGCCCACTGCCTTCCCAACACCCCACTGACGCCTGCCCCGGCCTCGCCAACAGCCTCCAAGCTGCACTTATGTCCCCCACATCCTTGCCCTTCGCACGCAGTCCCACGGCCACCACATAACCTGACTCTTGCCACCCAATGTTAAGAGCCTCATGGCCTGGGTTGGGGTTTGCCCAGAACACACAAAGGCTTTCTGTTGACTCCCACCCTTCCCTTCCCCACCCGTTTCTTTTTGTTTTGAGACACAGTCTCCCTCTGTTGCCCAGGCTGGAGTGCCGTGGTGCGATCTCAGCTCACTGCAACCTCCGCCTCCTGGGTTCAAGCGATTCTCCTGCCTCAGCCTCCCGAGTAGCTGTGACTATAGGCGCCCGCCATGATGCCCGGCTAATTTTTGCATTTTAAGTAGACATGGGGTTTCACCACATTGGCCAGGCTGGTCTCGAACTCCTGACCTTGTGATCCACCCACCTCAGCCTCCCAAAGTGCTGGGATTACAGGTGTAAGCCACCATGCCCAGCCTTCCCTACCCCACATTTCTTACTGTGAGCCCAGGAAGTGCCCACCTGTGCAGCTCTGGCACACAAGGCTTTCTCCTCCCCGGCCCTGGTGCCCACCTCACACCCCAGCCTTGAGGATTCCGCTCAGCATAGCCTCTCCAGGAAGCCTCCCCACCTGTAAGAACTTAAGGCAACCACTGTCTTGGCCCTTTGTTCTGGGGTATTGATTGCTATGAGCCAGGGATGAGTGCTGGTGTAGGGCCACCAGGACCTGCAGGACCCAAGCGCCCAAAACAGCATGCTGTGCACATTGTGCTGGGAAGAAAGGCCTCCAGCAGATGCTCAGAGACGGCTGCGGCCAGGCAAGGTCAGGAATCTGTGGTTTACTCACCCAAGCTCCTTGGAGCAGGGACTATGCCAAACTTTAAAACTATGTGTGCCCGTGCCCAGCTATGATGCCCCCTAGCACACAGACACTCCTCAACAGCTGCTGGCAGATGAAGGTGTAAATGTGTAACAATTTAGCTTAGCTCCTGGGCCCAGCACTCGGAGGGTACAACAAATGCAACCTCCACAGTCTGGGCCCTTGAGAGGCTCAAGGTCTTAGGGAGGAGATGGGCAAAAGCCCCGCAGGAACCTTTGGGCACCCCTGCTGCCTTGTTTCATGGCACAGCTGAGGCGCCACCCACTAATTCCTAAATCTGTTTGTCAGCTCATTCAGTGAGGGCTTCCTTAGCACCTTCTGATACCAAGGCACTGAGCAGAACCTCACAAAGGAGCCACTCCAAGAGACAGGAAGAGAAGAGGCCAAGGAGAGCTGACCAGGTCCCACTGTGGGAAGCACCCAGCCCACCTTTCCTCAAACCCCCGACACCTCAACAGAAACTTGGGCCCCAAGGAGTCCAGTTTGAGAACCACCCTGGTTGAGGCATTCAGGAGGAACCCTCAGCGTCTCTTAGCTTCTCTGCACTTCCTGTAGGAATGGTGGCCAATATCCATCTGCTTCCATGATTTCATGAGGGACAGGGGAGACACACAATAGCATAGCACTGGGCCACCAAAGCCCACAGCACAGTGACAGATAGCATCATGAGGAACCTGTGCTACACCCAACCATCAGCTCACAACCTGCACCATTTCTGAGCACCTGTGGACACCTCGGCCCCTGCCTCATTCCCAATCATCCTGGCCCCCACCAGAGGGACGAAAAAGCTGCAGGAAGCGTCACTGACGGGAACCTGCCCCAGGACACACAGCAGAGGACCTTGAGGAGCCAGCCCAAACTCCAGCAACCCAGCTCCAGGACGGAAAACCCAAGCCCCAAATCACCCAGAGTGTGAACCGCACAATGGGAAAGGCCAGGGACAGAGGAGCATGAGTGACCCACACCAGTTGGGGCAGACTTCCACTGGGCTCTGGGCCAGGGCCTCAGTTTCCCTCTGAGTCAACCCTGCTGGCATCCAGGTTATCTCAGCATGTGACTCTCGTCTCTTTACTGAAGTCAATTCCAATCAGTCCACATTTTACATCATCCCAGGCAGTCCTCTCTCCCTTAGTCCTAAAAAAACAGTCTCTAACTCTGAAAACAGATGGAACACATAAAATAAGAAAGCAACAAAAAAGTAATCTAGAGAAAAGATCGGCTGCAATCTTAAGTGGGGTTGAGCTCCCAGGAGCCACAGCAGTTCCTCTGTCACTCAGAGCTCCAAAAAAAGGATAAACTGCAATAGTGGCAGAAAAGAGGGGGCCACCCATGTATGCTGCACACCCCTTGAAGCTCACCACTCACCAATACCTTCTGCAGCCTCATAAGGGGGGCACAGTGGTTGCCCCATTACCTGCGGAGCAAGCTGAGGCATGGGAGACTTGCAAAGTGCAGGAGCTGGCCCCGAGCAGGGCTCTCCCCACACCCAGGCATTCACCAGGCGCACCACCATGGGCAAGGGTGGCACCAAGTAGGGAGGCCTGGTCTCCAGCCTCCAGGGCCTCAGTGCAATGGAAGGACCAGGAGGTGGCAGGCAGAAAACTGCATCCCCTCTGGTGGTGGAATCCCACGCGCACCACCACAGCCTCTTGGGAAAATAGAACAACCTGTTGGGCTGATTTTTCGTCGGGAAACTCCTGCAGAACAAAGGCACCAACAACCTTGATGCCCTAAGAAGCATGTTCCTGAAGTCCCACCGTAACCAGAAAGTTCAGAAATTGAATGATGAAGCCAAAGGGGAAGAGGGCGAAGGAAGGGACATGAGGGACAGTGGGAGGGAAGAGAAACCAGAGCACTGGCTGTCAAGTGACTGACTGTTCCTCCTAAAAACCCTGGATCCACAATCCCACCTCATCACCCCACAGATAGGCTCAAGTGTGCAATATGTTTCCAGTTCTGCCCTGTTAATTACCAAACTGTATGCGATAGCAAAACACTAGCAGCAAACTAAACTCCCCTAAGAGGGGACATTAACAAACCACACGCCGTCAAAGGAATAGTACACAGCAGTAAAAAGAACACAGAAGGCCTCCATGCACCCACAAGGAATTATCTCCAAGACGTTGCTGTATGGAAAACGTAAGATGCAAAACCCTGTGTGCTGTAGACAACTATCTGTGTTAAGAACAACATCTGGGACGAGCATGTGTGCTTGTGTACACACGGAGTGAACCTGAGGGTGCTACAGGAAAACGATCATGGCAGGGGCCCTGGTCAAGGGCAAGGGCAGCTGGGGTGGCCGAGGGACTTCCTTTTCACTGTGTCCCCTCATACATCGCTTCAATGTTGTGCCAAGGGCCTATAACATGTTATCAAAAACTGGAAAATATATTTTTTAAATTGTTTCTTAAATAGATGCTTGATAAAAGCACAAAGCAATCGATCAATGGAGGACACAAGACAGAAGAGCTCAGGGTGTATTGTGAAAAGCTTCCAAGTGCTGCCCCAAGAGGAGCTGAAATGAGGCCTGCAGCGGGGACCACCAGAACTCGCTACGGGTTCTAAGGCCTGGAAATGGTCCAGTACCTGGAAAACAGACTGAGGGGCGTGGGCTGCAGTGTTAACTGTGGCCACGGGGCTGGGTGATGCCAACAAAGTGCTGTGGTTTTTTCTTCCTACTTCTCTGTGTTTTCGAGATTTTCTACAATGAACATATATGCTACCCTCAAAACTATAGGGAAGGTAACAATAAAAGTTAAAATTTAATTTTTTTTTTTTTTTTTTTTTTTTTTGAGACAGAGTGTGACTCTATCGCCCAGGCTGGAGCGCAGTGGCATCTCAGCTCACTGCAACCTCCGCCTCCTGGGTTCCTGCCTCAGCCTCCTGAGTAGCTGGGACTACAGGCGTTCGCCATGACGCCGGCCAACTTTTGTATTTTTAGTAGAGATGGGGTTTCACCATGTTGGCCAGGCTGGTCTCGAACTCCTGACCTAAAGTGATCCACCCAGCTCGGCCCCCCAAAGTGCTGGGATTACAGGCGTGAGCCACTGCGCCTGGCCTACAATTTAATAACTTTTAAGTTTCATTAAAAACCTGCAGCCGGGCATGGTGGCTCACCCCTGTAATCCCAGCACTTTGGGAGACTGAGGTGGGCCTTCCAAATCACCTGAGGTCAGGAGTTTGAGACCAGCCTGGCCAACATGGTAAAACCTCATCTCTATAAGAATACAAAAATTAGCTGGGCATAACAGCGGGTGCCTGTAATCCCAGCTACTTGGGAGGCTGAGGCAGAAGAATTGCTTTAACCCAGGAGGCGGAGGTTGCAGTGAGCCAAGATCGGGCCACTGCCCTCCAGCCTGGGCAACAGAGCGAGATTCCATCTTAAAAAAAATCCTGCACCTGTGAATAATTTTATAGGCTCTAAACTGTCATTTTCTTGATAAATATTACATTAATATATTAATATTAATAAAATAGGAATAGCTAAGTATAAACATGCTTTTCCAAAAGCTGGATTATTAATGAAGGGAGGATCGCTTTGCACAAGGAAGCCTCTCCCCGGAAGTCCAAGGAGCTCGAACCCTTAAGGAAGTTAAAATACTCACAAAATGATTTGATGCTTTCAGGGGATGAGGCTGGCAATAAGAGAAGGCTTCAAGGAGGAGGCAGCATTTGCCATCTGGCAGAGCAACCGAAGGGTAACTACAGACAGGTGCTGGGAAGAGTACTTATGGAGGAGTAAGGTGAGTCCTGCGCCCTCCCCAAAGGGTGTCTGGGGCTCTGGAAGCATAAAGCCCTCTCATGGGGCAGGGGCTGAGACGCAGGACAGAGGATAAAGGGGCACACCTCCGAGGCCCAGGATGTCACCTGGTGGCCCAGCCCTTACCCATGGGCCAGTGGGTCCCAAATGCCAGGGCAGATAACCTGAGAACCACCACTGGAGCGTGTGAAAAATCCTCATTCGAGGCCACCCTGAAGCCTCTGATCCAGGAGGTCTGGGGGCAGGGCCTGGGAAGGATTCAGGGTTCATCACGCCCTGGGTGCTGCTCAGGAGCGGGTATGGGGACAGCTGCTTGTCCACAAGAGCGACTCACGGGCTTCTCTGTGACCAGTGGAAGCAGGATCTGATTTGCTGGGGGAGGACATAGCAGGGGTAGGGGGCAGCCCTCACAGGTCTTGGGAACAGGAGTAAAGGAAACCTAAGAACTAGAAATAGCTGTGAGGCTCACATTCTGGAAGGAGCAGACCGAGGCACTGCGCCAGGCCCAGGAGATGAGAGAACATCACAGGAAGGCAGTAGCACTCCATTGTTCAACTATGGTGGTACCAGGAAGTGATCAGAAGCCCAGGACTGAGCTTCGCAGCATTCAGAGGCTTAGATGAACGTAATTCGGGAGGTAGGTGGAAGTGGAAGAGGTGGGTGAGCCCCTGAGAGCAGAACATGGAACCAGACCCCTCTGTACCCTGTGCCTCTGTTTTCTTTTCTGTAAAATGGGAGAATCCTAGAACTCATCCCACACGGGCTTTAAGGGAAGCAGAGTCCAGGCCTGGCACAGTACCTGGCTCACACCAGAGACGGGGTCTTGTGACCTGTGCTCTGCCCTGCCACCCTGCCTTCCTGCCCTTACAGAACTGCGCCTCCTCTAGCCCACATGACTGGGGGCGGCACGCCCACTCCAGGGGTGGGTACGTGACCTGGCACCTCACTTAGCAGCAGGATGGAAGCAGGATCCAAGCCCTGGTCCTGGTCCTTTACCAGACAGGTCCTGGGGGACTGTCTGCAGTGCAAATGGCACTGCCTGGAAATGCTGGAGGACACCACTGCTTCCATGTGGCGAGAATCCAGAGGAGCCCAAGGCCAACCAGGAGAAAGGGACAAGAGGACTCCAGGAGGGCAGGTTCCCTGGCCAGACCCGGCCGCGTGGGGCTCGTCCTCTCTGGAGCTTCAGCTGCAGATTTCTGCTCAAGCCAGCTAAAGCTTTCTGTCACTGGCCGCTGAGCAGCAGGGGTCCCGTGAGTAACAGTGGTTACCACTTCTGAAGATGACGAAAATTAGTCTGGATGACCCAGCACTGAGGGAGAGGGGATGATAAGGGAAAACAATAAAAAGGATCAGAGCAGAAGTAGAAGAGAGTGATACGGAGCAGAGACACGTCCACAGCATCCACGCCACCACCAGGCCACTGTAGCACACTACCAGGTGTGGCGTCAGGAGGTAAACACAAGACACTCTGGCATAACAGACCCCATCCAGCAGCAGGCCTGCCATACAGCAGAGCAGGGCACAAAAGGCTCAGGGACCATGACCAGCAGCAGGCATGGGATGTGCCGCTGAGCCGCCCAGGGTCTCAGCTTTCATATCTGTTAAATGGATATGACCCTTCCTGCCCAAGAGGCCCTCCCCAGGGCAGGTGTGGGGACCTGAGGGCTGCAGCAAGTGAAGTACATGAAATGGTGAAGAAGCAAGGGAGGAGGGTTATACTGAGAACCACTCAGGGAAGTGGGAGGCCAAGCACATCCTCATCCAAGCAACATGTGGCACAGTTCAGTAATTGCTGATTTCAGGCACCCAAATAACAAGACCCTTTGGCATCTCCAGGTACCAAGCACTGGGGAAAAAGCCCCAAGTTATGGTCCCCCTTTCCCTGCCTGCAGAGGACAGGGCCCACACCGTACCCCACAGAAGCCCAAGATGTCTCCCCAGGACTTCGGGCTCCTAAACAGATGATTGGGCCCCTGTCACCCATGTGTGTTGATGGCCACACTATTCCCTTCCTCAAATGCCATCCCCTCATCACCACCTGACCCCCCAGGTCAGCTCCTCTGGGAAGCCTGCCTTGGCTCCCACCCTCCTCAGGCCCCACCGCCCCAAGCTGCCCACACCCAGCACTGGGCAGACAGAAAGGCTGCTGGGCTCCAGAGCACTGACCCCACCAGGCTAATGCTTGGTGGTGAACATCAATGGTGGCCACCAAAGCTGGCAATTTCCCTCCTGGACACTCAGTGCCACTGTGTTGTCCCTGCCCCCAGTTAGGCATGGCTACATGACTTGCCTTGGGCAATGAGACATGAACAGAGGTGACCACGTCCCCTCCCGGAAGAAGCATTCCATTGCCAGCACCCAGGCCTCCCTGACCTCAGTAACAAGGAAGCACATGAGGCTGCCACCCACCAGCAGAGCCAGCCAAACCCACCACCTGGAAACAGCGCTGGCTGAGTGGTGACGAAGTCAGGCTGGGAACCAGAAACAAACAACTGATGAAGAGGACTTTCAGCCAGCGCTGATTCCCAACTGTGGGCAACTGTGTGTCCCCATGAGGAGATTTAGCAACACCTGAAGACCTTTTTGATTGTCACACTGAGGAAAGTGCTACTAGAATCCAGTGAGGAAAGGGCCCCTGTAATGCACAGGACAGCCCCTAAAACAAAGAATTATCCAGCCCAAAATGTCCACAGTGCTGAACTTAAGAAGTGGGATACACACTGAGCCACTGCAGGGCAGATCACAGCCCCCAAGAGTCTCTGGATCCAGAGTGCATGCTGAACGAGTTGTGAGTAAACCTGTTTCCTCTGGCCTCTCGGGGCTGTTTGTCACTGCAGCCTAACCTGGCCTATCCTGACTAACAAGCACTCTTTCAGGGACACAGCTTGTGCCTTGTGTCTACAGCCCCAAATTGTTAGCAAAACACCTGCTGCGCAGGCATTTGGAGGTGCAGCTTGGAAGACAACAGGGGGAGGCAGCAGCAGCCTCTCAAACCCTCCCAGGAGGGACCCCAATCTCCAAACGCCAAGGCTTGACCTAAGTCTGCCTTTGCACAAACTGATCCCCCTGCCAGGAGCCCTTCCTCAGCTGGCAAACTCCTGCCCACCCACCAAGAGCAGCTCAAGCGCCCTCCTCATCGAGAGGCAGGAATCATGGCTTCCACTGAAGACTGCTCCACGCTCGGCATCAGACCATGAGCCCCTCGAGGCCAAAGACGGCTCTTTATTTCAGCATCCCTGTGCCCCCTGCAGACCCCGGGCCTGGCAGGCTCTCTGCAAACACTCCCCGAGTGCTGCCAGGTTTCTGGGCCACGCTCCAGTCCCGTGTCCCCTGCCTGCCTGCTCTGCGGCATCTTGGTTCACTTGCTGATTGTTTGGGAATTTGGATTTTCCTCCTATTAACAGTGCCAGAAACTGAAATGGCCTGATATAAAGACAACATACGAACAGAATTTTAAAGCCAGTACAAACATTTGAATTGTCTGAACAGCTCTAGGGAAGAACCAGATAAACTGGAAGCTGCCATGTGTCTTTTTTATTGAGTGGCGGCATCTTTCCTTTGACTGGGGAGTCACCAACCACCTTACCTGAAGACCCTCCCCCAGTTTGGGTGCCCCACCCAGGGGAGGCAGGCAGAGCCCAAGGTCCGGGCGCCCCTCAGTGCAGGCATAGCAGCCTGAGTCAGTGCACTCCCTCAGACCCAGAACAGCTTCCAGGGGTGCCTGGAAGCAGCTTTTCCCAGTGAACAGGACAAGAGTGAGAGGCAGAGTGGGTAACCCACCTTTGGCACCTCCTGGAGAGGTCATCAGAGCTGCAGGGGCTGAAAGCAGCACAGGGACTGAGGTGCCTTTGAGACTCCCCTCCTCAATTCAATTTTCAGGAAGGAGGAAGGCAGGCGAGGGCAGGAGATCACGCGAGGCAGTGTTCTGCCACATCCAAGGGGTCACCACTTCAGATGGGGAATCATCCTGACCTCTGGCTGATCACAGATGTTAAGTCTATTCCCTTAATGGCTCTTGACATCTCCGCTTTTTAGTACGAAAATTCTTGACTTGAAATCGTTTTTGAGTCTTTTACTACCCCCTTGCAGATGCAGTAATTTTTCTTTCCCCTAATTAGGGATGGGACCTAAATTGTGGGAAGCAGGGGAGTGGGCTGCTGGGAGAGGGAGGTGGTGGGGGCAGGTCGGCAGGCTTGGTTCTAGCACCTCCTCCTCTCCCCACCACCCCCACTCCCCCATCCCCATCAGTTGGCCAGCCTCAGGGCTAATGATTCAGTTGGTTCTCTTCACAGCAGCTTCTTAATCCCAAGCATGCAAAGTCGTTTAGTATCAGCCTAATGAGCGAGCTAAGGCAGAAATTCCCGTGACATTTTCCTCCCTTGGACTCACTGGGGGAGGGAGAAGCCGGCTCAGGAAAGCCTGAATTGTTCTAGCACCTATCCTCAAGGTACCCCACACTCCTAAAATAGCAGCACAAGTGCGTGTGTCCCCAGCCTGTGTTCTGGATGCTGACACTCTTTGAAAGGCTGTGTTCCAGAGGAGACTGAAAGACTTCACCCAAATTCTGCTGCCAACACTCCTTACCTGGCCTAAGGGCTGGGGGCAGCTCCCGGTCCCTGGATCTCAAGCTCTTAAGGTTGAGTTGTCTTTGCCCTGTTGCTGCACCTTCAACCACAGGCAGGGAGAGTTTCCTGGTCTGATTTTGGTCTTCTCTGTCAAGCACGGGGCTGGCCTGGGAGCAGAGGCGGACCCCAAACCGCAAACCCTGCCCTGAGATGCTAGCTGCCACAGGGCAGACCAGTGGACTACATGCCACGCCCTCTGGCGGGTGTGCCACAGGCCCTTAAATAGGACAAACACCCGGGGGACAGAGGAGGCACAGGGAAGTCTCGGTAGAGCCGCTATGTGAGCCAGGCCCTGGAGGGGAGGGAGAGGCAAGCTGCCAGAGCATGCTGGAGAAGGCCTGCTAAGCACCAGGAGAAGCAGAGGCAAAGACCAGGTCATGGGCACTGGGGTTTCCTGGGCCCCCCTGGCCACAAGCACGAGTCAGCCCTGACCCCATCTCAGAAAACTTAAACCACAAGGCCCCTTACTCGAATATCTCCCTGGCCCCTCAGATATTTTCAGGATGGCAGGTCAAAGGAAGGTCCCAAGATGTCAGGTCACATGGGCTCTGGCCTTGACCTTGACCCAGTCCCTCCCTTCTCAGTCACAGATTCACCTGCAAGCCCTGAGAAGAGCAGGATAGAACACCGTATTCGCTTCCCATTGCTGCTGTAACAAATCACAAAAGTAGTGGCTAAAAACAACACAAATGTATTATTCTCTTAGGGTTCTGAGTCAGAGGCAGGCTTCCTTTTGGAGGCTCCAGGGAGAAGTTGATTCCTTTGCTTTCTTTAGTTCTACAGGCTGTCCGCATTCCTTGGCTTGTGGCCACAGCACCCCAACCTCTGCTTCCACTGTCACATCTCCTCTGATCCTCCTGCCTCCTTGTGATTACACTGGGCCCACCCAGGTAATGCAGGAACATTTTCTATCTCAAGACCACTCACTCATTCACATCTGTAAGCCAAGAGCAGTGGCACGTGCCTATAATCCCAGCTACTTGGGAGGCTAAAGTGAGAGGATCACTTGAGGCCATGAGTTTGATGCTGCAGTGTGCTCTGATCACACCTGTGAATAGCCACTGTACTCCTGCCTGGGCGACATAGTGAGACCCCCATCTCTAAAAGATAAAAATTTAAAAATCCCATCTGTAGTCACGTCACACTCTTTTACCACACAAGGCAGCACATTCACAGGCTCTGAGGAGTAGGACCTGCCGTCTTTGGTGGGGAGTGGCAGGGGCCTTACTTTGCCCACCACAACCCCAAGGCTCCCACAGCTCTGCCGTCCCAGGGTTCTTAGACACCGCCTGGAAGCATTCACGTGTCAGGCAGGAACGAATAAGGACTTGTCAGGAGTTCATAAGGGGCTTCAACAGTCAATGAGGAGTCGATGGGGAGGAGCCCAGCATTCAGCTTCGCACAGTGCCTGCAGATTCCCAAAAGGCACTGGGTACAGCCCTACATGGCCACAGGGGTCCCTGATGGGAATCGGGGGGAAGAAGCCCAGGGAAGAGATGTGGGGGAACTGGGTGCTGGAGACCAAAGGCCCCAGGCCTGGAAGCCTCGACTATAAACTGGGGAGCTGGGTGATAATTACTGATACTTGGGCTCATCCTGAGGTCCATGAGAGGTGCCCAGGCACCTGACCCTAAAACAGGCAGCGCTTCATCAGCTACCCGAGACCCTCCAGTTTCAGAGAGGACTCCAGGCGCCTGAGCATGACCCAAATAAACGAGAGGCTAACACCCGTAATCCCCAGGCTCTCTCCTTCCCCGCCCAGGCCTGCTCTCCCTGTCCCAGGCAGAAACAGGGACAGAGGAGGTGGTGGCAGGACTAGTGAGGGCCAGGCACTCCGCCCCCCTCACACCGGATCTCAGCAGCCACTGGGTGGGTACAACGGTTGCAATTTTTTTTTTTTTTTTTTTGAGACAGGGTCTCCCTCTGTCACCCAGGCTAGAATAGAGTGACACGATTTCGGCTCACTGCAGCCTCCACCTCCCGGGTTCAAGTGATTCTCCCGCGTTCAAGCAATTCTCCCGCCTCGGCCACCCAAGTAGCTGGGACTACAGGCGTGTGCCACCATACTCGGCTAATTTTTGTGTTTTTAGGAGAGACGGAGTTTTGCCATGTTGAACAGGCTGGTCCTGAACTCCTGACATCAAGTGATCTGCCTGCCTTGGCCCCCTAAAGTGCTAGGATTACAGGCACGAGTCACTGCACCAGGCCTCTTGTTTTATTATTTGTAGAGACAGGGTCTCACTATGTTGCCCACTAGGTTGCTGGTCTCAAACTCCTGGGCTCAAGCAATCCTCCCGCCTTGGCGTCCCAGAGTGCCAGAGTGCTGGGATTACAGATGTGAGCCACTGTGCCCAGCCCATCACCTCTTTTCAAGTGGGGAAATTCATAGCAGTTCAGTTTCCTGACCAAAGACTCACAGCAGATAAGAAGCAGAACCATTAGTCGGGCGACATGGCGGGCGCCTGTAGTCCCAGCCACTCGGGAGGCTGAGGCAGGAGAACGGCATAAACCCAGGAGGCGGAGCTTGCAGTGAGCTGAGATCCGGCCACTGCGCTCCAGCCTGGGCGACAGAGCGAGACTCCGTCTCAAAAAGTAAAAATAAAAAAGAAGCAGAACCACAATCTAAACCCATCCAAATACCAGTAATTCCCAGGCTCCTTCACTCCCACCCAGGCCTGCTCTCCCCAAATCTGTCAGGAAACCCTCCTCATCCCACAGCACTGTATGACTTCCTGGGGAGAAAAGGGACCTGTGTTATGGTGGCGGCAGGCGCGGGGGGCACCAGGTCTGTTGGGGATGAGGCTTCTGGGACTTCTGGAAGAGGGTCGTCCTGGACAGAGCTGCCTCTCCACCCAACCACCTGCTGCCCCAACCCTCCCTCAGAACCTTGACCCCAGGAGGCCCAAAGATGGGTGCCATTGCCCCAGGGGCCCCAAGACCTAAGGAGCAGTCTCTGAGGAGGCCTGAAGTGAAGGGCCCAGAAGGCACTTCCTAAGGTCCCGCCTCTGGCATGTCAGGACGCTATGGAATAGATATACCCTGGGTCAATCCAGCCCAGAAGCCAGGGGAGCCGGCACCCTGTTCCTCCCCTCTCCACAGGGTTGACAGTCCTTCTGTCCAATATCAAACCTTCCAGGCAGAAGGAACCATTCCTATGAAGTAGATTTCAGCTCAACCATAGGAAGAGTTTGTTGGCTTCCAAAGGAAGGCAGTCGAGACGTGATGAGCACCCCGTGATAAGAAGGATTCAAGTAGATGCCAGATGCCAGCAGGCAGGGAAGAGGGGCCAATCTGTGGGGAAGGAAGCAGGGCTAATGTTTTAGCAGCCCCACCCCACCTCTAAAGGGTTCCACCAATGAGATAGAAATCAGCTGGGTCACAGGACTGCAGCTCATGGGAATGGTAGGTCAGCTGGGCCTCTGGAGGAGGTGAGAATGAGCCTGGGGCCTCAGAGGACCCCAGTGCCAAGAGTCAGCCTCAGAGCCAGCTCTTGGCAGACGGGCACACCCCCCATCTTCTTCCTGCCAGCCTCCAGGCCTGTCAGGCTCTGCAGCTGGGAGCCATGGCTACAGTCCCCAAACAGCTGGAATAACCCCTCAGAGCCCCATGCAGGGGGTCACAGCTGCCACCAAGCCAAAGCCAAGAGGCAGGACCCTGAGCATTAGAGAGAAATGTCAAAAGAAGGATGCAGAATTCCAGAAGGGCAGAAGAACTGAGGCCAGCACGGGCAGCCTCCCACTCCCTGAGACACACAGCTCTGCGGTGCAGGCCACCGGGCAGCCTCCCTGCTGTCCCTGCACACACACTCTGCACCTTCTGCATCTGAAACCCAGCTCGTCACCTCCCAGCCACTGCCCAGACTCACCCCTTGGGCTTCCCTCACCCCCACCACTCAGGCCTCTGCAGCAGGTGCCTACCTCCTCGCGCAGCAAGTCTCGCCCCATCTGCTCCTAGCACACCGGGCTTCCTGCCCTGCCCCCACGGGTCGGTTCTTTCACACTTCTCACCACCTGCCCACGCTGTCCGCCCCTAGAACGCCCCCATCCCTGCCTACCATGGACAACATCGGAAGCCTCTTCCTCACACCATCCTCTCAGAGAGCGGTCCGAGAGGAAGGACACGGAGGAACCCAGGGTGCTGGAAAGGGCAGTTAGACCGAGACCTGAAGGGCCAGCACACGGTGTATCCTCCTGACCTGAATGCCTCCCACGTGAAGGACAATCCACAGAGTCCACTTTGTGCCAACCCTAAACATCCAGCCCATATCCCGGACTGGTGTGCTAGCAACCATCCTGGAGAAACCCTACTTGTCAGGATCAGAACTCAAGATAGAGAGGAATGAGCCCCATTTGCAGGGAGTGGGCAATGGGGGCTTTTCTTTTCTTTTTTTGGCCAGCGTTTTCTGGAACTAAATTCTTCCTGATAAGGAATAAAACTCCAGGGACAGGAGGAATGTCTGGGGACCTGAGGGGTAAGACAACTCCTGTGCCAGTTTGGTTACCTGGGCCAAGAAATGCTTTTTTTTTTTTTCTGAAACTCATCTGAACTGGATTTTCTGTCACTTGCATTCAACAAGAGCCCTGGCTGCTTCAATGTCCAAATCGAAACGTCACCTTCCATCATTTCCATCACCAACCTGCGCCTCCAATCTTGAAAACAGACCCATCCTATAGCCAAGCCAGAGGTCCCCATCGTCCTCCCCTGCTCTTCCTCCTCATCCCTTCCTCCGCAATCACTGTGGAAAGGTTTCCTTGGGGCTTGCAGGCAGCCAAGGGCCAGTGGTCCCTCTCCCAGGGAGATGGCTCACCATGTGCTGGGAGGAAAGGCAGGAAGAGGAAGGCAGATGGCCTCTCAGCTGAGGAGGGAAAAAGAGAATCCCCAATAACACTAGCTGGCTGATTGCATATAATTATGAAGAGAAAAAGTTCTTTAAAATTAGCTTCCCAAATACAGACATAATTTCAAGTGTCCCTCGCGGTGTGATTACAGCGCCAGTCCAACAAATGTTTTACCGTCAGTACAGAATGCTCAGGCCCCTGCAGGCAAAAAAATAACAAAGCCAACAACAGCGCCAGGGCCAGACAGCTCCCACAGAAGCACTTCCAGCTGCCCAGGAAAGCACCAGGCCAGGAAGCCCAGCCCAGAACCAGTCTTGCTCCCCTCTACAGCTGGCCTCGGGCTCTTCCCAAGAAGGCACCAGGCACATCATTCTTCATTCTCTCTAATCTTCAGGGCCTTTGATGTTCAGACTCAAATGCCAAGAGCAACCAGCTAATGTCAACAAGGATGGCTTCACTTGCTGTGTGCCTCCTATGCTGGGCTCTACACATCGGTTTTCCCGTCTGGAAAATAGCATGGCCAGGCGTGTAACTCAGGACACTACCGGAGGGTGGAATGAATGAGGCTGGCACATAGTGGCATCCAGTCAGTGTCACCAGCTCCTCCCCGAGCTCCTCCCCGCCTCCCATTTAACCTCATTCTTCAGATGTGGCACCTGAAGCTCAGAAAGGCTCCAGGTAGTCAAAGAAGAGCAAAGAAGCAAACCCAGCTCTGCCAAGTCCAACCTCCATGCTCTTGTCACACTGGGTCCTTGCTGGGCTTGAGGGATGACGGGAGGTGCCACTCCTGGGCAGCACTGGCAGGCCGGGTGCACTCAGACCTCGACTGCTGCTTGGCCCTCCTTGGGACCCTGGGTTTGGGCCTTGATTTTAAAGCACCACAGGCTCTGGCACGGTGTCCAATCCCCATGGCTCCCTTGTCCCCTAGACTCTCCACCTCATAGGGCCCCCCCGTTTTTACACAGAAGAGAGCCCAAGAACCCTTTTATAAGCAAGGCCCAGAACTGAGAGGGACTTATCTGAGTTCACAGAGAAGTCAAGTCAGGGGGAGATTAACACACTGTCACCAGGCACCCACGCTGAGCCCAGCATGGGGAGGGTGGGCACACTGGCATTCCCAGCCTCCACCTGCACCCATGGAAAGGCTACCACAGCCCCATTCCAAAGATGCAAAAATCGAGGCTCAGGGTCCCCCACAAGGACCAGAGTGCCAGGATTTTCCATCCAGGCCTCCTGACCCCCAGACCTAAGGTCCTTACGGCATCCACAGAAGCCTGGAGCAGGAACCCAGGCGCTCTGACTCCCAGATCACATCAAGCACACGTGAGCACACAGCCACGCAGGCCTTGACATGGATGAGGGAGGACAGCACGCCAGTCCCCAAAGCAGGCCTGACCCACTGCCTGGAAACAGAGCTCACCGGGTGGCAGTGCAGCCAGGCTAGAACCAGAAGGGAATGATGAAGGACCCTCAGCCAGCACTGGTCCTCAGCGGAGCAATTTTACTCCCTCCTCAGAGGACATCTGGAAGTACCTGCAGACATTCCTGGAAGACGAGAGTAGTACTGGCATTCAGCGGGCGGAGGCCAGGGATGCCGCTGGGCACAGCTGACGGGCAGAGTCTGTGGGGAACCCAGCCAAAGCTGGGCCTAATGTGGTCCTGGCTGATGCCCACTGGGCCAGCCAAGCTTCCACCCCATGATAGCCCGGGCACCCTCTGCCCAGCCCCGCTGCATTCGACTCAGCCTCCAGGCACCAGGAGACTCCAGCATGGCAGGGCTCAGGCCAGGGGGCTGGGCTGAAGAGCGCACTCCCCTGCCTCAGCCGAACCCACCAGTCACACACTCACCCACCCCCCAGCCAGGGCGCCCCAGACCATAACGGTCTTTCCCTAGAGGAACCTCTGTCCCAGATCCAACTGCCGCTTCACTTGGTCTTCACAATGATGCCCCCAGCTCTCCACATGCTCATTACCACGTGACCCCTCACCAGGATTCCTACTCAACAAGCAGGATGCCGTTCTGTGACCAGTCCAGGCCCGCATGGGCTCAACACCCATCTGCTGACAGCACAACAGCAAATACCCAATCTGTGGGGCAGACACGACCCACGCCTACATGCACACAGCAGAAAGGACAATGGACAGTGTCCATAGGGTTCTAGGGCCTCCAAGGGCAGAGCTGAGCTGGGGTGTGCGGGCTGCCCTGCAGAGCCCAGCTCTCTGCACTGGCCCTGGCAGCCAGGCCGTTTCAGCCCTCTGTGTTGTAACTGTGCTAGTCCTCAAGGCGCCCTTGGGGTGGGGGGACGTAGCCCTCCTCCCAGTCAGAAGTCTGAGTGCTCCAACATCATCTTCTCTTCCTCCACTCCCCAACCTCCCCTTCCTCGTGAAGTCAGGCCTTGACTTCAGTCCTTCCTTCCCCGCTCTCAGCCCTGCACTAAGGTGTTTGCAAACCCTAAACCAATGTTTGCAAACATGAATGTGCCGTCTGTACTGGCACCTCTTGGGGGCCCTTTTAAAACACAGATTCTGAGTCCGTGGATACAGGGTGTGTGGCGATGCTGAGGAACCAGGAGTGCTGAGGCCGCCGGCCCCATACAGACAACATTCTGAGTAGTTGAGGAGTAGCTGAGGTGCTAATGAGTCCTCAGACCTGGATGGACTCTGAAGAGTCGATATCCACAGCCACCGCACTATCTAGACCGCCACTGCCTGGACAATCGCAGCAGCCTCCCCCGCCCAATCCCACAGGCCCCCAGCCTCCACCCAGCAGCCAACCTCACACACCTGCTATGGCTTCCCCAGCCTTCAGGGCAAAGCCCAAGCTTGTATGGCTTATAGGATCCTGTGCAATCAGGCCTCAAAGGGATCCTCACCCCGACTGCCAAGCTCTAGGCAGACTAAACTTCTCTCAGCTCCTGGGGCACTCCAGCCAGGCCCCCACCGCCTCGGCTCCACCTCTCCCGGGAGGAGGGAGGGTCTAGGGGCATCCAAGCTCTTACATCTGGGTGGTCCCACAGAGGTCAGTCAACCTCTGTGAGGAGCCTCAGTTTCCTCCTCCGTTCTACCCGAGGATATGTGGGGCCTCCTCCTCCTCCTCTTCCCTGCCTAGAGCAGTCCCTTGGCAGGTGGCTGCTCTGTGGGTGACTTAAGAATAAGACAGAAGGGGCCGGGCGCGGTGGCTCACGCCTGTAATCCCAGCACTTTGGGAGACCGAGGTGGGTGGATCACGAGGTCAGGAGATCCTGGCTAACACGGTAAAACCCTGTCTCTACGAAATATGTAAAAAATTAGCCGGGCATGGTGGTGGGAGCCTATAGTCCCAGCTCCCCGGGAGGCTGAGGCAGGAGAACTTGCAGTGAGGCGAAATCGTGCCACTGCACTCCAGCCTGGGCAACTAAGCGAGACTCTGTCTCAAAAAAAAACAAAAAACAAAAAGAGTAAGACAGAAGGAAGCAAGAAGCAGAGCTGAATCACCGCCGGTATGGGCTTTTCCAAAAACTCACCTATGTCCATGGCTCAGAGGAGGCTGAGAGGGGACATCCTCCCCAGGCCAGCCTATGACGTCTCCCCCAGACCAGCAAGCAGTGCCAGGCCGCACACCACCCATACAGCTAAGTCACCCAGGGGGTGTCAGCTGGCTGCGGCCCCTGGGAGCTGGGTGAAGCCATCATGTTATCAGTGCATGCCCTGTGCTGGGTGCTAGACACAGACTCCTCATCTCCCCTCACACCAGCCCTACGATCGCCTCCCTGGCGGAAGCTTAGGGACACTCAATGACCTTCCAGGGCCACCAAGCTTCCCAGTGAAGCAGCCAGGACCCGAGCCACTGAGCCCGCCTGCTCCATGTTCTTCACCACTTGACATGTGTATGTCCATACCTGCCAATCAGAGCGTCGGGACAGGATCCACTGCAGGCACAGGGAGAGGCAGGGGGTGCTCCTCCCCCAGCCAGCCCACCACTTCCTCAAGACTCTCGGCCCAGGCTTCCAGGGGCTCCCCGCAGCCACCCACCTGCACTGGCCCTACATGCCCAGAGTCCATGTTTGGAGGACTCCTGGCTCCAAAGAGTCACGCCTTGGCACAGGCTTGCCTGCTTTCTCCACTACCTTCCATCATCTGTGAACAAGCTCCCTGCGCCCTCAAACATACCTCTCAAGGGTCACCACCCGCGGAAAGCTTTCTTCCATCTTCCCAGATAGAGAAACTTGCCCTGTTCCTCGAGCAGGGTTCATCTAACCCTTCACCTCCTGTCTCTGACTCCCCACCAGATGGTGTCCCGGAGTGTGGGAGGAACTCAGTACTCCAGCACCTCACATGGTGTCTGAAACCCAGACCACAGCACCACCACCACAGTAATACCATCCACTGCTGATTGGGGCCTACAGTGGGTTATCTGTAGTATTTGTAAATAAATCTAGCAGGCAGTGGAACTTTATACCATTAATAATTATTTCAACTGACACACCAACCACAGAAGTTAAGAAGTGCTTTGTTTATCCTACAGACAGAGAAACAGTCTCAGAGAAGCTCCATAACTTGCTAGACAGAAGCAGAAGCAAGTTTGACCCGGTCCCTCCGATTCCAAAGCCAGCTTCTGGGCCCTGTGGCAGGCAGCTGGAGGGATGGGAAGTAATGAAGCCGCTGCAGGGCACAGTCACAGGCATCTGGTCATGTCTGGTCTTCGAGGCTGAGCACTGCCCTAGGGACACTGGGCGCAATGCTGTTCATTTAATATCATCAAAGGATAACAGGCATAGATAGGCCTGGGCGCCTTATCAGCACCACCCAAAGCTTTTAAAAGGGTCACCTAGAGTCACAGACCAGGTTTTTTTTTTTTACATAAATTCAACTTTTATCTTAGATTCAGGGGTACACGTGCAGGTTTGTTACAAGTATAATGTGTGACACTGAGGTTTGGAGTATGAATGATCTCATTACCCAGGTACTGAGCATAGCACCCAATGGGTAGTTTTTCAGTGTCTACTGTTCCCATGTTTGTGTCCATATGTACCCAAGGTTTAGTTGGTTAGAAAGCCAAACCAACATTTGGCTTTCTGTTCCTGCATTAATTTGCTTAGAATAATGGCCTCCAGCTGCATCTATGTTGCTGCAAAGGACATGGTTGTGTTGTTTTTCATGGCTGAGTAGTATTTCATGGACTATGTTGTGGGGTAATTTGATGAGAGCCTTTGCCTTCCACCTCCTGTAAAATAAACTCAAACTGCATGCCGGGGCCTGGAAAGCACTGAGAAACCTGGCCCTGCCTGCTTCCCCACGGACCTGTCCTCGCAGGCCTTGCCCCGCCATGTCCTCCAGCCACAGCTCACCAACATACCAAGCTCTGGCTCCCTCCTGAGTCCCTAGGGCCTCTGCACTTGCTATTCCCGCTTCCCCTGCCTGAGATGATACAGCCCCAGCTTTCTGCAGCTGACTCCTTTCTGACCTGTCAGCAGCAGCCACAGCTCTCTCCTTGGGAAAGGCTTTCTCTGACTATGTGAGGACAGTCCCCAGACCCCTTCATACCACTGTTATTACTTCGTTTTCATCCCTGTCACTGGTTGACATGTCTGTACCCTCCCCATAGCCCTCAAAGACTAAAATTCCAAATGACAAGACCTTGTCCATCTTGGCCACCATGAGGCCACATGCACCACGAGGCCTGGCACAGAGGGAGGTCAACAGATGTCTGTAAACAGCTCTGCGGGGGATGTAGGAGTTGTTCTAGTGAAAAAACACACAAAAAGAACAACAACAGGAAATCCTGGGTCTGGATGCAATCTGAAAACAACACAAGCACCCAGCAGCACAAGGAGGAGAGAGCGCAGGAGCTAGTCCTGGCTGCAGATTCACCACTGGTTTCCCCACTGAGAATCCCAAGGGCTCTCTCAGTTGGAATGTTCTAGAATGTAGGGGCTCGAATGTTCTAGAATGTATGGGCTCCAATGTTCTAACATCCTCCTCTTCCAGCTGAGAAAAATGAACTTCTTCATGGAGGTTGGGGGTTGCCACACAGATACCACCAGGCCCCAATCCAGGAACAAAACTTCCCACCACCACACAGGACACTGACGCCACTGAGTCCCTTGGTCAGTCACCCACAGAGCCTTCTCTCTGTCAGCAAAGGCCAAGTTCCTGGAGGACCAGGACTGACAACACCTGGTTCGGTAGAGCTGGGCACACGGCGGGCGCTCAGAAAAGCTTTCTGAATGATGACAGTTGTTCCTTATGAATCCGACTTCTCCGCCCCTCCCCATGCCCAGCCCAACACCATCTGGGCACCTGCCAGGTACTAATTCAGGAAAGGTCTATGGGCTGCTGGCCAATGCGCAGGCCCTAATCACACACTCTGTGTGCAGACATGTTCCCAGGGCTTGACCCTCCCTGTATCCAGGCCCTTTGCAATGACTTTGCCACCTCCGCCAAGGGGTAAAGTTTATTTTCTTACCCCTTGAATGTTAGCTGGCCTTGGGTCTTGTTTTGGCCAACAAACTGTAGAAACGCAAACGGGCCTCCAGAGGCCTTGGAAACATCTTGTTAGTGTCAGGAACAAGTCCAGCAGCCTGAGGAAAGCCAAGAAGGAGGCCAGGTCATGCCCAGCGCCTTCGGTTAGCCAAAGGCCAAGCCCCAGGGCAGAGACCCCTTACCAGACTGCAAGCTGACTGCACACATACAAGGGATTCCTGGCAAGACCAGAGCTAAGCAGCAGAGCCCACAGAACTGTGGGATGAAAAACTGCTTATTGCTTAAAGCCGGTAGTTTTTAGGATGGTTTGTTATGCAACAATAACTGATAAAAACTTTTACCTACATGTAATGGAATCAGAAAGGGAAGGAAGACATTTATATTCACAAAGATGTCCAATGCAGCTGTATCTACAACAGCAAGAAAACGGGAAAAATCGGCCGGGCACGGTGACTCACGCCTGTAATCCCAGCACTTTGGAAAGCCAAGGCGGGTGGATCACTTTAGATCAGGGTTAGAAAACAGCCTGGCCAACATGATGAAACCCTGTCTCTATCAAAAGTACAAAAATTATCCGGGCATCGTGGCGTGTGCCTGTAATCCCAACCACCCAGAAGGCTGAGTCAGGAGAATCACTTGAACCTGAGAGGCAGAGGTTGCAGTGAACCAAGATTGCCGCCAATGCACTCCAGCCTGGGTGACAAGAGCAAAACTCCATCTCAAAAATAGAAAATTAGCCAAGTATGGGCTGGTCCCAGTGGCTCATGCATATAATCCTAGCACTTTGGGAGGCCAAGGCAGGCAGAAGTTCAAGAGGTCAGAAGTTCAAGACCAGCCTGGCCAACATGGTGAAACCCTGTCTCTACTAAAAATACAAAAATTAATGGCCAGGCACGGTGGCTCACGCCTGTAATGCCACCACTCTGGGAGGCCGAGACGAGCGGATCACGAGGTCAGGAGATCGAGACCACCCTGTAACACAGTGAAACCCCGTCTCTACTAAAACTACAAAAAAATTAGCCAGGTATGGTGGTGGGCACCTGTAGTCCCAGCTACTCGGGAGGCTGAGGCAGGAGAATGGCATGAACCTGGGAGGCGGAGCTTGCAGTGAGCCGAGATAGCGCCACTGCACTCCAGCCTGGGCAACAGAGCGAGACTCCATCTCAAAAAAAAAAAAACAAAAAAAAAATACAAAAATTAGCCGGACGTGGTGGTGGGCGCCTGTAACGCCAGCTACTTGGGAGGCTAAGGCATGAGAATTGCCTGAACCCAATTCTCAGGAGGCAGTGGTTGCAGTGAGCTGAGATCACGCCACTGCACTACAGCCTGGGCGACAGCGAGATTCTATCTAAAAAAAAAAAAAAAAAAGACCAGGCACAGTGGCTCACACCTGTAATCCCAGCACTTTGGGAGGCCAAGGAGGGCAGATCAGGAGGTCAGGGGTTCGAGACCAGCCTGGTCAGCTTAGTAAAACCTGGTCTCTACTAAAAATACAAAAATTTAGGCAGACATGGTGGTGCATGCCTGCAGTCCCAGCTACTCAGGAGACTGAGGCAGGAGAATGGCCTGAACCCAGCAGGCGGAGGCTGCAGTGAGCCGAGATTACGCCACTGCACTCTAGCCTGGGCGACAGGGCAAGACTCTGTCTCAAAAAAAAAGAAAAAGAAATTAGCCGAGTGTGGTAGTACATGCCTAAGGTCCCAGTTACTCAGGAGGCTGAAGCGGGAGGCTTTCGTGAGCCCAGGAGCTCAAGGGGGCAGTAAGCTATGATGGCACCACTGCACTCCTGCCTGGGTAACAGAGCAAGACCCTGTCGCAAAAAAAAATTAAATAAGATTACAATGCAATAAATCACAAGCATAGACATTCAGTAGATCTATTCTGAAGTAATTTAAAATGATCACTGTCTATTGTACTTTTTTTTAAGTCTTTAGCTTTTAAAGATCACACTAAAATTTTTTGTTTTTTTTTTTTTTTTAATTTTATTTTTGAGACAGAGTTTCATTCCATCGCCTAAGCTGGAGTGCAATGGCGCGATCTCAGCTCACTGCAACCTCTGCCTCCCAGGTTCAACCAAGTCTCGTGCCTCAGCCTCCCAAATAGCTGGGATTACAGGTGCGCGCCACCATGACCAGCTAATTTTTGTATTTTTAGTACAGACGGGGTTTCATCATGTTGGCCAGGCTTGTCTTGAACTCCTGACCTCAGGTGATCTACCCACCTCAGCCTCCCAAAGTGCTAGGATTACAGGCATGAGCCACCATGCCTGGCCCCCCACACTAAAATTGTTTTATATGAAATTATATGTTTGAGATTTGCTTTAAAACAATATGGGGTCCAGGCATGGTGGCTCATGCTTAATTGTAATCCCAGCACTTTGGGAGGCCAAGGTGGGCAGACAGCTTGAGCCCAGGAGTTCAAGACCAGCCTGGGCAACATAGCAAAACCCAGTCTCTATAAAATCTACAAATATTAGCTGGGCATGGTAGTGCGTGCCTGTAGTGCCAGCTATTTGGGATGCTGAGGTGGGAGGATCGCCTGAGTCCAGATCAAGGCTGCAGTGAGCCATGATCACGCCACTGCACTCCAGCTTGGGCAACAGAGTGAGACCCTGTCTTGAAAAACAATAGTAATAAAATGGGGAAGGCCTGGCAAGGTGGTTCATCCCTATAATCCCAGCATTTTGGGAGGCTGAAGTGGCAGGATCACTTGAGCCCAGGAGCTCCAGACCAGCCTAGACAACATAGTGAGACCTCATCTTTACAAAAAATACAAAAATTAGCCAGCCTTGTGGTGTGCACCTGTAGTGCCAGCTACTTAGGAGGCTGAGGTGGGAGGATCAATTGAGCCCAGGAGGTTGAGGCTGGAGTAAGTCCAGGAGGTAAGCCCAGGAGTAAGCCATGACTGCACCACTGCACCACCGTACTCCAGCCTGGATGACAGCGCGAGACCCTGTCTCTAATAATAATAATAACAATAATAATAGGGAAATAAAACAAGAGCAGCTATAAGTTAATAATGGTTAACACTTGGTATTAAGGGGGAGGGAGATGTTTATTTTATTATAAGCACATTTATGTATATGTATTATTTTCATAATAAAGTATTAAATTTAAAAAAGAACAGTCTAAAGACTATACAAACATGGAACTTGTTGACGCTACAACACTGGGTGCGGAAAGAAATCAAAATGCTCCATATACGAGGATTTCAACTCTGAGTGTTAGATACAAAAGGGGAGAGAATATACAGAAAGGAAATGGATGGAGGGTAGAAGGATGATTTGTCTCTTGAAATTTTTATTTCATGATGTTAAATTGTCTTAAGAGAGGACCAGGCCGGGCGCGGTGGCTCACACCTGTAATCCCAGAACTTTGGGAGGCCTAGGAGGGTGGATCACAAAGTCAGGAGTTCGAGACCAGCCTGGCCAATATGGTAAAACCCCATCTCTAATAAAAATACAAAAATTAGCTGCGCGTGGTGGCAGGCACCTGTAGTCCCAGCTACTTGGGAGGCTGAGGCAGGAGAATTGCTTGAACTCGGAAGGCGGAGGTTGCAGTGAGCCGAGACCATGCTACTGCACTCCAACCTGGGTGACAGAGTGAGACTCCGTCTCAAAAAAAAAAAGAGGAACAAAAATTTGGGAAAAACATGATACCCTTTCATTTCCTTCAGCTGGGGCTCAACGTGAATCAAGGACTGGCTGGCTGGTGGGGGGCCCCTCCCAGAAGCATGTGGGACTCAGGGAGGGTAGATTTTGCTAGAAGCCACAGGAGGTAGCTGAGGAAATCCAGACTTGGCTGGGCTGCGGAGAGGACCCTCACCAGCCCGCAGCAGGCCCCAGCTCCCTGCCCCAGCTGGCCTCAAGGCAGGGAGAGTACCAGGTGAGAGGGTATCAACCAAGATCGGTCCTCCCTAGTGCAAGAGTCCACAGCAGCAGCCCCTCTCTCAGATCAGTTTAGAGATAAGAGATGAGGACTGCCTCTAAAACACATCTTTAGCCAGAAAAAAAGAAAAAAAAAAAGCTTTGAAAAGAACATAAATTATAATCAGACTAGCCATTATCTGCTAGAAACCACCTCTACCAATTCAGTCTGCATCTCTTCTGATCCCCCAACCCACCCCAAAACTGGGTACTGATACCCCCATTTTCAGATGAGGAAAGGGAGGTCCCCACCTGCCCAAGCTCAGCCACCTGCCCTGGGTACCAGGCTGGGCTCAGAAGCCTGGAAGAAGACTAGGGCCAGCACGCCTGATGGCCTCCTTCCCGAACAGCACCTGTCCTGGGGACACATGCCGGGGGGGTGCAGGAGGTAGGGGACCTGCACATGCTGAATGAAGCCCCTCCCAGCCTAGCCCTGGGGGGACAGTGACTTGTGCCACACAACCTCCGCACTGCCAGGAGGGATGCCATACGCTAAACGTTTGTGTCCTCACAATATTCAGAAGTTGAAACCCTAATCCCCAACGTGATGATACTAGGAGTTGGGGCCTCTGGGAAGTAACTAGGGTTAGATGAGGTCACAAAGGTAGGGTACCCAAGGTGCAATTAGTGCTCTTCTAGGAAGAGACCAGAGCATGCTGTCTCTCCTCCCGTCATGTGAGCACGGTGAGAGTGCAGCTGTTTGCAAGCCAAGTAGAGAACCCTCACCAGAAGCCAAATCTACTGGCACCTTGGTCTTGGACCTCCAGGCTCCAGACCTGTGAGAAATAAATGTCTGCTGTTTAAACTACTCAGTGTGTGATACTTGTTACAGCAGCCCAAGCTGACCCAGAGAAGGAGAGAGAAAGCACGAGGCGGCAGGCCAAGAACTCCAAGAAATGATTGACAGGGGTTCTTTTTCGATCCTGGGGTTGTATTAGAACAGAAAAGTAAAGTTATATGCGCATATTATTTTCAGAACACTGACGGTTCAAAGTCAGTGTAGGTATAGAATCATCTACAAGCTTTACTAAATGAAAATAAGTGAAGTGTGGGAGGGCCGTCATGTATGTGCCTACACGCATCTGTCTTCATACCTGTCTGCTTGTAAACGGTACATATCTGAGAAAACACACAAAAAGGTGGCAACGTGGCTGCCTCTGGGGACTAAGAGTTGAGTGTGAGGGAGACTCACTTTGCACTATATGCCCTTGATATAATTTGGTTTGGAGATTTTTGTTTGTTTGTTTTAAACATAGGGTTTCACCATGTTGCCTAGGCTGGCCTCGAACTCTTAAGCTCAAGCAATCCTCCCGTCTCAACCTTCCAAGGAGTTGAGACTACAGGCATGCCACACTTAATCTGATTTTTGATCACGTACAGTAGTACCTTTTTTTTTTTTTGAGACAGGGCCTCACTCTGTTGTCCAGGCTGGATTACAATGGCATAATAACTGCTCACTGCAGCCTCCCACTGATCCTCCTACCTCAGCCTCCCATGTAGCTGGGACCAGAGGCACGCATCACCATACCCTACTAATTTTTTTTTTTTAAAGAGACCCAGATCTCAAAACAAACAAACAAAAAAAAAAAAAAAAAAAGAAAAGAAAAAGAGACCTGGATCTCACCATGTTGCCCACACTGGTCTTGAACTCCTGGGCTCAAGCGATCCTATTGCCTTGGCCTCCCCAAATGCTGGGATTACAGGCGTGAGCCACCATACCCAGTCAGTAGCACTTTTTAACAAAAATGTGTTTAGTGCTATTCACAAGTCAGTTATGACCTTCCCCAAGAGACTGCAAGGCATTTCATGGGTCAACTCACCAACTTCTTGAACTTGGTTTCCGTTTTCACCAGCGGATAAACGGCAGCAACCCCTCCTCACAGTGTAACCTAACAGACCCAACCGACGTGCTTCCCTGAGGTTTTCATTGTCCAACCAGACAGGTCCACCAGCCCCACCAGCTAAACTAGAAGTATTGGGTTCCAAACTCGTTTTCCTTAGCCCCTGAGCTAGAAGTCCTCAAATAGAGACCATGGTGCAGGGCCACATAGCTAAACAGCAGAGCAGGGGACTGAGCGCTGGTCCCAGCTTCTGCCACCTTGTGCAGCACCGAAAGGCCCATGAAGCTACTTCAGGGCTTTCCCTGCGGCCACAACCAAGGCAGGGCAGAGCGGCTTCCCTTCCCGAGCTTCCCTCCAGCACTCCCATGCAGCCACCTCTGAGAATTCTGGAACACCAAGCAGAGGCGCCCGCAGCGGGTAAGCAGGCCCAGGGCAAGGGGCTCTGAGCAGGCCTTGCCCTCACCTGCCCCATTCGTTTCAGAAAGGAACCATGAGGGACCCACACTCTAACCAGGGCCTGTCACCCTGCACTTCTCCCAACCTCCAGCCCAGCCCCTTTGCCCGGGGCCCTCGGAACTGGGGCCTTGAGGTATGGAACATCCTGGGTTTGTGACCACCAGCCACTCACCGTCCATTTCCTCTCCCCTTCCGGGTGGAAATAGTCCAGCATGTCCTCCCCGCAGTTCCCACCAGGCCTGCTCAGCTGTGAGGGGCCAGGGTCTGGCTTAGTACATCGCAGCAGAACGTCCTGGACAGGAGTGGCCCTCCCCAGACCAACACTCCCCTCCAGCTCCGACAACCCCCAGCCACTAGTTCACAGCTGCTCCAGGCTCTCAGAATTCCCAGGATCCAGCAGAAAGACACCTTCTCAACCTTTCCCAAGCAGGACAGGGTCAAACAGCAACAGGCTAATTGTGTTTACAAAACACAAGATTGTTTAGCTCCAGAACACTCCAGTGTCAAAGCACCAAGGTTCTGCACAGCGACAGCGGGGCAGGGAAGACGTGGTCCTTCTCCCAGAACTCAGGCAGTCTTTCCCAAGGCCCTGAAAAACCCCAGCCCACAAATAGGACATCAGCCCTCCAGTATGCCCGCCCACCCAGCCGGCTGCTGGGCGCAGCCAGGACCCTCAGAATCTGCCTGTGTCAGACTGGCCATGGGAATAAGCCAGACTCAGGTTTAACTGAGGCACAAGGTGGGGTCCAAGAAGCCGCTTCGGGGCTGCCCATGCAGCCACAGCCACAGGGAGGCCCCGAGCAGCCTCCCTTCCAAAGCTTCCCACCAGCACTCACACCCAGCCGCCTCTGAGAATTCTGGAACCCCAAGCAGAGGCGCCCGGCAGAGGGTAGGACAGACTGGGGATCATAATTGTGGGGCTACCTCCACTCCCTTCTTGGGAACAAAGTCCTGGCCCTGGACTCTGCGTGCAAACCCTCAGGCCCCATTCAGGTCTTTGAAAGCCAGGTCCAGAGCTGGAAGCTGAGGGAAAGCAGCCTCCAGCCTCACTCTGGCCAGCCACTGAAGCCCAGAACCAGGGAGCACGTCCACCCCCACCTCAGCTGCCAAACATCCCCCCCTGCCTCTGGGGAACAGTCCCCCCACAGCATCCTTTTGGGGATCCACCCTGCCCACACTCAGGCCATGTAGAAGGGAATGAGGCACTGCATTCCCCAGCCCCAGCGAGAATGGATCAGAGACAGGTACGTGGCCCAGGCTGACAAATCAGAGGCCACCAGAAGGAATCCCCGTCCCTGTGGACCTGGAGCATGAGGGATGTGGGGCCCTGGAGCCAACCTGACCAGCTCTGAATCCCAGCTCTGCCCCTACCAGCTGTGTGACCCCAGGCAAGCTACTTAGCCCTTCTGTTAGAAACAGGAATGCTAAAACCACCCGCCTCCCAGGGCTGTAATGCGGATCAAATGAGATCACACACCTAAGGAACGCCACAGTGCCTGGCTGAGAATAAGGGTTGAGGGTGAGGACTCGCCTTGTACCACATGGGCCTGAGAATGAAGCCAATGTAAAAGAGACCAGGGAAACAGCGAGGGGGCGGGGGGGAGAGAGAGAGACAGACAGACCAGGCCCTATTGGACTGTCGCCTGAGCCTACCTGCACCTCATGCTGAATGCCCCAAGGATTTGACTCAGGAACCAATACATCCCCTTTGTTACTGAACCCGCTTAGCATCGAGGCTCCTGTCAGAACCCATCCATCCCTGTGACTCTAGGAATCAGCCATACAATCAACTTCCTGCTCAGATCATTAGCTGACGAGACCCCAGTGACTCACTACATCTGTTGGTTGAGAGTAAGAGGACCGGAGCACAGAGCAACAGAAACAGAGTTGCAGCCATGTGGCCCAGTCCATGGGTCTCACTGTCCACGGGGTCCCAGCCTGAAGCTCATGCGGAGGCACTCACAGAACTGCCCAAGTCCCAGATGGCTGCGTCAGGGAAGGGGCACCTCCCCACCCCCCCCACCCTTCCCAGGAGAGCATCCCAAATCCAAAGAATTTCCTGCCGCATTTCCAGCAAGAATAGGAGAGTCCTCAGGGCCCATCAACAAAAATAACTCATCCTGGCCAGGGATGGGGTCCACCAGTGATGGCCCAGAACAGAACACGCCCTGCCTCTTCACACTCCTAGAGGTTCCCTGGAGGCCACAGGAGATGTACTTGTGGGCTGTGAAGCTGTCAGTCCAAAGCTCTACATGTGTGACCCTGCAAGGCCGCCACTCTGAGCTGCAAATTCTCATTTGCAAAGGCCTCTTCTGGCTCAAAGGTTTTCAAAAATTACTCCTCTTTTAAGATTGTGACTCTCTGTACCTCACCCCACAGTGGAGGTTTACTCTGATACCACCTGACACAGGTGAGTGAGGGGCCACCTTCTCCTTCTTCCTTCCAAAGATGGCCTCTGCCCTGCACAGAAGGGAAGTTCGCATGTGCTGACCCCCTCCTATGCCTGAGCACAAGGCCACCTCTTACTGACAAGGAAATTAAGGCCCAGAGAGGAGCCGAAACACACCCACAGTCATCCTCCTAGTAAGAAGCCGAGGCCAGGCACGGTGGTTCACGTCTGTAATCCCAGCAATTTGGGAGGCCAAGCCACGTGGATCATTTGAGGTCAGGAGTTCGAGACCAGCCTGGCAAATGGGGTGAAACCCCATCATTACTAAAAATACAAAAAATTAGCTGGGTGTGGAGGCGCATGCTTGTGATTCTAGCTACTCAGGAGGCTGAGGCAGGAGATCGCTTGAACCCAGGAGGCGGAGGTTATAGTGAGCTGAGATCATGCCACCGCACAAACTGATGTTTAAAACCCACCCCCAGGGTGATCGGCTATGAAACCCCGGGAAGGTCACTTACCCTCTGTGAGCCTTGGTCTCCACATATGGACTGAGAGCCTCAAAGAGCCACATGTTAGCGCACGTCAGGCACGAAGCTAGAGCTCCAGAGACAGGAGCCACTGCTGTTTCTGGAGCAAACCGTCCTTATAACACTTAACCATGCAGGGCAGGGTGACTGCAGGCTTATGTGCATTTCTGGAGGAAGATTCCCCTGCCCCTGCCACTGGCTCCACACTACAGGCACCTCTGTCAGCTCCCCCAAAAGAATGAGGCACATTACTCACCAGGAGGGCTCCTCCTGATATGTAGACAAAGGTCAGAAGCTGGGTCCTGGACTGGCCTCTCCACAGCTTCAGGCATCCCCAGAGCAGCCAGAGGATGGCGCACCCAAATCTCCACAAGCACAGGCCACAGCTTGTCTGCGCCCAGGTCAAGGTATAAAAAGGGTGCTTGGGAGCTGATTGTGCAGGAAGCAAAACCTTTCTCCAACACGATCCGAATGCCACCGGACACACCTTCCTGCAGGGAGGCGGCAAAAGCCTCTGGTGGCGAGGACATAACTCCTTTTCTTTTCAAGGATCCCATGATGAATGTTAGGACTTTAAAATCTTAAAGAAAATAGGCTGGGCCGGGTGCGGTGGCTCATACCTGTAATCCCAACACTTTGGGAGGCTGAGGTGGATATATCACCTGAGGTCAGGAATTCAAGAACAGCCTGGCCAACATGGTGAAACCCTGTCTCTGCTAAAACTACAGAAATTAGCCAGGCGTGGTGGCACACACTTGTAATCCCAGCTACTTGGGAGGCTAGGGTCCGAGAATCGCTTGCACCTGGGAGGTAGAGGTTGCAGTGAGCTGAGATTACACCACTGCACTCCAACCTGGATGACAGAGACTCACAAAAAAGCAAAAGAAAATAGGCTGGCTAGGCACAGTGGCTCAAGCCTATAATCCCAGCACTTTGGGAGGATGAGGCGGGCGATCGATCGAGCTCAGGAGTTAGAGACCAGCCTGGCCAACATAGTGAAACCCTGTCTCTACAACAACAATGGCAAAAAAAGACAGAAAGAAGGCAGGGAGTGGTGGCTCACGCCTGTCATCCCAGCATTTTGGGAGGCCGAGGAGGGCGGATTATGAGGTCGAGAGATCGAGACCATCCTGGCCAACACGGTGAAACCCTGTCTCTACTAAAAATACAAAAATTAGCTGGGCATGGTGGCACGTGCCCGTAGTCCCAGCTACTCGGGAGGCTGAGGCAGAAGAATCACTTGAACCTGGGAAGTAGAGGTTGCAGCGAACCAAAACTGCGCCACTGCACTCCAGAGCCTGGCAACAGAGCGAGACTCTGTCTCAAAAAACAAAAAAAAAAAAGACAAAAAAAAGCTTTAGTATCAGTCAGGCCAGGTTCCAATCTAAGCTGCCCCGCCTGCTAGCTCTATAACTACTTGCTTGGGGCTTTTTTTGTTGTTCTTTTTTTTGGAGACAGAGTCTTGCTCTATCACTCAGGCTGGAGTGCGGTGGTGTGATCTCGGCTCACAGCCATCTCTGCCTCCCGGGTTCAAGCAATTCTCCTGCCTCAGCCTCCTGGGTAGCTGGGATTACAGGTGTGCATCACCATGCCCAGCTAATTTTTTGTATTTTTAGTAGAGACGGAGTTTCACCATGTTGGCCAAGCTGGTCTTGAACTCCTGACCTCAGGTGATCCACCTGCCTCGGCCTCCCAAAGTGCTGAGATTACAGGCATGAGCCACGGCACCTGACCTGCATGTTCTTTCTGAGCCTTCATTTCCATATCTGTAAGATGGGTGGGGGTGCAGAGTGAAGAGGAAATTTCACCCAGACAGAAGCCAGCAGTCCCACATCACTCTATTCCTCACAGAGAAACCCATGAGCTGCATGCAGTAGCACACTTGTAGTCCCAACTACTCAAGAGGCCAAGGCGGGGAGGATTGCTTGAACATAGGAGTTGGAGACCAGGCTGGGTAACATAGTAAGACCCTGTCTCTTAAAAAAAAACAAAAAACAAAAAAGAAAGAAAAAGAAAAATAGGGCCAGGCATGGTGGCTCACGCCTGTAATCTCAGCACTCTGGGAGGCTGAGGCAGGCAGATCATGAGTTCAAGACCAACCTGATTAACATGGTGAAACCCCATCTCTACCCCATCTCTACTAAAAATACAAAAATTAGCCGGGTGTAGTGGCAGGCGCCTGTAATCCCAGCTACTCAGGAGGCTGAGGCAGGGGAATCACTTGAACCCGGGAGGCAGAGGTTGCAGGGAGCTGAGATCGCGCCACTGCACTCCAGCCTGGGAGACAGAGCAAGACTCCGTCTCCGTCTCAAAAAAATAATAATAATAACAAGAAACTCACGAGCCCAGGACCCTGAGAGGTGCGTGACCCACCACACTGTGGGCAAGAGCTGCTCAGTGGTGAGACGACTGCCCTGAAGCTCTCCCTAAGACTGACCCTGCGGCTCCAGGAGACTGTGGTGCTCACTGCTGTATCAATCCCCAGAACCCAGGAGTGCCCAGCATGCAGCAGGCACTCAGTAAGTACGTGGCATGTGAGTGCATAAAGGAATGAATGGGGTGTTTTTTAAAAAGAAGATGTCACGGCCCACCCCAGATTCGTTCCAGGGGAGGGGGAGGCCTGGGAACCTGCACTAGGACAAGCACCCCAGGGTGGAGACCGGATGTTTCCTCACCTCCGCAGCCCAGCCCTCGACTGTTGGATGGAAACAGGGTGTGAGGCAGAAATGAAAGTGAAACTGCCACAGGAGCATTCTCTCTGCACCCACCAACCATGCCCCGCCCTGCCCAGGAAGCAGCAAGCTGACCACTGGAGGATCCCCCAGAAAAAGATGGGTGGCAGCTCCCAGCAGAGAGGTGTCAGACGCCCCAGGCCCTGCCTTGGGGGCGGCCTCTTGGGTGGAGGGGGAATCCTATCATTTGGCCCTAGGGCAGGTGCACTACACCCGCTTTACAGTTGGGAGGGCAGAGGCTCAGGGCAAGTCTCATGCTCCAACTTCACTGCCATCTCCACCATGCACTATCCCTCTGGGCCCAACAACTGCACACAAAGAATGCTCAGGAAAAAAAAAAACCCTTGAGGCCAGGCATGGCGGCTCACACTTGTAATCCCAGCATTTTGTGAGGCCAAGTTGAGTAGATTACCTGAGGTCAGGAGTTCGAGACTAGCCTGGCATGGTAAAATCTAGCCTGACATGGTGAAACCTCGTCTCCACTAAAAATACAAAAATCTCCTGGGTGTGATGGTGGATGTCTGTAATCCCAGCTACTGGGGAGGCTGAGGTGGAGGTCGCAGTGAACCAAGATTACACCATTGCACTCTGGCCTAGGTGACAACAGCGAAACCCCATCTCAAAAAAAAAAAAAGAAAAGAAAAGAACCCCTTGATTTTCCTAACACTGGATACCACACCGATCAACGGCGGTTGGATGCTGTGCTGAAGACAAAGGCGACCTGGCGGGGTAAAAACAGCATGATTTCAGGAGTCACCCATCCTCTGCACCCCCACCCATCTTACAGGAGTCACTCCACCCATACAGGCTGGAGTGCAGTGGCGGGATCTCAGCTCCCTGCAACCTCTGCCTCCCGGGTTCAAGTGATTCCCCTGCCTCAGCCTCCTGAGTAGTGAATCCAAGCTGTGCCACTCACAGCTGAGTGACCAAGCACCTCGCCTCTCCCTGAGTCTCAGGGTTCTCATCTAGCAAATGAAGACCCCTCACCCATCCCGGAGGGTAGTTATCCCATCTGCAATAGTGCCTGACCCCCAGGGTAGGTTCTCAGGATCCTCTGAGATCTGGTATGAGCCATGAATGCACAAGGGGGCAGAGGGGAAGCAACACAGCCCCGCCAAAGCACAGCAGGCCACCTAAACAAGCCCAGAGTTCCAGTTTCTGGCTTGGGCTCCAAGAGCGCCCAGAGCGACCCCAGGCCAATGAGAATGATTGCTAAGGAGTCCATGGGTTTGCAACATCAACTGCCGAGGAATACGCCGCAAGTGTCTATCTGGCCAGGTCAGTCCCAGGAATGTCTCCCGTGCAAAACTAGCTCCTTTCTATACACTCCGGGCAAACCAGCAGCCATAGGCAAGAAATCTGAAAAGGCTTCTTTTGAGAAGGAATTTCGCAAAAGGTAGCAACAGCAGGTAGAACTGGGCTGGGCTGACGACCTGGTGCCCCTGCCATGTTTCCCTCCTGCATGAGAGGGCTCCAGTGAGGCCTCAGGTGAACGCTGCTAGACTGGAGATTCCCACGGTGAGCTCAGGGTACAGAGACCCAGGAGCCAGCATGGGAACCTCTGGCTCCAGCACACCTCCTGGAGGGGCCCTGCCCCCGAGAAGTCTGAAGACACTGCTTCAGCCTTGGCTAACTCGGTGCTTCCCCACGCCTGACAGTTTTGGGTTATGGTTTAGTGAGGCACTTTATGAAATGACAGTGAGTAGTTTCTCGTAAGAATCATCAGGGTACTTCACAAGGAGCTCCCCAGCCCCTTTCCCAAGGGAATCTTCATCTCACAGGGAAGGTAGACTTCAGTGTACTTCTCCCCAGTGCCCCTGGTGTTTTTTTATTTTTATTTTTTTTTTGGAGACGGAGTCTTGTTCTGTCACCCAGGCTGGAGTGCAGTGACGCAATCTTGGCTCACCGCAACCTCCACCTCCTGAGTTCAAGCGATTCTCCCACCTCAGCCTCCCAAGTAGTAGCTGGGATTACAGGCACCCACCATGACACTCAGCTAATTTTTGTGGGTTTTTTTTTTTTTCTTTTTTTTGAGACAGAGTTTCACTCATGTCGCCCAGGCTGGAGTACAGTGGCGCGATCTCAGCTCACTGCAACATCCACCTCCCGGTTTCAAGCAATTCTCCTGCCTCAGCCTCCTGAGCAGCTGGGATTACAGGTGCCGGTCACCACACCCAGCTGATTTTTTTGTATTTTTAGTAGAGACGGGGTTTTGCCATGTTGGCCAAGCTGGTCTTGAACTCCTGACCTCAGGTGATTCGCCCACCTCAGAATCCCAAAGTGCTGGGATTATAGGAGCGAGCCACCGTGCCCAGCCCCTGGTGCCTCTTTTGTTGGGCAAGTTTGGCAAACAAGTAACTTGGAGGAAGATTTGATGACTGTCAAAGAGCACACACGTCAGGCGTGGCTTCCCTCTGCTGCCTTGGGCACCTGAGGCCTAACCTGATCCTTGAGAAAGGTCAGCTGACCCACCCACCACCACTCCATCCACCACCACCCCACCCACCACCCCCCCACCCACCACCACCCCATCCACCACCACCCCACAGCCCAGAGCGGCTCATTTCCTGAACACAAAGGCTGGACTGAGCCAGACCTAAGGGGAGCATTTTTGTCTTCCTATCCCTGGCCCCGAGGGCATAACTGCAGCCTCCCTCGGATGGGTGGAAGGTCATACGGTCACAAAACAAGGTTCTAGAAGGACACCCCAACACCTCCTTGAACCACCCTGTCTAAAGTGGAAACCGGCCTCAGTTCTGCCCAGAGCTGCCTGCCCTCCAGTCCTGGAACCCAGGGCTTATGGCAGAGGCAGGCCAGAGTGTGTGGCCTCTACACAGTGGACACCATCCACCCTGTGAGTTCTTTAGCTCCTGGAGAGAGCTCTAGGCCCCTTTCGCTGAACGTCGCCTTCTCAGAGAGGCCTTCTCTGACCACAGAGTGCTAAAGTGGCTACAGTCACTGTGCCATGGTTCTCTCCTGTTTGCAGGTTTCCTGGTTCTACTCACACCTTGCAGATTTCCAGTGCATCTGAGAGCTGGTTTGCCTTCACCTCCTGCAGGTGTATATGCCGGCAAGGACTGGCACCCAGCACAGGCCTGGCCAGGGCAGATGCTCAGGACTTGCCCACGAGCCCCTCCGGAACCTGGGACTCACCACCTAACTCCCTCCCCATCTCCCCCACCCCTGGGGTTTCCTTCCTGACCCAGAGCATTCCAGAGTCACAAGTGGCTTTGGCTGAGCCATAGGGACATGAAAAAGGTTTCCAAAAACCACCAGGCGGTTATTAATCCACTAACATACTTTTGTTTGTTTGTTTGTTTTTTTGAGACAGAGTCTAGCTGTGTCGCCCAGGCTGGAGTGCAATGATGCAATCTTGGCTCACTGCAATCTCCACCTCCCAAGCTCAAGCAATTCTCCTGCCTCAGCCTCCCAAGTAGCTGGGATAACAAGCACCTGCCACCATGCCCTGCTAATTTTTTTTATTTTTAGTAGAGATGGGTATTCACCATGTTGCCCAGGCTGGTCTTAAACTCCCGACCTCAAATGATCTGCCCTTCTCGGCCTCCCAAAGTGCTGGGATTACAGGTGTAAGCCATCACACCTGGCCGCTAACAGATTCTTTTTTGAGCTCCTATGTGCACTGGTACAGGCACTGGGGTTTCAGCAGTAAATAAAGCTGCCAAAATCTCTACCTTCATGGAACCAACTACTTAAAAACCAGACAGACTTAAAATAAGCAGGACGATGAGCAAGTCAGAGAGAAAGAACAGGCCCAGTGGTGGGGGCCTAAGTATCAGTGAAGATTCTGATGGCGTGAGAGGAGAACGAAGACATCTCCCTGAAGCTGTCTGGGAGGGTCTTTGGCCTGTGGGTCTCGATTTGCCCTCTGGGGCAGCCGAGTCTGCAGGTGGCCTCTGCCACAGGTGTGCCCTGGAACACCATGAGCAATTAACAGGGTGGGGCACCCAGCACTCAAGGGCCTGGAGGGGTAGGGGATGCGGAGGGGGGTCCGGAGTCCGGGGCTCCCTTGTGGGAGTGATTCTCAACACTCCACGGCTCCACGGGATCTCTGACATGAATCTCAGATCCACCCCACCGAACCCTAAAAGCGGCTGTGGGAGCACTCCCCGGGGCCATCCAGAGGACGCGCCTACAGAAACCAGCCCATGGGGCTCTGCTGGGGAGATGCAGGCCACAGGGGCAGCTGCTTTCTGAGCAGGCTCCAAGCAGCACGACGAAGCCCCAGAGAGATTCAAACAGCCCCACAAGTATGGCCTGGCCCCTCTAACACACACCGTGGGCCGCAGCCGGGAGGTAGGGCCTGTTCACAAGGAGGCTTTGGACAGTGGTGAATGGGGAGCACTCGATTTGGAGTGAGGCAAGTTCCCCTCCCACATTTCCACTGTGTGACCGTGGGCCAGCTCTCGGGAGTCCCACACCCTCTCCAGAGCAAGGCCACACACTCCCAGGCCGGCTCCCCAGGGGCTACCAGAGTGGGAGAGGCTAGGCTGGGCCCAATTCATGCAGGATGGGGAAGGTGTTTAAGACAGTGACTTTGCAAGGGAAAGAAGGAGGTGCACAGCTCCTGAATGCTTTGCTTTCTAAAATGAGTGTTACTTTTTAAAAGGGAAGTGCCATAGCATTCTCTCAAAAGTAGCTTTCCAGCTGAATTCAAAATGAGTGGGAACTGAAACCCTATTTACATCCAACTGTTCAGGAACTGTGCTCTTGGGGCACTTGACTAAGTATTTACTGAATGTCCCAAACCTGCTAAACCATGTAGGAGAAATAACCGGTAAAGGCAGGATGGCCCAGTGGTTAGAAACACTGGCGCCCAGCCCACCATGCATGTGCACCCAGCTCTTCCGGGTGCCTGCAGTCAGCCCCCAACAACCTAAACTCCTCAATCTCACTATCTCACTAAGCAAAATACGAATCCAGAGGACCATCTCACCCACAGATTTGTCCCAGCACTGAGCACAGGAGGGTGTGCAACGCAGGCTCTCCCATTCACTGTCACTGGGACTGACATAGTGAAATTTGTGAGCAGTTTCAGAACATGTATGAAAAAGCTGGGCGTAGTGGCTCATGCCTGTAATCCCAGCACTTTGGGAGGCTGAGGTGGGCAGATCAATTGAGGCCAAGAGTTTGGACCAACCTGGCCAAGATGGCGAAACCCAGTCTCTATTAAAAATACAAAAATTAGCCGGGCGTGGTGGTGCATGACTGCAGTTCCAGCTACTAGGGAAGCTGAGGCAGCAGAATCACTTGAACCTGGGAGGCAGAGGTTGCAGTGAGCCAAGATCGTGCCACTGCACTCCAGCCTGGGCGACTGAGGGAGACTGTCTCACACACACACACACACGAAGTATTAAAAAGTAAAATGCCTGTGCCCTCTGACCCAGCCCTCCTCATCCAGCAGTGTACACCCAGGCAAGGGGACAGGGTATTGTCGTGCTGCCCATACCAGCGGAAACCAACACCAGGGGAAGACACATGTTCCATCCTTTTAAGAACTGGACCGCACAGCTGTTTTTAAAAAAGAGGCAATGATTCAAAACTGTCTCCAAATGAAGCAGTGATGTGGAGTTTCTCCAAGACACACAGTCCCATGCAATGAGCAAGAGCACAACAGTAGATACACATGGAGAGACCCACACCTGCATGCGCCCCTGTGTATGCATAAACACCTATAGAGACAGACTGCCCCAGGGAACTGGAACGCAGGAATGAGAAGCAAACAGGGCTGACATTTCATTGTATACTTTGAGTCTTCTGAATTTGTTTTGATATGTGCATGTCTTAAATATTCAAAAAGATACAGAAAACAATAAATGATAGCTAGTAATAGTAACAAGATTACTAGCGGAGACTTGGCATTTTCAGGAAACCCCCAGAACAAACTCTTCTCAATCTCCAAACTTGAAAATATACAAGTAGCACCTTAACATAAATTTCTCAGCTTCCGCATCCATAAAGTAGGTGGGGACAGCACCACCGCCTCCTGGGGGGCTGTAAGATTCAGGTGGGCCATGTGCTAAAGGAGAACAGAACCCTGCTGTGATGCTGAAAGGCCACCAGGAAAGCCAGGTTCCCCTTCTTAGCTGTGCCCACTGAACAGTTTCAAATCCACAAACCCCACATCCCTGCAAGATGATCAGTTCAGCCATCATGGCCTTCAGGGTGACTTGCAAACTACCAAAACTAAGAACACTAAATCTACAAAGGCCAAAGGTCCCTGAATAGAGAGGCATCCGTGGGCAGAGACCCACTCGCTCACTCCACAGGGATGATGACAGCAGCGGCTGCCGCCACTGACAGAGCTCCAGGCACTATCCTGAACCCTTTAGCCAATTCCCTCATTTGATGCTTGCAACCCTAAGCTAAATGATTACCCTCACAGATGAGAAAAGTGAGGCATAGACGGGTAGGGAATGTGTCGAGGGTCACAGGGCACGTGGGCAGTCAGCCACGGAGCCAGGCCTGAAACGGAGGCAGTCCCTTCGATAGACAACCCATGTACACACAGACGCTTCCTCCCACATGAAGTTCTGTGTGCTCCCCAGGAGGCTGGTAGAAAGTGTTCATTTGCGAGGCTGGGTTATGAATACTCCCTATGCACTGCTGCAAAGAAAACCTAAGTCAGCACCTCCTCCCACCTCTGCACCCCAGAAATGGTGGTAAATCCAGACATTAAAACAAATAAAAAAATACCCACCCACAGACCAGCATCACTTAATCCTGGAAAAGATCCTCCTTCCTCCCCCCAGAGAATCTCCTGAAAGAATTCCAGACCAGAATGCTAGGCCATCCCTGCAGAAAAGGGCCTTGGAGATGGCCCTATTTTAAAGGAACAAATGTAGGGCTCAAGGGGAAGGGAGAGGCCCGGTGGCATGCTACACTCTCACTGGCACGCCTCCCAAGCCAGTTTACTGTTGACACCAAACTCCCAGCCCTGGGCTACCTACCGAGGGTGCTCATAAACGTGAGCATTAATGAACTCCTCAGTCCCTTCTAAGGTATTGGGACAAATGGGTCCCTGGTGGGAAGCCAAAGTCTGAGATTGCTCCAGAAACACGTTTCTTGCAAGCCGAGTCAGCCCAGCTGGCCTCCAAGTCTCTGGAGGATGAGAAACTCACAGACACTCTTGTGCTTCTGGAGCCTCCTGGAAGCCCCAGCCTAACCTGGGCAAATAAACAAGCAAGCCACATTCTCAGCACAAAGGCCTCAGGAGTGGACGCGAGAAAGCCCTCCAACTGGCTGTGCAGGTCCCGTATACTCCCAGGGCCTCTGTTTCCTCATCCCTCCATCCCAATGAGGGATGTCTTCATCCCTCATCCCTTATTCCTCATCCCTCCATCACTCATCCCTCCATCCCTGGGCTGCTGGAAGGATTAAATGAGATGAGGTCCCTGGAAGCACTTCATTAAAAATCAGCAATTATTACAGTAAAGGCAGATGAGGTTCACCCAAATTTTATACGGAAAGCTTCACCAAGTCATGTGCCTCTTCCGCCCCCACCTCCTGCAACGTAGGTTCAGCCACAGAAAGAATGGAACAGAGAGGAAGAGCTGGAGGAGAGGAGGAGGCACAGAAAACACGAGCTAAGGAAACTGGGGCCAGCCAGCATTCCCCAATGAGGCACTGTAGATAACTACAAAATTAAAAATTAAATTAATATCACCCAGTATTTCCAACTAACAGCTTTAATTTCTTCACTCCCCCTCTGAAGCCCCTTCTGAGCATCTAGAAAAAGCCACAAAGGCCGGGAACGCCTGTAATCCCAGCACTCTGGGAGGCCAAGGCAGGTGGACCACCTGAGGTCAGGAGTTCGAGACCAGCCTGGCCAACATGGTAAAACTCCACCTCTACTAAAAATACAAAAATTAGCCAGGCATGGTGGCAGGCGCCTGTAATCCCAGCTACTCAGGAGGCTGAGGCAGGAGAATTGCTTGAACCTGGGAGGCAGAGGTTGCAGTGAGCTGAGATTGCGCCACTGCACTCCAGGCTAGGTGACAAAGCGAGATTCTGCCTCAAAAAAACAAAAAAAAAAGCCACAAAGAGGGGGTGGTGTGGGAGACCTACAGGGTTGCTCCTAGGCTAGGGAAGGCAGGTGGGAGGGGTACAAGAGAACACAACCAGAGCCGTGTCCACGTAGAAAAGGGAAGAAACAGGATGGCAACAGGAACAAACAGTACTACTGACAAACAAGCAGATTCAAAGGCCCATCTGCTGGCTAGCAGAGCCCCATCCTATCAGAGTGTACATCTGAAAAGGTTGGCCCCTGTCCCTACCTACAGCAGGTGGGGCACTTCCCATGAAGTGGCTCTAACCACCCACTGTTGCCATCAACGTGCCCTACCCCCCAAACCCTTACACCAGGACAAGGGTTACACTTGCAGAGGGGCTCAGCCTTGTAAGGAATGTGTCCTGGGGGCTAAATAGCAGCCACCAGACTCCTGGAAAGATAATGCGGGGGACTGCCTTATTGTCGGAGATGCCCAATAAGAAAGGCAAGTCTCAAGGTAGCCAGGTTGGACCCATTCTAGAAGTTAAATGAAAAGAGCAAGAGTCCGGAACCTGCTCCCTCTCTTGATGGGTTTCCCCACCTGTAAGACAACGGGGCTGGATGAGATGATGGCCAACATCTCTTCCTGCTCTGAGATCAGACTTTTACAAGGCCAGACATTCAGCTAAACAACCCACACCAGGCCAGACCACTTGGGTCATTCTTTGCCCAAACATTCAGACATTCAGAGCAGGGCCATTTTCTTTTTCTTTCCTTTTTTTTTTTTTTTTTTTTGAGATGGAGTCTTGCTCTGTCAACCAGGCTGAAGTGCGGTGGCGCGATCTCGACTTACTGCAACCTCCACCTCCCAGGTTCAAGTGATTCTCCTGCCTCAGCCTCCTGAGTAGCTGGGACTACAGGCGCCCACCACCATGCCCAGCTAATTTTTGTATTTTTAGTAGAGACAGGGTTTCACCATGTTGGCCAGATGGTCTCGATCTCCTGACCTCGTGATCCACCCACTTGGCCTCCCAAAGCGCTGGGATTACAGACAGGAGACACTGTGCCTGGTTCAGAGCAGGGCCATTTTCAAATACCTTTAGACTTTTTCATTAGGGAATTCATAGACAATTCATCACCGGTCAATACAGAAGCCCTGCGCCCCCAGATTCTGAATGTGGAAAACATGATCATGTCGTTTGCACTGTCTCTCAGCCACTGAAGTCTCATCGGCCCTCACACCAAACAAAACCACCTCATGGGGCTCCCTGGTCACTGGCTCAACAGTAGCAGTATTTTGCAGCCAGTATAGAAATGTGGCCACCAGGGGGCACTGCCCTGAAAGTAATAAAGAAGAAACGGAAAAACTCTTTTTGGTGTTTTCTTTTCCTTCTTAGGCTTAAGTGATAAAATATCTAAAGCTTCCCTAGTGAAAACACCAAGTGAGCTTCCTCAGGTTCTAGAATGTCCCTGATGCCTTCTGCCTTCTTTGAAGCCAATATTTTGGCCAAAGGAAGGCAACTAGATTTTGAAGACAACAACCCTTTCGGAAAAATTAATGCTCTACCCCCCAGAATGTTGATACCATAGCTTGCCCTGAACTCCCACCCCTTTAAAGGAGCCAATTGCAGGTCCAGCACGAGGACCTAGTTGTGAGTCTTGGTGAGGAATATTTTGCTAGAGCCTCCTAATTACCAAGTAAAACAAGCCAACCCAATGACAAGCCTCAAGCTTGAGTTGCAGACACAAGATGACACAAATACAGACAGCAGTACAAAAGGTGCGAGGTATTCACTGGGATTTCCCAAGTCTTATATGACTGCAGGGGGAGCTCCGGTGCCTCACATCAGAACTGGACTTTGAGAACATGCCAAAGGGGCTTCTCCAAATTCTTCAGTGTCTTAGAATGCCCTTCCCACAAGAGAGTGTACCCGCGGTACAATGTTCAAGTACCCTTTTGTAATGTTCCAAGGGTCCTAAGACTCATTTTCAAAGCTCTGGCTTTGAGCTCCTCCTGATTTCTTCATGAATTGCTGGGACCACTCTGCACGCCCTATCCATCATGAAGAGGGAACCGGCCTGGGACAAGGCAGCCAACCCCATCCCCAGACCAAGGGATAAAGAACCAGGCACTATCTTATACAAGCTGCGCACCTCTGGCTGCAGGAAGAGCGCCTGCGGGGCTTGCACGGGGCAAAGGAGCAGCAGGCCCTTGGGACAGGCATCAGGTACACAGAGGTGCTGCCAGGCCCACCTGCGCATGCCAGCTCAGACCAGCCACTCGCCCTAGGAGCACCAAGGGATACGGAAACCCAACTGTTCAATTCTCCAACATGTGTGGGGCCCCCACAGGGACAAAAATGCAAGTAGAGCCCATTTTCAAAAATCAATCTAACCAGCTGCATCACAAAAGGTTTCCACCTGGAGTTTGCAAAAGGCTTTCGGAGCTGGATTCTCTTAGGCTTGCACTGAGAAAAAGACTTAACTGCTTCTCAGAGGCAAAGCCACAGTTGTGGAGCAAGGGAAGGCCTACCTGACCCAAGACTCAGTAGTTCTGTAATTTATTAAGAACGTGATCTGTTAAACACCGGAGACTCCGCCAAGGAGCACCAGCACGGTGGGAGCAGGGGCACACAGCCCAGATGGCAAAAGGCCACTCCACACTATGGGCATTTACCCAGCACCTTCTACGCACCAGCCACTCCCTAACTGCGGGACCCCAAGCGAGGTACCCCGCTCCTCTGCCGATCGGTCCCCCTTCTCAGACACGTGGCCCAGAATCACCACCCTGGCCAATTTGCAGGGCTGCTGCGAGGCTCTAATGAGACAGCAAATCACCATACACATGCCAAGAATTGCTACTCGCTTCAACTGGGCTTAACCTCATGATATGCAATGACAGCCTCAAGAGCCGAGCACACGCGGGGCACATAGTAGGTGGTCCACAAACGTGGGTGCCCTTTCTTCACGAAAGGGAAGGGGGTGAAGGAAGAAAAACACTCCGGTCCAAAAGTACCCTCAAGCCCCTAGCCCACAGCGTGGATGCCCCGATTTCCCAGGTCCCTTCGCAATCCTCAGCAGCACTCCCACCGCGCCCTGGGCTGCTGGGGGCCTCCCCAGCCGGGTCACTGTGCACCTGAGCGCCCCGGTCCGTGCCACCTCGCCCGCACCGGCCACCGCTTTCCTGGAACGCGGCCGGCGGCGGCCACCACCACCTGGCTGCTTGGACTCAGTCTCCCCGCGCGTCACTTCTTCCCGTTTGGCTCCGACCTCCCAAAACAACCGCTGAGGCTGCACCGGACTCGGGCCAGGAGTCCCCGGGCACCGGCGCCGCGTCCCTCCTTACCTGCACAGCTCGGCGAAGGCCTGGAAATTGAGCTTCTTGATTTTCTTTTCGCTCAGCCAGTAGCCAACTCTCTTCCCTTTCAGAAAGGTCTGCATCTTCCTCCTCGGGCGGGGAGCCTGGGTCCGGAGGAAATCGCCCACAGGCCGAGTCTGGCGGCCAGCGCGCGCCGCGAGCGAGTGGGCACCTCCTCCCGGCGGCGGGGACGCGGAACGGGGATCGGAGCTGGGGCGCGCAGTCCTGCCGCGCGGGGCGGGGCGGGGCGCGGCGGGCGGCCGGGAGGAGGGAGCGGCGCTCAGCGCGGAAGGCCACTGGCTGGGCCAAGCTGCCACCGCCCACGCCCCCGCCGCCCGCGGGCTCGCCCTCCCGCCCACCGGCTCGCGAGCGCCGCGCCGCCCGGCCTGCCGGCTGGGGCAGGGCTGAGCCTGAGCCGGTGCTGGGGCCAGGGCCCGCAGGAGGGGAAGCCGGGCCTCCGCAGACACCGCCCCCGCCCTGCCCGCCCTCCCGCCGCGCCGGCCCGAGCCACGCGCCCTCCGGCGGCGGCAGAAGCGCGGCCTCCGAGCCCTTCCTCCCTCTTCCTCCCGCCCGGGTCCCCGCCTTCGGACGTTCCGAGCTGGGCCGTATTCCCCGGGCGCGCTCGGACCCCGGCGGGGCGCACGCGGCCACCTGGCCCGGCTCGCGGTCCTCACCCGCCGCCGCCGCCGCCACTTCCTCCTCGGCCTAGTCCCCGCGCGCTGTCCTCCGAGAAGGGCGGCGGCGAGCGCCCGCGCACTCGCCGCCCCTGCCCGCCGCCGCCCCGCGCTGGCCCGGCCGCCCCGCTTGAGCCCGCGGCGGCAAGGAAGCCGCGGGGCGGCCGCCAGGGGGCAGCGTCGCCCGCCGCCTCTTAAAGGCGCCGCGCCGGCCCTTGCGGCTACCCGGCGCCTGTTTGTGTCCCCGGGTGCAGGGCGCGGGGCTTCCTGGGGGCGGCCGTGGCCGGGCGGTCTTCGGGAAGGGAGGCGCGGTGTGGGCGTGTTCTGCCTGGCCTTTTGAGGCGACCGAGCCGCTGAGTTTCGGAAGCGTCTCTGTACCCCCAGCAGGGTTCAGCGCCCCCAACGCAATCCATTGCAACTGCGCCCGGACGGAGACCTTCCAGGAATTCGCCCCTTCCCTCGAGGAAGCGGACCCCGGCCCAGGATGGGGCCCCCGGGGAGGGGGTGAACAAACACTCAGGGGCCCTCGTAGGCGTAGGACGTGACCACAGCTCCACTCTGGGTCCCCTTCACGGAGTGGGGAAGGGGCGGGGACTGGAGGCGACAGCGACAACAGCGGCCGTCCCCGGAGACCCCTTCCTCATGGGTGCGGGTAAGCGTCGGCGCCGGGGAGTCACTAAACCCCGCCTACCCTGCCCTTCCCTGCGGGGCAGCCCGAGAGCTTTCCTGCCTCAAAGGTCTCTGGGTTTGGGAAGGAGAAATGGACTTCTCTCCCCAGGCCCAGGCAGGAAAAATGGATTGCCGTGGAGGGAAGGCTCAGGAAAGTTTGAGAGGAGACGTTGAAGCTGGCCTTGGAAATCAAGGAGATTTTGATGGAGCTGGGAAGGGGGAAGAGCTTGAATTGAGGCTGGGAGACACGAAAAAGCCAAGTTGCCAGAGGGTGACAAAGACTCCCCTTGACCACACTTGAGTCAGGTTCCTCCGAGACCTCTTTCTGACCAGGCCGCGACCTTGGGCTTTGTCCTTGGCCTTCTTAGTCCAGTTTTAGCAAGAATCCTGCCGTCAGGAATATCCCTACGCTTGGTATGTGGTCACCCTGGCCGGCCTACATTAAGAAACTCCATCTCAAAAAAAAATAAAAGGAGACAAGCTTCTCTCTGTGCTGCCCAGGCTGGAGTGCAGTGGTGCAGTCATAGCTCACTGCAGCCTCGAATTCCCCTGTTTAACTGATCCTCCCACCTCAGCCTCTCGAGCAGCTGGGGCTACACTGTGTTGCCCAGGCAGGTCTCGAACTCCTGGGCTCAAGCTGTCCTACCACCTCGGCCTCCCAAAGTGCTGGGATTGCAGGCGTGAGCCACCGCGCCTGGCTTCCTTGCCATGTTTAACGAAAATCTGATTAATTTTTTTCTTTAACAAGATAGAGAAAAAAGATGGGGTGGAGAGTGGAAAAGGCGATGGGTGGGACACAGGACTCCTCCAGGGGGCCAGCTAGGGACGGGTACTGGCAAGGGTACTGGAGTTTCTTAAGCCATGGGAGCCTAGAAGGGAAGTGGTGACAGGTTCCAGGGTCAGCTCTGTGGCTTAGAATGCCTGGTTCCTGGGGGGGGCATGGAAAGCTGGATAAAGGGAAGATCATGGCAAGGACCCCTAGGGCCGAGGCACAAAATGGATAAAAGAAGGCTAAGGGAGTAAACACGAAGGGGATGGGGGCTGCAACAATAAACTTGACAAATGAAGTCAACAGTAGGGATTATAGGCATCAACTTTAAATGTCCTGCTGTTCTTAGGAACTGAAAGACCAGTTGAGGCTGGGTGGTTCAGGAGGGTTCCTGGAATTCCCTCACTCCTTTGGCAAACACATGAGAGCCTAGGGTGTGGCGCAGGAAAATGGACACAAGCCATTGATTAGAAACACGGGGTGAGGCTCGGTGCGGTGGCTCATGCCTGTAATCACAGCACTTTGGGAGGCCGAGGCGGGCGGGTCACCTGAGATCGGGAGTTCGAGGCCAGCCTGAACAACATGGAGAAACCCCATCTCTACTAAAAATACAAAATTAGGTGGGCGTGGTGGCGCATGCCTGTAATCCCAGCTACTCGGGAGGCTGAGGCAGGAGAATCGCTTGAACCAGGGAGGTGGAGGTTGCAGTTAGCTGAGGTCGTGCCATTGCACTCCAGCCTGGGCAACAAGGGCAAAACTCCATCTCAAAAAAAAAAAAAAAAAAGGAAGAAAGAAACGGGGTGAGAGCTGAGAGGGAAATGGGAAGGAAGATGGCAATCTGTCCCATTTTGCTGCATGACTGGGGACACTTTGGCATTGGATCTTGAAGGATGAGTAGTTCAGTGGGGGAGGGAGGCAGCATGCCAGGCAAAGGGGAAAACAGTTTCAGAGGGTGAAAAGGCAAGAACACCGTAAATAAGGGCACGATAAAATGGAGCTGGGCAGGAAGATGAGGCCTGAGCAACGGACCAGGGGAACTTGGGAGAGACCCTGAAGACAGTGTGTGTATCGTCACCTCTGAACAGCAGATGGATGAAGTTCTTTTTTTTTTTTTCTTAATAGTATTTTATTTCACTTTATATGGAGTCTCGCTCTGTCGCCCAGGCTGGAGTCCAGTGCACCTCCCGGGTCTCATTGCAAGCTCCACTTCCCGGGTTCACGCCATTGTCCCGCCTCAGCCTCCTGAGTTGCTAAGACTACAGGCGCCCGCCACCACGCCCGGCTAATTTTTGGTATTTTTAGTAGAGACGCAGTTTCACCGTGTTAGCCAGGATAGTCACCATCTCCTTATCTCATGATCCGCCCGCCTTGGCCTCCCAAAGTGCTGGGATTACAGGCATGAGCCACCACGCCCAACCTAATTTTTGTATTTTTAGTAGAGATGGGGTTTCACCATGTTGGCCAGTCTGGTCTCAAACTCCTGACCTAAAGTGATCTGCCTGCCTCTACCTCCCAAATTGCTGGGATTACAGGCGTAAGCCACCACGCCTGGCCGGGATAAAGTTCTTTTGGTATCTTCATCTGTAAAGTGGGGATAAATGCCCCACCTAGAGCCACTGAAAAGATTTAAAGGGCCAGCAGAGAACTTGCCTGGAGGACAAAGTATATACAAGGGCATGGCCATCCTCAGGCTCACAGGAAGCCCCTTATTTAAGGCCCACCCCAGGGCCCTGCGTCCTTCCCCTGATTACAGCCTCCCCCAAACCCTTCTTCCTTCTGGCCTTCTGAGTTGGAGCTAGGTAAGGCTTGTCCTCACTGGGACTTCCAAGGTGATCACAGATGTCCTCTGTCTCCAGCTCTCAGTTGAACTACTCACTTGCTGTGTGACCTTGCAGGCCACTTAGCCTATTGAGGCCTCAGATCCTCTATCCTACGTCAAAAGGTAAACCTTGCTCCCCGAAAGGAGTTGAAAATACAGCCAGGTGCGGTGGTGCACACCTGTAGTACCAACTACTTGGGAGGCTGAGATGGGACAATTGCTTGAGCCCAGGAGTTCGAGGCTGTAGTGCACAATTATCACACTTATGAATAGCCTCCACACTCCAGCCTGGGCAACATAGTGAGACCTCATGTCTAATAACTAAAAATTTATAAGGCCGGGAGTGGTGGCACACCTGTAGTCCCAGCTACTCAGGAGGCTGCAGCAGGAGGATTGCTTGAACCCAGGAGTTTCAGGCCATCCTAGGCAATACTATGAGACCACATCTCAAATAAATAAACAAATAAATAAATAAATAAATAAACCTGCGACCCTCATTTGCCTTCTTTGGAGTTAAAAAAAAAATACAAAAAAGAGGGGGCTATCGGGCCTTAAATGTGTGTTGTTATGGGGGCAGTGGTGGAATGGGGAAAGGGTAAGAGTAGTAATGTCTCCCATTGGAACGGGGAGAACAGTCTTTAGCTTCACAGAGACCTGGCTTGGGGGTCCTACTTCAGCTCTTCTCAGCTTGGGCAAGTGACTTAAGTGCTGTCTCCGAGCTCCAAGTGGGAAGAGTAGTGCTTAAAGGATTGTGGTGGCCAGGTGCCGTGGCTCACACGCCGTGGCTCACAGCACTTGGGGAGGCCAAGGCAGGCAGATCATCTGAGATCAGGAGTTCAAGACCAGCCGGGTCAACATGGTAAAACCCTGTCTCTACTAAAACTACAAAAATTAGCCGAGCATAGTGGCAGGCACATGTACTCCCAGCTATTCGGGAGGCCGAGGCAGGAGAATTGCTTGAACCCAGGAGGTGGAGGTTGCAGTGAGCTGAGATCGCGCCACTGCACTTCAGCCTGGGGAACAAGAGCGAGACTTCATCTCAAAAAAAAAAACAACAACAAAGGATTGTGGTGAGGACTAGAACAGAGTATGAGACTTGGTTCTATAGCAGGCCGTCAGAAAAGGTGCCTGTTAATGTCTTGTCTAAGGATTTTTTCACTTGAGCCCCAGGTAAATCCTGCTACCCAGCCCCAGGGCTACAGGAACCCCTACAGCTGCCAGAAATTATGTACATATGGTCAGAGCTTTCAACAAACTCTCAAAGGGTCTTGTGAACCACCCCAAAAGTTGAGTCACTGATTACTTCAACTTTCTCTTTTTCCAATAATGAAACGGGCCCGGAGGGAGAAGGGGATTTATTCAAAGTCACAGAGCAAGTAGGTGAGAGTTAGAACCAGGATCCTACAGCCAAAGGTGTACACACACACACAGAGAGCTCACTGTTCTTCTGGTGATCAGGAGAAGGAGGGAAGGGGTGGGTTCTAGGACTGGGACCCCTGCCTTGGGTGGAACAGGATCTTCCCGCTGCTTAGCTGGAACCAGGGTCCTCCCCACTCTTCTCTGAAATCCTGGGCCGATCATTCTACGTGTTTATCTTTGTTTTAAGGTCTTGGTCATCCCACAGGGAGCTCAAGGACTAGGACCACCGTTCAGAGACGTCCCGCCTTGACTAAGGGAGTGGGCCTTTTTGCCTACCCCATCCCTGCCCAATCAAACAGTGTTTGGATATGGGCTGATTCCAGGAATGGACATGATGTTGGGCTAAGTATTTATCTGATTCACTACTTGTCAGTTTCTTTCATTTCCAGGAAACCCATCAACTCTTCCCCACTTGACTATTCTGAGCCAGAACTATCTAAATCAGATCTGATCAGGCTACAGTTACCCTCTTCCTCTATGCCCCCAACTTAAACCGCTTCCCACTGTACTTGGAATAAAGCCAAACTCCTTGACAAGGCCAAGGCCTCCTAGCTTCATCTCCCTCTCTATTCCCATTCCTCTCTGCCTGTCATGCTGGCCTCTTTTAGTCCCTGTGCTCCCTAGGGCCTTCAGACATGCAATTCCTTTTTCTGGAATGTTCTTCCCTCTCTTTGCTTGTTAGCCCATTCACCAGTTCTCGGTTCAGGGGTCCCTTCCCTGCTGTTTCAGTCATCTAGCTCTCTGTAACTCTAGGGGTGGTGATAATTACATTTGACTTTTCACACTGCTTGAGTGCTTGATTAATATTTGTCCCCACCACTAGACTGTAGCCCCTTGAGGGCAGGGGCTGGGTTATTTTCTGCTCAGCCCTGTATCCCATAGCATACAAGTAGGCTCACACCTATAATCCCAGCACTTTGAGAGGCTGAGGTGGGAGGATCACTTGAGCCCAGGAGCTCAAGACCAGCATTGGCAATATAGCAAGACCCATTTCTATTAAAATTTATTTGTTTATTTATTTATTTAAGATGTATCACTCTGTCACCCAGGCTGGAGTGCAGTGGTGCAAACTCGGCTCACTGCAGCCTCTGCCTCCCAGGTTCAAGCAATTCTGCTGCCTCAGCCTCCCAAGTTGCATGGGACTACAGGTGTGCACCACCACACCTAGGTAATTTTTGTATTTTTAGTAGAGATGGGGTTTTGCCATGTTGGCTAGACTGGTCTGGAACTCCTGGCCCCAAGTGATCTGCCCACCTCTGCCTCCCAAAGTGCTGGGGGATTACAGGCATGAGCCACTGAGCCCAGCCAAAAAACATTTATTTTTTTTTTTTTTGAGATGGGGTCTTGGTCTTGTCAGCCAGTCTGGAGTGCAATGGCATGATTTCGGTTCACTGCAACCTCCATGTCTCAGGTTCAAGTGATTCTCCTGCCTCAGCCTCCCAAGTAGCTGGGATTACAGGCACCTGCCACCACACCCAGCTAATTTTTTGTATTTTTAGTAGAGATGGGTTTTCACCATGTTGGCCAGGATGGTCTCAAACTCCTGACCTCAGGTGATCCACCCACCTCGGCCTCCCAAAGTGCTGGAATTACAGGCATGAGCCACCAAGCCCTGCCATTTTTTTTTTTTTAAATTAGCCAAGTGTGCACATGCCTGTAGTCCCCGCAACTCAGTAGGCTGAGGTGAGAGGATTGCTTAAGCCCAGGAGATTGAGGCTGCAGTGAGCCATGGTTGCAATACTGCACTCCAAGCCTGGGTGACACAGCAAAGCCCTGTCTTAAAAAAAAAAAAGACTAGATGATGCTAAGAATCTGGGTTCTCTCTGGATTCTAAATGAAGCCAAGCTGCCTCTAAGAGTGCTCAGGAAATATCGACTGAATGCAGGCTAGGTAAGTTCCTCTAGGTGGTCCCAGACCTCTCAGGGGAGAGGGACAATGATTGACACGGAAGTTAAATTTGCTAGTGCAAGACACAGTGGCTGGCCGTGGTGGCTCATGCCTGTAATCCCAGCACTTTGGGAGGCCAACACGGGCAGATCAATTGAGGTCAGGAGTTTGAGACCAGCCCTGCCAACATGGTGAAAACTGTCTCTACGAATAATATAAAAACTTGGCTGGGCACGGTGGCTCACTTGTAATCCCAGCACATTGGAAGGCCGAGGAGGGCAGATCACCTGAGGTCAGGAGGCCTCAGCCTCCCAACATGCTGGGATTATAGGCGTGAGCCACTGCACCGGCCGTGATTGTGTATTATCTGTGATTTATTAACTGTGTGACTGTGGCAAGCTATAAATCTGTCCAAACCTTAGTCTTATCATTTATTAAATAGCAGTGATCATCAGACCTAGTTCATAAGATTATTAAAAAGTTTAAATGAAAAACAAATTTTAATAAAATGTTTAAAAAGAAAAGGCTGGGTGCAGTGGTTCACACCTGTAATCCCAGCAATTTGAGAGTCTGAGGTGGGAGGATTGCTTGAGGCCAGGAGTTCAAGACCAGTCTAGGCAACAGAGGAAAACCCGGTCAAGAAAGAAAGAGAGAGAGAGAGAAAGGGAGAGGGAGTGGGGGAAGGGAACCTACCTCAGCCTCCTGAGTAACTGGGATTACAGGTGTGCACCACCACGCCCGGCTAATTTTGTGTGTTTAGTAGAGACAGGGTTTCACCATGTGGGCCAGGCTGGTCTTGACTCCTGACCTCAAGAGATCCACCCACTTCAGCCTCTTAAAGTGCTGGGATTACAGGCGTGAGCCACCATGCCTGGCCGACAAGGTCTTATTTTGTTGCCCAGTTTGGTCTCAAACTTGTGGCTTCAAGTGATCCTCCTGTCTCAGACTCTCAAAGTGCTGGGATTACAGATATGAGCCACTATGCCTGGCCCTGCATCTTTTTTTATATACTTTTTTTATTTATTTATTTGTTTATTTATTTTGGAGATGGAGTCTTGCTCTGTCACCCTTGCTGGAGTGCAGTGGCACAATCTCAGCTCACTGCAATTTCCACCTCCCAGGCTCAAACGATTCTCCTGCCTCAGACTCTGGAGTAGCTGGGATTACAGGTGCATGCCACCATGCCCAGCTAATTTTCATATTTTAGTAGAGATGGGGTTTCACCAGATTGCCCAGGCTGGTCTCAAACTCCTGACCTCAGAAGATCCATCTGCCTCAGCCTCCCAAAGTGCTGGGATTACAGGCATGAGCCACCGTGCCCAGACTATTTTATTTTATTTTATTTTATTTTATTTTATTTTATTTTAGAAACTGAGTTGCGCTCTGCTGCCCAGGCTGGAGTGCAGTGGCATGATCTTGGCTCACTGCAACCTCCACCTCCCAGATTCAAGTGATTCCCCTTCCTCAGCCCCCCCCAAGTAGCTGGGATTACAGGTGCCTGCCACCACGCCTGGCTAATTGTTGTATTTTTAGTAGAGACGGGGTTTCTGCATGTTGAACAGGCTGGTCTCAAATCCCTGACCTCAGGTGATCCGCCACCTCAGCCTCCCAAAGTGCTAGGATTACAGGCATGAGCCACTGCGCCTGGCCACATTTTAATTTTTTTTTTTGTTAATTTTACTTTAAGTAATACAGACAGGTCTCATTATGTTGCCCAGGCTGGTCTTGAACCTCTGGGATCAAGTGATCCTCCCGCCTCGGCCTCCGAAAGTGCTGAGATTATAGGCATGAACCACCACACTCAGCCTACATTTTTATTTTTATTTACTTATTATTATTATTATTATTATTATTATTATTAGAGATGGGGTCTACTATTTTGCCCAGGCTGTTCTAAAACTCCTGAGCTCAAGTGATCCTTTCACCTCAGTGTCCCGAGTATCTGGGACCACAAGTATACACCACCATGCCTGGCCAGGTGATATAATGTGGTGTGTATGGTAACTGGTAACCGTGTAGTATAATGCAGTGTGTATGCGGTGTGTTTTTAGCTTGCTATATTAGTTTGTTTTCACACTGCTGATAAAGACATAACCAAAACTGGGAACAAAAAGAGGTTTAATTGGACTTACAGTTCCACATGGCTGGGGAGGCCTCAGAATCATGGCGGAAGGGAAAAGGCACTTCTTACATGGTGGCAGCAAGAGAAAAATGAGGAAGAAGCAAAAGTGGAAACCCCTGATAAACCCATCAGATATTGTGAGATTTATTCACTATCACGAGAATATCACAGGAAAGAATTGCCCCCCATGATTCAATTATCTCCCCCTGGGTCCCTCCCACAACACGCGGGAATTCTGGGAGATACAATTCAAGTTGAGATTTGGGTGGGGACACCACCAAACCATATCACTTGGGTTAAAAACCCAAGTGTAGGGGCTGGGCTCGGTGGCTCACGCCCAGCACTTTGGGAGGCTGAGGCAGGCGGATCATCTGAGGGTGAGAGTTTGAGACCAGCCTGACCAACATGGAGAAACCCCATCTCCACTAAAAATTAGCCAGGTGTGGTGGTGCATGTCTGTAATCTCAGCTAGTCGGGAGGCGGAGGCAGGAGAATTGCTTGAACCCCGGAGGCAGAGATTGCGGTGAGCCAGGATCACACCATTGCATTCCAGCCTGGGCAACAAGAGCAAAGCTCTGTCTCAAAAACAAAAAACAAAACCAAAAAAACCCCAAGTGTAATGCAATGTATATGGTAGGCTACTGATAAGTAAAGAAAGTAAGGAACTATGTGCACATAGATGCGTTTGTGTGAATGGAGAACGTCTCAGTCTGAAAAGATGCACAAGAAACCATTTGTCTTTTAAAAATAACATCTATTTTTTGAGATGGAGTTTCGCTCTTGTTGCCCAGGCTGGAGTACAATGGCATGATCTCGGCTCACCATGACCTTGGGCTCCCGGATTCAAGCGATTCTCCTGCTTAAGCCTCCCAAGTAGCTGGGATTACAGGCATGCGCCACTAAGCCCAGCTAATTTTGTATTTTTAGTAGAGATGGGGTTTCTCCATGTTGGTCAGGCTGGTCTTGAACTCCTGACCTCAGATGATCCGTCCACCTTAGCCTCCCAAAGTGCTGGGATTACAGGAAATGGCCACCATTCCCAGCAAAAATAACATTTTAAAATGGAACCCAGTTAGTGTTACATACTTTAAAACACTGGCTGAGCACAGTGGCTCATGCCTGTAATCCCAACACTTTGGGAGGCCAAGGTGGGTGAATCACCTGAGGTCAGGAGTTCAAGACCAGCCTGGCCAACATGGTGAAACCCCGTCTCTACTAAAAATACAAAAATTAGCTCTGCACTGTGTCGGGTGCCTGTAATCCCAGCTACTCAGGAGGCTGAGGCAAGAGAATTGCTTGAACCCGGGAGGTGGAGGTTGCAGTTAGCAGAGATTGCACCACTGCACTCCAGCCTGGGCAACAGAGCAAGACCCTGTCTCCAAAACAAACGAACAAACAAGAAAACATTAAAAACAATTTTTTGCAGTTATCTAGAACTCAATTTATGTTCAGTTATCCCTAATTACCTCTAAAAGTTTACTTAGTTTTGACTGGTTTGTTCCAGCCCAGGCTTTGCATTGCATCTAATTGTGATGTCCCTTGAGCTCCTCTGATCAGGTCCTCTCGTGACAGAGACTGGATTGATTGTCCTGCAGAAGATTCAGTCTTCTGCTTGCTTCTTCATTGTGCCATTTAACTTGTTTCTCTATCCCTTACATTTGCTCTAAACTAGAAGTTAGATCTTTTTTTTTTCTTTGAGGCAGAGTCTTGCTCTGTCACTCAGGCTGGAGTGCAGTGGCATGATCTTGGCTCACTGCAACCTCTGCCTCCTGGGTTCAAGCGGTTCTCATGCCTCAGCCTCCCAAGTAGCTGGGACTACAGGAATGTGCCACCACGCCTGGTTAATTTTTGTATTTTTAGTAGAGACAAGGTTTCACTGCAAGCTCTGCCTCCTGGGTTCACGCCATTGTCCCACCTCAGCCTCCCGAGTTGCTGGGACTACAGGCGCCCGCCACCACGCCCGGCTAATTTTTGGTATTTTTAGTAGAGACTCAGTTTCACCGTGTTAGCCAGGATGGTCACGATCTCCTTATCTCATGATCCACCCGCCTCAGCCTCCCAGAGTGCTGGAATTACAGGCATGAGCCACCACACTCAGCCGCCAGGCACTTTTAAAGGACCAGATCTCTCATGAAATCAGAGTGAGAACTCACTTATCTGGTCCTTTAAAAGTGGATAGCCCCAGCCATTCATGAGGGATCCGTCCCCATGATCCAAACACCTCCCACCAGCCCTCACCTCCAACAGTGGGGATTATATTTCAACATGAGATTTGGGCAGGGACAAATATCCAAACTACATCACTGCTATTCTGACTTTTATCACACAGATGAGTTTTGCCTGTTTCCGTAATTCATACAGACAGAATCTTACAATATGAGCTCTTTCAGTCAGCCTTATCTATGAGATACATCGATATTGTTGTGTGTATCACATTTGGTCCCCATTGTTGACTGATTTATTTGAATGAATCTGCCATGGTTTTATTGTTCGTTCCCTTGCCGTTAGACCTCCTAATGGTTTTAACGCCAATTGATACTCTTACCTAAGTCCATTATTTCCTTGGAGGTGACAAAACTGATCAGACACTGAAGTCAGCTGTCATTCCTGAAAAAGTGGGATAGGAGAGATTTAAACTGACTTTGCAGGTCTGGTGGAAGGGAAGTGATTCTATTCAAGAGGTGCTCATTTAGTGTATACACAGCTACCCTGAATCTGGTTTCCAAAGAACTCTTAAATACCTGGCTTCATGGCTTTCTATAGCCACCCTGCAGAGAGGGGCATGCTTTCCCCACCTCCTGGAATGAGGGTCTTGATGGGTGAAGTGTCCCCTGGAAGTCACAGAGCAATGGCAGGGCGGGACTTTCCCCCTCATATTGGGCTTTTCCCACCATTCTTCTTACTGTGAGGTCAAGGAAAGGAGTCTTGTCGAGACCTCCAGAGGAAAGAAGGAAGGAAATACTCAGAGAGCAAGGTGGTACCGTGGAGTTTTGAAATCCTGCTGGCTGTAGCAACATGCCCTTTGTACAGACTGATAAATGGAGGCAGACAGAGAAAGCCAGCAGCAGCCAGCCCTGCCTGCTGCCCGGGCAAGGCCAAGCCCCAAGATCACAGCCTCCCTGGGCAATGCTGGCTCTCTGCTCACACCATTGTTTCATGCCCAAAGTCAAAGTGGTGAAAAAGCAGTGGCCAGGCCCGTGCGTGGGGTTTGTCTCCATGACACCCCCCTTCTATGACAGCTGTTCTCCTACCAAGGCCTGGGAAATGTTCCTCTCAAAGCCATTAGCTCCTTCCATGCCAAACATTTAGTGACATTCCTTTAGTCCTCTGTGGCACTTAGAAAACATAGCTATTGAGTAACTATATTAAGAAATGCCATCTACAGCCCACCCTTGGCCAGCCCCAGAAGCCCCAGTGACGTCCACCCTCCAGGGTCATGGGGAAGGAGGCCCCTGCTGGCCTCTTGGGTCCTAAATTGCTTTTCCTGGCACAGTCTCACTCTCTGGGCTCTGCTAGACAGACTACTGCCATGGGACCTCATTTTACAAGAACCCTAGATTAAAAAAAAAAAAAAAAACCCACCAAGAGTTCACAGCACACGTGTCTCAGCAGTCAATGCTTCACCAGCCCCTCCTGGGTCTAAAACAGGATTCCATCTACAGTCCTGCATCTCAAACACTGCTTTCAAACTCCTGTCAATCACAGAAAGGGAAGCGTCACACCCACAACCAAGAATTGCACTTCTCCAACTTCAGTGAGCATGTGAATCTCCTGGGATTTTTTTAAATTTTTATTTATTTATTTATTTTTTGAGATAGGGTCTTGCTCTGGCACCCAGGCTAAAGTGCAGTGGCATGATCATAGCTCACTGCAGCCCCAACCTCCCGGCTTCAGGTGATCCTCCTGCCTCAGCCTTCCAAGCAGCTGGGACCACACCTGGCTTTTTAAAGTATTTTTTTGTACAGAAGGGGTCCACTATGTTGCCCAGGCTTGCCTTGAACTTGTGGGCTCAAGCAGTCCTCCTGCCTCTGCCTCCCAAAGTGCTGAGATTACAGGTGTGAGCCACCGTGCCCGGCCAGGGAATCTTGTTAACATGAATATTCTGATTCAGTGGGTCTGGGGCGGGGCCTGACATTCTGCATGTCTAGCAGGTGATGCTGATGCTTGGGTTCACTGGTCACTCTGAGCAGCAAGATACTAAAAAGGAGAACAAAACACAAGTTCCAGGGTTCCCTGGCTGCATATTAGAATCACCAGGCAGCTTTAAAAACAGATGCCCCTGTCTGGATCCCACCTCAGAACAATTGAATCAGAATTATTGGGGGAGGGCCGGGCACAGGGGCTCACGCTTGTAATCCCAGCACTTTGGGAGGCTGAGGTGGGCAAATCACCTGAGGTCAGGAGTTCAAGACCAGCCTGACCAATATGGTGAAACCCTGTCTCTACTAAAAATACCAAAATTAGCCAGGCATGGTAGTGTGTGCCTGTAGTTCCAGCTACGCAGGAGGCTGAAACAGAATTGCTTGAGCCCTAGAGGCAGAGGTTGCAGTGAGCTGAGATTGCACCACTGCATTCCAGCCTGGATGACAGAGCGAGACTTGGTCTCAAAAAAAAAAAGAATTATTGGGGGAGAAGGGGCTTGGAGGGGAAGTTGGACCCCCAAAATAAACAAGAGCTGCACCTCACATGTGCCAGTGATAATGATATGCAGTGAAATGAATCAAACCCTCTGCATCTAAGATCAGCATCAGGAAATGCAAGAGCCAAGTCTGCCCCGAAATGCAAGAGACAGGTCTCCATTAGGTGCCCATGGAGATTGAGAACTATTACACTACGCCAAAATATGGGGAGAAATAAAGCATAAAATTGTCATCATCGTTTATAATCAGGTACTCAATATTCTCTCTCTCTCTATATATATATATATGTATATATATACACACACACACACACACATATATATATATATTTTTTTTTTTGAGACAGGGTCTTGCCCTGTGGCCCGGATTCAAGCGATTCTCCTGCCTCAGCTACCCAAGCAGCTGCGATTACAGGCGCCTGCCAACACACCTGACTAAGTTTTGTATTTTAAGTAGAGATGGGGTTTCACCATGTTGGCCAGGCTGGTCTTGAACTCCTCACCTCAAATGATCCGCCTGTCTCAGCCTCCCAAAGTACTGGGATTACAGGTGTGAGCCTTGGCACCCAGCCTTCTATATATATATGTATATAATATGTGTGTGTGTGTGTGTATATATATGTGTATATATATATATTTTTTCTTTTCTGAGACAGAGTCTTTCTCTGTTGCCCAGGCTGGAGTGCAGTGGTGCAATCACTGCAGCCTCAACATACCAGACTTACATGAGCCTCCCACCTCAGCTTCTGGAGTAACTGAGACCACAGGTGTGCACCACCATGCCCGCCTAATTTTTTTTTTTTTTTTTTTTTGAGATAGAGTCTTGCTCTGTCGCCCATGCTGGAGAGTAATGATGCAATCTCAGCTCACTGCAACCTCCACTTCCGGGGTTCAAGCAGTTATCCTGCCTCAGCCTCCAGAGTAGCTGGGATTACAGGCACTTGCCACCACACCCAGCTAATTTTTTTGTTTGTATTTTTAGTAGAGACGTGGTTCCATCATATTGATCAGGCTAGTCTTGAACTCCTGCTGAGGCAGGAGAATCGCTTGAACCTGGGGGACGGAGGTTGCAGTGAGCCAAGATGGCACCACTGCACTCCAGCCTGGGCCACAGAGTGAGACTCTGTCTCAAAAATAAAATAAAATACAAAAATTAGCTGGGTGTGGTGGCGTGCACCTGTAATCCCAGTTACTCGGGAGGCTAAGGTAGGACAATCGCTTGAAGCTGGGAGGCAGAGGTTATAGTGAGCCAAGATCATGCCACTGCACTCCAGCCCAGGCGACAGACCAAGACAGTGTCCCGAAAGAAGATAATAGTTCATGACAAGTGAAAATTATAGGAAATTCAGATTTCAGCATCCATGAATCAAGTTGTGTGGGAACACAGCCACACCTATTCCTTTAAATCTTGCCTGTGGCTCCTGTCCTGCAGCAAAGACAGAGCTGAATAGTTGCGACAGAGACCGTAAGGCCTATAAAGCCTAAAATACTTACATCTGGCCCTTGCCAGAAAAGGTTTGCCGAACCCTGCTCGAAATGGTTTCACTGTTTATAAATTCTCCACTTTTCTTTTTTTTACACTCAAATAAGTACTCTTCTTACCCCAACGCTCTGCTAAATTTGAACATGTATGTAGTAGTTGCTTTTATAGGGCCAGCTAACATAAACCAATCGGTTGCTTCGCCAAGACTTTTTTTTTTTTTTAAGGATAGTTTTGTTTTGTTTGATACAAAGTCTCCCTCTGTTTTCCAGACTGCAGTGCAGTGGCACAATCTCAGCTCACTGCAACCTCCGCCTCCTGGGTTCAAGTAATTCTCCTGGCTCAGCCTCCCAAGTAGCTGGGATTATAATTACAGGATGCACCACCACGCCTGGTTAAGCTTGTCGGAGATTTCTTGTACTAGTAGATGGATTCAAATCTATGGATGCAAACCTATGGAGAATTTGGATGTGGGAAGCCATAAAGACATTTACAACAGAAGGAGGTCTCAGAGGCTTAGTTTTCTCACACACGTAACAACTGCTAGTTTTCCTTCCTGGAGTCTGGGTCATGCCTGAAAAAGGCAAACTAAGAAAATCAAAATGACAAACTGAAGACAGTGAGGTAACACCACCCCCAAGTTATTCCATGCGTCTGTAGCATAGATTAAGCATTTATTTAGCAAACATCTGTTGAGGCCAATTACACATTCTGCAGTCAGAGAGGAAAGAGGCAGTTAGGTGTGTGGGTTCACACCTGAAGTCTCAGCTACTTGAGAGGCTGAGGCAGGAGGATCGCTTGAGCCCAAGAGTTCTAGGCTACAGAGAGCTGTGATTATGCCACCACACTCTAGCATGGAAGACAGAGCAAGAGTGTCTGTTAAAAAAAAAAAAAAAAAAAGGTGTGTTAATTTTTTTTGAGACAGAGTCTCACCCTGACCGCCAGGCTGGAGTGCAATGGCACAATGACTGCTCGCTGCAACCTCCGCCTCCCAGGTTCTAGCATTCTCCTGCCTCAGCTTCCCGAGTACCTGGGATTACAGGCGCCCACCACCACGTCTGGCTAATTTTTGTATTTTTAGTAGAGTCAGGGTTTCACACGTTGGTCAGGCTGGTCTCAAACTCCTGACCTCAGGTGATCCACCTGCCTCAGGTTCTCAAAGTGCTGAGATTACAGGCATGAGCCACTGGGCAGACTCTTGGCTTTTGAGGAGGACTCTCTCTCGCTTCCAGGCTGGAGTGCAGTGGTGTGATCTCGGCTCACCACAGCTTCCGCCTCCTGGGTTCAAGCGATTCTCCTGCCCCAACCTCCCAAGTAGCTGGGATTACACGGGTGCACCACCACCATCTGGCTAATTTTTGTTATTTTTAGTAGAGACGGGGTTTTATCATGTTACTAGCTGGCTTTGAACTCCTGATCTCAATGATTCACCACCTCGCCTCCCCAAAGTGCCGGGATTACAGGTGAAAGCCACTGCACCTGGCCATGTTTTAATTTTTAAATATAATTAAAGAGAATGGGCACTGGGTTTGGCCCCAAGAAGCTCATGGACTAGTGGAAAAATCAGGTGAATGTGTCTACAGCCATACAGGACCATGAGGAGAGGGCATCCTGGAAGACATCCTGGGGGAGGTGAGTTTAGAACAGCGAATGAGCTTAGCAGGTGTTATGTAAACGTGCTGGCCAGGCATGATGGCTCATGCCTGTAATCCCAGCACTTTGGGAGGGCAAGGCAGGAGGATCACTTGAGCCTAGGTATTCAAGACCAGCCTGGTCAATCAACATAGTGAGACCTGTCTCTAAACAAAATTTTAGAATTAAAAAATAGACCAGGCATGGTGGTTCACTCCTGTAATCCCAGCACTTTGGGAGGCTGAAGCTGGTGGATCGCTTGACTCTGGGAGTTGGAGACCAGCCTGGGCAACATAGTGAAACCCATATCTATGAAAAATACAAAAATTAGCCAGGTGTGGTAGCCTGTGGTCAGGCTACTTGGGAGGCTGAGGTGGGAGGATGGCTTGAGCCCAGGAGGCAAAGGTTGCAGTGAGCCAAGATTGTGCCACTGTGCTCTAGCCGAGGTGACAGAGTGCAACCCTGTCTCAAAAGGAAGGAAGGAAGGAAGGAAGGAAGGAAGGAAGGAAGGAAGGAAGGAAGGAAGGAAGGAAGGAAGGGAGGGAAAAGTGCTGTAGCCATAAGATCCTTGAAGACAGGATTTATGTGTTTCTCAGTCCCATATCCCGACTGCTATTGGTTGCAGGCATTGGCAGCTAAGAGGCACTTGTTAAATATTATTTTTAATTCATTGGAAAGTGAGGAGGGAAGGTGAGAAAATAGCAGGGTAGGCCTTTGTGTGACAACCTGGGGTATATCTGGATTCCACCTGACTGTCTGGAAAGAAAGGAATGATTTTTCTTTTTTCTTTCTTTCTTTTTTTTTTGAGATGGACTCTCGCTCTGTCACCCAGGCTGGAGTGCAGTGGCGAGATCTCGGCTCACTTCAAGCTCCGCCTCCCGGGTTCACATCATTCTCCTGCCTCAGCCTCCCGAGTAGCTGGGACTACAGGCGCCCGCCACCACGCCCAGCTAATTTTTTGTAATTTTAGTAGAGACGGGTTTTCACCATGTTAGTCCAATGGTCTCAATCTCCTGACCTTGTGATCTGCCCACCTCAGCCTCCCAAAGTGCTGGGATTACAGGTGTGAGCCACCACGCCTGGCAGAAAGGAATGATTCTTAAAGACTTTTCAGTTTTTTTTTCAATGATGACATTAATATACACTCATTAAAGGACTTTTGGGAAAAAAAGAGACTGTGAAAGAAAAAATTACCCAGCATAATCACAGTTAGCATTTACTTCTTTCCTGTGTCTTTTCTGTAAATAGGCAACATGTTTTTAATGTTATATCTATACTTTTCCCTCTCCTCATCATACCTTAAGTATCCTCTGTTATACCAGCCTTCATAATCATTAGTTTTAATGACTGTCTCATATTCTGCCTAGTGGTTATTTAAGCCATCAACTCACTTTACTAGTTCTCTGATATTAAGCACTTGAGTTATGAATGACTTTATCCCTAAAGCTTGCTTGTGAGTATGTACTTGGAAACTGTTAATCATAGGTGAGTAACGGGTCAAACTCCTTCAGTAACGAGAAGTCAAGGGTATCTCCTAAAGGCTGAAACTGACTTTAACTTCTTCTGTAGCTTTTAAAACGGTGATACCCATTCAGCAGCAGCTATTTCAGCTTTGATTGTCTTTAGTGCAAAAGGGACTGCATTTTCATATGTAACGAAAGCCCAGAATTATAAGCATGAAGTCCCCCTATGACAGGTACTCCCTTTAAAGACTCCCGTCAGCCTGGCCTGGGTTGTTTACCATATTTATCTATGTATTTATTTTTGAGACAGGGTCTCACTCAGTAGCCCCAGCTGGAGTGCAGTGGCGTGATCTCAGCTCACTTCAACCTCCGCCTTCCAGGTTCAACCAATTCTTCTGCCTCAGCCTTCCAACTGACTGGGATTACAGGTGTGCACCACCACGCCCAGGTAATTTGGTATTTTCAGTAGAGATGGGGTTTCGCCATGTTGGCCAGGCTGGTCTCAAACTCCTGACCTCAAGTGATCCTCCCACCTCAGCCTCCCAAAGTGATGGGATTACAGATTAGGCCACGACGTCTGGCCTGTTTACCATATTTATAGGCAACCCAGAAGGTTGCAAATAAAAATACAAGAGGCCTGGTTAAATTTGAATATTTGATAAACAATGAATTATTATTATTATTATTTTTTTTTTTAAAGATGGGGTCTCCCTCTGTCACCCAGACTGGAGTGCAGTGATGCCATCATAGCTCACTTCAGCCTCATCCGACTAATTTTCGTATTTTTTGTAGAGACAGGGTCTTATTTTGCTTCTCAGACTCGTCTGGAACTCCTGACCTCAAGAGATCCCTCTGCCTCAGTCTCTCACAGTGCTGGGATTAGAGGTATGATCCACCATGCCCAGCCAACAATGAATAATTTTTATAGTATGTTCCAAATGGGCTGTGGGATATACTTTTTTAAATTATTATTTTTATTTATTTATTTTTTTAGCAATGTCACTCAGGCTGGAGTGCAGTAGTGTGGTCATCACTGCCGCCCCAGCCATCCAGGCTCAAATGATTCTCCCACCTCAGCCTCCTGAGTGGCTGAGACCACAGGCAGGCGCCACCATGCTCGGCTCACTTTTTGAATTTTTTGTAGAGATGAGGTCTCGCCATGTTGCCCAGGCTGGTCTCAAACTCTGGGGCTCCAACGTTCCTCCCACCTCAGCCTCCCAAAGTACTGGGATTACAGGTGTGCACCACCATGCCTAGCCTATTTTTTAAAAATATTCACTTTTTATGGGAGATTACAGTTTAACTGGGCCTTCTGGATTTTATCTGGCAACCCCACCCCTGAAGAGCACTGTCCAACTTTGAAGGCACCTCAGTGTGATGAGACTTTTATCTGCACCTGTAGTCTGTTTCTTCTTCTCTTCTCCTGGGAGCGGGACTGTCCATGTTGATTGGGTGCCAAGGATACCAACCCGATGCCATATTAGGAAAGCCGGGCATGGCCTCCAGAAGCTGGTTTGTTTGTTTTGTTGGGTAAAGATTTTGCCTGCTTACATTAGCGGGTAAAGGTTTGTTTTCTTTTGAGAGAGCCAGAAATATCCAAGCAGGCCTGGTCCCAGCAGGGTTGGTGGAATAGATCTCAGCAGCTTCCTCCATGTTGTGCCTAGGAAAGCCCCTGAAGGATTTTTAAGGTCTAGTGGGAAGAGGAGGGGAAGGCATCTCGGTCTTTTGTGTGTGTGTATGTATCTTGAGGGGGCATAGGTTATATGCAAATAGCATCTTCATGTTGGAAAACCTGGCTTGAAGCTTCTGGACAACTTTCCTGACGTGCCTCTGCTCACCCAGCATTCTCCTCCACCATGGCCCCTCATTCTGTATCCATACCCCTGGCTTACAGAAAGTTCTTCCTCCCTTTGTGCCTAGCTTTCGATTCCCTCAGGGTGACATCAGATCTTTTCATCTTCTAACCTAAGACGGAGGCCACCCTGAGGAGTGTGAACACTGACCTTCATCCCTGTCTCTGGCTGTTGTTTAGGAGTGCCGGGTCATGTCAGGACACCTGGAAAACCGGCGAACTCTCCTCCCTCGGAAGGTCCTTCTCACCCACTCACCCACTGGTCCTCTCTCTCCAGGCCGGAACAGCCCCCTGTCCCTCCAGTGGAAGCCCCTCCCCCCATGTGGATGTTGTCCTCAGGGCCTTCTCCAGGCCATCCTGGGTACACCTGGCCCCCTGGCCGGTTCAGAGCAGAGCTGAATTCCCTCCTGAGGAGGTACACAGCAGTCCATGCGGCCTTGGGTCCAGTTTGTCTTTTTGGCTGTTTCTTCCTTTTTTTTCTTTCTTTTCTGTTTTTTTTTTTTTTTTTTTTTTTGAGACGGAGTCTTGCTCTGTCACCCAGGCTAGAGTGTAGTGGCATGATCTCAGCTCACTACAACCTCCGCCTCCTGGGTTCAAGAGATCCTCCCACCTCGGTCTCCCGAGTAGCTGGGATTACAGGCATGCACCACCGTGCACCGTTGATTTTTTTATTTTTAGTAGAGATGGGGTTTCACCATGTTGGCCAGGCTGGTCTCAAACTCCTGACCTCAGATGATCCGCCCGCCTTGGCCTCCCAAAGTGCTGGAATTACAGGCGTGAGCCACCACGCCTGGCCTTGGCTGGTTCTTCCTTCCTCACTTGGTCGATGAGGAAACTAGGAAGCCGAGGTTAAGGGGCCGCCCAAAGTCACACAGTCAGCCAGTGGCAGACTTAATACCTTGAACCCAGGTCTTCTGGCTCCTAGACTAGACCTCTCTCGACTGTAACACACTGATCTGCCTGAAGTGTGTCCAGAGGGGTATATAGCCTGGTGGCTCTGTGCGTGGACAGCAAGGGCCTGGTATTCAAAACCCAGGCCTTGAGCTCAGTGGGTGTGACATTGAGAAAATTGCCCAGCCTCTCTACGGAGCCTCAGTTTCCTTGTTGTCAAGTGAGGTTAATGACAGTGCCTAACCAAATGGAGCTCCTGGAGGATCGAGTGAGAGGACACTTATGCAGCACTGGCGCAGCGCCTGGCTGGCAGGAACCATTGTCAGTGTAAAATCGAATTCAAATACAATGTGAGCCCAGGCACGGTGCCTCACACCTGTACTCTCAGCACTTTGGGAGGTTGAGGCGGGCAGATCACTTGAGGTCAGGAGTTCGAGACTAGCCTCACCAACATAGTGAACACCCTGTCTCTACTAAAAATACAAAAGTTAGCCAGGCATGGTGGTGCACACCTGTAATCCCAGCTACTTGAGAGGCTGAGGAAGGAGAATTGCTTGAACCTGGGAGGTGGAGGTTGCAGTGAACCAAGATCATGGTGGGACAACAGAGTGAGACTCCATCTTAAAAAACAAAAAAACGAAAAAACACGATGTGAGCAAAGAAAGGGATTCAAAAATCTCTATGTTGTCCAAAATCGGGAGTTGGATTTAAAAGCAACTGAAGGTAGGTCACTTTGAGTAATTTCAGCTACTCAGGAGGCTGAGGCAGGAGAATCACTGGAACCCAGGAGGCGGAGGTTGCAGTGAGCCGAGATCACACCATTGCACTCCAGCCTGGGCGACAGAGCAAGACTCTGTGGAAGGAAGGAAGGAAAGAAGGAAGGAAGGAAGGAAGGAAGGGAGGGAGGGAGGGAGGGAGGGAGGGAGGAAGGAAGGAAGGATCCGAACACTCTTTAACATAGAGTTCTAGGGATGGAAACTAGGGAGGGCTTGGATACCACTCATTTATCCATTCCCCCTTGGCGAGCCGTCATTGCCAGATGCTGTTGTAGGCATTGGGGGTACCACTAGTGGAAGAAACAAAACCTTGGTCAGGCACAGTGGCTCATGCCTGTAATCCCAGGACTTCGGGAGTCCAAGGCAGGAGGGTCACTGGAGCCCGGGAGTTCAAGACCAACCTGGGAACATAGTAAGAACCTGTTTCTAAAATATATGTGTATGTATATGCACTTTTACGGCTCCCCGCCCCTGAGCCAGCTGCCCAGCCTCCCTTGCGGTGCCCGGCATGGGGAATGTCCCGGGTGGAGCTGGCGGAGTTGCAAGCTCTGCTCCACCCGACGCGGCCATGTGTACTGGGCCTGGCTCGCGGCCAACCGAGATGGCCGAGCACTTGGAGGAGGCCGTGAAGTACTACACCCTAGAGGAGATTCAGAAGCACGACAGCAAGAGCACCTGGCAGATTCTGCACCACAAGTGTACGATTTGACCAAATTTCTGGAAGAGCGTCCTGGTGGGGAAGAAGTCTTAAGGGAACAAGCTGGAGGTGACGCTACTGAGAACTTTGAGGATGTCGGGCATCTTTGAGATGCCAGGGAATTGTCCAAAACATATATCATTGAGGAGCCCCATCCAGATGACAGACCAAAGTTAAACAAGCTTCGGAAACTCTCATCACTGCTGTTGATTCTAGTTCCAGTTGGTGGACCAACTGCGTGAGCCTTGCCATGTCAGCAGTGGCCGTTGGCTTGATGTATCACCTGTACATGGCGGAAGGATGAACCTCCTCAGAAGCCAGTGCAGGAAAATCCTGCTTTAGACACAGGAGAAAAGAAGCCAACGCTAATTGCTTCAACTGACATAAACCTTCTCTTGAAAAAAATAATTTTAATTTTCTCTTTTTCTTTCTTCCAACATTAGAAACAAAAAAAACAGAACTGTCATTTCCGCTCTCGAATTTTTCGAGTGTGCCTTTTATTCATCTACTTTATTTTGATGTTTCTTTACTTATTGTAAGCAGCATCTTTTAAAAATATATCTGGCCTTTAAAATACAAAAATATAGGCTGGGCGCAGTGTCTCACGCCTGTAATCCCAGCACTTTGGGAGGCCGAGGCAGGTGGATTAGGAGTTTGAGACCAACCTGGCCAATATGGTGAAATCCCGTGTCCACTAAAAATACAAAAAAAATTAGCCGGGCGTGGTGGTGCATGCCTGTAATCCCAGCTACTTGGGAGGCTGAGGCAGAAGAATCACTTGAACCTGGGAGGCAGAGGTTACAGTGAGCCGAGATGGCGCCACTGCACTCCAGCCTGGGTGACAAGCGAGACTGTCTCACACACACACACACACACAAAACCCTATATATGTGTGTATATATGTATACACATATGTATACATACACACACACTCTTATATACACACACACACACTTATATACACACACACACACATCATCTTTAAAAAGAAAGAAACAAAGCCTTGCCCTCCTGCAGCCCACACTCTAGTCGTGGAAACAAGCCATTCACAAACAAAAAAATGCATACTACAATCTCACGTGGTCAGGGGTGGGTGAGGAGAAAGAATAAAACGAGGGCCTAGATGTGGTTCTTGCCCAGGGTGGCAGCGCCGCCTAGCGTACCTTTTTGAAATTTCTATAGGTTTTTTTCTAGTTGTCCCATTGCGTGGGGGCACAGCAGGCGCTCAGCTGGCTGGAGTCAGGCACGCCAGACATGCTGCGATGCACAAGATAGTTGGAGAGGTGAGGGGATGAAAACTGATCTCCTCACGTGACTTTAGAATGTCGCAGCAGACATCCATGCATGTGAAAATTCTGTTTATAAGTATTTGAGCCTAGAACCTCACTTGGTTTTATAATCAAGCACGAAGTATTTTGTACACAGATTTATCACTTAGTGAATTTCCAGGAATTCAAGAACCTTGTACATAGAGGGAAGGTTGTACTTCATTTTGTTTGGAACTCCACCGAGAGTTGTTTACTGTTTGAGGAAATCATGTCTCTGCCAATTTCAAGTCAACATCTCACAACCTCAGTCTATGTATATTTGCAGATAGCCACCAGAGCATTCATTTACTGAAGTATGTATTCAATTATTAAAAGTTAATTTCTGCCAGGCGCAGTGGCTCACATCTGTAATCCCAGCACTTTGGGAAGCCAAGGCGGGCAGATTGTCTGAGATCAAGAGTTCGAGAACAGCCTGGCCAACAGGGCCAAACCTCATCTCTACTAAAAATGTAAAAATTAGCCGGCTGTGGTGGCGCATGCCTGTAATTCCAGCTACTCAGGAGGCTGAGGCAAGAGAATTGCTTGAACCTGGGAGGCAGAGGTTGCAGTGAGCTGAGATCGTGCCACTGCCTTCCAGCCTGGACTACAGAGTGAGATTCCAACTCAAAAAAAAAAAAAAAAAAAGTTAATTTCCTGACTGGGCTCAGTGGCTCACGCCTGTCTGTAATCCCAGCACTTTGGGAGGCCGAGGCAAGTGGATCACCTGAGGTCAGGAGTTCGAGACCAGCCTGACCAGTATGGTGAAACTCTGTCTCTACTAAAAATACAAAAATTAGCTGGGTGTGGTGGTGCATGCTTGTAGTCCCAGCTATTTGGGAGGCTGAGACAGGAGAATCGGTTGAACCAGGGAGTCGGAAGTTGCAGTGAGCTGAGATCATGCCACTGCAATACAGCCTGCACAACACAGTGAGACTCTGTCTCAAATAAATAAATAAAATTTTAAAAGTTAATTTCCTTTTCTTTCTTACATAAATTACACTACATCCTATTGATTTTTTAAAGTGTATGCTTGGGTAGGTTTTATTGCCTGTGAATTTATTTCATGCTTGTAAAGGGGAGGGCACATGACAACGTGTCATAAAAAGGATGTATTTGATCTCAATGGTGGTGGGCTGAGAACCAGGGGAGTGGAAAGGGGTCGAGCAGGTCAGAGGTCAGGGCAGATGTGCCAATGAGCAGAGGCAACTGGAGGAAGGCATGAGCCATGAGCATGTCTGGGAAAGGCTTCTGGAAAAAAGGAAGGAACAGTGAGTGTCAGCTCATTGTCCTGCAGGGAAAGAGGGATGCACCATAAGGCCTTGTCAACTGCAGCAAGACCATGAACTCTCTTCCCATCTCCTTGGTCAGTGCTGAGGATTCAGGATTGAACTAGCAGGACAGGTATGTCCCAGGGTCAGGACCAAGCAGGGAGAAACATCATCTGATTTCCTTTTTTTTGAAACAGAGTCTCGCTCTGTTGCCCTGGCTGGAGTGTCGTGGTGCAATCACAGCTCACTGCAGCCTCGATCTCCTGGTTCAAGCAATTCTCCCACCTCAGCCTCCTGAGTAGCTGGAACCACAGGCAGTTGTCACCATGCCCGGCTAATTTTATTTTATTTTTTTGGCAAAGATGAAGTCTCGCTGTGTTGCCCAAGTAGGTCTCAAATTCCCGTGCTCAAGAGATCCTCCCACCTTGGCCTCCCAAAGTGCTGGGATTACAGGTGTGAGCCACTGCGCCCAGCCCATTCCCTTTTTTTTTTTTTTTCTTTTTTTTCTTTTTTGTGACAGAATCTCGCTCTGTTGCTCAGGCTGGAGTGCAGTGGCGTGCTCTCAGCTCACCACAACCTCCACCTCCCAGGTTCAAGCATTTTTCCTGCCTCAGCCTCCTGAGTAGCTGGGACTACAGGCGTGCATCACCATACCGGGCTAATTTTAAAATTTTATTAGGGACGGGGTTTCACTATGTTGGCCAGGCTGGTCTTGAACTCCTGACCTGGTGATCCACCCACCTCGGCCTCCCAAAGTCCTGGGATTACAGGTGTGAGCCACTGTGCCTGGCACGATTTCCTATTCTTTTCTTTTCTTTTTTTTTTTTTAAAAAAAGAAAAACCTCACCATAGCTGCCTGATGGAGAGTGCCTGGGAGACTACTGCAGGAGTCCGGCCATATTGTGACTTAGATTAGGGCAGAAGAGACGGTTGGATTTGTGATATATTTTGAAGGCCAGACCCACAGAATTTGCTGACAGAAGTGTGATTTAAAAAAAAAAAAAATGCATGGTAGCACATGCCTATAGTCCCAGCTACTTGAAAGACTGAGGCAGGAGGATGGCCTGAGCCCAGGATCTTGAGACTCGCTTGGACAACACAGTAAGACCCTCATCCCTTTAAAAAAAAAATTAAATTTAGTAAGGCCCCCATCTCTTTAAAAAAATGAATTTAGTGAGACCCCCATCTCTTTAAAAATATAATTAAATTTAGTAAGACCCCCATCTCTTTAAAAATAATAATTAAATTTAATAAGACTCCATGTCTTTAAAAAATAATTAAATTTAGTAAGACCTCCATCTCTTTAAAAAAAAAGTAAATTTAGTAAGACTCTCATCTCTTTAAAAAAATAATTAAATTTAATAAGACCCCATCTCTTTAAAAAATAATTACATTAAGACCCCCAGCTCTTTAAAAAAAAAAAATTAAATTTAGTTAGACCCTCATCTCTTTTTAAAAAATTAAATTTTAAAGTTAAAAAAATTAAAAAAAAATACTGTAGTCAAGTGCCTGCCCCTCCAGAAAAGACGGTAGAGGGAGACAGCTGGCTAACCCACAGGGGATATTCAGCTTTCCAGTTAGAGGGTTATATTGAGAAAGGTTTCACATTTTGAAAACACGACAGATCCCTAAACATACAGAAGATGAAAAGTTTTTTGAAAACTTATTAGTATATTTTTAAGTCGGGAGGTAGGTTTGAGGGCAGGGCAATTGTTTTATTGTTATGTTTTTTGAATTACATATATATGTGACATATTTTCTCTTGTGTGTGTTAAATATTACATAACAATACCTTTTGAAAAAGCTTGGCACTGACATCATTTGTGAACCTGGGGCTTTATTTCCTGGACAAAACCAGAACTGGCCAGAGCATGGGCAGCCTCAGACAGGCAGGTGGAGGTCAAAGGAACACTGCAGTGGGGAACAGGGCGGTGGCGCTGGACTTGGAGAGTTTCTGAATTAATATTTGCCATGTGACCTCAGGCGGGTTCCTCCACTTCTCTAGACTCAGTATCCTCATCTAGAAAACAGGGACAATAATAATGACTCCTACTACTAGTGCTATGAGGACTCAGAAGAGGTAACAGGCCAGGCACAGTGGCTTACAACTGGAATCACAGCAATTTGGGAGGCAGAGGTGGGAGAACTGGTTAAGCCCAGGAGTTCAAGACCAGCCTGGGCAACATGGCAAAACCCTATCTCTTCTAAAAATGTTAAAATTAGCTGGGCATGGTGGTACGTGCCTGTAGTCCCAGCTACTCGGGAGGCTGAGGCAGGAGAGTCCCTTGAACCCAGGAGTTCAAGGCTGTGGGATTGCACCATTGCACTCCAGCCTGAGCAACATAGTGAGACCTTGTCTCTATGTTAAATTAGCCAGGCATGGTGGTGCACACCTGTGGTCTCAACTACTAGAGGGGCTAAAGGGGGAGGACTACTTGAGCCCAGGAATTCAAGACTAGCCTGAGTAACATGGTGAAACTCTATCTCTACAAAAAATACAAAAATTAACCAGGTGTGGTGGCACACACCTGTGGTCCCAGCCACTTGGGAGGCTGAGGTGTGGGACTCACTTGAGGCTGGGTGGCCGAGGCTGTAATGAACCATGACCACACCACTGCACTCCAGCCTGGGTGACAGAGTGAGACTGTATCTCAAAAAAAAAGAGAGATCATATACACGAAGCCTCCCACACAATGCCTGGCACATCAAGTCATGCTAACACAAGGTGGTAGATGTTGCTTTCATCATTGCAGTGGTATTTGAGGATGGAGTTAAAAGAAGGGGGTTGCCAGGCACGGTGGCTCACACCTGTAATCTGAACACTTTGGGAGGCCAAAGCAGGTGGATCACCTGAGGTCAAGAGTTCCAGACCAGCCTGACCAACATGGTGAAACCCCGTCTCTACTAAAAATACAAAAATTAGCTGGGTGTGGTGGGGGCACCTGTAGTCCCAGCTACTCTGGAGGCTGAGGGAGAGGAATCACTTGAACCCGGGAGGTGGAGATTGCAGTGAGCTGAGATCATGCCATTGCACTCCAGCCTGGGTGACAAGAGCAAGACTCTGTCTCAAACAAAACAAAACAAAAAGAAGGGAGTTGGTTGGATGCTCTTAAAGAGCAGCTACCTTAGCATCAGGCACCCTAGAAGCGGTTAGACCCCCACCCTGGGGGTGTTGGAGAAGCTTCAGGTTTCGTACCGTCAGCCTTCTTCAAAGGTGTCCGGCAGTTCAGCCCCTTCCATGACCTTCTTTCTACAGGCAGGTCACAAATTCAATGTTCCATCTTCCCCGAGGCCCAGTGTTTTCTCCAGGAGGTGAGTTCATGTTGCACCTATGAGCAGGCTAAATGGGAAGCCATATTGTAAGAAGGACGCTATTTGATGGGCAAGGGAAGCAGAGGAGTTGAGAGTATTTTATTTAAAAATTTTTTGAGACAGCATCTCGCTCTGTGACCCAGACTGGAGTGCAATGGCACGATTATGGCTCATTGCAGCCTTGACCTCCCAGTCTCAAGTGATCCTCCCACCTCAGCCTCCTGAGTACCTGGGACCACAGGTACATGCTATCAGGCCCAGCTAATTTTTTTATTTTTTGTAGAGATAGGGTCTCATTTCTTTGCCCAGGCTGGTCTCAAATTCCTGGGCTCAAGCGATCCTTCCGCCTAGGCCTTCCACAGTGCTGGGATTACAGGCGTGACCCGTGGCACTTGGCCAGATTGATACTGTCTTAACTTGTGACTCTGGTCTCTTCCCCTTTCCCTTGGTCATGTCTGAGAACTTGGCCAGCTTATCTGGGAGGTCAGGCAGGAGGAAGAGACCTGTGTGGGCAGAGGACGGGTTCACACAGGGGACTGAGCAAACATGGTCCTCAAATTCGTCTGCAGCCTCAAACTCCAGGGCTCAAGAGATCCTCCCACCTCAGCCTCCCAAGTAGCTGGTACTACAGGCATGTGCCACCATGCCTGGCAATAAAGTATGTTTTGACAGGTGAGAAAACTAAGTCTCAGAGAGACAAAGTGACTTGCTCACAGTCATAAGCCATAAGGGACGGAGCAAGAATGGGAAACCAGATCTCTGAGACCCCAAAGTACAGGTTCTTCCTTCCCCTGGTACCACATTTGAGGTGCTCCTCCTCCTTTGCCCAAGGCACTTCCCCACACCCTGAGCCCCCTCATCCCACGGGTGCTGGGAATATACTGGCCATGGTGACTCCTGCTTCCCCGCTTCTGCGTGTGCCAGGCCTCTCTTTGGTTGGAATCTTTGTCCCTTACTAATGCTAATGGCACACTTTTGTGCTTAGACAGCTGGGTTGTGGCTGTAGCTACACTGTGATCTCTTTTTTTTTTTTGAGATGGAGTCTCACTGTGTTGCCCAGGCTGGAGTGCAGCGGTGCGATCTCAGCTCACTGCAACCTCTACCTCCCAGGTTCAAGCGATTCTCCTGCCTCAGCCTCCTGAGTAGCTGGGATTACAGGCGCCCGCCACCATGCTGGACTAATTTTTGTATTTTTAGTAGAGATGGGGGTTTCACCATGTTGGCCAGGCTGGTCTTGAACTCCTGACCTCAAGTGATCCGCCTGCCTCAGCCTCCGAAAGTGCTAGGATTACAGGCGTGAACCACTGTGCCTGGCCACCGTGAGCTCATGACTAGAAATTAGGTGTTGGGACACACCTCAGTCATACCTCAGTCATCCTTCTACTCAAATAACACAATAATAGGTGCTTCCCTTGAGAAGCTCCCGTGTAGTAAAATACTTGAAAAATCAACATAAATTTGAAAATGCTAAATCCTGAGATAGGAGCATGCTTCGGGTAGAGGGGCACACAGGATGCAGGAAAGACTTCTGAGTAAAGAAGATATTTGGTCCATGAGTATCTTGAAACAACATGCATGTGTTTTTGTGTCTGTGTGTTTCTTGCAGGAGAAAGTCCATGATCTTTATCAGATTCTCCAAATGATCGACAGCTCATCGAGCAGAGAGTCTGGGCCACAGGTTGAGAAGGCTAAGCGGCCAGGGCATGGGGACGGGGTGGCATGAAAGAGTCTGGAGGTACAAGGAGGACAAGGGCCACCACTCAGAGGAGCACGGACGCCACTCTTAGGGCAATAGACAGTTATTGCCTAGGTGGGTCTCGGTTTTCCACATGGCCTGTGTCATCTAACCCTCAGAGTTCTGGTCTGTCTCACCATGTCTAAGGGACACAATGAATAGCTGAGAACAAGCTTCCTACAAACATCAGGGGAGGCTTCTCACAGGCGATCTATTGGGTCTTGAAGCATGAAGAGGAATTTTCCTGGCACATGTTTTAATCAGAAAGACTCTAAGCTGTAAGTTACAGAAATTCCCTAGAATGGCCTTAAATCCAGTGGCATGCCTATAAATGTTTAATAAGCAGCTCTTAGGGAGGGATACCTGATTGGCAGTAATTACCAATTTCTGTAGCATAAATACTGCCCCCATGGCAAATTTCTTTCTTTTTCTTTTTCTTTTTTTTCCCTACTGAGACAGAGTCTCTGTCGCCCAGGATGAAGTGCAGTGGTGCAATCTCTGCTCACTGCAACCTCTGCCTTCTGAGTTCATTCTCCTGCCTCAGCCTCCCGAGAAACTGGGATTACAGGCGCTCGCCACCACGCCTGGCTAATTTTTATATTTTTAGTAGAGACAGGGTTTCGCCATGTTGACCAGGCTGGTCTCTAACTCCTGATCTTAGGTGATCTGCCCGCCTCCCAAAGTGCTGGGATTACAGGCATGAGCCACGGTGCCCAGTCCTCCCCATAGCCAATTTCAAGCTACCAATGTGATGTCACTGAAGAAGTATGCCCAGTTGGCTCACATGGAGGAAGTATGCCCAGCTGGCTCACATGGAGGAAGTATGCCCAGCTGGTTCACATGGAGGAAGTATGCCAGCTGGTTCACATGGAGGAAGTGTGCCCAGCTGGTTCACATGGAGGAAGTATGCCAGCTGGTTCACATGGAGGAAGTATGCCCAGCTGGCTCGCATGGAGGAAGTATGCCCAGCTGGTTCACATGGGCATGGTGAGTGGCTCTAGCACATCACCACTTCAGTCCCATTGACTGTAAGAATCTTGGTCTCAGCCAAGTGGGGTGGCTCACACCTGTAATCCCAAAACTTTGGGAGGTCGAGGCAGAAGGATTGCCTGAGCCCAGGAATTCAAGACCAGCCTGGGCAACATAGTGAAATCTCTGTCTCTACAAAAAAATTTTTAAAAATTGGTCAGGTGCGGTGGAACGTGCCCATAGTCCCAGCTACTCAGGAAGCTGAGGTGGGAGGATCACTTGAGCCCAGGAGGTGGAGGTTGTCGTGAGGTATGATCATGCCACTGTACTCTAGCCTGGGTGACAGAGTGAGACCCTATCTTGAACGAAAAAAAAAAAAACAAAACACAAAAACGAAGAATCTTGGTCTCACAGGAACCAAGACTGGAGATGCCGCTGGGATCTCAGGATTGGACTGGAAGCAGGAACTGTTGTGTTTCAATAGCCCTAGGCCATCCTTCTCTCTCTCTTCATGCGCATTCCTCTGTGGTCATTCTGTCTCCTGTTCTGGCAGATTGACTTTCTCTGTTCCCCAGTCCATAGAAGAAGAATTGCTGTTGCTAACACTATCCAGGTTTTCATGTCCCTCCTGAGAGAAGAGAAGCCAGACCAAAGCTTGGCCTCTTTTAGTCCCAACTTCAAATTCCCTAAGAAGGAGCCCATTGATGCATCCTGGGGTAAGTGTCCAACCAGCTGTGACTAGAGGGCTGGATGTTATTCCAATATGGCGACCAAGACTTTGGGTTCTGTAACCACAGGGTGTGGGGGCGGGGAAGTGGGAAGTAATCAGAGAAAAAAGAAGCAAGATCTGAGTAACCTACTCATTAGGGATCTGGCCCGCAGAAAATGGGGAAAATTAATCATATCATATTTCACAGTATCTCCTCTAGCCTTTTGAACTATCTGTCCAGGTAGTCACTAATTCATTCATTTATATTCATTCAAGAATACATAGTCACTAATTCATTCATTTATATTCATTCAAAGGGAATACACACATTCCCCGGCCAGCGGTGGCTCAAGCCTGTAATCCCAGCACTTTGGGAGGCGAGGCCCAGAGTAGGATCGAGAGGTCAGGAGGGTCGAGACCATCCTGGCTAGCTGCAGTGAAACCCGTCTCTACTAAAATAAAACCTTGGTGGTATCTCTTAGTCCCAGCTACTCGGGAGGCTGAGGCAGGAGAATGGGCGTGAGCCAGGAGAGGCAGACCTGCAGTGGGCGAGATCCCGCCCTGCACTCCAGCCTGGGCGTGAGGCCAGATCCCGTCTCAAAAAAAGAATACATTCAGCCTTAATTTGACATTTTTTTTTTAAACTTTTTTTTTTTGAGACGGGGTCTCACTTTGTCACTCAGGCTGGAGTGCAGTGGCACGAGCATAGCTCAGGGCAGCCTCAACCTCAACCTCCTGGGCTCAAGCGATCCTCCTGCCTCAGCCTCCTGTGTAGCTGGGACCACAGGCACACATGACTATGCTCCGCTAATTTTTTAATCTTCTGTGGAGATAAGGTCTCACTTTGTTGCCCAGGCTGGTCTCAAACTCCTCAACTCAAGTGATCCTCCCACCTCAGCCTCCCAAAGTGCTGGGATTACAGGTATGAGCCACTGCACCCAGTCTATTTTGACATTTATTGAATATATATTCTATATTAGAAATTCTGGCGCTGGCGCAGTGACTCACACCTGTAATTCCAGCACTTTGGGAGGCCGAGGCGGGCAGATCACCTGAGGTTGGGAGTTCGAGACCAGACTGACCAACATGGAGAAATCCTGTCTCTACTAAAAATTAAAAAATTAGCCGGGCGTGGTGGCACATGCCTGTAATCCCAGCTACTCAGGAGGCTGAGGCAGGAGAATCACTTGAACCCGGGAGGCGGAGGTTGTGGTGAGCCAAGATCGCGCCTCTGCACTCCAGCCAGGGCAACAGAGTAAGACTCTGTCTCAAAAAAAAAAAAAAAAAAAGAAAAGAAAAAGAAAAAAGAAAAAGAAGTTCTTGAGGCTAAAAACAAAGGAAAAGTTGAGTAAGATTTAGTCGCTGCCCTCAAAGAGTTTGCAATCTGGAAATAAGGCAAAGCATCCATAATACAACATGGAAAAAGGTTTGCAGAAAGTATGTAGATAGGGCTGATCCCCAGAGGACTCAATGGGGAGCTGTGGGAGGCAGCCTCCAAGATGGCCCCAGGGATCGTTTCTCCCATACCACACCCTGTTTACAATTCCTGGGCCTCATCTGCTCCCTATTCCTGGTACCCCAGCTCCTGACACTTGAAAAATGCATACCTGGAGGCTAAGGTTGGTGCCCACCCCCACAGCGATTGGGTCAAAGGAGAACACACGTCCCTCTATGGACCAATCACAGTCTGTGAGGCAGAACCCAGGACTTAGGCTGAAACTATGGGAAAGGAACATTCTTTGCACTTAGGAACAAGCCAGAGCTGCTGATGGCAAACTGCCTCCGTGGAGGGAGAGGCTGCGTAACATGGAGGAAAGCAAAGCCTAGAGGTGGGCAGAGGAGCCTCCTCACGCATTGCTTCAGCACCGTGCTTCGTACACGGACGTTTCTACTCATGCCAGCCAGAGGTGGTAACTTGGCTTGAGTTCCCAGAAAGCAGAGCTTGAGGTAAAGGCCTGTTTGCTCCTACTCTATAAGGGAGGGCCATCGCAGAAAGCACCGAGGAGAGACCATGGGAGAGAAGAGAGAAGGAACCACAGTGGCTATGAGGCTTCTCCTCTTGAAAGTCCATTGAGGATGAAAAGGGCCAGAATGTATCCACTTTCCCCATCTCCCATCAGTCAAAGGTTTGCTTTATGGGGCATTAACTCCCCGCCACCCTCACCCCTGCAGGCTGCTGGCTAATTCCTTTGCAGGGACTGCTGGCAGCCCTGGAACTGACAGGCGGGAATTAAACAAGTAACTGCAACGTGGTGAGGGTTTTGAAGAAAGAGCACAGGGTAGCCAGAGGCACTGGCTCATGCCTGTAATCCCAGCACTTTGGGAGGCCAAGGGTGGCAGATCATTTCAGGTCAGAAGTTTGAGACCAGACCTGCCTTGGCCAACGAGGTGAAACCCTGTCTCCATTAAAAATACAGAAATTAACCAGCGTGGTAGTGCACCAACAAGGTGAAACTCCATCTCTAAAAAACATTTAAAAAAATAGCCGGGCGTGGTGGTGCCTGCCTGTAGTCCCAGCTACTTGGGAGACTGAGGCAGGAGAATTGCTTGAACCCGGGAGACGGAGGTTGCAGTGAGCCGAGATGGTGCCAGTGCACTCCAGCAAGGCAGATCACAGTGAGCCAAAGTGAGACTGGGGAAAAAAAAAAAAAAAAAAAGCAAAGAAGGAAGGAAGGGGAGAGAGAGAGAAAGAAAGTGAGCACAGGGTATTCTGGGCATGGGTCAGGAAAGGCCTTCTAAGGAGGTCATGAGTCCAGATGCTGACCCAAAGGAAGAGTAGGCGTCAGCCAGGCCAAGGGGTGCAGACAGGGAAGAGTCATTGGGAAGTGAAAACCACATGTGGGGACCCTTGAGGCCAGAATGAGCACGGTGTGTTTGCGGAACTAAAAGAAGGCCGACACTGCAGCAGCATTCAGAGCAAGGCAGATCACAGTGAGCATTTATAGAGCACCAAGTATACACACACGGACGTAGCCACCTATTGTTTGAGCTGCCCTGCCCCTTCTCCCTTTTTTTCTGGGAGCTGTGCCTTCTTCCTTCCTGCCCAGGCACATGGTTACCATAGGAACAGCCCTCTGGCCGTTGATTGGACTAGAGGTGAACACCTCACCGAGGCGGGACAATCAGAGCCTAGGCCTGAGAAGACTGGGGAGGTCAGGGCCCAGAGGGTGATTGAGGCTGTCAATGCAGGGCTGGGCAAGTTGCACGTTAACTCAGGAGATGTTGGCAGCCAGGTTTTCAGTGGAGCAGGAAGCGATGAAAGACACTTCTGCAGAGGTGTTAATGAGGCAGGCAGGGAGATGAGGAAATGTGAGAGCGCCTGGTGCCCGGTCATCTAGACGTGGCTGCACCCCTGCCCTGGAGCTGCTTGAAACAAAGCTGGCTTGTTGCTTAAACTGCATCCAGTGGGTTTCTGTCAGTTTCCTAACAAAACAAGTCCTAACTCATACCTTACCAAGTGCTAGGGCTTTATAGATGCATAAATATGGCAGGGTCTCTGCCCTGAAGAAGGTTATAAACCAATGGGAGAGACAGACACGTACTCTAAACATTAACTGCAGGGCGATAAGTGCTATAATGAAAGTTTGTACAAAGCAGGGAGGTTGTGCAGAGATAAATTAAGATCACAGATGTAAAAGGATTTCGAAAAGAAAAATGTGTTATGTAAGTCCCCTAGAATTATACTTATGAAAATCAATTGATTTCTACTTTCAATTTAATCGATAACACAGCCACTTCAGTTCAGAATGACGCTGCTTTGTAAGGCAGTGCTGGCCTGTAATCCGGCAATGGGAAAATTATCCAGGGTCTCATGCTTTTATTTCGTCATTTGTGTTTGGTGAGTAGATAGATAAATAACCTCGCAGTTTCCCAGAGAATCAGGAAGCGTTTGACAGTTTGCCCTTGCAGCCTGTGTTGCAATTTTCGTTTTCGTTTTTTTTCCTGAGACAGAGTCTCACGCTGTCACCCAGGCTGGGGTGCAGTGGCGCAATCTTGGCTCACTACAACCTCCGCCTCCTGGGTTCAAGTGATTCTTGTGTGTCAGCCTCCCAAATAGCTGGGATTACAGGCACGCACCATCATGCATGGCTAATTTTCGTATTTTTAGTAGAGACGGGGTTTCGCCATGTTGGCCAGGCTGGTCTCGAACTCCTGTCCTCAAGTGATCTGCCTGCCTCGGCCTTTCAAAGTGCTGGGATTACAGGCGTGAGCCACTGTGCCTGGCGCCTGTGTTGCAATTTCCTGCCCTGCCTGCATCAACCTCTCCTTGACTCCATGAAATGAAAAGTCTGCTGATGCACTAAAATAAAATCTTGCAAATGAATCACTGATTGAGTTTGCTGATTGACATACATACCATTGCCACGTTAACCACATGACAGTGACATTATGTCTGGAGAGAAGGTGTGACCCTTTCCACCTACACAAACCTCAAAATCATCCCATTCAAGGGTGCCTCATAATGTTTGAATAATTTGTGAAAGAATAATGATATCTTATTGAGAAATACCTTCCCTCTACCCTCATCACAGGCAGACACCTGTTTATTCCTGTTGGGTTTTTTTGTTTCTTTTTTTTTTTTTTAGATTTAGAGAGGGTCTTGTTCTGTTACACAGGCTGGAGTGTAGTGGTATGATCACAGTTCACTGCAACCTCAACCTCCTGGACCCAAGTGATCCTCCCGTCTCAGCCTCCCAAGTAGCTGGGACTACAGGCACGCACCACCACTCCCAGCTCTTTTTTTTTTTTTTTTTTTTTGGAGAGATAGGGTCTCACTATGTTGCCCAGACTGGTCTCCAAGTCCTGGCTTCGAGTGATCCTCCCACCCCGGCCTCCCAAAGTGCTGGAATTACAGGCATGAGCCACCATGCTTGGCCGTCCTGCCAACTTTTTGATGGTGAAAATGAAAACACAGGATGTGCTTTGGTGTCAAGATGACCTAGGTTCAAATCCCAGTTCTACTGATGGCCAGCTGTGTGGTCTTGGGCAACTTAACCTACCAGAGCTTCAGTTTCCTCAGCTGTTGAAGGAAAAAAAAAAAAAACCCTGACAAAAGATGAGTGGTAGGTGGAGAAGACGATGGAATGAGATAGGCCTCCAAGGGTTAGATGGGAGAAGGTGAGGCCAGGCGTGGTGGCTGATGCCTGCAATCCCAGCACTTTGGGAGGCCGAGATGGGCCAATCACCCGAGGTCAGGAGTTCGAGATCAGCCTGGCCAACATGGCGAAACCCTGCCTCTACCAAAAATACAAAACTTAGTGGAGCATGGTGGTGCATGCTGGTGGTCGCAGCTACTCAGGAGGCTGAAGCAGGAGAATCGCTTAAACCTGGGAGGCAAAGGTTGCAGTGAGCCAAGATCTTGCCATGCTACTCCAGCCTGGGCAACAGAGCAAGACTCCATCTCAAAAAAACAAACAAACAAACAAACAAAAAACAGAGAAGGTGGGTAAGGCTGGGAGGGCAATACTTCTTTCTCAGCCGAGGTCATCTCCTAGGCATCAGAATCTGATCGAGTCAGTTACATTTCATGAGAATGGCAGGTTTCTGAAGACTTGCATCATTTACAACTCAAAAACTCAAGAATAATTTCTCCTAAGAATAGCTCTAAAGTTGGGGGGCATGATCCTCAGAACACAGATTCTACAGCCATTGCAGTATTGTTGTGCTTTCGTTGAGCCTTTGCTGTCTGTATCACTGCTAGTATTTTGCAAAACGCTCACACATAAATTACAACAAGTGCCCTCACAGGGATCGGAGCACCTCCTCGCAGCACTTTATCTCAGCTAACTGTTCTGTAGCAGTGATTACAACACCGATGATGCGCTTGTCAGCTGGAATGCTCCAAGACCACTAAATGAAGCTCCAGCATGCCTGAGTCCCAGCACGCCTGGACGCCGCTGCTCCCAGTGGCTGACTTGGGATAGTATGTATATTTCTGTTTACCTGCTAGAGTGGTGCCATCCCGTGGGACCATCATAAACAGTGTACAATTCAGAGTCCCACCAGTTTTGAAATGAAGGGATTCTTGATTTTTTTCCCTCCTTCCTTCCTTCCTTCCTTCCTTCCTTCCTTCCTTCCTTCCTCTCCCTCTCTCTCTCTCTCTTTTTGATGGAGTCTCGCTGTTGTCACCCAGGCTGGAGTGCAATGGCGCCATCATGGCTCACTGCGACCGCTGCTTCCCAGGTTCAGGCGATTCTCCTGCCTCAGCCTCCCAAGTAGCTGGGACTACAAGTGTGCGCCAACATGCCCGGTTAATATTTGTATTTTTAGTAGAGACAGGGTTTCACCATGTTGGCCAGGCTGGTCTCGAACTCCTGACCTCACGTGATCTGCCCACCTCGGCCTCCCAAAGTTCTGGGATTACAGGCATAAGTCACTGCGCCTGGCCAAGGAATGGAAATTTATACCTCAGAAAAGAAGGAGAGTGCCACTTAGTTATGCTTTCTGGGAAAAAAAAAAAAATGAAGGCCGGGTGCAGTGGCTCACACCTGTAATCCCAGCACTTTGGGAGGCTGGGGTGGGTGGATCACCTGAGGCCAGGAGTTTGAGACCAGCCTGATCAACATGGTGAAACCCCATCTCTACTAAATACAGAAAATTAGCCAGGCGTGGTGGCGCACGCCTGTAATCCCAGCTACTTGGGAGGCTGAGGCAGGAGAATCACTCGAACCCGGGAGGCTGAGGTTGCAGTGAGCTGAGATCGTGCCACTGCACTCTAGCCTGGGTGACAGAGTGAGACTCTGTGTCAAAAATAATAATAAAATAAATAAATAATAAATTTTTAAAAAAATTTAAAAAAGGAGCCAGGTGTGGTGGTGCACATCTGCAGTGCCAGCTACTCAGGAGGCTAAGATGGGAGGAACACTTGAGCCCAGGAGTTCAAGGCTGCAGTAAGCTGAGATCGTGCCCCTGCACTCCAGCCTAGGCAACAGAGCGAGACTCCATCTCAAAATTAAATAAAAACTTTTTTTTGAAAAGAAAGGCAATCTTATATCTTATGGGGTTTGCTTTCAGAAGGATCCCCATTCTGGCCAGGTTTGCCCCAGGCTTCCTAGAGGAGGCTCACGTCCTCACATGTAAATGAAGGGCCTACATTTGTCCTTCGAAACTCACCCCCAATTTCTTTCATCATCTGGGGTCTTCCCAAGCTGCTTCTGCAGCTCAGCAGTAGGTACTTCCAAAGCCCATGGACATGGCCCCTGAGCAATCTCTTTTTTCATCCTAATTCCCCTCCCCAAGTAACTCAGGGTGGTGCTTTTCCAACTGGCATCAGCAGCCGTATTCCTGGGGATCCACAAGCTCTGCCAGAAGTTTTGAATGTTGTGTTTTCATTTTTGGGTTATCTGAGTTACTATCCCAGAACTTTTGTGCCTTGCACAGTTTTTTTTGTTTTGTTTTGTTTTGTTTTGTTTTTTTGAGACCTATTCTTCCTTTGTTGTCCAGACTGGATTGCAGCGGCATGATCTTGGCTCACTGCCACCTTCGCCTCCTGGGTTCAAGCAATTCTTCTGCCTCAGCCTCCTAAGTAGCTGGGATTACAGCCACCACTCCTGGCTAATTTTGGTATTTTTAGCAGAGGCGGGGTTTCACCATGTTAGCCAGGCTGGTCTCAACCTCCCGACTTCAAGTGATCTGCCTGCCTCAGCCTCCCAAAGTGCTGGGATTACAGGAGTGAGCCACTGCACCCAGCCCGCACGATTTTATTTTATTTTATGTTATTTTATTTTATCCTTCCCATGAGTGCTCAGGATTTTGAAACCTGCTTTTCCATTTGGGTTAAGATCCTGTTCACTGCAGATGGGTCAGTGTGCAGTATCACTAAAGGCAAACATTTCACCAGAGTTCAAATACGAAAAAATTGAAAGAGAGTTGTGTGGTCCTGTGAGATGAATTTTGCAACTTTCACCTTCTTCCTATCCAAATTACAATCTGCATTAGCAGTCCGTATGGTAGTAAATAAACAGTAAATAAATTTCATTTAATATTTTCTGTGTTATATTTTGGGAGTATATGATTAAATTGATTGGCTCATTAAAATAACAGATAAGTGGTTGAAAAAGAGTTTATTGTTCACATCCAGAAAAAAATCAATAGTGATTATGCCAGTGACTCAAATAATGATTCATTATCCAGTACAAAAAAAAGAGAAAAATCAAGTTGAAAATACATCTTTCTTCCATTAAACCACATTATCAGTGATTCACTTTGATTCTCTTTCAGTGAAACATTATCCATCCGTCAGCTTGATTTAAAGTTGTTAACTTTAGTTCATGAGTTTTTGTTTGTATTTTTAAGTTTATTCTAGTTTAAAAAGCTGAGGCAGAATATGAACTTTTTTTTTTTTTTTTGAGACAGTGTCTCGCTCTGTTGCCCAGGCTGGAGTACAGTGGCATGATCTCAGTTCACTGCAGCCTCTGCCTCCCAGGTGCCTCAGCTTCCAAGTAGCTGGGGCTATATGTGCGCATTACCACGCCTGGTTAACTTTTTGTAGTTTTAGTAGAGGTGGTGTTTCACCATGTTGGCCAGGTTGGTCTCGAACTCCTGGGCTCAAGCGATCCGCCTACCTTGGCCTTGCAAAGTGCTGGGATTACAGGTGTGAAGCATTGCACCCGGCCAGAATATGAACTTTTAAAATATGGAAGTTTAAGTTTTATTTTTCTTCCTTCTCTTCATTGCCTTGGCAGGATTCAACCTGATCTGGGAAGGGAATCCCCCACACCCTCGCTGCCTCCCATCCCAATCACACACTGGTGTGAATAGTTTCCTTCCCTTTCCAGTAGCATGTGAAGAATTAGTCCCTCCAGCCCGAGGGGAAGGGAAACCAGTTTCCAGTGGGTAATGACTTAGCAGTCAGTTTTATTGGGCCATCAGGATCTACCGGGGAAGAAAAGAGAGGCCTTTGTGTGAAGCGAGGGAGAGGGGAAGAGCGAGGGACTTCGAAATGCACTGTTGAGAGCCACACCAGTTTCCTGAGCCCTGGGAGCAGCACCTGTTGGTCTGCACACAGGATGGAGTCAGGTTCTCACCGGGGACAGCCCACCTGGGGTAACAGCCAGCAACACCACAAGACTGTCCTGTCCTATCTGGCTCCAAAGTGTGGACTTTTCTTTGAAGTACTCCAGGACCCCTGAGAGCCCCGAGGGTATGTCTGGCTACCCAGTGGTGGGAACAGGAGGAGGCCCACTCCCGCAAGCGGGGATTATAGGCTCAATCTGGAGGCGCCGAGTCTGGGACAGTGACTGGGGAGGACCCCGTCAGGAAAACCATGAGGAGTGTGCGGTGGAGCAGGGTGTGAGGTGCTGGGGGAATCTGGAGGCAGGGACTGTCTGCTGTTGCTAAGAAAGCAAGGACAGGGGTGTGAGTGTCAGAGAGGCTGCCCCTTCCCTCTTCCTTCTGCCAGTCTTTCTCTAGATGGGCTGCCCCTGCCAGAAAGCCAGCTGGTCAAGTAGTCTGGAATGTGGTTTTCAGAGTCCCAGCCCCAGAGCAAGTGGACAGGTGGACTTGGGGATGAGAGATACTAGGTCAGTGGCCACCTCGCTACTCCAATTCTGGCTGATTGAAGCTGAAAAGGAATGTACCAAAGGCTACTGGGCATCTCACAGAACTGGTTTAAGAACCCAAATCAGAGGCTGGGCGCAGTGGCTCACACCTATAATCCCAGCACTTTGGGAGGCCAAGGCAGGTGGATCACCTGAGGTCAGGAGCTGAAGACCAGCCTGGCCAACAGGGTGAAACCACATCTCTACTAAAAATACAAAAATTGCTGGGTGTAGTGGCTCACACTTGCATTCCCAGCACTTTGGGAGACCAAGGTAGGCAGATCACTTTAGGTCAGGAGTTGGAGACTAGCCTGGCCAACATGGTGAAACCCTGTCTCTACCAAAAATATAAAAAATTGACCGGGTGGGATGGCTCACGCCTGTAATCCCAGCACTTTGGGAGGCGAAGGCAGGTGGATAATGAGGTCAGGAGTCCAAGACCAGCTTGGCCAAGATGGTGAAACCCTGTCTCTACTAAAAATACAAAAATTAGCTGGGCACAGTGGCAGTCACCTGTAATCCCAGCTACTCAGGAGGCTGAGGCAGAAGAATTGCTTGAACCTGGCGGGGCAGAGGTTGCAGTGACCCGAGATCATGCCACTGCACTCTAGCCTGGGCAACGGAGTGAGACTCCATCTCGGAAAAAAATAAAAATAAAAAAATAAAAATTATATATCTATATAAATATATATATATATTTAGCAGGGTGTGGTGGCGGGTGCCAGTAATCCCAGCTACTTGGGAGGCTGGGGCAGGAGAATTGCTTGAACCCAGGAGGTGGAGGTTGCAGTGAGCTGAGATAATGCCACTGCACTCCAGCCTGGGCAACAGAGCCAGACTCCATCTAAAATAAATAAATAAATAGATAAAATAAAATACAAAAATTAGCCAGGCCTGGTGGCACGTGCCTGTAGTCCCAGCTACTTGGGAGGCCAAGGCAGGAGAATCACTTGAACCTGGGAGGTGGCGGTTGCAGTGAGCCGAGATCACACCACTTCACTCCAGCCTGGCAGCCTGGGAGACAGACAGAGCAAGACTAGGCATCAAAAAAAAAAAAAAAGACAAGAAAAGAAAAAGGAAAGAAACCAGATCAGAAATTAGGTGGCTGGGCACACTGGCTCTTGCCTGTAATGCCAACACTATGGGAGGCCAAGACAGGAGGATTGCTTGAGGCTAGGAGTTCAAGGCCAGCCTGGGCAACATAATAAGAACCTCCCCCACCGCCACCCGCTGCCCCACCACCGCCTATTTCTACAAAAATAAGATAAATTGGGCGGGAACCACAGCCCAGATCCAGACTAGTAAGGACACCACTGCCATCTAGCTGTTGCTGCCATGGTGTGGTAGATTCTATTATTTTCCAGAAAGGATTGCTTCTCTCGCCCCGCTTTGTGCTTCTCTGTGGGCAGAGTATATTGCCCTGCCCCCACTGACTTTGGGTTGGCTGTGTGACTTGCACATACTAATGGGGGATGGGCAAAGTGACCTTGGGCCGGTTCTGAGCAGAGCGCTCAGGAGGCATCCTGGGTTCCTGCCCCTGCTCTTGCACTCCTGCCGTCTTGCATGAGAAGAGCATATCCCAGGTAGCTGGCTGCTCCTTCAGCCTGGGGTCTGCAATAAGACATGTGGATCACACCTGAACCCAAACTACAGTCTGGACCCCAGCCCATCAGATTCCAGCAGAAGCGACCAATCATCTGACCACCCACAACTGATGCCCAGAACTGTGAGAAACGCATGCTTGTTGCTAGAAGCCCCTGAGATTTGGGGGTGTTTGTTATCACAACAAAAGCTGACAGAAAATACAAAAAATACATGTGACCAGCTTTAAGAATCTCTCCAGGCCAGGTGTGGTAGCTCGTGCCTGTAATCCCAGCACTTTGGGAGGCTGAGGCGGGTGGATCACTTGAACCCAGGAGTTCAAGACCAGCCTGGCCAACATGGTGAAAACTCATCTCTATAAAAATACCAAAATTAGCCAGGCATGGTGGCACACACCTGTAATCCCAGCTACTCAGGAGGCTGAGGCAGAAGAATCACTTGAACCTAGGTGGAGGTTGTAGCGAGCCGAGATCGCGTCACTGCACTCTAGCCTAGGGGATAGTGCGAGACTCTGTCTCAAAACAAACAACAAACAAACAAATAAATAAAATAAAACTACCAAAATTAGCCGGGTGTGGTGGTGAATGCCTGTAATCCCAGCTTCACAGGAGGCCAAGGCAGGAGAATCGCTTGAACCTGGGAGGTGGAGGTCGCAGTAAGCCGAGATCGCGCCACTGCACTCCAGCTTAGGCGACAGAGCAAGACTCCATCTTGAAGAAAAAAAAGAAAAAGAATCTCTCCACCCCCTGCTGCTTTGCATCCCTGGCTCCAGATACAAAATCCTATGTGGCTGTACCCCATTGGCCAAACCCGGGTCATGCATCTGTGCAGCACCTGCCAGGGAGACTGAGAACGTGTGTATTGGGTGTTTTCATTTTCTGTAGAAGGGGGTGGGCTGCATCCCTCCCTGGCCCAGTGAGACTCATGGGGTGGGTGGCCAGGGCTGAATGGTGTCCTCCAGGAATCCATGTCTGCCCAGAACCTCAGAATGTGACCTTATTTGGAAGCAGGGCCTTTGCAGATGTAATTAGTTAAGTTAAAATGAGGTCATACTGAATTAGGGTAGGCCCTAATCCAATAACTGATGTCCTTATAAGAAGAGAAAACAGAGACACAGAGAGATACACAGGGAGAAGGCCATGTGATGACAGAGGCAGAGACTGGAGTGATGTCTCCCAGCCAAGGGACGCTGAGGATTGCTGGCACCCACCACAAGCAGGGAGAAGCACAGGATAGATCCTTCCTACAGCCTTCAGTGAGTGCATGGCCCTGCTGAAACCTGGAGTCAAGACTTTTAGTCTCCAGAACTGTGAGAGATTCGAATTCTACTGCTTCACGCCACCCAGTTCGGGGTGCTTTGTGACAGCAGCCCTGGGAAATGAATACAGTGGGCAGATCCTCAAATATAGGAAGGAGGTGATGAGGAAAGTCATCTGTTTACCCCCATAAAAAAGATATGTTGACCAGGCACGGTGGCTCACGCCTATAATCCCAATATTTTGGGAGGCCGAAGTGGGCAGATCACGAGGTCAGGAGACTGAGACCATCCTGGCTAATACAGTGAAACCCCATCTTTACTAAAAATACAAAAAATTAGCCAGGTGTGGCACGCACCTGTAGTCCCAGCTACATGGGAGGCAGAGGCAGGAGAATCACTTGAACCTAGGAGGTGGGGTTTGCAGTGAGTCGAGATCATGCCATTGCACTGAAGCCTGGCGACAGAGCGAGACTCTGTCTCAAAAAAAAAAAAAAAAAGTTACGTTTTCTTTTCCTATACACATTTCATTAATATTCTGTAACAATAATTCAAGGGAAGGACTCTTTGGTGTTTCTTCTTTTAAAGCAGGTGGTGGCATGCCCCTGTAATCCCAGTACTTTGGGAGGCCGAGGCAGGAGGATCACTTGAGCCCAGGAGTTTAAGGCTACAGTGAGCGATGATCACACCACTGCACTCCAGCTTGGATGACAGGGAGATCCTGTCTCTAAAAAAATAAAAAATTGGGCCAGGCACAGTGACTTACACCTGTAATCCCAGCACTTTGGGAGGCCAAGGTGGGCGGATCATGAGGTCAAGAGATGGAGACCATCCTGGTCAACATGGTGAAACCCCGTCTCTACTAACAATACAAAACAAATTAGCTGGGTGTGGTAGGATGCCCCAGTAGTCCCAGCTACTTGGGAGGCTGAGGTAGGAACATCACTTGAACCCAGGAGGCAGAGGTTGCAGTGAGTTGAGATCGTGCCACTGCACTCCAACGTGGCGATAGAGCCAGACTCCATCTCAAATAAATAAATAAATAATTGGCCAGGTACAGTGGCTTATGCCTGTAATCCCAGCACTTTGGGAGGCTGAGGCAGGCCGATCACTTGAGGTCAGGAGTTCGAGAGCAGCCTGGCCAACATGGCAAAACCCTGTCTCTACTAAAAATACAAAAAAAAATTAGCTTGGTGTGGTGGTGCATGCTTGTAGTCCCAGCTACTTGGGATGCTGAGGCATGAGAATCGCTTGAACTTGGTGGCAGAGGTTGCAGTGAGCCAAGATCGCACCACTGCACTCCAGCCTGGGTGACAGAGAAAGACTCCATCTCAACAAAAAATAAAAATAAAATAAAATAATAAAAATAAAAATAAAAATTTGAAGCTGACTGTACATGAACTTGAGGAAATGTAGGCACAGCTTCCCCTGGGCAGGATAGCTTCTATGGAAGCAGTTTGGTATTTGAGGTCTCTGCCTTTTCCTAGATCCCATCTGATTCAAAGGTAATTTTGCCTGGAGATGGTGTTCAAGACCTTCGGGTGAAAAACAGGTGCCTTTTGAAATAGTTCGAATTTCAGACTACAGGTGCTGCTCTGGGGGCAGAATGCCTGGGGCTGGAGTTTGACATCTGAGCAAGACCTAAGCTGATTCATTAGCCCCAAGTCACATTCACAAATCTTAACATAATGAAGGCCGGGCGCGGTGGCTCAAGCCTGTAATCCCAGCACTTTGGGAGGCCGAAACGGGCGGATCACGAGGTCGGGAGCTCGAGACCATCCTGGCTAACACGGTGAAACCCCGTCTCTACTAAAAAATACAAAAAAAAAAAAACTAGCTGGGCGAAGTGGCGGGTGCCTGTAGTCCCAGCTACTCGGGAGGCTGAGGCAGGAGAATGGCGTGAACCCGAGAGGAGGAGCTTGCAGTGAGCTGAGATCCGGCCACTGCACTCCAGCCTGGGTGACAGAGCAAGACTCCCTCTCAAAAAAAAACATAATGAAACAGTGCACCCTCTTGGACTATCTCAAAACCATTTTGGAACAATGTGGGAAATAGAAATACAGTAGTCCTGTCTTATCTACAGTTTCACTTGCTGTGGTTTCAGTTACCTGCGGTCAACTGGGGCCTGAAAATATTACACGCAATAAGATATTTTGACACACAGAGGAGAGAGAGAGACCACATTTACATACCTTTTATTACAGTATATTGTTATAATTGTTCTATTTTATGTTACTGTTGTCAATCTCTTGCTGCTCCTAATTTATAAATTAAACTTTATCATAGTAGCTGAGCCTGGTTGCACACGCCTGTAGTCTTAGCTACTCGGGAAGCTAACATGAGAGGATCATTTGAGCTCAGGAGTTTGAGGCTACAGTAAGCCTTGATCATACCACTGTACTCCAGCCTGGGCAACATGGCATGACCCCATCTCTACAAAAACTTTTTAAAAAATTAGCTGAGTTTGGTGGTGCATGCCTATAATCCCAGCACCTGGGCAGGATGAGGCCGTAGGATTGCTTGAGACCAGGAGTTTGAGGTTACAGAGAGCTATGATTATACTGCTGTACTCCAGCCTGGACAACAGTGTGAGACCCCGTCTCTTAAAAAAAAAAAAAAAAAAAAAAAAACCGGACGCAGTGGCTCACGCCTGTAATCCCAGCACCTTGGGAGGCCAAGGCGGGCGAATCACGAGGTCAGGAGATCGAGACCATCCTGGCTAACACGGTGAAACCCCGTCTCTACTAAAAATACAAAAAATTAGCCGGGCGTGGTGGCGGGCGCCTGTAGTCCAGGTCCTTGGGAGGCTGAGGCAGAAGAATGGTGTGAACCCGGGAGGCGGAGCTTGCAGTGAGCCGAGATTGTGCCACTGCACTCCAGCCTGGGCGGCAAAGCGAGACTCCGTCTCAAAAAAAAAAAAAAAAATCCAGTTGTGATAGTTCACACCTGTAATCCCAGCGCTTTGGGAAACCAAGGCAGGAGGATCGTTTGAGCCTAGGAGTTCGAGACCAGCCTGGGCAATATAGTGAAACCTCATCTCTTAAAAACAAACAAACAGGCCAGGCACAGTGGCTTATGCTCGTAATCCCAGCACTTTGGGAGGCCAACCCGGGTGGATCATGAGGTCTGGAGTTTGAGATTAGCCTGACCAGCATGCTGAAACCCCGTCTCTACTAAAAATACAAAAATTAGCTGGGCATGGTGGTGCACACCTGTAATGCCAAGTACTCGGGAGGCTGAGGCAGGAGAATCGCTTGACTCTAGGAGGTGAAGGTTGTGGTGAGCCGAGACTGTGCCACTGCACTCCAGCCTGGGTGACAGAGCAAGACTCTGTCTCGAAAACAACAACAACACAACAACAAAACATAGATATGTATGTATGCATAGGAAAAGGCATGGTACACTAGCCACAGTTTCAGGCATCCACTGGGGATCTTGGAACATATCCCCTGTGGATAAAAGGGGAATATTGTATATTTCTTATGTGTTTTTTTAAAAATTGAAATTCAACAAGGCAATGGCATGGAGACAAGGCAGGAGACTGCTTTAATGAAGACACTTTGGAGGCATAGCAACCAAATGTCAGGCATGGCTCTTGTTTTGAATCCAGATTCCTATAAACCAACTGTAAGAAGATACTTTTTAATTTTGGTGAGTAGATATTTTTGACATAATTGGGGAAATTTTAATATGAACTGGGTATTGGATGATATTAAGTCATTACTGGCAATTTCGTCATGTGTGCTATAAGTATTAAAAGAAAAGGTCTATATTTTAAGAAGTACATGCTTGGGGCAAAATGCCATCATATTTGGGACAGGCTTTAAAAATTTTATAACAGGAGCTGGGTGCAGTGGCTCATGCCTATAATCCCAGCACTTTGGGAGGCCGAGGCAGGCAGATGCCTGAGGTCAGGAGTTCGAGACCAGCCTGGCCAACACAGTAAAACCCCGTCTCTACTAAAAATACAAAAAATTAGCCGGGCATGGGAGTGCACACCTGTAGTCCCAGCTACTCAAGAGTCTGAGGCAGGAGAATTGGTTGAACCCAGGAGGCGGAGGTTGCAGAGAGCTGAGATCGCACCACTGTCTCACTCCAGCCTGGGCTGGAGTGAGACAGTGTCTCAAAAAATATATAATGGTAGACCCAAATTTTAACCATTGCTTTTGGGTAAGAGGTGTGATTTCTTTTTTTAAATTTTATTTATTTTCATTATTTTTTATAAAGACTGGGTCAAACTATGTTGCCCAGGCTGGGCTCAGACTCTTGGGCTCAAGTAATCCTCGCACCTTGGTCTCCCAAAATGCTGGGATTACAGGCATGCGCCACCGCACCTGACCAAGAGATGTGATTTCTAGCCGCCTGTCTATTTGTCCTCGATACGAGAATATTTTGAAAACAAGCAGATAATATTTTAACAAATGGAAGAAGTAATAAAGCTAGTCACAAAAATATTTAAAGCCTGTAGAGAAACATTTGGTTAAACACTGTATATTGAATGCACATGTTATCTCTGTTTCTACCTGAAACTCATCCAAAATGACAGTCAAGGATGAAAACAAATATAAACCTACAACAAGGAGAAGTGGGTACGTCGACTGCCAAGGAGTGGTGTCAATATGTTTTGGAATATGGCCAACTGTTGTTGTTGTTGTTGTTGTTGTTTTGAGACGGAGTCTTGCTGTGTTGCCCAGGCTGGGGTGCAATGGCACAATCTTGGCTCACTGCAGCCTCCCGGGTTCAAGTGATTCTCCTGCCTCAGCCTCTTGAGTAGCTGGGATTACAGGCACCTGCCACCACGCCCAGTTAATTTTTTTTTTTTTTTTTTTTTTTGGTATTTTGAGTAGAGACAGGGTTTCACCATGTTGGTCAGGCTAGTTTTGAACTCCTGACCTCAGGCAATCCACTCCCCTTGGCCTCCCAAAGTGCTGGGATTACAGGCATGAACCACCGTGCTCGGCCTGGACAACTGTTGAAGGAACAGTCCCTGCAGAGGGGTCTACCAAGTGAAAACATGTCTCCCTCCTGGAACTTCCACAACACTAGGGCAGCAGGATGGACACAGGACAGGACACAGCCACACACCATGGTCTGAAAGCAGAGGAAGTAACGGGTTGAAGAATGGCCCCCAAAGATATCAGGGCCTAATCTCTGGAATCTATGAACGCTACCGTGATTGGAAAAAGGGTCTTTGGGCCTGGCACAGCGGTTCACGCCTGTAATCCCAACCCTCTGGGAGGCTGAGGAAGGGCGAAGGATGAGAATTGCTTGAGGCCAGGAGTTCGAGACCAGCCTGTTCAACAGAGGGAGAGCTCATCTACACAAAAATAAAAATTAGTCAAGTGTGGTGGTGCAGGCCTGTAGTTCTAGCTACTTGGGAGGCTATGGTGGGAGGATCACTTGAGCCCAAGAGTTCAAGGCTACAGTGAGCTATGATCACACCACCACATCTCAGTGCCTGGGAGACCAAGCAAGACCCTGTCTCAAAAAAAAAAAAAACAAGGAAAGAAGGAAGAAGGAAGGAAAGAGGGAAGGAGGGAAGAAGGGAGGAAGGGAAGGAAGGAAAGGAGGGAGGTAGGGAAAGGGTCTCCCAGCTACTTGGGAGGCTGAGGTGGGAGAATTGCTCGAGCCTGGGAGGTCAAGGCTGCAGTGAGCTATGATCGTACCACTGAACTCCAGCGTGGGAGACAGAGCAAGGCCCTGTCTCAAATAAACAAGTAAACTTTTAAAAAAATTTAAAAAGAAAAAGGTGGCCGGGTGCGGTGGCTCACGCCTGTAATCCCAGCACTTTGGGAGGTCAAAGCAGGTGAATCACGAGGTCAGGAGATCGAGACCATCAGGCTAACATGGTGAAACCCCATCTCTATTAAAAACACAAAAAATTAGCTGGGCGTGGTGGCAGGCGCCTGTCATCCCAGCTACTTGGGAGGCTGAGGCAGGAGAATGGCATGAACCCAGGAGGCGGAGCTTGCACTGTGCGGAGCTTGCGTCACTGCACTCCAGCCTGGGCAACAGAGCAAGACTCCGTCTCAAAAAAAAGAAAGAAAGAAAGAAAGAAAAAAAGAAAGAAAGAAAGGAAGGAAGGAAGGAAGGAAGGAAGGAAGGAAGGAAGGAAGGAAGGAAGAAAGAAAGAAAGAAAGAAAGAAAGAAAGAAAGAAAGAAAGAAAGAGGTCCCAGAAGAAGGTGTAGGGGTGAAAGAAAAAAAAAAAAAGCTGGGTGCAATGCATCATGCCTGTAATCCCAGCACTTTGGGAGGCCAAGGCAAGTGGATCACTTGAGGTCAGGAGTTCAAGACCATCCTGGCCAACTTGGTGAAATCCCATCTCTACTAAAAATACAAAACTTAGCCAGGCGTGGTGGCGTGCACCTGTAATCCCAGCTATTCGGGAGGCTGAGGCAGGAGAATCACTTGAACCCAGGAGGCGAAGTTTGCAATGAGCTGAGAGTGCACCACTGGCACTACAGCCTGGGCAACAGAGTGAGACTCCGTCTCAAAACAAAAATGGAAAGAAAGAAAGAAAGAAAGAAAGAAAGAAAGAAAGAAAGAAAGAAGAGAGAGAGAGAAAGAGGGTCTTTGCAGATTTTCCCCCCTATGATCAACAAGAATTAATTGCTTTTTTTTTTTCTGTTTTTCTTTATTGAGACGGAGTCTCGCTCTGTCTCCCAGGCTGGAGTGCAATGGTGCAGTCTCGGCTCATTGCAAGCTCCACCTCCTGGGTTTAGCCATTCTCCTGCCTCAGCCTCCCGAGTAGCTGAGACTACAGGCGCCCGCTACCACGCCAGGCTAATTTTTTTGTATTTTTAGTAGAGACAGGGTTTCACTGTGTTAACCAGGATGATCTCGATCTCCTGACCTCATGATCTGCCCATCTTGGCCTCCCAAAGTGCTGGGATTACAGGCATGAGCCACTGTGCCCCGCCAACTGCAGATATTTTTAAGTGAAGGAATTTTTTTTTTTTTTTTGCTTTGTCACCCACGCTAAAGTGCAAGTGGCATGATCACAGCTCACTACAGCCTTGACCTCCCAGACTCAAGCTCACAATTTATCTCTTATGGTTTATTTTGTTTCATTTATTCAAGAATCTGTAAACATTACACAAATAGGAAGTATTCACTGGAGAAAAGCAGAAACTTCATTTTAAAAAAGGTTAAAATTGCTTATAATTCTGCTACCCACAGATAACTGCTGTTAACAGTTTGGCATATGCCGCTCCAGACTTTTTTCGTTATAAATAATTTATATGTATTTGCCAATACAAAAATGAGTTGTTCCATAAATACTGTTGTACTCTGCTTTTTTCTTTTTTCCTTTTTTTAAATTTTTTTATTTTTTTTTATTTTGAGATGGAGTTTTACTCTTGTCGCCCAGGCTGGAGTGCAATGGCACAATCTCGGCTCACTGCAAACTCTGCCTCCCAGATTCAAGTGATTCTCCTGCCTCAGGCTTCTGAGTAGCTGGGATTACAGGCATCTGCCACCACGCCCAACTAATTTTTGTATTTTTAGTACAGACGGGGTTTCGCCATGTTGGCCAGGCTGGTCTCGAACTCCTGACCTTAGGTGATCCACCCACCTCAGCCTCCCAAAGTGCTGGGATTACAGGTTTGAGACACTGCACCTGGCCTTTTTTCACTTCATGGTGGGTTGTAAACCTATTTGTATGCAAAAAAATTCTTCTATTAGGTTGAAACATATGAAATTACCCAAATTCAAATAGTTTTGACCTACAAAAACAGCAACTGCAATACTTGCAACTCAATGCAAGTTTTTTGTTTTTTGTTTTTTAATATAGAGATAGGATCTTGCTATATTGCCCAGACTGGAGTGCAGTGGCTTGATCGCAGCTCGCAGCAATCTTGACCTCCTAGACTAAAGCGATCCTTCCATCTCAACTTCCCGAGTAGCAAGGACCACAGGTGCACACCACCACGCTTGGCTAATTTTTTTTTTTTTTTCGTGGAGATGGGAGTCTCACTATGTTGCCCAGGCTAGTCTCCAACCCTTGGGCTCAAGCAATCCTTCCACTCCAGTTTCCCAAAGTGCTGTATTATGGGCATGAGCCGCCATGCCCAGCCCTCAATACAAAATTTTTAATAGCTACTGAGTTTATAGTCCTTTGGACATTGCATAATTTACTTAATCTGTTAGTTATTATTGGATATTTATATGGTTTCTGATTTTTTTCACAGTTATAACAAATATTGCAATGAAAAACATTTTAGTCCATTCTTTGTAGACATCCTTATTTAGTTTCTTGGGATACATTTCTATAGAATATGTTAGATAAAAGGAATGCACACTTTAATAGCTTTTGTTGCTGGGTATGGTGGCTCACACTTGCAAGCCTAAGGGAGGCTGAGGCAGGAGGATTGCTTTGAGCCCAGGAGTTCCAGACAAGCCTGGGCAACACGGCAAGACTCCATCTCTATAAAAATAAAAATAAAATGGCCAAGTGTGATGGCATGCACCTGCAGTCCCAGCTCCTCAGGAAGCTGAGGTGGGAGGAACGCTTGAGCCTGGAAGGTCAATGCTGCAGTGAGCTGTGATCATGCCACTGTACACCAGCCTGTGCAAAAGAGTGAGACAAAAGCAAAAAAATAAAAGCCTGTGTTAAATATTCATGGTACGGTTGCTTAGAAACCAAAAGCTGGTTGGTACAAGGTAAGTCTCCCCACTCCGACAGAGGTATGAGAGTGTCAGGGGCCAAGCAGGCTATTGCTTCTTGTTTTTCTTTTCTTTCTTTTTTTTTTTTTTTTTTTGAGACAGAGTCTCTCCCTCTCTTGCCCAGGCTGGAGTGCAGTGGTGCAATCTTGGCTCACTGCAACCTCTGCCTCCTGGGTTCAAGCGATTCTCCTGCCTCAGCCCCCCGAGTAGCTGGGATTACAGGCAGGCACCACCACCCCTGGTTAATTTTTGTATTTTTAGTAGAGACAGGGTTTCACCATGTTGGCCAAGCTGGTCTCGAACTCCTGACCTCAGGCCAGAGTGCTGGGATTACAGGCATGAGCCACTGCACCTGGCTTATTGCTTATTCTTTTTTTTTTTTTTTTTTTTTTTTTTTGAGACGGAGTCTTGCTCTGTGCCCCAGGCTGGAGTGCAGTGGCGCGATCTCGGCTCACTGCAAGCTCCGCCTCCCGGGTTCACGCCATTCTCCTGCCTCAGCCTCCCGAGTAGCTGGGACTACAGGCGCCCGCCACCTCGCCCGGCTAATTTTCTTGTATTTTTAGTAGAGACGGGGTTTCACCGTGTTAGCCAGGATGGTCTCGATCTCCTGACCTCGTGATCCGCCCGTCTCGGCCTCCCAAAGTGCTGGGATTACAGGCTTGAGCCACCGCGCCCGGCCTTATTGCTTATTCTTAAAGGACACACAGAAGGGAGGGAAGTGAGATCAGGAGGGAATCAGGGAAACCGAGAAGCAGCTGGACATTTACGGCTTGGAGTAGGGAAGATTTAGGAGGCACTTATGCATGTACGTTAAAAAGGTGAACATATGCTGGCTGTTCACCAGTGAACCTCAAATGGCCTCTGGCAACTTTTAGAATGGACACAGGGCAATTCTGTGCTTATTGCTCGGATACATGAAGGAATGGACGGAGGATTTTTTTCTCTTTTAATCTAGTTCTAATAGAGGAATTTTGTCATTTGTAGGTAAAATATAAAATAGAAGTAACAAAAATATAGGCTTTTTCTCTGCATAGGTAAAACTAACAGCTGTCAGCAGCAGCCTCTAAGACAGCCCCAGTGATTCCCGCGTCCTGGAATCCACACTTATGCTTCTCTCCTCGCCTTGAGTATGGGCTGGATTACCGACTTGCTTCTAATGAATAGAATATGACACAGCAACGGGATGTCACTTTTGAGATAAGATGATTAAAAGATGGTGGCTTCCACGTGGGTGATCTCTCTCACTCTCTCCTGGATCACTTGTTTCCAGGGGAAATCAGCCCTGTGTCATGAGGCAGCCCCGTGGACAGGCACACGTGGGTGAGTGCGAAAGAGGATCATCTAAGATATGGCTGCAGCCCCGGCTGGCTGCTCTGCTGCAGTCTCTGAGAACCAGAACCACCCAGGTAAGCTGCTCCCAGATTCCTGATCCACAGAAACTGTGAGATAACAGCTGTTAAACCATTGCTGCTTTCAGACACTAAGTTCCGGGTTAATTTATGATGCAGCAGTGGTGAACAGAGACAAGAGCTATCTACTGAGTATTCACTGTGCCGTGACTGACAGCACTTCACAGGTACAGGTTCATTGGATCCTCACAATGATCCCGTGAATGAGTTTCATTGTTATCCCCATTTTCAGTTGAGGAAACGGAGGCCCCAGGCAGGGTTAATAAAGTTGCCCAAGGTCACAGAGTTAGAAAATGGTGAAACTGGAATATTTTTGTTTTTGGAGACGGAGTCTTGCTCTGTTATCCAGGCTGGAGTGCAGTGGCACGATCTTGGCTCACTGCAACCTCTGCCTCCCAGGTTCAAGCAACTCTCCTGCCTCAGCCTCCTGAGTAGCTGGGATTATAGGCATGTGCCACCACACCTGGCTAATTTTTTTGTGTTTTGAATAGAGACAGGGTTTCACCATGTTGGCCAGGCTGGTTTTGAACTCCTGACCTCGAGTGATCTGCCCTCCTCAGCCTCCCAAAGTGCTGGGATTACAGATGTGAATCACTGTGCCCAGCCTGAAGCTGGAATCTGACCTGGGGCAATCTGGCACCAGAGTCTATGCTCCTATGAAGACAGTTTAAAAAATAGCTGCTCATATTTCACTGGCTAGATCTGAATTATTTGCCCACGCCTATAGCAAGCAGTTTGGCAAAGGATACCAAATCATTTCAACTTTTCAGATTTACCATTCTTTCAGGAGGCTGAGACAGGAGGAGCACTTGAACCCAGGAGTTCGAGGCTGCAGTGACCTATGATTGCACCACTGCATTCCAGCATAGGCTACAGAGTGAGACCAAATCTCTAAAATAAACAAACAAAAACAACAACAACAAAAGATTTACCACCCATTCTTTCTATTAGGGCTGGGGAGAGGTTGAACTTCCTCTGATATTAACGGTTCTGTAAAGTGGGTGAACAAATCTTAATTACAAAAGAGGAAAAAGGTTAATAGTTGCTGTGCTGGGTGGTAGCGAACAGTGTTGTCTCTTCTGTAGCATAATTTATGCTGTATTATTATTATTATTGGAGTGATAATAATAATAATTATTATTAATAATAATTAATAGAAGAGAGGTAATGGGTTGGGTTTAGGAAACAAGGTGAGAAACAGGTTCACCAATGATTATATTCATTTCCTTATGCCTACTCTTGCTGAGGCAGGTGGATCTCTTGAACTCAAGAGTTTGAGACCAGCCTGGGCAACATAGTGAAACCCTATCCCTACAAACGATGACAAAAAATTAGCTGGGCACGGTGGTGCATGCCTGTGGTCCCAGCTACTCCGGAGGCTAAGGTGGTGGGAGGATTGTTTGGGCCCGGGAGGTCAAGGCTGCAGTGAAACATGATCGTGGCACTGCACTCCACCCTGGGTGACAGAGTGAGACCTTGTCTCAAAAAGAAAAACCAACCAAACAAACAAGAAATATTGATTGGCTGGACATAGTGTTGTGCGTGTGTGGTCCCAGCTACTCAGGAGGCTGAAGTTGGAGGATTGCTTGAACCTAAGAGTTTGAGGCTTCAGTGGGCTGTGTTTGCACCATTGCACTCCAGCTTGGGCAACAGAGTAAAACCATGTCTCAAAAAAGAAAAGAAATATTGATTACCTTCCAAGTGTATTGGGCTTATGTAGGGATGTGATACTCCTTGAAGAGGAGTATAGAATCTAGTGGGAGAGTTAAAAGCACACTCATCAAAAGATATGCTGATAATATTTGGAAACGCGTATTAAATGACAAATATTAAGAACTTAGAGTCAGTTTATAACTTACTTATTTATGTTTTTGAGACAGAGTCTCACTGTTGCCCAGGCTGGAGTGCAGTAGTGTAATCTCGGCTCCCTGCAACCTCTGCCTCCCAGGTTCAAGTGATCCTCCTGCCTCAGCCTCCTGAGTAGCTGGGATTCCAGGCGTGCACCACTATGGCCAACTAATTTTTTTGTATTTTTGGTAGAGACGGGGTTTCAGCATGTTGGCCTAGCTGGTCTCAAACTCATGAGCTCAAGTGATCTGCCCACCTTGGCCTCCCAAAGTGCTGGGATTACAGGCATGAGCCACCGCACCCGGCCCAGTTTATAGTTTAAAGATACTCAAAAGAATCCTCTGAGAATCAGAGTTTTAGAGCTAAAAGAGAGCACAGATTTTGTAGGTAAATAAACTGAAGTCCAAGAGGAATTAAGCATCTCTGCTCAGGTCACAGAGCAAGACAGAAGCAGCCTCAGATTCGGGTTCCCAGTTGGGCCCCACCTCTACTCAGCTTCGTGTCCTGGAGCAAAGCCTGTCACCCTCTCTGAGCCTCACACGCCTCATCTGTAGAATTCTGCTACTGTCCACCCAACCTCTGACCCCCAACCCACCTTTTAGGGTGGTGACTTACAAGCCTGCTTTACGGTGAATTAATGAATAATTATCAGTAAATCAGTGTCATATATGACACTAATTTATTTAACATACTTACCCAGTTTATATGGTAATATAAGAATAGGCCGGGCGCAGTGGCTCACGCCTGTAATCTCAACACTTTGGGAGGCCAAGGCGAGCAGATCACCTGCCAGGAATTTGGGACCAGCCTGACCAACATGGAGAAACTCCGTCTCTACTAAAAATACAAAATTAGCGGGGTGTGGTGGTGCATGCCTGTAATCCCAACTACTCGGGAGACTGAGGCAAGAGAATTGCTTGAACCCTGGAGGTGGAGGTTGCAGTGAGCGGAGATCGTGCCATTGCACTCCAGCCTGGGCAACAAAAGTAAGACTCCCATCTCAAAAAAAAGAAAGAAGGAAAAGAAAAGAAAAAGAAAACTAGGCCAGGCGTGGTGGCTCACGCCTGTAATCCCAGCACTTTGGGAGGTGGAGGCAGACAGATGACCTGAGGTCAGGAGTTCAAGACCAGCCTGGCCAACATGGTGAAACCCAATCTCTACAAAAATACAAAAATTAGCCAGGAATGATGGCAGGTGTCTGTAATCCCAGCTATTTGGGAGGCTGAGGCGGAGAATCGCTTGAACCCAGGGGGCGGAGGTTGCAGTGAGCCGAGATCACATCACTGCACTCCAGCCTGGGTGACAGAGTGAGACTCAGTCTCAATAAAATAAGACAAAACAAAAAACTAACACCTCTCAAAGCAGAGTGAGGCTGGCTGGCAGCAGTAGAAGGAGAGCATGTGGGAACCCACCATAGCTCCATAGTGCTTTGAATCTCAAATTCTTTCTTTCTTTTTTTTTTTTTTTTTGAGACAGAGTTTCACTCTTGTTGCCCAGGCTGGAGTGCAGTGTGGCTTCAGTGGGCTGTGTTTGCACCATTGCACTCCAGCTTGGGCAACAGAGTAAAACCATGTCTCAAAAAAGAAAAGAAATATTGATTACCTTCCAAGTGTATTGGGCTTATGTAGGGATGTGATACTCCTTAAAGAGGAGTATAGAATCTAGTGAGAGAATTAAAAGGCATACTCATCAAAAGATATGCTGATAATATTTGGAAACGCGATCTCAGCTCACTGCACCCTCTGCCTCCCGGGTTCAAGTGATTCTCCCGCCTCAGCCTCCCGAGTAGCTGGTATTATAGGCATGTGCCACCACGCCTAGCTAATTTTTGTATTTTTAGTAGAGACGAGGTTTCTCCATGTTGGTTAGGCTGATCTCGAACTCCCGACCTTAGGTGATATGCCTGCCTCAGCCTCCCAAAGTGCTGGATTACAGGTGTGAGCCACCGCGCCTGGCCTGAACCTCAATTTCATTCTCTTTAAAATAAGTGACTTTCAGAAGTTGATCTGGTTTCCAATGTTGAGAGACACACTAGCTGGGAGTGAAGTGGAATCATGAAGAATGTTCTCACTTAAACAGACTGGGATCAATCCATTTGGTGAGGCCAGGCCTCTCTGACCAATGAATTAGAAGGTTCTAGAATGTCATGGACCTAGAGAGAAGTCATTGTCCTAGACTGAGTACTGAAAAATATTTTTCTGCATAAAAGCTGGAGAAATGTTCTAGTTTTCCAGGGTTAGATATGACCCTGTTTATGTAAGAATCCCTTTTCCTGCTTTGGCTTGGCTGGGGCCTGCCCTTCGTGCTAACTGCCACCTAGTGGTGTTTCAATGAATGAAATGACTTGTTTTACTGGTTGGCATCTCAGGTCATTTGTTATTACCATGCATATGGTGTATATATCTACACAGATTTTTTTTTTTTTTTTGAGACAAGGTCTTGCTCTGTCGCCCAGGCTGGAGTGCAGTGGTGCGATCTTGGCTCACTGCAGCCTCAAATTCCCCAGGCTCAAGAGATCCTCCCACCTCAGCCTCCCAAGTAGCTGGGACCACAGGCCTGCACTATCACGTGTGGTTTTGTAGAGACAGGGTTTCACTATGTTGGTCAGGTCAGTCTTGAACTCCTAGGCTCAAATGATCAGCCTGCCCCAGCCTCCGAAAGTGCTGGGATTACAGGCATGAGCCACCTCACCCAGTCCTTATTTTTTAAATTATTTTTTACTTTTTGCTGAAACATCTAGGAACCCAAGTTATGTGTGTGTTTCAATGAATATTTTTTTAATAGTAGTTTTAGGCTTACAGATAAGTTATAAAGAGCGCAGAGAGCTCCTGAATTCTCACCTACTTTCCCCTATTGTTAACACTTTACATTTCCATGGTACATTTGGCACCTCCAGGAAACTAACATTGACACATTTCTGTTACCTCTAACCTCCTAACTATACTTGGATCCCACTTTTCCACTCATGCCCTTTATCTGTTCCAAGATCCCTTCCAGGACACATTACATTTAGTTCACCACCTCTTTCCTCAGTCTCTAGTCTGTGATCTGTGATGGTTTCTTTTTTTTTTTTTTTTCTTTCTTTCTTTTTTGAGGTGGAGGCTCACTCTGTCACCTAGGCCGGAGTATAGTGGCACAAACTCAGTTCACTGTAACCTCCACCTCTTGGGTTCAAGCAATTCTCCTGCCTCAGCTTCCCCAGTAGCTGGGATTACAGGTGCCCACCACCACACCCAGCTAATTTTTCTATTTTTAGTAGAGACAGGGTTTCACCATGTTGGCCAGGCTGGTCTCAAACTCCTGACCTCAGGTGATCTGCCCGCCTTGGCCTCCCAAAGTGCTGGGATTACAGCGTGAGCCACCACGCCCAGTTGAAACATAGCTATTTAAGGGGAGTATATTTTATTTTATGTGATTCCATAAACATAACCTAAACAAAAATTATGTAGTGTTTACCAGATACATGTCAGAACACCTTAAGAACAGCTTTCTGGAATCAGACTATGAGCCCTTACCCCTGGCATTGAATCTCTCTGATCCTCAAGCTTCTCATCTGTCAAATGGGGAAATAGCAGGTTTCTGAATAAGGTAGCATAGAATACATTAAGATGAAACTCTGGAAATGTCTGAGCCTGCCGCTCACTAGCTGTGAAACCCTGGGCAAGTTTCTTAGCTTCTCAGTCTCATCTGTAAAACAGGAAAAATCAAGGACTGAGCTCATTGTAGGACCAAATGTGTTCACTGGTGCTCAGTATCTGCTGTTCAACACCAGCTATCATCACTGACCCTGAACAGACCTCCAGGGCAGGGATTGTAGTCTAAATCTAATGACACAGTCTTAAGCCCTCAGCTCAGTGCCTCACATATGGAGAGGTGCAACCTGTATTAACACCCATGGGTGCACACATTCACCATGTCTGCTTCCCACTACTGAAGGGGCAAGTGAGTGGCCCGTGTCACAATGCCTTGTACACTCCAAATGACTACACAAATATAAACAAGATCAGAATTACACCTTCTAATCTATTCAGAGTCCATATATCATCTAATATTTATCTTTCCATCGTGGAAGAATTTATGGGAACCTAATCATGACATTTAGTCATAACACAAACATTATACCATGCCTTTGAATCTAAAACCAAGGTGCACATTCCAAATTTGGGTACTTTATGAAATACTTTATCCTACCTTTCAGCAATTGTTAACCATGCTTTTTTTTTTTTTTTTTTTTTAAGGTAAAAGATAACCCATGCCACCTGCCCAGGTCTTATAGATTCTCATATTCTCCACTGCTAAGTGTCTAATTTGCAGTAGGTTTCTGATCCAGAATAACGTGTAGCTGACTCTTGAGCAACAGGAGCTTGAACTACACAGGTCCACTTATCCACAGATTTTCTTCCGTCTCTGCCACCACTGAGACAGCGAGACCAACCCTCCTTTTCTCCCTCAGCCTGCTCAATGTGAAGATGACAACCAGGATGAAGACCTTTATGATGATGCACTTCTTTAATGAATTGTAAATATAGTTTCTCTTACAATTTTCTTCCCCCATTTTTTTTTTTTGAGACACAGTCTCGCTCTGTTGCCCAGGCTGGAGTGCGGTGGTGCGATCTCAGCTCACTGCAACCTCCGCCTCCCAGGTTCAAGCGATTCTCCCGCCTCATTTCCCAAGTAGCTGGGGTTACAGGTGTGTGTGGGTTTCACCATGTTGGCCAGGCTGGTCTCAAACTCCTGAACTTAAGTGATCCACCTGCCTTGACCTCCCAAAGTGCTGGGATTGCAGGTGTGAACCACTGCACCCAGTCATATAATTTTAAGAACATTTTTTCTTTAGCTTACTTTAATATAGTATATAATACAAATAACATACAAAATATGTTAATCAACTTTCTGTTATTGGTAAGGCTTCCAGTCAGTAATAATAGTTAAGTTTTTGAGGAATCAAAACTTATGTACAGATTGTGCAGTGGGCTGGCTCCCTGAAGCCCCAAGATATTCAAGGGTCAACTGTACTCCCCTGCAATGCACATAAGATGGACATTTATGAAATGGAGCCAATGCCTGCCCTGCTTCCCTTGTGAGGCTATTGGGTATAGATACCCTGATGATTGCTTCTCTTTCTTGGCAGTAGAAAGAATATGGGCCTTGCAGAAAGAAAGAGGAGAGAATTCTGACCTAATCACTCACTACACTTACTACAGAGGATCAGAGGATAGAATTCTGGCCCAAGGGTGTTTCACCCTGACTGAATTTCTTTTTTTTTTTGAGACGGAGTCTCGCTTTGCCCAGGCTGGAGTGCAGTGGCACGATCTTGGCTCACTGCAACCTCCGCCTCCCAGGTCCAACAGATTCTCCTGCCTCAGCCTCCCAAGTAGCTGGGACTATAGGCGCCCACCACCACGCCTGGCTAATTTTTTTTGTATTTTTAGTAGAGACGGGGTTTCACCATGTTAGCCAGGATGGTCTCGATCTCCTGACCTCGTGATCTGCCCGCCTCGGCCTCCCAAAGTGATGGGATTACAGGTGTGAGCCACCACACCAAATTTCTAAACTTTTGTGCCCATTTCCACAAGTGTGAAACTGAGTTTTCCTATATTGCAGGATTTTTTTTTTTTAAGACAGGGTCTTGCTCGTCACCCGGGCTAAGTGCAGTGCATGATCAAGGGCATGCCGTGCCTTGACCTGACTCAAGCAGTCCTCCAGCTTCAGCCTCCTGAGTAGCAGGGACTGCAGGTGCACACCACCATGCCCGGCTAGTTTAAAAAATTTTTTTTTTACATTACCCAGGCTGGTCTCCAACTCCTGGGTTCAAGCAATCTTCCTGCCTCAGCCTTTCAAAGTGCTAAGATTATACTGCTCAACCTTTTTCCAAGAGGACTAAATAAGAGAGTAAATGGAGAAACTTTTAGTCCAATCTTCCAAGCAGCAGCATACAATGTTCATTTCTTTCCTTCTCCCTCCAAATTTGACACACTGATACATCCGCACTACTTGCACTAATTTGTGCACTGTCTTGTTTCACCCCATTGTTTTACTGCTTCAGTGGAAGCTCTCTTCACTTAGAAAACAGTTTCCTACCCCTGAGCACCACGAGGAAAGAGTCCAAGGAACTACGTCTGTGTAGGTCCAGTGGTTTGCAGATTCATGATTTGGGAACTCTTTATTCAAATGAAATCTCTCCTGGAACCTTGATATAAACAAAACAGACAACGTCATTTTATTACCATTCCTTTATTTTAGAAGCTCACATCTATAATTTTATAACAATCATGAAAATGTTACTCAGAACTAGATGTTTTGATGACACATAGCAGAAATCTGTAAAGATGGTCACTGAAACTTAACCAATCTCAGCATTCTATTCTGCCTTTTGTTTTGATTGCACAGAATCAATATAATTTTGATTCATACAGAAAATAACTTAGTATCTTAACCTCCACTCAGGATCTTCATCATAAATGTAGGTCAATACATACCTAAAAACTGTCAATGATCCAACATGATCACATGTGACATGCTACACTTGCGCCTCGTACCAAACAAGCTGATATTTCAATGAGATCTGGTCAGCATATACACCCGAGCCTTGTCTGTCCTCTCAGAGCACTGCACACAGGTAGTGAAAGAACTTTTGTACAATAAGAAATTCACAGGGATGAGGACGGGCGCAGTGGCTCACACCTGTAATCCCAGCACTTTCGGAGGCTGACGCAGGTGGATCACTTGAGGTCAGGAGTTCGAAATTAGCCTGGCCAACATGGTGAAACCCTGTCTCTACTGAAAATGCAAAACTTAGCTGGGCGTGGTGGCACGAGTAGTCCCCGCTACTCGGGAGACTGAGGCAGGAGAATAGCTTAAACCCGGGAGGTGGAGGGTGCAGTGGGCCAAGATCGCTCCACTGCACTCCAGCCTGGGTGAGAACGAGACTCTGTCCCTACAACAACAACAAAGATATTCACAAGGATGAATTTAAATAGGTAAACAGCAGTGTAGAACTACATCCTTCCTAGTCAATTACACCTTTAGGAGACTTTAAATAGGCATAGAAACGACAAAGGGCTTATACTGAGAATTGCACAAAAATGAGTTACTTGGCAGCACAAGGTAGGGATTGTATGTGTCAAAGAGTATATAGACTGTTCTACCTTCATGCTCTACTCATTGCCATATCCCTTCGTGATTCCCTGAGACTCAGGTGAAATGCCCTTCTAATACTTCCTGGAGAAGGGCCTCCTCCTCCTCAGCTGCCTCGTAATCCTTTATTAGTACCAGTAACTGCAAGAAACCAGGGGCTGGGCCATCCTCTGGCAGATTAAGCTCTCTGCGAATTGTTTTGTGGACTGCGCCAGCAATGACTTGGTCTAGGCGGGCCTGATTCACAGCATCTCTCTCAATTGCTCCTCTCTGTACCAGCTTCTGTAACAAAGGCTCCAGCCTTAGTACATAAGCCGACAACTTTTCCTCATCCTTCTGATAAGTGGTTAGATATTTGACCTGCAACTCTCTAGGATTATCTGTAACCCCAAATACCTCCTCAAGAGCCTGCAGGCATTCATCGACAGTAATTAAAGGATTGTTTATCTTGAGGACACGAATAACATCAAGTGCTGGGCCTCGAAGGCTCTCTAGCAATCGCCTTCTCTTCTCTACATCTGGCACCTGCCACGCCTTTATCATCTGAGTAGTATGAAACATCCAGCGTCCAAATTCTTCTTCTCCTGGTTCTGGAGGCTCCCTGCCCGAGAACACTCTCAGCTTTTTATACTTCAAGCATTGCAGGGCAGGCTGAAGAGCCTCTAATGCCTGTGCCAACATAGGGGCCCACATTTCTGGGATCATGCCCTGCTCTAGGTCTAAGGAGCCATTTTCATGTGCAAGAGCTCTGGTCAACTCACCCACCGTCATGCCCTCTCCCGCTAAAAATTCATTTAATCTGCTTAAAAATGTATTATCAGAGTCAGGGGGCTTAAAAATCACTCTCCAGATACCCCCTTTTCCCGGTATCTCCTTAGGGACCAGTGCGTGACTAGTCTCCGCAGTAAGCCCTACTAAGGCTACTTTCCTGTTCTCATCCCTCCTGAACATCCTTCCAAGCAGTCTGTACTCCCCCAAGGGAGCTAAACCAGCCTGCAGAGCCTCCTCGATTTCTGCCACACTGCAGCTCTGGGAGATGCCGGCAATCAACAGCGCTTTCCGAGGGTTCATGTCCATCCCCCTGCACCAGTCTTCCAAAAGCCTCAAAGTCATGGTGCCCGAAATAATAGACTTAAGTTCTAAATATTCCAGACCACAGGCGGCCACTGCAATTCAAAGTAATCCTCCGCGGTACCGCAGGGAAATCTCGTCAACGTGCGGAGGTCCAGCAGCCTGCAAAACACAGCAGACAGGTTAGCTAAGGGTGCCAACGTCCAAGGCACGCGTGCAGGCCCCAAGCCCCGCGCGCCCTGCCCCCCGCGGCGACTCCAGGGACGCCGCACTGCGGCGCGCGCCCCTCACCCCTCCCAGCCCTGGTGCCTGGCGGATGTCGGGCCTGCAGGGCCTCTCCGGGCCAGCTTCCACTCACCGTAATCTAGTGCTCGGTGCCCGCGTCCGTGCACCGGCGGCGGAGGTGCCTGGCCGGGCCCCGACGAGGCGCGGGAGGGCGGGCTCCCCTAGGCTCGGATGGACACTCAGGGGCCAAAGCGACTGATGCCGGTCCTCCAGGTGCTTGTGATGCTCTCCGCAGCAAGAAGTGATGGGGCGATGACAGTCGCGAGCGGGCACCGGGAGGAAAGGCTGAGGAGCGCGGTCGCCAGACCCAGACAGCCGCCCACCTGAAGGGACGTGCCGCCACCCGCGCAGCTAGACCCCCAGCTCCAGCGCGGATTCCAGCTGTTTGGGTCTCGCTGGGGGAAGCTGCGCGGCGGGCGGGGGCGATCTGACGTCATTGGGGGGGGCGGGCCTCTGGGGGGCGGGGCGCGCGCGCTTCCGGCCCGAGCCGGAAGCCCCGACTGCGGCGGCATCCGGGACGGCGGGCGGGCTGGCTACCCGGGACAGGAAGGTGAGATCCGGGACCTTAGCTTTGCAGGCAGGCTCTGCCGGCGGCCGCTGACTGGCGCTGGGCTCGCGACGCTGCAGGGCTGCGAGGCCCGGGCCTGGCGCAGTCAGCACAACCCTGGTCGCGGCGTGCCGGCGCTGCAGCGCGGCAGGGGGCGGGGCCGGCCGCCTGGAGGCCCTTGTGGCGGGGACGCCTCCCGGCCGGGTCAGGTCCCCATAGCGGGTCTCCGGCGGCGGCGACGGGGGCCGGGCCGCGCGTGACCCGCCGCAGTCACGCCGTTCTTAATCACTAGTAGCTGGTGCTCCAGGCTGGCGGCGCTCACCTTTCTCCTAGCCGGGTGACCCAGGGGATTTATTTTATGGTGGCTTTCTCTGAAATGCCAAAGCCACCCGATTATTCAGAGCTGAATGACTCTTTAACGCTTGCCGTGGGAACAGGAAGATTTTCGGGACCATTGTAAGTGCTTAGGAGTTACTGTCTTAACTTGGGGGCTTGACTTGTAGCACCCCGCGTTCACATCTGAAGCAGTACTGTAAAGCCAAAAGTGTTTCACCTGTCAAAGTGAAAAGTGCTGTGGGAAACTAGTTTAATTCCAGTTTCTGGAGGGCGGGTATTATGGACCTGTTTAAGTAGGATGCAGTGATTTATTCTGAGATTCCCGTTAAAAAGCAGAACTCAGTATATACTGAAATCAATGGTTATTTTGTTTTTGTTTGTTTTTTTATTGTAACTATTACACAAAACCTGTAAGTTTTACATTTCTTAATAGGCGTTTAATTATTTTAAATCTTAAGTGTGTTAGTGGGATGCTTTCGAATTTAATTTTATTTTATTGAGACGGAGCCTCACTCTGTCGTCCAGGCTGGAGTGCAGTGGCGCGATCTCGGCTCACTGCAAGCTCTGCCTCCCGGGTTCACGCCATTCTCCTGCCTCAGCCTCCCGAGTAGCTGGGACTACAGGCGCCCGCCACCACGCCCAGCTAATTTTTTGTATTTTTAGTAGAGACGGGGTTTCACTGTGTTAGCCAGGATGGTCTCAATCTCCTGACCTCGTGATTCGCCCGCCTCGGCCTCCCAAAGTGCTGGGATTACAGGCGTGAGCCACCGCGCCCGACCTAGAATTCTTGGAGATAAAGCAAGTACATTTGGAGTAGTTGCGGTGACAGTACTACAAGACCCTAACTGTATTTTCTTTTTTAATTTGAAGGCACAGAGCATGGAGAATGATGAATTTCCGTCAGCGGATGGGATGGATTGGAGTGGGATTGTATCTGTTAGCAAGTGCGGCAGCATTTTACTATGTTTTTGAAATCAATGAGACTTACAATAGGCTGGCCTTGGAACACATTCAACAGCACCCTGAGGAGCCCCTTGAAGGAACCACATGGACACACTCCTTGAAAGCTCGATTACTCTCCTTGCCTTTTTGGTTGTGGACAATTATTTTTCTGGTACCTTACTTACAGATGTTTTTGTTCCTATACTCTTGTACAAGAGCTGATCCCAAAACAGTGGGCTACTGTATCATCCCTATATGCTTGGCAGTTATTTGCAATCGCCACCAGGCATTTGTCAAGGCTTCTAATCAGATCAGCAGACTACAACTGATTGACACATAAAATCAGTCACCGGTTTTTCCCTACGATTACAAAACTGCCAGTCCTATATGGAGTCTGATCACAAGACTGCAGTTTCTTCACAGATCTCAGGAAGTTGTGGTGGGGCAGAGGCTTTTTAAAAACATGTGATCAGGGGGCTATCTTTATCTGAATAATAATGAATTTTTAGGTAAAACCTGAGATAGAGTACTACAAAATCATGTTGATGACTTCAGATTTTGGAAGTTAAATCGTGTCTGTTATTTGCATTCTTTAGAAACTTGACTGAGTACCTGAATTCATATTTCTATTCTACTGTGCAACATAGTGATGATTCAGAAATTTTTCCTTTGGGGAAAAAAAATGAATATGAACATTTCCATTGTGTTAAGTGTAAAAAGGTCCAGACATGATCATAAAATTTAAATTTTATACAATTACTTGGCTTGCTTTAAATTCTTCACACTTAAAACACCGATTCATTCTGTTGCAGCTAAGCCAGCTGTTTATACTTGCTGTCAGCTTATGAGGCATTGCTAAAAAAAGTATTAAGGTAATGGTTGTCTTGATAAGCAGAATTTGTTCTTCCTCTTGGTAATGGCTAGCTAAATTATTATTAGTGCTTTTAATGGTTTTATTTTTTATATTTTTTTTTGTGGAGAATGAGGTCTCGCCACGTTGCCCAGGCAGGTCTCGAACTCCTGGGCTCAAGCTTTCCTCCCCTCTAGCACTCCCTAAGTGCTAGGATTACTGGCGTGGCTCCCATGCCCAGCTATTTTTAATTAAAAAAAATTTTTTTTCCATGGCTTGTGACACAGTCTCAGGAGGCCCTGAGAACATGTGCCCCATTGCTACTAGTTTAGAAAACTATTTGGGAAGAGACTAAATGGTAAATGTTGAAAGGCTAGAAATAACTTACAAATAGAAGATGGAAACAATGTGTTCAATGAAAATAAGCAGGTTATTTATTAATTAATTGAAATTATTATTATTATTTTTTGAGACGGAGCCTTGCTCTGTCACCCAGGATGGAGTGCAGTGGTGCATTCTCGGCTCACTGAAACCTTTGGCTTACTGCAACCTCTACCTCCCCGGTTTAAGAGATTCTCTTGCCTCAGCCTCCTGAGTAGCTGGGATTACAGGTGACTGCCCCTACGCCTGGCTAATTTTTGTTATTTTAGTAGAGAGGGTTACAGCATGTTGGCCAGGCTGTTCTCAAACTCCTCACCCAAGGTAATCCGCCTGTGTCAGCCTCCCAAAGGCCTGGGATTACAGGCATGAGCCACCATGCCCAGCTGTATTTTATTTATTTATTTATTTATTTTGAGACGGAGTCTCGCTCTGTCACCCAGGCTGGTGTACAGTAGTACGATCTCAGCTCACTGCAACCTCCGCCTCCCAGGTTCACACTATTCTCCTGCCTCAGCCTCCCAAGTAGCTGGGATTACAGGCACCCGCCACCATGCCCGGCTAATTTTTGTATTTTTTAGTAGAGATGGGGTTTCACCATGTTGGCCAGGCTGGTCTCGAACTCCTGACCTCAAGTGATCCGTCTCAGCCTCCCAAAGTACTAGGATAACAGGCATGAGCCACCACGCCCAGCCTATAACAGGTAATTTAGTCCAGTCCTTATCAGATGCATGAGACCCCTCTAAAAGATGCTATCAAGTCATAATCTTTCTGATTTTCTTTTCTGGCCCAAGGTCAGGTCGTCAGGCAGTAGGTTAATTACATGAAGATGTGATCCTTGTATACCTTCTCCTTTGCATTTGTACTACCTCACATCTGGTACTAATACAAATAACTAAAACATGGACACAGTAGAATGTCTTCTTTTCTGTGTGAGATCAAGATATATTTTTATACAGTTATGTCATTAATACTGGAAAACATTTTATGCTTTTAATAATAATCTTAACACTTTTTGGTGCTGATTCTGTTGAACCCTATTCTAAGAGCTTTATGGAAATTAACTCATGTTAACTCTGAACAACCCTATAAGATGGCTATTATTATCCAGATTTCACAGATAAGGAAACTGAGGCAGAGAAGGCAAGTAACTTGCCAAAGGTCACAGCGGGTAGCAGAGCCAGGGTTATAACCAGGTATTCTCATGCCTTCGTTACTAACCACAGAGGCATAGTGCTTCTCACAAATGACAAATGTTTTAAGCACTGGGTACTGTTTGCCCAGTCATGTCAAAGAATGGAAATGGCAATATTATTGACAAGTTCTTCTCCATTTGTCTACTAGAAATCTGAAAGTTTCCTAGCAACCTCATCTTTTCACTACATCTGACTGAAGCAGAAAGGAAGGCTGAGTATTTCATAGCAAGCTTTTACTTAACAGATAAAGCAGGTACCTTTGTCATGCAAAAGTAGCAGATCAGATCTTTCAGATAAATTAGTCTCATTTATCTCACTGCCTCCAAAGGTCTAGTTACTGAAATGATATATCTTTTGATACAGTACATAGAATCCTCAAAGTAAGCAGCAGTTCGAAATACCTGTTTCTGTGAGGTTCAGATGACCAAATCACTTGCATCTTTTAAGTCTTCAGTATGCATGTTACAGGCATTGTTTATGAGTGATTTACATTTATTCTTCACAACAGTCTTGGGAGGCAGGTATTATACTGCTACTAGTATCCTTTTACAGAGGAAGAAATCTGAAACACATACGAATAACTGGTACATAGTCATACAGCCAGTAAGTGAAAGAGCCAAGATTTGAACCCAGGATGTCAGCTTCAGATCTCCAGCTTTTTTATCATTCTATACTGCTTCTCAAAAAAGAGAGTAATCTGAGGTAAATCATCGAGAGTTTTCAGTTTTATTAGTCTTGAGGCAGTGATTTAAGACAATTATTTCAGTTTTGTTTTATAAATGCTTTATGTAGGCTGGTCGTGGTGGCTCACATCTGTAAGCCCAGCACTTTGGGAGGCAGAGGTGGGAGGATAGCCTGAGCCCAGGAGTTCATGACCAGCCTGGGCAACATGGCAAGACCCCATTTGTATTAAAAAGGATGGCTCATGCTACTCCCAGCACTTTGGGAGTCCGAGGCGGGCAGATCATTTGAGGCCAGGAATTCAAGACCAGCCTGGACAACATGGCATAACCCTGTCTCTACTAAAAATACAAAAATCAGCCAGGGCTGGTTGTGCATGCCTGTAATCCCAGCTACTTGGGAGGCTGAGGGAGGAGAATCGCTTGAACCCGGGAGAGAGAAGTTGCAGTGAGCCAAGATCACGCCACTGCACTCCAGCCTGGGCCACAAGAACAAGACTTATCTCAAAAAAAAAAAAACTTTCATGTAATGCAAGGTTTGTGAGGTTGCCACTGGTATTGCAAAGTAGTAATTCCTTTTGAATGAAGTAGATCCATCTCTCTTGATACTTCAAATTCTAGTATTTTGGGATTTGGTAAGAAAATGTTCAGTCCATCTCTGTCTTTCAAGATTATATTGCCTTTTGCCTTGATAGTAGAAATATTAAAATAGAGTAGGATAATGTAGTAAACTTAGTGTTTCCAAATGTAATTACTGCATTTCAGATTGCAGGTTTAATCTGCTTTTTGATTATTTAGGAGCTATTTATCCAAGTTGTGGGTTATTTGTAGTTTGTGGCTATTTAATAGTTCAAAGCAGTTTTTAGGTAAGGTAAAGAGGGAAAAGTGAAATATATTTTTTAATCTGTTAGCTCTTGGATAGAGGAAGAAGTTGAAATTGATGGCTAGGGAATAATTAAAAAATTAGCCTGGCGGCTGGGCACAGTGGGTCACGCCTGTAATCCCAGCACTTTGGGAGGCCGAGGTGGGTGGATCACAAGGTCAGGAGTTTGAGACCAGCCTGGCCAACATGAGTGAAACCCTGACTCTACTGAAAAATACAAAAATTAGCTGAGCATGGAGGCGTTTGCCTGTAATCCCAGCTACTCGGGAGGCTGAGGCAGGATAATCACTTGAACCCAGGAGGCGGAGGTTGCAGTGAGCTGATATGGTGCCATTGGGGCAAGACTCTGTCTCAAAAAAAAAAAAAAAAAAAAAAAAAAAAAAAATTGAGGGTTAGGATTGTTGATGAGAACAGATGATTATTTTTTTTTTTTTTTTTTTTTTTCCTTTTTTTTTTTTTTTTTTTGAGACAGAGTCTTACTGTGTTGCCCAGGCTGGAGAATAATGATGTGGTCTTGGCTCACTGAAACCTCTACCTCCTGGGTTCAAGTGATTCTCCTGCCTCAGCCTCCCAAGCAGCTGGGATTACAGGTGCATGCCACCACACCTGGCTAATTTTTGTATTTTTAGTAGAGATGGTGTTTCACCATGTTAGCCAGGCTGGTCTCGAACTCCTGACCTCAGGTGATCCACCCGCCTTGGCCTCCCAAAGTGCTGGGATTACAGGTGTGAGCCACTGTGCCCAGCCCATTTATTTCATATTCACATCACAATACAAAAAACAGTGAATACAGGATTACTTAGTGAGATGAACAGCAAATATAGTAAGTGCTTCAGGGATTTTAGGGAGGGGACAAACATTCTAGGATTCATAACTAGGAAACGGTGGCTTCCAGAGATGAGAAAAATAGAGCTATATCCTATAGTGATTTGATAGGTGATTTTATTTGCAACTATATGTGAAATGAAGTAATCCTGTTGAGATTTTTCACCAAAACATGCCAGATATTTTATTTTTTCAAAAGTGCCAGTATAGGGAACAGAAACTGAATTACAGAATCATGTAATTCATGGAGCTTTAGTCCCCATGTAAATTTTCTGGTTTTAAAGATGCTACTAGTTTCTAAGTTGTCTCTTTTTTTAATATTAAATTGTTCATAATACCAGTTTTAAAGTAAAAGTTGTGATTCCCTAAAGGTTAGAATTTGATTCTCTTTCAAAATTTGTACAGTTAAGGGAAAGCTTTTCTTTGGGGAAGTACAGTCATCAGATAAAGTGCTTCTTTTTTTTTTTTTTTTTTTTTGAGACAGAGTCTTGCTCTGTCGCCCGGGCTGGAGTGCAGTGGCGCGATCTCGGCTCACTGCAAGCTCCGCCTCCTGGGTTCCCGCCATTCTCCTGCCTCAGCCTCCCGAGTAGCTGGGACTACAGGCGCCCGCCACCTCGCCCGGCTAATTTTTTTTTGTATTTTTAGTACAGACGGGGTTTCACCGTCTTAGCCAGGATGGTCTCGATGTCCTGACCTCGTGATCCGCCCGTCTCGGCCTCCCAAAGTGCTGGGATTACAGGCTTGAGCCACCACGCCCGGCCCCAGATAAAGTGCTTCTATGAGTAACTGTACCCCCAGGGTAATGAAACCAGCACATTTGTTCATGGTGAGTAGGGTTAGTCTTTTTTTTTTCTTTTCTTTTTTTTAAAGATTATCAGCTGGGCGCGGTGGGTCATGCCTGTAATCCCAGCACTTTGGGAGGCCGAGGTGGGCGGATCACCTGAGGTCGGGAATTCTAGACCAGCCTGGCTAACATGGTGAAATCCCATCTCTACTCTAAATACAAAATTAGCCGGGTGTGGTGGGGCATGCCTGTAATCCCAGTTACTCAGGAGGCTGAGGCAGGAGAATCGCTTGAACCCGGGAGGCGGAGTTTGTGGTGAGCCGAGATCGCACTGTTGCACTCCAGCCTGGGCAACAAGAGCGAAACTCTGTCTTAAACAAAAAAAAAATAAAAATAATAAGCAAAGATTATCTAGTGTTGATTCCTATCTTGATGGATTTAACATTCTCAATCTCCAAAACACTGGCAGAAAAACTTACCACAATACCATGTCTCATCTTTGCAGCAAATATGTGCCATCATTTAATAAATTTTCCAACATAAGAAGTGCCATATAATTTTGGAGCATGGTTGGGAATCATCATGCATTCGTATTTATGCTTTGCTCTAAGGCAGTGAGTAGGTCTTGGACTGTGGCTTTATGTACATTAGAATTACCCAAGGAAAACTTCTTATATTTAAACAATGCCAGGGTCCCTTTCCAACGAGTTACGTCTCTGGGATGGACCCCAAGCAATCTTCAAATGATTCTCTCAGGGTTACAAATCGCTGGGTCATGGGTTTTTATGTGCCATTTGCCAAAAACTCAGCTGTCATGAGAATTGTGCTTGTCTTTGGAACAGCTTCAACAAATATGTTGCAGTTCAATTCACCCTAGCCATCTTAATTGCAAATCTTGAGAGCTGTCTCTTTTGATTTCGAGTCCTCTCCTCCAGTTTGTCCTGAATATACTTCTATCAGGCTTTTGCCTCCCGCTCTACCAAAACTGCTGTCCTGTCAGGAAGTTGCTGGTCACTTACACATAACTAAATCCAATGGTCAAGTCTCTACCCTCAAATTATTATTACTATTAGTTTTTGACACTCCCTGTCCTTGAGATACTTTCTTCAGTTGTCTTCTTGACCAGCACCGTCCAATAGAACTTGAGCAATGCTGGCGATGTGCTTTATCTTTGCTGTCCAGATCAGTAGCCAATAGCTACCCGAAAGTAGCTCTTGAAACGGGGCTAACATGAGCCTGGCATGGTGGCTCACACCTGTATGCTGACAACTTGGGAAGCTAAGGTGGAACGATACCCTGAGCCCAGGAGTTTGAAGCTGCGGTGAGCTATGATCGCACCACTGCACCCCAGCCTGGGCAACAGGGTGAGATCCTGTCTCTCAAAAAGAAAAAATGCGGCTAATGTGACTGAGAAACTGAGTTTTAAATTCTAATTAAATAGCACATGTGGCACTGTGTATTAGATGGTCCCATTCTAGATATTTAACTGGTTTGCCTTCTTCCTCACCAGCTTTTTTTTTCCTTTTTTTTTTTTTTGAGACAAGCTCTTGCTCTGTTGCTCAGGCTGGAGTGCAGTGGTGTGATCTCGGCTCACTGCAGCCTCCACCTCCTGGGTTCAAGTGATTCTCCCACCTTAGCCTCCCAAGTAGCTGGGACCACAGGCGTGCGCCACTGTGTCCGGCTAATTTTCGTATTTTTAATAGAGATGGGGTTTCACCATGTTGGCCAGGCTGGTCTCCAACTCCTCACTTCAAGTGATCTTCCTACCTCACCCTCCCAAAGTGCTGGGATTACAGGCATGAGTCACCACTCCCGGCCCTCAGCAGCTTCTTAAGTCTTCTTTGCTAGTTCCTTGTTGGGGATCTGCTCAACCTCTAAATGCTGGCGTGCCCCAGTTCTTTTTTCTGTGTGTACTCCTTTGGACATCTCATCCATGGCTCATGGCTTTCAATATACGAATTGGCCAGGCATGATGGCTCATGCATGTAATCCCAGCACTGTGGGAGGCCAAGGGGGGCGGATCACTTGAGGCCAGGAGTTTGAGACCAGCCTGGGCAACATGGCAAAACCCCGTCTCTACTAAAAATACAAAAATTAGCCAGGCATGATGGCACATGTCTGTGATCCCAGCTACTTGGGAGGTGGATGTGGGAGGATCATTTGAGCCTGGGAGGTGGAGGTTGCAGTGAATGGAGATTGTACCACTGCACTCCAGCCTGGGCGACAGAGCAAGAGCCTGTCTCTAAATAAATAAATATACAAATTTATGTCACTACCTTGGATCCCTCTCCTGAGCTCCAGACTTTACTATACAATTGCCTGTTTGATAGGCCTTGACATGGTGCTTGGTAAGATGTCTTACCAAGTACATGAAATTGAACCTATTCAAATCTAAGCTGCCGATCTCTCCACCCATCAAAATCTGTGCCTCGAGTTTCCTATGAGTCCGTTATCATCCCTGTGGCCAGGGGGATCCTTTTAAAATGTTACTCCTCTCAAAAATCCTCCCAAAGCTTCCCTTGTCAGAAAGAAAAGCAAAGTCCTTAACATGGCAAGTAATAAATGAATGGCCCTGCCCTTGACCTTGACTTCATTTTCTTTTATTTATTTATTTGAAATGGAGTTTCGCTTTTATTGCCCAGGCTGGAGTGCAGTGGCATAATCTCAGCTCACTGCAACCTCCGCCTCCTGGGTTCAAGTGATTATCCTGCCTCAGCCTCCTGAATAGCTGGGATTACGGGCACCTGCCACCATGCCCAGCTAATTTTCATATGTTTAGTAGAGACAGGGTTTCACCATGTTGGCCAGACTGGTCTCGAACTCCTGACCTCAAGTGATCCACCTGCCTCAGCCTCCCAAAGTGCTGGAATTACAGGGGTGCACCACCACACCTGGCCTTGACTTCATTTTCTACTACTCCCTCTGCCCTTGACTCCACTCCAGACACTGGTCTTCCTGCTGATTCTTGAACTCACCAGAATACCCTGATCCAGGGCCTCTGCACTCAGTGTATCTTCTGTCTGGATACTCCACCCTGGCCTGCTGAAATGTCACCTTAGTAAGGCTGCCTCTGATGACCCGTATTTGAAATTAAGCATCCACTTTCCTGTGTTTCTCCATAGCACCTAGCATCATGTACTATGTTATATATTTTGTCAGAATCTAAACTCTTATGAGAGCAGAAATTTTGTCTCTTTGTGCACTGCTGCGGACCCTATGCCTAGAACAGTGCCCGGCACATAGTAGTTGCTCAGTAATTTTTTATTGAATGAGTAAATCTTATTGCCACTAAACACTTTTCTTGCTAGACTACAAAACAATCTAGTTCACTGTCCAGATAGAATAAAGGTTAAAAGTTAACATCTGGCCGGGCGCAGTGGCTCACACCTGTAATCCCAGAACTTTGGGAGGCTGAGGCAGGCAGATCATCTGAGGTCCGGAGTTTGAGACCAGCTTGGCCAACATGGCCAAACCCTGTCTCTACTAAAAATAAATTTGGGCATGGTGATGCATACCTGTAATCTCAGCTACTCAGGAGGCTGAGGCAGGAGAATCACTTGAACCCGGAAGGCAGAAGTTGTAGTGAGCTGAGATCGTGCCACTGCACTCCAGCCTGGGTGACAGACCAAGACTCTGTCTCAAAAAAAAAAATAAAATAAAATAAAATAAACATTTACTATTAAACGCATAGTACAATCTGTCCTGTCTTCTAGTTTAGTTGTTGAACTCTTTCATATTTCCGCATTTAGGGATATATTATCTTCAAGGCCAAGATTTAAAATGAGTATCTCAACTTATTTATTTTAGATCCAGGGACAGACTACAATATGTTTTACCAACAGTTCTTGTAATATTGGTTGTCTTGGAATTTTCTTTTTTTTTTTTTTTTGAGATGGAGTCTCGCTCTGTCGCCCAGGCTGGAGTGCGTGCGCAATCTCGGCTCACTGCAAGCTCCGCCTCCTGGGTTCACGCCATTCTCCTGCCTCAGCCTCCTGAGTAGCTGGGACTACAGGCGCCCACCACCACGCCTGGCTAATTTTTTGTATTTTTAGTACAGACGGGGTTTCACCATGTTAGCCAGGATGGTCTTGATCTCCTGACCTCGTGATCCGCCTGCCTCGGCCTCCCAAAGTGCTGGGATTACAGGCCTGAGCCACCGCACCTGGCCTGTCTTGGAATTTTCTTTATTTTTTGTTTTTATTTTTAGAGATGGGGTTTCACCACATTGCCAGGCTGGTCCCAAGGTCCTGGGTTCAAGCGATCTGCCCACCTTGGTCACTCAAAGTGCTGGGATTACAGATGTGAGCCACCACGCCTGGCCAATTTTCTTTACTGATGCAGGGAAAAACACATTCACAAACAAGGTTTAAGTGGTGGTTAGAGTCCCTGAGAAATTCTCAAGACACAATCATGAAGATAATGGTTTCTTAAACCACCTCACATGCAGCAAGTATCACAGCTCTTTTTTTTTTTTTTTAAAGGGATGGGGTCTTGCTATGTTGCCCAGGCTGGTTTCAAGCTCCTGGGGCTCAAGCAATCCTCCTGCCTCATCCTCCCAAGGTGCTGGGATTACAGGTGTGAGCCACTGTGCCTGGCCAAGTGTCACAGCTCTTAGAGCTACAGCACACAGTTGAGTACTCTGGTGTTCAATATCTTGGACTTGTAAAGCACTCATTTAAACTACTGTTTCTAGAAGTTACTTCCATCCCCAGTAGAATTTTTGGCATTGGAATAAATATCTATTTAAAACTGCACCCTATGGCCTGTTACTATCCCAATGTCAGCTGCTACTTTTTAAAAGATTTAAATAGAAGCTTACTGTCTAACTTCAGTTTCCTGGGCCATGTCTTTAAATAGAGCAATTCTGATCTCAAAGGTCACCTGAGAAGTGGAGTACTTACAGCAACATTGTGAGATTCATTTTATACTTTGAAAATAACACACTGGCCATAGGCCATGTTTTTTAGGTTAGGTTAGTTTTAGAAATACCTCTTCTCTTTTTTTATGGTATCTTATTTCTCAGCCTCCCAAGGTGCTGGGATTACAGGTGTGAGCCACCGTGCTTGGCCAAGGTGGCTCTTTTTTTTTTTTTTTTTTTTTTTTGAGACAGAGTCTCGCTTAGTCGCCCAGGCTGGAGTGCAGTGGCGCCATCTCGCCTCACTGCAAGCCCCGCCTTCCGGGTTCACGCCATTCTCCTGCCTCAGCCTCCCGAGTAGCTGGGACTACAGGCGCCCGCCGCCTCGCCCGGCTAATTTTTTGCATTTTTAGTAGAGACGGGGTTTCACCGTGTTAGCCAGGATGGTCTCGATCTCCTGACCTCGTGATCCGCCCGCCTCGGCCTCCCAAAGTGCTGGGATTACAGGCATGAGCCACTGCGCCCGGCCAAGGTGGCTCTTTTTTTATGATATCTTATTTCATATTTAGCCAAGCTCTCCTACTCTCTGGAAGTGGCATTATCATTCTTTTTCTTGTTTTCTTTTTTGAAACAAGGTCTCGCTCTGTTGTCCAGGCTTGTCTCAAACTCCTGGGCTCAAGGGATCCTCCCACCTCCACCTCCCAAAGTGCTAGGATTACCAGGGAGAGCCACTGTGCTGGGCTTTTCCTCCTTCTTCTGACAAAGTAGTTGAATGGGAAATGTGGATTTTTTTTGCTTTGCTTTTAAAGTCTGAACTGGTTATGTTTCGCCCTGAATTACCAACATGACAGTGTTTTAAACTGTTAATATGGCTGCTGTGTTCTTATTAAATCTAAAGCATAACTTTGTAAAATTAGAAATGGAAAGTTTTGGCTGGGTGAGGTGGCTCACAGCTGTAATCCCAGCACTTTGGGAGGCAGAGGCAGGCAGATCACGAGGTCAGGAGATCGAGACCATCCTGGCTAACACGGTGAAACCCCATCTCTACTAAAAATACAAAAAAATTAACCGGGAATGGTGGTGGGCACCTACTCAAAAAAATTAACCGGGCATGGTGCTGGTCCCAGCTACTCGGGAGGCTGAGGCAGGAGAAGGGCATGAAACCGGGAGGCGGAGCTTGCAGTGAGCCAAGATCCTCCCACTGTACTCCAGTCTGGGGGACAGAGCAAGACTCCGTCTCAAAAAAGTAAATAAATAAATAAAATAATTGAAAGTTTCAAAATAACATTTTCTGTATTCATGTAGAAAATTACATCCTTTTTTAATGGAAAAAGAACAAAAGGGCATAAAATGAAAAATCTCCCTCACTCCCAACTCCTACTCCCCTCCCTCTTCCCAGAGGTAGTTGTGCTATTCTTTCAGAGACATATGTCTATCTAGCTTATTCCCCAATAGTAGCATAGTAGCATTCTATACAGTTCTATACATTGATAATTTTTTTTTTTTTTTTTGAGACAGTGTCTCGCTCTGTCACCCGGGCTGGAGTGCAGTGGCTGGATCTCAGCTCACTGCAAGCTCCGCCTCCCGGGTTTACGCCATTCTTCTGCCTCAGCCTCCCGAGTAGCTGGGACTACGGCGCCCGCCATCTCGCCCGGCTAGTTTTTTGTATTTTTTAGTAGAGACGGGGTTTCACCGTGTTAGCCAGGATGGTCTCGATCTCCTGACCTCGTGATCCACCCGTCTCGGCCTCCCGAAGTGCTGGGATTACAGGCGTGAGCCACCGCGCCCGGCCTTTTTTTTTTTTTTTAGACAGAGTCTCGCTCTGTTGCCCAGGCTGGAGTGCAGTGGCATGATCTCGGCTCACTGCAAGCTCTGCCTCCTGCGTTCAAGTGATTCTCCTGTCTCAGCCTCCCAAGTAGCTGGGACTACAGGTGCCCGCCAGCACATCTGGCTAATTTTTTGTACTTTTAGTAGAGATGGGGTTTCACCGTGTTAGGCAGGATGGTCTCGATCTCCTGACCTCGTGATCTACCCGCCTCAGCCTCCCAGAGTGCTGGGATTACAGGTGTGAGCCACCGCACCCAGCCCCCTTGCTAGTTTTTATTGAGCAGATCTCAGAGATTGACCTTTAACAGCATATAGAGCTTTACCTTAGTGTTTTCCATGGCTGCACAATATTGTTGTACTAAGGTTCCTCTATTTTTATCTAATTATGGTCTTCTGATGAACAGTTGTCTCCAGCCTTTTGTTACTAATAATGCTGCAACAAATAGTCTTATAAATAGATCTTTGTGCACATGCGTTACTCTGTAGGACAAATACCTATAAATGAAATTGCTAAGTCAAAGAGCATGTGATATATATATAGATAGATAGATAGATAGATTTATTTATTTATTTATTTATTTTTTGTTTTGTTTTGAGATACAGTCTCACTCTGTTGCCAGGCTGGAGTGCAGTGGCTCAATCTCAGCTCACTGCAACCTCTGCCTCCTGGGTTCAAGCAATTTTCCTGCCTCAGCCTCCTGAGTAGCTGGGACTACAGGCACGCCAAAACTTTCAATTTTTACTGTATTTTTAGTAGAGACGGGGTTTCACCATGTTGGCCAGGATGGTCTCGATCTCTTGCCCTTGTGATCCACCCACCTTGGCCTCTCAGAGTGCTGGGATTACAGGCGTGAGCCACCGCCCCCAGCCTAATATTTTAACAGAATTGTCAGCTTGACTTTCTAAGAGCTTATAGCAATTTACACTCTCACCATGAATATATTATAGACCCCACATCCTTTCCAGCTCAATACTGCATCAAAACTGTTGATTTTTCAGTCTGAAAAGTAAAAAAATGGTATTGCATTGTGGTTTTAATGTCAATTTATTTGAAGTTCTTTTTTTTTTTTTTCACTGAAAAGCCATGTGTATTTCTTCTGTGATCTTGTGGTTCCTTTCCTTTGCCTATTTTTCTGTTATATTTTCCTGACTAGTATATAAGGGATCTACATAAAAGAATTCGTTCTTAGTCATTTGTGCTGAAAATACTTAATACTTTTTCCGTTTTTATTTTGACCGTATTTACAGAATGTTCAGAAATTTCAGTTATTATGAATCACGTTTACTAATATTTTCCACTATGGTTTCTGGATTTTTACATTGTAGTGTTATTAATTTCCCCAAACATGCTTATCTGCACCCATCACCAGTATGGATATAGTTTTGAACTGTGTGGTGCTCAACTACCAATCACAATAGTTCATACAAGGAATTGCTTATAAAGATTTTGTCGGGCTGGGCGCAGTGGCTCATGCCTGTAATCCCAGCACTTTGGGAGGCCGAGGCAGGTGGATCACGAGGTCAGGTGATCGAGACCATCCTGGCTAACATGGTGAAACCCCGTCTCTACTAAAAATACAAAGAAAACAAAATTAGCCAGGCATGGTGGCGGGCACCTGTAGTCCCAGCTACTCGGGAGGCTGAGGAGGGAGAATGGTGTGAACCCAGGAGGTGGAGCTTGCAGTGAGCCAAGATGGTGCCAGCCTGGGCGACACAGTGAGACTCCGTCTCAAAAAAAAAAAAAAAGGTTTTGTCATAACACAGAGGTTGACGACTGAGTTAAAAAGCTTAGATTTTCTGGCTTTTTTTTCTTTTTTGAGACGAAGTCTTGCTTTGTCACCCAGGCTGGAGTGCGGTGGCACAATCTTAGCTCACTGCAACCCACGTCTCCCAGGTTCAAGCAATTCTACTGCCTGTCTCCCTAGTAGCTGGGATTACAGCTGCACACCACCATGCCTAGCTAATTTTTTGTGTTTTTAGTAGAGACAGGGTTTCACCATGTTGGCCAGGCTGGTCTCGAACTTCTGACCTCAGGTGATCTGCCCGTCTTGGCCTCCCAAAGTGCTGCGATTACAGGTGTGGGCCACCATGCTCAGCCTCAGGTTGTCTTATATGTATGCATCTTATTGCAATATAAGAAATGATAGTCTATACTTATATTGATTGAACAATTTGAGAGATAGCTGCATCTTTAGGTTAAATAGGTTAAATAGAAACTAGATAAACTACATAATAAACTGAGGGCCACATACATCTCCAACTGATTTTCTCATTTGGAAGAAAACATAAACTTTATTTCCTTTAAAAGTATAGGCTTTTTCAGTTAAAAAATTTAAAAGTTCTCCTGAAGCAAATGTTTAAACTGAAATCTAAAGGATAAGTAGATAGACAAAGGAGGTCATTTGGCCCAGGATTTGAAAGGCAACTAGTGGCAGAAGCATAAATCCTCTTAAGTCTAAGCTGGGCATGGTGGCTCAAGTCTGTAATTCAGCTATTGGGGAGGCTGAGGCTGAAGAGGATCACTTGAGGTCAGGAGTTAGAAAACAGCCTAGGCAATGCAACTGAGACCTCCCTCGTCTCTTTAAAAAAAAAAAAAAAAAAGCCAAGCATGGTTGCATGCACCTGTAGTCCTGGCTACTCTAGAGGCTAAGTGGGAAGATTGTTTGAGTCCTCAAGAATCTTGAGCTACTGAACTCAAGATTGCTTGAGCCCTTACCTTCCAAATGAGTTCGAAGTTGCAGCGAGCTATGATCATGACACTGCACTCCAGCCTGGGTGACAGAGACCATCTCAAAAAAAAAAAAAGAAAGAAAAATTCCTCCGATTCTGAATGCCCATTTCTAAACGGAGAGGCAGGGGGGAATTGATTTCCTCACATATTTTTTTCCTATTTTTCCAAAGTAAGTTTTTCTTCCCAAAAAGGTTTAAATGTCTTAAAATTAATTTTGCACCACCTAATACTATAGCCAAGCAATCACAACCTATTATAAAAAAGTAAAAGTTCTCGTCCTTGGCCACAGAATTCTATTATTAAAATAAACATTTCTTACTATGACGCAAAAGGACTTACTTTTAGAAAACACATCTATCTTGCATAAATTCCATATGTTTCACATTTTAAAAGATTTATCTAAGTCTAATGTCAAGCTTATTTTTAGGTAGGATTGTGCAGTTGACTTTCCTGTTCAGAAGTAAAGTTGGAGCTGTTTCAAAGAGTAACTTTATTCTGCTTGCCTGTGGCTGTTTGTACCATGGAAGGCAGATTAGTCAGGTGCGGTGGCTCATGCCTGTAATCCTAGCACTTTGGGAGGCCAACGCAGGAGGATCGCTTACAGCCAGGAGTTTTGAGACCACCTGGGGCTACAAAGCAAGGCCCCCATCTCTACAAAAAATTTAAAAATTAGCCTGGTGGCTGGGCACAGTGGCTCACACCTGTAATCCTAGCACTTTGGGAGACCAAGGTGGGTGGATCACCTAAGGTCAGGAGTTCAGGACCAGCCTGGCCAACATGGTGAAACCCTGTCTCTACTAAAAATACAAAAATTAGCCAGGCATGGTGGCAGGCACCTGTAATCCCAGCTACTTGAGAGGCTGAGGCGGCAGAATCGCTTAAACCTGGGAGGTGGAGGTTACAGTGAGCCGAGACCATGCCATTTCACTCCAGCCCGGGCAAAAAGAGTCAAACTCCATCTCAAAAAAAAAAAAAAGGCCAGGTGCGGTGTCTGTTATCCCAGCACTTTGGGAGGCCGAGGCGGGTGGATTATCTGAGGTTGGGAGTTTGACATCAGCCTAACCAACGTGGAGAAACCCCGTCTCTACTAAAAATACCAAATTAGCCTGGCGTGGTGGTGCATGCCGGTAATCCCAGCTACTCACGAGGCTAAGGCAGGAGAATCACTTGAACCTGGGAGGTGGAAGTTGTGGTGAGCCAAGATTGCACCATTGCACTCCAGCCTGGGCAACAAGAGCGAAATTCCGTCTCAAAAAAAAAGAACTAAAATAAAAAATAAATTAGCCTGGCATGGTGGCACACACCTAGTGCTTGGCTGCTTGGGAGGCTGTGGTGGGAGGATCACCTGAGCCCAGGAATTCCAGGATGCAGTGAGGTGAGTGTGCCACTGTACTCCAGCCTGAGTGACAGTGACACCCAAGTGCAGCAGCAGATTAGAAAACCTGGCAAAGCATTTCTTCTATACTGGCCCATCTTTGTCAAACATGTGGCTTTCTTATGAAGAAGACAGTATTAGAATTGAAATCAGTATTAAAATTAATTAAAAGACCAATCTTATAAATCAGAATCTAAAAACACTAGGCCACAAACACAAATATTATCTTGAAATTTCTTCTTTATAACCACATTTTCCAAAGGAAACATAAAATGTTCAGAGAAAAGGTTCAGATATCAATTTAACAATGTGATCTATTTTCCATATATACAGGTAAGTTTTTTTCTTTTTTGAGATGGAGTTTCGTTCTTGTTGCCCAGGCTGGAATGCAATGGCACGATCGGCTCACTGCAACTTCTGCCTCCCAGGTTCAAGCTATTCTCCTGCCTCAGCCTCTCAAGTAGCTGGGATTACAGGCATGCGCCACCACACCAGGCTAGTTTTGTATTTTTAGTAGAGATGGGGTTTCTCCATGTTGGTCAGGCTGGTCTCAAACTCTCGATCTCAGGTGATCCGCCCGCCTTGGCCTCCCAAAGTGCTGGGATTGTAGGCATCAGTCACCGCACCCAACCAGTTTTTTCTTTAATGATTGTATAGAGATAACAGTACTATAATAAATAACAGCTAAATATTAGAAACATCAGCATAAACTAAACAGATAATTTCTGACGATCTATAACTTTTTCTAGTTGGCATTGTTTGATTGCCCAAGAGTACTTAGTGGAAGGCTGCTGTTCCAAAGTAAAACAGTGTTTCAAGGATATGAAAAGGTATATAGATTTTCACTTAAATTATTTCATAATAAAAGTGATTCATAAAAGTTGATTAGGCCAGGCATGGTGGCTCATGCCTGTAATCCCAGCACTTTGGGAAGCTGAGGTGGGCAGATCCCTTGAGTCCAGGAGCTCTAGACCAGCCTGGGCAATGTAGTGAAACCATCTCTACAAAGAATACAAAAAAATTAGCTGGATGTGCTGGTGCATGCCTGTGGTCCCAGCTATTTGAGAGGTTGAGGTGGGAGGATCACCTGAGCCTGGGATGTGGAGGTTGCAGTGACAGTGAGCCAAGATCGTGCCACTGCACTGCAGCCTTAGTGACAGAGTGAAACCCTGTCTAAAATTTAAAAAAAAAAACAAAAAAAAAACAGGCTGGGCGCAGTGACTCACATCTGTAATCCCAGTACTTTGGGAGGCCGAGGCAGGCGGATCACGAGGTCAGGAGTTTGAGACCATCCTTACCAACATGGTGAAACCCCATCTCTACTAAAAATAAAAAAATTAGTCAGGCATGGTGGCACACGCCTGTAATCCCAGCTATTCAGGAGGCTGAGGCAGGATAATTGCTTGAACCTGGAGGCGGAGGTTGCAGTGTGCCAAGATTGTACCATTGCACTCCAGCCTGGACGACAGAGTGAGACTCCATCTACAAAAAAAAAAAGTTGACCTGGTGTGGTGGCTCATGCTTGTAATCCCAGCACTTTGGGAGGCCAAGGTGGGTGGATCACCTGACAGGAGTTCGAGACCAGCCTGACCAATATGGTGAAACCCCATCTCCACTAAAAATACAAAATTAGTTGGGCGTGGTGGCACATGCCTGTAATTTCAGCTACTTGGGAGGCTGAGGCAGGAGAATTGCTTGAACCCGGGAGGCAGAGGTTGCAGTGAGCAAGATCGCACCAATACACTCCAGCCTGGGCAACAAGAGTGAAACTCTGTCTCAAAAAAAAAAAAAAGAAAAAAAAAAAGTTGATTAATGATTTCTCTCACCTTTTATCAGCTTAAAAAAAACCTAAAGGCTATTTATGTAACCCAGTACTCTGTAATCTGAGGGCAAATACTTATCCTGAGATTTATCTGTGAAATAAATCACATAGTTTGTAAAGTTACTTCCAACTCTAAAATCCCATGACTATTTGTATTTTACTAGGTACATGCTACTTGATTTCTTTGCATTGAAGCTATCTACATCAGGAAGGATGCATAGTGAATAAACATGCCTTAGTCCCACTGACAAGCAGAAAAGAAACACACACACATACATACTTCAGGAATATATATTTTAAAGGATTCAATAATCTTTTTAAAGCAAAATCAAAGTATGGCTACAGGAGGAGAGGAAATATCCAAATTGTAATCAACGCAGATTATTTACTTAAGGCCTTACATTTGTACCTGTATACATACCATATCACAGCACAAAAACATACCCTACCCCATCTGGCTCTCTTAAGGTACATGATAAATCAGATTAATGCACATTCATCAAGCGGCATCATCTCAGGATATCTGTATCTTTGACATGGGTATGAATTCAGGGTTTCCTTGGGTCTCTTTCAAGGACTCTCTCTTCAGTATTTCTATTTCCTCATTTTCCTTCTATTTATGAAGAACTGTTATTTTTACATTTAATGCCCACTTTTCACCACTTGTTCATGTCAGTTCTCTGAAATGTTACTGCCTATGAACCATGACGTACTGTTTATAACAGAAGCAGAAGTTAAAAGATGTAGACATCACACAAACCAATGGTTATTTTAAAAATAGAAAACAATGATAAAAATTCAGTTGCCAACTTAAGAGGATTTTATATATTATGAAGTGTTCTATTTTCCTCCCACGGTCTGAAATTTATTTCTCAAGAAAACAGATTTTATTTCTAAGCCTTTACTATCTTTGCTAGAAACAGAAAAACCAGTTTTCTCTTTGACAAAATTGTCCCAGGAAAACAACACAAATGCTTTTCCAAATTAGAGCATAAGTCTTCCTTAAATGTCCTAGTGTGACAATTGGGATACAACAGCCATCTTTTAAATGTCATAAAGGCTATTGTTAAGACGGTGGTTTTGGCCGTTTTGCAGATGGTCCATCGAAGTTAGTTCTGTTATCAATGTTATTTTCATCTTCTGCATCATCTTCATCATCACCTTTTAAAATAAATATTTGTTGTATGACAATACGTTCTATGGTTGAAAGAAATATATATAGCTAAAGTGGTTGATAACGAGACCATTTCACTTTAGGGATTAATAAAACCATGCACATTTTAGATTAAAATGATTTTGAGAATTTCAGTGTTTAAAATCTTTATTTTCTATCACTTTCCTCTTTGGAAATATTAACTCATTCATCATAAAATCCAGTCTCTTTTTTTTTTTGAGATGGAGTCTTTCTGTGTTACCAGGCTGGAGTGCAGTGGCGCGATCACAGCTTACTGCAACCTCTGCCTCCAGGGTTCAAGTGATTCCCGTCTCAGCCTCCCAAGTAGCTGGGATTACAGGCACGCGCTACCACGCCCAGCTAATTTTTTGTATTTTAGTAGAGACGGGGTTTCACCATGTTGGCCAAGATGGTCTCGATCTCCCGACCTCGTGATCTGCATGCCTCAGCCTCCCAAACTGCTGGGATTACAGGCATGAACCACTGCGGCCGGCCAAAATCCACTTTTAAAAGTGTACCGCTTAGTGGTTTTTAGTATATTCACTAGGTTGTGCAACCATCACCACTCTCTAATCCTAGAACACTTTCATCACTCCAAAGAGAAATGAATTATGCCCATTAGCAGTCACTTTCCATTCCCCTCAGCCTTCGGCAACCACTAATCTACTTTTGTTCCCCCTTAATTTTTATTAGTGAGAGGGTCTTGCTATGTTGCCCAGGCTAGACTCAAACTCCCAGGTTCAAGTGATCCTCCTGTGTCAGCTTCTAGAGTAGCTGGGACTACAGGTGCCCACCACTGCACCCAGCTCACTAATCTCTCTCTATGGATTTGCCTATTCTGTACATTCATATAAACAAAATCATATAACATGTACCCTTCTGTGTCTGGCTCTCACTTTAGCATAATGTTTTCAAGGTTCATTCATGTTGTAGCACGTATTAATACTTCATTACTTTTTATTGCTTATAATATTCCGTTGTATGGATACACCACATTTTGTTAATGCACTCATCAGTTGATGGATATTTGCATTATTCCTATTTTTTAAAATTATCATTATTTTTAGAGATGAAGCGATGGGACCTCACTCTGTCCTCCAGGCTGGAGTGCAGTGGAACAATCAGCCCACTGCAGCTTCAAACTCTTGGGTTCACGTGATCCTCCCACCTCCTAAAGGTGCAACACCAAGCCCGGTCAATTGTTGTTTCCACATTTTAGCCACTATAAATGCTGCTGCTATGAACATTCATGTGTAAGTTTTTGTGTGAACATACTTTCCAGTTCTCTTGCGAGGACTACCAGTGGAACTGCTGGGTCATATGGTAACTTCATGTCAACTTTTTGAGGAGCTACCAAACTCTTTTTCCCAGTGGTTACACTGTTTTACATTTCCACCAACAATGTACAAGATCTCCAATTTCTCCACATTCTAGCCAACACTTGTTATTGTTCTTTTTGATCATAGCCAACATCCATATTATCAAGATGTAATTCCCAAGATGGAAGGAAAGTACAGTTTAAGCTCTTCTTAGAGAATGGTAAATCCTGACTCTAATATCTATTCTTGGATTTTTCAGCTCAGGACAGTTAAAATGTACCTGCCTGGCCAGGTGCAGCAGCTCAGGCTTGTAATTTCAGCACTTTGGGAGGCCAAGGCAGGTGGATCACGAGGTTAGGAGTTCGAGACCAGCCCGGCCAACACAGTGAAACCCTGTCTCTACTGAAAATACAAAAACTAGCTGGGAGTGGTGGCAGACGCCTGTAATCTCAGCTACTTGGGAGGCTGAGACAGGAGAATCACTTGAACCCGGGAAGCAGAGGTTGCAGTGAGCCAAGATTGTGCCACTGCACTCCAGCCTGGGCAACAGAGCTAGACTCCATTTCAAAAAAAAAAAAAAAAAAGTACCTGCCTATTTCTGCATTCGAGGCAATTTTTAAAAAATAATGCAGTTAAACTTCACGTTTCTACTTTCAAACTGCACCTACAAAACTGGAAAGGCAAGGGAGTCTCTGGGAGTTAATACATGTTAAAATTAAGTCTGTCCCACTCCTTGGAACCTGTTCCTACTCTGCGATAGATTGTACTCTTCCAAATATGTCTGTAGTTTCACACCTGATAAAACTCCTTTTTATTCAATACTCCAGCTCAAAAGTCTTATCCTCTTTGAAGCCTTCCGAGGGTCTCTGGGTTTGCAACACTTACAGAGGGCCATAGAACCACGTTCTTTTTTTTTTTTTTTTTTTTTTTTGAGACAGAGTCTCGCTCTGTAGTACAGGCTGGAGTGCAGTGGCGTGATCTCAGCTCACTGCAACCTCCGCCTCCCGGGGTCAAGCGATTCTTCTGCCTCAGCCTCCCCAGTAGCTGGGATTACAGGTGCCCGCCACCACTCCCAGCTAATTTTTGTATTTTTAGTAGAGACAGGGTTTCACCATATTGGCCAGGCTGGTCTCGAACTCCTGACCTCGTGATCCGCTCGCCTCAGCCTCCCAAAGTGCTAGGATTACAGGCCTGAGCTACCAGCCTGGCCACTTTCACTTTTAATAAGAGTGTCTGCCTGTATAATCCCCTTGTATTTGACAAGGGCAGGAACTGAGTCGCATTCACCTCATTCTTCCTCCAGGGCTCAGCTCAGGGTTTGGCAAATAGTAGTAGGCATTCGGCAAGTTTTTTAGTGAAATAAATGAAATAGCGATGAGTCGTGGAAATGCTTGAGTAGAAGCAGCCCAAATATAGTGATAAATGCCAACAATTTTTATTTTTTAAATTATCTTTGAAATAACAATGGAAACGGGGTCTCGATATGTTGCCCTGGCTGTTCTGGAACTCCTGACCTCAAGTGATCCTCCTGCCTCGCCCTCCCAAAGTGTTGGGATTACAGGAGTGAGCCCCACTTCGCCTGGCCCGCCAAAAATTTTTAGATGCAATTCTTCTTTCCTCGAGGCTCACTTTGTCCAAGTCTGCCACTCTACACGGGCTCCCCAAGCCAATTTCCCCTGGCGCCCGCCCCGTCCTCCTGTCGCTGCAGCACCGTCTCAGAGCTCACCGTCCAGGGCCTCGTCTGGAGCCGCCGCCACCCGGTGCTGCACTTCCGCCTGTACCAGGGGGCCGAATAATTCCGTTACCAGCTCCTTCATCTGGGCCACGCCAGACAATAGGCCCTGGAAAGGGTCGCCGTCACCCGGCGCCTCACAGGACACCCGCAGCTTCTGCGGCTTCCCTTCCTGCCCGACATACTCTCCCAGCAGCTCCATGGTGACCACTAAGCTTCCAGAACACGACACCTGGAAGCGCCACCCGGAGGCGGAAATCAGCCCGTGGCCAGCGCAGGCGGCAGAAGGGAGAGGAGTGACATCCGTTTGTCGGAAGTCGCTCCTCCCCCTTCCTTCGCTTTTTTTCCTTGTCATTGGTTCCTGGCACTCGGGCCCCGCCTCCTCCGGCTACGCCCCTCGTGGCCGCTTTTCCCGCCTCCGCCGGGGCCGAGCCGCGGTTCGGGTGACAGTTGAGGATGGCCGGAGCCGAGGGCTCCGCTGGGCGGCAGTCGGAGCTGGAGCCCGTGGTATCGTTGGTCGACGTCCTCGAGGAGGACGAGGAGCTGGAGAATGAGGCGTGTGCTGTCCTGGGCGGCAGCGACTCCGAGAAGTGCTCCTACTCGCAGGTGGGCACGCGGCCCGGGCCTTGTCTCCCGCGGCTCCCGCCGAACCTCCCCTTCCCGGCCCGGCTGTCCCTATTCCCGCCTGCCTCAGTCGTCTCCCCAGTGGTGGTCCGGGGCCGCCGTTCGTCTGCCGCTTCCTTACCCCAAGCCCACCCTTCCCTTTTATCCCCAACCTCCTGGGCCCCCTTCAGCCTGTGTCCAGCAGAGGCCCCCATCTCCCCTCTCTCTAACTCTGTCCGGCCAGCCAGGAAGGACCCTGGAGCAGCTGCTCTGTCCGTCCTCTCCAGCCTCTTCCTGGTGCACCACTGCTTTTCACGAAACCAGCCCGCGACCTCTCAGATCCAGACATCTTTGTCCCTGCTTTTCCCATCCTAAGATTATTTATTTATTTATTAGGGACCAAATGGGAGAGTCAGGTTAAAGAGATTTTCAAATCCATAGGGATTTGCGGTGAGCTCCTTGACAGCTAGTTCCTCTGCAATTTAGTTTGACAAGTGCTAGCTAGTACTTTTTCTTTCTTTTTTTGGCAAAATGGAGCAAGTGCCCATGTCTGTCTGCAGTCTGCCCTCCTCCCCTGGAAATAGACCGGAAACAGAACAGCAAGTGGCTCTGGCAAGGGAGGGGAGAGAGGAGAAAAGGATCTATTTGGCATTTGGAAGACGTTGTGAGTGAGCAAGTGTTTGAGGGGGTGTGATGTGTTTAGTGACTCACCCTATACTTCGAGGTACAAAAATGGAAAAGGATGGGTAGGAAGAAGACTGACAAAGGATAAGAACTGGCAGGAAGAAGGGTTACCTAGGCAGAGGGGTGGATTGGAACACTGGGGAGATGAGGGGAGAGACTTGCATTCATTATGTGGTATGAACTGAGGTCATAATACCAGTTCTCGTTGTTGACCAAGTTTAGTTTACATTGCAAAGTGCTAGATTGTTGAATAAACCTGGTATCCAGACATAGCCCCAGGTATTTTAAAACCTTTGGTCACCACTAAAACAATTTTTCGCCTGCTTTCCTTAAAAAAAAAAAGTTCTAAGTCTGTATGTAAACTATTTTTGAAGTGTAGTTACCTTTATAAAATGGATTCCCTTAATATTTTCTTTTTATTGTGGTAAAAAAAAAATATGGAAATTTGCACAAATCATGTACACAGCTTGAAAGGAAAGTGTGCATGTTCCCACCACCCAGATCAACAAATAGAACATTAGGAGTGCAAAAGGCTTATTGGAAAAGAACTTAAAAAAAAAAAAGAAAAGAAAGAAATAGAATTTTACTGGCATCCCGGAAGCCTCCTTGTCTATCTTCCTCCTTCCTAGAGGAAGGTAACTATACCTATTATACATATTCACTTTTTTTTTTTTTTTTTTTGAGATGGAATTTCACTCTTGCCACCCAGGCTGGAGTGCAATGTCATGATCTTGGCTCACCGCAACCTCCACCTCCCGGGTTCAAGCGATTCTCCTGTCTCAGCCTCCCGAGTAGCTGGGATTACAGATGCCCGCCACCACGCCCAGCTAATTTTTATATTTTTAGTAGATGGGGTTTTTTAGAGATGGGGTTTCACCACGCTGACCAAGCTGGTCTTGAACTCCTGACCTGAGGTGATCTGCCCACCTTGGCCTCCCAAAGGGCTGGGATTATAGGCCTGAGCGCTGCACCCAGCCTACATATTCACTTTTTAACATTTAGTCACATTTATCTCCTTTTCTACTTAAAATTTGTTGTTTTAAAATTTTGAACTATTTAAAAATAAGTTGCAGACATGATGACACTATACCTCTAAATACTTCAGCATGCATCTCCTAAAAATCAAAGAGATTCTTTGCATGTGTTGATTCTCTCTTTGGTGGATTTACAAACATTTTCCAGGATGAAAGTGTGATATTACTTACATAAACCTATACATATGCTCCTGTGTTTTCACATGTTAAAATGATTAAACAGATCCATTTATTCACAGCCGACTGACAAATTCAGACATCCTATCACTTTAAGAAAGGAGTGCTGACTTGTGTCATGGCTAATGCTTGTAATCCCAGAACTTTGGAAGGCCAAGGCAGAGAACTGCTTGAGCCCAGGAGTTTGAGACAAGCCTGGGCAACATAGCAAGACCTCGTCTCTGCAAAAAATAAATAAATTAGGAAGAAAGAAAAAAGTGCTTGCATGAAAAGCACTAGTATAAAAATGAAACATGCAACACAACCGTGTTTTGGTTGATGCTCTGCTGTGTAAACTTTTTAGTCTTAATGGTTTTTACAGAAAGATCTTGACCACAGATAATCTGATTTTAATTATTTTTCAGTTCCTAGTGTGGGTATTAGGTAAGCCATGCTATTACATTAATTCTCTTTTCTATTTTGGGGGCTTTTAGGGCTCAGTAAAGAGGCAAGCACTATATGCCTGTAGTACCTGCACCCCAGAGGGAGAAGAACCAGCAGGAATTTGTTTAGCTTGCAGTTATGAATGTCATGGAAGTCACAAACTATTTGAGCTATACACAAAAAGGTAAACATAGTCAGAGATTGTTACTAAATGCTTTTGAAGTGTAGATTCTTTCCCATCTACACTTTTTCCTAATCATGTTTTTTCATGCAAAGCTGTTGTACAGTAGTGAAATTTCATGTAATTATTTTATATAATTGGAGAGAGTTTCTAGAGCCTTTAAAAACATAATATGGTACAAACTCAAACTACTCATCTTTCTCTACCATCATTTTACTTGTGTGTGTTTGTGTGTATGTGATATAAATATTTGCTTCTGTACATATTAATTTCCAGAATTGTGAAGTCTTATGTGCTTGAATGCTTGAAGAAATTTTAAATTGGATTTTGTAAAAAGAAAAATAAAATTGTTATTTCCTCCTTTTTTTCAGAAATTTTCGTTGTGATTGTGGAAACAGCAAGTTTAAAACTTTGGAATGCAAATTACTTCCTGTAAGTAAACACTGTAACTATAAATGCAGTTAGAGCAGCTGGGGTTAATATTTGCCAGAGGGAGTAAAAAACAAATACCTGTATTTTCCAAAAAAGAAGTTCTTATGCTTATTCTTTGCAGATGGCCATTTCATTTTTTACTTTGTTGGAAAAACTATATAAACTGTTGAGAGCCTACAACATAGATGGTAATTAATATGAAAGGTTTGGGGAAGAGATGTACTTGAAAGTAATTCAGGTTTAATTATATTGGTTGTACTTATTCTCTGAGGCTTTTAAAGCAAAGGATATGACTTAAAAACAATAAACAGGGTCAGGAGATCGAGACCATCCTGGCCAACACGGTGAAACCCTGTCTCTACTAAAAATACAAAAATTAGCTGGGCATGGTGGCACCCAGTCACCTACTCGGTCAGCTACTTAGGAGGCTGAGGCAGGAGAATTGCTTGAACCCAGGAGGTAGAGGTTGCAGTGAGCTGAGATTGCACCACTGCACTCCAGCCTGGCAACAGAGCAAGACTCCATCTCAAAACGAAAACAATAAATAGACTGGCACAGTGGCTCACACCTGTAATCCTAGCATTTTGGGAGGCTGAGGTGGGCAGATCACTTGAGGTTAGGAGTTCGAAACCAACTTGGCCATCATGGTGAAACACCCCCGCCACTAAAAATACAAAAAATTATCTGGGCATGGTGGTGTGTGCCTGTAATCCTAGCTACTTGGGAGGCTGAGGCATGAGAATCGCTTGAACCCAGGAGGCGGAGGTTTCTATTACCCGAGATTGTGCCACCACACTCCAGCCTGGGAGACAGAGCGAGACTCCATCTCAAAAAAAAAAAAAAGAAAAGAAAAAGAAAAACCAATAAATAAGGCCGGGCGTGGTGACTCACACCTGTAATCCCAACACTTTGGGAGGCCTACGTGGGAGAATGGCTTGAACCCAGACCAGCCTGGGCATCGTAGTGAGACCCCATCTCTATCAAAAAGGAAAAAGAAGTACCTTGAAATTCCAGGCCAATGTCAGTTCACATAGATTGATAATTAATATTTATGATTAACTTTTATCTCCACTTTACTGAATAGGTGTATTTAATTTCTCCTAATTACCACCAAAAAAAACAAAAACAAAAACAAAATTTTATTTTTTCCCTGTATCCTGAAAAAAGTATCCCTTTAGTAGTAGTGAGGTTTTTTTTTCCTACTTTGAAAGTTAAAGATCAGCCTCTTGGGGGAAATAATGTGGAAATGTATTGAATGTATTAATTTTATAATGTGTGAAATTATAGTTAAAATTAGACCATATTATTATTGAAATCAATATTATATTTCAGGACAAAGCAAAGGTAAATTCTGGCAATAAGTACAATGACAACTTTTTTGGATTGTACTGCATTTGCAAGAGACCTTATCCTGATCCTGAAGACGAGGTAAGAGAATTGGAAGTTAAACCTGGGAGTGTGTCCCCTCTAGCCTTGATTCCTCAACTGCTTGTCATATCTGAGCCTCTGGCTCTTCGGGAGGCAGTGCGGGATGGTGAAAGGGTTCTAGATTTATCTTTTCTTTTTTTTTTTTTTTTTTGGAGACAGAGTCTTGCTCCGTCACCTGGGCTGGAGTGCAGTGGCCAGATCTCAGCTCACTGAAAGCTCCGCCTCCCGGGTTTACGCCATTCTCCTGCCTCAGCCTCCCGAGTAGCTGGGACTACAGGCGCCCGCCACCTCGCCCGGCTAGTTTTCTGTATTTTTTAGTAGAGACGGGGTTTCACCATGTTAGCCAGGTTGGTCTCGATCTCCTGACCTCGTGATCCGCCTGTCTCGGCCTCCCAAAGTGCTGGGATTACAGGCTTGAGCCACCGCGCCCGGCCTCTAGATTTATCTTTTCTTATGAATCTGGGTCGGATCTATAATTGGTACACATCTCAACCGTTCTTTCCATTTTTACATCATAAGAATGAAATATTGCACTTTGGGAGGCTGAGACGGGCGGATCACGAGGTCAAGAGATCGAGACCATCCTGGTTAACACAGTGAAACCCCGTCTCTACTAAAAAAATACAAAAACTAGCCGGGCAAGGTGGCGGGCACCTGTAGTCCCAGCTACTCGGGAGGCTGAGGCAGGAGAATGGTGTAAACCCGGGAGTCGGAGCTTGCAGTGAGCTGAGATCTGGCCACTGCACTCCAGCCTGGGCGACAGAGTGAGACTCCGTCTCAAAAGAAAGAAAGAAAAAAAAAAAGAATGAAATATTGGAGAGGACTTTCCCAAAGCCAGAGCTTCTTCCCTTCCTCTCCTTCCCTGACTGCCTCCCCCTGCCCCCTAACACTTTCTAAGAAATGACCTTCAATTTCTTCTGTCTCTCTACGGAAAGAAATGGGGTATACAAACAGCATCCTCTTAAAAATGTCAATGAGAAATATATGCAAAATTCAAAACGAGTTCTTCCTCACTCCTGCACCTCTTACCTCCCAAGCCTAACCACTGTTAACACTTTTGGTGTATGTATTTTTAGGTCTTTTTCTGTGCACATTAAAGTGTTTTGAGTGAATGTGTGTTTCAATGTGTAATTTCCTTTCCATTAACCGAAGTGAAAATTCTGTACACTCACTTCTGCAGCTGGTTTTTCTCACCAGTATATCACAGACATTCTTTCATGTCAGCAAACACACTTACCCCATTCTAACTGCTGCAGAGTATCCTATAACTTCATATGCCATAAGTTAGTCAACCTCATTGTTCTTCTACAGCAGAATGGCATTATCTGATTTTTCAATATTATAAAGAAAGCTAGAGTGAACATCCTTATACAGTAATACAACTGAGTATACTCCAAGTATTTATGTAGAATGGATTAGTAGAATTGACAGATCAAAGTGTATTTGTGGTGTTTAAAATTGTGATTGGCCGGGCACTGTGGCTCATGCCTGTAGTCCTGGCTACTCGGGAGGCTGAAACACAAGAAGCACTTGAACCCATGGGGCAGAGGTTGCAGTGAGCCGGGATTGCGGCACTGCACTTCAGCCTGGTTGACGGAGCGAGACTCTGTCTCAAAAAATAATAATCACAATAAATAATAAAATTATGATCATATCTGCCAAAAAAGTTGAACCAGCAACAGTATATGATAATGTTTTTTCCCCAACACTTTTGTCAACCCTGCATATTACCAGTTCTTGGAAATTTTGCCATTTTGATAAATGAAGAATAGTATCTTAAATTTTTTTTCTTTCCCTGATGATAAGTGAGATTATGCATCTTTTCATGAGTTCGTTGGACATCCGTAATAACCTTCCCTCTGAATTGTCCTTTCATATCCTCAGCCTATGTTTTGATTGGTTTGGGTTTTGTTTGGGTATTTACTGATTTGAAAGAGTACTTTTTGTCTTTAGAGATATTAGCCTTCTGCCTTCTTCCTTGTTTTCTAATTGCGTTCGAACTATAATTATTAAACCAAATTATGTACAGGGACAGATTGAAGTTCTCTGAGTTAGCAAAAATAAAATCTTAAAACTGAAATTTTTTTTTCTTTCTTTTTTTTAAGACAGAGTCTCGCTCTGTCACCCAGGCTGGAGTACAGTAGCGTGATCTCGGCTCACTGCATCCTCTGCCTCCTGGGTTCAAGCGATTCTCCTACCTCAGCCTCCTGAGTAGCTGGGATTACAGGCACCTGCCACCAGGCCTGGCTGATTTTTGTATTTTTAGTAGAGACAGGGTTTCACCACGTTGGCCAGGCTGGTCTCAACCTCCTGACCTTAGGCGATCCGCCCACCTTGGCCTCCCAAAGTGCTGGGATTACAGGTGTGAGCCACCGTGCCCGGCCAAAACTGGATATTTTTTTTTTTTTTTTTTTTTTTGAGACGGAGTCTCGCTCTGCCGCCCAGGCTGGAGTGCAGTGGCCCGATCTCAGCTCACTGCAAGCTCCGCCTCCCGGGTTCACGCCATTCTCCTGCCTCAGCCTCCCAAGTAGTTGGGACTACAGGCGCCCGCCACCGCGCCCGGCTATTTTTTTGTATTTTTTTAGTAGAGACGGGGTTTCACCGTGTTAGCCAGGATGGTCTCGATCTCCTGACCTCGTGATCCACCCGTCTCGGCCTCCCAAAGTGCTGGGATTACAGGCTTGAGCCACCGCGCCCGGCCCAAAACTGGATATTTTAAGGCATGTAGTAAAGTGTTACAGCTCCTCCTGTTCCACAATATGTGCTTTTTTTTTCCCTTTAAGAAGCCTACAATAGGAAAAGGACAGAACAACATTGGGATGTTAATTAACAGTTATGAGAGCCTGGGAATAAAAGAAAGTCATCTCCCAAATAGTCTATGTTCTTTGGTATATTATTTTCCTAGGGCCAGCATTTAATTATTTAATTTATTCAAATTAGAGGAGTTATCTATCAAGAGGGTTTTCCTAACATTTACTTTTCAGTGTACTTGGCAGGATGGTTTTTCTGCAGCAGAAAAGCATTGTCTAATTTTTCAATATCATAAAGAAGGCTGGAGTGACCATCCTATACAGTAATACAACTGAGTATTGTATTAAAGGATGGTGTGGTAAAAAGTCCCAGTTGTCACTGTCTGCATCGGTCCATTCACATTACTTGCCTGGGCCTGAGTTTTGTATAAAATGGGAATTTCCTCCTTGTCTACACCGTTTTGTGAGAATCAGATATTAAGTAACTGATGTGAAAGAGCTTTGAGATTGTTTGTAGAGGGCTTCTCTCAATGTAAGCCTTTGGAACACCAGTTCATGTGGAACGAATATTTAGTATCTTATTCTACTGCGTGCCGGGTTACTTCCGTGTTCCCGAATTCAGTGTACTCCGTAACAAACTGCTTTTCTCTGCTAGATTCCAGATGAGATGATCCAGTGTGTGGTCTGTGAAGACTGGTTCCATGGAAGGGTAAGGAAAATGTTCTACCTTTTGAAACCATTGTCATCACAAAGAGATAAAGGTTATATTTTACATTATAATTACTCTTCTAAAAATAAATTCTAGTGATATGATCAGTGTATTATTACAGTATTTATTTGTAAAATAATGGGCATTTTGGACAGTGTGGCAATCACAAGAAAATTTTTGGTGTTCTATATTCACAGCATCTTGGTGCCATTCCCCCCGAGAGTGGGGATTTTCAAGAGATGGTATGCCAGGCCTGCATGAAACGTTGTTCCTTTTTGTGGGCTTATGCTGCACAATTGGCAGGTAGGTATCTTTGTGAAGTTGCTGTGCCATAAACTTGTGCTTGTGAAATGTGTGTGTTCAATTCAGAATTTTTAGCAACTATTTTTAACTCTGTGGTTATAAAATAGTATATGTTCTGGCCAGGCACGATGGCTCACTAATCCCAGGACTTTGGGAGGCCAAGACAGGTGGATTACCTGAGGTCAGGAGTTTGAGACCAGCCTGGCCAACATGGTGAAACCCCGTCTCTATTAAAAATGCAAAAATTAACCGGGCATCATGGCACGTGCCTGTAATCCCAGCTACTCAGGAGGCTGAGGCAGGAGAATCGCTCGAACCCAGGAGGCAGAGGTTGCAGTGAGCTGAGATCATGCCACTGCACTCCAGCCTGGGCAACAGAACGAGACTCCATCTCAAAAACAAAAAAACCAAAAAATAGTATGTGTTCTTTCTCCACAAGGTGCATAGATTGGTTGGGACACTACCAAAAACAAATTTATACTTAAATGATATGATGCAGAATATTGATGAGACCAGAGTTAGAGAAAATGGAGGAGGCAGTTTTCAAATGGATTTTGAAAGATACATAGAACTGAAATAAGTTGTTAATTATAACACATGGTATCGGTTGGCGAGGGGGTGGTGTCTTAGTCTATCTGGGGTGCTAGAACAAAATACTTTAGGCTGAGTAATTTATAAACAATAGATGGATATTTCTCACAGTTCTGGAGGCTGGGAAGTCCAAAATTCAGGTGCCTGCAGAGTCAGTGGTTTGGTTGAGTGCCCATTCCTCACAGATGGAGGCTTTTATGTGTCCGTACCTGTTAAAAGGGGCAAACAAGCTCGCTTGGGCCTGTTTCGTAAGTCCGAGCCCTCATGAATGGGATTAGTGCCCTTATAAAAGTGGACTGCAGGCACATGCTACCACGCCCTGCTAATTTTGTATTTTCTGTGGAGACAGTGTTTCGCCATGTTGCCCAGGCTGGTCTTGAACCCCTGAGCTCAAGTGATCCACTCATCTTGGCTTCTCAGAGTGCTGGGATTACAGGCATGAGCCACCACGCCCAGCCTATCTGGTGCTTTTATTATACACTAAGAAATTAAAACAACTGATTAATGAATGGTCCTGAGGCATTAAATGTCTTACTGGTAATGCTTTATGTGTTTCTTAATATATTTTTAAGGTGGCAGTTAAACTCGTAGTATCTACTGCTTTGGCTTCATAATTTCTTGCCCTTCTCATCTTTAGAGATCAGTTCACTGTACAAACCATGAGCAGCATAGCTGTACCTCCAGTCTCATGTTTTTCTGTCTTTTTTTTTTTTTTTTTTTTTTTTTGAGACAACGTCTGGCTGTGTTATCCACGCTGGAGTGCAGGGGTGCTATCTCGGCTCACTGCAACCTTGCCTCCTGGGTTCAAGCGATTCTTGTGATGTGGCTTCCAGAGTAGCTGGGACTACAGGCACATGCCACCACACCTGGCAAATTTTTGTATTTTTAGTGGAGACAAGGCTTTACTGTGTTGGCCAGGCTAGTCTCAAACTCCTGATGTCAAGTGATCCACCCATCTCGGTCTCCCAAAGTGCTGGGATTATAGGCGTGAGCCACCACACCTGGCCAGTTTGCCTCAGAGTTCTTAAGTGCTGCTCCCTTTCTGTTCATACCCTTTCCAGTGGTCTCTCTCACTGTCCACAGATACTGAACCTATCTATGTACAGTTCTTACTCATTGGGTTTTTTTTTTTAAGACGGAGTCTTGCTCTGTTGCCCAGGCTGGAGTGCAGTAGCACAATCTCGGCTCACCGTAACCTATGCCTCCTGGGTTCAGGCAATTCTCCTGCCTCAGCCTCCCAAGTAGCTGGGATTACAGGCATGCGCCAGCATGCGTAGCTAATTCTTCTGTTTTTAGTAGAGCAGGGGTTTCGCCATGTTGGCCAGGCTGGTCTTGAACTCCTGACCTGAGGTGATCCACCTGTCTTGGCCTCCCAAAGTGCTGGGATTATGGGTGTGAGCCACCATACCCAGCTTAATTGGGTTTTTTAAATTGATCTCCTGCCTCTCCATTTCCTCTCTCGTCAGCAGATGGCTTCATCTCCTATTACATTGAAATGCTGGCATCCAATGTGAGCTCCCCTATCGTTTCTCTTCTCTGTCTCAGAGTATATGTGCTGCTACACCCATCATTTTTTTATTTCTTCCTCCCATAAAGAAAAGCTGTTTTTTAAAAAGTACCCTTCTGTCTGTGTTTACAGTTCAATCTCTTCCTCCTACTTCTTGTATTATTCTGTCTCTAACAAGTACAGTACATTATTTTCTCCTTTATGTGTAAAGTGCTTAAGCAGTGATTGATATTTTCAAATAAACTGTTCAATTATTTGAATTCTTTGGGTTAGACAGACATAACCTAAAGAAGCATTAGTATTTTCTTTCTCAGTATTTCGGAGACTATGGTGGACTAATCTCTTTTTCCAGATTCTGAAATATTTTAAAACCAGAAAAAGCGATTTTAGGTCAGATGTGGTGGCTCATGCCTGTAATCCCAGCACTTAGGGAGGCCGAGGCGGGCGGATCACCTGAGGTCAGGAGTTTGAGACCAGCCTGACCAACATGGAGAAACCCCATCTCTACTAAAAATAAAAAATAGTCAGGCATGGTGGCGCATGCTTGTAATCCCAGCTACTCAGGGGGCTGAGGCAGGAGAATTGCCTGAACCCAGGAGGAGGAGGGTACAGTGAGCCAAGATTGCGTCATTACACTCCAGCCTGGGCAACAGGAGCAAAACTCCATCTAAAAAAAAAAAAAAAAAAAGCAAAAGCTATTGTATGCCTGACGTGGTGGCTCACACCTGTAATCCCAGCACTTTGCGAGGTTGAGGCAGGCAGATCACTTGACATCAGGGGTTCGAGACCAGCCTGGCCAACATGGCGAAACCCTGTCTCTACTAAAAATACAAAAAATTAGCCAGTCATAGTGGCACGCACCTGTAGTCCCAGCTACTTGGGTGTCTGAGGCATGAGAATTGCTTGAACCTGGGAGACAGAGGTTGCAGTGAGTCAAGACCATGCCACTGCACTCTAGCGTGGGTGACAGAGTGAGAATCTGTCTGTAAAAAAAAAAATAACAGGCCGGGCGCGGTGGCTCAAGCCTGTAATCCCAGGACTTTGGGAGGCCGAGACAGGCGGATCACGAGGTCAGGAGATCGAGACCATCCTGGCTAATGTGGTGAAACCCCGTCTCTGCTAAAAAATACAAAAAACTAGCCAGGCGAGGTGGCGGCGCCTGTAGTCCCAGCTACTTGGGAGGCTGAGGCAGGAGAATGGCGTAAACCCAGGAGGCGGAGCTTGCAGTGAGCTGAGATCCGGCCACTGCACTCCAACCTGGGCGACAGAGCGAGACTCCGTCTCAAAAAAAAAAAAAAAAATAAATAAATAATAATAGAATAAGTGATTGCATTGTCTGTTGGGATTTTATTGTCTGTTAGGTCAGTGGATATGTGTGTATGTGTTTTTCTTTTTTTTCTTTGAACCCACAGTAACCAAAATATCCACTGAGGATGATGGATTGGTGCGGAACATTGATGGAATAGGTGATCAGGAAGTTATTAAAGCTGAAAATGGAGAGCATCAAGATAGTACCCTCAAAGAGGATGTTCCAGAACAGGGAAAGGATGATGTCCAGGAGGTTAAAGCAGAGCAGAACAGTGAACCATGTGCTAGCTCTAGTTCTGAATCTGATCTCCAGGTAATATGTGAAGTACAAGCCATCAAGAAATAAGACTGGGCCAGGCGCAGTGGCTCGTGCCCATAATCCCAGCACTTTGGGAGGCCAAGGCAGGCAGATCACCTGAGGGTTTGAGACCAGCCTTGGCAACATGGTTAAACCTCATCTCTACTAAAATTACAAAAACTAGCCGGGCATGGTGGCACTTGCCTGTAATCCCAGCTACTCAGGAGGCTGAGGCAGGAGAATTGCTTGAACCCAGGAGGCGGAGGTTACAGTGATCCGAGATCATGCCACTGCACTGTAGCCTGGGCGACAGAACAAGATTCCGTCTCAACAAAAAAGAAAGAAAACTGAAGCGGAATTAATTCTGTAAACTTATGGCTTTGGATTTCAATTTTATCCTTTGCCTAAAGAAATCTCTTTACAAAATCTAAACTATGAAAACTATGGTAGTTTAAAAAACATGCTTCAAAACTTAATTTTATTTCAGACAGTGTTTAAGAATGAAAGCCTCAACGCAGAATCAAAATCTGGCTGCAGACTTCAGGAGCTTAAGGCTAAGCAGTTTATAAAGAAGGACACTGCCACCTATTGGCCCCTGAACTGGCGGAGCAAGTTGTGTACCTGCCAGGACTGTATGGTAAAGTATCTGATTAATTTCAGTGTTAGCATGTTTTGTGTACTGTGCCCCAAAATAAGGACACCTGGGAAAAACATTCAGTTTTTGTACCAGAGGAAGAAAGGAAAATAAAAAGAGCACCTGAACAGTATATTTATGGAATTAATGTTTAGGAGACCCTCAAAATTTTTACATTAAGCAAATTTATGACATAGTACTTACAGTTGGAATGTTTGTGGAAGAAATGGATAATTATGCAGTATTTTAAATTTACTTATTTTAATTTTAGTTTACTTATCTTTAGGCAAATAGCAGTTCTTTGTTATATCAAAAAGTTGCTTGGAAACACTGGTTGAAAGTTACAGTAAATTGGCCAGGTGCGATGGCTCACGCATGTAATCCCAGCACTTTGGGAGGCCAAGTTGGGTGGATCACCTGAGGTCAGGAGTTTGAGACCAGCCTGACCAACATAGTGAAATCCTGTCTGTACTAAAAATACAAAATTGGCTGGGCGTGGTGGCACATGCTTGTAATCCCAGCTCCTTGGGAGGCCAAGGCAGGAGAATTGCTTGAACCCGAAAGGCGGAGGTTGCAAGGAGCCGGAATTGTGCCATTGCACTCCAGCCTGGGCAAGAAGAGTGAAACTCCGTCTCACAAAAAAAAAAAAAAAAAAAGAAAAAGAAAAAAAAGAAAGTTACAGTAAATCAGTGATTTTTAAATAAAGATCTCATAGACTCTATGACATCTGGGAAATTGGGAGAATTCTGACAGAAATTTGGGCAAAAAGAATAAATCCTTCTAGCAATTCTGTGTTAAGAGGTTCCAGTTTTTCTAGGTCTTAATATTTAAAAAATAACATTTTTAGTGATTCTGATGACATTGACTTTCTGAGAATGATAAACAATTCTAATGGGGAAACTGTTTTTTTTTTTTTTCCTAAAGAAAATGTATGGAGATCTAGATGTCTTGTTCCTGACAGATGAATACGACACAGTTCTGGCTTATGAAAACAAAGGCAAGATTGCCCAGGCCACTGACAGGAGCGATCCCCTAATGGATACCCTTAGCAGCATGAATAGAGTCCAGCAAGTGGAACTCATTTGTGGTAAATACTCTGTGTGTGTGTGTGTGTGTGTGTGTGTGTGTGTGTGTGTGTGTGTGAAAGTGAAAATTCATAGTTTCTTTCACTATGTAAAAAACTATAAAGGGGGCAATAAACACCTATATTTTTAATTTAATTCAAAGAATTAAAATTGTGAATTGTAGATCATTGCTTGATTTTCATATTGGTGGGTATTCAGCTGCTGTTACCATTGAAGCAGTTACACGCTGGAATAATTACATGCTTGAGAAACCACAACATACACTATTCTGATAAAGGGTAGATGGATGAATAAAATTTTTCCATCCATTGAAACAATTTTTTGGACATTATGTGTCATCTTTTTGAGCAAGGCATGTCACCATTTTGACAGTTCTTGAGGTTGCTTCAGTGGTTCACAGGAAACCACTAGAGGAGAAAATACCCCCAAACCCTTGATTGAAGGCTTTTACATCCCCCCACCACTACCCAGGGGCAGCATGCCAAACGTAGTGATTTCTATCCCAGCCATTTCCACCTGGATGCCACCACTTTTATGTGTCTTTTATGGCATCAGTCATTTCTGTCTTTTATTATTTATTTATTTATTTTGAGACAGGGTCTTGCTCTGTTGCCCAGGCTAGAGTGCAATGGTGCATTCTCGGCTCACTGCAACCTCTGCCACCCAGGCTCAAGTGATTCTCCTGCCTCAGTCTCTGAAGTAGCTGTGACTACAGACGCATGCCACTGTGCCCCACTAATTTTTTTTTTTTGAGATGGAGTCTCACTGTGTCACCCAGGCTGGAGTGCAGTGGCATGATCTCGGCTCACTGCAACCTCTGCCTTCCGGCTTCAAGTGATTCTCCTGCCTTAGCCTCCCAAGTAGCTGGGATTACAGGCACCCGCCACCATGCCTGGCTAATTTACTTTGTATTTTTAGTAGAGACGAGGTTTCATCATGTTGGCCAAGCTGGTTTCGACCTCCTGACCTCAGGTGATCTACCCGCTTTGGCCTCCCAAAGTGCTGGGATTACAGGCGTGAGCCACCATGCCCGGTCCCCACTAATTTTTGTATTTTTAGTAGAGTCAGGGTTTCACCATGTCACCCAGGCTGGTGTTGAACTCTCGAGCTGAGGTGATCCACCTGCCTCGGCCTCCCAAAATGCTAGGATTACAGGTTCAAGCCACTGCACCTTGTCTTTTATTTATAACTGTTAATTTCTTTTTGCCTTTATTAAACACTTTCAAGGATAGAGGCTGCACCTAAAAGATTTTTGTAGCCCTCAAGGTACCTTGTACATAATGTAAACTGAGTCAGTTTGTTTGGGCTGGGCGCGATGGCTCATGCCTGTAACCCCAGCACTTTGGGAGGCCAAGGCAGGTGGAACACCTGAGGTCAGGAGTTCGAGACCAGCCTGGCTGACATGGTGAAACCCCGTCTCTACCAAAAACACAAAAAAGTAGGCAGGCATGGTGGTGCGTGCCTGTAATCCCAGCTACTCGGGAGGCAGAGACATGAGAATCACTTCAACCTGGGAGGCAGAGACTGCAGTGAGCCGAGATCGTGCCACTGCATTCCAGCCTGGGTGACAGAGTGAGACTCCATCTCATAAAATAAAATAAAATAAAATAAAATAAAATAAATATTCAACAAGTCCATGGTTATTTCAGCTACCAGAATTCCAGAGAAATAGGAAGCCCTTTTAAAAATTCTTAATCTTTATGGGATTAGAATATCTCTGCTTGTTGTGCTTTTTTTTTTTTTTTTTTGAGACGGAGTCTCGCTCTGTCACCCAGGGTAGAGTGCAGTGGCATGATCTCAGCTCACTGCAAGCTCCGCCTCCTGGGTTCACGCCATTCTCCTGCCTCAGCCTCCTGAGTAGCTGGGACTACAGGTGCCCGCCACCTCGCCCGGCTAATTTTTTGCATTTTTTTTAGTAGAGACGGGGTTTCACCATGGTCTCGATTTCCTGACCTTGTGATCCGCCCATCTCGGCCTCCCAAAGTGCTGGGATTACAGGCGTGAGCCACCGCGCCCAGCCACTTGTGCTTTTTAAAAATTTTTGCTTTTTATTTTATTTTATTTTTATTTATTTATTTTATTTATTTTTTTTGAGACAGAGTCTCACTCTGTCACCCAGGCTGGAGTGCAGTGGCGTGATCTCGGCTCACTGTAAACTCTGCCTCCCGGGTTCACGCCATTCTTCTGCTTCAGCCTCTTGAGTAGCTGGGACTACAGGCACCCACCACTGCGTTTGGCTAATTTTTTGTATTTTTATTAGAGACGAGGTTTCACCGTGTTAGCCAGGATGGTCTCGATCTCCTGACCTCGTGATCCACCCGCCTCGGTCTCCCAAAGTTCTGGGATTACAGGCGTGAGCCACCGCGCCTGGCCGCTTTTTATTTTTTAATGAAAAAGAGTCTCAGATATCAACATGGAGGAAGTGCAGATAATTTGGGAATGAGTTTCTATGCAGCTTTCACTTAAGAAAATTTTTATTTAAACTACATTATTAACAGTCAGGTGTCAATGGCAAAGAATATTTTGTTTTTGAAAGCAAATGGTTTATCTAAATGTAAATACTTTTGTGGTTTTGATTTAGAATACAATGATTTGAAGACTGAACTTAAAGACTATCTCAAGAGATTTGCTGATGAAGGCACGGTATGTTGAGTTAAAGAATTCTAATCATAGCCCTGTAAGTTTTGAATGAAGTGTTTATTTCCTTTGATGATTAAAAATGACTGTGATTGGTGGGGCGCGGCAGCTCACACCCGTAATCCCAGCACTTTGGGAGGCTGAGGTGGGCAGATCACAAGGTCAGGAGTTCAAGACCAGTCTGGCCAATATGGTGAACCCCCATCTCTACTAAAAATACAAAAATTAGCCAGGCGTGCTGACAGGCAACTGTAGTACCAGGTACTCGGGAGGCTGAGGCAGGAGACTCGCTTGAACCCATGAGGCGGAGGTTGTAGTGAGCCGAGATCGCGCCACTGCACTCCAGCCTGGGTGACAGAGCAAGACCCCATCTCAAAAAAAAAGAAAAAATGACTGTGACTTAAGTGGGTACTTGAGAGTTGAATTCAGGGACTATTTTGAGCAAATTGGCAGGCTAAGGGAAATGAGTAAGAGGTAGTAAAACACCAGAGTTACACTGGGAGTCCTCACCAACCCCAGCTGGGCCAGGAGGCATGATGAGAGGACGCAGTCCCGCGGCCTCTCAGAGAGTACTTGCAGCTTGGCAGAAGATCATTGGAAGGAATCCGCAGTACCGATTCTGCTGGTCCTGACCTTGAAGCATGGATCTTTGGGAGGGGGAGGGGAAAATGGGCAGGAAAAATTAACACCAGACCCATTTTCTGGAATTCTAAGTTCCAAAGTTTAGAATAGAAACTGGGCATGGTGGCCAGGTGTGGTGGCTCACTCCTTAATCCCAGCACTTCAGGAGGCTGAGGTGGGCAGATCACCTGAGGTCAGGAGTTCAACAGCAGCCTGGCCAACATGGTGAAACCTAGTCTCTGCAAAAATACACAAATTAGCTGGGTATGAGGGCGGGTGCCTGTAATCCCGGCTACTCCGGAGGCTGAGAGGCAGGAGAATCGCTTGAACCTGGGAGGTGGAGGTTGCAGTAAGCCAAGATTGTGATATTGCACTCCAGCCTGGGTGTCAGAGCAAGACTCCATCTCAAAAAAAAGAAAAAAGAACTGGGCATGGTAGCTTGTACCTGTAGTTCCAGCTACTCGGGAGGCTGTCTTGAGCCCTGCTTTCTTAGAAGATACCATCTCTGTCTACCTACTTTAGGTCGTTTTTTTTCTTTTTTTCTTTTCTTTTTTGTGGGGGGTGGGGGGCATTCCTGAGTTTATTTGTGGCACACCCGGGTGAAGGCCCTGTACCTAGAAGAAGGTGTTGGGCCTCTTGGTGGTGAAGCCTGGCTTGTACTGACGGGTCTGGTGCAGGACCGGGTGGGGCAGCGGAAACTTGATCTTGGAGTCGTGGAACTGCTTGACGGCCGGCAGCACTTGCTGGCTGTGATCTCCTCCACCTTCATGATCTGGATGGAGTGGGCCGGGCGCCCATGTCTCGGTAGCACTGGGTAACAGCGCCCACAGTGGTCAGGTCCTGGTATTCCTGGTACATGTTGTGGGTGCCGCCCCGGGAGTTATAGCGCAGCCAGATGCCGAAGTTCTTGACCCGCAGTGGGGACTTCTCAAACACTTGCCCACAGTAGACAATCTCCCCGGAAGACTTCTTCATCTTCTTTAACTGAGATACGAAGTACCAGAGTGGGACTTGGCGACGACATGATTAGGCGCAAAGATTCGCATGCGGTAGGGGGGCGGTGTGTGGCATTTGGGGGTGGGCAGGCAGCGACCCACCACCTTGTACTGGTAGTGTGTCCGAGGCCTTCATGGTGTCCTCTCCGTGCTCACCACCACCCGCCAAAGGCTAGGTCGTTTCTTTCTTTGTCATAAATGTGGGAAGAACATTTAACTGCCTGAGTTTCTGGACAGGGTCACGGTGCTGCCGGCTGCCTTTCTGCAAAATGAATTGTAAAGTTAAAAGAGCCTTCTCCTAAATGGTTTTCTCAGGTTTTAGAGACTGTTCTTCACTATCACTGGGAATAGTTCCTACTTCCTTACAGTTCTTTTTTTCTTTTTTCTTTTTGAGACGGAGTCTTGCTCTGTCACCCAGGGTGGAGGGCAGTGGCGTGATCTCGGCTCACTGCAACCTCTGCCTCCCAGGTTCACGCCATTCTCCTACCTCAGCCTCCCAAGTAGCTGGGACTACAGGCGACCGCCACCACGCCTGGCTAGTTTTTTGTATTTTTAGTAGAGATGGGGTTTTTAGCCAGGATGGTCTCGATTTCCTGACCTCGTGATCCACCCACCTCGGCCTCCCAAAGTGCTGGGATTACAGGCGTGAGCCACTGCACCCGTCTTTCCCTACAGTTCTTAAAACTTAATGTAGTTATTCTTGTTTCTGTTGCAGAGACTATCCTCTGGTTAATACAGACTCAAGCTTCTTTGGTGCTAGAACTAAGAATGTTCATGGGTGTCATGGGGCATTCTGCCTCAGTGTGGTAACCTCTGTGTGTGTGGACATTCGAGGTGTTTCAGAGAGTGTGCAGGCATGCCCTCTGTTCTTTATTTTATCACACACATATACTTAAAATTACATAAAAGAAAAAGGTAGGCATGTTCTCTTTCTTCATGCACATTGGAGACTTTTACTCCAAGTCTTCACAGGTATCTTAAACATCCGGGTCCTTGTTATCACCAGAGCCACTCTTTAGGAGAGAATGTTTTATCTGAGCAGATAATTTAAGAGGTCACAGAAATGTGGTATTTTTGTGGTTTGTTCCATGACATTACTAACCAGATCTTCACAGAAAAAGAAAAAAACCTCAGGTTGCCATAAAGCTTATCTGCTTTGGTTGTATTTGTCCATAGGGATAATGTTAATGAGTTCTAGCTGTTTTAGATGATAGACTGCCTTTTATTTAATGTTTGCATCTAACAAAATAAAAAAAAAACAAAAAAAAAAACCCACTTAGACTGGGTGCAGTGTCTCATGCCTGTAATCCCAGCACTTGGGAGGCTAAGGTGGGAGGATTGCTTGAGCCCAGGAGTTCAAGACTAGCCTGGGCAAGATGATGAGACCCCGCCTCTACAAAAAAAGAAAAAAATTTAGCCAGGCATGGTGATGTGTGCCTGTGGTCCCAGCTACTTGGGAGGCTGAGATCGGAGGATCGCTTGAGCCCAGGAATTTGAGGCTCCAATGAGCTATAATCATACCTCTGTACTCCAGCCTGGGTGACAGCGCGAGACCCCGTCTCTAAAAAGCAATAATAATTAATAAACTTAGGAACTACAAATTTTCTGAAATAAATTTAAAAACTGATTTTTTATTGAACCCAAGTATTTATTCACTAGCATTTCTCCTCTGCACGTTAGCTGTGGCCGTTTGAGGATATCCAGAAACCAAAAGCTGCACAGTCTCATTTGTGTGTTGCTAGGTCTCCTCCTACAGTATCCTTGCTAGAGATATTATTTCCTTTCACTTACGGGCTTTCTGTGGTTAACGTTTGTAATCCAAGGTAGGGACAGATCCTTCGTTTTGCACCTTGCAAGTATCCTATTTATTAGCATTTTGTTAAGTGTAAATTCCCATGCCATTTAGCCAAGTACATTAGAATTTTGAGCTGCAGTCACTTCAGGCTGTGTTCAGTCTCTGCATTCTGTTAGGGGTTCAGATTCCTCACTGGTTGAGCAGCAGTATTACTGTTGGTGCTTGTGAAACTGGTGTATCAGCTACTGGTCTGAGAAAATTATTCCAAGTTAGCATTGATATTTTGAGTATGTTAGCAGCACTTACTAGGGAATGAGAGGGAAGTTTTCACCTTATACCCCTTTCTTACTTTCTCTTTATCTCTTTCCCATTTTGCTGAAATGCATTCACATGCTCTCGTTTTCTTTCTCTTTCCTTCACTCTTCTTGTCTCACTGTCCTTCTTTCTGAACAATAAGCATGTGTTACCTTATTAAAAAACAAACATGCTGAGTGTCATGGCTCATACCTGTAATCCCAGCATTCTGGGAGGCAGTGGTGGGAGGATCACTTGAACTCAGAAGTTTGAGACCAGTGTGGGTAATATAGTGAGACCTCGTATCTACACAAAATTTAAAAATTAACCAGGCGTGGACTGGCCGCGGTGGCTCACGCCTATAATCCCAGCACTTTGGGAGGCTGAGGCGGGCGGATCACGAGGTCAGGAGATCGAGACCATCCTGGCTAACATGGTGAAACCCCGTCTGTACTAAAAATACAAAAAAAAATTAGCCAGGTGTGGTGGCGGGCACCTGTAGTCCCATCTACTCGGGAGGCTGAGGCAGGAGAGTGGCATGAACCCGGGAGGCAGAGCTTGCAGTGAGCCGAGATTGTGCCACTGTACTCCTGCACTCCAGCCTGGGCAACAGAGCGACACTCCATCTCAAAAACAAATAAACAAACAACAACAACAACAAACAATTAGCCAGGTGTGGCGTGCACCCTATAGTCCCAGCTCCTTGGGAGGCTGAGGTGGGAGGTTTGCTTGAGTCAACGAGGTCGAGGCTGCAGTGAACTGTGATTGCGCCACTCCACTCCAGTCTGGGTTGCAGAGGGAGACCCTGTCTCAAAAAATAAATAAACAAACCTGTTTCTGTGATGGCATTAGACAGCTTTCGATGGATCCATTGGCGCAGACTCGCTGTTGGGGTGGGCAGGGACTGCCAGGTTGTCCAGTTGGCTTTTTGTTTTGTTTTGTTTTGTTTATTTTGAGATGGAGTCTCACTCTGTCGCCCAGGCTGGAGTGTAGTGGCACGATCTCGGCTCACTGCGGCCTCCGCCTCCCGGGTACAAGCAATTCTCCTGCCTCAGCCTCCTGAGTAGCAGAGATTACAGGCCCCCATCACCATGCCTGGCTAATTTTTGTGTTTTCAGTAGAGACAGGGTTTTGCCACGTTGTCCAGGCTGGTTCTTGAACTCCTGGCCCCAGCAATCCGCTCACCTCGCCCTCCCAAAGTGCTGGGATTACAGGCGTGAACCACTGCATCTAGACCAGTTTGCTTTTTTATTTGTATTTTCCCTTTGTCTTATTTTGTTATTTGTAATATTTTATTTTGCTAATATCATAAACACCTTTGTATGGGACACTAAATCCTTTTTCCAATAAAATAGATAAATTTCCATTTTATTGCATAAGGTGGATTTATTCAAAGTGCTGCTTCTATAGTATGAGTTTTTTCCCAATTATTTTTCTGTGTATATAGCAAACATCTTTAATTTTGGACTCTTAAGTTTGTTTTTTTCATTGATGACAAAGAGGGAAAAGTTTTTTTTTTGAGACAGAGTCTTGCTCTGTTGCCCAGGCTAGAGTGCAGTGGCATGATCTGGGCTCACTGCCAGCTCCGCCTCCTGGGTTCATGCCATTCTCCTGCCTCAGCCTCCCGAGTAGCTGGGACTACAGGTGCCTGCCACCGCGCCCGGCTAGTTTTTTGTATTTTTTTAGTAGAGATGGGGTTTCACCGTGTTAGCCAGGATGGTCTTGATCTCCTGACCTCATGTTCCACCCGCCTCAGCCTCCCAAAATGCTGGGATTACAGGCATGAGCCACTGTGCCTGGCCAGAGGGAAAAGCTTTTTAGTTCCTTTTTCTTAACACCTCTGTTGCTGGTAAAGAAAGCACAGTCTCCCAGTATAGTACATTTTGTTTTTTGTGGGTGCTTTTGCAGAGCTGGAGGACATTCAGAAACACAGCTGTGGTAAGAGGGTGTGGGCAGTGGTCTGAGGAGGACTTTGGGGTTCTCAGTTTGTGTGCTGGCTCTGCCAATTTCAGCTTATCTTGAGAACTTGCCACGTGCCAGGCAGTCTTTTGTGGGCGTTGTCGCTCATCCAACCTTCAGTTGACCCTGCTAGATAGGTGCTGCTGTTGTCTCATTTTGTAAAGGGAAACTGCAGTAGGGGTCACCCAGCCTGGAACCATTCTGCTGTTGTGCCCAGCTGTGTGGCTCTGAGCAGGTCAGCCCTGTGTGCCTGAGCATCCCTCCTAGAAAATGGAGATGGTGGCCGGGCGCGGTGGCTCAAGCCTGTAATCCCAGCACTTTGGGAGGCCGAAGTGGGTGGGTCATAAGGTCAGGAGTTCGAGACCAGGCTGGACAACATGGTGAAACCTTGTCTTTACTAAAAGTACAAAAACTAGCTGGGCATGGTGGTGCGTGCCTGTAATCCCAGCTACTGGGGAGGCTGAGGCAACAGAATGGTTTGAACCCAGGAGGTGGAGGTTGCATGAGCCGAGATCATGCCACTGCACTCCAGCCTGGGTGACAGAGCAAGACTCCATCTCAAAAAAAACCAGAAAATGGAGATGGTATCATTAACTGCACATGAACGTAATTCTTAGCAGTATCATTTGACTTGTTTGTGAATGCTATGGCCTCATAATTGCGATTCTGTTACTTAGTTCTCTTTCATAATCTTTGCTTTTCATCAACAGGTTGTTAAGAGAGAGGACATTCAGCAGTTCTTTGAAGAGTTTCAGTCAAAAAAGAGAAGAAGAGTGGACGGGATGCAGTATTACTGCAGCTAGAGTGGAGTATGAAGCTTCTCATTCAGGCCAATGAAAATGCACTTCCCATTCTTGGAATAAAAGAGGTGTGGTTCACATTCGGCCCCCTTTCCGTCCTCCTCTGTTTGGAGAGGCCTCGCGCTCCCTTCATTCTCTTTAGCTGCAGTAGCCACAGTGTGGATGCTGACGTCACAGCCAACATCCTCTGTGACTCAGCTAGTGCAGCTCATTCCACAGACTTCTCCAGTGTACTCCTACTCCAGTGCACCCAGGGTTATTTGCGTAGTTTTTTAAAGTTTGATTTGGTTTTGAGAAAGCAAATTGGTGTCTTGTTTAATGATCTGTTATTTCACTCCCAGATGTGTGTGTTTTGCCACAGAGCTGTTGCCTCCCAGAACCTCCTCCGCAGGCGTCACGGAAGGCTCTCTTCCCGTCACCTAGAACCTCTGCAGGTCCCCTCGCCCCTATGATCGTGGTGCCTTGGGTCAAAGCTTCCTCAAGCCTGGTCTGCTCCTTCTTTCACATCCCTGTTTTCTGAGGTTTGGTCATAGCTTAGAAAGGATCTTGGGGCTTGTTTTCTCTAGGCTCAACCTCCAGAGTAGCCGGGACTGATGGTTTTCTGGTCTGGATGTCTGTCACAGCAGAGAGATTAGCAGGTGATAGGGCTGAGGAAGCAAACCTTTGTTATGAATTTTACTAATACAGTTCAAGTGAAATTTTTGTTCACAATTCTTCTGGCACTAGAATTAGAATTTCAGTACTGTAGCGCTCACAGGGCTTCCTGGAGAACATTTGCCGGTATACTAGTCCCTTTTCTGCTGCCTAGAAAACAGACCGGGTCTCACCCCTGTGAAATCTTGGTGATTTACGAAGTCCTCTGGATTTCTTGATATTATCAGGGATATTCATAAGCATATATCAAAAATGGACCTATTTTGATATTCTGTTATGAAAATGTTATTAGAACCCCAATAAATTATTATTTTCCCCCTCGAATCTGTGCTACAGAAAACAGCTCCTGAGTTAGCTTACTTGTAGTAAGCAGGGCAGGGAGCCCTGTTTTGGAAGAGACAGACTGTGGAAGAGATTCCAAATAAGGCCCGAGGCTGCACGAATGCAGAGTTTTGTGTATATAATGTTAACGTCCGCCGCCGCTTCCCTAGCGACATGAGATCTTGTTTTTGAAGATCCTCATGGAAGGTTGTACAGAGCCCCACATTTGAGGGGAAGTCCTTTCAGTTGATACGAGACCTCTTTAACGCCCCTCAGTCTGTGGAGTAAAGGCCTTGTGATACATAGAGAGCCCTCAGCTTCTCTCCCTCTGGAAGAACAAGGTCTTTCCTGACAGTCGGAGACACATCTTGATGTATGTTAATAAAAGCATTTCAGGCTGTGGGGCCATCATGTATATTAATACTCCTTATGTGTCCAGCATCCGTGTATTCATTTGAGTGCCCAATCCCTGGACGAGATGAACTAGGCCTTATAAAAAGTCAAAGCCTCAAAGAAATGGCACAACCATGTTCTTCAGCACTCAGTCTCTTAATTACAGATCCTCACGAAGGGTGGTAAGTGGAGCTGGAAGCTCTTGTGGCCATAGGACATGCTGGTGAGCCCTGAGCTGGCCTGTGCAGAGGGCTCCGTTCAAAGGCTCAGGGTGTCTTTGAGGCTGTTTATCAAGCTTGGGAGCTCTTCCAAGTCTGAGAATGTTTCGAACCCTTTTTGCAAGGTTCCACCACTAGTATACCATCATGTCCAGAAAGCTTTTAATCTTCTCAAATATCTGATGTAACTACCAGAAAGTCCCTTACTTCCTATGACCGATCAGGACCAAGTCTTGGAGGTGATGTGTTACATTACGTGCAGCACAATAGTACCAATCAGTTAACCCAACGCTGAAGGGCTTGTTTTATGAAAGGTACTATTCCTTCTTTCACATTAACTGGAAACCTCTTTTTTTACCTGTTGTTCACAACTAGTTTTCTTATCGACTGTATTGGACTGTCTCTTCTTGTAGAGACTGATTTTGGCCAACATATTAATGCATGTTTTATGCAAAACACAAATATGATATTAGTTGCTTTTAAGGAGTTCTGGCATTGTATGTGCATTTTTGTAGAAGTTGTTACTGGACTTATAATTACATACTTAACTCTAATCAGGTTTCTGTAAAATTTAAATAAAACCAATACAAAATCATTGCTTTTCAGATTGTTTTTAGTCATATTTAAGTCTACACAGCCTCCCTCTGCAGGTTATAAGAAAATGCAGGCCAGGCACGGTGGCTCATGCCTATAATCCCAGCACTTTGGGAGGCCAAGGCAGGCAGATCACGAGGTCAGGAGATCGAGACCATCCTGGCTAACACAGTAAAACCCCTTCTCTAATAAAAATACAAAAAATTAGCCGGGCATGGTGGTGGGCGCCTGTAGTCCCCGCTACTTGGGAGGCTGAGGCAGGAGAATGGTGTGAACCCGGGAGGTGGAGCTTGCAGTGAGCCGAGATTGCGCCACTGCACTCCAGCCTGGGCAACAGAGTGAGACTCCGTCTCAAAAGAAAAAAAATGCATAGAGCCGGGCATGGAGGTTCATGCCTGTAGTCCCAGCTACTTGGGAGGCTGATGCAGGAGGATTGCTTGAGCCCAGGAGTTGGAGGCTATAGAGTGCCGTGGTTGCATCTGTGAATAGCCACTCACTGCACTATAGCCTGGGCAACAGAGCGAGACCTCGTCTCTTCAAAAGAAATGTAATGGTATATTCTAACAGCTCTTCCCGCCCTGGGGTCCTGCCCTCAAAGCAGAGGGACTGGTTCACGACATTGGGTAGTTCACTATTCTGCTATTCTACAAAATGCAGCCTGATCCAAGGTCCCCTGAGCAGAGCTCCTTCATCCACCCGACTTCACCATACCCCCTGGGGTCTAATAATTGGGGTCTAGATGAACAGCAGAACAAAGCAGTGGGCTGGGTGTGACCAGTCACAGTGTTCAGGTACTGCTGTGTGCAGAGGGAGAGAGGGCTGGAGCTGACAGCCTGAGAAAAATGTGAGGTCCACCCTACACAGTAGCCATTATTTCTAAGTAAACATAAAAACAACCCAAAAAGCCAGTAGAGTGACCCATCTTTGGCCTCCCCCAAACTCCTGCTACCTTGGATGTGGACTTGTGGTCATCACCCATGGTGAGTTCAACTTAAGTGGGTAAAGTGTTCTCTGCAGTCCTGGAGTTGCTTACACAGCTAAAAAGAGATGACTCTATAATCATCAATGCCCCGGAGACTGCCATTCTCCCACCTCCCTTGAAGGACATTAGTGGAGCAGAAGAAAATTGAAAGATCAGTCTGCATGGTTACAGGACCAGGAAGTGGCCTAGTCCAGCCCCTACTGAAGGTCATTGCTATCTGGGGAACATGGGAAGTACAGGAAGCCAACCTGGCCGACCTCCCGGGAGCCAGTAAGGCCACATCCCATTTGGGTCACTGCGTTCATCCTCTTTTGCATTGCCATAAAGAAATACCTGAGGCTGGGATAGGCACAGTGACTCAGAGCTGTAATCCCAGCACTTTTGGAGGCCGAGGTGGGAGAATTGCTTGAGTCCAGGAGTTCAAGACCAATCTGGGCAACATGGCGAAACCCTGTGTCTAAAAGAAGTACAAAAATTTGGCCGGGCGCGGTGGCTCAAGCCTGTAATCCCAGCACTTTGGGAGGCCGAGACGGGCGGATCACGAGGTCAGGAGATCGAGACCATCCTGGCTAATACGGTGAAACCCCGTCTCTACTAAAAAAAAAAAATACTAGCCGGGCGAGGTGGCGGGCGCCTGTAGTCCCAGCTACTCGGGAGGCTGAGGCAGGAGAATGGCGTAAACCCGGGAGGCGGAGCTTGCAGTGAGCTGAGATCCGGCCACTGCATTCCAGCCTGGGTGACAGAGCGAGACTCCGTCTCAAAAAAAAAAAAAAAAAAAAAAAAAAAGAAGTACAAAAATTAGTTGGGCGTAGTGGCGGACACCTGCAGTCCCAGCTACTTGTGAGGCTGAGGTGGGAGGATCACTTGGGCCTGAGAGGTTGAGGTTGTAATGAGCTGTGATTGTGCCACTGCACTGCACTCCAGCCTGGGTGACAGAGTAAGGTCTTGTCTCATAAATAAATAAATAAATATACCAGAGACTGAGTGATTTATAAGAAGAGAGGTTTATCTTGCCTCACGGTTCTACAGGCTGCATGGCACTGGCGTCTGCTTCTCCCCAGGAGGAGGTTTTTGCATAGGAAAGACGTGGGGAGCAACAAATGGTTTTGTTGCGGCACAGGCTAGGCTGGGGCAGAAGACAGGTGCTGAGTGGCTTGGAGCTGCCTGCTGGGCATCTGAGAGGGGTGCTGTGTAAATGGATCTGAGGTCCAGGGGCCAAGGCTGGGGATGAGCTTTGGGAGTGATCAGCAGCCACACTCATTGGCACCATGGAAATGAATGGGCTCTTCCCCAGGGAGATAAGGAAAAGTGAGAAGGAAAGGGGGCCTCGGGCAGATGCCAGGGACACCAGCGCTGAAAGGAAGGCTGAAGCTGAAGTGCAGGTTGAGAAGGGCAGCCCGGGGGTTGGGGGTTGAGAAGGGCAGCCCGGGGGTTGGGGGTTGAGAAGGGCAGCCCGGGGGTTGGGGGTTGAGAGGGGCAGCCCGGGGGTTGGGGGTTGAGAGGGGCAGCCGGGGGGTTGGGGGTTGAGAGGGGCAGCCCGGGGGTTGGGGAGGCCAAGAACCCACGTTACAGAAGTCGGGGTGCCTCTGCAGCAAAGTCAAGAGCAAAAGGGTCTGGGTCCATTGAGATTTTAAGTTCTAAGCCAATTTAGAAATAAGAAAGACAGATCCCCACCCCCATTTTATTCCTGGTAAGGCTGATTTGGGATAACGTGGCCTTGTCTGTGGTTGCTTGGGCCCCTCCCTGGTCCTACACTCCAGGAGGTAGGCTGGTCCGAGGGCAGGCACCCTCCACACAGCAAGCAGCGTTCTTCATGCTAAGCCCCTGACGTTGGTTGAGGACACTCCAGAGCTAATGTCCTGGTTAGGCACTTGGTTCCCAAGAAGGAGAGAGGGAGGGGAGGGACCAAGGCAGGACAGAGCCTTGGCATCAGGCAGGCCAGAGGCGAGTGAGGGGATGGGGGGCAGGAGTGCTCCTGGATAGAAGGGAAATGACGGGGGGGCCAGGGGCCCCGACAGCATCCACTGCGTTTAATGATGAAGGTCACCAGCGGGTGACCTTGGCTAGAGCAATTTCCACAAGTGGCGGGCGGAGGCCAGATTGCAGAGGGCAGGGAGTGTGCCACAGTTGGCACCACTGTGAGGGGACAAGGAGAGGGTGCGGCTGCAGAAGGCCAGTCCAGGGAGTTGCTTGTTGAAGTTCAGAGACACTTGGGCCAACGCACATTCTTAAGGTGGAGCCATTGCTAAGAATGGACCACAGGTGACATTGGAGCTGTTAGAAGATGGGATAGGATGGGACAGAAGGACCACCAGACCTGGTGGCAGGGGGATGCAGGTGAGGGTGTTGGAATGAGGCCTCAAAATCAAGGGAGTTCCATTGGCAGCCTCCATTTCCCTGGGAGGTGGGAGGGGAGGAGTGAGCTGGAGGATGGCTCAGGTAAGAGGAGGGAAGAGGTGGGGGGGAGGAGTGCGCTGGAGGGCGGCTCAGGTGAGAGAAGAGGGGTGGAAAGTGGCCCCGAGAAGAACAGGTTAAGGCTGACCCGCAGGACCCAGGCACACTGAGCCACGGGAGGCTGGGGACCACAGGTACCACTGGGGCATGGCTGTCTTCAGTCTCCCAAAGCTGGAGATGGACACCCTGTTTATGGGTTGAGTTGGGCGGGGAGGATGGATTGCAGCTGGGCACGTTGAGATGGCTACCACCTATGGAAGCTGGACCATCCTGGCAGGGGAGCAAGGAGGCCAGAGTTTCAGAGGAGGTCCAGGGAGAGGCTCTGGACAGGAGGCGATCCGGCCTGAGAGCGGGCAGTGAGGTTAGCATTTCAAAGGTGGAGACGTTCTGGGAACAGGGGAGAGCTGTGCCATGGACAGGTAGCTGGAGATGGTCTAGGCAGCTACCAGGATGACACCAGAGAGGACGTTAGTGAGGTTGGAGCCAAAGCCTTCAGGATACGAAAGGAGTGACTGGGGGTGGCAGCTGCAAGGGTGGGAGTGGGACACTGGACTGTGGGGGCTGGAGAGGTGCTGGGGTGTTAGAGAGACGTCTCCCACCACCCTTCCTGACACACAATCCTTGGAAAGAGCAAGAAGGAGCCCACGTCCTGGGAGAGGGCTAAGTGGGCGAGGAGGAGCTAGGAGGGCAGCCAGGGCAGGAGGCAGGAGGGGCGGGGTAGGAGCACAAGGACGCTGGCGCTGGGGGTGGGGGAGGACACCTGAGCAGGGCGGGGAAACAACCTTGGGTGCCATCAGGGGACTTCTGTAGGAAGAAGCCCGGCAAATGACTCGGGAGAGCGGCAGCGGCAGGCACAGGGTCACCTGACTGCAACTCTGCAAAGAACCCAGTCCCGGCAGCCCAGGAATGGTGGGATGTTGGGGGCACTAAGGTCTCTCGGGGTCACTTACAGTTGGACTTCCCAGGGACTTCAGTGGCTCCGCTGGAACATGGAGAGATGGGAAGAACAATTGCTTTTAGATCAGTCTCAGAGGGCAGGGAGGCATTTATGGTGCCTCTGCTGGAACGAGGGTCCCACGGTACCGTCCATCGTCCGTTAGGATCCACACAGCAGGAGGTGCGCGGCGAGTGTTACCGCCCGAGCTCCGCCTCCTGTTAGATCCGCGGCGGCATTAGATTCTCATAGGAGGAGAACTCTATTGAGAACTGCGCATGAGAGGGATCTAGGTTGGGCGCTTCTTATGAGAATCCAATGTTAAAAGCAATGCGCTTGAATCATCCCGAAACCAACCTCCCCACCCTCCCCAACCGCCCCCCGCCCCGCCACCCCTATCCGTGGAAAAAGTGTCTTCCATGAAACCGGTCCCTGGTGCCAAAAGGGTTGGCAACGACTGTACCAGAAGATTCCAGAGATGGGCCGGGCGCGGTGGCTCAAGCCTGTAATCCCAGCACTTTGGGAGGCTGAGACGGGCGGATCACGAGGTCAGGAGATCGAGACCATCCTGGCTAACACGGTGAAACCCCGTCTCTACTAAAAAATACAAAAAACTAGCCGGGCGAAGTGGCGGGCGCCTGTGGTCCCAGCTACTCGGGAGGCTGAGGCAGGAGAATGGCGTGAACCCGGGAGGCGGAGCTTGCAGTGAGCTGAGATCCGGCCACCGCACTCCAGCCTGGGCGACAGAGCCAGACTCAGTCTCAAAAAAAAAAAAAAAAAAAGATTCCAGAGATGGAGGATATTCGTGGAGCTAGCTAGATGAAGGGTGAGGAATTCCAGGAGAGTGCAGGCGTCTACAGGTGCCCACAGGAGCCCGTAGCAGCCCTGCAAGGCAGGTATTGAGGAGGATTTTCTTCATCTTAACCTGAGGATGAGAACTATTGCACAGGGTGACTTGAGGATCGTGGGTCAGACATGGAAAGTCCGCGATCAGCGCTCAAGAAGTGCACTCACATTATCTCCAGTTTAAGGATGAGGAGACGGGTTAGGCGCTTTGCCCCAGCTTCCACAGCCAGGAAGTGGCAGAGGCAGGCCCAGCCCCGGCCCTGCCCTGCAGGTACCCCGAGGATCCCCCAGCCCGGGCAGGCCTTCCTCCTGCCTTCCCCCCTCCTCCCAAGCATGCTTTCCTGGCTCTGCCTCCTCACCCTCTCTGAAGACCCTCCACAGGCCAACAGCCTGCACAAGAACAGTCCCCAAAGCTTGGAGACAAGGCATGAGAGCCCGAATCCAAGGCTCTGCCAGATGAGGCTTAAAGCACCGGCAAGCTCTCCGAGGGGCACAGCTTAATCCCAGGCTGGGGAAAGGCACGGGGCTGGCACCGGAGGAAATGGACGTGGTTGTATGGAACTGGCGAGCTCTGGGTTTCAGAGACGGAATAAAAAAGGGTCCGCAGGCAAGAGGCTTGGAGACAGATGGACCTGTTGGGTGGGCTGTGGAGCTAAACTCTAGACTGGGGTGATGCCCGTGAGAAACCCCAAGACCGTGAGTGCAATGTATAAAGCCAGGTGTGGAGCAAGGACAGTTAGCTGACTACAGGGAGTGTGGAAACACATGACTCACTTCCATACTTTCTGTGAGAGGACAGCCTTGAACCGAAAAAGCAGAGCAAAAGCAGGCGAGCATGGGCAGAAGGAGCCGGGAGGCCCTGCAGAAGTGACTCGGGAACTATTCATAGCACTCTAGGTAGGACAACCGAGAGAGAGACAGGGACCCCAACGCCAGAAATGACCATAGGTCTCAATTCATTTGCTTTTGTACTTTTAGGTGGGGGATGGTAGATTCTGGAAACTATGGACTGGTGACCTGACAGGTGTCCCCTAGAGGCTTCTAAAACAAACTAGCAGCTACCATGGAATGATTTCTGAACACCCGGAGAGAGGAGCTGCAAGTAGGAAGTGAGGAATCCTTAAGAACAAATGATGGGACCCAAATGTCCATCAATGATAGACTGGATAAAGAAAATATGGCACATATACACCATGGAATACTATGCAGCCATAAAAAAGGATGAGTTCATGTTCTTTGCAGGGACATGGATGAAGGTGGAAACCATCATTCTCAGCAAACTTACATAGAAACTGAAAACCAAACACCACATGTTCTCATTCATAAGTGAGAGCTGAACAATGAGAACACATGGACACAGGAGAAACACCACACACCGGGGCCTGTCAGAGGGTGGGGGCTGGGGAGGGAGAGCATTAGGAGAAATACCTAATGTAGGTGACAGGTTAATGGGTGCAGCAAACCACCATGGCACGTGTATACCTATGTAACAAACCTGCACGTTCTGCACATATAACCCAGAACTTAAAGTATATATATAAAAGAACAAATGATGCGGAGCCGACCTCCTTCTCCTGTTGATAAGTCAACCAGCTTCCCCGGGGGACAAGGGAAGCCTACATGTGTGACAAGGTCTCTCATGACTGACCCACAAGATGACAGTAATGATGACCCCAGCCAGCTTCCAGGGACAGCTCGGTCGTCTCCTCACTCCTCACAACGCCTTCAGTTTCCCTCCTCTCCACCACTAAGCTACTCAAAAAGGCTGTCTACACAGATCATCTCCACCTTCTCACCTCCCACTCAGACTCGCACCTGCCCCACCTGACTTCTCTCTCCAGCTGCCACCAAACTGCTCTTCCAATTCTACACCTTCCCCTTGAAGCTGACCCAAACTGCCTTAGGGGCCCGATCTTCAAAACCTCGGAACAGCAGCCCCAAGGTTAACTTCTGGAGAGGGGTGGAATTGACCCTTAATCTCTCACCTTTAATTAACTTGAAAAAGTAATACCTGCATATCATTTAAACACTCAACCAGTACAAAAAGGCTGCCATTAATTGGCAGTTGCATGTATTGCCAATGCCCCTCTCCATAGGCAGTCCTATGCACGTTCTTGTAGATTCTTGCACAATTTTTTTTTGTTTGTTTTGAGACTGAGTCTCACTCTATTACCCAGGCTGGAGTGCAGTGGCGCAATCTCGGCTCACTGCAATGTCTGCCTCCTGGGTTCAAGTGATTCTCGCGCCTCAGCCTCTGGAGTAGCTGGGATCACAGGCCACTGCCACCACACTCAGCTAATTTTTGTATTTTTAGTAGAGATGGGTTTTCACCATGTTGGCCAGGCTGGTCTTGAACTCCTGACCTCAAATGATCCACGTGCCTTGGCCTCTCAAAGTGCTGGGATTACAGGCGTGAGCCACCGCGCCTGGCTGCAGAAATGTTTATGTATGTATTTGCATCCATTTCCTTTTTTTGTCTTCTTTCCAAATGGGAGCATATGGATGCAATTTTTTGTATATTGCTTCTTTCACTTCATTTATTCTGAAGATCACATTCCCTCTTTTCTCAAGTTGTCCCAGCCTGGTCTTCTGAGCAGCACACTGCTGGTTTTCTTTCTGTCTGCTAGGCTGCCCTTGGCCAGCAACTCCCTCTAGCTGGCTTGGAAAAGTTGGAGTCCCCCAAGTTCATCATTCAAGCCCTCTTTCTTCCTTTAAACCTTTCCCTTAATCACGCCACCTACTCCGAAGGCCGTAAGTGCCACCCATATACACGGACAACCCCCACACAGCCTCCAACTAGAATCCTTTCCTCTGACTCCCAGCTGACACCTAGTTGCCACCTAGTAGTTGGCTGCCTGGCAATCATTCCCAAGTCAACATGACCAACACTAACTCCGTCTTCCCCCCAGATCTGGCTCCCCCTCCTTTCCCACACTGAGCAAGCACCTAGTCATGCAGACATGGCACCGTCGGCAGGTTCTGAATCTGTTCTCTTTGTTGACTGCTGGCAGCTCTCCCCTGGACGGCTACGCCAGCCTCCTGTCTGGATCTCTCAATCTACTCCTGCTTCTTTTCAACCACGCCGCAGCGTACGATGCCCTAGTAGCTTTCAGAGTTGCCGTTCGGAAGCCTCACCCTGCCCTAGGAGGGTCCCACACCCCCTCTCACTCCCCTGCGCTCTGTCCAGGCTCTGTCTCTCCATGGAGCCCTCCCTCCCAAATCCTCGCCCTGTTGCTCTGTCTCTTCCTTCACCTGCACCTTCAAGGTCACTCCCATACGAAGCCTTCCCACCCCTGGGACCAGTGAGACACTGAGCCTTACCTCTGTAGTTCTTCAATGTCTTTTCTTCTTGGAAACTCAAAAATGGTTTGAGTGGGACTGTGACTGTTTTGTTCACGACTTTGCTGTCTCAGCATCTAGCGATGTTCGGAAAAACTGACAGGATGAAAAAATGATTGCCATCCTTGAAGCTGCTTCCACCTTTTGCACATTAGACTCCCCCCTGCCCAGACCACCAGACTTCCTGGTGCGCAGAACAACACAATGGCTGAGGACTCGGGTTCTGGAGCCAGACTGCCTGGGTTTGAGCCCAAGCTCTGCCAACTTTCTGGCTTGGACAAGGTGCTCAGTATCTCCGGGCTTTTCTCTTTTGTAAAATGGCACATATAATAGTACTTAATTCACAGAGGAGCAAAGGAAAGAGTTCCTAACTCAATGAGGGATTAGAAAAAATTACATTAAGTGTTTAATGCTGCTTCCAGCATTTCTCCTCCTGTTCATTCATTCCTGGGCCATTTCAAGCTGGTCTTCCCCTTAGCTGTGATAACTGCCTTGTATTTTTTGTTTGTTTTGAGACGGAGTCTCGCTCTGTTGCCAGGCTGGAGTGCAGTGGTGTGATCTTGGCTCACTGCAACCTCCGCCTCCCGGGTTCAAGCGATTCTCCTGCCTCAGCCTCCCGAGTAGTTGGGATTACAGGCACGCACCATGATGCCCAGCTAATTTTTCTATTTTTAGTAGAGACGTGGTTTCACCTTGTTGGTCTCGATCTCCTGACCTCACGATGCACCTGCCTCAGCCTCCCAAAGTGCTGGGATTACAGGCTTGAGCCACTGCACCCGGCCTTGTTTTGTTTTTAGGACAAAAGTCATTTCCAGCTAGAGGTGGAAGTTTCTGAGACTGGGGATCCTGTCTGTTTGGTCTGCCACTCCATATTCCCAGACTCCAGGAGGAGTGGACTCAAGAAGTATTCCCTAATGGATTGAGGAGAGGTAAAGCCTAAAGTGGCTCAGGAAGCTAGCCCGAGTTCATTTTTCCAGGAATAATCCACAAGTGCAGAAATGAACGCTGATTTATTCAATTCTCTTGTTTAGATTTAAGCAGCTCACGCACAGAAACCTTAGATTGTATCTTTATATCCTTCTGTTAAACCTAAGATGGTTACAAACTATAAAGCAGTAACTTGTTAGTGAGGCATGAAGAGTGAGATGCTAGGACAGAATTTAGCACTGAAACGATAAAAAACATTTTAAAGTAAGAGCTTGCCAGTTGCAGTGGCTCATGCCTATAATCCCAACATTTAGGGAGGCTGAAGTGGGAGCATCACTTGAGCCCAGGAGTTTGAGACCATCCTAGGCAATGTAGTGGGACCCCGTCTGTACAAAAAATTTTAGAAATTAGCCAGGCATAGTGGTGTAACACTGACTGTAGCCCCAGCTACTCGGGAGGCTGAGGTGGGAGGATCATTTGAGCCTGGGAAATCGAGGCTGTAGTGAGCCGTGATCACACCACTGTACTCCAGCCTGGGTGACAGAGCGAGACATTGTCTGAAAAATAAAAAATAAAAAATAAGAGCTCTTTTGTAGCCATTTTAAAAAATAGAAATTAGAAAACTTTCCATTTTGCATGTTTTTTTTTTTTTTTTTTTTTAGAATCCTAGACTCTAGATCATGATCTCATTTCCTTTTGAAATTGGAAAATATTACTAAGCCTGGGTGTGAAAGCAAAAGCAAAGCTCAGAATCTAGGCCAGGTCTCTGACCCTCGAAGGGCTCTGAAGAGCAGGACACATCCAGGTGCCTGGTTCACATGGGCGCCATGCTGAGCTTCCTGCAATCCTGCAGACCCCTGTGAGAGGAACTTTTCACTCAAATTTGTAAAATAAAATTTCTCAGAAATATCTCAATGAAATAATAGAAAATAATGAAACTGGTAATTCAGAATAAAATGTGTGATTTCCAAGAAAACAATGATGATGATGATGATAATAAAATGCCTTGAATGATTGAAATCCTAGAAACAGAGAGAAAATCAACCTAGAAAACCTCCCAATTCTACCCTCCAGGGGTGCAATGACATCTATAATGGAAGACTATATGCTGCACTAGTGCTAAAACAGACTGTATCCAACTCAGCAGATTCTATACAAGCCATTTATTTGAAATGCCAACTATATGTAGGATAAAGTCAGTGTTACATGCTTATCAGTAACAGTAGAAAAATAGAAGCAGTGAAAACCTCTGTACAACTGTAATGGTACTCAAAAGAGAAATGTATCGTTTTACAATGCTTCACACAGACGAATTCAAGTTTGGAGGTACCTAAATAAAAATACTATATATTTCTTTAAAAATCACTATGTACAATTGAAGCGTAAACAAGTTTTACAAAGTACTGGTTATGCAGGTTGTAGAAAACACTTGCATAGGACATGAAATCAGTTTAAGAAAAATTTCTGAGCCTTTAGCATTGAAGGCACTTGACTTTATACCAGTAACAGCACAACCACAAGAAATGCAGTGTTGTAGATGGTTTTCCACCGCTCTGAAGTACAGATGTGGTGCGTACACAGCAAGGAGAGTTCAGGAACCTTTCTCTCTCAGCCACCCCATCAAAGAGCAGGACTTGGTACCGCCTGCCCATGTAACCCAGATACAGTCACGTGTAGGTACAGATGATGAAGCTTCCCGAGCTTATCTGACCTCTTAGACAGAACTCACATAAACACACACATACAAGAGGTTATTTTCAAGACACAGACTTGCAAGTAATCTTTCTATAGAAATGGCCACAGCATTATAATATTCAGAATACGGAAGATTGACAGTCTGAGGATTTTCTAGAGGAAAAAAAAAAATCAAAGGACTTGCCAATAGGATAACTACATAACAGATATGACAATCTACAGGACAAAAAGACATGTCACCAAATATTGTTCATACAACAGCGTTAATGGAAAACAGTAAAACACCTTTTAGCAGTGTGCATGTTAAGTCTTTTAGTAAGATTATCTGTAATGAGGTTTGAAAGTAAATCACTTAGTAGACAAAGTAAACTACCGCAGAACCAGGAATAGCACCCATCACTGCTGCTTTAATAGTCACTCCAGAAAGCTGAAAGTCAACCAAACAATGAAAAAAAGTCAAAGAAGCATTTCCCTTTGAATTCAGTCCTAAAAATACGAATGCCTTATAATTAATTTCAAAATAAGTATCTTACAAGTGTTTCATGAAACATTTTTTTTCTAAATTCAGCATTATGAAAATATATATTTTGCTGGGTAGTTACTGAGAAATGTCAGTCCTTTCAACTCTAGAGAATGATGCATGGAGGTCGGCTTTGAGCCCCACTGCCGCTGGCACGTGCTTCCAATTTGCCTTCTGCATCGGCACCTTAATGCAGATGTACAAGGACTAAGCTCATTGCTAGAATGGCAACAACAAACCAAAACAAAAATCCAATGAAGGATGGCAGGTATAATAAAGTTTCTGAGGAAGCAAAAACAAGAATTAGGTAAGGCTTCATAAAGAATTCTATAAGAAGACTGAAATGTCAAGAATTCACTGAAAAGTCTCAAAGCCTAACGGGTTATTGCAGTGTCAGGCTAGCTGAGGTCTAGGGACATGTTCCCAGAAATAAAGCTGAAGGGGGCATGTGAGAATGGGCGTGGAAAACTTAAACAACTATGTTTCAAATACTTTTTGCCTTTCATGCTGCTGTTTTTTTCCTTAGGAGCCACGGGTTGACTCTGAACTTAAAATTATTCATAAAAATCACAAAACTAAAACAATAACATAAGAAAAAATACCAACAGCATCTTTAAGAAACTTGAATGTCCTCTCTTGGCTCTAGCATGTAAACGGTAGTTCTCTAACCTCAACACACAGCGGGCACTGGAAGTGGTGATTGTCCAAACGGCCTGATTGTCCACAATCTCAAAAGGAGATCTGGTATTTTTGTGATTTGGTTCGCACTAAATTCCTACACCAAGTAAAATGCCAGTTCCCATGGCCTAAATTTTATTTTATACATATATATGCTTTTTTTCTGAGAGCAACCTTACTTAGACTTCACATTTATCTTAGTACAGCATTAAAAAAGATTTAATAGATGGGTTCAAAAGCCAGAGGCACGTAGCTCTTCAACCTACCCTAGTAACCATACTTCACAAGATACATTAAAAGTCCACTAACACCTCATCTAACACACACAAAACCCACACCTGTTAACCTTCTGCAAGTCACACCAGTCCGCAATCCCACAGATTAAAGCAAATTTTCCCTTTATATACATAGTTTTAGCCAGGTAAGTTGCTGTATGATTAAAAGCAAACTTTATAAACTAAATAATCTTAGGAATAGTGGCCATTTACTTTTATAATTGTATTTCAGGGACATGAGAGAATAGTTCATGAATTTTCAGAAAAATGAATGTGTGGGATCAACATCTCTGGTCTAACATTTGGAGACAAAAAAAAAAAAGGGTCAGGGATGAGTTTTTTCTCCCCATCCAAATTAGGTCTACTGAGTTTTACTTGCAGTACCGGTGCAGTACATGAACATGTCAACATACATATGTGGTAGAAACACACATCAAGGAATATGATGGCATTCGCTTTTGTTTCTGAAGACAGACAGAGGCTGGGCTTCAAAAGACACCGTCTTCTATTATGAGTCAAATTTCTTACAAATGAGAACAGAGGCCTATGTTTTTCTCTTTAAAAAAGGAGCCTCGAATGCGATGCACAGCCGACCTGCAGATTAGTGTTAACTCTGGGAGCTCGGGAGCTTGCACCAGCAGCGTCACCGAGTGCACCCGCACAGCAGCTAACCAGTCAGGCAGCAGAATGAGCGGCGGCAGTTTGCCGGTGAGTGCAGACACACGACATGTTTCCCATCTTGGAGACTATCTACTGTTTGGGTTTTTCTAAAATGTCAGATTATTCCTGAGTGTATATCCACAGGGTAAAGGAGGAAAAGACCGTAAGAGAAACTATAGTTTTGGGAGAAATCAGAGTTGTTGACACCCAATAGAAAACCTATTTACTTCAAAGTGCATGTAATTCATTTATCCGGCAGCTCGTAGAGGCTTCCTAGCCCTGCATAGTTTTCGAGTGAGTGTGAGTGATTCATGGTTTTTTATATATATACATACACAGAAAAAAGGCTCCCAAATATCCTGCAGAAGAAGGAATGTTTGGAAAGCCTCTTTTCTTCTAAGTGCTACGGCTGTGTGTTTATGTGTTTGTAAAAATACAAAGTAAATGCTCAAATAATGTTGAAGTGATTTAAAAACTCAAATACTAATATATTTACATTGGAGAGTAAGAAAAAAACAGTCCTTAGCTCACACATTGCCCTTCCAAGGGAGAGGATCCGGAAAGACCCCATGTGCTCAGTGGTTTAGTAAATGCCAAACCAGCGTCCCCGTGGAGTTCAAGTAGGACATGTAGTGTTTAACTGAAAACTTTTTTTTCTTTTTTTCTGTTGGTGAGAAAGCATTACGCATTACCCAACACCAAAATTTAGACATACTTTGAAAATCGTTTAAAAGAAAACATACGTTTACAAACACCAAATAACATCCATGAGACTGAAGCCCTTTTGTTTTCTTCCCATAGAGAGTAAGACAATTAAAGGCAGCAAGCAGTCAGTTCCCCCATCGCAGCTGGAGAGTTGACGCTCAGAACCAGAAATTCTGTCAGTGTGCCCTTTAAGTTACTTCTCTATTTCCACTGCCTTTTTTTTTTTTTCTTTTTTTGGAGATAGGGTCTCATTGTTGCCCAGGCGGGAGCACAGTGGTGCAATGTTGGATCACTGCAGTCTTCAACCTCCCAGGCTCAAGCGATCCTCCCACCTCAGCCCCCCAAGTAGTTGGGACTACAGGCGTGCACCACCATGCCCGGCTAGTGTTTTTTTTTTTTTTTTGTTAATGGAAATGGAGTTTCGCCATGTTGCCCAGGCTGGTCTTGAACTCCTGAGCTCCAGTGATCCGCCCGCCTCGGCCTCCCAAAGTGCCGATCACAGGCTGAGTCACTGTGCACGGTCTCCACTGCTTTCTAATTCCAAGGGATGCGATCTCCTTGGAGCCTCATTTGGTGACTCTAATCCTTATGACCAGAATGTGCAGGGATTCTGACTGCATCCACACTGGAAATATAACAGCTTTAGCCTGGGCACAGAAGGCTTTTCTCCTTCCTGTTCTTTCCTGAACCAGCAGACTTCAGGACCCTGACTGGACTCCCGCTGGAGGAATGAAGCCCAGCTCCTAGGACTTATTAAAAAAAAAAGGACATTAGATTTATGGAGGCTGAGCGGGAAGATCTCTGAACTGAAACAATTACTGAAAAGAGAGGAGCATTCTGACGTGCTGTTCTTTGGAATTTCTATAATTAAAAAATAAACACAACTATTCCGTAAGAAAATACATCTTAGTGTGCAATCCAATGCACATGGATTGGTAGATGAAAGGTAAAATGCAAAAAAGTATGAAAATACAGTCCTTTAAATGTGGCAATAAAGTTTAACATACTGATATAAAATCAATACAGAGAAAATAAATGTACAAGTGCAAAAAAATTCCATCATTTGTAAAGAGAAATAAAAAGTGCCAGCCTGCTTGTTCTTAAAAATGCTTCCCGACATAATTGTTCAAACACAAATCAGACAGATGCAACATTTAAAAAAAAAAACAAACCTTCTTAGCATGCTGTGTCTAATAAACACATATATACACAAAAACTACAACAAAATCATGTGAAACGGAGTTATCAGCTGGCATGGATAAACTGGTCTGTAAGTTGTTGGGTTACATCATAAAATGGGATGTTTCACATCTCAGGCACAGACGACTTGGAGGTTGCTCTCAGAGGGCAGACTTTTTGTAGAGGAAGTCCGGCTTGCTTGGTGACCTCCTTCCTCTGCTTATGGAATCTTCCCTTTCCAAATCTGTATTTCTCTGAGCTCCATGGCCCAGGGATTCACTGTCTGCCAGTCTTCTACTGGATCTCTCTTCGGGAGCTTCAGAGCTACACGCAGAAAGTGAAGGTCTGTTAGAAGTCAGCCCAAAAGTCAAGTCAGTTTCTACTGCGGTTCGTCCCCTGACATGGGCTGGACCGGTACTAGCATTTTCTGGGGCTGCCAAAGGAAAGTCTGACCGCTGGGGAGGTTGCTCAACGACGTCCAGGTGTATTGGCTCATTCTTTTGTCTGTGTAGATGCCCATCAGGGGAAAGTGGATATTCTCTCCTAGCTTCTTCCTGTTTTTTAGGAGACGTCTGGCCAGGTAGGTAGGCTGACTTTAAGCCACTTGGTGATGCCTTATTGTGGCTGTACAAATCGGGACCAAAATATCCACCTTGCGAAGGGGAAGGGGTGCGTCTGCTGGGAGCAGGAGTAGAAGGTCTGCAAGCAGCATTTGAGAAGTCATAGAAATCCGGATATTCCTGTGGATTTTCTCTGGAGTCTGTTTTTTGCTCTAGTGTGTGTTTTTTCCGAGAAGTGTGTGTATGTCTCTGTGAAATACATGACAGATGCTGGGGAGGCCCTGGTCCTGCTTCAGAAACTGACTGGCTTAATTCTGTGTCTACAGCAAGCTCTGGAAGCCTCCTGTCCTTGAGTGACAGTGTGGACACACCCACTGCGATGTCGGGCATCAGATCATTCAGCACAGGTTGTGTTCGCTGCAGACAGAGACAAAAATGGTGGGAGGGTTAAAAAAAAGGACCCATCCTCTGTAAAAATGATGTTCACTGATTTTGTTTCCCAATTATAAAAGTAACACATACTGATTTTTTTTTTTTTTGAGATGGAATCTCACTATGTCGCCCAGGCTGGAGTGCAGTGGTACGATCTCAGCTCACTGCAACCTCCACCTCCCGGGTTCAAGCGATTCTCCTGCCTCAGCCTCCTGAGTAGCTGGGATTACAGGTGCATGCCACCACGCCCAGCTCATTTTTTGTATTTTTAGTGGACACAGGTTTTCACCGTGTTAGCCAGGATGGTCTCGATCTTCTGACCTCGTGATCTGCTCGCCTTGGCGTCCTAAAGTGCTGCGATTACAGATGTGAGCCACCGCTCCTGGCTGAATTTTTAAGAATTATAAAAATATAGAAAGCTATAAAGGCAAAAAAAAATCACTCCAACCTTTTGAACAGAGATACCACTGTTAGCATTTTGAGGTATTTCTTTTTTTCTCCTTTGCATGTATATTAATTTTAATGAAATTTAGTACATATATAATCTGTCACTAAATCTTTGAGATCACCATTTTAAATTAGTATGTCACGTTCTACTTCATCAATGAACCATGACTTAATTTAATCATTCTGCTACTATTGGACATTTAGGTTGTTTACAATTTTTCATTATTACAGTTAAGACTGTAATGAACATACAAATAAATTACCTTTAAAGGGAGTTTTATTTAAAATATAAAGTAGTAGAATTTTGTAATTGTAGAACTGAGGGCCTGGGCCAACAGGACAGGAATCTGGCTTACCAAACATGGCCAGCCTTTGACATTCTGGGGCGGGGGAAGCAGAGAGGGGAGGTAGAGAGGTCTAAGAAGCTGAGAAAGGCTTTCTGTGCTAACAGTTCTCCTGCAAACGTGGTGAACCTTCCTGAAACCCATTGGACTTTCTGTCACAGTGTGGCACACACCAATCCCACAAAGTGACATGGTAGAGGAAGGGCAAGGATTCTCTGTATGCTCAGGCAAAGCAGCATGACAGGAAGCAGAGTGACTATGGCGGGCAGACTAGGCTGATTTTCCAGAAAAAGGCTAAAACTACAAAGATTGTGCTGAAATTTCAGTGCACTGAGCTCAACTGCAGATCTAAGAGGATGCTGGCTATTAAGAGATGCAAGCATGTTGAACCAGGGGAAGATAAGACAAAGGGACAATTGATCCAGTTGTAAGCATCATCTTTTGTTTCACGGTGAAGATAATAAAATCTTGAGGTTGGCCGGGCACAGTGACTCAAGCCTGTAATCTCAGCACTTTCGGAGGCCAAGGTGGGCAGATCATGAGGTCAGGAGTTCGAGACCAGCCTGACCAACATGGTGAAACCCTGTCTCTACTAAAAATACAAAAATTAGCTGGGCGTGGTGGTGCACGCCTATAATCCCAGCCACTCAGGAGGATCACTTGAACCTGGGAGGCGGAGCTTGCAGTGAGCCGAGATCACACCACTGCACTCCAGCCTGGGCAACAGAGTGAGAATCGGTCTCAAAAAATAAATAAATAAAATAAAATAAAATAAAATAAAAATAAAAAATAAAATCTTGAGGTTATGTTAAAAAGTTGAGATCATAATTTGACTCAAGCTTCCAATAAGCCGTATTTTAACAAAGTTTCCCTGAACTAACAGGTGAATCTTTTCTTCTAACTTGCTACTGATAGCATGTGACTAAGTAGGAAGACTTAAAAACCTTTTTTTTTTTTTTTTTTTTTGAGACAGTCTCACTCTGTTATCCAGGCTGCAGGACAGTGGTGTGACCATAGCTCACTGCAGCCTCAACAACCTCCCAGGCTCAAGTGATCGTCCCACCTCAGCTCCATGAGTAGCTGGGGCTGCAGGCATGTGCTACCACATCTAGCTAATTTATCTGTTTATTTGGTAGAGTCAGGGTCTCACTATGTTTCCTAGGCTGGTTCTGAACCTCTGGGCTCAAGTGATCCTCCCACTTCAGCCTCCTGAAGTGTTGGGATTACAGGTGTGAGTCTGGCACCTGGCCAAAAAAAAAGAAAAGAAAAGAAAAATCACTATGTTTTTCAAGTGTATTATATAAAACCTCTAATACAGGGTAAAATCAAGCAAAGAATCCTCTATCAATTTACTAGCCACTAGCCCTGGCTACTACGATTCTGAATGAAGTGGGGGCTCTGCTGATGAGCTTCAGAGGCAGAGGCACGCCTTAGGCCTCATTTTCTGCTCATCTTCTGAATGGGGAGTTTTTGCCACATTATTCCTGATGGTATACTGTACTTAAGTAGGTATAAGTAGCTCTTGCTTCTTGTCCCATTAAAGCATGTGGTAGAATAGTGGATTTTACAGAATAGTAGAAGTTAGGGACAAATTGTAGACCTGTGCTTGAACAGAACATGAAACTGGTATATTCCTTTATGCTGCTCAGTAACCCCATTCCTTCCTAATCCTGCCAAATGAGCAAAAAGATAAGAAGATACTCAACTCCTCCATACACACCTCTTGGTCTCTCTCCTCCTGTCTTTTCTCATTCAAGTACACTAGCATTTTCCCCTCTTTTCCATACCCCTCAAGTCTATGCCTGCCATTTGTCAGCAATACTTCTGGGCACTGCTGAGTCCCAGTGGGCCTCTTGGGGCCAAGAAAATTGTTTCTAATAGTCCATAAACCGAATATGAAGCAAGTTACTGAAGTGCTGACTTACCACTTGCTTCTCAGATGCTGCTGCTGCTGCTGCCGCTGCTGCTGCTGTTGCTGTTGAGGTGGTGGTGGCGGCAGCAGCAGCCACCGTCTGTCTGCCCAGTCCTGCAGTGCTGGTACAATCAGGTGGTGCAGCTTTCACACTCGGCAAGTAGACTGGGGGAGGGCCAGCTTTAGGGGCTGTTCTGGAGTGGAACAGCGAATGATTACAGGGATAAGAAAATGAACGTGAAGGGTGCTGACTGGGAGGTCTTTGTTTCCAGCCTGCTTTGAGTTGGTTATGGATTGGCGTAGCTGGGGGGTGGTAGGGAGGTGGTGGAGGGGGCAAGGGTGGATGGAAGGCCACAAAAGAGTCCAGATCTGTAAACATGGTTTCTGCAGGAGGGGTGCTGTTTACGCGACATCTCCCAGGTTGCCTCATTGTCAAGAGTGGACTTTCATCCCCAAAACGTTCATCAGGAAAGAATTTGTGAGGATTCTAAGAAAGACAAAAAAAAAAACAAACAAAAAACAAAAATGGACATTTATTAGCAGATTTCATAAACAGAAATTTATAGGCTGAGAGAATTAAGTGAGGTACTTAAGAAAACCACAGTCAGCAAGAATAAAAGGCATAATTTATTTTTCTAGGCCAGAAGCCCAAGAAAAAAAATCACCTTAGTTATAGCACAAAGGCACAGAGTGCAGCCTAGGACACAGCCATGAAAGAAAGCTGCTTGATCGAATGCTCTACAAGCAGGTCACTCATCTCAGATTATGTGATAATGCAAAAACCGGTAATAAAACCAAACTCTAATATGTCTTTGCTAAGAGATTAACATTAAATGCCAAAGGAAGAAAGGAATACAACTGAGGATGTTCTAGAAACTTTCTGACAAAACATCTATGCCATCTCTGTCTGAAATAAAAACTACAAAATACTGTTCGTTACCCATTATACATGACTAAGTTTGACCAGTATTTTGGTAAACATAAAAGAATATGTCATGCAATTTAAGATATCAAATTCAGACACAATTCAGAATGGCAAAGGGAAAAGGAATGAGTAGAAAACCAGACTATATATTTTAAGGAGAAAAACTGTAGCAAAAAATGAAAATCAACAACCTAAACAAGAACCTAAAAATGTTCAGTAGAAAATTAGGACAGCAGGGGAAAAAAGAAGAAAAAGAACCTAAAAATGGTTTGCTGACTTGCTGAAGAACCCTATGCCATGTTTATTCATTCGTTCGTTCGTTCGTTCATTCATTCATTCATTCACTCACTTATTTTTTTGAGACAGGGTCATTCCTTCATTCACTCACTTATTTTTTTGAGACAGGGTCTCATTCTGTCGCCTAGGCTGGAGTGCAGGGGTGCAATCATGGCTCACTGCAGCCCTGACCTTTTGGGCTCAAGTGATCCTCCCACCTAATCCTCCCAAGGAACTGGGACTACTGCGCATACCACTATGCCTGGGTAATTTATTGTATTTTTTGTAGAGATAGGGTTTTGCCGTATAGCCCAGGCTAGTCTTAAACTCTTGAGCTCAAGCGATTCGCCCGCCTGGGCCTCCCAAAGTGCTGGGATTATAGCCATTGTGTCCAGCCTATCCTTTTTTGTTTGTTTGTTTGTTTTTGAGACGTGGGCTTGCTCTGTCACCCAGGCTGGAGTGCAGTGGTGCAATCTTGGCTCACAGCAAACTCCGCCTCCCAGGTTCAAGCGATTCTCTTGCCTCAGCCTCCCGAGGCTGGGACTACAGGCCCACGCCACAACACCTGGCTAATGTTTGCATTTTTAGTAGATATGGGGTTTCACCATGTTGGCCAGGGTGGTCTCGAACTCCTGACTTCAAGTTATCCGCCCACCTTGGCATCCCAAAGAGTTGGTGTGGGGAAAGGAAAGAGAGATCAGACTGTTACTGTGTCTATGTAGAAAGAAGTAGACATAAGAGACTCCATTTTGTTCTGTACTAAGAAAAATTCTCCTGCCTTGAGATGCTGTTAATCTGTAACCCTACCCCCAACCCTGTGCTTGCAGAGACATGTGCCATGTTTACTCAAGGTTTAATGGATTTAGGGCTATGCAGGATGTGCTTTGTTAAACAAGTGCTTGAAGGCAGTATGCTTGTTAAAAGTCATCACCACTCTCTAATCTCAAGTACCCAGGGACACAAACACTGGGAAGGCCACAGGGACCTCTGCCTAGGAAAGCCAGGTATCATCCAAGGTTTCGCCCCATGTGATAGTCTGAGATATGGCCTCGTGGGAAGGGAAAGGGGAAAGACCTGACCGTCCCCTAGCCCCAGCCCGTAAAGGGTCTGTGCTGAGGAGGATTAGTAAAAGAGGAAGGCCTCTTTGCAGTTGAGATAAGAGGAAGGCATCTGTCTCCTGCTGGTCCCTGGGCAATGGAATGTCTCAGTGTAAAACCCGATTGAATGTTCTGTTTACTGAGATAGAAGAAAACCGCCTTAGGGCTGGAGGTGAGACATGCTGGTGGCAGTACTGCTCGTTAATGCACCAAGATGCTTATGTAAGTGCGCATCAAAGCGCAGCACCCTTTCTTAACCTTATTTATGACACAGAGACATTTGTTCACATGTTTTCCTGCTGACCCTCTCCTCACTATTACCCTATTGTCCTGCCACATCCCCCTTTCTGAGATGGTAAAGATAATGATCAATAAATACCAAGAGAACTCAGTCTCTCCTCCCACCTGATGAGAGAAACACCCACAGGTGTGGAGGTGCAGGCCCCTTTCAGTTGGGATTATAGGCGTGAACCACTGTGCCTGACCACATCCTGTCCTTTTAAAGGGTATGGATTAAAGGGGTTTGGAGTTTGTAGCAAGAAAATGAATCACCTGAACAGATGAAATTAAATTTTATTTAAGGCTCTGATTCAGTGGCTGTGATCAGACTAGTTTACAAATTTTACCTTAACTGCAAAACCAGTGCTATTGCTTTTGTACCTAATAATTACTAGAAATAAGTTTTTTCTTTTTTCCTGGCAGGTTAAAAAAGAAAGCACTTATTGTTTGATTCTCATCCTTGGGTTTGAACCCTCATGCAAGAAATTGCTTATAAGATGGAAAAGAGAAATGAAAGTAGGCATGTGGAAGGTGTGTAAGTGTGGTAGTAGACCAAACCTCAAACCTAGTGACCAAACAAAGAGAGAGCAGTGGAAGTTCAGAATTTTCTACTTCCATGCCATCTCTGTTTGGGCATGCACACTATGGAATTTTTTAGCAGTCACCACTTGTATGCTTGCTACATACCAGAAATGTAGCTGCTGTACAATAGCACTCTGGATCTTCATAACAATTTATGTTACAGGTAAAGAGCTGTTGATGCCCAGGGTGGTTAAGTAACTCATTCCAAGTTAACCAACTAATCAGCAGCAGAGCCGGGATCTAAACCCAGTTTTCATTCTAGGCCTCTGCTCAGTCCACTCCATGATGCTGCCTCTCACTAGGAGGGACTTGCAGGTTATCAAAGACACCAAAGGCAGTGAAAAGGCACATACAAAGAAAATGAAATAAGCCAAGGACTCGTCAGGATGTCTACAATACTGTCTGTCTGGTGATTGAGGCTCCCTATTTTAAGCAGTTTAATGTCATTTCCTACCTGCAACAGCTCTGCAGCAGCATCTGCAAGACCAAACTCTCTTAGCACTCGAATCTGAATTTCATAGCTGACGGTGGCGCCTTCCCCACAGTTCAGGGCGTAGGCCCTCTGCACCTGCTCCGTGTGCCGCAGTTCCTGCAGTCGTCTGACCATGTCTTTCATAATGAGGAGACGAGGAACTGGAAGGAGAAAAACAGTGGGCAAGCAAAATTCCTGAGCTACACAAAAAATGACCCCGTGAGCCCAAGGGAAAAAAGCATGTATTTCATACCAGAATCTTATACGTTTTTTAGATAGTATTTTAATTTCCTGGGGACATATTCATTTATATATCTCTAATTAGTTTTCAAGGTTTTAAAATTTCACTATGCCCAAAGGCTCTTGATCATACTGAACAGCCTGAGTTGTATTATTTTAGTTTACAGTTCAAATACATTTTTACTTGCATGTATTCTCATCTGAATCTCAGGATATTTCAGAAGTCTTTAAATATATTCATTCTATTATTCAAATAATTTTTTGAGTCCTGACTATGCACGAGGGATTGGACTTGGTTATTAGGGTGTACAGAATGAAACACATGATTCCTCTTCTCAAAAGTTTCTGGCTTAGTGATATGAACTAAACCAGAAGTAAACAAATACAGTATAAGGTCATAAATGCTCCTGGAGAGAAATATGTAAAGGACACTGAGGGACTGGGAGGAAGGGGCACAGCAGCCAAATTGGGGACAGACAAGAAAGACGTCAAGGTGTACACAGAGCAGATTCTTGAAGAATGAAGGGAAACCAGATGGGCAAAAAAAGCTTTCTGAGCAGAAGGACTGGACTGGGTGTGTGTAAAACATGCTGAGACAGCCTGGCAGAAGTGGTTGGCATGGCCAGCAGAACTCAGGGTTCAGAGCTATAAGCAGGAAGAGTGTGAAGAGAGGAGGCAGAAAGATGGCTACTGGCAGATCATGGATAAAGAATTTAAACTGTACCCTGTGCACAACAGGCAGTCACTTTTGCAGGAGGATGACAGGATCAGAGCTGTGAACAAGTGCACTCTGATGTTAATGTAAAATGGGCAGGCATGCTGTGACTGGAAGGCTAAATCAAGCTTGCTGTCTGCCTTTGTAAATAAAGTTTTACTGGAATGTAACTTACCCATTCATTTAGGTACTGTCTATGGCTGTTGTATGGGAGGTGAGTAGACAGAGGCAACAGACTGTATGGCTTACAGAGCCTGAAGTATTTACTATCTGGCCATTTCTGAAAAAAGTATGCCAGCTGACCAGCCGGTGTAAAAGACAGAATTTTGAGTAAGATGAGAGGTGGGAACACTGGTTAGAAACCTGAACTAGGGCTTAGCTGTAGGGCTGGAGAGGGGATGGAGTCTATGAATATTTATGAGAGAAACTGACTAGAGCAGTGATTATTATTTTTTAGGGATAAAAGGAACTAGCATTTACTGAGTGCTTACTTTGTGCCAGGCAAACTCCTGTGCATATTATTCATGGTGCTTCATTAAATCCTCACAATTCTAGAAAGGAGGTATGAGCCCCAATTCATGGATGAGGAAATTAATGTTCAGGAAAGAAAATATTAATACCATGTCCAAAGTCATACAAAGTAACAGAGCCAGTATATGAGCCCTCTAATCCTCTGCAACAAGCTATCTATCCTTTCACGAATGTGGTGGGCAGGGAAGTAAGCAGCAGCCAGGATGCTACCAGAACAGGGCCATATCTCATTAGCTAAACAATAGAGAGACAAGCCTTATTTTTCTGAGCATATTTACTTGAGAATGTCTAGACTTTTGAGATTAAGTTCTAAGATTAAATTATGCTGATTTTCAACTGCAGTAACTCAAGCCTAAAAAGCCAGGCTAATTAGCAAAGCTTCAAAATCTGCATAAATCAGCTAAAGAAATAGTTCTCTTCATGCTTTTAACTAATGTATATTTCAAGTAAATATGCAGTGGCCAAATTTGATAAGGTAACAACTGAAGAAAGTCATTAGCCCCAGAAAAAAATATATGTATTCAATTAAAAGTTCTGTCACTATGTCTTTTATGCATCTTTAATTACAATAGACATTTATAAGCAGAAATAAATATTGCGATAATGTGGTGGTTTTTATTTTGAATCTTGCAATGACAATTAGCAAGAGTTACAAGTTCCTGACCACCAGATCACTGTTGCTTTTTTTAGACTTCTTTGGTTAAAGTAAACATTTATTGATGCTCAAACGTTTTTGGACGTGACAGTTATACTCTGATCGATGGCCAATTCCCCTAAAGTCATAAGACATAAACCTGTGCTACAGTAAACTTCCCAGAGCAGAGCTTGGGAAATTGGATCTCTAGGAAACCCACAGTGATCACATTTTGGAAGGCCACAGACTCAAAGGTATAATAGGCTAGAAAGGCCACAGACTCAAAGGTATAATAGTGCATTTAACCCTCCCAAAGGGTCTTATAACCTGAGAAATACCCTATAGTGATAAAAAAAACAAACAAAGAAAACCACACAAACTTAATTCCTCTAAACCAGTGGTTCTCAAAATGGGTGACTTTGTCCCACAAGGCACAACTGGCAATGTCTAGAAACATAAAAATGTTTCCAAAAGGTTTTCGCAGAGGTGTGCATGCATGCACATATGTGCTCCTAGCATTTAGTGAGTACAGGCCAAGGATGCAGCTGACCACCCTACAAAGCACAGGACAGCTCTCCATTAACAGAATAATCCAGCCGCACACGTCAGTAAGACCAAGGCTGAGAAACTCAAGGGTAAACTGACAAACTCTATACACTTAGTAATACAAAACAAAATATAAAGCAAAAGTTTTGGCTTAAAAGTATTTATTCTTTAAGGTGAACAAGGCATAAAGGGTATTGAAATGTGGAGAGAATTAGCATATACAGAGGGGTTCAAACATCAGCAATTTCAAAAAATAATAAGATTATTCATTTAAATATAAACACCCAATATACTGCCTTACCTGGAATTTCGTTGGCTACAACTGAAGGAGGGCTTGACTGGTTGCTGCTGATCTGCTGGTGGCTGATCATGTGACAACACTGAGGCACGGCATTATTGACCATGTAGAGCGTGTCTGGCACATTGGACATCCTAACCATTCGCAAGCGCACAAGATCCGTTTGTTCCACCATCATCTCATCCAGCACTGACTGAAATAATCATTCAGTGTTAACAAAATCAGTCAACCTCCCTCTGTTAAATCACATTTGAAGGAAGATTATTACTTTCATCAAATAAAAAGGGAATTAATTTATTTCTATTTTATAAATGTTAATATTAGTGGTGAAACAAAGTTCCCCTACATCTTTAACTTTTAACGACTCTTTCAGCAGCATCTTTGAAAAGACATAACCACCTTTTGAAAAGTCTGCTTTTAATTAGAAGTATTTGAAATGTGAAGGATATAAAATTAATCAGAAATAAATTACACATAATATTATAATAAAGAAAACAATGTATACATGTGCTAAATAACAAAGCCAACAAAGTGCTCGAAATACAAATACTGAAGATTGATAATCAGGGCCAGGCGTGGTGACTCACGCTTGTAATCCCAGCACTTTGGGAGGCTGAGGTGGGTAGATCACTTGAGGTCAGGAGTTCAAGACCAGTCTGGCCAACAAGGTGAAACTCCATCTCCATGAAACATGTAAAAATTAGCCGGATGTGGTGGCGGGTGCCTATCATCCCAGCTACTCGAGAGGCTGAGGCAGGAGAACTGCTTGAACTTGGGAGGAGAAGGATGAAGTAAGCCGAGATCTCACCACTGCACTCCAGCCTGGGTGACAAGAGTGAAACTCCGTCTTTAAAGAAAAAAAAAAAAAAAAAAAAAAAGATTGATAATCAATTGAAGAGACCTATAAACAAACCAATTTTTCTTTTTTGAAGAAAAAAGAAAAATGTTGCCTGGGCTGGAGTGCAGTGGCGCCATTATGGCTCATTGCAGTCCTGACCTCCCAGGCTCAAGAAACCCTCCCACTTCAAGTCTCTTGAGTAGCTGGGACCGCAACAGCACACCACCACACCTGGCTAATTTTTATTTATTTATTTTTATTTTTTGTAGAGACAGGGTCTCACTAGGTTGCCCAGGCTGGTTTTGAACTCCTGGACTCAAGTGATCTTCCTGCTTCAGCCTCCCAAAGTGCTGAGATTACAGGTGTAAGCCACCACACCTGGTCTAAAAATGAGAAACATTATGAGGCAACTTGATTGTATACTCATTGAGTATACACACTGTTTGGTCTGTTAAATTTATTTCAGAAAGCTTAATAGTGATTTCTTACTTTCAAAGACTATCAGTTCCTCAAGAGGCCACTCAGTTTTTTTTTTTTTTTTGAAGACTGGTTCTTACTCTGTCGCCCAGGTTGGAGTGCAGTGGCCTAATCACGGCTCACTGTGCAGCCTTTGCCTCCCAGGCTCAGGTGATTCTCCGAAATGAGCCTCCTGAGTAGCAGAAATCAGGGTGCACACCACCACAACTGGCTAAATTTTTCCTTTTAGTGTTTGGTAGAGATGGGGTTTTACCATGTTGCCCAGGATGGACACCTGAAAGTTCTTATGGCTGAACATCTAATAAAAATTAGATGTTTCATTTTCACATTATCATATTTTCTCAGACAGTTTTTCATGTTACAATATACATAATGCCAACTAGTTACTTAACAGGCCTGAATTTTTTTCTTACTTTGTGCATTTATTCTAAAACTAAACATAATTCCCAACGGTCAGGTATTACAGAAATATGTTACAAGAGGTCGTGGCATTCCTTTAATTTACAAAGGAAGTCAAAGAGTGGGCAATCTTCTTTCAGAACATTTCCCCCATCCTCAAGATCACAACATAGTGACAACCATTTTCAGCAAGTGGTAACAATTTGCAAGGCAATTAAGTTAACAATTTGCAAGGCAACTAAAATGAGAAAAATATAAAATGCATTTTAACATAACCTAAGTTTTAAAAACATGCTTAATTAAAATTAAACATTTCAGAAAACTATTCTGTTGAGTAGTCAAACTAGAACTTACTTTCATTTTCCCTATTGTTGAAAATATAGGCTATTTCCAAATATTTAAGTAATACTACAATGAATCACTTTGTGCATATGGTTTGTAATAAAGTAGTCTACTATCTTCAAATGGTTTTCATTACCTTTGCTTCTTCCACATAGGGAGAGAAGAGTCGAGGACGAACATAGATGCCAGCATTTTTTTGCCGCAACCAGGCATTTGACTTTCCGCCTTCTGTTGTAGGAAGCATATCTGATGGAGGAGTACTAATCAAGCCTCTTTTCATCTAAAAAGAAAATTTTTTTAGATAGCAATCTGTGTAGTACTACAATACTACAAAGATAAATAAAAATATTTATAACTGTAAATACAAATATGCAACTTTATCATTTAAATAAAAATTTAGAAATGTATATGAAATTTAGAAATACCTCAAATTTTTTTTTTTTTGAGACGGAGTCTCATTCTGTCGCCCAGGTTGGAGTCCAGTGGCATGATCTCGGCTCACTGCTACCTCCATCTCCCGGATTCAAGTGATTCTCCTGCCTCAGCCTCTCGAGTAGCTGGGATTACAGGTGCGCACCACCACGCCTGGCTAATTTTTTGTATTTTTAGTAGAGACGGGGTTTCACCATGTTGGTCAGGCTGGTCTTGAACTCCTGACCTTGTGATCTGCCCGCCTCGGCCTCCCAAAGTGCTGGGATTACAGGCATGAGCCACTGCACCCGGCAAAATACCTCAAATTTTTAATAATATTTAAAAGATTTGCAATAAAAAGATACCATAATTTCCCATTTTACCCTAAATAGAGGAATATTTTTAAAAACAAGAGATATATTAATTAAAATGTAGTAAGTTGGACTAAAGATCAGAACTCTTAATGAAAACCAATTTTTTTTTTCTTTACTCATCTAGGAACAAATTCATTTCCCACCCAACTCCCCAAGACAAAACGAGAACACTGACATGGGCCTACATCTACAGTACAAGGATACAGGAAGGCTAGCACAGCACTTAGCAACACAGGCTCTGGGGAAGGCAGATGTAGTTCAAACTTCAACTCCTGCATTTAATAGCCATGTGACCATGGACATCTCCTTTACCTGGGCTTCACTTTACGGGGCTCCTGTATGGCCCTGGGGGCAAGGCAGTGCACAGCTAAGTAAATGAGGTATCCCCGTTGTTTCCTGACTGATGCCAGGAGCATCTGTATCAAGTACCTTCAGTTCCTAAGGTGGTGTGAGGGTTAAATGAAGGCAATGCAGATGAAAGCACTTGGCACAGTGCTTAGCACACACACTAAGAGAGCATGAAAGTTAACAGCCATTATTAGCAAACCTGTGTTGGGGACTTATGATGTGTTAGCCACGGAACTAAGAGCAGAGGTATGTATTTCGTAACCAAAGTTCTAAAATACTTTTCTAAACTACATACAGGGTTCAATTTGATTTGAGTACCAGGTTTTAAACAAAACCAAAAGTTGTTTCTCCAATATTACTCTCGTTAACTATAATCAACAGCTGCATTAGTTAAAATCACTTTTAACTAGTAAAATACAGCATCATCTAGTATTTAGAAAATAGAGAAAAAAAAAGTCAATACTTTTATTACAACTGTAATGTTGATATATTTCCTTCCAGTCTTTTCTTTTTTATTTTTATTTTTTTGAGACAGGGTCTCACTCTGATGCCCAGGCTGGAGGGCAGTGGCGAGATCTCAGCTCACTGCAACCTCTGCCTCCTGGGCTCAAGCAATTCTCTCATCTCGGCTTCTCAAGTAGCTGGGACTACAGATGCATGCCACCATGCCTGGCTAATTTTTGTATTTTTTGGTAGAGACAGTGTTTCACCATGTTGGCCAGGCTGGTCTCGAACTCCTGAACTCAAGTGATCTGCCTGTCTTGGCCTCTGAAAGTGCTGGGATTACAGGCACCTGGCAGAGTCTTTACCAAACAAGTTTTACATAGTTGAATTTGAGAATACATAAAAATACATACTTTGCATCATCCTTTTTTTCTCCTTCTTTTGTTTGATAGAGTCTTGTTCTGTCACCCAGGCTGGAGTGCAGTGGCACAATCTTGGCTTGCCTCTGGGTTCAAGCAATTCTTGTGCCTCAGCCTCCTGAGCAGCTGGGATTAACGGAGTGTGCCACCACGCCCGGCTAATTTTTGTATTTTTTAGTACAGACAGGGTTTCACTATGATGGCCAGGCTGGTCTTGAACTCCTGACCTCAGGTGATCCATCCACCTTGGTCTTCCAAAGTGCTGGGATTAAAGGTGTGAGCCATCGCGCCCGGCCACTATACAGTCTTTATAACAACTGTTCAGGGGAGCAAAATATTCTGCTGTGTAGTGGTAGTATAACTACTACCTCAACAGGTGAAAAAATGGTAACTGTTTTATTTTGCTTTCTCTGGTGTGTGTGTGTAATTAGTGAGACTGAATTTTTTTTTCTAATCAGAATCCACAAATATTTAAATTTTATTTTAATTTATTTTTATTAGTGCTCCTTGTGGAAGCAGGGTTACCCCACAGGCAGTATGCCCAGAGTAGCCCATAAATACTTCTTGAAAACAATACTGTTTTCTTCTAGTTCTTTCATGTTTCAATTTAGTATTTAATTTTTCAATCTAACAAGGATTAATTTTATGTGCCAGTGAAACAACAGTTTAACTTTCAATGAATTTCTTCTTCTGTTAATCAGTTAATCTAGCACCACACTGACTTGTGATAGTTCGTTTATTATTATGTTTTCTGTTTTTTTTTTTTTTTTTTTTCCTTTTCTTCCTTGAGTCAGGGTCTCATTCTGTTGGCTGATTATGGCTCATGGCAGCCTTGACCTCCTGGGCTCAAGTGATTGTCCTGCTCAGCCTCCCAAGTAGCTGGGACTACAGGCACACACCACCGCACCTGGCTAATTTCTGTGAAATTTTTTTGTAGAGATGGGGTCTTGCCATGTTGCCCAGGCTGATGTTGAACTCCTGGGCTCAAGTGATCTGTCCGCCTTGGCCTCCCAGAGTGCTGGGATTAAAAGCAAGTGCTACTCTGCCCATCCAGTTTAATTCTTACATTAACTAAGACTTTTTTCTCGACAATTTTGTCTGCTATGCTAGAATCACAGATAAAATATTAACATTTTAAAATGTTTTATGTTTTAGATGCTATCCCTTCTTATGTCCTTTTAAAAGAAGTTATAAAAATTTCTCATGAGTTGTTTTTCCAGATGACTTTTATAATGTTCCTGTGCAGTTTAAAAAAAACCCGTTATGACGTTTATAAGCACTACATTAAGTCGATAAGTCAATGTGTTAAGAACTAATATTTATAAAATTTACTTTTCCCATCCACAAATTCGGGCAATTCTATTAATTTTTTTTTTTTTTTTTTGAGATGGAGTCTCGCTCTGTCACCCAGGCTGGAGTGTAGTGGCTCGATCTCGGCTCACTGCAACCTCCACCTCCCGGGTTCAAGAAATTCCCCTGCCTCAGTCTCCCAAGTAGCTGGGATTATAGGCATACACCACCATGCCTGGCTAATTTTTGTATGTTTAGTAGAGACGGGGTTCCACCATGTTGGTGAGGCTGATCTCAAACTCCTGACCTCAGGTGATCCACCCGCCTTGGCCTCCCAAAGTGCTGGGATTACAGGAGTGAGCCACTACACCCAGCCAATTCTATTAATTTTTTAAAAATTCACTGTTTAAAAATTATGAAAGTAATAAGATGAGCTGTATTAATTTTCAGGTCCATCCATTCTTTTTCTATTGAGCCAATCCCTCTACTCCACTGCTCTCTGATTCATTGCTGTTCTTGAAGACTCTCCAAAGGTAATTTCTACCTTTTCCTTTTTGAATAAGGGTCTACTTGATCTAGACTTAAATGACGGAATTAACTCTGCTAGAAATAATGCGCTTGCATGAGTAAGACCTATTTACCCACTTGACTCTCATTCACCGAACATTTTAACTGTACTATGTGAGAGACACAGGGGACACAACATCGCACACAACAGACATCTGTCTGTCCTCACAGAATTACAGCTTCACAATACTCTGTTAGTACTAGAAATTATTTACAATGAATAAAAACATACGCCTGGCATTCTTCTTTTCATGAAAGGAATACATGGAGAAAAATACTTACTGCATCACTTAAGACTTCACTGCTTATAGGTAAGATGTGTTCAATTCGCACAAAAGGTAAGAGAGAAGAAAGGATCTCTCTGAGCTCTTCCATGTCCAGGTCCCGTCTTTTTACACCTCTTTTGTTCACACTATGGGCAGTGCCACTCAGTAAGTTTGGCTCTACAAGACAGAAAATGAAAAGTTTCCAACCAAATCCAAATGTTCTGAGACAGGTTTGCTTTGTTCTCTAGCACATACACCAACAGTACCACTCTATAGACTTATGTGCCTCTGCTTTAAAAAGGGTTATAAATCAATTATTTTTCTTTCATAAGATGTTTAATAGGGATGTTCTTGGATAAAGAAAAAGCATGGTATCAACAATATAATAAAATTATTTTATCACTGCTCTGCAATAAAGAATAAAGGATTCCTTTCTATAGCCTAACTCAAAAGAGAAAAGATGACAATCTACTAACATCTAATTTTATCAAGAGCTTTTCAAAAAGCTTTCTTACTTTTGTGACCAGTTTTTAGTAGTATAAGGTCACTGAAGGGCACATGCCATTTCCGGTCACTGTAGGTTATCAGTATGCTCATTAGCCTACATATGTGTAACAGTAATTTAACAATGTGTTAATCACCTGGCGTTTGAAGCGGCAAAGCCGAATGTGCTTTATTTAGTTTTAAGATTCTTATGAAAATCTCCCAAATTTCCATAATATGGGAATATTACTGCATAAAAGTAGACCCTTTGATCTTTGACATGTAATATATGTCCACAGTCCAGGGCAGAGAATGATTGCTTCACTGGGCATTAGTGAATGACAATCTGAAATACGTATGCTTATGATATTGAGGTGGGAAGAAAAATTACATAATTTGGAAATCTTTAATCATGTCTTTAGGGGTCTGTAATTTTTTTCTTAAAAAAATTAACACAGAATAAGATAACACAGAATAAGATCTTTATCATTCATAAATATAACTGTTGGATTTTTTTCAAATATTCTACAAGAAAACTGATATCTTCCTTAATTCATGTGTGTGTGTGTGTGTGTGTGAGTGTGAGAGAGAGACAGAGAGAGAGATTGTCTTTGAGAAGCTAAGTTTTGTGGATTCATTCAGAATAAAATTGTTAACTGTGTAGAAAAGAATTGTTTTTTTTTTTCCCTTGCCTAGCTATGATTTAGTTTCATACTTATTTAAGGCATTTTGCTTTTCAAAATATGTTTTTTTTTCTTAAAGTAGTGACATCCATTTTCATATAAAATCTTACACGAAACCCCCAAATATGTGACAGGTAAGGGCAGAATCCTTCTGTATAAAACTGACTGAAACAAAGCTATGGCCTGGCTCACCTTGCTTCCTTCTCATCCCTAACCCAGTTTGGAAACTACCTTTTATTTATTTTTTTATTATTATTTTTTAAGACGGAGTCTTGCTCTGTTGCCCAGGCTAGAAGGCAGTGGCATGATCTCGGCTCACTGCAACCTCCACCTCCCGGGTTCAAGCGATTCTCCTGCCTCAGCTTCCTGAGTAGCTGGGATTACAGGCGCTCGCCACCACACTCAGCTAATTTTTGTATTTGTAGTAGAGATGGGGTTTCACCATGTTGGCTAGGCTGGTCTGGAACATCTGACCTCATGATCCACCTACCTTGGCCTCCTAAAGTGCTGGGATTACATGCGTGAGCCACCATGCCTTGCCTAGAAACTATTTTTCTAAGGAAAATTTTAACCCTTAAGGATGCTTGTTATCTGCCCCAAATAAATGAAATTTCATCACCACCAACTTTACATCAATGAACAAGCTTATGGGCTATAACATTTACACAGAGTTATATACAATCGGTTCTTGTTATCTCGAGTAGTTATAAAGTCAACACAAACAATGAATCAGTGAATACTGAGCTCTTGTTCATAGGGAAAACACAGAGTTAGGTTCCTGTGAGCCTCTGGGCACAACATTTTTGTCAAATGATTAAGGCAGAACCTTGTTTTATGTGTTTCTGTTTAAAGACTATTTAATGTATGTGGCTGATTCATTAACACTAACCTCATGACCAACAGCACTGTAACTCACGCCTGAATGAAGCTCATCTAACCCATGTATTGTCTCTGTAAGGCACACCACAGCCTTCTTGTTCTCAGGAACACTAGACAGCACTTCATACTACACCTGGGGGCCATCTTAAACAGTGAGATCACGAAAACACAAAAATGTAAAACGTGGCACTTGGTAACATCTGAAACAAGAAGGCAGAGTGCCTCTGTCTTGTTAGAACTCAGCTGGGAATGTGCTTGTTGGGAGATGAAGCTTTTTGCTACTTCATGCATGTCCAGGAATGACCATGAAAGTACCACCAGTATTGATTTTGGGGTTACAAATAAATTTTAGTGACTAGGTAAGTTGACAAATATAAAAGCCACGAATGAGAACTAATTGTATACTGGCATTTAAAATTCTTTCTAAATCAATTGTAATGGTTTTCATATTTAAAAAAATTCATAACTTGCTGGGCATGGTGGATCATCTGAGGTCAGGAGTTTGAGAACAGCCTGGCCAACATGGCAAAACTCTGTCTCTACTAAAAATAAGGAAAATTAGCCGTGCGTGATGGCATGTGCCTATAATCCCAGCTACTCAAGAGGCTGAGGCAGGAGAATAGCTTGAACCTGGGAGGCAGAGGTTGCAGTGAGCCAAGATTGCACCACTGTACTCCAGCCTGGGAGACAGAGCAAGACTCCGTCTCCAAAAAAAAAAATTCATAACTTTGCTGCTCTCTGAAATACAATTTTAAAAATAAAAATAAAAAAAAAATCAAATCTGAGAATTGCTAAAGGTTTTTGCCAGCCACAGAAAAGAATTGGAGAAATAAAATAGAAGGACTGCTTTTGTTCCCTAGAGCTTGGATAGTAGCATATTAAAGAAACACCATAAAAAGGCTTAAAGGCAGGTTTAGCACAACATTTTTTATATTTAAAAATGTGACAAAACAACTCTATAAATGTACTAAAATCCACTGACTTGAACACTTTAAACCAGTGAACTTTTAAGATATGTAAATTATATCTAAATAAAGCTATCGAAAGGTGACAGAAAAGGGAAATCTGTATTTAATTTTTCTAATTAAAAATTTTAAATTTAGGTTCAGTACATAAAGGAACACAATGATGTTTGAGGGAAGAACAGGTGGGTGGGCTAACCCTAGACACAAACAAAAGACTGCTGTAGAATCATAAATTTCCAAAGTTGAAAGCCCAGCCTCCGACACATGATGCTTCCTTCTCTTCTGCAGTGACCCCACTGGGAGGTCATTCAGAAGTATTATTTGTTTCTCTTTTACCTTCCACAACATTTCTCTTTTTTTGAGACAAAATTTTGCTCGTTGCTCAGGCTGGAGTGCAATGGCGCAATCTCGGCTCACCATAACCTCCGCCCCACGGGTTCAAGTGATTCTCCTGCCTCAGCTTCCCAGGTAGCAGGGATTATAGGCATGCACCACCACGCCTGGCTAATTTTTTTTACTTTTAGTAGAGACGGGGTTTCTCTATGTCGGTCAGGCTGGTCTCGAACTTCCAACCTCAGGTGATCCACCCGCCTCGGCCTCCCAAAGTGCTGGGATGACAGGCGTGAGCCACTGCGCCTGGCCTACTTTTTTTTTTTTTTTTTTTTGAGACGGAGTCTCGCTCTGTCACCCAGGCTGGAGTGCAGTGGCGCGATCTCGGCTCCCTGCAAGCTCCGCCTCGCGGGTTCACACCATTCTCCTGCCTCAGCCTCCAGAGTAGCTGGGACTACAGGCGCCCGCCACCGCGCCCAGCTAAGTTTTTGTATTTTTAGTAGAGACAGGGTTTCACTGTGGTCTCGATCTCCTGACCTCGTGATCTGCCTGCCTCAGTCTCCCAAAGTGCTGGGATTACAGGCATGAGCCACCGCGCCCGGCCTACTTTCTACAACATTTAAAAATAAACAATGAATGTTTTTTCATTTGTACTGTTTTTTTTTTTTTTTTGAGTCTTGCTCTGTTACCCATGTGGAGTGCAGTAGTGCAATCTCAGCTCACTGCAACCTCTGCCTCCCAGGTTCAAGTGATTCTCACGCCTCAGTCTTCGACTAGCTGGGAGTACAGGCATGTGCCACCACTTCCCACTAATTTTTGTATTTTTAGTACAGGTGGGATTCTGCCATGTTGGCCAGGCTAGTCTCAGACTCCTGACCTCAGGTCAGCCTGTACTCACATTTTTAAATTGAGGTTAAAATTCACATAACACAAAATTTATTTAAAACATTTTAAAGCGTACCATTCAGTGGTTCTTACTATACTCTTATTGTTGTGTAACCATCAACACTAATTCCACATTTTCATCATTATGCTTTTGTAACACTTTAGTCATTATATGAAATTATATTAAATTTTTCATTCTAATACTTCCATGAATCAGTCAACATGTTTTATTAAGCACCTAAGAACATAATAATAAAAAGTATCCTTTTAAAGCTGCAAAATAAGACTTTCTGATATATTTTATTTATTTATTTATTTATTTATTTATTTATTTATTTATTTTGAGACGGAGTCTTGCTCTGTCGCCCAGGCTGGAGTGCAGTGGCCGGATCTCAGCTCACTGCAAGCTCCGCCTCCCGGGTTTACGCCATTCTCCTGCCTCAGCCTCCCAAGTAGCTGGGACTACAGGCGCCCGCCACCACGCCCGGCTAATTTTTTGTATTTTTAGTAGAGACGGGGTTTCACTATGTTAGCCAGGATGGTCTCGATCTCCTGACCTTGTGATCTGCCCGTCTCGGCCTCCCAAAGTGCTGGGATCACAGGCTTGAGCCACCACGCCCAGCCTGATATATTTATTTTAATAAACTATACCCTGTCCACTAAAGAATTTTGCCGACGGTAAAAACTTCCATTTTCACCAGGCAACAGTGTCAGTTTTCAAGACTGATGTGCGGCATGCATTTCTGTAAGCTGGGAATGTAAGAACCACCAAAAATTTACACAAGGTAACTAGCGCAAGCTAATTTTCTGAGCTTACCTCTATCTGCTATTCTTTTCATCAACTGATGCTCTCCCCATTTAATCAGATATTTAAGGATATCTTGTTCACTTGCCTGTAATAAAAAATGGTTTATATTTATTTTAGTGAAATTAGATAAGTGGTTAATTTCATTAAGGACTTTTCGTAAGTGGGAAATACAGCACGCAACTTACCATGTTTCACTCTTTCCATTGGCTGAAGTTTTAGTGTTAAATCTGTGGTCCATCGACAGGAAATACACAAGACTGTATTACATATATTTTATCCAGTAACCTCACTCTTGGCTCCAACTAATTTTTAAATTTCATTTCTATCTTCTTTTTCTGTAATCTGCTCCCTTCCTATTTTATTTTTTCATTTAAATTTTTCCTTTTGAGATGGAGTTGCACTCTATTGCCCAGGCTGGAGTGCAACAGTGCCATCATGGGTCTCTGCAGCCTCAACCTCCTGGGCTCAAGGGATTCTCCCCATCTCAGCCTCCTGAGCAGCTGGGACTACAGGTGTGTGCCACCACACCCAGTTAATTTCTTTTTTTTTTTTTGAGATGGAGTCTCGTGCTGTTGCCCAGGCTGGAGTGCAGTGGCGTGATCTTGGCTCAATGCAAGCACCGCCTCCTGGGTTCACGCTATTCTCCTGTCTCAGTCTCCTGGGTACCTGGGACTACAGGCACCTGCCACAATGTCTGGTTTTTGTATTTTTAGTAGAGATGCGGTTTCACCTTGTTAGCCAGGATGCTCTCGATCTCCTGACCTTGTGATCCACCCAACTCAGCCTCCCAAGTGGCTAATTTTTAAAAAATTTTTTGTAGAGATGGGGTCCTACCTGCTGCCGAGGCTGGTCTCACACTCCTGGGCTCAAGCAACCCACTTCCTATTTTAAATTTATTTTATCTTACTATGTGGTTTCTATAAAGCTGCCTTAAATTCTCTTTTGGAAGAAAACACAGATAAGTAAATGAAAGTATAAGTATAGGGTATAGGCAGAGTAACTACTAACTCCTGGAGGGACAGGAAAAACAAGTCAGTCAACTTGTTTTTGCAAAAGAAACTAAAATCTCTACAAGGTATTTTACTGGTTGGTGAAGCACAATCTGTGAAATGGCAATGTATCCCTCATTTCTTTGTATTTTATTTAAAATCTTAGAGCAAATCTAGGCTGCTCTCCATTTTTTTTTTTTAAATACTTTCTAAGAAGGAATGCAAAGCTCCTAAAGCAATAATCTAAGAAAACTAACTTCTTTTTTTTTTTTTTTTTGAGACGGAGTCTCGCTGTGTCTCCCAGGCTGGAGTGCAGTGGCGTGATCTCGGCTCACTGCAAGCTCCGCCTCCCGGGTTCACGCCATTCTCCCGCCTCAGCCTCCCAAGTAGCTGAGACTACAGGCGCCCGCCACCACGCCCGGCTAGTTTTTTGTATTTTTAGTAGAGACGGGGTTTCACCATGTTAGCCAGGATAGTCTCGATCTCCTGACCTCGTGATCCACCCGCCTCGGCCTCCCAAAGTGCTGGGATTACAGGCTTGAGCCACCGCGCCCGGCCGAAAACTAACAACTTCTAACACAAACATAAAGCATCCAGTTTTGATCAGGACAATGAGACGAGGTTAATGAACAAAGATTCTCCATAAATCAAGCCCAAGTATGACATCTGTACTGCAATCAAAGCAACAAAGGAAAAGCACAGATGCTGAGTGTATTATTTAACTCTCCACTGCATTTCTGACTAAAACGGTAGCATTTTATCATTTTTCTAGTACAAATACAAAGAAACAGGAAGTGGCTCAATGGGTTTATGTCTTTAATAGCATTAAAACAGTTGTACAGTTTTTAGCATAAAATTCATACAGCCAATGGAAAAAAATTAAGCTTGAATATACTTTGCCTGCAAGTATTTTCTGTAATATATAAAATCTATTATTAATTTAAATTTCCAAATTAAATTGACATTTAAGTCAAGAACACAAGAATCTGCTAAAAACTACTTCTGCTTAAAAACAAGTAGTTGAAAACATTACCATGCTTTGGAAGAATACATGCGCTGAGTTTTGATAACCATCTGAGCAGATCAGAAAGTGAACACTATTTTTACTTTGTGCTGCTGAAGCTACTGTCTACAGTCTAAGTATGGGATGCTCCACCAAAAGTAAGAAACCACCATACACAAGCTACATTAGTAGAAGTCAAGAAAATCACTGTTGGGATGTGCTTCTGACCTTGCCTACTGCCCCAATCTCTCTTTGGTGCATCTGGCTGGGACCTGGGCTTGTTCAGTGTTGAGTCATGGCAGCAGGGTAATGAAGAGCTAGTGAGACAGAAGGCTTTTGTTGTACAACTATGAAGGGGGCAGTTCCTGTGTGGTTTGATCACAGCCTGTTTCTCTTCCCCTGCCCTACCCTACATGGAAGAGTAATAGAGCATAGATGGATTTTTTTGGTGCACATATGAATGACAATGAGTTTGAGAGGTGTTTAAATGATTACCTGTAGGTAGTCAGACTGGATAGCAGTAAGCAGATGGTCTTTGCTGAGTTCATAAAAAACATCCGAAGTCATGACCTGGGAAAATTCCTCACAGAGGAAATGTAAAGCTTGTCGGTGCACCCATTTAGAGCCATATGGATGAGAACTCCACTTGAGGATGGCAATTAAGGTATCTAATGAGATGCTCTCAGCAATGATATCCTCACAGCCTAAAAGAGAAGGCAAATACTTCTTGAGATTAATCATAAATATTACTTATTGAACATTAGTGTGCTAGGCACTATATTTAAAAGTCACAACAGCAAAAAAGAACTCAAGGAGATAAATAAAATCTCATGAAAATCACCAAAACTTGGTGGGATGGGTTAACAATAGACTATGGCATCTATAGAAAATCTGCTGCCTTACAGAGACGGATCTAGAGAAAAAGGCAGAGAATCGTCCCAAGTTCAAGATAATAAACATCTATGTGCAAATCCAACAATGTGAGTAAGACAGTATAGAGGAAGACATTGGACCAAAGGGGAAAGAAGAGTAGGCAAAAAGGCTGCAGTGGTGGAAACTGGCTAGAGGAAGGATGTGGATGACACCTGACTGATGAGAGAACGCACACCTCAGAATAAGGTAGGTGGGCTGCCGGCTATGCAGACATCCACTCTTTGTATGAAAACATAGCACCTTGCATTGTTGACAGTTTAATCCTTCAGAAAACAGACAAAATACATCTGAGTTTAGTTCTGGCAAACCTGAAAAAGGAAGTGAAAAGGACCAGGATCCTGGAGAAAGCAACTATGGCATTTCAAGAATTCAAGGAAGAAAAGAAAACCTAAGGAGACTCAACTCTCCTCCTCAGGAAAGATCATTTCAAAACATAAAGATAAAATATAAGTAAAAATCTGAGTGACAAAGATTATGGGAGTGAAAATGCCTAAAGTTGAACAGAAATTTTTCATTAAGCTTACTATAAAACAAAAAACAATCCTGATAATGTGAAAACAAACAAACAAACAAACAAAAACAGGCGTTTAAACACCACCACCAGGCCGGGCGCACTGGCTCACGCTTGTAATCTGAGCACTCTGGGAGGCCAAGGCAGGCAGATCACCTAAGGTCAGGAGTTCAAGATCAGTCTGGCCAACATGGTGAAACCCAGTCTCTATTAAAGATACAAAAATTAGTTAGGCATCCTGTAATCCCAGCTACTAGGGAGGCTGAGGCAGGAGAATCGCTTGAACTCGAGAGGTGGAGGTTGCAGTGAGCCGAAATCGTGCCACTACACTCCAGCCTGGGAGACAAAGTAAGACTCTGTCTCAAAATTAAATTAAATTAAATTAAACAAACACCACCAAAAATATGGATACACAGAAAGGGCATAAGTGAACTCCAGAGACTTCTAAAGTTCAAAGCTATTTGTGAAACCATGAAAGGTGTAAAGATAAAGGGAGTAAATCCCACTTTGAAGTGACAGAAGATAATGAGTAGCAATACAGAGTCTACAAAAAGTAATCCCTCATTCCCTTTTCTGATATGGTACCAGATGAGAAGAAATATCATAGATAACTGTATAACTTGATTTCCACAAAGCATTTAGAAAATATTTCATGATGCTGCTAAACTGTAAGCACCACAAGATAGGGACTGCTATCTTCAATGTATTCCTAGCACTTGTGCTAAATAAAAACGCGTTGAATGTACAAATGAGATCTTTGCAGATAAGATGAAGAGACAGGGGATGGGATGACAGGGCAGTGGTTAACAGAACCATTCATAAATAGCACTGATTAACTTGATGCATGGAGTGGGAAGTTGGTTTTTGCCATGTTTATCAAGAACTTTGGGTCAGGTGCAGTGGCTCGCGCCTGTAATCCCAGCACTTTGGGACGCTGAGGCGGGTGGATCACCTGAGGTCAGGAGTTTGAGATCAGCTTGGCCAACATGGTAAAAACCCATCTCTACTAAAAATACAAAAATCAGCTGGGTATGGTGGCACATACCTGTAATCCCAGCTACTCAGGAGGCTGAGGCAGGAGAATTGCTTGAACCCAGGAAGTGGAGGTTGCAGTGAGCTGAGATCACACCACTGCACTCCAGCCTGGGTGACAGAGTGAGACCCTGTCTCAAAAACAAACAAACAAAAACCTTGGATAATGATGTGGAAAGTATGTTTCAAAATCTTCAGATAACCCCAAACTTGGAAACACAGTTAAAACCACACTGCATAGCAGAATCATAATTGCCTAAAAAGACTGATCAAAATGAAGTTGAAATATAACTAGGAGAATTAGTTCTACATTTAAGAAATCGATTGCACAGCAGATGATGGTTGGCTTAACTAGAACTATATAAAATATCTGGGTTTTTTTTAACTGAATGAATGCAAAATGTGACATGGGTGTTATAGATCTGAATCTATCTCAGGCTTTTCAGGTACAAGCATCCAGCTGTAATCAAAGGACTAATGTAGCTGCTTTCTGCGGAGTGCTGTGTTGTTCTGGGCCCCGTGGGTCAGTTTAGATGAGCACTGACCAAACTGCAAGAGTCTCAGGAGGGCGAGGGAATAGTAGAGAGTTTGCAACTTATCACAGGAGAAAAGCTCCAAGCAAGAGATTATTTGAGTTATGTAAGAGAATCCTGAGGAGAGACATAAGAGCTGTCTTTAAATGCCTCTTCATGAGGCAGAGGAGAAATAACTGATTTATCCGTTGTTCCCAGGAAACAGACAGATGTTAAAAGCAGGGAGATTTTGGTTCAATGATAAGAAATTTCTAACAATTAGAATTTCCATCCTCTTCTCCCATCAAAAAAAGGAACCCTCTAGAAAGTGTCAGAGGCTGGCTCGTCACATTACGGATAGAGTGTAAAGAACCCTGATGCTGGAAAGGGAACTAAAGTCAGAAGACATCCAAGCTGATTTCATCACAAAGACAAAACCGGTTTTTATAAAGATGGTAACAGAGCAAGTAAAAGATATATTTATTCTAAGCACTAAAAGAATATCCCTATAAGGAACACAATGAGACCACCACATTTATATCCACATATAGATGACACCCAAAGGCATGAAGATGTGCTGATGAGAAGCAGGAAATATGGGAAAGTTTTCAACAGTCATCATTTTATGATGAGCCTTTGAGCCTTGAATGCCGAGCTGAGGAGGACAGATCTCATTCAGTAGCCAGTGGAGGACCTCTGTTGGCCTGTTGTTTTAAAGCGGGTATTGGAATAGAATTGAGTGGGATGAGTCAATCTGATAGGAAAGGCAATCTTATAGATGTGTTTGGGAGTAAAGCAGGGGAAATGAGAGAAAAGCTGGTTATTTAAAATGATGTATCACAATCCTACTAAACCAGGATACTGGCAGAGGTGAAGAAAAAGAATGATAGATAACATGATCACAAATATTTAAACTGCTGAGGTCTACAAAGAAGCAGGATACAGTAGGAAAAAAAATGGGCTTTAAAATCAGACAGATTGGACTCAAAATCCTAGCTCTGCCACTCAGTAGCAAAATCACTTTAGGCAAATCACTTAACTCTCAAGAGTCTGAAATGTTCTCATCTGCAAAGCTGAGATTGTTTCCTACCTCAAAGGGTTGTTATGGGATTTAAATCAGACCATACTCTTGACACTCCACATTTGTTCAAACCGTCTGGAGTACCTAAGCCGAGTACCCTGAATACCCAGCTCTTTTCACTGCCTGGTGATATCACCTGCCCCACGGCCTTCACCTCATTATATCCCTGACTTCCCAGTTGATAGCTCCAAGCCTGAGCTGACTCCCAGTCACACCTGACTTTCACATGGATTGTCCACAAACATCTTAAATGCCAAAGTCAATTCATTTCCTCTGGGAAATCTGGTCCTCTTCAGTCACCAAAGCCAGAGGTCTGAGTGCTATCATGGGGTCCATCTCTGGAGGCCCATAACCAATCTGTCACCAGATGCTGTTCATTCTTCTTTTCAATCCAACCCCTCCACAGAATCTCCACTGAATTTTCACCACCTCCTTTTCAGAACCTGATACTTTTCCCCTGCATTATTGAAATGGCCTTTAAAAAAATTTCCACCTCCAGTCTTTCCCCTTCTAATCTGCTCTCTGTACTGTTGCCAAAATGATCTTTTAAAATGTAAATTATATATGCCTCTTTAATGAATTATTCAATAGCTTCATGCTACAAATGATTTCAAGAAAAAGTCCAAGCTACATCTCCCTTGATAATCTGGCACCTGCCTACTCCCCAGCCCATCCCTGAGCAGACTCTACACCCCAGTCATACTTCGTCCCTTCCCATTCCCCAGAAGCCCACCAAACGCTTGCACCTCCAGGCTTTTGCGTGTGTTGTTCCACTTTTCTGAAACGCCCCTAACTCTTTTTCTTAACTTCTCTGCATCTTTAAGTCTCAGCTTAGATGCTGCCTCTTTTAAGAGCCTACTTTGATACTGCTCCTCAAAGTCTTAGGTCAGGTGTTCCTCCTACCTAAAAGTTTCTCTGGTACCCTGTGTTTGTCTATAACAGCACAAAACTCTCATACTACTATATCTTTCTTATATATATTTGTCTGACTCTTCCACCAGACTAAGCCCCTTTTCAGTAAAGGCCCCATCTTATCTGATTCTATAGTGTCTGGCACCTAGTAGATAACTAAAAGCAAATAACAGTAACTAACACTCTTGAAAACAATTAGGCTCTGTGCTAATTGCTTGCTTTAGAATATTTAATTTTAGTATTTCTTCTCAAAGGAGATTATTATTACCATTATCATCCCCATTTTATGATGAGAAAACTAAGGCTCACGAAGATTAAATAAGTTATTCAAGGTTACACATCTAGGAAGAAGCCAAGTCCTACCAAAATATATCCTTCCTTCCCCTCCCAAAAGGTCCCCCGTCTTCCTGCTTTTTATGCCTTTAACTTAGGTTTTTTTTTTTTTTTTGAGACAGAGCTTTGCACAGCCGCCGAGGCTGGAGTGCAGTAGCGCGATCTTGGCTCGCTGCAACCATCATCTCCTGGGTTCAAGTGATTCTCCCGTCTCAGTCTCCCGAGTAGCTGGGATTACAGGCACCCACCATCATGCCCAGCTAATATTTTGTATTTTAGTAGAGACGGGGTTTCACCATGCTAGCCAGGCTGGTTTTGAACTCTTGACCTCAGGTGATCCGCCCGCCTCGGCCTCCCAAAGTGCTAGGATTACAGGCGTAAGCCACTGCACCCAGCCCTAACTTAGGACTTTTACTAATCACTGCTCATTAGAACTTATTTAGAACTACTTCTCTCACGAGCAGAAAGTACCTTATAAATACACCAAACATGGTGATATTAACTCAAAAATGTAAAAGGAAGACAGGTAAACAACTGGAATGTTGGTAATGTCAAACAAAACTAATGTTTTAATCTGATGGTAAAGGATTTCAATTAATGATAATAAGACTTTGTCAAGGTTATCAATATTGGAATGAAAATGTAAATATACCAGCAAGGCAGAAGGGATGCTGGCAGGGAAAGGTCAACAAGCGGGTGCTGGGAAGCTTTACATGGTGCCATATCCTTGGTAATGGACAAGTCCTGTAGGTCCAAAACCATCAGCACACTCAAAGATGATCAGACTCTTGGTGAAAAAGTGATCCTAACACAAACCCATGACACACGTGCAGATCACAATGCTTACTCATGGGCAGTACAGGGAGTCAGTTCTAGTGAGCAGAATGTCATGTATTCTCTCTCGGCACTTTGCAAACTATCGCGAGTCATGCTACAGTTTTTTATTTCTTTTTAAATTTCCAATGTGTCCTGGACTAGTACTTTATTCAGCAAAAACACCTCTTGAATATTGTGGCAATTGTTTAAAGTTTCTAAATGCTTGTTAATTTCTGTACCTAGCTCACTCACTGTAGACGTGCTTTGAATAGTATGGCTCTGTCTAGAGCCCTTTTCCTCTTCTGGGAACAGGGCTGGCCTTACCTCCTACCATGTGAAGAGCGCACTGTGACTAGTTTATTGGTCCCAGGAGGAGAATGAGCAGCCCTGGGAACACAGCCACCCCTGCTGACTCACGGTGGCAATGAGAGAGGTCCCAGTTGCTGCAAACTGAAGCAGAAATGCCCCACCTAACCCAGAAACTTATGAGAAATAAATGTTCGTTGTGATATACCACTGAGGTTCTCAGGTTGTTTCTTACACAGCAATGGTTGACTAATAAACCAGTTAGATATTTTTAGATCAACTCAAAAACTTTTTTTATTTTTTGAGATGGAGTTTCACTCTTATTGCCAGACTGGAGTGCAGTGGTGTGATCTCAGTTCACTGTAACCTCAGCTATCCGGGTTCAAGCAATTCTACTGCCTCAGTCTCCTGAGTAGCTGGGATTACAGGCGCCCGCCACCACACCCAGCTAATTTTTGTATTTTCAGTAGAGACAGGATTTTGCCATGTTGGCTAGGCTGGTCTTGAACTCCTGACCTCAGGTGATCCACCCGCCTCAGCCTCCCAAAGTGCTGGGATTACAGGCGTGAGCCACTGTGCCTGGCCAAAAGCTTTTATTAACAGCCAAGCGTGGTGGTGGGCATCTGTAATCCCATACTTTAAGAGGCTGAGGCAGGTAGATTACCTGAGGTCAGGAGTTTGAGACAAACCTGGCCAACATGGCGAAACCCAGTCTCTACTAAAAATACAAAAATTAGCTGGGTGTGGTGGCATGTGTCTGTAGTCACAGCTACTCGGGAGGCTGAGGCAGGAGAATCCCTTGAATCCAGGAGGCAGAGGTTGTAGTGAGCCAAAATCGCACCATTGCACTCCAGCCTGGGCAACAGAGCGAGACTCTGTCTCAAAACAAAAAAAAAGGAAGCTTTTATTAACAATTTCCTGGTAACGGAAAAATTCCACCTGCAGCCAAGGCATTTAATGGATAAAAGGCACCAATATATTCCACTCAGATTTTCAATGATGCTGTTGGGAGGTTGGCAGGTAGTACAAAGTCAACTTCTTACAATTTCTTTTGCTTATACAGATCCATCGCCTACTTATTTAATCCTTTCCTCTATTCTCTTTTACTAGGATATTTTCTTTCTAATCCTTAATGTGAGCAAAAATACCTTCCCTCAAAAAATTGAGTCACATAACTAATATGAATGAATGACCAAGGCTGAAGGCTGAGACATAAAGAGCTAACAAATCAATCTGAAATTCAGTAACACAAAATGACTGTATTGCTGCATGTTACATAGGATCACTTTCTGTTTTTATTATCAATTTTTGTTTCTCTTCTTCTTGTTCCTCTGGTAACTAAAAAAAAGCCTCAATGTTGACAGTTCTCCTGAATACACTGTCAGGATCTTTGTTTCCCCCTTACTTATTATTCCTACAATGCCACCCTACTTGTTTCACCAATACCAGTGGGAAACCTTTCCACTGGCTCATGTCCATCAGGAAATGTATAAATGGCTTCCAGATTCATATTGAGGTTGGGGTGGAAAGAGGAAGGAGGAAACAGGCAATGGGGAAGGGAAAAAGGAACAGGGAGATTACAGCTTGCCATGCAACATAAAACAAGATCGTAAGTTTAGAGGAGGGCCGGCCTTAGACTTGGCATGGTGACTCTTCAGAGGCACCAGAGTTAGAAATAAGACTTGAAGTACAAACAAGTTTGAGAGAAAAGTTGCTTCAATTCTTTCTTACTAACCAGTATATGACTGATTCAGAATCCTGGGAAAAGAAATTAAGAAATAAAGGAAGTGAGTGTGGCAGGAAGTGAAAGACCATAGGTTTTAAATTCAGGCAGCTGCATCACTAATTCTCGACCCTCACTTAGCCTGTGCCAGATTAAAATACATCCTGTCTGGGTGCGATGGCTCACACCTGAAATCCCAGCACCATGGGAGGCCAAGATGGGTGGATCGTTTGGGCTCAGAAGTTCGAGACCAGCCTGGGCAATATGATGAAACCCTGTCTCTACAAAAAATACAAAAATTAGGTGGGTGTAGTGGTGCATGCCTGTAGTCCCAGCTACTCAGGAGGCTGAGGTGGGAGGCTCCCTTGAGCCTGGAGGGTAGAGGTGGCAGGGAGCCAAGAGATGGCACTGCACTCCAGCTTGAATGACAGAGTGAGACCCTGTCTCAAAAAAACAAAACAAAACAAAACAAAAACTACATCCTGTGAGCGAGTGCAGTGGCTCACGCCTGTAATCCCAGCACTTTGGGAGGCCGAGGCAGGTGGATCATGAGGTCAGGAGTTTGAGACCAGCCTGACCAACATGGTGAAACCCCGTCTCTACTAAAAATGCTACTCATGACCTCAGGAAGCTAAGGCAGGAGAATCGCTTGAACCTGGGAGGCAGAGGTTGCAGTGAGCCGAGACTGCACCACTGCACTCCAGCCTGGGCGACAGAACGAGACTCTCTGTCTCAAAAACAAACAAAAAAAACCCTACATCCTGTGAGTCTTATTTTCTCATGTCAGCTGAAAGAATCTGAAGTTCTGAGGATTATGCTGGAAATTGGGGAGCAATGTGTCTACCCAATACCCTAGAAATCTTAAATTTCTACTCTGCCTTTCTGGCCTCCTTTGACCTCAACGTCTAACCTGTCAATGTGTCCTACAGATTCGTCCTTCAGAACATCCTTCAATTAGCCTCTCTTCCATTCCCACTAGATCACCACCTTTGTTCAAATCCTTAGCATCTCACATACCAATTACTGAAAAGTTTCCTACTGTCTCCCTCTACCCAGGACTCCAATGCATACAGAGCACACTATTGAAAGGTTTAAGTTTTCTAAAACAGCACTATCATCACATCATACCTACAAATCTATTCTTAAAAGGCAACCAAGAATTCCTAATCCAAAGCAAAAAACTGTGTCAGATATAAGGGTGAGATGACAAGTTAACCTGCACCTCAGTGTTCTGCACTGTCGGTCCTTAGATGCTGTGACTCTGAGCTGGTTGGATGAACACTCCTCTCTACTATTTCTCAGGAGGACAATTCTGAAGAAGAGTCTAAACTCAGGTGTCTGCAGTGGTGACCAGCTCAACGGCCCACTGCTGTAGTGCTCCCCCTCACTCCTATTCATGGTTCATGGGATACTTACTGAATAAGTGACCTGCATGTAAGCCTTTGATTTGGGATGTGCTTTCAGCAGGGATTGTGAGGAATGGGAGGAGACACCCAGCAAAGATAGCTAGTAACAGAGATGGCCCTAGAAAACAAGGTTCTTGAATGAGATTCTAGATCTCCCTTACTCATTGACCGAAGGGCAAAAGGTTTCCCCCTCCCATTCCTCCTGGTAGGTGGCATGGTGATAACCCCTGTACATAAGTAGCATGACAACACCAGGAGCAGATTAAAATGAGGTTTATGTGGAAGGTAAAGTATCAGATCACCAATCATGGTGGCACTTGAATGGAATGGAAACATCAGTGATTATAAGGCCTAGATACTGGCTGGATTAACAGCTTTACAGGCCATGAACAAAGAATGACAGGCTCAGGTTAGCCAACCCTTAAATCTAGGCATTCTTCAAAGTCTGAAGACTTCCAGGTCAGTGTTTGAAAAGACCCTATTTCTTGCAGCTGCAGGGCAGAATGCCAAAATTCAGGCTCAAGACTTAATTTTAAGGATATCAGAACTACTAAGGAGATATGAAAGAAAGCCTCGACGGGTATTCTATGATAAAATCTGGGTCCTGATAGGAACACTTGGGACACAGAAACCTGGAATGGGGATATTTGGGTGGCTTAGCTGAGAATATTAAACCCCAAGATTTACCTGAATTTTCTGAGCTAGGAGAAGCAGCTCCCCCAACTCCTTACTAGAAAGCAGCAGCCTCCTTCATCTGGAGACCCTGCAGGTCCCTGAAAAGATAATGCTTGTTCTCTTTAAGATCAGTTCCTGCCTTCTCTCACTACCTCCAAACCAATAATGAGGATCACGTTCCCAGCAGTCTGATTGGGAAAATACAGTCCCTGTTCTGGGAGGAAAGAGTGTAGACACCCAAAGAATTATAAGACCTGGCTATCTGCACTGGCAGGTCCTGAAGGTACACTTGTACAAGTGGATACTGTGTTGGACGAGGTGCAATGTCTGTGGCAATACAATAGCAGTTCATTCAGAACCCAGGGGATTCACTGCGGCATCTTCTGGTGCTTCTTTGCTGAGGGATGACAGAGACCTAGTGATTGTAGCAACTACTGGCAAAGAAACTAAGAGCTCAAATACCTCTGGGATGAAGGTCTGGATCACACCTGGTAGGCTGCCTAGGCCTGCTGAAGTAGTGGCAAAGAATGACAACAATCTAGTTTGGGTGAGGGAAGAAGGACATTATGATAATTGTTTCCCCACCATCTCCATCCCTATATGGTTCCAAGTCACAGTTGGCCAAGAGAAATGTGTGAAATCTGGAAGGTAGACAAGAGGCAGTGCCCATTACTCTCTAAAAGTCACTGTGATGTGGTGACTGCTAGTTGCAGAGGTGCCAGGGGACACTAGTTTTTCCTCTGCTCTGCATCCAGCTCTTCCAACTGCAGCCTTGCTGACCAACACTGGCCCTGTGCCCGTCCCCAGATACATGGCTGCAGATCCAGACACAATAGCCATTCTCCATGAGCTTGCCCTTTGCAGTCCCACTTTGGTGGCTGGATGCGCTTGGCTTCTCAGGTTGACTGGCTGGTAACTCCTCTGAATCCTATTCTCCCTTTTGGACTTACTTCCCCAGCTTCTCCTTCAATTGTTTAAGGTCCAATTCCTAGAATAATTCCCTTATCCTGTAAGTCAGAGTTGCTCAGCTTCCCTGATTGAATTTGGATGAGTTATCATGAAAATATCAGATGAAACTTCCAGCCAGCTGTAGCAGCTGGACTGTGGCTAATCCCATCCTCTTCCCTGATTGAGTCTTTTGAAGAGGTGTGGGTAGCCACCATCTTGAAGCTTCGGTGATGATGGAGCACACGAACTGATATGAGCGATGCAAGAAGCAGACTAAATTAAGCAACTCTTGTGCCCACTGCACAACCACTCTGCCTTTCACCAGAGCAGCCCAGTTACAGCACCCTGCCTCAGCTGTACCTTTGTATCTTTCATTGTCTGCTGTGAAAATTCTGACCCTTGGAGTCGGCACCTCTGGGAATCTGCTAGGCACCTGTCCATATGCAAACCATGAGATGCAAGGGAGTGAACACCCTATTGGAAACACTTTTCCAGTGGAGAGATGGAGGCTGGTAGGTAAATGTCCCCTCTTGCTTTTTTTTTTTTTTTGAGACAGTCTCGCTCTGTCGCCCAGGCTGGAGTGCAGTAGCCGGATCTTGGCTCACCGCAAGCTCCGTCTCCCGGGTTTACGCCATTCTCCTGCCTCAGCCTCCCGAGTAGCTGGGACTACAGGCGCCCACCACCTCGCCCGGCTAGTTTTTTTTTTTTTTTGTAAGTAGAGACGGGGTTTCACCGTGTTAGCCAGGATGGTCTCGGCTTCCCAAAGTGCTGGGATTACAGGCTTGAGCCACCGCACCCGGCCATTGTCCCCTCTTTCTTCCCTCTGGAAGACAATCCTGAAGTACATTCCACGTGGCTTATCAGTGAGTTCCAGTAGGATTATGCCTGACTGACCACAGCAGTGATCAGTTCAGAACACCTGCTTGTATTGGCTTGCTCTCTTTCCATTTCACTAATCAGTTACCCACTCCTATTCTCTGGGAGAACTTCCCAAAATAAACTATTTGCTTGCAAGTCCTTACACGAGACTCTACGTTTTGGAAAGAACCCAGGCTAAGAGGAGATACAAAAATCTCCAGTCTTGACACTGGTCTACAAGATGTAATGTTACTTTTAATTGCCACTCTAGATTTTGGTCAAACTAATAGGCCAACCAGCCCTGGATTCCAGATTACCTTTCTAGACTTTCATTTTAAAAAAATTGAGCTTTGTGCAGGCTCTGTACTATAAGTGAGGGATACAATGATAAATAATACAGCTCTTGATCTCAAGAAGCTAACAATGCTCTAGAAAGGTAGAAAAGGAAGTAGGCAATCTCACCTCTATGTAGTAAGTAGTACAAAAGGGGTGTACAAAAGGCTATGGTACACAATGGGGGGGCTACCTAAATTCTCAGGTGGAGTGAGAATGGCAAGGGATAGAATCTACATATAACCCACTACTGTGTGAATACCAGAAAATGGAGATTAGGGTTCACCTTAGGGTCTACTGGTTGTACTACATTTATGGCCACCTTAGTAATATACTTTCTGATAGACTGGACAATCCAAATCACTTTAGTTTACTTAGTACCCTTATTCCTTTTATCTTCTTCAGCATTCTTTTCTCAGAACACACCTAACTTTACCACTTCTCTGAGGAGTGGGAAGAACATAATTTATATTTTAGGCAAGGATGCATTATAGTTTGGCAAAAAAAATTTAAAAGTTTTCTTTTTCTGTGTTTTGTTTCTTATATCCTTGTAGCTAATATTTGGAATTTGATTGTCCCTGTTGGGTAAAGAGGCATAATACAGAGTATAGTCTTAAAGTTGCTTAACAGTGGTCACTTAACAGGAATACCATCTGAGGAAAGCATTTTTAGGCAATTTCATCATCGTGTGAACATCAGTGTCTGTACACAAACCTAGATGGTATAAGGCCTATTCACACCTAGGGTACACAGTATATAGGCCATTGCTCATAGGCTATGAATCTGCACAGTGTGTCACTGTATTGAATACTGTAGGCAACTGTAATGCAATGGTATTTGTTCAGTGAAACACATCTAAACATCAAAAAGGTACTGTGAAAGTACATTATTATATAACCTTAGAGGACCACTGTTGTACATGTGGTCTGCTGCTTACTGAATCATCATGTGGTACATGACCATTTATCCACAAAGAAGCATATCTTTCAAGTCTCTGTTTCAATGGTCTTGGCCACGCATGGTGGCTCATGCATGTAATCCCAGGACTTTGGGAGGCTTAGGCAGGGCAGATCTTTTGAGCCCAGGAGTCCAAGACCAGCCTGGGCAACAGCGTGAGACCTGGTCTCTAAAAACAAATTTAAAAATTAGCCAGCCATGGTGGCATATGCCTGTAGTCCCAGCTACTTGGTAGGCTGAGGTGGGAGAACTGATTGAGCTTGGGAGGTCAAGGTTGCAGTGAGCTGTGATCATGCCACTGCAGTACTCCAGCCTGGGCAACAGAGCGAGACCTTGTCTCAAAAAAAGTCTTACAAGATTCTCCTGCAAGAGCTAAATGCCAGTCAGGCATTACTAATACTATACTTCCAATCTAAATATCTTTTTATGCTCCCTTTCAATACATTTTAGGTTATGTTCTGAGACAATCTCTGGATTATCTATCTGGAAGGGTACACAGGAACCTGTAACACTGGTTGCCTCTGTCAAGGGCAACTGAGTGGCTGGGAACAAAGCTGGAAGGGCAGGGGACTCTTTACTGAATACCATGATGAATTCTGTTCCGAGTGAATGTATTACCTATTAAAAGTTAAATTTAAAAAAAGTACCACCAGGCTATGGAAGCTGCCAGAAGTTCTTTTCCTTAGTGCTCTGTAAAAAATTAATCACTGACTACAAAACCAAGTGAATACTGGAAAGGAAATGAGAAGGCTGTCTACCTGGAGAACATTAATCCCTTCTAATGGGAAAGAGGCAATCACTGAGATTCACGCTGCATGTGTGTGAAAAGGTACACAATGTTTATATTCTTTATTCTTACAGCTTCTGACAAGTTGTGCGGGAGACAAAAGCAGACAAAGCTGGAAAAGCAGCTGAAAACTTCTAGGGAATAACTTTAGTAACTTAGTAGAGGAGGCTAAAGCGTACAGACAATTCATGAATGATTTCTCTTCAAGCCATGACACACACACACACAGATTAATAATAATTTTTTTTTTTTTTTTGAGATGGGAGTCTCACTCTGTCACCCAGGCTGGGGTGCAGGAGCATGATCTCAGCTCACTGCAACCTCTGTCTCCTGGGTTCAATCAATTCTCTCACTTTAGCTTCCCGAGTAGCTGGGATTACAGGCACGCACCACCATGCCCAGAGAATTTTTGTACTTTTAGTAGAGACAGGGTTTCACCATGTTGGCCAGGCCTGTCTTGAACTCCCGACCTCAGGTGATCTGCCCACCTTGGCCTCCCAAAGTGCTAGGATTACAGGTGTGAGACACCACGCCCGGCTCACATTAATAATTCTTAAGGTACTTAATTGACTAGATTGATATTTCTTTAATGTTTACTTCATAAATTAGTGTTATCTAATACAGCATTTAAAATGTTTACATTTAAGTGTGGGGGGTAATGAGAATAGCATAATGAAGGGAAAGCATTCATGGGAATGTCAGTTCTCTGCACAAAGACACCACATATAGCCCTCTACTGTAATGCAGGGGGAGCTAACTCTGGGACTTACAGGATGCCTGAACTCTGAAACTGAACACATTCTTATATTCAGGCATCCTGCTGGAAGAGAGATAAAGGATATACCATTAGAGTTGGACGGACCAGAAACCCAATTCCAATTCTCTTTAGCTGTGTGATGTGTGAAATCTTTGCCTGTTTCCTTATCTGAAAAATGTGTATAATACCATCTACCCTAGCGGGTTACTTTGAGGATTAAATAATATGCACACAGCTCTTAGTCCATTGCTTACCTTATGGTAAATGAATGACAGCTATTATTATAATCAAAGTTCCCTGATAAGGGTACCCACTGTACTGATGTATTCTACCACCAAAGCAAGCACAGGATTTGCGGGGTGTGCAAAGGGGAAGGGAGGGAGCGTAGTTTGAAGAGAGCAGGGCAAGTCAAACATCTGTAATGAGAACAGAAACAGTGACAACCCAAATGTATAATTTCCTGTCACAGATTTATTAAAATGTTAAATAAAAACAATACTTTTTTGTTTGAGACGGAATCTTGCGCTGTCGCCCAGGCTGGAGTACAATGGCCCGATCTCGGCTCACTGCCAGCTCCGCCTCCCAGGTTCAGGCCATTCTCCTGCCTCAGCCTCCCGAGTAGCTGGGACTACAGGTGCCTGCCACCACGCCTGGCTAATTTTTTGTATTTTTAGTAGAGATGGGGTTTCACCGTGTTAGCCAGGATGGTCTCGATTTCCTGACCTCATGATCCGCAAAAAAAAAAAAAAAAAAAAAAAACCAAAACAAAAAAACACCAATCCTCCTACTCAGTAGTTGAAAAATTCAGCAGTTCACAACTCTGAAAACAAAAGCTAGCCATTTACACCTATACTTTGTTTACTATCCTTAGACCATTACCCCACTAGTGATGAATAGTAAATTATTATAATGGCATTAAAGAATATCATTGAAGGGAAAAACCAAAGCTTTTGGGGTACAGTTATGTAATTACGTTTTTCAGCCAGGCGTGGTAGCTCACGCCTGTAACTCCAGCACTTTGGGAGACCGAGGCGGGTGGATCACTTGAGGTCAGGAGTTCGAGACCAGCCTGGCGAACATGGTGAAATCCCATCTCTACTAAAAACACAAAAAATTAGCCAGGAGTGGTGGCAGACGCCTGTAATTTCAGCTACTTGGGAAGCTGAGGTAGAATCGCTTGAACCCAGGAGATGGAGGTTGCAGTGAGCTGAGATCGCACCATTGCACTCCAGTCTGGGCAACAAGGCTGATACTCTGTATGTAAAAAAAAAAAATGTTTTTCAGAAAACTTTCTGATATCTTCTGGTTGGTTACCTCTTACATATGATCATGTGCTCCCTTCAAAACAGTGCACCTCACAGATGATTTCTTCTCAGAGATCATATTCCCTCTTCCCCTACCTGGGAAAGAGTAGCTCTGGAATCACAGGGACCAGGATTCAAATCTTGGCCTTAACACTTTCTAGCTGTAATATGGTAATGCAATGGTATTTGTTCATCTAAACACATCTAAACATTAAAAAGGTACAGTGAAAATAAGTATTTTATAACCCTATAGGACCACCGTTGTACATGTGGTCTGCTCTTGACTGAAACATCATCATGTGGTACAAGATTATCTATCCATATAGAAGCATATCTTTCAAGTTTCTGTCCCTTTTAATAGTCTTGGCCATGCATAGTGGCTCAGGCATGTAATCCCAGCACTTAGGTGAGTGACAATATTTTTAATCCCCAGTTCAGCTGTAAATGGAGGAAAAACCTACCATAGAGGACAACATGAGTAAAGTCCTTGACAACAGTGCCTGAGAAAGAACAGGTGCTCCACAAATTCTCCTGAACAAATTATTACATACAGCATAAAACTTTTAAAAAGAATTAGTAATTCTGATATAAAATTTACAGATTTCATCTACTTACAGCAGAATGTATGTACTTTTAAAGCCCCCACTATTTTTAGAACATTTTTTATGGTCTTTGCATGCTGCACCCAAAGAGAGCTTTCGGAAAATACAAATGTAATCAGGCCACAAGATTTACCATAGTGAGGATAAAGCCAATTGTCTCAGTTTAGTATACTGAATTATCTTAGAGCCATTTGCCTCTGTTGCCTCATTTCTTGCCATACCTCTCTTTGCAACCTCAGTCTCTCCAGCCAAAAAGGCCTAGCTCTCATTTTTCTCTAGGCCAGTTCCTGCTGCCTGATATGCTCCCTTTCACCTCCAATCTTTGCTTAACTCCTACTCATTATCCAGGTCTCATTCTCTGGGAAGTTTCTGATAATGTTCTCCTGCCTTCCCCTTCCATACTGGGGTCTGGGGCTTCTCACCCTCCTAGGTACTCCCCCAGCATCCAGTGTTCTATTAGGGCACTCACACTGTAGCTGCCTATCAGTACTTAACACTGGACTATCCTTTTCTTTTCTTTTTTTTTTTTTTGTAGAGACAGAGTCTCGCTCTGTTGCCAGGTTGGAGTGAAGTGGCATGATCTCAGCTCACTGCAACCTTCGACTCCCAGGTTCAAGCGACTCTCCTGCCTCAGACTCCCGAGCAGCTAGGATTACAGGAGCCCACAACCATGTCCAGCTAATTTTTGTATTTTTAGTAGAGACAGTGTTTCACCATGTTGGCCAGACTGATGGACTATCATTTTCATTAATCTCAGGATCTGGCATACAGTAAGAGCTCAATAAGTGTTTGTTAAATGAGTGAGTATAGGAATCATGGTGCTAACTCTATACAAAGGGGCTTGAGTTGATAGGCTATATCTTTTTTAGGCCCAATAATGTCCCACTGTTACCTTTATTTGCTTGAAAACTAGGACAGCAGCTGTTCTCACGTTTCCAGACCTAATGTGATGATGAGATTTGTAATACTGTATCCATCTATTTTTATTTAATCTACTGCCTCTAAAAATTTGACATCAAAATGTAGATTAGAAGTGGTGTTCACACCATGGAAAACTTTCGCTTCTTACTATTTTTACTGTTCATACTTATAAACAAAAAACTATCAATCGAGGGTTTAAGATGAGGCATAACAACTAATCATGCAGTTTAGCTTAGAAAAATTTGACTGCTCATAATCGATACAAGCTCAGATGTCAAAAGATTTAGAAACACAAGGTAATATCCATGTATTTTCCAGAGATAATTTAGTGAATCGGTTTCAAAATTCAGCATTGTTCTTTAATGTAAACAATGTAAACTTCAATTAGAAAGGAACACTGACAATGAAAACCCAATATGAAAACCAAACAAACCACTTCAGGCTGAAGATGAATATCGCTAGAAACAAAGACATTTAAGTGTGCAAATATATTTTCAGTTTTTTGGCACTACTTTCAGATGTATGTATATTTCACCTGTAAATTTTATGACACGTGTATTTGTCAGATGTTTTATAAACATAAACGTCACTAAGTATGAGATAAATAAAAATGTTTTAGTGCCAAGGATCATAACAGAGCTCAAAGTCTTTTAATATATCAAATAATCCCCTTGTGGAGACGTATTTAGTAAGACCAGCCCACGTTAATTTACAAGAGACTAAACATATGAAAACATGGTTGAAGCCAAGCAGTTTCTGGACAGTTAATATTCACTGAGAGTTTTAGCAGTCCCATCATATATATACTCTGAACTAAGAGTCGGTATTCTGAAGATATTATTTATAAAAAGGTACCTTTTTTTTTTTTTTTTTTTTGGAAACAGATCTTGCTCTGTCATCCAGGCTGAATCACAGCTCACTGTAGCCTTGACCTTGGTGGACTCAAGTAATCCTCCCATCTCAGCCTTCTGAATGGCTGGGACTATAGGCACCCACCACTATGCCCAGTCAATTTTTGTTTTGTTCTGTTTTTGAGACAGGGTCTTACACTCTGTCACCCAGGCTGGAGTGCAGTGTCACGATCTTGGCTCACTACAATCTGCCTCTTGGGCTCCTGATCCTCTCACCTCAGCCTCCCAAATAGCTGGGACCACAGGTGTGTACCACTATGCCTGGCTTTTTTTCTTTTTGTAGAGATGGAGTTTCACCATGTTATCCATGCTGATCTCAAACCCCTGGACTCAAGCATCTACCTGCCTTGGCCTCCCAAAATGCTGGGATTACAGACATGAGCCACTGTGCCCTGTCTAATTTTTGTACTTTTTTTTTGTAGAGGCAGAGTTTCACCATGTTGCCCAGGCTGGTCCCAAACTCCTGGACTCAGGCCATCCACTTGCCTCAGCCTCCCCAAGTGCTGGGATTAAAGGCATGAGCCGCCTCACCTAGCCAAAAAGGTACTTTTTGTTGATAGTAGTTATCACAGAGGAGTGAGATTTTATAGTTCTTAAGCACTTTTAGTAGTATCTGTGTTATCTGACTACCTGACCTATTACTTATATTTTTAGACAGTAACTTAAAAAATATCAGTTATTCAAAAGTAAACTCTATATATACTGACATAAACATTTTCCCAAGGTTTATTATGAAAAAAAATAATATATATAGTGTGATGCTATTTATAACAGAATAAGATATGCACGTTAAATACACACACAGACATGCACATATAAAGATTTGTAAGGAAAACCATCAAACTGTTCACAATATGTCACTAAAAAGGATTTGGGAAAAGCATTGTTAGTAGGCGAAAATACACTTTCTGCAATGTTTCTGTATCATTTCTTTTTTCACCCAGCAATGAGCATGAACTGTTTTTGAAATGAATTAATTCAGAGGTAAAGTTTTACTAGAGAGTTATTACAGGAGATGGTTTATTTATGAATGTTATTAATTGTATTATCTAAAGTCTGCTGAAGTGCAAAGTATACATGAAGCTTGATCACTGAGTGTAGAATAGGTGCTCAATACATTCTTGTTTTGAAGTTCATCTTTTGATCTGTTGAAGTAGCCTTGGAGAGGTAGCAACTTAGGATTTGTTACCTCATTTCTATTACAGGAAGCATAATAGCAGTTACCACATAGGTTACTTTAAAGATTAAGTGAGGTATTCCATAAAAAGAGCTTAGTACAGTGTTTTCACAGTAACAGCTAAGTAATATCATTATCAATCTATCTTAATTCTTGGAATAGCTTCTTTTCCACTTCTACAACTAGAAGTAAACAGAATTGTTACATCTCATGATAGTCTTCCTCTGGATATTTTAGAAGATAAAAGCAATGCTTTTTTTTTTTTTTTTTTGAGACTGAGTCTCGCTCTGTCGCCCAGGCTGGAGTGCAGCGGTGCGATCTCGGCTCACTACAACTTCTGCCTCCCGGGTTCAAGCGATTCTCCTGCCTCAGCCTCCCAAGTAGCTGGGATTACAGGCGTCCGCCACTACACCTGGCTAATTTTTGTATTTTTAGTAGAAATGGGGTTTCACGATGTTGGCCAGGCTGGTCTCGAACTACTGATCGCGTGATCTGCCTGTCTTGGCCTCCCCAAGTGCTGGAATTACAGGCGTGAGCCACTGAACCTAGCCTATGCTTGGTTTTAAGACAGAAACTTCAACTCTATCTCAACTCTGAGTTTGAAAAGCCAGAGTATTTGTTCAATGCAGAAGTTCTTCCTTCCTTCTGCCATTTTCCCTCTTTAGTCAGTATTGCCCTCCTCCCCAGTCCTATTTTCCTTATACCAAATCACCTGTATGTCAGACTTCATTCATTTTGTATTCCTTGGGGATGGAAGGCACCATACCTGGCCTCAATTGATGTTAATTATTCTATTTTACTTTGAAAGTCATATATACATGGTGATATGTGCAAGCTGTAGTGAAGAACATGTATCTCAATAATTCAAGACAAATGAGATGCCCTAAGTTTACAAAGTCTGCTATTTTGCCTTCTCCCTCCATCTTTTGAATTTTATTATCAGAGAAAAGGTTTTGCTTGTTGAGAAAGCTTCTAACTAAACTTTGTATAATTTTTGTTGTTGCTGTTGTTTGTTTCGAGACATAGTCTGGCTCTGTCGCCCAGGTTGGAGTGCAGTGGCACGATCTCAACTCACTGAAACCTCTGCCTCCTGGGCTCAAGTTATCCTCCCACCTCAGCCTCCTGAGGAGCTGCGACTATAAGCGTGTGCCACCACTCAGCTAATTTCTTTGTATTTTTTTTAAGAGACGTGGCTTTGCATGTTGCCAGGCTTGTCTTGAACTCCTGAGCTCAAGCTATCCGCCCGCCGTGGCCTCCTGAGGAGCTGAGACTATAAGCATGTGCCACCACACTCAGCTAATTTCTTTGTATTTTTTTTTAAGAGATGTGGTCTTGCCATGTTGCCTGGCTTGTCTTGAACTCCTGAGCTCAAGTTATCCTCCCACCTCAGCCTCCTGAGGAGCTGAGATAATAAGCGTGTGCCACCACACTCAGCTAATTTCTTTGTATTTTTTTTTAAGAGACATGGCTTTGCCACGTTGCCAGGCTTGTCTTGAACTCCTGAGCTCAAGCTATCCACCCGCCGTGGCCTCCCAAGTGTTGGGATTACAAGCGTGCCAATTTTGCATTATTTTAAATAAAAAGAAATTTAGACATTTAATAGATTCTACTACAAACTAACAGTGCATATTTTAGAGATATCATTTCTTGTTATAGCTACAAGGTACCTGATATTTATTTACATTTTAAAAGTCATATAACAAGCTATAAAATTTATTTATATACAATGTTTTATTTTGGTTTGGTTTTGAGACAGAGTCTCTCGCTCTATCACCCAGGCTGGAGTGCAATAGCAGGATCTCAGCTCACTGTAATCTCCACCTCCCCCGTTCAAGCAATTCTCATGCCTCAGCTACCAGACTAGCTGGGATTACAGATGTGCGCCACCATGCCTGGCTGATTTTTGTATTTTTAGTAGAGATGGGGTTTCACTATGTTGGTCAGGCTGGTCTCAAACTCCTGGCCTTAAGTGATCTGCCTGCTTCGGCCTCCGAAAGTGCTGGGATTATAGGCATGAGCCATTGCACCAGGCCAATACAATGTCTTCTAAGTATACAAATAAGGGTGAATAAACATTCCACTTTCAAAGACAAAGAAATACTGGCAATTCCTTAAAATTTTCTTTTCTCTTAATAAACAGGACAAGTAAGAAACAAAAAGATACTTAATTTAGATTAAGAATTTCCAAGTTACCTTAACATTCTGAGTTATATAATTTCCCATAAATTTAATTCTCATTATTACTATACATTTTTATTAATAAATTTTAGATACATAATTCGTTCCTTGATCTAAATTATAAATCAGTGCAGAATAAAAGACTGCCTCTGGATTAAACTTTTTTTGGCTTCAAAAGATGAACAGCATTAAACTGGCTTTTGAGGATTTTCTAAATTCAACTGATAATCTATTTTAAATCAATGAACCGACAAGTAAACACTTAGTTGATGAGATAGGTTTTCTGACACTGAACTTAAACCGTGAATTAAATGGTAGAGAGTTATACCATTTAGACCATATCTAAACTTACTTTTATAAATAACACTTCATATTTTGTTCCTATTCTAGGGTTAAGTGCTTTCATTTTGTTTGCAACTCCTAGGGATAAAATTTATTACAACCCCTGCTATCCCACTCCCCCACTTTTTTTTTTTTTTTTTTTTTAAAAAGAAAAGGTTACTCAGCTTTCAAAGGTATTAAAAATAATTCCAAACATGTAACTGACAGTGTACTAAGAACAAAGCAGTGTGCTAGGTTCTCAGGTTATTCAAAGATGACCAAGATTTTGATACACAACTTTGGGAGCACACAATACACTAAGTGATAGAGGAAATGAGACAGGTACCTAGGTAATTCCAAAACAAGTTAGAAGATATAAAACCCTAAGAAAAAAAGTGTTTTAGAAATTCTAAGGATGTAGAAAATACTTTTAACCTGGAATGGCTAAGCAAAACAAGGAAAGTAAGCATGTGAGTTTGGTCTTAAAGGTTAGGGTAGGATTTGGACATTTAATGATCAAAACCAAAGATACCCCAGACAAATGAAAAGTGAGAGCAGAAGGTGAGATGTGAAGAGTTTGTAGTCTATATGAAAAATGATTTAAGTTTTAAAACAAAACATGCAATATTATTATATATATATATATATATATATATATATATATACTTTTTTTTGAGACGGAGTCTCACTCTGTCACCCAGGATGGAGTGCAGTAGTGCGATCTCGCTCACTGCAAACTCCACCTCCCAGGTTCAAGTTATTCTGCCTCAGCCTCCTGAGTAGCTGGGACTACAGGCACCCACTACCACGCCCGGCTAATTTTTGTGTTTTTAGCAGAGACGGGTTTCACCATATTGGCCATGGCTGGTCTCGATCTCCCGACCCTATGATTCGCCCACCTTGGCCTTACAAAGTGCTGGGATCATAGCCGTGAGCCACCACGCCCAGCTTATACTTTATATTTTTTAATTTTTATTTTTTTGTTTTTGAGACAGGGTCTCACTCTGTCCCCCAGGTTGCAGTGCAGTGGCATAGTCTTGGTTTACCGCAGACTCTACCTTGCGGGCTCAAGAGATCCTACCACCTCAGCCTCCTGAGTAGCTAGGACTATGGGCATGTGCCACCATGCCCAGCTAATTTTTGTATTTTTTGTAGAGACAGGGTTTCCCCATGTTGGCCAGAATGTTCTCAAACTCCTAGACTCATGCGATCCACCCACCACGGCCTCCCAAAGTGCTGCAACTACAGGCGTGAGCCACTGTGCCTGGCCTATTTTTATCTTTTTATTAAAAATTTTTTTGTGTGTAGAGACAAGGGTCTTACATTGTTGTCCAGGCTGATCTTGAACTCCTGGACTCAAGCAAGCCACTGGCCTCGGCCTCCCAAAGTGCCAGGATTACAGGCATGCGACACTGTGCCTGGCCTACATATTATACTTCAGAACTGTACTCATAATTTTGAGTAATGTTTTTCAAATGTTATATTTTATTACGATTAGAGATATATAACAACTTCAGAGTCACTTGAACTGAGAGTCACTTGAACTGAGATTCACGAAACTGAGATTAACTCTTCATCTATGTTGCATGTTTGAAACCTGCATTTACTATTCTGATCTGTTGATAATGGTCTTTAGCTTGGTCCCATTCTTCTCTAGGAAGTCCATTCAGATAAATTTGCTGAAGAGGAAACAATTCTAGACAGAAGTAAAATAAACTACCAACTTGATAGAACTGAGACAGAGGGAAGAGTGTCCATATGTAGACAGTGGAGGCTGGGAAGAGGGAGAAATGGATGAGTGAGTGGGGACAGTAAGTCTTTGCTATTTTGCATTTGTTTCAAGTCACACACTCTTGGAAAGTGACCAAGTTGCTAAGGGAAAAAACGAGGTCATTGCTTTCAGTTGCTTCTCTGGTAGATTTTTAATTCAATAAAATATAATCACATCCATTATGACTAAAAATATGGGCAAATGCATTACAGAGTCCATTTTGGAACTAAAGTTATAAATAAATTTCATATTGTAAAGATTGAAAAATGCATTTGTGATCAAGATGAAAAAACAAAATCTGCAGTTTGAAGTCTACAGTAAAATGTCTTGCACTGGAAATATGCCTGTAGATGTTGGTGCTAATTCTGGGGTATTTTGCTTTGAGGTCAACAGTATTTATGACAAGGATGGTTAAAGTTCATGAGTTAATCTACAGTTCTCCTAAACAATGAACTTTTCCTCAAAAAATTACCAATGAATGGTATACTCTTACTGTTCTCACATTTTCAGAGCTGTTTACCCAGTATATGCTAAGGTCATTATGAAAAGTCAAAGTGATCAAACAAGTGGTCCTTCTTTGGAGACTCTTCCAATCTAGTCATCTCTTTTGGAATTTTAAATACTAGTCTTTTAAATATAGGTACTGCCACCAGGCTTCTTACACTGCAATAGCGGAAAACAACTCTAGTTGGCTTAGAGAAAAGGAATTCATCTGAAAGGACACTGTTAATCCACAGTGTTGCTGGGGAAAGCTGGAGACCCAGCTCAGTGGCCATGGAATAAGGAAGGCTGCAGAATGAGGACTCCACCACACAGAAGCCCAGTGAAGACCCTGAGTTGCCCTGGGACCCTGGCCACTAAAGCTCCTACATTCTGTCCCTGGATAGTGAATGTCATCAATGGCACCACTGCCATGGCCTTCTCTCCTTTTCCACTAGATGTTGTTGCCCCACTCTGCTTCCAGAAAAAATTCTCTATAGTCCCTGCTTTTCTATACCACCAACCCTGACAACAGAAGCCTAGAGAAGAAAGTATATGACCTTTAAGGCTTTTCTACTGGGAGTTGGGCTCTGCCTCCTATGAAGACCTACACAGTGAGACTAGGAAGAAGGTCCTAATGCTGGGCAGCCTGAAAAGTCAAATGACCAATATAGGAATGCTATCTCTTCAGGAAACAATGGCTGAAACAGTACAAAGCCCCTGTTCTCTGGCTAAGTGCTCTGAAGCAAAGTTTGAGTGAGCTACCCAGATCCCTGACCCCACAGCTTTAAATCTCCTGAGCCCACATGACCCCCCACCCAAGTCAGGGGTAATGATTTGTTGTTCAGCAACAAATCCGGCTCACAGCTGAGGCTCCTACAAGTTGATGTTTCAATCACTAGTCTTCCGTTTTGCTCCTAAGAGTAGGCCACAGCCTCCCACCCTCATCCCTGGAAGTTGGGTCTCATATTTCTCCCTTCTCCTACCATGCCCAAATTCCTGGGCTAGGGTCAGAAGAGCTGGTTACAGCTGAGTTACAGCTTCATGACTTCCAAACCTGGGAAAAGGCTAGTTAATAATCTCTGAGCCCCACCACATTCATAGGCTGACAGGATGACCAATGGAGGTAAGTAACAGCCCTCTGTACCTCAAAGATATGATAAAGTCTCCAGTTCTTTAGGATTGTGGCCTTCTCTTGGTCTCTCTGGTTCTTATGGGCACTGATGTCGTATCTTTATTAGTTTTGCGCCAGGCGTGGTGGCTCACGCCTATAATACCAGCACTTTGGGAGGCTGAGGCGGGTGGATCACCTGAGGTCAGGAGCTTGAGACCAGCCTGGCCAACATAGCGGAACCCCATCTCTACTAAAAATACAAAAAATTACCCTGGCATGGTGGCAGGCGCCTATAATTCCAGCTACTTGGGGGACTGAGGCAGGAGAATCGCTTGAACCTGGGAGGCCGAGGTTGAAGTGAGCCAAGATTGGGCCATTGCACTCCAGCCTGGGTGACAGAGCGAGACTGTCTCAAAAAAAGAAAAAAAAAAAAAAAAAAAAAAAAAAAAAAAAAGAAAAAAAAAAAAAGAAAAAAAAAGTTAAACTTGTAATCAAAGTAGCATATGCTCATCATTTAAAAAGTCTGGTAGTAACACAATGCTAACCCTAAGCGCCCCTCGCCCCCCACCCCATCCTATATCCCTTCCACTTTCAGTTCTGCTCCCCAGAGGTAACTACTCTCAATTCTTTAGCTCTTTCTTCTAGTATTTACCTCTCTATATTACTATTTTTATGAAATCAATATTCAGTGTTTATAATTAAATAGTGCTTACAGCTGAGCCATGCTGTGTATTAAAATTATATATTCTTTCATATGTAAGGTTAAATTTATCTTGGAAATATTCATTTCTTCTTTTTCCACTTGCTTCATTTTCTATGAACCTATTGCTAATTCTTCATAAATGCACCACAAGAGTCATAAAATCGCTTTGTCATTTGCTATTTAATGTTCAAACATTGAAAGTAACTGATTTCTTCCCAGACACCTCTTTCCTTGGAGCCTTTCACCCTCCCGGTCTGCGCTAGACTGAATGCCCACTAGACCTACTGTGTGGCTGATGCCTGGGATCTCCCTGTGCTTCCTTTCCGTGCTGGACTCCATTTTCTAGATCCTTCACTTCTTTGTTCTTGGTTTGCTTCGTCATTTGGTGGAATACATTCCCAGCAGCTGCCTGAGTGGGGAAGCAGGGGAAATATCCCTACTCAGGCAGTTTTTTGAGGTATGACTGAAAAATGCCTTTATTTAGCCTTACACTTGATTGACTATTTGGCTAAATATAGGATTTTGCGTTTAAAATAATTTTCCATCAGCTTTTGGAAGGCACTACTTCACTGTATTGTGGTATTCAGTTGTTGCTACTGAAAATTTCAATACCATCTGATTCCTATTTCTTTGCATGGAACCTAATTTTTCTCCTCCCTGAAACATTTTAAAATTGTCTCTTTTTCCCTAGTGTTCTGAAAAAGAAACTTTTAATATAGAAATTCCTTTAGTTTTGGAAATATTTCTTATATTACTCCTTAGATACTGTCTTCTCTTCACTTTTCTCTGGTATATATATATCTAAAGCCACTATTTGTTAGATATTAGACCCTGGATGAATACTCTAATTTTCTTATTTGTCTCCACTCATCTCTTCATTATTATTTACTTTCTAGATTTCCTCAACTGTACCTTTCAATGCTTCCATTATATCTTTCATTTCTGCTATCTTATTTTGAAGAGCTCCTGTTTTTACTGTAATAGCATCCTGCTTATGTCTCACTGATTCCATAAAAAGTTCTTTTATATAAGGATATTTTGATTCTACTGAAGTTTTTCTTCTGCTCCCTTCATTGTCTGTTTCCTCCAGGACTTTGTTCTTTTTGCTCTGATCTCTGTCTCAATTTGGAAGCTTTCCTCAAATGTCCAGTTATCCTTGGATGGGTTTTCATTTGTAAGACTGAGGCAGTAAACAGCTGTTTGAAAGCTCTGCTGCACAGGCAGGCCTGCTGACTGTAGTCTCCTCTGTAAAACAAATGGAAGGCAAGCTGGCTTTTTCATTGTATAACCCCTGAGTGTAATTTCATTGTGGAAACCCAAAACATCAGTATCTGTAAGTATATATATACTTTTGAGCTGTTCACCATTTCCAGGACTCCAGTTTCGTCTTGTATTTGTGCCTGGCTGGTATTACAGCAGGGGTTAAGGAAGTAGGTGATTTCACCATAGGGTTTCACATAATTATAGATTTCAACCCTGTGCCACATCCCCATCCTCCTCTGTAGCTATTTCTAGATTTGGAATCTAATTTCTTTAGAAAATTCAGAAAATTTTAGAAAATCTCAGGTCTCCTGTGTTTTGTTGTGGGGGCAGTTGCAAGTGATAGTAATGCAAGAATAGACAAATGGACCACTGGGACAAAATGGAGACTCAGTACTGATGCATGAATACAATCCATGCATACATAGCAGCTTTAAGAGTGGCACAAATCAGGAAGGAAAATGGATTTTTTCATAGGGAGTACTTGGTTCACTATATGGAGAAGAACAAAACCACATCCTTTTCTAATACCATATATAAAGATGAATTCCAGGGTTGGGGAGAGGGTCTGATCACTCAGTTTTCAGACTTATAATCAACTCTTTTTAATTCTATGCTATGCATATCCCTTCTTTCCAGACTACTTAGTTCCACCTGGCCTGAGCCATGCCAGAGCTCTAACAGGTGAACTGCCTGCCTTCTCCTCAGTAGCCCCCTTTACAGCATCTAATTACAGGCTGCTCCTCTGTTAAGCCAGTAATCAAGTCTCTATCTGCTTTCCATTTTCCAAAATTTCAGCATCTTCTTCCCCATTGTTGTTTTCTTCTTAGGTATCTTTGTCTCTTTGTCCTTGAGAGTTTATATTTGTTTTATTCCTTCACTATAATAATAGCGCTTTGAAGGAAATAAAATTAAACATATTCAATTTGTTATGTTTAAATGAAAATCAAGTGAAGTTAAATCTAGTCCTAAATGCCAGGCCTGTAAGTTGAGGCCCTGTTATCTACTTGGAATTGCCTACTGCCTGCTCCTCCCTACTGATACAAAACACAATCTCTGTGTAGACCAAGAACCCCAACCCGCCCGGCTTCTTTTTTTTTTTTTTTTTGAGACAGTCTCATTCAGTCGCCCAGGCTTGGAGTGTAGTGGCGTGATCTCGACTTACTGCAACCTCTGCCTCCTAGGTTTAAGCAATTATTGTGCCTCAGCCTCCCTAGTAGCTGGGATTACAGGTACGCACCACCACGCCCAGCTAATTTTTGTAGTTTTTAGTAGAGACGGGGTTTCACCATGTTGGCCAGGCTGGTCTCGAACTCCTGACTTCAGGTGATCTGCCTGCCTTGGCCTCCCAAAGTGCTGGAATTACAGGTGTTTGAACCACTGCACCTGGCCCCAAGAATCCTTTCTTTTACCCACTTGCCAAACCACTCTAGCAGTCTGCCTATACTGCCTTTTTATTTTATTTTTTTGAGATGGAGTCTCACTCTGTCGCCCAGGTTGGAGTGTAGTGGTGCAATCTCAGCTCACTGCAAGCTCCGCCTCCTGGGTTCACACCATTCTCCTGCCTCAGCCTCCCAAGTAGCTGGGACTACAGGTACCCACCATCATGCCTGGCTAATTTTTTGTATTTGTAGTAGAGATGAGGGTTTCACCTTGTTAGCCAGGATAGTCTTGATCTCCTGACCTCGTGATCTGCTTGCCTCGGCCGCCCAAAGTGCTGGGGTTACAGGTGTGAGCCACTGTACTCGGCCTTTTTTTTTTTTTTTTTTTTAAGACAAAGTCTCACTCTATCACCTGGGTTGGAGAGGAGTGATGCAATCTTGGCTCACTGCCACCTTCCCCTCCTGGTTCAAGAAATTCTAGTGCCTCAGCCTCCTGAGTAGCTGGGATTACAGGTGTGTGACACCACACCCAGCTAATTTTTTTGTATTTTTATTATTTTTTTGAGATGGAGACTCGCTCTGTCGCCCTGGTTGGAGTGCAGTGGTGCAATCTCAGCTCACTGCAAACTCCATCTCCTGGGTTCAAACGATTTTCCTGCCTTGGCCTCCCGAGTAGCTGGGACTAGAAGTGTGTAGCACCATGCCTGGCTAATTTTTGTATTTTTTGGTAGAGATGGGGTTTCACCATGTTGGTCAAGCTTGTCTTAAACTCCTGGCTTCAAGTGATCCATCCACCTTGGCCTCCCAAAGTGCTGGGATTACAAGAGTGAGCCACTATGCCAGGCCAATTTTTGTTTTTTTTTTTTTTTTTTTTTTGTAGAGATGAGGTCTCACTATATTGCCCAAGCTGGTCTTGAACTCCTGGGTTCAAGTGATCCTCCTGCCTCAGCCTCTGAAAGTGCTGGGATTACAGGTGTGAGCCACCACACCTGGCCTAGTAAAATTATTTTTTAAACTTAAAGTTATTTTAGAAAAAAACTATGTGGGAGTGAGAGACATATGTTGTGGTGATGATTATAGTTTAGCAGCTAACATTTACTGAATGTTTACTACGTTAACAGGTGCTATTCAGATCATTTAACATATATTATTTCCTTTAATCATCATAGCTTACAGGGTTTACTATCCTTATTTTACAAATGAGAAAAGAGGGGCTTAGGCTATGTGACTCGGTTAAGGTCAAACGAAAGACACAGTAGAGAAGAACTGAAACCCAGTCTGTCTGGTTCTAGAACCTGAACTCTTGAGCTTTATGGTATAAAATCCTACCTCAAGTGACCTAATATTCTTCTTCCTATGGAAATGAGGTAAAAATTATGTTATAGTCTTTTATAAACCTTAATATGAATGTTTCATGGGTATGGGGGAAAGATATGCCCTACATGGGTTACAAAAAACAAAACAAAAATAAACTCTATTTTGAACAACAAAGGGAAAAAGAAGAGCATGTATATTCACATTTAAGGGAATATTTGTACACAAGGTTTTTTTTTGCTTGTTTTAAGTAACCAGATTAGGTAATGCAAAAAGTATTATTTTATGTCTTTAAATACACTGGATAAAATATAACTTTTAGCTAAACACTAAAAAAAAAAAAAGAAATTAACTCAAGATAAACTCTAGATAAACAATCAAGTATTACCAAAGATCTTAGACTTGGGTGACAATTTTACTTTGCATCTAAAACTTTAAAAAAACCTGCAAGGTGCAGTGGCTCACGCCTGTAATCCCAGCACTTTGGGAGGTTGAGGCAAGTGGATCACCTGTGGTTAGGAGTTTGAGACTAGCCTGGCCAACATGGTGAAACCCTGTCTCTACTAAAAACACAGAAATTAGCTGGGCATGGTGGCAGGAGCCTGTAATCCCAGTTACTCACAAGGCTGAGGCAGGATAATCACTTGAACCCAGGAAGCGGAGTTTGCAGTGAGCTGAAATTGCGCCATTGCACTTCAGCCTGGGTGACAAGAGCAAGACTCCGTCTTTAAAAACAAACAAACAAAACTTAAAAAACATATATTAAAGAATGTTTTCTCAAAGTATATATAATTCTGTTTCTTATTAAAAGCCATCAAAAATAAAAATATTTTCAGAAAATAAAGATTATTATATCTCTTTGGTAATATAGCAAACTTCAAATTTTTCTGTAGAAGCATTTTCTGACAAATTTGGTTTTACAGAAAAAAACAGCAGCTTAAACTGCTACTCTATTTTTGATAACATATTTTTCCTACAGTTTGACGTCTAAATAGTCTATGACTGATATAATGATTCTTACTCTAAACTAATAAAATGTTTTAATGACATTTTGATTGTCGTCATAAAATAAAACATCTATTATAAAAGGATTATGGTAAAGTAAGGTTTTAAAAGATTCTTTATGTAAAAGAAATCTCAGCATTTTCCCACTCATGTTTATTCAACGTCTTCTTCTATATAACTTCCCATTTTATTACTAAGATTTTTAAAAAATAGAGCTGAGTTCTCACTATGTTGCCCAGAATAGAGTGCAGTAGCTGTTCACAGGTATGATCTCAGCTCATTGCAGCCCTGAACTCCTGACCTCAAGTGATCTTCCTGCCTCAGCCTCCCAAGTAGATGGAACTACAACCATATACCACTGAGACTGGCTTAATGTTGTTATTTAACTGGGGCTATTTTTCAATTTCTCAAAGCCCTATTGATAGGCTGACTTAAACATATAATACATATTATTTTCAAGTTCAGTACTTAGCTTTCCTTATTTAAATTCATGTCTCTTACTGAGACCATTAATATTCTCTTCTAACTGGCAACTTCTAATGTTCTTTTAGCTAATATGCATTAGCTAAATTAAAAATCTCAAGCAGTCTCCTGTCACATAGCGTATTTTCTTTTAATATATGGTCACAGAAAGCTAAGAATGCACTGTCAAAACAGCAAACTACCTTTGCTCTCCTACAAAAGCTCTCTCTCCAGCTCTGAAATGTTAAGATTCTAACATTTACCAACAGATATATACATCTTTTAATGTAACTTTCATGAATTTGTTTGCCTATAACATAAAAAACGTGCTGTCCTAATTTTAAAAAATTTCAGTTTAAATTAAATGAAGAAGGCACATGAATCTAGTGCTAACTGTGTTTTACATGCTGTAGGCTGTGGCTTGATGTACAAGTTGAATCTAAAAATAAGATAAGGAATATTTTAAAATTTAAATCAGAAGCCCTGCCCAATTCTGATTCAACTAAATTCATATCTAAATGTGACTATCTTCATTTTTGTAATGAATTTTTATTCTTATCCAAATATTTAAACATCAACAAGGTACTGAACATAAATATGAGACTCAAAATGTGGGAAACTGGGCTCTTTCAAAGCTTGGGTGGAGAGGGTGTAGGTCGGTAATTATATATTCCCATACCTATCATCTTACATTAGGGAAGGAAGAACCTCAAGTCTCATTTAATGCTCTTAAATCACTAGTATTGAATGCTTGATTTTAATAGTAAATAAAGAACCACATTAATACTGACCCTCAATCTGTCTCAGATGTCATAAATGAAGGTTCAAAAAAACTGACCCTGTAACATCCCAAACACTGAAATCATAGAATATACTAGTTGTGTTTTCAATTTGGAAGATCAATACATAATTCTAGAAATCAGAATTAAAAACCAGAACTTCATACCTTGTGCAAGCATGTTAAATTCCAAGAACAGTGCTATGTGGTAAAGTTCCATGGCTTCTTCTGCCCTGGTCATGTTTGGCTTCCCTGCGACGAGAGCCTGAACTTCACTGAGACTCCCCACAGAGGGGCTACAGTGCAAAACAGAGAGGTCCACCACGTCGGTATACATACAGTGTAATATCACTTTTGCATATTTTTTTGGTATGATGGACTCATCTAATATAATTCTTGTGGGAGTCCTCAAAGTTCGGTCTGTGATTTCTTCACCAGTTCGTATCCTCCTTTGTAATAAATTTCGAAAAAATGGGGACCGTGCAGAAATAACAGCCTTGTGGGCTTTGAGCTCTTCATCTAAACAGTTCTGATTTCCACCAAAAGCTTCAACCAGTTCCGAGTCTGAAGAAAAACTAAGGACGACATCATAATAACACATGTAATCAAAGAGTCCACGCATATCTACATCAAGGGAATTTGGTGTTCCAAATTCTTCACTAAGCTGAACAAGGATATCGACATTTTGAAACCTTGAGTCCTCCATTCCAAACTCTCCTGTATAAAGGTAGTGTAACAAAGCAGAAAACATGGGCATATCAATACCAGCTGTATTGATGTCCATTATTATCTCTGCCCCATACTCAGGTGAGGAAGAAAGCAGCGTTTTAAAAAATGGACACCTTGCTGCCAAAATGGCACGATGAACAGGAAAACAAGTTTCTTGAAATATTAAGTCTACATCAGTACAATACTTGTACTCATAAAGATCAGCCATATCTTTCTGCAATGTCCGGGCTTCTGGTCTAGCCAAACTGGCTTGTAGAGAAAGCTCCTTTAATGCTGACGTTCCCTCATATTCCTCCACTAATGCATTGACATCTCTAACATCCCACCCAGAGAGGAGTTCTCGCATCTGCTTGGCATGATCGGCAGACCTATTAGATTTCCGACGCTTAATAAACTTCTTTTTGAGGGTGGCAAGGCCAGAGGTTCTCTTTTTTTTGTCTTGTGGTTTCTCATGGCCATGGTCAAGGCTATACAATTTTGATTCGCAACCATAGCCTTGCTGAGAATAGGATGATGTCCCTAAGAAGAAAATTAAACAAATAAAAATTTGTTTCTTTTTTCTTAACATTCATTATCAACGTTTACTTTAACATTTTTCATGCTCAAAAACTCTGTAAGCAGACATTACCGAACCACTCAAAATTGCATTTGTTTTTTATAAAGGAAGATAAAAAGTTCAAATAACTCATTTTAGTTTTCAATTTAATTCAATTTCACTTTCAGAGATGGAGTCTCACTCTGTTGCCCAAGCTGGACTGCAGTGGCAAGATCATAGCTCACAGCAGCCTCAAACTCCTGGGCTCAAGGGATTCTCCCCACCCTCAGCTTCCCAAGATGCTGGGAGTATAGGCGCGTGCCACCATGCCTGGCTAATTAAAAAAAAATTTTTTTTTTTTTTGTAGAGATAGGGTCTCACTAATGTTTCCCAGGCTGGTCTTGAACTCCTGTCCTGGTCTCATGCAATCTTCCTGCCTTGGCCTCCTAAAGTGCTGGGATTACAGGTGTGAGCCATCGTGACTGGCCTACATTTTTTATATTAAATAAGAAATAGGGACAAACAGGGCAAATTAGTCTAAATTTTTTTAGAAACAGTCTTTCGTTCCCTGGCTATCAAAGAACATTTGTCATAGATCTTAATCATGGGTTTTTTAGGAATGAAAAGTAGGCAGAGTTGTAAATTAAGAATATTACTTGTATATAATTGTAAAATGTTTCTTTTTCTTCTTAATTACACAAGTCTGCATTTGTATGGGCAAAATAAATGAAACGAGACACAGGAAATATGTACTTCACCCTTTTCACACCAATGGAGATGGCCAGTTTGCCTAGGGTAATTGGCAATTATGGTTAAAACACAGAAAAGCTCAACTGTGCTACACGCAGTTTGTTTAAGATAAGCCAGATTTAAGATTTACATTTGTTGGGGAAAAAAATCTAGATGCTGCAGAATTATTATAATAACTACAGCTCACTTCTTTTGTCATCTACAGAGACTATCGAAAACACAATTCTATTATAGTCACAAAAGAAAATGAAGTTAGAAAAACTGAAAGTTACCTATAAAAGTCTGTTGGGCCTGTGAATTTCCCCCTACCCTCGGGGAACATGAATGAGGATAATTAGATGCATTAGCACCCATTTTCTTCAGTCACTCAGGCATTCCGTCTGCGGGTTCTTCAGAGTATAATCCCAGAGGCCTTTATGAACCTTCAACCCTGGATCCAGCAGCCTCTTTTCATCCATTTCTTGATATGAAACAAAAATAATTTAATTCATTTTTTCAAGTGTATCTCAGATCACACAGTTTTTTTTTAAAAAAACTACTGCTGCTTTCATTCACAAATAACAACACGTTGTCAAATTCACATGTCAAATTTTCATAAAATGTAAATCTTTAAGCTTGAATTATGAATCTGTGTTAGCTGCAATTTGAGCCATAAAATGTACCAATTATATACTTTCTAAATCAGTAAAAAGTAACATATCAGACCAATTTAAATATATAGTTACAGGAAGAGTATTTGAAAACACAGGGAAAGTATTTGGACTGAAAATAAATGTTTTAATTTTTGCTTTAAATCCTTAGAGGCAACCACCATTCATTATTATCTAACATTGTAAGCAACTTACAAACATTTAGGAGGTCAATACTGGTACTGCACATACAAAGAATACATAATTGATTAGTTTGTTGTTTTTCTGTCTTAAAATAGAGTTGCTAAAAAATCAATCTTTAATCTGTATAATTAGGCATTTTACTGAAAGAGGGGGGAAGAAAGGTGGACAATTAAAGCCAAATATATGTAAGCTACTTGTTCTATGGTAATTTTGAAAGAAGTTATTATACACATGCCAAGAGACACAAAACAAAAAATTTTATCTATTCGCCCCATAAAGCCCTGAAACAAAAATTCTGCTTTCTATTATCTGATATGATGATTTAAATGGACAGGACAGCAGCAATAAGAGGTAATTCTAACAATTATAGATTAAATTCTGAACATGGAAACTTAACTCTCAGAGCTGCTAGCAAGAGATATACGCGGCCGGGCGCGGTGGCTCAAGCCTGTAATCCCAGCACTTTGGGAGGCCGAGACGGGCGGATCACGAGGTCAGGAGATCGAGACCATCCTGGCTAACACGGTGAAACCCCGTCTCTATTAAGAAATACAAAAAACTAGCCGGGCGAGGTGGCGGGCGTCTGTAGTCCCAGCTACTCAGGAGGCTGAGGCCGGAGAATGGCGTGAACCCGGGAGGCGGAGCTTGCAGTGAGCTGAGATCCGGCCACTGCACTCCAGCCCGGGCGACAGAGCGAGACTCCGTCTCAAAAAAAAAAAAAAAAAAAAAAAGAGATATACGCAAAAAAAAAAAATCTAAGAAAGAGAGAATAAGATTAATGGAAATACTTCTACATCTTTACACCATCTGGATACATAAAATCTATCTGATTAAATGGGGTAATGGGTTTAAGAAAGGAAAACGTCATTTAAATCTATTATTGGAATTGTTAAGAAACCAGTAGGCAGTTAACCTAGCCTCATAATGAAGAATAAAGTGTTTTAACAAATACAGTGAAAAACACATACACAGATTATCACAAAAGCTCTGCTAGAAACAGAACTGCATCAAGATGCTTGGAATTTATTTTCATCTCTGTTAGTGATACAGCATAACCTTATGAATTCATGTTTAAAAATATTGCTAACATTTGTGTTTTCCTACAATCTTTTACAGACTATATTTATATGAAAATTAATTAATTATTTCGATGGAGTCTCGCTCTGGTGCCCAGGCTGGAGTGCAGTGGTGCAATCTTGGCTCACTTTAAGTTCCAGTCTCCCGGGTTCAAGCAATTCTCCTGCCTCAGCCTCCTGAGTAGCTGGGACTAGAGGTGAGTGCCACCACGCCTGGCTAATATTTGTATTTTTAGTAAAGATGGGTTTTCACCATGTTGGCCAGGCTGGTCTTGAACTCCTGGTCTCAAGCAATCCACCCTCCTTGCCCTCCTATAATCCCTGCTGGGATGATAGGGGTGAGCCATTGCACCAGCCATGAAAATTTACTTTATCTAAGCATATAATTACCACTTACAGCGTTCAGGATAAGACTGGGAAACTTACTAACTAGATACAGATATTATGAAAAGTAGCAGTAACTCTAATCAAATCATACATAAGCAAATTTCCTATTTGAAACTTATCTACCTACCTATGAGAACAGTGCCATTAGACATAAGACTTTACTTCAGTGAATACTACTGGAAGTATGAAAGGCTGTGGGTGGCCAGACACATACACAGTGCATTCTGTAAGAACTACACAACAAGGATTCTAAAGGGTTTAATATATGGTCTGCCCTTTGTATTCCATGGGTTCTGCATCCATAATTCAACCAACTGTAGATTGAAAACACTTGGGGAACAAAAAAAGAATTGTTGCAGCTGTACTGAAAATGTACAGACTTTTTTTTCTTAACACCCTAAGCAAAACAGCATAACAACTGCTTACAAAGCATTTACATTATATTAGGCATTATACGTAATCTACAGATAAAGTTAACCAGAGGATGCGCATAGGTTATACGCAAATAGTACACCATTTTATATGGTCCTGGAGATTTTGGTGTCTGCAGAAGTCTTGGAATCAATTCCCCACCAATTCTGAGGGACAACTGTACTATTTTGTAAATATTGCCGAGATAGCACCACTGCACTCCAGTTTGGGCAACAGAGCTTAACTTCATCTCAAAAAAAAAGTTAAAAAATGTAATTCTTCCAGCAAAGTTCAACTAAAAATAGGTAAGTAACCAATCAAACCTTTAAAAAAGTTTGATGTGGCTGGGCATGGTGGCTCACACCTGTAATACCAGTACTTTGGGAGGCTGAGGCAGGTGGATCACCTGAGGTCAGGAGTTTGAGACCAGCCTGGCCAATACAGTAAAACCCTGTCTCTACTAAAAATACAAAAAAATTAGCTGGGTGTGGTGGCACATGCCTGTAATCCCAGCTACTCGGGAGGCTGAGGAGGAAGAGTTGCTTGAACCTGGGAGGTGGAGGTTGCAGTGAGCCGAGATTGCACCACTGCATTCCAGCCTGGGCAACAAGAGCGACACACCATCCAAAAAAAAAAAAGAAAGAAAGAGAAAAAATTTTAGTTACATCCAGTTTTCAATTCCTAAATACTAGAAATGTAGGAAAAGCTGCTTTTTTGGATAATTCATTTTGAATGTTGTCAATTTTTGCAAAACAAGAATTTTGCAATTTGGAATGTATTCTCATCTCTGTTAGTGACACAGCATAACCTTATGAATTCATGTTTAAAAATATCGCTAACATCTGTGTTTTCCTACAATCTTTTATAGACTATATATTTATGAAAATTAATTAATTATTTAGACAGAGTCTCGCTGTGGCGTCCAGGCTGGAGTGCAGCGGTGCAATCTTGGCTCACTTTAACCTCCGTCTCCCAGGTTCAAGCGATTCTCCTGCCTCAGTCTCCTGAGTAGCTGGGACTAGAAGCCAGTGCCACCATGCCTGGCTAATATTTGTATTTTTACTAGAGATGGGTTTTCACCATGCTGGCCAGGCTGGTCTTGAACTCCTGGTCAAGACCAGGAGTCTTGCAAAACAGGAACTAAAATTACCTGTATTAATTCCACTTCAAACTTAAAAACCAGTTAAGTCTAACAAATCTTAGTTTTAAAGCTGAGCTCCACAGAAGCTTCAAGATCTTATCAGGCTTTTATAGCGGTTCTTTCAAAGAAAATAAGGGACTGGAGGCCAAGTTTGTGGCCTCATGTACAGGTCAAACCCTAATCTCACTAAGGGTTTACATTTAAAACAAAAAACAGCACAAACAATCCTTTCTCAAAAAAGTTTAAAATATATTAACAAAAATCCAGAATAAAACTATCATGTAAAATAAAAAGCCTTTACCAAAATGAGGGGGTGGGGGGAGACTTTTAAGATGAGCTTGGAATCCGAGTGTAACGGGGGATAGTGAAAATCACACTGAAGTGTTTCTAAAGGTAAGACGGCATGGTGTCACTCCTATGGCTAGGCCTCTTCTCACCTTCAAGTTCCATTATTATTTCTTTTTTGTTTGTTTTGCTTATTTCTATTGACTGGGTAAATTCAGTAACATAGCACAGAGTATGCTTATGGCACAAAACGAGGAAGAACAGAGCCTTGCCTCCAGATGAAGAAAAATCAGAAGCATCTTGAGAAGCGGACAATAATTTACTACTCTTACTTTAACATGTACATGCATGCACACACACATGGAATTATTTTCATCTGAGAATCTTGTATCGTTTGTAGAGACTCAAGATGCTACACGCCGAGCATCCCTAACTAGAAAATCCCAAATCTGAAATGCTACAAAATCCAAGACTTTTCGAGTGCTGACAAGATGCCACAAGTGGAAAATTCTGGAGCTGTCTTTTTTGCTTTTTGATGGTTCAATGTACATAAACTTTGTTTCATGCACTATACTAAAAATACTGTATAAAATTACCTTCAGGCTATGTGTATAAAGTGTGTATGAAACATAAATGAATTTTGTGTTTAGACTTGGGTACCTCCACCAATCTATCTCATTATGTAGACACAAATATTCCAAAATTGGAAAAAACCCCAAACCTGAAACACTTCTGGTTCCAAGCATTTCAGATAAGGAATACTTGACGTGTATTACAATGGTTTAATCCTTAAACCATGTCAAAAATCCCTTTTTAAAAAAAAAAGCTCTGGTAAGGGAAGAACACCAAGAAAAAAGAAAATAAAATTTAAAAAGCTCTAATGATGAGCAAAATTAGATATTCTAAAGCAGTTATACAAGAGCTTATGACATCAACGGCCCCACTGGAGAAACAAGAACAAGTTGCAAACACTAGGAAAGTCAGAGGCTGAGCTAAGGATGTTTGGCCATTTGTTGCTACAATAAGCAGTAGTAGCTGCTGGGACAGCTGGGGTTTCACGAACTTAGAGAGGTGGCCTGAAATACAAGTGTCTTTGGGATTTAGGGAAAATCTCTTCCTGTTAGCTCCTGGTTAATGGAAACTCCCTTCAGGATGAACTGATTGGGGGACATCCATATATTCTACTGGAGCTTTATCTACTAAAATAAACACAGACCTTGGAAGGGAAGGGAAGTGGGGGAGGCAGATTTCCTGGATGAGATGTAACTCATCCTGATGGGTAACCCTGACTATAGTTCTAGTACTGCAGCAGTATTTCTTCTCAAAATTCTCAGAATTAATTCAGGGATTAATGTCACTACTTCTCAGGTAACCAAAATCCTATGTCAAATGGTGCTATTACGTTATTTATTTCTTACTAAACCATCACTTGTAGATGTTGGAAATGAGAACTTGTCTCAGTCTAATCTCTCCAGCAATGTGTTCTCTCCAGGCAAGCCTGGTCCCTCTTCTACAGACATCCAATCTTTGTATGATGTAAAGGAGAGAGGAACAAGGAGAGGGGAGAAGGGAGGAGGAGGTCTACAGGACTTGGAGAGGCCCAGAAGATGCAAATGACTGATGAATCCTTTTTCTAGAATCACCATTCTGGGGGACTCCCTCTTAATAGCACATGATCAATCCCAATCAGATGATGCTGACTGTCTTAAACTAAAATAAGCTCCAGTGATCACGGCAGACCCAACTGTGGGGTGGGGACGGGGAATCATGTTGAATACAAGAGACACTAAACAACCCATGAGACATTTTTTTAAAAAGAGAAGTCAACTTTCTCCTCCCTAACCCACCCCCTGCACTCCAGCCCCAGAAAGAAAGCCCTAGGCCAGCATTTTCCAAAGAGTTTTCCCAAAGTTTAGAAAATGTAGGATTAAACAAAGCCAAATAGGTTTCTTTACTTCAGGACATTTGAGCACCTTCGGAGTGCTGAGGTTCATTGTAAAGAGGGAGTACGCAGCATGATCTAAAGAAGCCCTGCTGCCCCCACAGGGCACAAAGGAATGAACTTGCATAATACACTCAGGAAAATGCTGATCTTTGCCACAGAAACACTTTTTACTGCTTCATGTAATAGAAAGAACTGTGGGAGTTAAAAGTATCTAGGATTTGGTTATCTCTGTACTACTAATTTACCATGTATGTAGGACACATCACATGTAATCTCTATGGGCCTCAGTTCCTGTATCTGTAAAATAATAACGTTGAAACAGAGATCCAAAAATTTAATGAAGTTGTACGGTTTATTAATTTAGGAAATACGGATGGGGAAGGAAGTTCGTTCATTCTTCATTTTTTTTTGAGATGGACTCTTGCTCTGTCGCCCAGGCTGGAGTGCAGTGGCGTGATCTCAGCTCACTGCAACCTCCGCCTCCTGGGTTCAAGTGATTTTCCTGCCCCAGCCTCCTGAGTAGCTGGGATTACAGGCATGTGCCACCATGCCCAGCTAATTTTTGTATTTTTAGTAGAGACGGGGTTTCACCATGTTGGTTAGGCTGGTCTCGAATTCCTGACCTTGTGATCTACCTGCCTCAGTCTCCCAAAGTGCTGGGATTACAGGCGTGAGCCACCATGCCTAGCCCTTTTTTTGGAGACAGGGTCTTGCTGTGCTGCCCAGGCAGGACTGCACAACTCACTGCAACCTACACCTCCCAGGCTCAACCAATCCTCCTACCTCAGCCTCCTGAGTACCTGGAACTACAGGCGTGTGCCATCATGCCCAGTTAATTGTGTGTGTGTATATGTGTGTATATATGTATATACATACATACACATACACACACACATATTTTATGTATATATATTTTTTGGTAGAGATAGGGTTTTGCCATGTTGCCCAAACTGGTCTTGAACTCCTGAGCTCAAGTGATCTGCCCATCTTGGCTTCCCGAAGTGCTGGGATTACAGGTGTGAGCCACCACGCACAGCTGGAAGGTATTTCTGTACTAAATGTTAATCTACAGAGGGGGAAAAAAAAGGCACCTGAATTTCTCATTTTAAACATATTTCCCTTTCAGTCTGACTTTAGGCACAGGACAAGAATGTGGGGCAAATGTGAATATAAATAACAATTAATGGCCTGGCTCAGTGGCTCATGCCTATATTACATCTATATTCCCAGTGCTTTGGGAGACTGAGGCAGGAAGATTGCTTGAGGTCACGAGTTAGATACCAACCTGGGCAACAGTGTGAGACTCCGTCTTTACAAAAAAAATTTTTTTTTTTTTTTTGAGATGGAATTTCATTCTTATTGCCCAGGCTGGAGTGCAATAGTGCAATCTCAGTTCACTGCAACCTCCACCTCCTGGGTTCAAGCGATTCTCCTGCCTCAGCTCCCGAGTAGCTGGGATTACAGGCATGTACCACCATGCCTGGCTAATTTTGTATTTTTAGTAAAGACAGGGTTTCACCATGTTGGTCAGGCTGGTATCGAACTCCTGACCACAGGTGATCCATCTGCCTTGGCCTCCCAAAGTGCTGGGATTACAGGCGTTGAGTCACTGTGCCCAGCCAAAAAATATTTTTACATATATACATACACACACACACACACATTCACAGAATTAGTCAGGTGCAGTGGTAGGTGCCTATGGTCCTAGCTACTTGGGAGCCTGAGGCAGGAAGATTGTTTGTGCCAGGAGTTCGAGGCTGCGGTGAGCTATGATCACACCACTGCCCTCCAGCCTGGGCAAAAGAGTGAGACTTTCTTAAAAATAAAAACAAAAAACCCAAAGAAAAACCATAATGAAAGAGAAATGTAAAACTATATTAATACTTCACTCCTGTCAAATCTAAGGTAACATCACTGCTACAGACCACAGGCATTTGGACTCCCCATGTAATGAAAATTAACAAAGGGACAAGCAGATTTCCCAGAAAAAGCTTTTATTCTGGGGCTTGTTCTACTGTGCTAGAGCGTAAGGCAGACAGACAGCAGAGGCTGGTTCCCTGAGAAGAGCCAGTAAGGATTTTTTTAATTAGGCAAAGCGCAGGAATTGACATCAGGGGTAAGGTATGCAGGCTGGGCTGGGCTAAGCATGTGAGGGGTAGAGTATGCAGGTTAGCAAGGCTGGTTGTGATGGTTATCTCGAGTATAGGTTAACTGGTGGTCTGTCTGGCTGGCAAAAACAAGGTTGGAAACCAATTGTTCAGCATTCCTTCCAGAGGTGAGACACTCAACAACCTTGGTTCGATTTTGGATCTCCTAAGGCCAGTTTCTGGAGTTCTTTAAGCACAAGGTACGGTTAAACATTATGAGAGCATAGAAGAATGGCTATTTTCTTTGTATGACTAAAGCCTCTGGATTAGTGGGTATAGCGCCAGTCAGGCAGTGGTGTGGGATTTGTGATCAGTGGGAATATATGAAAAAATGCTAGTGGGGGTGAGCTGAAGCCAAGCCTCATCCCTATTCTGTTTTTTTTTTTTTTTTTTTTGAGACGGAGTCTTGCTCTGTTGCCCAGGCTGGAGAGCAGTGGTGCGATCTTGGCTCACTGCAAGCTCCACCTTCTGGGTTCACGCCATTCTCCTGCCTCAGCCTCCCAAGTAGCTGGGACTACAGGCGCCCACTACCATGCCCAGCTAATTTTTTTGTATTTTTTTAGTAGAGACAGGGTTTCACCGTGTTAGGCAGGATGGTGTCGATCTCCTGACCTCGTGATCTTCCCGCCTCGGCCTCCCAAAGTGCTGGGATTACAGGCGTGAGCCACCGCACCCGGCCCCTGTTCTGTTCTTAATATGATGTATTATTCAAACCAAGAAGCTTGAGAGTGAAAAGGGGTACATACCAGAGGGGATGCCAGAACATGAGTCGCCCAGGTCTGACCAGGCAAAGTGGGATGAATGGTCATACCTATAGCTAAATCTCACATTTCCAGAGTAGCTTAGAAATAAAACAAAGTTTTGGACCCGGGGGCAGTGGCTCACGCCTGTAATCCCAACACTATGGGCAGAGGCGGACGGATCACGAGGTCAGGAGATCAAGACCATTCTGGCTAACATGGTGGAACCCTGTCTCTACTAAAAATACAAAAAATTAGCCAGGCGAGGTGGCGGGCACCTGTAGTCCCAGTTACTCAGGAAGCTGAGGCAGGAGAATGGCGTGAACCAAGGAGATGGAGCTTGCAGTGAGCCGAGATCGCGCCACTGCACTCCAGCCTGGGCGACAGAGCGAGACTCCCTCTCAAAAAAAAAAAATAAATAAATAAATAAAAATAAATAAAACAAAATAAAACAAAGTTTTAAAAGAAACAAAGGGCCGGGCGTGGTAGCTCACGCCTGTAATTCCAGCACTTTGGGAGGCCGAGGCAGGCGGATCATGAGGTCAGGAGTTCGAGACCAGTCTGACAAACATGGTGAAATGCCGTCTCTACTAAAAATACAAAAATTAGCCAGGCGTGGTGGCACGCGGCTGTAATCCCAGCTACTCAGGAGGCTGAGACAAAAGAATCGCTTGAACTCAGGAGGCAGAGGTTGCAGTGAGCAGAGACCACGTCACTTTACTCCAGCCTGGGTGACAAGAGTGAGGCTGTGTCTCAAAAAAAATAATAAAGAAAGAAGGAAAGAAGGCCAGGCATGGTGGCTCACATCTGTAATCCCAGAACTTTGGCAGGCTGAGGCGGGAGGATCACTTGAGCCCAGGAGTTCTGAGACCAGCCTAGGAAACCTAGTGAGACCTTGTTTCTACTAAAAACTAAATAAGAAGGCCAGGCACGCTGATGCCTGTGATCCCAGCACTTTGGAAGGCCGAGGCGGGTGGATCACAAGGTCAGGAGTTTGAGACCAGCTGGCCAATATGGTGAAACTCTGTCTCTACTAAAAGTACAAAACTTAGCCAGGCATGGTGGCGGGTGCCTGTAGTCCCAGCTACTTGGGAGGCTAAGGCAGAAGAATCGCTTGAACCCAGGAGGCGGAAGTCGCAGTGAGCCAAGATCACACCACTACACTCCAGCCTGGGCAACGGAGCAAGGCTCTGCCTCCAAAAAATAAATAAATAAAATAATAAAAATAACAAAATTTCTTAAAAAAACAAAAAACAAAAACCTAAGTTAACAGAAAATGGCTTCCCTTGTCACCCCTGTCACACCCCAAGCATGTTTTACTTAACATAACAACATTGAGAGTTTACTATATGTCAGCCTGTTCTTAGAGCTTTCACAAGTATTAACTAATTTATTTATCCCGGTATCTTTTTGACTGATGAGGCTGAGAAGTTAGTAACTTGCCCAAAGTCACAAAGAGCTAGGATTACTTTTGTTTTTTTGTAAACCTTCAGTTCTATTCTTGGATACATTTTAAGAGCAACAAGACAAAAAGAGACTGTGAACAGCAAGCAGAAGCAGAATCAGCAATAAACCCATCTTTTGAGGGTATCTTCAAAAAGAGACGAGATGGGGAGTTCAGAAAGCCACAACCAAGCTAGTATGTCTCTCTGGGGCCACCGAATATAGAGGCAGATGACCTCCACCTAGCACTGAAAACCCTAAAAATACCAAAGACATAAAACAACAATATTTGTGACAGCAGCAACTCACTAAGGAGAAGATGAATTATGATCCATTAAAAATATTAAGACAGAGCTAGTAAGTTGCAGAAGTGGGCCTAGCATTCAGTTTCTTATATCTATGTGTAATCTTATCTTTGTATTTTTTTCTCTAAATTTTGAAGGAAAAATGTCCAGAGCAGACAAACATAATTCCGCTTCAGAAATGGGAAGTGAATACACACCGGACAGTGTTACTTTTTCTGTTTAAAACAATCACTCACATAAAGTAGAAAATGACTTAACTGAAAGGAAAGCGTATGAAATCAAAGCAAAACCAAAGTGTCTTTCAGAATATTTACAGCTAGAATACATGTTACTTGATGGCAGGATGTCACTTTGTTATGCTTGATCGATCATCCATCCATCCACCCATCTGCCATCTGGCTGCATAAATCAACAGGAATACATCAAGGAAAAAAGGATAGGTGGCTGGGCGTGGTGGCTCATGCCTGTAATCCTGGCACTTTGGGAGGCGAAGGTGGGGGGATCACTTGAGGTCGGGAGGTCAAGACCAGCGTGGCCAACATGTTGAAACCCCATCTCTACTAAAAATACAAAATAACAGCCGGGTGCAGTGGTACGCGCCTGTAATCCCAGCTATTCTGGAGGTTGAGGCATGAGAATCACTTGAATCCAGGAGGCGGAGGTTGTGGTGAGCCGAGATCATGCCACTGCACTCCAGCCTGGGCTACAGAGCAGGACTCCATCTCAAACAAACAAACAAACAAACAAACAAAACCCAGACAACAAAACAAACAACAAAGATAGGTTATTCCAGGTGGAACAAAACAGGATACATAAAGAGAAGTAACTCCTGTCCCAGTTAGTGTACCACTCTCAGTTCTCAACCCTACAACTCTATTATCTACTAATACTGAAGCATAATTACTTACATTTCCACTAAACTTTAAGTTTCCCAAGGGTAGGTATTACATTTGTTCATCTTAGAATCCTTACCATTCACCACAGAATACAAAGTAAGCATACGATATTTGAATAAATCAATGTTAGTATTACCATGAATGTTGATAAATATCATGTCCAAGGCCTAAGGGTACGTATGTTGTGAGTATGGGTAGGTATTAGATCAAAAAGCCTCAAATGGCTGGGCACAGTGGCTCACACCTGTAATTTCAACACTTTGGGAGGCTGAGGCAGGAGGATAGCTTGAGACCAGGAGTTCAAGGCCAGCCTGGATAACACAGTAAGCCCTTGTCTCTACTAAAAACAATTAGGCCATGTGCAGTGGCTCACACCTGTAATCCCAGCACTTTGGGAGGCCAAGGCAGGTAGATCACTCAGGACCAGGAGTTTGCGACCTGCCTGGCCAACATGGCAAAACCCTGTCTCTACTAAAAATACAAAAATGAGCTGGGCGTGGTGGTGCATACCTATAATCCCAGCCACTTGGGAGGCTGAGGCATGAGAATTGCTTGAACCCAGGAGGCAAAGGTTGCAAAAGCCGAGAATGCGTCACTGTACTCCACCCTGGGTGACAGAGTGAGACTCTGTCTCGAAAACAAAACAAAAAACCAATTAGCCAGGCAAAGTGATGCATGCCTGTAGACCCAGCTATTCAGGAGGCTGAGGCGAGAGGATCGTTTAGGCCTAGAGATTGAAGTTGCAGGGAGCTATGAGCATGCCAGTGCACTGCAGCCTGGGCGACAGAGCAAGATCCTATCTCAAAAAAAAAGAGGTAAGCCTCTAATGCCAAAGGTATTGGGTGTGTGTTCAGAACACAATAGAGGAACTACTGGAGCAAAGCACAGAACAGTAGGAGCAAAGCAGCACCATTATACTACCATTACAGAAAGACTATTGGAAGATGATTGATCTATAAAAAGATGCTTGATGCAGAAAGACTTATTAGAGGATTCTTCCAGTAGTCCAGGAAAGTGTTACTAAGGTCCTGGCTTTCTTTATCTCTAAAATGGGGGCAACATAATAGCACCTACTCTACAAGGTTGTTTTAAGAGTTAAAATAATATGGACTGCTGGTCAGGCGTGGTGACTCATGCCTGTAATCCTGGCACTTCAGTAGCCTGAGACAGGCAGCTCGCTTGAGCTCAGGAGTTTGAGACCAGCCTGGGTAACATAGCAAGACCCCACCTCAGGAAAAAAAAAAAAAAACAATTAAAAAAAAAAGATAATATGGACTGCCACTTGGAAAGCAGAAACAGGAGTCCATCAAAAGAGAAATGTCTTTTGAGGGACTTGGGCCTGTGCCAGGTCTGACCTGGACTGGACAAACTACATCTTAAGATGTTAAAATATTCTTTAAAAAAAAATTGGTTTCTAGCCATTCAAAGCAGAGAACCAATTCCTGGGAAGTGGTGCACTAAGAATGAACGTGGCTGCACGGTGAAGACACGAATGGGCATCTCCTACTCTGCCACCTTTACCTCAGAGCTCACACTCCAAACGCTTCATCCTGTCCTACAACCTCAGAAGATCCTCCTGAAGCAACAGATGGAAAATGAGAATCAGAGGGCTGAAAAGGTCCCCCCAGAGGGAAGACTGACTCTAGGCCAATGGGTGTCGCTTATTCCTCTTATCTGGGTCTTTGGCAGCGGACCTGAGAAGTGATGCCTACAGCAGCCAGTGCAGAAGCTGCCTTGGCCTGGACATCCCCAAAAGTTTTGTTGTCTTCTAGCAGTGAGAATCCCCCAAAACTGAAGTAGCTCTGGAAGAAGCCTGAAAAGTTTTCCCCAAAAGTCAGGAAAAAGAACCTATAAGCAGAGGGTGAAAAATTATTATGAGGCCCTGCAAGACAGACTGTAGAACTTGCCCAATCAACTCTCATAAGTTGATGGGGCCTGCCATTTGGAGCCTTTGTGTTTACGATATGGAAAACTAGCATTAAGCCAGGCACACAACATTTTACTGAATAAAGGAAATCATTGTTCTAACCAGGGACAACTGTTTCTATTGTGGGCTTGACAGTGTACAGAAAGATGGTTCATTCTAGATTTAGAGAGGGTGATAAAAATGAGTCTAGATTTGAGTTTGTTTATTTATTTATTTTTATTTGTGAGACGGAGTCTCGCACTGTTACCTAGGCTGGAGTTGCAGTGGCGTGATCTTGGCTCACTGCAACCTCCGCCATCCGGGTTCAAGCGATTCTCCTGCCTCAGTCTCCCGAGTAGCTGGGATTACAGGCATACACCCCTACACCCGGCTAATTTTTGTATTTTTAGTAGAGACGGGGTTTCACCATGTTAGCCAGGCTGGTCTCGAACTCCTGACCTCAGGTGATCTGCTGGCCTCGGCTTCCCAGAGTGTTGGGATTACAGGCGTGAGCCACCACCCCCGGCCTAGATTTGAGTTTAAAGAGCATTTGCAGAGAGAAATAGAACTGACATCGGAGAATACATTCAAATCAAATGAATTTAAAGGGAAAAAAACCAATTTCTCCTAAATTCCATTCAAAGCCAAAACATTCAGATTTTCTGACACGAACTTAGCAAATGTTAAAAACACAAGGGGATATTTCTTGTTGATAAGTTACCGTGGGTTCCACTAGCAGAGGAGGAGAAAGAAGCAAATATGCTGGGTAAACTCTATAGTAAGCCTGAGACTATGGCTGCACAGACAGAAGAGGAGAACACAGAACAAAACAGAAACTCAAAGGTTTCCTCATCCAGGGCAGTCTTCACGAGGACGGTTCAAATTCCAAACTGTTAGATCATTAAAGGAATAGGCATGTGAATAGCCCTACGAATTATTAAAATTCTTATAAATGGGAAGACAATAATGGCTTAGGAGTTGAGGTAATTACATAGTAACATTCTATTTTTCTTCACATTACGGGGACTAAGAATCTAAATAAATATGGGGGTGGGGGACCGATTACTTTAAATTTTCAGTGAAAAAGAGTTACAAGCTATATATAATGGCTTAATACTGGCCACTCACTCCATTTTGATGAGCTCCTGCTCATCAGAGTATCTGCTATTTAAAGAATCTTTGTTGGCATGTCAAATGAAAAATGTGTTCCTCCTAAGTTTCCTCTGAAGTCTACACTTAGAATCTTGTATATAGTGGTCCTTGTAAAAAAAAAAAGTACTAGTGGTTGTGATGACGAACAAGTTTTGAGAACGTTCAGCTATAAAAGACCCTCTCTGTAAGAGACATCAACAAGGTCTCTTAGGAAAAACAAGAAGTAGAAAACCAGACAAAACTCTTACTCTTACAAGGATTATTAGAGGGCTTTCTTGTAACTATGATAATTTTTCCTCAACCCCATTGCTTGTCCCGTGCTACCCACTTGTAGCAGAAACACTGGGAGAGGATATTACAGTCTAAATATATCAAAATGAAACAGATATTCTCGGCCCTGTTAAGGCAATGTAAGTCTGCATCTTAAAACACTATTTTTCCTTTGTTTAGGACCCTGTCTTAGTCTGTTTTCTGTTGCTGTAACAGAACAGCATAGACTGGGTAATTTATAAAGAAATCTATTTCTTACAGTTCTGGAGGGTGGGAGGTCCAAGACCACCCCAATATCTGGTAAGGGCCTTCTTGCTGTGCCATAACATGGCTGAGGGCATCACACAGCAAAAGGGCAAGAGCATGTGTGTCAGTTCAAGTCTCTCTTCCTCTTATAAAGCCACCAGCCCCATTATGATGGCCCCACCCTGATGATTTTATCTAATCCTAATTACTTTCCAAAGGTCCTACATTCCATTGACATACAAATTTGGGGACTAAGTTCCCAACACATAAAATGTGGGGAACAGCAAACCATAGTAGACATCTATAATAAAAAATTAAGATAATACATATGAGGTCCTTATCACAGAACACATAGTGAAGAATGCTCACCAAACTGGTAAGGGGAATGGTGGAGAGGAAGAAGGAAACGATGACTGAGGTCTCTACCTTGCATAACTGGGTGGTTACAATGTTGTAAACCAAGAAGCATATAGGCGAAGCAATTTATGGGTTCACTGAGGGTGATAAATGTAATGGGTTTGAAGTCTGAGAAAGACATATTAAGGAGGCCAGGCACAGTGGCTCAGGCCTGTAATCCCAGCACTTTGGGAGGCTAAGGAGGACTGCTTGAGGCCAGGAGGTCAAGACCAGCCTGGGCAACAAAACAATCCCATCTCTTTTTTTTTTTTTTTTTAAATATATACATATATCAGGGAAGAAACAATTCAAACAGAACATAAAGAAGTCTAAAAACAAAAGTTTTCTAATACGATTGATATCTCATTTCTGAAGGTAATATTCCTTGTATTACAATACAGCAATTCTTCCAAGATAATTCATTTACTTTTAAATGAGGGTATTATTTATAAATATCAATGTTTGTAAAAAGATAAATGGAGAGTCTAAGAAGTAATGGTGCTTACTTCTTGAGGTGCAGTTATTTCTGGCATAACTTCGCATTACTGCACAGCACCCAGCAAAATATGGGTGATCTCTAACCTCTCTTGAGATCTGAGTCTATGTGTTCTCCTAATAATATAAGTATCACTGTCATATATATCAGTAAGATACTTGGTTATTAAAGTATTGTATTATCTAAGATTTTTAGAGATCATTTCTTAAAACTCAGATTCTCTTTATCAGTTGTCTCATTCTGTCTTCCCTGAACAGATGATAAAATACATCCTTTGGGTTCACTGCACATGTCCCTCTGCCAAGAAAACAACATTTCAGAGGAAAAGGTTATGTCTTCTATGTAGTAATCATTATTGGAATGTCATATCAGCAGTAATATCTTCCTGACATCTCTCACACCACAAATACAGTATTTTCTAGATTAACAGAATATGTAAATAAATTATCACTAACATTTTTCTATACTTTTCTTTTTCGTTTGTTTTTAAGAGGCAGAGTCTCACTGTGTTGCTCAGGCTGAAGTGCAGTGGCACAACCATAGCTCATAATGCCCGGGCTCAAGCAATCCTCCAGCCTCAGCCTCCCAAGTGGCTAGAGCAGGTGTGTGCCATCACGTCCAGCTAATTAAAAAACCTTTTTTTGTAGAGACAGGGTCTCACTAATGTTGTGCAAGCTGGTCTTGAACTCCTGGCCTCAAATGATCCTCCTGCCCTGGCCTCCCAAAGTGCTGAGATTACACGCATGAGACAGCACACCCAGCCCTGTACTTTATTTTCTAGAGCTATCTTACAACAATTGATTTCCTCATATAGGTACTAGGTATTGGTCGAGATAGGCTGTCATCTGATCCCTGAGTTGTCTCCTTGAAAAGCATTTTTTGCTCCTACCTCAGGGCTCTTCCCTTTGCTGTACCACTCTTCTGAAACGTCTTCACATGGTTCATACTCTCATTTTCACTGGTCTTTGCTCAAATGCTACCTCTCGGAGAAGACTTCCCTAATTAGACTATATAAAATAACATCCCACTCCATCATTCACTGTCCTCTTTCTTCAGTTTATTTTCTTTGCAGTAGTATTTTTCCACCACTTGAATTTCATTTATTCAACACTAAATCCTTACCACATAATACAGTACCTGGCACTTAGGAGGCATTAAGTTGAAAACTGCTGAATGAAATTAGTTTAAAAAAACAAACATTTAGTAAGGAAAGGCTTATCTGTAATCATTTGTTAAGATCTTGAGTACAAAAACTATTTCTTGGGATCCATATTCCTTCACAGTCTAAGCCTCTTAGAAGATTGTGATTAAAAAATTGGATTAGTACTTGAAAAACATTTCCTAGAAAAAAGCCTCATGGACCACAGCGTACATATACCCTCAGATATGACTCTGTGGAGATGTTTCCATAAGCAATAAAGTAATTAATTTTTTAAAACAGACTGCTTCCTCATAAACATAGATATGATCCAGAAATACCATTTGTGGATATATACCAAAAAAAGTGAAAACAGGGACTCAAACAGATGTGTACACCCATGTTCACAGCAACATTATTCACAATAGCCAAAAGGCAGAAGCAACTCAAGAGTCCACAGACAGATGAATGGAAAAACAAAATGTGGTGTAGACATAGAGTGGATTATTCAGCCTTAAAAAGGACGGAAATTCTGACACATGCTGAAACACAGATGAACCCTGAGAACATTATGTTAAGTGAAATAAGCCAGTCACAAAAGGACAAATACGGATTCCACTTATATGAAGTACTTAATCAAATTCATGAGATGGAAAGTAGAAAGATGGTTGTCAGGGGCCAGGGAGTTAGTCTTCAGTAAGTACAAAGTTTCAGTTGGGGAAAATGAGAAAGTTCTGGAGATGGATGGTGGTGATAGCTGCACAACAATGTGAATGTACTTAATGTTGCAGAACTATATATACACTTAAAACTGGTTAAAATGGTAAATGTTACGTATTTTTAAGTGACAACTTAAAAAATGGAAAAAACCTCACAAAAAAACATTAAAACAGAAAAGCAATGACATACTTTCCCTCTCCACTCCCTTTTTTAAACATTCCCCCCAACTTCATGTTCCTTTTAATGACTGGAGTAGGAGTATCTCATATCAGAATGGGAATATATAGTTTACCAACAGCTTTTTCATGTGTTAAGTCATTTTATTCTCACACTACGTCTTCCATGTAGACAGCACAGGCATCATTCTCTATTCTCCAAATGAGGAAATTAAAGTAGAGACTTTAAAGTGACTTATCCAAAGTCAAAGAGTAAAATAGGCCAGGTGCAGTGGCTCACGCGTGTAATTCCAGCACTTCCGGAGGTCAAGGTGGGTTGATGACCTAGGTCAGGAGTTTGAGACCAGCCTGGTCAACATGGTGAAATGTCATCTCTACTAAAATACAAAAATTAGCCAGGTGTGGTGGTGCACCTGTAATCCCAGCTACTTGGGAGGCTGAGGCAGGAGAATTGCTTGAACCCGGGAGGTGGAAGTTGCAGTGACCTGAGATTGTGCCACTGCACAGCAGCCTGGGCAACAAGAGTGAAACTCCTCCGTCTCCAAGAAAAAAAAAAAAAAAGTAAAATGGCAAAGCCAAGACCAAAGACCAGGCCTTCAATCCCTCACCTAGTGTGTGTCTTATCCCCACAACTCCTGCACCCCTGCTAAACAAGACAGCGTCTCAGAAGTCTTCAATCCTAAACCAACCTTTCTGAAGGAATCTGCCACGTCCACCTTACGCTTCTGTGTCCACCGTGCTGCTGTTTCTATCACTCAACCCTTAAGTCTCCAGTTTCTACTTTATCACCCAACTGAGGTAAAGGGACAGATCTTAATCTCTCTAGTACTGTGTATTGTTGAACAGTAAAACGTTTCTTGATTGTGATTAATACTCCATAAATATCAAACCTCCTAGTATTCAAACACAGAGGACAATTAAATGACTAAGCTTCTCTATTCTCATCCCTTCCTATTACTTGTTTTTCCTTCTTTCGCAGGAGATACTTTAATTTTTGTAATAAAAATGAAAAAATATATGATAAAAAAGTGGAGAAAATAGTTAATGGACCTCTAACCATTGCCAAGTTTCAACCAACATTTACCAACTGGTAGGTGTTTTTTTCCTTTAGAAATGGGGTCTTGCTCTGTTGCAGAGGCTGGAGTGCAGTGGCATAAACATGCTCACTGTAACCTCAAATTCCAGGACTCAAGTGATCCTCCTGCCTCAGCTTCCCAAAGTGCTACAATTATAGGTATAAGTATCAAGTATATCCCAGTCCACTATCTACCCAATCCCACTAGAATATTTTCAAGCAAATCTCAGATAGCATATTATTTCACCTCTAAAAGGTGAAATAATATTTCCATATTTACCTCTAAATATTTCCATATTTACCTCTAAGAGGAAGTATGTAAAGCAACTACAGACTGCTATCACATCTAAAATAAACAATAATTCCTTAATATGAAACTCCTAGGCAGTGTTAACATTTCCCAAATTGTTTTTTCTTTTTTTTTTTTTTTTTGAGACGGAGTCTGGCTCTGTCGCCCAGGCAGGACTGTAGTGGCCGGATCTCAGCTCACTGCAAGTTCCGCCTCCCGGGTTTATGCCATTCTCCTGCCTCAGCCTCCCGAGTAGCTGGGACTACAGGCGCCCGCCACCTCGCCCGGCTAGTTTTTTGTATTTTTTTTAGTAGAGACGGGGTTTCACCGTGTTAGCCAGGATGCTCTGCCTCCCAGGTTCAAGCAATTCTCCTGCCTCAACCTCCCAAGGTCCTGGGATTACAGGCTTAAGCCACCGCGCCCGGCCCAATTTTTTTGTATTTTTAGTGAAGATGGGGTTTCACCATGTTGGCCAGGACAGAGTCTCGCTCTGTCGCCCGGGCTGGAGTGCGGTGGCCGGATCTCGGCTCACTGCAAGCTCCGCCTCCCGGGTTCACGCCATTCTCCTGCCTCAGCCTCCCGAGTAGCTGGGACTACAGGCGCCCGCCACCTCGCCCGGCTAGTTTTTTGTATTTTTTAGTAGAGACGGGGTTTCACCGTGTTAGCCAGGATGGTCTCGATCTCCTGACCT